>NW_023425352.1:43043848-44277598 GCF_014108415.1 Molossus molossus
TTCTGTCATTGTGCAAACATCATAGAGTGCATTTACACAAACCTAGATGGTGAAACGTACTATATTTTTAGGCTATATGGTATAACCTATTGCACCTAGGCTACAAACCTGTACAGTATGTTACTATACTGAATACTGTAGTCAGTTATAACATAGTAGTATGTGTCTAAACATAGAAAAGGCACAGTAGAAATGGGCTATACAAATTTTTAAATGGTTCACCTGTATAAGGCACTTAAAGAGCTTTCAGGATTGAAAGTTGTTCTGGGTGGGTCAGTGAGTGGCGAGTGAAATGTGAAGGCCTTGGATGTTACTTAGGCCTCATTAAATTATTTTTTTTAAAGCGTAGTGTTGCACTGCGACATTAGGATGTCTATGACTTCTAGGCGATAGGACTTTTTTAACTCCACTATAATCTTAATGTGATCACCATTGTATATACCATCCGTCCTTGACGGATGGTATATACAGCACATGTCTGTATTGGGGGTTGTCTACCCTTGAGCCCAAAGACTGTCCCTAGATGAAAACTTAAAGCAGTGTTCAACTGGTTGGATGTCTTGGCTTCTTTTTATAATCTCTTTATATCATTTTCCCATGGCTGATGCTATTGACCTCATTGACTTTAAGTTAGAGGTGATTTTGTTACCATTGTGATAAATTACGTATACTAAAATAATAGGTCAGCTCTAGACCACTAATAAACTGTTATGTGACTTACTCATGTTTTATAGCACATAAGTAGTACATGCAATTCTCTATCACCCCCAAATCCATTACCCATGATCAAATGGGCACTTGCTTTTTGTTTTTTTTTTTTGGAAGCATTAAGTCGATCTTAACTTTTTTGATCCGCACTTGAATAATTTGAAAAGCAAGAAAAGACGTGATATGCTTTTATCTATTGTTTTCTTCCTTAATGAATAGAACTTAGAAATGAAATATTTATTTCCCATTTAGTATTTTGTGTATGGTTAATTGATTTTTAAACAAAAATAATATTATCAGAGGCAATCATACAGCCTTCTAAAGGACAGTTCCAATGAAGTATAAATGTACATTTATGTAATTTAATGTACCACATTTATCCAGTGTGAAAATTTGTTTTGTGATAGGTGGTAACACTTTGGTATAGATCTCCAGAGGTATTGCTGGGGTCAGCTCGCTATTCAACTCCAGTTGACATTTGGAGTATAGGCACCATATTTGCGGAATTAGCAACTAAGAAACCACTTTTCCACGGGGATTCAGAAATTGATCAACTCTTCAGAATTTTCAGGTAAATTTTTTTTTACTTAAGCTGTTAAGAACTTTAAAGGCAACGTGAATAAAATAATATTATATGTATGCTTTCATAATATTTTGTTTTACTATGGCTTTCAGAGCTTTGGGTACCCCTAACAATGAAGTGTGGCCAGATGTGGAGTCTTTACAGGACTATAAGAATACATTTCCCAAGTGGAAACCAGGAAGCCTAGCATCCCAGGTCAAAAACTTGGATGAAAATGGCTTGGATCTGCTCTCGGTAAGGAGTGCCAGTAGCACATTTCCACCCAGTTGTTACAACCCAGAATGTCTCCAGACTGTCCTCTGAAGGGCAGTCCACCCAACCGTTGCTGTAGATCAAATATGAGACTTGATTTTAAAGTTTATCTTTATTACCACTTAACTCTATGAACTTGGGCAAATTACTTAACCTCTTTGAGCTTTCATGTCTTAAAATGGGACTAATATGTGCCCTTTTTTTGGTGAGGATTAAGTAATATATTTGCAAAGCACTTCATAGTGGCACATACATAGTAAGAACTCAACTGGTAACTAACTAATAGAAGTATCTTGTCTGCATGTTGATATGATTTTCTTTAAGATTACTATTTCTTTAAGATAAAAGTTAAGGTCAATATTAAACTATTTTTTTCTGGTAATGTATAAATTAATACTAGATTATCTGACTAATTCATTTAGTGACTTATTTTAACTATGCTTATAACACATTGCACTTTGGTTTTGTATTTATTTGGAACTTGATGGAAGCTATATCAGAAACCACTATGATGGGCATTTAATTCAAAAAGTAAATATAATTAATTAGATATATTTTTTTAAATGTATGTCTTGGTTTTAAAGTGATCTCTGAATGCTCATGTCTTAAACTATAATGTATAGCAAAAAGAGGTTATTGAGATACCTCTAATTTAAGGAATAGGTTATTCTAGAGCTAGAGGGTGAAGTATAGTGGATGAGGCATTTATGTGGTTGGTACTAAACTAATGGAAATGTTCATTTAGATTTTCAATAAAATTAGCTTATTGCTTACTAGTAGAGAAGTTCAGGCTTTATGTAAGTTTGTTTTATTTTGTTTTTCTGGTTTAATTCTTAATTAAATAAAAACTTTTTTCTTTTTATCTTTCCCCTCCAGAAAATGTTAGTATACGATCCTGCCAAACGAATTTCTGGCAAAATGGCCCTGAATCATCCATATTTTAATGATATGGACAATCAGATTAAGAAGATGTAGCTTTCTGACAAAGAGTTTTCACATGTTGTATCAAGAACAGATAGTTATATTTTTACTGTCAACTCTATTTTTGTCTTGTGTATTTTTGTTTTCTTTGTTGTTAAACTTTAAGCTGTACTTCATCTTCTAACTTCAAAGTTGTAACTTAAAAATGTAAATATTGTTCTATATGAATTTAAATATAATAATTCTGTATATGTGTGCAGACCTCACTGTGACGAGTATTTGTTACTGTAATAAAACTATAAATTTAATGTTGGTGTCAGGAATTGGGAAAAGTTTGAGACAATGTAAATCATATCAAACCTTACAGCAGTCCGGTTTTCCTGTAGTTGGAACTATTACAATTTAGGAAAATGTGCTAATTAAGTTCACAGTTCATAATGCTGAAGTATTTGTATTCTCTGGATGTTTAAATTTCTTATCAGTTTCCTTGCCACATGTTAACTATACAACCTTCCTAAAAATGAATGTTTTTCTTCTGGTATTTCAGTGTGTGATCTAAATGTTTAAGCATTCAGAATGAGGAAACTGCCCAGATTTGAAAAATAAAGCTACGTTTTCAGAGGTTTTTAGTAACTTATAAAACTAGCATTAGAGTATGCCAGAGTTTACTAGGTTTTACAGTTAAAGATCCAGGGCAACCAATAGCAGGAAAGAAGTTTAGAAAATTTATGAACTATCCTATTTTATGGTAGGTTATGAAAGCTATTTGTCCAAGTGAATTCTTATGCCTTGGTCAGAGGTAATAACTATGCAAAGGAGTTTATCGTGGCTTTCAATTCTAACACTATATCAACATTTGCAAGTGAAGTTTTTATTAGCAGCCTTCTTAGAAGGTTCATATATTTAGCTAAAATCACTAATATGGAGAATTAAGTTGTTTAATAGTGCTGCTCATTATGATTCTTACTTATAAGCAACCTAATTTAAATTGTTACAGCCAAGAGAAATGTGTGTAAAATCGTGATTTTTAGTGTGCATCTATCCTTTGACCATATGTCCTCTGTTTTTCCTTATATGTCTAGAACAAGCATTCCTGTGTTACTGGTCCTGCCACCCAATTGATTGAATATGTACTAGGTGATCTATAATTGTTTTCTTGGAATTTTCCCCTCTCTTTAGGAGGAAGTGTATGGGTCACTTTCTTTGGCAATGGGACTTAAGAGAGGTTTGGTGGAAGCTAGTTTACAACAAGATGCAGAGCCTTGGTGATGGGAATCATTTGGGGTCATACTGTGGAGAGTTATTAAGAATTTATGATAGGAATTTGGTAAGTGAAAGGTCACACAGAAAGTTTAAGTGAGCTTTGGCGGCTTTGGGGCTTGGTTGGGCATCATCCCAGGCACCAAGAGGTTGCTGGTTCGATTCCCAGTCAGGGCACATGCCTAGATTGTGGGCTTCATCCCTGGTGGTGGTTGGGCGGGGGGGGGAGCGGGGGTTATGAAGGAAGCAGCCCATCAATGTTTCTCCCTCTAAAAATCAATAAAAAATCTTTACAAAAAAGAAAAGAACTAATTGAGATGGGGAAATGGCATACCTGCAGACTTGTGTTTTCTTAACCTATGAAGTGAGGCAAAAGGAACTTTCTCAGATTGAACTGTAGCCCGTTAGTGGTTCAGAACCAGCATTAACAACTCTCACCCCACTCCATACCACATGTAGAGTAGAAACTATCAGGATATCTGAAAATTATGTCTGGGTACTTCTGTTTCAGTGGTATATAGATACATGGATGTTACAAATGCTTGGGCTTGTGCATTTGGTAGAAGCAGCACTGACCCCCTCACCATTGCTCCATAGAGCTTAATTTGAAAAGTCAATAATTCAAGTTAGAACGTGCTTGGCAGACCGGGCAATGAGATGGTAAACACTCATCAATTGCTATAATGAGAGGCCTACTTTTCCTGCATGTTTGTGTAGTCCTGTGTAAAGTGTTCGTGTCAGCTTCACTGACAGTGTGAAGCTACTCAACTGGATCTTCATGCATAGTGTTAAATTGGCTCGTGCTATGGTGCTTGTTATGTTAAAATGGCCCAGACGTTCTTAAATCTGTAATGCGCTAGAAACACCTGGGACTAACTGGTTCCTCCCTGAACAATTCTGAAATTGAAAATTAGGAAATAAATTCCAGGACATTTTTTCACAAGTTCCCCAAGCTGATTCTGATGTAGCCTCATCACCGTTTGGTGGTGAGCTTAACACTTAGACCTACATATAGTTTTAGTTGTCTTAAAATTTCATGACATCACACCATAACTTGTTCGTTTCTGTTTGTACTTGAGTGAGGAGAGAAGACTGCCATATCTTGAACATACACCGAAGATTACTCTCTTCAGATTCTCCCTAGTTTCTAGAGGAAGGTGTTTAAATCTACTTTTTTTTTTTAATCCTCACCCGAGGATATTTTTTCCATTTTTTGTACAGATAGAGTGGGAGGGAGAGAGAGTGAGAAAACATCGACGTGAAGGGACACATCGAGTGGCTTCCACCCGCACGACCAACCAGAGCCGGGGACAAAGTGCAACCGAAGTATGTACCCTTAGCGGGAACCGAACCCGGGTCTCTCCGGACCGCAGGCTGACGCTCTAACCGCTGAGCCAAACTGGCCAGGGCTAAATCTACTTTTAAGTTTAAATATATATGCAGTAATAATGATGCAGAGAAATTCAGGTGCTTGAAGGGATGAGAGCTCTATTGGATGGAAAAACTTACATTAGTTCTTTTAGCAAACCATAGTTCATAATAGGTCAACTTCAATCTCCCTGTTGAGTTGCCATATTCAAATGAGTCAGTGAGGTTCCATTGGACCATAGACTCCTGTTGAGGACAGCGAAGACAATGAGTGATGTTTGTGGAAAGTGGAGTGAAGAGAGTGGTAGGTATTGTTGAAATAGTTTTCTAACAAGATGGATAGAGCATTGAATGACTAAAGGGAAAGTGAAGGAAGGATGAAGCATGAAAGATCCTGACGGGGGAGAGTTCTTACTGACTTAAAAATAGCATTTAGGAAGAGGCAAAGCTGGGATAGATTGGTATTGGCAAGGATTGTAACCTTAGTCCTTTTGGAGAAGAGGGTGAAGTGTAATCAAGTATTTGGACCCAAGAGTAGACATTTTCAGTCTGTCATAGTGTCAAGTTTCTAAGACCATAAAAGCTGGAGGAATGTATTGAGAGTCAGACTTGGTTGGTGAGAAAAGGTGTAATGATAGCATTCCTTTAGAATGCTGAAGGTCTGTGGTTTTGAAACCTGTTAAAACAGATTTCTGGTCCATTTCCAGAGACTGATTCAGTAGGTCCTGTGTGGCCATGAATATGTTTTCTTAACAAGTTCCCAGGTGATGATGCTGGTGGTCCAGGGGCCACACTGAGAATCACTACATGGGTAGTTTTCAGAAATCTAGAGAACTGAACAGAAGCTCAGCCAACTTGGGTGTGTAGAGGAAGCAGAAATGCAGAAAGAGAAACTGACCTAAGCCAGGAATAGCAGTGGTTCTCAACCTTCCAAATGCCGTGACCCTTTAATACAGTTCCTCATGTTGTGTTGACCCCCCAACCATAAAATTATTTTTGTTGCTACTTCATAACTGTAATTTTGCTACTGTTATGAATCACCATTGGAAATACGTGTTTTTTGATGGTCTTAGGCGACCCCTGAGAAAGGGTCATTTGACCCCCAAAGGGGTCGCGAACCACAGGTTGAGAACCACTGCTTTACAGGTTGAACGGGAACTGGAACCTAAATCTTACATGGTCAGTGTTAGGAAAAGTGAATGTAAAGATTCCAGGCATTAGAACTGGAGAGATTAGAGCTTGGTTTCCAGTTCTGCCATTTCTGTCTGTAGCCTTGAATAAGTCACTTGGTTCTGAGTCCATTTCCTCAATTGTATAACAGAAATACTAAATAAAATTTCTTATTTATATAAATAGGGTTGGGAGGGATGGAGATAGAGTTGCCAGGCATTCTGCATATATAGGACATGACCTATCAGGATACCTGAAAAGTTCTTTTTGCAACACATTACAAAAATTGGGCAGTCAAGGTGTTTTTTTCTGCAACAGTAATTGGTGCTTAAATCTGTTCAGTTTGAACATTAGTTGAAGAATATAGGTCAAGTTCCTGGCACGCGGCACACGGCAAGTTTCTTTGAGCTCTCATCACTTCTTTCTCATTACCTCTTAAAGCCTTTCTTTTCTTTTTCTTTCTTTACTAATACGTCCAGTGAGGGCAGGCGTCATGGTTTTTATTGTTTGTTTTTAATTGTTTTTCAATTACAGTTTATATTCAATATTATTTTGTATTAGTTTCAGATGTACAGCATAGTGGTTAAACAATCATGTACTTTACAAAGGGGTTCTCCCAATATTTCAAGTACCTACCTACGTCTTACATAGTTATTACAATATTGTAATTGACTATATTCCCTATGTTAGATTTTACACTCCCTGGACTATTTTGTGACTACCAATTTGTAGTTCTTAATTGCTTTACCTTTTTCACTCAGCCCCTCAACCTGTCTCACCCGCTCTGGCAACCATCCTGTTCTATGAGTCTGTTTCTATTTTGTTTATTTTGCTCTTTAGATTCCACATATAAGTGAAATCATATGGTATTTGTCTCTGACTTACTTCACTTAGCATAATACCCTCTAGGTCCATTGATGCTGTTGCAAACGGTAAGACTTCATTCTTTTTTATGGCCTAGTAATATTTCATTTTGTGTGTGTGTGTGTGTGTGTGTGTGTGTGTGTACCACAACTTGTTATCTACTCATCTACTGGTGGGCACTTGGGTTGCTTCATATCTTGGCTATTATAAATAATCCTGCAATGAACATAGGGGTGCATATATTCTTTTGAATTTGTGTTTTTTGGAATTCTTCAGATATATACCCAGAAGTGAAATTACTGGGTCATAAAACAGTTCTATTTTTACTTTTTTGAGGAAACTCCATACTGTTTTCCATAATGGCTGCTCCAATCTGCATTCCCGCAAAGAGTGCACAAGGGTTCCCTTTTCTCCCCGTCCTCACCAACACTTGTTGTTTGTTGACTTATTGATGCTAGCCATTCTGACAGCCATGGGGTGCTATCTCATCGTGGTTTTAATTTGCAGTTCTCTGATAATTAGTGATGTTGAGCATCTCCTCATATGTCTTTTGGCCATCCGTGTGTCCTCTTTAGAGATGTGTCTATTCAGGTCCTCTGAGGAGCCATGTTTTGTTCTTTAATCCTCACCGCCCTTGATCTAATACCTTGAGCATTAGACATGATTCCAGTCCTTCAAGGGTGCCCAAAGGTAGTGGTCCCTCACCTGCAGTAATAATTGAACATCTGTAGTAAGCAGCAACTATACTGTACAGACATTTCCTCTTTTTTCTGCAGCAACCTTGTAAGGGAGAATGCATCTTTATTTTACAGATGATGGAACTAAGATTCGGAGAGCTTAGGAACTTACCAAAGATCACAAGGCTAGTCAATGACGGAGCAAGGACCTGCCTGGGGCTTTTTTACTTCAAACTGTTCTCTCTCCATGGCATCATGTTAGTTTCCAAGGCAAATCTACAAAGAAAACCTACATTTAGTTTTAAAAGCACAAGAAGAAAGAACTGAAAAAGATAGGCGATACTAATGCCAACACAGCCCAGATGCCAGCACCACAGGCCTGCAGGCCCCGTATTAGCAGTGAAGCTCCTGACCAATCATCAGAAACCTCTGCCTCAAGGTTGAAAGGATCAAGCCACCAAATAAAAGTTTTCAGTCCAGTCCATTTTCCTTTTCCATTTTAGGTAGCAATAGCCCCCCCTTTTATTTGGGCAACTCCACTATTGTCTGTAGTCCTCTGGGGTTCTTAATGCTGGCTCCCCAATTCTTGTTCATAAGGATGTCCCAAATTGGATCCATCACAAGCTACCACAACCCAGCAGCAGTAACTGGTGCAAGCAGTGGACAATTGACCTAAATGGCCCATCACGATCCTTTTTGCTGCAGACACTTGGAGAGAAAGAAGTCCTCTTTCTGCTGATAGTGCTGAACTGGGATGACATGGAAGCTTGTGACATCTCTTTCACTCTGTGGAGCTAGCCAAGCTAGAAAGTGACGAACAGAGATTCCTGGGGGCATTATGTCACTATTCTGGTCCTAAGGCTGTGGTTCCCGCACTACTGCCTTGAAATGTGTGAGCTACCCAGTATCCCTCCAAGTCATGTTTTGTTTTGTTTTGTTTTGTTTTTTGTTAACCTAGTTTGAATTGGAGCTCTGTTGTTTAAACCTCAGAGTCCGGACCAATACAGCCGTCAATCCCAAGATTTAAGCACCCTTGTAGTTAGAAGTCCTAACATAGTTAAATATCTTCCTTCTTTAAAAGCTCTTTATTGCTCAGAATCATCATTTTCACTGGGGCATCTAGTACTGATTGTGTAAAATGGTACTGATATAAATGTATTGTATACCTATTGGCCTTTAAAGAACCTATAAACTTTTGAGGAATGTTTTTTTTTTTTGTCTTTATTGATTTTAGAGAGAGAGGAATGGAGAGGGAGAGAGAGATAGAAACATCAATGACAGAGAACATTGATTGGCCGCCTTCTGCATGCCCCACACTGGGGATTTTGCTCACAACCTGGGCATGTGCCCTGACTAGGAATCGAACCGGTGACCTCTTGGTGCATGGGTCGATGCTCAACCACTGAGCCACACCGGCCAGGCAAGGAATGTATCTTTATATGTGGGTCGCCACTCTCTACCAGGCAGGAGCAGAAATCTCTAGAATACACTTTTCTGCAGGCAATTATCCTTTCCCTGGATGCAGGATTTCAAAACCATGCTATATTCTCTGTTAAGGAAATAACACAATAACAAAAGCAGAAGGTACTGGAGAATTTATTTGCTAATGAGTATTAGGAGATCTTTATATTCGTAAAGAGCTTCACAGCAATTAACTAGCATATGTTACTTCAGTAGGCAGAAGCTTCCCATACCATAAACATGCTCTTAAGTGTAAAACAACAAGAATAATTATACCATAACACATTCTTTATAATACAGAGAAAAGATACGTTTCCCAACTGACCAGAGCCATTTGTCTCAATGGTTCTGGTATCATGACAGACGGATTTATGTGCAAGAAACTATGTGTGTTCTTCACGAAGTGCGTTCGCCGTTTCTAGGACCCAAATGGGAGGCAGAGCATTTGCTCTACCTTCGATCTTGCTAGAATTTGAACATAGTTTTGGAAGTGCTTTGTGGCTTCTTGTTTGAGATGTTTCTCATGTACAAGCACTAATGGAAAATGGCTCCCGATGTAAAAAGGTTGCAGTTTTCCAGGTGAGCACAAAGCAGTGTGACCAATCAACATCTGAAGCCCCGTGAACTGGGTGACAAGTGTAATGTTATTTATCTGTGGGAAACTCTTATTTACCCCTGTGAGCAGAAGGTCATAGCAGCTTGGATTACCCCAAAGAACAAACATCTCACCTTTCTCGCCCCAAATTTTGGCATTCACTATGTGACCCACCCATTTTTGACAATACATCTTATTTCCTAGTTCGTGAAATCATAAAATCTTAGAGTTGAGTGGGATCTTGGATATCATGCAAAGCAATCCTCATTTCTCCAAGGAGCAGCCTGGAATTTTTGGAATAGAGTGAGAAATAGAACCTAGGTATTCTGACATCCAGTTTAAAGAAACTACTCTTTCAGATCAACTCTGGTAGTGAAGTTGGGTATCATTAATGGAGTCCAGAAAGAAATGATGTGTTTTAAGGATAAAATACTCAGCCTGACCTCAGGGCTCAGCGGTTAGAGTGTCGGCCTGCGGACCAGAGAGTCCTGGGTTTGGTTCCTGCTAAGGGCACGTACCTCGGTTGCAGTTTGTCCCTGGCCCCAGTTGGGGTCGTGTGGGTGGCAGCCACTCAATGTGTCTCTCTCACATCGATGTTTTTCTCTCTCTCCCTCTCTCCCTTCCTCTCTCCCTCCTGTTCTATCTGAAGATAAATGCAAAAATGTCCTCGGGTGAGGATAAAAAAATAATTTAAAAAAAGGATAAATATTCAGGCAGGAGAGAAGCCAGGTAATCAGTAAGGAGAAAATAGAAGTTATATCAGAGAAAGATGTGTAGATTCTCAGTTCCTGGGAATTAAAAGTGAAATAGCCCACAATGCAAGCAGCACAGGCAAACCAAGTAACTACATTGTGAGTGATGGGTATTGACTGTTCTTTGCAAGCGTAATGGTTTCATTCTCTGCTTCCCTAGAGGGTAATCTGTGATTTAACTTAGGTGCTACAGGTATTTTTAAATAGCCACATTCTTAAAAACAACAAAAAACAAAAAGCAAACTATCCATCTGAAATTTAATTATGTATCTGATAATAAACATTGTGATAGTTAATATTACATATTCATAAGGTCTCGGATACTGGAATAGCTAATGTATATATAGTAAAGAAAAAAGGCAAAGAGCTCAAACTCATCTCTTATTCTTTTTCACGAGAAATATGTATTACAATGTTTGGAATATTTCCTAGCATGCCCAAAATGCAAGTAATAAACACAATAATTCAGCATGTCTAATGGCAAAAAATAAAAGAGTTATTCACAAATAGAAAATTGGACTTTTGAGCAGATGTTTGTTTAAATACAAACAGCAACTCCTACTTTTCCTGTTATCTCCAGTTGTGTGATGCAACATTTTTACCAGAAGAAGCGCTTTTTTAAAACAGACTTCCAGGGCGAGAATAAACAATACTATATTTGGCTTACAGCTGCTTTTGGAAAATGAGATGTCAGCAAAGCTGAATGTTGTTTAAAGACAACTAATTATCCAGCTACCTTTGACTTGGATCGGAGTAAATAAGGTACTTCCCGATTTGCACTAAACTGTTTTGTCTAGGCTTTAAATATTAGGCATTAGTCAGATATTTCACTTCCTCTATCACTTGCCACGTGAAGCAACTGGATTTAAAGAAGTATTCCTTGTTTGATTTGCTGCCCAGACCACTTTGGGTTGTTTGGTGCTGTAACAAGCTTGGCCCCTTTGCATATTCACCATCCACTGTTTATTGTGTTCAGTTCAAAGCAGCGTGTTCATGGACATGTGAAAACCCAGATAGCCCAGTGACATAGAGTGTGGTTGCATTTGTGTGATTTTAATTATGCAAATGTCAGCTAATAAAGTTTATGAATAACGTCTCGTGTAGAATTTGAAATAATGCCAATACTCCCAACGTCTGAAAATTCGTTTTCAGGTTGGCGAGCGAATGAAACTGGAGACCTGGTTTTCGCTGTGGCCCAGGGCTCTCTGGCTGGTCAGACAGAAAACCTGCAGCCCTTTGTCAGGGTTGCGGAGCCAGGCTGGGCTTTCCCTGAATGAGAACTCCCGCAGGCGGCTCTGGTGAGGACTGTGCTTGTTTTAACATTTTCCCTTTTATAATTCGAAATATGTTCACATCCTGAAGCTATCTCGTCTGAGCACTCATTAAATGGGGGTGACGGTGCGAGTGCCGAAAACAGGGCCTGGAAATTAGGCATCTTAGGAGCTGGGATGTGCTTTCGCGCACGAAGAGGGCCGAGCAGACAGCTCCCAGGGCACATCTTAGAGCGCACGCTCCGTGACACGTTCGTGATAACCTGGAGAAGATAAAGAGCAGCATTAAAGCAAAGATGACCATCGGCTGCAGATTTTCAGCAAGCACCTCTCTAAACTTATTTCTGCGGAATGATCAGTACTGAGTTATGTAAGTTCTTCAATAATACAGGGGTCTGGCTGGTGTGGCTCAGTGGCTGAGCGTCGACTCATGCACCAAGCGGTCTCCGGTTCGATTCCCAGTCAGGGCACAAGCCCAGGTTGTGGGCCTGATCCCCAGTGGGGGGCATGCAGGAGGCGGCCAATCGATGTTCTCTCTCACTGATGTTTCTATCTCTCTCTCCCTCTCCCTTCTTCTCTCTCTAAAATCAATAAAGGGGGAGAGGGGGAGAATACAGGGGTGGGCAAAAGTAGGTTTACAGTTATAATACCCATAAACAATACTACAATAATGAATAAGAATACAGGAATAAACTCTGTGTTTCACGTACTCACAACTTGTAAACCTATTCTTATTCACCCCTGTATATCCTCTGTATAAAATCCAGTATATTTCATACTGGATTTTTCATATAAATAGTTATTAGAATTTAATTCTGGGACAAGCACAGGTCCAATGATCCTATAAATGTTTGTTTATGCAACAAGTATTTCCCGAACATGTATTATGAGTCAGATGTGCTAGGACATGAGGACACGGTGTTCAAATGAATAGACTCATAGTTCTTGCCTTGGTGGACTTTACATTCCTTGCAGGGAAGACAGTTTATAAGCAAGTAAATAAATGTAATGGGATGTTAGAACGGGACTCTTCCTGCTGTATTGACTAAGCTCAATAAGATAGTTATCAGTTATCAGAATTCCGTATCTGATATGCAGATGTACGAGGAAATGGCTCTAAGAACCTGCCTCACAACTCTTAGGCCCAGGATAAGCTAGACAATTTCCAGGGCCCGGTACAAAATGCAAATGTGGGGCCTCTTGTTGCAAAAGTAAGAAATTCAAGGCAGCAATAGCAGAACATTAAACCAAGTGCAGGGCCCTTCAAAGAGGGGCTGGGGGTGGGACTGTGTGTGACTGCAGGGGTCACATACCCATGCAGGACCCTACTTAGATCCTTTGGCAAAGAAAGAAAAGTAAACTGGCTTAGAGTGGCCAGGAGAGATTTTGGGGGTGGTGATCTTTGCAGAATGCTCCCATCTAACCGAGTCTAAGGGGGAAGTGGTTCAAAGGCACCCCCTTGGAGACCTCTGAACCGTGTTTCATGCCATGGTGAGACACAGGACAGGTGCCTACTTGGGGCTGAGAAAAATAAAGCAAATTGGGACTGGAAGCCTCTCCCCACCGTATCTACTGACAGGAGAATGCCACTGTGGTGGGACCACCTGTGTGACTACAGCCTGTGTGACTACAGAGGTGCACAGGGGGTCTCTTGGGACAGTCTGCACTTGCCAAATGGCAGTAAACCTGCTTCCAAAACTAGGACAATGGAGTCTCTTCCCGCCTTGTAGGATAGCCAGGCCCAAGTCACTCATCCTCTCCGCACCTTGTAAAATTAGAATTTAATATATTATAAAATATTTTTATATAAACTATAAATAGCAACATACATTGGCCCCATGTATCCCTAATCCAATGTCATTATCATATCTTAAAGCCTCAGTGTCTCTCACTGATCACATTTTCCTTTCCTCCCCCCAAAGACTGATTTCTTTATACTTTTTCAAATGTATTTTACATGTCTATCATATCTATCTGATTTTCATCATCATCATATTGCATATTTATATAAAGGATATTGAGGGTTCTGAAATGTATTTTCTTTGTCTCTGAGAGTCATTTGTGTTTTGCTCTTATGAACAATGCTGCTGCACATTTTATTTTACATATTTCCATTGCTCTTGTGCAAGGGTTTTGTTTATTTGCTTTTGGCAGATCCATCCCCTGTCCTTCCCTTACTCTGCTCTGTATCACAGAGACCTGAACCACACAGGTTGCATTTCCCAGCCTCCTGTGGCACCTGGCTTGCTTCTGGGCTTGGCCAATGGGAGGCACTGGCGGGAGCGAGAAGAGAGAAGTCAAATTGCGTATCTGTCTCCCTCAGAGGGTGTCACTTCTGTACCTCCAGCTCCCATTGCCCAGGTCCTTCCTGCTTTTAGCTTCTGCCCAGAGACTCCCACTCACTCCTGGTTTCTTGTCTCTGTAGCCTGGGGTGGTACTGAGTTCTGAAGTAGTTAGTCCCTGGTTATCTCATTGACTACTATGTGACCTCTCAGCTCCTTCAACCCCCAGGCAACCAATTCCTTAAATTATATTCCTTTTGTTTCAGTACTTGGACTGGTTTTATTTTTTCTGTTATATCTTAATATATAGATTGTGCATATCTTCAATTCCAAATTACTCTCCAAAATGGGCATACCAATTTATACTGCTACCAACAGTTTATAAGTGTTCCCATTTGCCCTGGACAGGTAGCTCAGTTAATTTGAGCATCATCCCTTACACCAAAAGGTTGAGGGCACATATCTAGGTTTGGGGTTTGATCCCTGATCTGGGCATGTAGGGAAGGCAAGCAATCGACCTCTCTCTCTCTCTCTCTCTCTCTCTCTCAAATCAATAAAAGCATATCCTCAAGTGAGGATTAAAAAAAAAAATAGAAGAGTTTCCCTTGTTATAATCCTAACCAATACATATTCATTGTTTGACTTTTAAAGTTTTGCTAATCAGCCCTGGCCGGTTTGGCTCAGCGGTTGGAGCGTCGGCCTGCGGTCCAGAGAGACCCTGGTTCGGTTCCCGCTAAGGGCATGTACCTCGGTTGCAGTTTGTCCCCGGCCCTGGTTGGTCGTGCGGGAGGCAGCCACTCGATGTGTCCCTTCACATCGATGTTTCTCTCTCTCTCTCTTCCTCCCTCTCCCTCCCGCTCTATCTGAACAAAAAATGGAAAAATGTCCTCCGGTGAGGATAAAAATAAATAAATAAATAAAGTTTTGCTAATTTCATTGGTCTGAAACAATGTTTCACTGAGGTTTTTAGTTTCCTTTTCTTGAATTTAGGGTCCTTCTATATATTACTGACCATTTAGGTTTTCCTTCTGGTGAATTGCTTGTTTGCCTATTTTTTTTTATTATTTCGTTCTTATCTATTTATAGGAGTTGCTCATATTCTGCATGCTAATCATATTGGTTAGATGCATGGCAAATGTCTTCTTCCATTCTGTGTCTTGTTTCCGTTTTTCAATGGTGTCTTCTCATGGATGGAAGTTTCTAATTTTAATGTAGTTTTCACATCGTTTTATTGTTTCCTTGAGCTGCATGAAACATTGCTCGTGGGATCCAATTTTGAGCTAAGTTGTATAAGCAGTCTACTACCTATATTGACAAATTTTTGCAACCGGGATTCCCTGGACAGGGCCTGTGCAGAGAAGTGGCTCACAGTGGCTAGTCAAGGAACCACAGTCAGCATTTCCCATTAGAACGGATGGATGGCCTCGCGCGAGAACGTCGGAGGCGCTAATCGCGGCAGATCCTAGCTGGGAGCAGGGCCGGTGCCTGGCCTCACGGAGGGCGCCTCCCGGGCTGTACCGGCCCAGCTGTACTTCTGACTCAGTGGAACGCAAGCCTAAAGCACGAACAGGTTTCTTTCCGCTGAAACCGAGCCTAACTTGGAAAGTTTATTGGAGAGGGCAAGTCCCTGAAATGGAACCAGGTCTGCTCAATGTGGCCAACTGGCATCCAAGAGCCATGCTGGGCTGGAGCGGAGAACACAGGCAGCGTGCAGCCAGAGCCTCGCGTGCCCGCAGGAAGCAGTTGGATCCAAGCACGACTGCTCCGCGGGCCGGGGACGTGGGCTCAGCACCAGCCTGGCGCTTCCCGGGCTGCACGGGGCTGCACATCCGTCTCTGCCCTGGCTGGGCAGCCCCTGGCACAAGCCCCCGCGACGACTCACTCCCCAGAGCAGGGGTCAGGGGCTCTCGGAATGCTTGTGTTTTAGAATAGTTATTCCTTGCATATGATACTTAAGAATTCAAACAATTAACAAACACTGCAAAACTCTGGCTTCTTTCTTGTTCTCCTCACCTGGGTTCCTACATCTCTCTCCCCTGCTCTTTCCTCCCTCCCCCGTCTAAGGTTTTCTTTATAGAAATTTAAGCAAGTATGAATATATGCTGTTGTACTTCCCTGGTTTAAACAAAACTAGTATGTAACACGGATTTGTTTTTAAAATAACAGATCCAGGAGATGTTTGATCAAGCATTTTGAATTCAGGTTTTAATTGTATTAGATATTTCCTATAAATGGACTGTTTTGATCATTTTTTCTTATTTTATTTCCTACTACAATTAAAACCTTTTTTCTTTCTTTATTGATTTTAGAGAGAGAGAGGAAGGGAGAGGGAGAGAGATAGAAACATCGATGAGAGAACATCAATTGGCCGCCTCCTGCATGCCCGCCACTGGGGATTTGGCCCACAACCTGGGCATGTGCCCTGACTGGGAATCAAACCAGTGACCTCTTGGTGCATGGGTCAATGCTCAACCACTGTGCTACACTGGCTGGGCTCCTACTACAATTTAAAATTTTTCTTACAACATCTGTGGTCAGCCATCACTCCAAATAAGATGGGTATAAACAGGGTGATTTAAAAAAAGAAAATTTCAGAATCAGAAAAAAAAAAGAGTTGATGGTGTGTTTATTGAAAATGTTGAGGCTAGAGAAAAATACAAAAAGAAAATAAAATTTAATAGTAATTCTAATACCCAGAAATAGTACAATGATAGCCATTATAGTGTAGAGGATTCAATATTTCACAACACATGCATTACACGTCTCAATAAAACACAAATACAATACACATATATTTTAACTGTAAAGTGGAAATGCATGAATCAATACTGTTTATTTACCCTAAAATCACAAATGCTCAAAATCCAAGCTCAATGGTGACAACTATGTGATATGTTGATGTGTTAACCTGCTCTCTCTCTGTATTTATTTTTTCTATATATTATTTTTAAAAAGAATCCTTAAATTGAGGCACATGTTGATACTGTGCCTAGTATAAAGAATTATATCACTTCTCTATGTACATGTGGATGCAATACCACCATTTGCAAAAGTCTTGCTTGCTCATCTGAACATTCCATTGAGGGAGGTAGCACTGTTCTCATTGGCTGGATGAAGAAACTGAGCAACACAGAGGTAAATGCCTTGTCTAAGGCCATCTAAGTTTATTGGAGCTAGGCTAAGGACATCTTGCTAGGTAGAAGAGCTGTAGGTTTGAACCCAGAATCTGGTCCTCATTTTACCAGGCTGTGATGGGGGTAGAAGAAAGGAGAAACAGCCTACATTCCCAGACCTCTTTAAATTTACAGTGTAGTTGATAAGTCACAGAACAGTTAGCCACCCAGATAAGACAAACAGCCTAACAGAGGTAAAAATGATCACCCTCACCAGACCCTATGCACTTGCTGTTTAGTCTGTTTTCACCACTTCCCCTGGTACCTCGCTCGATCTCCTTCTTCATCTGTGGTGCCAGCTTGGGCCTCAAAGTTCTTTGAGGAGGAGCTCCTGATGAGAAGCTGGAACTTGAGCTGAGTTGTAGTCCTGAGAGTTCCAGACAATAGGCAAAGCAGAAGAGGTATGTACCTCTAGCAATGGAGATGGTTTATGGAGAAATGAGAATGACACCTTAATTGTCTTTTCCCTGTGGCTTAAAAATGTTTTTCACACATTCATTCATTGTTCCATCCCCTCTCATTCATGTTTTAATTCAGCAGGCATCATGAGGACCCAGTGTGTCCTCAGTGTCCTAGCGCCCCCTGCTAGCCCTAGAGGAGGACAAGGTAAATAAAACACCAGTTTTCCCCTTGAGGAGCTCCATTTCTTCTGGCTACTCAAGCAACAGACTTCGAGAGAAGCGTTATTAGATAACACACAAACCACACTTTTAACATAGACACAAGTGGGGGACAGCTCAGTGGAGATGTCACCTAGCTAAAGCATGGGCCAAGAGATTTTCATTTCTTTTTGATACCACAGTCACTGTTTGTTCTCGGACCAGGATTGAAGGTGGTGGTGTGCAGTACAGGATGCACAAGACAACCCATCTGGGGCACAGGAAGAGCATATTTTTACGTATCCTATAACATTTCGTTTATTGGAAATATGTTTTACATAAGATGTATAATATGTTAGTATCATATACATTACTTCACATGTATACTTTATGAATCAATAAATACACATATGTTATGTGTTCAGTAGCATTTTATTGATGAGGTAGGCAATCAAAAATTCGGGCTTCACGGCTCTAAAACCACAGCTACCCTGCCTCTCCTTCTCGGCGGGACAGAGAACTCTGCTGAAAGGCTCATTTGGGAAGCTTTCCAAAGTCATTGGGTTCAGAGTCGGCCAGATGGCGAAGGAGAGAATTATACAAGGTTTCCAGGGTGGTAAAGTTCGAATAAGGTCCCACTGACTGTGCCCAATCTTCTCTCTCACACAGACAGAGGGAGGATAGATTTTAGCTGAGTAAGACCGACCTTCCTGAGTTTTAAGAGCTTACTTTTTTTTCACCCGTATTTGGACAATCCATTTGATGTTTATTTTCGGTTGGTGCTCTTCTCCAGGGGTGTTTTTTACCTATTTTCCCAAATAAGTACTATACTCCACCAACCCTTTCCACTCCTTCCTCCTCATTCTAGCCGAGGTCGGAGGAGCATCAGTTGGGGTCCTGAGTTCCCATCTCTTCGATTGCCAGATGTTTAGATTTGGCAATAGGTGTCTAGCAGGGTCCCCTTTGGTCAATTCCAGTGCATTCTACCAACTTGGCTGAAAAGTTTATTTTCTTGTCCTTAACCCAGTGTCTGCATCAAACACTCTGCCTACTTTCTTCCGTAATGGGTTTTTGGACTGAAGAATATTTTTCACGTTCATCTAAATGTTGTATTTTCTTCTTTCTCCATGCTGCCTCTGCTCCCTGGTAGTGGCCCCACGCCCATGACTGACAGTGTCTACAAAACGTAGGTTGTGCTTCACTGAAAGACTCCTAGTCTATGACACCTCAGAAAGTACTTAGGGAATGTAGATTGTGATTATTTCAATCGCAAAAACATCTTTAAAGAAATATATTCTTTTATCTTCTTAATATGACCAGTTTGATAAAAATTTCAATTTTGTTCAGCGATTTCAGAAACCCACCTGTGACTTGTACTAGAAAGATCCCTTTCCTCCAGTTCAGGCCTTTGCTAAAGTCCTGGCATGACGTATCTGTGTTTTGAGATGGAATTCGGGAAAAGTGCTCGTCTACCTTAGAGATAAACCCGGAGATGCTGGCAAACACCCACACCTGGTTTCACAGAAGGGCCTCCTGGGCGGCGAAGGAAGGCTGTCAGAATAGTTTTTGAGTCCATTCTGGGGGATCTTTTCTTCTAAAGCAAATGAGGAATTCCTGTCCTTGATGCTAAAGTATAATGACATGTGAATGACACTTACGATTAGATAGGACAGACTAAATGCCGTAAAGGATAGCCCCTGTAATGCGTAATGGCTCAAACGCAATAGAAGTTTCTATCTCACGCATGACAGCCGATGGCAGGGTGGCTCTCCTGCAGGCAATATTTAAGGGGTGGAGAGTGGTAATGCTCTACCATCTCAGCCCGTGGCTTCCAGAACCATCCGAAGAGGCGCCTCCGTTGCAGCCAGCCAGAAGGCAGATCAAGACGTGGAGCAATGTGCAAGGTCACACCTGGACTCAGCATCTTTCTCCTCACATTCCATTGGCTGGAATGCAGTCATATGGCCTCACCTAACTGCAAGGGAGGTAGGGGAACGAAGGCCAATTGTGCCTTAAATAAGAAAGGGAGGCCCTGCTGGTGTGGCTCAGTGGTTGAGAGTCGATTCCTGGTCAGGGGACATGCCCAGGTTGTGGGCCTGATCCCCAGTGGGGGGCATGCAGGAGGCGGCCAATTGACGTTATCTCACCGATGTTTCTCTCTCTCCTTCTCCCTTTCCTTCCTCTAAAATCAATAATTAATTTTTTTTTTTTTAAAAAGGCAAAAGAAAGGGAGAACGTGGGCACCAATCTCTGACATTACATACGTACCATTTGGCCACTGAAAACATTTATTTCAAAATCCCCCTTTACAAATCAGGGATATCAATTGTGTATTCAGAGGTAGCTTTGGGATCCCTTTCCTAGATGGGGTAAGTGCCCCAAGATTTTCTAGAGAATGACAAGCCTCTTCTAACAGAGTTACATGGCACAGAGTGGATTTGGGTGTTTTGCAAAAGGTTTTGAGATGATCAGTAAATCTCTGTTGGATGAACGAGTAGGGGTGACCTTTCTGGAACTGTGCTCAGGAATGCAGCCTATCTCTCTCCTCACTGGAGTCTGCGATCTGTTTTCCCCGAGTGTCTGAAAAGCTGACAAACACTGCTTTTTTTTTTTTTTCCACTTGATCAAGGGAAATTTTGGTCTTATCTCTGCAAATAAAAATAAGTCTTCTGCTGAAATTGCCTACTTGTTATTTGGAAAGACAGCAGGGATTCCTGAGCAGGAAAAGCTGGTCCACCTGCTTCATAGATGGGCCATTAGACGGTCTGGCAAATGCCTGGAGGCTTTCATCTTTTGGAGAAACTAATACACGAGGCATCAGCTGAGTTTCCATTTCAGTGCAACTTAAGCCTGAGTGATAAAGGCAGCCGTGTTCTGTGAACCTTATATTACATAACCCTCATGTGATTCAGGATTGCTATTTATAGCTTTCCATTGTGTGGGCTCTGGACTGGGTTACAGGGATGCATCTTTCTTCTCCAGTGTCCCAGAAGAGCAACATGACTCTGCATTTATCTTGAGCTTCCACTGGCCAAGGTCTTTCAAAACTGTCAAAAATAATTTTGGCTTATACATTACCCTCAAGTTCATTTGTTCATTCATTCATTCAACAAATATTTAGTGAGCGCCTGCTGGGTACTGGGGATGAAGAGTTGAATAAAACCCACCTGGAGTGAAGCTAAGGTGTTGAAAAGACTGATTCTGAGACCCCCATCCTGGACCAATTAAAACAAAATATCTAGGGTGAGTTCTGGTCATAGGTTTTTTGTTTTTTAAATAAAATCCTCCCAATGGCCAATGTGCAGGTAGGATTGAGAACCAGTAGAATATACATAATATAGATACTAAAGCCAGAGGAATGTATAAAGTATAATGTTCTTGGGAGAAAGACTAACTAGAACGAGAACCAAATAAAGAAGAAGCCCTACGTGGGTGTTGAAGAATAGTACAGAGAGAATTGGAAGTTATTTGATACAGAGAAAGAAAAACAACTTTGGTATTTGATAAATCTGTGGTAGAATTTCAGCCTTGCTACTTTTCAGCCTGTAGGATACTGGACAAGCATTTAACCACTCTGAGCCTCTGCGTCATCATTTTAAAAATGAGGATAGACTCACTGGAGTGGTTCATTTGGTCGAGTGTCATCCTGTGCACCCAAAGTTTGCTGGTTCCATTCCCGGTCAGGGCACACACTTCGGTTGCAGGCTTGATTCCCTGCTGGGGCATGTACAGTAGGAACCTGATCGATGTTTCTCTCTCTCCCTTACTCTCTCTAATCATGTCCTTGGGTGAAGATTTAAAAAATAAATGAGGATAGTAATAATCTTCACATCTAGGATTGCTGCGAGCATTCAATTAAAGTGCCCGGTGTACAACAAATCTTAGTTATTTTTGTTATTATTTGGAACTCAGGAGGAAAGATCAAGCACAAAAAGGTGGGTAGTTAAAGATACGAGTACGAATCCTAAGCAATTCTTTCTTGCTGCCCAAACCGGGAGAAGGCCACCATATCTGAGACCTCAGCTCTATATGATGCGTTTTCCCTGGGGCCACAGAAATAATTATTTATATCTTAAAACTAATGTAGCCCTGGCCACTGGTCTCTGCTACTATTGTCCCCTGGCCTTTGGGTAGAGAGCACAGCCTTGGGCATCATGAAGGTCTCACCATTCTGAATGAGTTGGGGCATTCGGAGGTCATTCCTTCTGGATATTTAAGTAGCCACTGTTAGTACTTTTTCCAGTGATAGACCATGCACATATAAGCATGTGTGCGTATTTTTCTATATTCTTTCTTTTTATTTGTAACATAAATGATAGCATATTCTACACATTGTTTTATGCCCTGAAGTTTTTTTTTGGGGGGGGGAGGGGGCTGTAGACTATTTATTAGGGGGTAAAGAGGAGCAGAGAGAGGAGCTGCCCTTCTGTTGGCAGCAGCCCAGGAACTGTGGGTCCCACGTAGAACCCGCTCTTAAAGTCAGCACACTGGCTCTGGCTGACACAAGCCCTGAATTTTACCTTAACAATATATCTTGGAGATGATCTCAACCCATAAAAAGCTTCATCCATTTTTTATAGGTGCACAGCATTCTTTTATGTGGATGTATTATAATTTATTTAGCCAATATTCTGTTGATGTTTTCAGCCTTTTGCTATTTAAACGTTGCTGCAGTGAATGACCTTGGACATAAGTTATTTTGCATATGAGAGCATCTTTTGTTCTATAAATTTCTAGAAGTGGAATAGTTGGGTCAAAGGATATGTGCATTTATAGATTGCCCTTCACAGAGGTTGTTCTCATTTCCACTTCCACCAGCCATGTGGGAGAATGCGTCTCCCCACACCCTCACCGACACAATCTTCTCCAAAAGTTTGATTTCTGCCAATGTGCTAGGTGCAAAATGATACCTCGCGATAGTTGTAAAGTGCATCTTTCCGATTGAGTGACATTGAACCTCTTTTCATATGTTCTAAGATTTGTTTAGGTTTTCTTTGCTGGGAAGAGTTGTTTCATATCATTTCCCTATTTTTCAACTGGGTCATTGGTTTGCTTCTTGTTGAATTTAAGGAATTCTTTATATATTTAGGCACATTAGCATGGCATCTATTGTAAATATTTCTTCCTTCCAGTTCTGTCATTTGTCTTTGGTATTTTTCTGCAGAACACTGACTTCTGTGTTTTATGTGTGTCATAAATATAAAGATATTCTGAACTGTGAGATCATTAAATAATTGTCCCACGGTTTCTTAGATCACTTTTAATGTGCTTTTAAAAATTGTTTTTTCTTTATTGATTTAAAAGAGAGAGGGAGAAAGAGATAGAAACATCGATGAGAGAGAGCATCAATTGGCTGCCTCCTGCACCCCCCCCCCCAATCAGGACCACAACCTGGGCATGTGCCCTGACCAGGAATCGATCCGGTGACCTCTTGGTGCATGGATTGATGCTCAACCACTGAGCCACACCAGCTGGGCAATGTTTTGTTGTTTGTTTGTTTGTTTTTTTTATCCTCACCCGAGGATATTTTTCCATTTTTTGTACAGATAGAGTGGGAGGGAGAGAGAGGAAGGGGGAGAGAGAGAGAAACATCGACGTGAAGGGACACATCAAGTTGCTGCCACCCGCACGACCAACCAGGGCCGGGGACAAACTGCAACCGAAGTACGTGCCCTTAGCGGGAACCGAACCCGGGTCTCTCCGGACCGCAGGCCGACGCTCTAACCGCTGAGCAAAACTGGCCAGGGCTGTTTTTTTTTTTTTTAACATTTAAAGTTTTGTACCATTTAGAATTGTTCCTGATGTAAGGTGTGAGGTATGGGATCCAACATTATTTTTTAGATGGCCATCCATTTGTCCTAAAGCCTTTAACTGAATAATCTATCTTTTCTCGATTGATTTGAAAGGTTATTTTAAGCTCTATTAAATGTAGCACATACTACATTTCCGTATGTCTTTAAGTCTATTTCGGGACTTTCTATTCTTTTCCATTGAGTGCTCTGTTCATGTCTTAGCCCTACACGTTTTTAGTTACTTTATCAAAGGCTTTAATTCCTGGTTTGGAAAAATCTGGTGATTTTATTTTTCAACATTTTCTTTATCCTTTTGCTTGTTTATTTTTCCTTCTAAAGTTTAGAATCAGCTTACTTAGTAAAGTTTGCATTCTGTTGGCTTTGCAGGACACTGATTAACGCAAAGGAGAGTGGTGGCTACGTCGTGCGGCATTCCTGGCGCTGATCAGTGTGACCCATGGATGTCAGACCCTCACAAATATCACCGGTCAGACGTAACACTACTGTGCCCCTGGGGGTTCAGTGACTGACGCGAAGAGAGGCAGGTAGAAGATTCACCGCTCTTTTCTGGGGAGTAGAGAAAAAACCCCCTTCCAAGGAAACACGAGGAGCAGGAGGGTAAAGGTGTTCACCGTGACAGTAAATTTGAAGGGTGCCTGCCAGGGGCTCCTCTCAGGATACCTTTCAATGGCTCATAAAGGAATTTGGTCTTTTGGTTCTGGAGGCCTGGGACACTAATGGTGTGTGTGGACTATTTTATCTGCGGAGAAGGATAGTGAGAGGCGGGTGTAGGGTAAAGAGCATGAGCCCAGTGGGACTGAGTTGAAAGTCCAGTCCTGCCAATGGTGTGATTCGGGACACTTCATTTCTCCACCTCTCTCTCTTTTCACCTTTAGAAATACCTTGTAGAACTGTCCATATTAGAATTAATAAATGTCAAATTCCAGCAGAGCACCTGGCGTACATTAGGTACTGAGTAAGTAGATGCACACTTTGCACCGAAGACAAGCCTGAATTCCTTTCCAGTTTCTCTGAGGCCTTGGCAAACCTCTTCCGCAGAGACTATCACCATACCCCAGAGACCCCACTTCCTCAGATCCACGGAGAAGGCCCCTCGCCCAGGACAGGCCTTTCTGTTTCTGGAATCCCAGGCACTCCGGCTCTCCCCGAGCGACTTGGCTCTGGTCTGTGAGTCCCTCAGGCTCCCTCATCTCAGAGCGTGGCCATGCATCTCACTCTGCAGGATTTTTTTCATATTTCCGTGTCATCCTGAAATGGAGATATTTTACAGATGAACAAATAGAACCTTGATCCTTAAAAAAACTGCTGAGTATTTTTTCTGATTATAATACGCTCACTTAAGAAAAACTAGAAAATAGAGACAAACAATCAATATTGGTTATAATGCCATAAAACAGAAACTGTTCCTTCTGGGCTTATTTCTGTCTCTGTACCCTCCTCAGCTGGGACCTCGGTATTGCCATTTACCTTCGTACTTTTGTAGATATCTACATCCATACAGATACTCACATTGCTATGTGTGTAGGATCCTCCTTTATATATAATTTGTTGTCTTCTCTTTTAACATTAGATCATATCTTTCTTTTATGTTTTCCAAAGGTTCTGGTAAGTATAATTTTTTATTGCTGCATCATTTTTGGTACAGTTTTCTTTTAAAAGTCAAGAATTATACAAACTGATTTTATCTGCATCGACACTAGCTGGGGAGAGGAAATAAAGATCGGAGGGTCACTATTTATACATTTTTATTTAAATATTAAGTAAATGTGCCCTGGCCGGTTTGGCTCAGCGGTTAGAGCATCAGCCTGCGGTCCCGAGAGACCGGGGTTCGGTTCCTGCTAAGGGCACGTACCTTGGTTGCAGTTTGTCCCCGGCCCTGGTCTGTCGTGCGGGTGGCAGCCACTCGATGTGTCCCTTTCACATCGATGTTTTTTTTTTTCTCTCTCTCTTCCTCTCTCTCCCTCCCACTGTACCTGAACAAAAAATGTTCTCGGGTGAGGATAAAAAAATAAATAAATAAATAAATATACAAATAAATAAATATTAAGTAAATGAAGTAAACAAACCATTGATTTCTGAAAGCTTATGATTAAAATAATCAGTGAAGGTCACTTAGAAGTATTGTTGCTTGCCCCTTTATCAGGGAAAACTTTGAATATTTTTTAGAGTTATTACTGAGTAACTTGCACAATTGTTTTTAGGATCCAATAAAAAACCCAAAGCAAGAGTTATTTCCTTCCTTCCCTTCCCAGAACGCAATGTTTTTGTTTATTCTTTGTACAGGGGAGAAATTGAATATATTCTGTAAATAAAAAAACCTGGAAATCTAGAGTGATTTCAGCCAAATGGTAAATAAAAAGCAAATAAACTAAATCAAGAAATCCTTGTGGGAAAAGGAGCTAGATCACTTCTGTCATCCCAGCGTGACCACTTTTTGCTGTGTATCTGGTGGTTGACCACAAGATGTCACTATGGCATCTTTAATCCTAATATTCATGTAGCTCGCTGGGGGTGGGGAAAGAACAGAAAAAGAAACTCAGTACAGTTTCATGCAAAATGCGATAGTCCCCCCACCCCCACCCCAGGCAGCCAGGCTAATAGAAAATTATTTTTTTTAAACCAACACTATGAACTGAAAAGGCTTTCAAGAAACATCTGCACAGTGAAACTGTTAACTCCAAAGAAGTCCGACATCGTATTTATACTGTATAAATTAAAATGGAAAATAAAAACCCATTTGGGCCAATGTAAAAAATCTCCAAAGCAGGAGAGAAATGTTTGTGAGATTAATCCATTTTCAAAACGATGGCATTAAATATGGACGATGTAGGAGCTGAAAACAACCAAAACCCTGCTCAGTGAGGCTTCAAACAACCAGTTTCTAAAAACAAACACTGTTACTTAACCAAATTTCCCTCTGACTCAAATTTTAGGGGAAAGAAATAAATCTTTTTAAAAAAATACAAGTTTCATGCTCCTTGCGCGAAATGATTTTCAGATTGGCTAGCACAGTCTGCGGGGACCCTCCATGGGACATATCTGCAGGCTGGGAGATGAAAGCTGGTGATCTGGATCATGATTCTGAAGAACTGGGTCATAAAAAAAAATTTATTTACATAGAAAGCAAGAACGTGCTTTTAAAAAGCAGCCATGCACACAACGTGTCCTTGGATTTGAACAGCGTCTGTTGGATGGTCTGTCCAGCTCGCCACCTGCATGCAGGTGTCCATATGCATTTCTCCATCCACATGGTCATAGTGTGATTGGATATGACGTGACCCGCCCAGTGTTCTTACTAGTGGCTGGTAGCCTAAACAAATTCCCTTTCACGGGAATTTGGTTTTGAGTCAGTTGAACGTCTTTCCAGGTGACTGGATGTGCAAACTCAAGAGCTGTTGGCCACTATATTCTCCATCTTGCTGATCAAGAACCTAAACATAGGTTTGCAGGAAGATATAAAAAGGAAGGAGTCACTGAGGATCATTGATGGAGAGACATCAGCTTCCAGTTCCAATTTGTCCTGGAGGCCCAGAGTCATCCACAATTGGTTTCTAAGAGAAAACCCTATATCCTCATAGTAAATAATCATTTTCTTCAACCAAACCACTCTGGTGCTTGCAGTTTATTTGGTCTTTTGAACCAGTTCCCCTGGCTGGAGGAATGCTCCGTGATCTTTGTGTAAACTGAATCTGTACAGTAGAATTTTAAAGTATCACTTCCCCAAATTTGGTCCTTGGAACATTAACTCTGAAAGTGTTAAGAAATCGAAACTATTCCATAGTAAAATACATTTTGGAAAAATAAAATATATCTCCCTCTTAACAGAATTATAGTTTACATTAATACATCAAAGGCTATGATAAGTCCTGCAGTAAAGAAAGGGATCGAAATTTGTTTAGCCCAGGATTTTCCACATTTATGCTATAATAGATTTTTTTTTTTTTTGGAGGGGTTACCTCTTATTGGCAACACTTTAGAATGTCACTTAAAATATTTGTTTAACTTTGTTTTAAAGCCAAACTGAGTTTGAAGTGGGCTCACCTTGAAAATTTTCATATGAAAGACCCTGGAAAAATTTCAATCTCCCCTCCTACCTCATAGCCCTTAACTAGTCAGGCAATTAATCAGAAGCCTAGGGAGTGGCCCAGACGTCCAGTGCTGTGGGAGAGTGCCCTGTGGCTCCTTTTGCAGCTCCTACATTTCCCAGAGTTCTGACTTTGTGCCTTCATTTTATGCCTTTTTCAAAATATAATACACACAAAGAAAAGTCACAAGTGGACAGCAATGAATTGTGACAAACTACTTCACACACTCTTGTAACCAGCACCAGATCAAGAAACATTACAAGCTCCCAGAAGCCCCTTCATACCCCTTTTCAGTCACATCTCCACACAAGGGTAACACTACCTGACTTTATGCCTTTTTCCCCAACAAATAGATATATCCTGAAAGACAGAGACAGATCCTCATATCCTCCAATTCCTTCAGTATCCAGAGTAGGACTTAGTGAAGGATAGTTCATCGGGCTCATCTACAAGCATGGGTCACAAAAGCACAAGTGCCCATCAGACTCCTGGGCAGGTGGTGGGAGAGTCCCGGAGTCAGACTGCCTGGCTTCAGACCCTGCCTCTAGACTCCTACCCGTCTGACTATGGGCAGTCAATCCTTAAGAACCTCAATTTCCTGATTGGCAAGAGTAACCTGGATTATAGGGTGGGCTCGAATTCCAGTCCAAGTACTCTCTTTATGAGAGAGGCGGAGACAGACTTGATGCCGCACCCAGAGGAGGTGATGTGAAGACGGAGCAGAGAGAGATGTGGCGTTGGCCTTGGAGGCTGGAGTGATACAGACACAAATTCAGGAATGCTGGCAGCCACCCAAAACCAGAGGCAAAGAGCTGATTGTCCCCAAGCCCCCAGGGGGAGCATGGGTCTGCAGATACCTTGGTTTGGGCCCAGGGAAACGGACTGTAGAATCCGACCTTCAGAACCTGAAAGAATACATTTCTGTTGTTTTAAGCCACCAAGTCTGTGGTGATTTGTTACAGCAGCCCTGGGAATCGAGTACACTTACCATGTGAGAGGTGTCGGGAAGAGAAAAATTCAGGAGAAACATCCTTCACGTCGCTGATATTCTAACGTGGAAGAGACAATGAACAGAAACACTGGTGCATAATGTCTGATATGATCCTCACTGTACACTAGAAATAAAGTGGGGTGGTGGACCCCATGGAGCGTGAGAGAGTGGTAGGAAGTGAATTGAGAAGGGTATGCAGGGCGCTGCAGTCAGTGCAAAGTAAGAAGGGGTAACGGCTTCGTGTTTCCTTCTAAGAATGGCCTTGGGGATTTTCAGTGTGTTTGGGAAGCCAGTGGGTCCCTCTTCAAGTTGTCCTAGGAGGGGTTCTGGACTAGGTTCAGCTAGTGAATCTTTCTGCACCGTTTTAGCCCTTACTGTGTTGTCTCAGGAGATTTCTTTAATCTTTCTAAAATCCAGGACCCTCAACCCAGGTCAGATTAACTAATGTATAAGGCTCTTGCTCGCAAAGCAAGAAGGCAACGCTCACGAGGTCTTCCAGAAGGGAAGCCAGGCAGGGTCAGATACAAGTGGCTTCTGGGGCCACGGCGATCCTACTCTGGACCGCTAGAGGGAGGCGGGCGAGGCTACCTTTGCAGAATTGAAATGTTAGTAAGACAGGATGTGCTGTTTAAAAACACAAACAAACAAACAAAACCTTCGCTCACTCCCATGATCTGCTTCTAATTATACATAGGGCTGGACTTCTAACCACACACGTCCCAGCCGGTCCGAGAGGCCCAGGCTCCTTTTTCACCCACAAAGCAGTCAACCACAGGCAGGCACCTTCAGACCAGAGAAGTGGAGTGAAGAGTCGCCGATGCAGTGTCCCACCTTCTCCCCCTGCCATCAGGAGCCTCCTGGAGTAGAGAAGCAGCTTATGCTAACCCTACCAACTGTCTTAACTCCTGAAGGCTAGAGCTAAGATTTGACGCAAATGTCTTTCTAAAATCTTCCGAGAGTCACTTGATGATTGCTGTTTTCATGTTCAGTGTTAGAGGCTGGTAAATTATCCCCTTTCCCCCACATCAAAGTGGAAACAAAATAATTTGGAGTTCATGAAATGAAAATGTCTATTTCAGGGGTCCAAAGGCCCTTTTAAGAAAAATTACAAGGCGGGGTGGGGGGTGGTGGTAAATGTTAGAGGCACATATTGTTAATGTAATATAAGGATATAATAATAACCATTATAAGAGACACTTTCCCCTTTGGTTTAATCCTTCTAACATCTAAATCTAGAAGTTGAAAGTGGAGTACCTAGGAAAAGATTCACTCATATATTCATTTAGTAAACTTTTTTCCCTTTTAACTCCTTATTTTGACGTAATTTCAGACTAACTGAAAAGTTGCGCAAACAATGCAGAACATTTCAGAATTTCCCTTTCCCAGATTCCAAATATTAACATTTTACCACGTTTTTGCTCTCTTCCCTTCTCTTTCTCATATTGTTTTCTGAACCATTTGAGTTACAGCAGAAATTAATTACACTTTTCCCAAATTCACTGTTTAGTTCCTAAACACAAGAACATTCTTATATAACCTCTGTACAACAATCAACATCAAGAAATTAACATTATGATGATTATTTTCTCATCTACAGACTTTATTCAGGTTTTCCCAATTGTCATTAATATTTTTTATAGTAAAAGAAACTCCCGGATGACATCCATGTCTTGGTTTCACTTTGTCTTTCTTGATATTGACATTGTTGAAAAGTACAAGCAAAATACTTAGTAGAATGTCGATGTTGGATTTGTCAGATATCACTTCATGATTAGATTCAGGATGTGCACTATTGTCAGAAATGCCACGGAAATGGGGTTGTGTCTTTTTCAGTATATCACGCCAGGAAGCACATGATGTTGATTTTGATTTGTTCCATGGATGGTGCTATTAACTTTGATCACTTGTAAGGTGGTAGTAAACATGATGAAATATAATATAATATAATGTAATATAATATAATATAACATGTTATATATTAGTATATATAATATATAACGTAAGTATAATATTTAAGCTAAATATTATATAAGCTAAATATATGTAAGCTAAACATAATAGATATAATATCATATTAAGTAAGAATGTGGTTCTTTTTTCAAAAATATTTTTTCTTTATTAATTTTAGAGAGAGAAGAAGGGAGAGGGAGAGAGAGATAGAAACATCGATGAGAGAGAACATCTATTGGCCGCCTCCTGCATGCCCCACACTGGGGATCGGGCCCACAACCTGGGCATGTGCCCTGACTGGGAATTGAACCAGTGACCTCTTGGTGCATGGGTCAACGCTCAACAAACTGAGACACACCATCTTGGCTAGGTTGGTGGTTCTTAAACTTCTATCTCAGAAATACTTTACACTTTTAACAATTTTTGAGGGTCTGAAAGCTCTTTTGTTTATTTCAGTTAAATCTATCAATATTTACTCTATTAGAAATTTAAAAAATATTGACATTAATGTATTTAAAAGTAATAATGTTAACCCTTTACATAGTAATACAAATAATATGTTTTATGAACGGTAACTATATTTTCCCGAACAAAAAAACTAGAGAATAAAGTGTCATTGTTTTACATTTTCTCAAGCCTCTTTAATGTCTGACTTAATGGAGAGCAGCTGGACTCTCATATCTGCTTCTGAGGCAACCTGGTGCAATATGTTTTTTGGTTGAAGTATATGAAAAAAAAATACATAGGTATTACATGTGAAAAATACATATGTAATTGGAAAAAGAAGGGGTACTTACGCAGCCTTTACAGATGGTTGTGAATAATCTTAGATACTATACCAAACTCAAAAAGCGATAGTTTCTAAAAGGTTAGTTGCAATGTAAAATCTGAAACCATATCCGTGAATATTTTGTTTTCTGTTATGTTGAAGTTCACTGGTTTATCACATACTTTGAATGGATCCTTTTCCTATACATGATTTTGTAAACATGTACCGGTCATTTGGAAAATATTGACTCCTTGAGTTATATATATCTTCCAAATGTTGCCACTTCTTTAAATCATAACCTCAAAAAGTCACATATGTTAATATCACCACTGAGCTCTTCCAAAAAGTGTTTAGATATCTGAGAAGCTGTGAAATTCACAGTGGTGGATACAAATTTTTCAAAATTTGAGTTTTCCCTTGAAAGCCCACATTCTTATTATTGGTAACAAATATTGTCAGTTGTTTCCTTTGAAGTGACAGGTTTATTTTGAGAAAATGTCCACTAAACTCCCAACTCCGAATACCAGTTTTTCTTTCTTGTAAAACTGGTGTCACATAAAAAAAAGCCACCGATTCAGCTCCCAACTCAAACAATCGCACAAATGCTTTTCTAGGACAACAGGTGTGCAGCCAAAGTGCTTTATATACTCTCCCCATTTATGACACAGAGTACGAAAAGATGAGGATTCACTGATTTAATAAAATTAATACAGTTTACTGCTTAGTCAGTCAAGTTTTTAAAAATGCATATTTTTAAACCAAAAGTGCATGGCATTGAAGGTTACAGTGACTACTAGTGCAGTATGGGGATGCTTACCTTGATTTGTGATAAGGTGCCCGCAGTTTGACCACCACTGCTTTCATAATTTGTGCAAATGTCAGCATAGTCAAAAAAGGCAAATAACATCTCAATGTTATTATACAGATACTCTGACTTAGAAGTATCGCGGGGACTCCCAGGTTCTAGGGACCGCACTTTGAGAAGACAATGAAACACGGGAGTCTATATCATGTACATGTTCTGTCCTCCATGAACTTAACAGCTACTTGAACCAGCAGACCAGCTGACAAAAAGCAGGTTGGAAGAAGAGTCTACAGGTAGATATAAGTTATTGGTGATACTTTAGTTCTTGTTTTTGGTCATGCGTGCATAGAGTTGGGTTATATTATAAATCCGTGCCATCTAATATGGTAGCCACTGCCCACATATGACTATTGATGGTTTGAAATGTGATGAGACCTCATTAAGATGTGCTTAAAATTTTTTTTTCTTTATCGATTTTTAGAGAGAGTAAAGGAAAGAGAGAGAGAGACGGAAACATTGATGAGAGAGAACATCAATTGGCTGCCTCCTGCATGCCCCTCACTGGGGATTCGGTCCACAACCTGGGCATGTGCCCTGACCAGGAATTGAACCAGGGACCTCTTGCTGCATGGGTCGACACTCAACCACTGAACCACACCAGCCGGGCTAGATGTACTTTAAATGTAAAATATATACCAGATTTTGAAGGCTTCATATGAAAAAAAATGAATGTAAATATTTTATTAATAATTTTTATATTGATTATATGTTGAATTGATAATCTTTTGGATATTTTGGGTTAAATAAAAATATTATTAAAATTAATTTAATCTGTTACTCTATATTTTTTTAAATGGGGCTACTAGAATATTTGAAGCTACATGTGTGGCTTCCATTATGTTTCTACTGGGCAGTACTGTTACAAATAATTACACAGATAAGACAAAATACTGATTATAAAACAGGGCCAAGCAAAGACCAGTGATGATAATGTGTTACAAACCAAGGTCAGGGGCAACAAGGAAATGTATTTAAACAGTGTGGTAATGATTATTTAAATCATCTGGTAAAGAATCACCTTACTAAGAACAGAGGAGGGGCAACTAACTGAGTGTTGAGAGATCACATAAAGATCTCATTCTAGAGAAAGGGATGACTCAGTTGCAGCTAAGGAAAATTAAAACTTTTTCAGATAAATTCGGTGCAAGTAGGAAGGAAAGAAGAGGGTACTCCAAGGAGAAGGAACAGAATCTGCAAAGACTCAGAGTCTGTGCTCGGAGCCCACTTGGAGAACTGCAAAATTTATAGGGGTTATTGTAATACTGTTACATTGCCATCTGCAGCTATTTACATACAACTCTGTTTTCCTTGAGGTATTTGTATATAAAAGAGAAGATTTATTTTACTTTCCTGCAATTCTCAAGAGAATCATGAATTTTAAATTATATATTTTAAAATCTGGGAAACATCCTGGGCTCATACTAAGAGATACCTTGGAATAACTATTTAGTTTTATAGGCACACATGGGGTTTTGCTTATCCTCATCTTGCCAAAAATGTGACCTTTCATGTCCAGAATAGTAAAAACCTGACTCCATAGTACACAGAGCTGCACATAGCTTTTAGCAAGAGGGAAAGTAAAAAAAAAAAAAAAGACATAAAAATGACATTATGGTTCATTTTGCAATGACATCACATCAATCTTATGGTTAATGCCAAATTGAGCAGTGGGATCCCAGAGTGTCTGGACCTTGAAAATTAGCCATCTTCTAGTTTAATTGCTACCATGCCAATTGAGAAAACAGGCCCTGGTGAGTGGAGACAGGACTTAAAATAGTGGTTGGATCTCTAACTTGACTTCTCCCCTCCTCCTCCAATGAAAATGTGTCTGAAGTCCTCAATCTTTCCCCAAAACTGGAGACTAGAACATCTTTGGTATGAAAAACACATTCGAACCCTAAACCAACTCCCTGAGCTCCCAATTTCCCCTCATAACCATCTCGCTTGGGCAGCACCCCTTCACATGGCCCTATTTCTCTGTGCTTATTTGTTTATGATCCACTGAAGTGAGTGTAGGTGCTCTGAGAACTGGGGCCTCATCTGCCTTGTTTGTGTCCTTAGCCTCAGTGCCAAGGACAATGTCTGCCACACAGGGGGTGCTCAAAAAGTGGAGTTGCTCTTGTACATGTTTAGGTCTCCCTGTCTTTCTTGACTGGCAACCTACCCATAAATTGTTTTATTGAACATCACTGAGAATGATAATGTGATAATGATAATGAGTGAGGCAGGACAGCAAGAAGTTAGGAAAATTTCTTGGCAAGTGGAATGGGGAAACTGAGACAGATACCTGATTCAAACTGGCCTCATCCATCACCCTGACTCACTTACCTGCCTCCTTGCACAAACTTGCACTACCACTCCCTTAAGCATTTAGCTGTCAGGATAATGAGGTTCTTATTAGCATCAAATAGTTTTAGGAACAAAGCCTTGGGTCTGTTGACCACAGAAACGGAGTTTTGGCCAAACTAGAGATAACGTCTAGGCCTTGGGTGTGTTTCAGCTCCAAGTCCAGGAAAGCAGCAAAAGCAGACCAAGTGACAACTACTCCGTGCCTGACATCAGGACCAGACGCAATGAATAATGACCCTTACCCTAGTGCTGACCAGTCAGTAGAGACCAGGAACCTGAAAGGATACATCTGGAAAGCTGATGAATATTCTACTGAGATTCTTCCCTGGGACCTCCCCTAAAATTCCTGTCTTTAGAAAATAGATAAAAACCCTTAAGGCAAAGGACCCAGTCCCCCGCCCCCGGAGCACACCAGAGCCTTTCCCTCCTTCTTTCCTAAGGCAGATATCTTTTCTTTCTTTCTCCAAGGGCCCTTCTTTTGCCTCAGTAACTTGTTTCCTGAGTCCATGGAGACCAGCTGGCTCACTTCTTCTGCTTCAGAGACTTTCTTTCTAGAGGGCCAAGGCAGCCATGCCCGGGATTGACTCTTCCTCACATTTCCAAAGGGCCAAGGCAGCTCTGCCTAGGCTCACTCCTGTTGCTATGATCTTGCCTCTTCTATCTTAAGCGCTTCCTTTGTTTCACTGTCCCTAACTTTAATAAACATACTCTCGAAATCACCTGTACAGTGTTGTGAAATCTTTCCTGCACAAAATAAAAACCAAGAGTCCACATTACCACTGACATGAGCATCTAACCCAGGTGCTTTCTGTTCCCCAGGAAGCAAAATGAGGACAAGACTAAGCTGCTTGCTACATTGGAAGAACACGTGTTGGGAATAAGAACCATTCCCCATTGCTCCCAGCCCCTCCTGCCCTCTGCCTCAAAATAACTTCCAGAGACTCAGTGCCTCTTCTTTGCTGTGCTGGGCACTTTACAAGCATCATTTCTGGTCCTTACAACAACCCTGCAAGATGGTGGTTATTAATATTGTCATTGCCTCCATTTCCAAATGAGGAGACTGAAGCCACTCGCTCAAGTCGATGCTGTTAGTGAGGATGGACTTAGCTGGGACGGGAACTCTGCTCTGATTTCAGCTCAGAGTGTCTGGCCTTCTGCTTTCATTCACAGGTAATCAGGTCACCTTGTCTGGAATGCTGGCAGCTAGAGGGGGAGAATCAGTGTCTTTGGGGCACCTGGAAGAGAGTGAAAGTGAAAAGCAAGAAGTAGCCATGGCCTTTAAAACTTCCTGAGCACGTGCCATGGGCCTGCCTTACATCAAACGTGTTACTGGTGTATTTCAATTACCTGTGGATAGGATTTTTATGAAAAGAGGAATCTCAGTCTTGGAGAAATCACACACTTTATAATTTGGAGCCAGACTTTGGAGCTAGTGAGTGGCAGAACCGGAATTTAGACCATAGGCTACATGCACTTATAATTTTGATAGACCATGCCAAGTTGCCTTCCAAGGGACTTGTACCCTTTATCATCCCCATCAGCCATGGACCAAAGTGCCCGTTTCACCATGACTGCATTCACAAAGCTCAATGTCATACGGCCCGTGCCCTTAACCACGGCACATACTGTCTCCCAAGGACAAATTAATTTAAAAGCTATGTGAGTCCAAGGAACACTTAGTTGCATAAGAAAAGGTCAAAAACTTGACATGAGTCAAATGTCTGGCCAGAAATATTATAAACCAGAAGCAAATGGAATGTGCTTGATAATTACACTCAAGGGAAAGCGTCTAAGACATTTATGCCAATAATTGAGTTCCCATTCTGGAATGCCTGGTTTCTAAACTGTCTCCTTCCTCTGCGGAGAGAGGAAGGTGGTTGAATTCCAGGAAATGCCACTGGACTCTGAACACAGACAGGAAGGTGGCTGTCTTCTAAGGGAAGAACCGCTAGACTGGGCTTCCAAAAGCCCTCCGAGCTTACATGGGCTAAAATTGCCTTTTCTCGTTCTGACTCTGGTGACCTGGGTAAGTACATATTTCTAGGAGCTTATCAAAAAGGACCAGGTGGGACCCAGCTTCTCCAGTGGATTGTACACTGCACAGGAGCTCAGGATGAGGCTGCAGGTTGTTCAGAGCCTTCCAGACAAATGCATTGAGCTGGTGGTGCAATCCGGGAGATTTTTTTTTTTTTAATCTTCACTCGAGGATACACACACACACACACACACACACACACACACATATTTACATTTTTTTTTTTCTATGTATCTTCAGATAGAGTGGGAGGGAGAGAGATGACGAGAAAGGGAGAGAAACATCAACATGAGAGGGACACATTGACTGGTTGCCTCCAGCATGACCCCGACCGGGGCCAGGGACCAACCGCAGCTGAGGTATGTGCTCTTGGCTGGAATCGAACTCGAGGCTCATTGGTCCATGGGCCGATGCTCTACCACTGAGCCAAACCAGCCAGGGCTGTTTTTTTTTCTGAATTCTTTTGGAGATGATATTTTCCCGGTTTTTTAATAGAGAACATGTATTACTTTTACAATCAGGAAGAGTAAATCAATTTTATTAAAACAATTCTTTCTTTTTCCCCCCTCCAAAACAATTCTTTCAGAATAGGCCAGCAGCCTTCTATGGGGTGAGATTCAAGGACCCTAGGACGTTGCTGGCTACCCCACGGCCTTCCATCAGCCTGTAGCTCCTGGGAATATTGCAGATGCAAATTCTGCTTAAGATGAGCACACTTCCTCTTTTACCGGTTGCTTCCTACATCTGCCTCCAGCACTCAGCCACTTACTGGAGTGTGCAGGTCCAGTAGGGATTCAGGTAGAGAAGGCAGAGGCACTATAGGCCGGAAGGGGAAGGGGTGCAAGGAGGCAGGATAGACGCAGATAGACGGAGGTAGATAGAGGTGAGTGCATGCACAGGAGTGAAAAGCCAGTGGTGTGGCACCATGGACATTCTTTGACTTCTCCAGACTGCCTGCAGCTAGCCCTGCACATCACAATGGAAAAGAATCCAGAAGTGAAAAGTCTTGATTAAAAATGGGTGGGTGGCCCTGGCCGGTTTTCTCAGTGGTTAGAGCGTTGGCCTGTGGTCCAGAGAGACCTGGGTTCGGTTCCCGCTAAGGGCACGTACCTCGGTTGCAGTTTGTCCCCAGCCTCCCTGGTCGGTCGTGCGGGTGGCAGCCACTGATGTGTTCCTTTCACATCGATGTTTCTCTCTCTCTCTCTGTTCCTCTCTCTCCCTCCCTCTCTACCTGAACAAAAAATGGAAAAATGTCCTCGGGTGAGGATAAAAAACAAAAACCAAAACAAAACAAAACAACAACAACAACAACAAAAAATGGGTGGGTGAACCCTCACTGCTGGTAGGAGTAGAAATCAGTCCAACCTGAACACAGATGAAGATTCTTCCAGTGTAATTCTATTCTTGGGTATTTACCCTGAGGACACAACTTGAAGTATGAAAAAAGTTGTTTACTGAGAGATAATTGCAGCATTATTAATCTGAGAAATAAGACATAATTTAAATGTCCCATCACGGGGAATAAGTTATATAAATTAGGGTGCATACATACAATGCAATATTATGCAGTCATTAAAAGATTCAAGTTATAATTTTACATGGGAAGCAATGAGCAAGCATGATTTACTTTATGATTAAAATTATGCAAAAATATGCATAGAAAGAAGACTATAAGGAAAGATACTAAAATGTTAAATGTTAGTCTTTGGATGATTAAGATTATGAGAAATTTAATATTTTTTCTTCCTTCTAATTTCCTACAAGTATAAATATTTTAAAATTAAAAAGATATACTTATCTAAACACATTATTAGTAGGTAATGGATTTAGCTTACTCGTACAGGGGCAGTAGTTGCTTACAAACTCTATTATGCTACCTTATGCAGGTAGCACCGGTTAGTACAGTGAGCTAGATATGAGACAGTAGGGAGGAGTAAGGAGGATGGGAGCAAGTTGGAGAGGGCTTCCCAGATTTAAAGGCTTTGGTTAAATCTTATCATTAGGCACTCTGTGTTTCAAGATAGGTTAACAAAATGGATTTTACATAAACTCTCCAAATTTAAAAAATATTTTCAACTATGCCCTGGCCAGTGTGGCTTGGTGGTTACAGCATCAACCTGTGGACCGAAGGGTCTCAGGTTTGATTTCTGGTCATGGGTATGTACCTGGGCTGCAGGTTCCATCCCTAGCCCTGGTAGGGGTGCGTGCAGGAGGCAACCAATTGATGTGTCTGTCTCACATCAAGATGTTTCTCTCTCTCTCTCTCCCCCTTCCCTCCCTCCTTTCCACTCTCTCTAAAAATCAATAAAAAAAGTATCCTCAGGTAAGGATTAACAACAACAACAACAACAAAAAGTTGTCAACTAATTTAAAGTTTTTAAACACATTGTAACTTTGGATCCAAAAAAAAAAAATCCACCTCAACCACGTTAGACCTGAATGCCACACCTATGCAACTTCTGTCCTTGAATAACAAAGCATTTAAAAATATGTCTAATTGAAAAGTGATATGATAGCAGTACTTAGCTCACAGGTTTACTGAAAGCATTAAATAAGACATTAGGTACAAAGTAATTGGCCAAATGACTGCTCTTAATTGTTATAAACTGGTGATAAATTTCATGTGCCAAGGATGGAGGTCATCAGAGGATGGAACTAGAGATTGGGCAGGGAAAAGTCAGAGAGGTGGTGATACCTGAGCATTGTCTTTTGTAACAGCTTTATTGAGAGCTAATTCATATACCATACAACTTACTCATTTAAAGTACCCAATTCAATGGCTTTTGTATAGTCATAGAGTTATACAAACATCACCACAATCAACTGTAGAACGTTTTCAATACCCCCTCCCCTAAAGTAATCTGTAATTTCAACTCCATTTCCCCAGCCCTTCCCAACCTAGGCAACCACTATTACACTTTCTGTTTCTGTTCACCTGCCTATTCTGGCCTTTAATGTATGTGGGATCTTACACCACGTGGTCCTGCACTTAGCATAGTGTTTTCGAGATTAATACATGTGTCTGGGCTTCATTCATTTTTAGTGCCAAATAATACTCCATAGTATGGATTTACTACATGGTATTGAGCTATTTATCAGTCAATGGACAAGTGGGTTATTTCCTTTTCGGGGGATTACTATGAATAAAACTGCTAGAACGATTCGTGTACAGTTTTTCTGTGGACATGTTCTCATTTCTCTTGGGTATATTCTTAGGTGTGGAATTGCTTGGCTAAGCATTATTTTGAACAATAGGATTTCAGGCTGAAGAGGAAGGGCGATCCAGAGGAGGGAGAAGGGATGGGTGGGAATTCGTAGGATGTTTTTATTTTTTTATAATCCTCACCAGAGGATATTTTTTCCATTTATCTTTAGATAGAGTGGAAGGGAAGAGGGGGGCGGGGGGAGAGAGAGAGAGAGAGAGGGAGAGAGGGAGATAGACAGAGAAGAGAACAGAATAGAAGAGACTAAAACAGAAGAGAACAAAAGAGAAGAGAAGAGAAGAGAAGAGAAGAGAAGAGAAGAGAAACACCAATGTGAGAGAGACACATCCATTGGTTGCCTCTCCCACGACCCCGACCAGAGCGGGGACTAACCGCGACCGAGGTATGCGTCCTTGGCTGGAATTGAACCCGCGACTCTTTGGTCTCTGGGCCAACGCTCTAACCGCTGAGCCAAACCGGCCAGGGTGTGTAGGATGTTTTTATTTTGAGCAAAACCATTGGAGGCATAAAATAAAAAAAAGGAATGTGCAGGAACTTTGAAGTGGTTCTATGTGGAGAAAGTGATGAGAAATGACTGAAGAAGAAACAGGTGTTCAGTGCATGGAGCAGCCGGTTGGTCTGTACGTTCTTCTGGGTCCTAGAGCGCCACCGCATGGCTGAAAGCAAGGCAGAGGCTGGCTCCCTCCAGAGGCCTTGTGGAGGATGGATTTGGTTTCACCGCTGAAATCCTGCCTAGCGGGGCTCTGGTCACCATCTTGCTACCTGTAGGGTATTTTCCTCTTCAGAGCTATCCACATTAAATATTTGTACTGGCTTTTTTGCAGCTGAAATACTGTAATATGGATTTGTGCTATGTGATCTATTTATTCTATGACTAAGGGAGTTTTAACATAAACCATTTTGTTGTCTGAAAGACATTGCAAAATTGGGTGTGACTTATTTATTTTGGTACTGAAAAGGGTTGGCTTAAGTTTGAAAGTAAGTGCGCCAGTTTGCTTAGATTTTCTTTTTTCTGCGGTAAGACATATTCATTTAAACCAATAAAAAGTATAGCAGAATTGTGATTCGAAATGGAGAAGATGATTTAATGACCTGAACTTGAATCTTCTACAATGAAAATTTCTTCTGCACTGGTAGCTCTTCATAATAGGACACGCAGAGGGGCTCCTTGTTTATTCCAGGCCGAAGGACAAGAACTGGAATTGAGATGTTGTCATAGAGAATGAGTATTTTTGTGTCCCTATGCTATGGGAATTATTAGACATTGGTAAGAATGCTGTTGTGTATTTCCTCTTTCAAAGCTGTGACTATCAGGCTGCGGTTTATTTTCTTCTTTGTCTCACTTAATGTTTTCCAGTCCTTTTCAGTTAAAAGCCTTCAGACATAATATTTCTCTGTGCTGACTCCAAAAAAAATGAATTTAAATCTGACCATTAAAACAGCTCGTAGTTGCTTTTTAATTTCCGTATTCACTTGGTAAAGAGCAGAAGTAGAGCAATATGAAAGGATTTGGAAAAATTGTATAAAGCCTTCTAGTTTTCATTTGTTACCATTTAATATACTGGATTTGCTTCCTCCCTTTTGAAATTAAATACTAGCTGGGAAAGTTTAAAGTGCTATTGATATGTATTCCGTCCACAGATATTTATTGAATACCTACTATGTGTCAGGCACTATGAGAGGTTGTGGAGGGTGTTAAGATGACTAAGGTCAAAGTCCCTTTAAAGGAATTCATGACCTCTTGGAAGAGATAATGAAATACACCATCGGCTCTGCCAGGAGACAGAAGGGGCGGGCCCAGGAGAGGCACAGTTGAAGTGCATGGGGTGTAGTCTATTTCAAAGGGTGATCTAATAAGGGTCGTGTAGAAAAGGGACCTGTGATGCAATACGTTAGGAAGCCCGGGTTTAAACAGAAACATGCGCCGTACAGTGCAACGGCTCAGAGTGTCTAGGTTCAAAACCCAGATCTTTCATTTACCTATTGTGATTTTGGTCAAATTATTTAATCCTAGAGTTTCCTCATCTGTAAAATCAATGTATTCTGTAGAATAAGTAGTGGGGATGAAATGAGAACAGATATGTAAAGCATATAGAACAGCTTGACATAGAGCAAGCTCTCAGGAATGGTATTATTTTAGTGCAGGACTTCGCAGAACCCATAGTGCTGATATACATTGTGAATTGGAGAGAAGGAGATTCAACTTCTCCCAAATCCGTCTGATCACAGAACAGTTCTCTCTTTTGAAATAGATCATTTCAAGGAGCTAATGTTTTTGCTTTGTTTTGTTTTAATTCTCACCCGAGGACATTTTTTGCATTTATCTTCAGATAGAGCAGGAGGGAGAGAGAGGGGAAGAGAGAGAAACATTGATGTGAGAGAGACATATTGACTGGTCGCCACCCACACTACTGCAACTGGGGTCAGGGACAAACTGCAACCAAGGTACATGACCTTAGCGGGAACCAAACCCAGAGGACTCTATGGTCAGCGGGTTGATGCTCTAACTGCTGAGCCAAACCGGCCAGGGCAGGAGCTAGTGTTTTAAGGAACAGATTTTGAAAGCCTTAGTACAGGGAGATCAGATATATAAAAGACAGCAGTTGGTCTGGGCCTTGTAAGATGGGAGTGACTTGGTGAAATAAAGATGGAATGCAGGCTACTTTAGGCAGAACAAAAAACAAAGTGTTATAACTGAGGACAGCAAAAATCTTTTGTAGAATATATACTTATTCATAGGAGAAAAATAAACATACTGATGATTGTAAGCCAAAATGATTGTAATGGACAGCTACAGCTTTTGGCCTTCCAGAATTCATTCTTCCTCCTCCTCCTCCTCCTCCTCCTCCTCCTCCTCCTCCTCCTCCTTCTTCAGAAAACAGCATTAAACTTTTCCTTGGGGAACCACCAGAGGTGGATAGACTGGGAACGTAGACCTCCATGCCTCTCACGGACACAGTCGCCTTCCAGGGCCCCATGAGGGATCCTAGCAGTGCGTCACAAGTCACGTGTGTTGTAAAATGTGCAAAAATGAGGTATTTTAACTCGCAATTGTCTAAGACCTGTCTCTTTCCATTCTGATGTTCCTCATTCACACTTCTGTCTGTGTTTGAGGTATTAGAAGGGCTATAGGCACATCTTAGAACCCAGTTAAGGGGAAGTTGAGCTGGGAATACATCTAGTCTATATTTCAGTGGATATATTTATGCGGCTCGAAGGCACTCAGGTGTCGTGCCATGTTTGCTAGTATTCCAATGTCAGTCATGAATTGGACGATTGGTCTTACTGTCCACTGTGGTGGGTGATGTCATGACAAGGACACAGGCAGCAAGGTGGTTAGGGCCTGTTGTGAACTCAGAGTATTTAAAGTGAGTCACATTTGGATTAGAAAACTGGAAATGTCTTGAAATCATCCAGCTCATATGTAGATAGATGATATTTGAGAGAAGTCCCAAATCTGACAATAATCATAAAAATATACAGAAAATCACCAATGACACATTGTGAAGCTGAAAGAACATTTTAAAGTTGTTAGTAACAACAACAATAAACAAATACTGATCAACCATGGTAGAAGAAGGACTGAATAATATTTCTATTCTTTTATTTGAAAATGATATATCGAAGTCTTTGTATGAAGAGTGATTGACGATTCACTTCAATCAGCTAAAAAGTGTAGGGAAAAAAACAGTTACATAGAGATACATGCCAGGGAAGATTTTGTAATGAGTGTGTTATTTCTTAGCTTTTTGGGATTTGTGGTTTCTTTCTTTTCTTGTCTGAAATATTTCTCTCAATATCTTAGTTTGAATTTGTAATTTTGTTTTCTTTTTCTTAAAAAGCCCGTCCTGCAACCTGAAAAAGTGTTAGAATTCACAAAACTTGATCTGCCTCTGGGAATGACCCTTGTCATCACACTCGCTTTATGACATTCAAGTGGAGCTGATTCCATCCCAGACTCTGGAAGGGCAGACCTTTACAGGCTAACCCACAGAATCTTGCGTTGAGCCGGTCAGGGAGAATGGTTCCGGGGTTGTGGGTCACGTGACCCAGGTAGAGCCCAGGGGACTCCATTCTTGGGCTTGTGTAGGGAGCCAGCTGGTTAGAAAGCAGAGCCCCCAAAGGCACAGAAGGAAGCTTTATAACATAAACCTAAAAATGGTAAAGCTTTAAATCAGGGTATCGACTTGGTTAGTAAGATATATTCTGTCCTTTCTTCTACCGTAACAAATTTACCTTCATAATGACAAAATCTAAACATGTTTAAAAGTATGGTTTTTATATGACTGAAAATTGTTAAATAGCCAAAAAGAAATGAATTAAATTTTTATTGAACATGATTGGACATTCTGTTAAGTGGGCTGGTGATGATTAGATGAGTAATAAAATACACACACACACACACACACACACATGCTATAAATTATTAAGTATATATTCCATACACTTTATTTTTCTTTTACTTATGTCAGCAAGTCACCTATAATCAAGCTTTTCACTGTTAATGTGTTCTATTGAGAGTAATGATCTAATGAATTAAAAAATAATATTTGAATATATTTTCATAAAAAATACAGAATTAAGATAAATGTAGAATTAAAAAAATTAACAGTATTTGCATGTTTTCTAAATGTCATTTTGCTTTTAAGATTTTAAATATTATTTATTAAAATAAAATTTAAAAAGATATAGTTAACATCAAATATTACAAATCAAAGACACATAACAATAGTTTAAAATTTAAAATATTTTTGAAATTTTAATTCAATTTTATTAATTAAAAAAAAAACAAAAAAATTATTCATAATTCCAGTGTCCAAAGTTCTAGTTGCCCTGTTGGGATTACATTTTGTGCATGCAACAATCTAGACCTATGTGTAAAAATGTCAATAATACGAATATCGCAAACAGTTCTCTAATTGTTGGCTTTCTCTGTAACTATAAATTGGGACATGAAGAAACACAAGAAAAAGAATGTTTGGCACTACTAGGAATTAATATTTCATTGGCAAGATTTATTGCGTTCATGCCAATTAAAAGAAAGGATTTGACAAATAAATCAATTTGCTTTTTCCTTACCCAAACTCTTCCTCATCTCAGCCCCTCCCCCCCACTCCCAGGCAGTGTCCCTCTCTGATATTGTCAGTAGGACAACCATCCGCATAATTTCATGAGATTCAGATGCAGTTAATTTGAGGAAATAGAACAAAAGATGGGTAGAAGCATTTCCCTGGGGCCTAAATGTTGTTATGCACAGAGCAGATGTTTAGAAAGTTCTTCAATGAATATAAATATAGTACTGTGTGTGTTTGTGATAAGTGGAAGCTTTTAAACCATGGGTTCTCAACCTGTGGGTCGCGACCCCTTCAGGGGTGGAACAACCCTTTCACAGGGGTCATCTAAGACCATGGGAAAACACATATTTCCGATGGTCTTTGGAACCGAGACACGGCTCCTCTGTCTCCAGGCGGGTCCGCCCACATGCAGATACGCCCACATACAGCATGAGGAACTGTATTAAAGGGTAGCGGCATTAGGAAGGTTGAGAACCACTGTAGTCTAAACCATGGGGTCCAGAAGAGGGGTGCCTCTTGCCTCTGGGGAGAGAGAGCTGCCTACATGACCATCATTCTGTAGCTACCCAGAATTCCTGGTCCTTGTCTTCTAGATACACTTCCCTTTCCAGGGCTGGGGGCAGGGAAGGGCGAGGGGAGAAGAGCTCTGATTGACAGGAGGTGATCTTTCCCCTTACTCTCACTGCTCCCAAAAGCTATCCTCTAGCTCTCTCAAGGACTCTCTGTATCTCTTCAATGACTTAGGTATTTAAACGGACTGACTTCAGCTAGCTTCAGATTTCTGGGTAGGGGGTGAGGAGACAATCCCAGAGGCACAGAATTGTGAAGGGTTTGGCTATCTGCTTAAAATAGGTAGAGGGAAGGTTGCAGGAAAAACTAAGTGGTGGGAAGATGAGTGTTAATCGTTACCCTCAGTCCCTGAATTATAAGGGACATTCTGGAAAATCAGGTTCGAGAAATGGAACAGATATTAGAGATCAAATTGGCAAGTCCTGTCACCTGAGAGTGATACAGCTTCAAGGGCCAGCTGACAGGGAGTGGGGGTGGGGCAAGGCAAGGAGGTCTTCAGCTCCTTGGAGAGCCTTCCCCAGAAGCATGGAGTAACAGTTTGTCTCCAGGACCAAGGTACTGTTAAATAGGACAGCGACTAACCAGCCAAGTTGTATTTTAGTAAGCCCAGCATGCAAAAAAGGGAATGTTTTGCATCAGCCTGAGCAGGTATAATTACAATATAGGTTAGAAGAGTAGTAAAAAAAAAAAATTAGGCCCAGAGGAAAAAATATCAAAAGTAAATTGTAATTTTATGTTGCAAACTAATTGGAAGCTTTAAATGGCCATTGAAATTCTTTCTGGGCCTCGGGGAGATGAGGTGGCCTTCTTCAGGATGTTTGGCCTTAATTACCAGGTGTAGCAAAAGCAGAATGGATTTTATAAAATTACTTTAAATAATCATGTTGGGGACCAGAAATGGTTATATTTATCTAACGGCCTCAGCACAGCTTTCAAGTTGAAGGAGAATTTGAATAATTGAAAATTTAGTAGAATTTTAATGTGTCTACAGATGGATGGGAGAATGTTTGAAAAATGTGTTCTGTACTCTGCCCTGGCTAGGTGGCTCATCTGGTTGGAGCATCGTCCCATACACCAAAAGACTGCTGGTTGGATGACCTGTCAGGGCACATGCCTAGGTTTCCTGTTTGATCCCTGGTTGGGTCCGGGCAGGTACAGGAGGCAACAAATTGATGATTCTCTCTCTCTCTCTCTCTCTCTCTCTCTCTCTCTCTCTCAGAATCAGTGAAAAAACATATCCTCGGGTGAGAATTAAAAAATAAAATATGTTCTATATCCTGTCAAAAATTCATTTGGCTTTAAAATGTATATGGATACTTCTTTAGCGTTACATTGGTATATTGACAGCAAACATTTTATGTTCTTAAAAATATTTTTAAAAGGGAAAAATTAATGTAATAACATTATACACTTTTGGGGAAAAAACTCATCTACAATCTTACCAGCCTACTACAAGAACTCATCTTTTTATAATCCTCTGTGGGCATATGGTTTTCATATTGTTATACAATTTTGCATCATGCTCTTTTTTTCCTTATTATAAAATAAGCTTTTTCTTATGTTGTTATATATCCCACATTTTAATTTAAAAATTTAATGGTTGCATGGTATTCCTTCTAGGAGATGTGCCAAAATTTACTTAACTGTTGTCTGTAGGATAAAACATTTAGATTTTCTTTTCTTTTTTTTTTTTTTTGTGCAATTTTGCCATTAAAAATAAGAATACAATGAATATATTCATGTGTAAAGTGCCCTCCTTCATCTCTTGTTCTGGTTCCAGACTTTCAATTATTTCTAAGAATTGGAGCTAATGGGTAAAAGAGTATAAGGCTTTTTCTTGGCTCTGAATATCTATTGTTAAATTGCTTTACAAAAGGATTGTTCCAATAAAATAAAATGCTACAATATATTAGACCAACACAGCCATTGTACTCACCAGCATTTTGTCTTTCTCTCTCTTTTTTCTCTTTCTTGCTAATTTAGTTGTATTTTCTTATAATCCTTTGTATTTCTGTGGAGTCAGTTGTTACTTCTCTCTTATTTCTAATTTTATTTATTTGGGTCCTCTTTCTTGCTAATGTAATAATAGTAATTTTTTTTTATTAATTAATTTTTGTTACAGATGTTTCTCCTTTTTCCCCCACTGATTCCCCCCTCCCCCTCCCTCCCTGCCCTTTCCCCAGTTTGTTGTCCATGTCCACTGTTCATGCATACATGCATATAAGTTCTGTGGTTTATCTCCCCCCTACCCCCCTCTTTAGGGGATTGTCAGTCTGTACCCCACTTCTGCATCTCTGGGACTACCCCTTTCCTCAGAATAATAGTCATTTTTAATATATGTTTCTTTATTTGTGAGCAGGGCTAAATATTTTTGCTTATGTTTGTCATTTCTTATGTCCAATTATATTTAGCACTTACAGATGAACCTCTCTCATGGGGGCCTAGATTTAATTGATGACAAATTCATTACAAGTTTCTGAAAATTTGTTAGAAGAAAGTAATTATACTCCCTGCCTAAAGTGAACAAAATTTTTAGTTATATTTGAATTAGACATAGAATGTTTTTTAATGAAGATTATTTAAGGTAGCTGTTTTCTTTGGTTACCACATCAATCTCAAATTAATTTTCCCTTAACATGCTAATAAGGATTCACTGAAAAGAGTTCCGTAATCAAATAAATTGGGAGATAGCATTCAAGCGGGCATGGTGGGCAAAAAGAACACTTCCTCTGATCAACACGAAGAGCCTAGACCAACTGAGTCCTATAATCCCTTATTCCTGGTTTGTAGAATTCCCAAACTGTCCCAAGGGGCCCAGACTCTGGCCCCTCCTGGGCTTCCCAAAGACATTAGCATGTTAACAGCTCTGAGATGTCCTGTGCTACATACATCTGCTTAACAAACCACATAGTCAAACTATTTACAGTTTTGTGGATTTGATTATGCGAAGAACTTAGGACCTTCTTCCCTTCTAAATGAGGCATTTTCCCTCCTTTGACTCTGCCCCTTTTCTACCAAAACTAAATAAGTAGCAAAGAGGGTTTGGGAGCAGGGGATGCTTATCTGGCTCTTAGGAAGGCTTCATTGCCTTGGGTTTGTGTTTTCTTGAGCTTTCTGTCATTAAGCTGTAAGTTCTGTTGCAGTGGTAGTGGTTGAGAATGTTGGTGCTGTGTGTATAAGAATATCCACTAGAGCTGTAGAAGAATGTAATAGAACCTCTAATTATGTTTACTTTTCATCTTATCTTTTGGAAATCTCTATTTCTTTATGTGTTTTATAATGTAGAGCAATGTATGTTTATAATAATAAAAGACATGTCTTAGGGGTACATGCTGAAGGATACCAGTGATCTAAAATGGCTAAGATTAGGCTGTGAGTTTACAAGGAAATAGTTAAAGAGGCTGTTCATTCATTTATTTATTCAAAAACATTCTTCTCGAGCAAATAATGAAGGTATTATAACAAACAATGGTCCCTACCTTCAGACCAGAAGAACAAAGAAGTACCTCAGGTACAAGGGATACAGCTCACCAGACAAGAACGTTGAGGTTGAGAGCATACTCTCACCTGGCATTTTCTCTCTGCTATGCCCATCTCCAAACTGTGGTGGCAGCAAATGACTTGTTCGGAATTTGGGACTGGTATTTTCAGTCCATCTCTTTCTTTCTGTGGCTTTCCTTATTACAGGTTTGATGCACAATATGCTCGATTCTAAACCTGTGATTCTCAAAACTGGGCGCATTTGAGAATTAATGTAGCTAACAGGTTCATTATTATATAAATTGCCCTGTTGATTTATATCAACTTGGGGTTGTACGATGGTGTATTAGTTTGCTGAGTTTGATGTAACAAAGTACCATAAACAGAGTGGCTAGAACATCAGAAATTTATTTTCTTACAACTCTGGAGGGTAGAAGTCTGAGGTGCTGGTAGGTTTGCTTTCTTTGAGGGCTCTGAGGGAGAATCTGTACTACGCCTCTCTACTGGTTTGTTGGCAGTCTTTGGCTAGTAGATGCATTATTCCTATCTCTGCCTTCATCTCCCCATGGCATTCTGTCTGCATGTATCTGTCTCTGTGTTCAAAATTTCTCCTTTTCATAAGGACACCAGTCATATTGTATTAAGGCCCATCCTAAATGACCTCATCTTAACTTGCTCATTTGCAAATACCCTATTTCCAAGTAGGATCACATTCATAGGTATTGGGGGTTAGCACTTTAACACCTTTTGGGGGACACAATTCAACCCATAACAGATGGTTAGAATGTATTGGCAGATGGAAGGACGGCTTGACAAATACCACCATGATGTACAATGGTTTTATACTACATATTTTATAATGTTTCATTCTATCAATCTATTTTCTTTACAGAGACTATTTTCTTAAATATATAACTTCAACCTACATAGGTAAAGACTGGGTGTTGATGCAATTCCAAGTAAGACTATCCAGTGCTTCGGAACTCTACATGTTTGGTGCCTGCAGTAAGACACAGGGCTGAGCAGTGGCTGAGCTCACTGTTCCCATGTAATAACATCTATGGAGAGTGGAGTGTGATCATTTTGGGGGGCACATTTCTGATCAGATGCTGCCAGTCCTATTCGGACTATATCGAACTATTCCAGCCCTCTCTAGGTCCAGGCAATGAGTTCTAGTAGCCTTAAATTTTATTTCTTGAGATTCATCTACCCCTTGGGGGAAGAATTCACACTAAGTGCTTCCTCTACCCTGGCCTCTAATTGTCCCTCAATTTTCTGAGACTTTATGACATGCTTGAAAACAGAAGGGAAACAGATACACAGAATAGTATGTAGTCAGACAATATGGTTCCTAAATGCTGCTTCATGGCTTGGGGGAAGCAGTCACTGGAGGGAATGAAAATGCCGATTCCCAGGTCCAGAAACATGGGGTCCTAGAACCAGATACGATGCAGCTCACTTACCTTTTACTTCCTGCTCAGCTCTTCCTAGTGATAGAAGCCATCTCCGTACTTTATGGGGAGGGATTCTTTCACGGGGCTCCTCGAAGTCTAGCTTCTAGACTCCAAGGTGTAGAAAGAGTTGAGGAACCCCAGGGTGGCAGTTTGGTGTCATGATTCAGAGCCCGAGCGATGGATTCTGCCACTGGCTAGCGAGGTGACCTTGGGCTTAACGTCTCTGGGCTTCAGTGTCTTTATCTACCTCTCATTACCTCTATAGATAAATACAGCTTAAATTTGTAAGTTTTAAATGAGTTCTTACACTTAAAGTACGTAAAATAGTGCTTAGTAGATGGCAATCACTCCTATGACCCACATATGGCCTGTGATTATTTCTGCTCGGTGCACTAATTTTTATCTTCTTGGGTCAGTGTGTCTGTATTTGTATCACACACTTCCGGCATGTGTTTTCATGTTCCCAGAGAAATTGACAGACCGGATTAAAAATAGTATAAGCTAAGAATCTTCCTGGTCCGTGTTATCAAAAATTTTGAAGGCTGTTCTCAAGGGGAGTGAAGAGGGGGCCAGGATCCTTCCCAGGTTAAGTTTGAAGTTTATCCTCAGGCCCTCGGGGCCTTGAAGAAACTCTCTGCTGGCTCATTTCTAAAACTGACTCCTTGGAATAACCCCACCTGTCCCAGGATGACCCGGGTCAGCTCAGCTGGTGCCTCATGAGAAATAGCAGCTGCTTGTAATTTTCCCGGGTTCTCCCTGTTACAATCTAAGGTTCTGCAAGGACAAGGACTCCACACAGAGCTGTCTCCAAGTGGTGGCCTCCCTCTTTGTGCAACCAAGTAGATGCCTTCTCCTGGTGGATGGGCAGTCTTGGGAGCCAGAGTGGAAAACGACACAGCCATGTCCCCGTGCACAGCTTCTTGTATGCTCACAATTGAAAACCTTCAGGCAAATGACTTCTTTCTTAGCAAGAACAACAACAACAAAATATTGCAAAGATTCTTAAAGGAGGGCTACTGATGTGTTCTAAAGGAGGGGGTGGGGTTGCAGAATTGGCCCCGACGGAGGAAGATGAGGCATGGACTGGAAGCCCCTGAAAGGAGAGGTAACCAGGAGAGCTCGAGAGAAGGCTAAATTTATACTCAGTATGTAGGTCAAGCCGACCCGCTCGGAAGAGGGAAGTTGAGACGGGGGCCGGGTGTGAATGATGCGGCCAACACAGAAAGAGTGACTTCAGCCAGTGCTTCTGAGCTTTATTGTGCACATAAAATGCAGCTTCTGAGTCATTGCTAACAGGTTCCCGAGTGATACAGACATGCTGGTCTGTGGACCACACTCGGGGAAGGGAGGGCTTAGAAGACTTAGGAGATGCCGAGGGACTCTGGGGCCGAGAGGAGGGCGGTTACCTCACTGTCTGAGTGCGTAAGGTCAGCTGGGACTCCTAGTGCTAGGAATGGCTGCATCAAGTGGGAAGCCATCTGTTTTTACAGCCAGTAATATTTAGGAAGCTGCTGGTGTGGGAGAAAGGAGGTCAGGATTATGAGTTGTATCGACATGGGTGTGAATCCCAAGAAGCGTGGTGTTTATTTTGTAGGGGATGGGGAGGCTTTGAAGGATTTAAAGCTTCTACTGGTCAACTCCTTCTTTGGCCTCCTGGCTAAGTGCCTCATTCGTGCTTGAGATGTGGCCAGCCTTCAGTAGAAATGGCCCAATGCCACTGTCCTGGCCATGCCGAGGGATGCCTCCTGCCCAGACTGTTTGCCCGGAAAGAGAGAAAGGTTGGAAAGGCCAGACCTCTCGCTGCAGTCAGGGGATTCCCTGGACCTGCACACCCCTTCCCATAACAAGGTCGGCTTCCTGGTCTGTGTTATCTGGGCCTTACACCCTTCCTACTCAAGGTCTGGTCCCCAGGCCAGTATCATCCGCATCACCTTGTTAGGAACACAGACTCGACCATATCTTCGACCTTGGAAACCAGAGTCTGTATTTTAACAGGATCGCCAGGTGATGTGTGAGTGTGAGGGGACAGCCTTACACAACCTCCGCCGCACCTTCCAGTCCGCGGGAACTCATGTAATAAATTAAACAAGAGCTTGCGCAGCCTTACATGGGCCAGGCAGCGTTCTGAGCACCGTTCAGATACCAGCCCTCCCAGTAACCCGTCAGCCCTCACTGCTCCCTTCTGTCTCCTGAAGCCAGCCTGCGGTGTCCAGGAGGGTGGCAGGCACCCTGTCCCATGGGGCCCCCAAACTGGCCCGGCCAGCTGGGAGATGACTGGACCCTCTTTCTGAGGCTCAGCAAAAAGCAGAGCTTGATGTGGTGGGCAGGAGACTTGTATGTCAGGGAATATTCTCCTTCGGAGACTCCTTTGCAAGCAAGCATTCTGGGCTCTGATAGCGATGGCATTTTAGGTTGGAAGGTTGGCTTCTATCCTCCCTTCAGTCTCTAGAAGGAGGGAAGCAAATTACAATCTCAGGCCATGCCTATGGGGCGCGTTTCTGGAGGGGAAATCCCGAGGGGGTGCTTCTAGCACCGCACTCTCTCGGTGGGGGAACTTTGTTGGGTAGAGCAGTGGTTTAGAGTTTGGACTCTGAAGAAAGACTTCCTGGGTTCAAATCTGTCCTGCCACTTGCTAGTGGTATGAACCTTGGATAAATTACTCACATCTCTACCCCTCAGTTTCTCATCTGTAAAAGAGGGATATTAAAGTACTTACATTTCATATTGTGTGGTGAGAATTAAATAAATTAATATGTATAACATACTTAGACGCACTCAACGAGTGTTGCCCATTGTGGTGGTTCTGTCCCAAGTCAGACTGAACTTCCCCTCCCCATTTCCAGACAGGGTTGGGTGGCTCACTACTCGGTAGGGCTAGAACCGTGCTAGGGGATCACAGGGATCCCACAACATTTGAACACGGGATTGGTAGGTTTTCTAGGTGAAGAGAGTTTCATTAGTTTCCTATTGTTACTATGACAAATGACCACAGCATAGTGGTTTAAAACAAATTCACTGTTACAGTTCTGGAGTTCATAAGTCTGAAATGGATTTTACCAGGCTAAAATCAAAATGTCCACATGGCTGAGTTCCTTCTAGAGGCTGGAGGGGAGAATCGACTTCTTGGCCTTTTCCATTTTCTAGAAGTTACCCTCATTCTTCAGTTCATGGCCTGCTCCTCAAGCCTCAGAGCAGCAGCCTAAGACCTGCCAAGCTGCCTGCCTCACTAAGAACTCTGCTTTGGTCTTAACCTCTCCTTCCCTGTCTCTTCCTTCCCTGCCTCCTGCTCTCACCTATGAGGACTCTGGTGATGACAGTGGGTTCACCTAGATGATCCAGGATACCCTCTTCATCTCACAACCTTTAAGTGAAACACATCTGCAAAATTTCTTTTGCCATGTAGGGTAAGACTCATAGGTTTTGGAATAAGGATGGGGAAATTTCGGGGAGAGGGGCATTAATCTGCTTACCACAAAGGCCAAAGAGACTCAGGAGCCGTTTACTTTGCCAAGTAAATGGAGAAAGCCTGTGCTAATGCTCAGAAGAGGTTTGGTAAGAAGCTTTTGGTAATCGGAAGGCACTATCATTGTTGAAAGCATTTTTATGTGCCAAGCCCTGTGGTAGGTGATGCCATGGTTTTTTACCATTTAATTTGCACGTTAGCTCATCTTACACATGAGGAAACAGAGAATGGAAGAGATGGGGTCACTCCTTTGGTGGCGGGGCTGGCATTTGAACTCAAGTGTGTCTGGTTGGAAAGCCCTTCTTCTGACCGCCACCTGTGCATTTTACTCAACGTAAACTAAGCCCAGGGATGCATGCCCATTCAGAAGGTTTAACATCCTTAATGGAATCCATTTTTACAAATATTGCTTGAATATTTCAAGAGCTGGGAGCTGGCCAGAGTAGAATTTGGCAATAGCCTTTGGAGTCCCATTACCCAAAGCAGGGGAGGCTCCTGGGGGAGGAAGTCTCAGGTTGCTATGGGCCCCCTCTTGGCCTTATCTCAGAAGCCCATGGTTTCCAAGGCAATGCAGCCCAGAAACCCAATGCCCTGCACTGCCTGGCCCAGCTTGATGCCCAGCCCAGTGTAGGGTCCCTTCAGATAAATAAATGAGAGCATCTTATAGTGTGCAAAAACACTCCACAGAATTAATTTCACACCTCTGGCAGCAAAGCTTTTGACATTAACTGTAATTGAAAATAATTTTAAAAAAAGAATATGGAAGAGTTCAAGAATAATGGAGATTACCCTAAATGGCAGAGGAGAGGAAAACACGGTTTGGCAAAAGTGCTGTTTCATTATCATAGCCTTTGGGAGAGGAGTCTTCAAGAATACAAACTAACTTGGGCAAAGACCCTCCTGAATGGGGTCAGGGGTGAGGGGGAAGCCCGGGGTGACTGTGGTGAAGGTGCTGTGGTTGGGCAGGGGCAGTGCTCCTTCCGTAGAACAATGGAGCTTCCTTGTATGGCTTCTACTGCAGCAGCTCTGGAAGAGCCCAGTGAACAAATGGGATTGGGGGATGGGGAGGGGGGTGGATGATAGAGAAACAAACGTCTGCTTAATGTGCAAAAGAGTTTTCCAGAAACTAGAGCTGCCCAAGAATGGAATGGCCAAGCAGCAAGCTCCCTGTCTTCAGCACTATTTAAGGAGAGGTCACATAAAGATTTGTTAGGAAGCCCAGAGGAATGTCTACTGAAACCTCGACATCCCTCACTTGTGGGTTCATAGAAGGCCCCGTTAGCCTTTAAGTCCACATTTGATTGGCCTGTGTTACCTATAGAAGTCTCCCAGGTTATTGCTGGGAGTCCCCAGGTGGTTTGAATATACTCAAATCAGTCTTCCCATGTTCTTTTGAATTGCCCTGCTTGTTGTCGCCTGCCTACCATTTGCGAGGGGAAGGCATCTCATGCCCCACACTGCCCCTGGTGGACTCCATGATTACGCAGCTGATTGCCAAGGCAGTGAGGTGCTGGGAAATGTTTAGTAACTGGCTCCCCAGCAAAAAAAGAAAGGCTGTGATTTGCAGCATTTTCCAATTTCTGTGGTGTAAATACTCCCACCATGGCTGATTGCAAGCTGCCAACTTGTTGTCAACTGGCTTGCAAAATTCCTGTTGCAAAACATCACTGGCAGAGAATTTCCATGTCTTTCTATTTGTCTTTCCGAGTCCCTGCTGCTTGTGACCAGCATGCATTATGGAAGAACCTGCTTGGGTTAGGCCTGTAGCACCCTTTTTCCATAGGGGACCAGAACAAAGTTCTCAGGGCAGGCTGGGGGTTAACGTGCTCCTCTTTTTTCATCCTCACTCCCTTAACACAATATTTCCTGACTAGGCATTAGAACAGTAACTTACCATTTCAGTAGGAGCCTTCCCACATGCCCCTCACTTGTGCAAATAGACACCTCCTAGAATCTCCAGATCCTCCTTGGCTTTCAGTTTAAGTTTCGGTGGTTCCCTAAAGTGCCTGATCATCAGCATTTCATGTAGAACCTTAAACAGAGAGAATCCCAGGGTGCCCCTTTCTTCAGACATTCTGATTTAGTAAACTATGGGGCCTGGAAATCTGAAATTTTCAGAAGTTCCCAGGGTGATTCTAATGATGAAACATGTTTGAGAGTCAGCACACATCACTGCTTTGGGAAGGAGGTCAGTTAGAGACAGAACCTTTAAAAGCCCTCCAGCAGAATCAAAGCTATCAGATCCACTTCCCAATGCAGGTGGTGCCTTAAGGAGGGGAGCAGTGATTCCGGGGATATGCCTGTCCCTTCTTTCTGCCTGCAGCAGAGCAGGCTTAAAGAGTCAACTGAACATACCCCAATCCTAAGAGAGTAGCTAAGCAGGAGAGTGACAGTTGCCTAAAGTAAGTAGCTCTGAACCATGTGTTATTAATGACCATCACCCATGGGCTGTGGTGGGACTATTAAGCTCTTCCAACTCTGTGCCCACCTCCTTCATCCTTTCTCCCCAAGTCTTCCTCTCCACCTTGGATCTCTGCTGCAAAGCTGGCCGCTCAGAGGCAGGTCTTGTATGCTAGGTGTCTCCAGAGGGCAGAGGAACTTGTTTCTCAGCCTGGCTTAAGAGAGAATGATCTTAGAGACAAGCAAAAGAAGGTAGAAAGGGTGAAAGAACTAAGGAGGCTGTCGTGGGAAGAGAAAAGGATAGGCCCAGGAAATCTCGCTGACAGCTACGGTTCACTTTTGATAAAAGTGGACACACCTGTTCTGTTGTTTCCTGCTTTGTTTCCATAATTCATGTAGAATGCTTTCTAATGGAAATAAAATTCGTTGTTCTCCTGGTCACGGTGGCTGGAACTGAAAACTGTCATGTGAACCAAAAGGCAAACTGCCTTGGGGTGAAGGAGGTTGGCTCTGATCAAGAAAGGTATTCTTTTTCTTTTTTACAAATTACAAATCACATCAATTGGTTGGCTCCCACAAGACCCTGACTGGGCCATGGATTGAACCTGCAACCCAGGGGCGTGCCCTTGACTGGGAATCGAACCTGCGACCCTTCTGTCTGCAGGTCGATGCTCTAACTGCTGAGCCAAACCAGCCAGGGCAGGAGAGGATTTTCTGTACCTGGTGGGAACAAACCAACCTTACTAAGTTCCCTCTCTGGGAAGGATAAGTGTAGAGCAGACAATAGGAGAGTGGGTCTCTCAGTTTGGGAATCCCAGGTGCTTCTGTGCCCCTTCCTAGTGGCTGTGAACCCACTTTGTCCTAGAGCTGGGAGACTTGAAACTTGAGATGACTACAGCAATTTCTCTCTGTAGTATGCCAAGGACTCTTGCAACAAACCCTCATTGCTGTGATCAGTAGGCTCTGTCTGTATTCCTTCCCTGTGACCCCAAGGAACTTGACTGAATGAGTGGGGCTTCACTTCCAGTTTTAACTCATCATCTAAGTATCAGAATGCCAAACATGATACTCTTAGATTGCCCAATATCACAGCTGCCCAGGGCATATTTGTCTGGACTGGGAAAGGGGGAGTCTGAAAGGTTTCAGAGTCTTCACCCTAAGTGGCAACCCAGACTACAGGACCTGCTACAAGTAATGAGAGTTAGAGTAGCAATGCTGTTCGCAACTGTATACAGGAAGTACTGTGTGCAGGAAGAAGGTTTAAGGCTGGGGGTGGGGATTAATAGTGAATGGGACGTGGGTAAGATTCTCACTAGCCATCTGTCTTGGTCACATGGAGCTCTAGTTACTCTGCCTCGGATGGCGCCTTCCCCTGAGCTCAGCGTGTTCTGTGCCATGGAGCTGGCATTGATTCCCTAGGATCTCTTCCTGGGTTCACACTGATGCCTCCTGAAAGACTGGTGGTTGGTTTACATGACCTCTGAGGTCCCTCTCATCCTCCCAATTTCTGAATTTGCTGCCAAGACACTTGAGGGCAGGGTTTTCTGTGTCATTGTTATCTCTCCCTACAAGGTGTCTTCTAAACTGGGGTTACCAGAGAATTACTGCGTCCAGCTGGCCTCCTGCCTCTGCAGAAAACAAAGATGCAGCACAGAGCCCACCTCTGCCAGACTCGGGGCTCCTCCGTTACCTATACCTGCAGATTAAAACACGGGTGAACTTTGGACGACTTTGCAATCCCATCACAGGTTAAACTCGAGCCAACTAGTGGAGTGGAAATGAGATGCACATTTCATTCAAAGGACCCCGAAACCTAATACTGGGGCTCTGTGCACATGATGATAAGAGGGCTTTGTGGGTGTGAGACAGTTTGCAGATATGGACTTGGCAGAGAACAGGAGGATTGTTAGTAGTAAGAGAGGAAGTTGTGGTGGGCAAGATAGAGAAATACCTGAGAAGAAGGCTACACGGGGCTTAGACTCAGTAACTTCCACTAACTCTATGTGGCTGGGGTAGGTCACATTCTCAGGCCCTCAGGATCCTCAGAAATAAAATTTTGATTTTATATAGTTGACACTCTCAGTTGTTTCTTTTATTTCCTGAAGATTTGAATCAGTCATAGATGTCCCACTCTCAAGAAGTTTACCCACAGTTTTGTGTTAGTTCTGTGGTTATGTTTGTTTTACTTTACATTGAGATCTCGCAAGTTAAAAATGCTGGGGAAGTACAGGATAGTCTATATTTTCCTTTCCCATGGCTATCCAGTTGTTCCAACGCCATTTATCATAACTTTCATCTCTTCCTCAATCACATGAAGTACAACTTTAATCATAGGACGAATGAACTTGTGTATATGTGGATTATTTCTATACTTTCTATTTGATTCTATCTTCCTGTCTATTTTTATGCTGACATTAACTGTGTTAATTGTAAGGTCCCTTAGATGTTTTAATAACCAATAGGGCTGTCTATCTCCTATTTTATTCTCCTTGTTTTGAGCTCCTTTTTGTCTCAGTCTATCCAGGCTGTTATAACAAAAGTGCCACAGACTGGTTGGCTTCTAAGCAACAGACATTTATTTCTCGTGGTTCTGTAAACTAGAAAGTCTAGGATCAAGGTACCAGCAGAGTCTGTGTCTGGGGAGGGCCACTTCCCGGTTCATAGACAGCTTTCTTTTCTCGTGTCTTCACATGGTGAAAAGGGCAAGGCAACTCTCCGGGGTCTCTTTTACGAGGGCACCAGTTCCCTTCACGAGAACTCTACCCTCATGACCCAATCACCTACAAATTCTCCACCTGCTAATACAATCACATAGGGGATTAGGTTTCAACCTATATGTGGGGGAAGGGAAGTGTAAACATGAGGTCTATAGTACGTGGCCAATGTTATCTACTTCTAAGTACTTTAGAATACATTTGTCCTACTCCAATAAACAAACAAACAAATGTAGCATGCAAATAAAAGAAGTGAATGGGTACTGAAGTGAGTTCAAATCCCTTCTCTGGTACTAAGTGTTTAAATTTGGTAATTTCTTTAGCCTCTTTGCATCATTTTCTCATTTGTAAAGCAAACGGGAAGTGGCAGTATTGCACTGTGCAGTGGAGTTAGGAACCAGACAGACCAGGGTCCTATTCCTGTCTTGGCCACATCCTCCCTGAGCTTCTGTGTCCTCATCTCAATACAAGGTTGGCATTAGGGCCAACATGATAGAATTAAGTGAGCACAGCACCAGGCTCATAGTGAGTGAAGAGAAAAAATAAAATCAGTGTTATGTGCTTGGGGATCATTTAGTTATTTTTCCTGCTTCCAGGTTTCAACTGGTAGTGAAGAGACATACGCACTCCAAAAGGCGATCAAAGTCTGACTTGGGGTGGTGAACACACAATACAACACACAGATGATGAGTTACAGAATTGTACACCTGAAACCTACATACTTTTATGAACCAATATCACCCCAATACATTCAATAAAATTTTTTTTTTAGAAATCTGGGCCACATTTATGGTGTCAAGTGCCCAATAATTACGAATGTCAGGGTTTCCTGGTGAAGCTCACTGGAGACATTAGCTGGGGCCTTCGTCAAGGGAGGGCCTCCTGCTGCTTCTCAATCCTAGGCCTCAGCCCGTCTGTGGGGAGCTGTTGGTTGGCACAGTGGGTGGGAAGCCCAGCTGGCTTTAGGAAGAGGGCTGTCACCTGCTCCCTCCTCCAACGGTGGCAGAGACAGTAAGGCCCCCAAGAGAATGGTAGCCTCCAGGTTGCCTCTCGAAGTCTTGACCCAGAGGTTCTTTCTGTGGAGCAGGGAATATCAGGGAGTCCTGGCCCTTCCTGCACTTCCTCGAGGCAGGAAAAAGAGAGACCGAGCAACCCTGTTCAGTGAGTGTCAGATGCCCACCAACCAGGTGGGACCCTGCTCCGTTGGAGAGGTAGATGGAAACTCTGCAAGGGGTCCCCCAGGACTCCACCATCATGGAGAGGGGTGTAAAAATGGCCAAAACATGGACAAGGGGGCCAAGGGTCCCTTCTAAAATCATTGTGCTATGGTGATGAAAATAACAATTATACTGTTGTGAAGAGCTTGGGGCTCAAGGTGTTTGCAAGTCTGGCAATTGGATGGCTCCAGGAAACCTACTGGATGAACACCCTTTGTGACACCTGTCTCAGATATATTGTGCTATGTTTCCATTCACCTTGAGTGACCTGATTATCAGTTCCTTTGAAGTCTGCAAAAGCCAAGGGCAGAACATCTGGAACTTTACAGTGCCAGATGCCCAAGAATACATATGAGTTAGTGATTTTGATAAAAAGAGGCAGGATGCCTGTTTTTGGGAAGCTTATCCTGGGGGAAGGGGGACATTTTTCCTTGCCAACACTTCCCTCTTCTGGCTCTCATTACTACGTTGGGGCTTCCTAATCGATATCCCTGCTGGCCATTTCTTCCTACTTCCCTCCTGTATGCACACGCAGTTCCTTAGAATCAGAGAGAAAGAGTAGCCAGACAGTGGTTGGAATTGCAGCCAGATTGAGGGCTGTTCAGAAGGTAGAACAATAAGTTTACCTAGAAACCACCAAGAGACTATTTCAGGGAAGGAACCACGTGGGAGGCTGAATTACTGCTTCTTGGCTCTGATGGTAGAACAGACAAGTGAGCATGATGTGTGTAATTATAGAACTTCAAGGCTGAATTCCGTTCCAACTCTACACTGAGATGGCTACTTCTAGTTATAACATGAATGCTTTCGGTCTCTTTGAAGGTGTTTATACAAATGGATAGAAACTCAAAGAGGTCTATGTGGTGAGACATCCACGGAGAAAGAGAGCTGCTTCTTAAAGCTTTATGGTCCTGGTGCAGTGAGCCAGACAGATAACCAGGGAAACAGCATCTGATAGCTGAGGGAACAGCATGTTCAAAGAACACAGGACAAGAATACACTTAGTCTATTAAAAGCCGGTCAAGAAGACCAGTAGGGCTGGAGCACAAAAATAAGGGGAATGGCAGGGGAAGCAGGCAGCAAGGGAGTCAGGACAGATCAAGAGGACAGTTCTCAACCTTCACACACATTAGAATCACCCATATTCTTTAAAAACATAGATATCTGGGCACCACCCCTTCAGCATTTTGTATTGACTTTTAGGCTCTCTGGTTCTTCCAACTGAAGAAGATTGTTGATGCTGCTCTTGTTTAAGAAGAAACATTCATTTTTTTTGGTTATGTTTTACTTAACCAAATGTGATTCATTCAAAAAGTTCAAACCCTCTCTGGAGAGTTTGAGTGAGGAAAATGAGAGGACATGATTGTAAAAGAGGTTGTTTCTTACTTGGGAGATCCAATAGGAAAACAGCAGAGACTCACTGGAGTCAATAATCTTCAGACAGTTGAAGCTGCTGACACATGGTGGCTGCCCACTTGTAGAGGTAATCATTGTAATGACCAAAGGCTTGGGTGAAGCGGGTCGAGTTCTTGTCTAAGTGAGCATGTGTTAATGCAGGAAATCAGGCAAGAAAATCAAAGAGCAGTCTTTGATTTTGTGAAAGAAGATGTCAAATAGTAATAAGTGGCGGGAGAAGTTTTCTTTTTGGCTCTGAGCCCTGACTGTACTTTTTCTCCTTTGGGGCATAGAGAATCCTTCATTGCCTCTCCATCTCATTTCCCTCCCTTCACCAATCAAAGGCCGGCACTGGAAAAGTATCCAACTCTTCCACTCTAAGATATTGTGGCAGATGGTACAAACACTACCTTCCACTCCAACGTTCTTCTTACAATTTGACCTTGACACTCCTCCACTGAGTTTGGTGAAATCTGTGTCCTCTCTCCCTGAACTTGGATGGACCAAGGCTAAAGAAAAGATATTCCATGTACTTCTAACATCTTTGGGGACACTCACCCTTTGAACCTAGCTGCCCTATATTTTTTTCTTTTTAACCTCACCCAGGGGAATTTTTCCATTTTTTGTTCATATAGATTGGGAGGGATAGAGAGAGAGAAACATCGATGTGAAAGGGACACATCGAGTGGTTGCCACCTGCACGACCCAACCAGGGCTGGGGACAAACTGCAACCGAGGTACGCGCCCTTAGCGGGAACAAAACCCAGATCTCTCTGGACCACAGGCCGATGCTCTAACCGCTGAGCCAAATCAGCCAGGGCTAGCTGCCCTTCTTTAAGAAAGACTAAACGAGCTCAGGCAGAGAAACCCCATGGAAAAACCCTGTGTAGGTGTTCTAGTCAACAGCTCTGCTGAGGTCTCAGCCAAGAGCTGGCATAAACCAAATATGTGAGTGATGATTCCAGCCCTAGCCATTTAGTTGCCCTCGAAGTCTTAGCCGAGGCCCCAAACATTGTAAAGTAGAGACAAGCTAGCCCTGCTGTGTCTTCTTTAAATTTCTGACTGACACAATTAATTCAGGTCTCTACTCAAAATACCTCCTTGGAGAAGACTTCCCTGACCACTTTTTCTAAAATGGTATTTTTAAAAATTGAGATATATAATTGACATAAAACATAATATTGATTTCAGGTGTATAGTGTAATGATTCAATATTTGTGTATATTGCTAAATGGTCACCACAGTAAGTCTAGTTAACATTCATCTCCACACACAGTTAGATAGTTATCTTTCTTGTGGTGAGAACTTTTAAAATCTACTCTATTAGCAACGTTCAAGTATATAATACAGTGAGATAAATTATAGTCACCATGCTGTACTTTACACACCCAGACTTATCTTATTTATTTTATAACTGGAAGTTTGTGACTTTTGACTTTGCCCATTTTGCCCTAAAATTATATATATACATATTATATATATATGTATATTAAATTTAATTAATTTATTTTTGTTACAGATGTTTCTCTTTTTTCCCCCACTGATTCCCCCCTCCCTCCCTGCCCTGTCCCCAGCTTTGTTGTCCATGTCCATTGTTCATGCTTATAAGTTCTGTGGTTTATCTCTCTAAAATTATATTTTTGATTTTTTTTTTTTTACATTTGTGTCTTCTTTTTATTTATAAGTTTTTCTCTTTTTTTTATTGATTAATTTTTGTTACAGATGATTCTCCTTTTTTCCCCAATTGATTATTTTTTAATCTTCTTCCTTTTTTCCTTCACAGCACTCATCTGATAAAAATACATATTTGTTTGTTGATTTTCACTGCCTGCCTCCAACAATGGCATATGCATTCCATAATGATGGGGACATCGATACTTAGAAAAATGCCTGCATATATTAGACAGGTATCCATGGAGTGAATAAAACTTGACAATGAGGCTATTAGTTCACTCTTCCAGAGTCATGTCAGGCGTCATTAAGCAACTCTTTGCCCTGGAGCCTGGATTATGCCTCAGATAACTCACAACACAATCATGCATTACACACCTAGTCTATAACATTAATTTTGGCATGCTCATTCACTGTCTTGTTTTTGTTATTATTTGAGTGTGTCCAACTAGATACTAGATGCTCTCTAAGGCCATAGTCCGGGTCTCATACTATTTTTGGTACATAGTAGAAGTTCAAGGAGTCTTAGATGAATTGAAATGATTTGTGATGATCTTTAGATCAGCCTTTTGGCAGGATAGAAGGAGGACTAAATCAATATGTGGTCACAAAGCTTCAAAAGAGAAGACAAAATATAGCAAATGAAGTTAGTTCTGATGCCAGAAATTTGGGGTTATGAGATGTTCAATATGAACCTGAATAGACTTTGAACAGTGGGCCTTTTCCACCTACCCTACCATAAAGCATTCCAGACTTTCATTTGCCTCATCTATTTGGCATGATGTTGTTCAAATGGAGTGTCTCCAGAGCTAGGCCTACAGGCAGGGCTCAGGCTTCAGGTGCGGAAGAAGGTGGGATACAACTGCGACAGCTGTAATGCAGTCCTCCAGACTTGAAGGTCAAAGAGAACCTGTTATCAAATTTTGCTGGGAATGGGTGGTCTGTTTTAGGAGAAATGAAATCTAGAATTATCTTTAACCTGAAAGGCCTTGACTTCCTGGGTAGATTTTGGGTCAAGACACTCTCACAGAAGCATGTTTTCATGGCTGTCATTTAAGGAACTTGCTCATACCAAATGTTTTTATAACAGGAGAGATATATCCTAATTGGTTATGAATGCGGTAATTTCTGCTTTAGGGCATGCATAGCAAGAAGAGCATCCCCTGTGACACAAAGATGAATGCCATTTTTGGAAAGAATTAGTTTCAACAAAGATTACCATCATACATAGAAACATCATTCACCCCTATTATCAATATATCCATCACTCAGAAACAACCCAAACTATGAAAAGAAAACAAAAAGATACCCCACTGGGATGAGTCAGATATTTACTCCCCCAAACCCCCTTAGAGAAGATATATGGGTCAATAAAAGTGTTCTTTTCTTCTTGGGTAGCTGGAGGAATGCTCTGCTAATTTATTAAAGCTTAGAGTCTGGTCTAGATTCCAATGCTTAGGCTCTGAGTAATGTCTTTAGGTCCTATGATAGGCAAAATAAAAATCAGGCAGTAGACACCATGGATATCAGGCAGTTGGTATTGAAATGAAAATTTTAAAAGTTTGACTTAAATCTTTAGCATTTGATCCTTTATCTTGGACTGAGTCTGTGTGTATGTAGGGAGATGATGGGAGAATTGAAGGAGAATCAGAATTGCCATCTTGGGCCTTTTTTAGAAATTGCTTAAGTCTATATAATGCTGTGTGGCAGAAATTTGTTTAGGTTCAAAGTAAATCGTTATTAAATTTGTTTTGCACAATGTAGGGAAAATTCAATGATGCCTTTTCAAGTAAGGCCTTATGTACCTTTTAGGAAAGATGATTATGTTTGAGATTCTGTAATTTTGAAAAGTTAATCAAGGTGAATTTATTGTTTAATGTTCTTTAAATTGATTTTGGAGGCATTTTGACACAGAAGCAAAGGAGGATGCTTTTCAAGTTTGGTTTACTTATCAGCACACCAAACTTCCATTAGTGTGTCTCATTAAGTAGTCCAGGTTGATTTTCAGAATTCAAACTAGAGATTGTGGGCAGATCAATCTCTGTTCCTCCCAGGTGCTCTTGGGTCCTTTCGGCTTTTCTGGGTATCCTTCCTGTCTTCTACATTCTTCTGCTTACCTTTAGGAGCCTGCATCTGTGACTCTCATTGGAGGATTTCCTACACGCTATTGGAGTCACCTTCCTGAACTCTCCAAAGTCAGGGAGCCTAAGATCTCCACGAGTTTACTTACACTTACTCCCTATCGCTCCTCTGCCTGGAGCACCTAGCCTCTGACCACTGGTGCAGGAATACAACAGCTCTGAGGTGTAAACTCTAGAGCACACCCTGAGACCAGGCCGAGTGGGGTTGCCTGAAACCTAACCCCTGCTTCGCTTTTTACTTTCCTTCTTCCTTCCCCTTCCCTTGTTTGTCTCAACTAAGGGCACTGCCTAAATAAATCAGTTGCATATCAATCTTTATCTCAGGATCTGCTTCTGAGGAGCCCATTACCTTCCCTATAAAGTAATGTTGTGGGAATTAAACAGGTAAATGCATGCAAAGCCATTTCATAGTGTTTGGCCAGAATATATACTCAAAAATGTTGAATATATTACTATCACGCTCTCACATCAGTTTTTTGGACTCTGATAGATTGGCGCCAAGACTCGGACCATCAATCCATACAGTTGAACACAGTGAATAAACATTTAACTATGTCTAAAAAAGCATATGAAAGTGCATCTTAACACACCAAGGCCTCACCACCCTGACTATCCTGGCGGATGAAGCAAAATGAGAGTAAGGGGAACTAGCAGTATAGAACCAGTTGGGTGAGAGTCCAACTTACAGTTATTATTTTTTTTTAAATTAGTAAGCCCATTTCTCTGAGTTGAAATTTCAGTTGTTTGACCACTTACTATGACTACTTACTTTTAAAGAAATCTCTCAGATATATGGCCACGGTGGCAGTGAGGGCCGAGAATCCCAATGGGAGAGCGATCACAGTATCTGACCACCCTCCACCGACTGAATTGTGCCTTACCACCCAGAGCAGGGCACTAAGAAAGGGAAGTTTTACGTTTATGTTGAGATGATTCTACAGGATTCAAGAGTCATCAAGAATCTGAAAGACTCTGAGACAGTTTGAACAATCACTCAAATTTTTACTGGCAGGTTTCGGTTTTTTTTTTAGACTTCATATGTGAAATAACAGAATTAGAAGGCAATCTTCAATGGGTGTGCAAAGGTTGCTAGGGATTTTTTTTTAATTAATTAATTTTTGTTACACATGTTTCTCCTTTTTCCCTCACTGATTCCCCCCTCCCCCTCCTTGCCTGCCCCCTTCCCAGTTTGTTGTCCATGTCCACTGTTCATGCATACATGCATATAAGTCCTGTGGTTTATCTCTCCCCCACCACCCCCCTCTTTAGGGGATTGTCAGTCTGTACCCCACTTCCGCGTCTCTGGGACTACCCCCTTCCTCAGACTGTTATGTTCATTATATTCCAAAATAAGTGAGATCATATGAAACTTGTCTTTCTCTGTTTGGTTTGTTTCACTTAGGATGATACTTTCCAGGTCCCTCCATGTAGTCTCAAAGGATAAGAGATCTTTCTTTCTTAGAGCTGCATAGTACTCCATTGTGTATATGTGCCACAACTATTTTATCCACTCATTTGCTGATGGACACTTGGGCTGTTTCCAGATCTCAGCTATTGTAAATGGTGCTGCTACAAACATGAGGGTACATATAGTCTTTCTGATTGGTGTTTTAGGCTTCTTAGAGTATATTCCTAGAAGTGGGATAACTGGGTCAAATGGAAGTTCAATTTTTAATTTTTTGAGGTAACACCATATTGTTTTCCATAGTGGCTGCACCAGTCTGCATTCCCACCAGCAGTGTACTAGAGTCCCCTTTTCTCTACACCCTCGCCAACACTTGTTGTTTGATGATTTGTTGATGGCGGCCATTCTGACAGGTGTGAGGTGATACCTCATTGTTGTTTTAATTTGCATCTCTCTAATGATTAGTGATGTTGAGCATTTCTTCATGTTTCTTAGCCATTTGTATGTCCTGTTTGGAGAGGTGTCTATTTAGTTCCTCTGCCCATTTTTTAATTGGATTCTTTGTCTTCCTTTTGTGGAGTTGTATGAGCACTCTATATGTATTGGATATTAACCCCTTATCTGATATATCGTTGGCAATTATGCTCTCCCATACAGTGGGTAGCCTTTCCGTTTTGATGATTGTATCTTTCGCAGTGCAGATGCTTTTCAGTTTGATGTAGTCCCATGTGTTCATTTTCTCCTATGTTTCTATTGCCTTAGATGATGTGTCAGTAAAAATTGTGCTGCATATGATGTCTGAAATTTTGTTGCCTACAGTCTCTTCTAGGATTTTTATGGATTCATGAGTTACATTTAAGTTATTTATCCATTTTGAGTTTATTCTCGTGTAGGGTATAAGTTGGTGGTCTAGTTTCATTTTTCTGCATGTAGCTGTCCAATTTTCCCAGCACCATTTGTTAAAGAGGCTGTCCTTACTCCACTGTATGTTCTTGCAACCTCTGTCAAATATTAATTGAGCATATTGCCTTGGGTCCATTTCTGGGTTCTCTGTTCTGTTCCACTGGTTTATATGCCTGTTCTTGTGCCAGTACCAGGCTGTTTTGATTACAGTGGCTTTGTAATATAACCTGAAATCTGGTATTGTGATCCCTCCAACTTTGTTCTTCCTTTTCAAGATTGCTGTGGGTATTCGAGGCCTTTTTTGGTTCCATATGAACTTTTGAAATAATTGTTCTAATTCTGTGAAGTATGCCATTGGTATTTTGATGGAGATTGTGTTGAATCTATAGATTGCTTTGGGTAATATGGACATTTTAATGATGTTAATTCTCCCAATCCATGAACAGGGTATGTGCTTCCACTTTTTTATATCTTCCTCTATTTCTTTTTTCAATGACCTGTAGTTTTCTGCGAATAGGTCCTTTATTTCTTTGGTTAAGTTTATTCTTAGGTATCTTAATTTTTTTGCCACAATGGTAAATGGGATTGTTTTCTTAGTTTCTCTTTCTGTGAGTTCGTCATTGGTGTATAAGAATGCCATCGATTTCTTGATGTTAATTTTGTATCCTGCTACTTAGCCAAATTCATTTATTAAGTCTAGTAAATTTTTGATGGAGTCTTTGGAGTTTTCTATGTATAGTATCATGTCATCTGCAAATAATGGCAGTTTCACTTCCTCCTTTCCAATTTGGATCCCTTTTATTTTTTCTTCCTGTCTGATTGCTGTGGCTAAGACTTCCAGTACTATGTTAAATAGGAGTGGCGAAAGTGGGCATCCTTGCCTTGTTCCTGTTCTTAAGGGAAATGCTTTTAGTTTTTGCCCATTGAGTATGATGTTGGCTGTAGGTCTTTCATATATGGCCTTTATTATGTCTAGATATGATCCCTCTATTCCCACACTGCTGAGCGTTTTTATCAGAAATGGATGCTGGATTTTGTCAAAGGCCTTTTCAGCATCTATTGATATTATCATGTGATTTTTATTCTTCATTTTATTTATGTGGTGTATCACATTTATGTATTTGTGAATATTGTACTAGCCTTGTATCCCTGGGATGAATCCCACTTGGTCATGGTGAATAATTTTTTTGGTGTATTGCTGGATCCGATTTGCTAGTATTTTGTTCAGGATTTTGGCATCTATGTTCATCAGGGATATTGGCCTGTAGTTTTCTTTCTTTGTTGTGTCTTTTTCTCGTTTTGGAATTAGAATTATGCTGGCTTCATAAAACGAGTTTGGCAGTCTTCCTTCTTCTTGAATTTTTGGAAATAGTTTGAGGAGAATGGGTATTAGTTCTTCTTTGAATGTTCGGTAAAACTCCCCCGTGAAGCCATCCGGGCCTGGGCTTTTGTTTGCTGGGAGAGTCTTGATTACATCTTCAATTTCTTCTGTTGTTATTGGTCTGTTCAAGTTTTCTCTCTCTTCCTGATCAAGTTTTGGGAGACTATGTGTTTCTAGAAATTTGTCCATTTTGCTTAGATTGTCGAATTTGTTGCCATATAATTGTTCATAGTAGTTGCTAACGATCTTTTGTATTTCTGTGGTGTGAGTTGTTATCTCTCCTCTTTCATTTCTGATTTTGTGTATTTGGGTTCTCTCTCTTTGTTTCTTGGGAGTCTAGCTAAGGGTCCATCAATATTGTTTATCTTGCCCTGGCCGGTTTGGCTCAGCAGTTAGAGCGTCCGCCTGCGGTCCGGAGAGACCCGGGTTCGGTTCCCGCTAAGGGCATGTACCTCGGTTGCAGTTTGTCCCCGGCCCTGGTCGGTTGTGCGGGTGGCAGCCACTCGATGTGTCCCTTTCACATCGATGTTTCCTTCTCTCTCTCTCTTCCTCTCTCTCCCTCCCACTCTATCTGTACAAAAAATGGAAAAATGTCCTCGGGTGAGGATAAAAAAAAAAATTGCTTTAAAAAAAAAAAAAAAATCTTGTTTATCTTTTCGAAAAACCAGCTCTTTGTTTTATTGATCCTTTGAATTGTTTTTTTTGGTCTCTATGTCATTTATTTCTGCTCTGATCTTTACTATTTCCTTCCTTCTACTTGCTCTGGGGTTTTCTTTTTGTTTCCTCTCTAGTTCTTTAAGTTGTGAGGTTAGATAGTCAGATATTTTTCTACTTTTTTGAGGTAGGTCTGTAGTGCTATGAACTTCCCTCTCAGAACTGCTTTCGCTGCATCCCATAGATTTTGTGTTGTTGTGTCTTCGTTTTCATTGGTTTCCATGAAGTTTTTGATTTCTTCCTTGATCTCCTTGGTGACCCATTCATTGTTTAATAACATGCTATTTAGCTTCCATGTGTTCAAATGTCTTTGTATGTTCTTCTTGCAATTGATTTCTAGTTTCATGCCATTGTGATCTGAGAAGATGCTTGATATGATTTCCATTTTCTTGAACTTGTAGAGACTTAGTTTGTGCCCTAACATGTGGTCTATCTTTGAGAATGTCCCATGTGCACTGGAGAAGAATGTGAATTCTGTAGTTTTGGGGTGTAGTTCTCTGCAGATATGTATTAAATCCATTTGGTCTAGTGCTTCATTTAGAGTCTCTGTTTCCTTGCTTATTTTTTGTCTACAGGATCTATCCAGTGATGTCAGCGGGGTGTTGAAGTCCCCTGCTATGATTGTATTGCTATCGATTTCTCCTTTGAAGTCCTCCAGAAGTTTTTAATATATTTTGGTGCTCCTATATTGGGTGCATATATGTTTATCAAGGTTATATCTTCCTGTTGGATAGATCCTTTCAATATTATGTAGTGGCCTTCTTTGTCTCTAATTGTGACCTTCATTCTGAAATGTATTTTATCAGATATGAGTATTGCTACCCCAGCTTTTTTTTCTTTTCCGTTTGCTTGGAAGATTTTTTTCCATCCCTTCACTTTCAATCTATGTGAGTCTTTTGTTGTGAGGTGAGTCTCTTGTAAACAACATATAGATGAGTCATGCTTTCTTATCCAATCAGCTACTCTGTGTCTTTTTATGGGAGCATTCAGTCCATTTACATTTAAGGTGATTATTGATATGTACTTATTTATTGCCATTTTTGTTTTGTGTGGTTCTATTTTTCTTCCCATTTCTCCTGGTAATTACAGCAGTCCTTTTAACATTTCTTGCAGTGCTGGTTTGATGCTAATGTATTCCCTTAGCCTTTATTTGTCTGGGAAGCTCTTTATTTGACCTTCTATTTTGAATGATAGCCTTGCTGGGTAGAGTAGTCTTGGATTCAGATCCTTGTTTTTCATGACCTTGATTACTTTATACCATTTCCTTCTGGCCTGTAGTGTTTCTTGTGAGAAGTCAGCTGAGAGCCTTATGGGGTTTCCTTTGTAGGTAACCTGTTGCTTATCTCTTGCTGCTTTTAGGATTCTCTCTTTGTCATTAATTTTTGGCAGTTTGATTACTATGTGTCTTGGTGTGGGCCTGTTTGGGTTCTTCTTACTTGGAGCTCTCTGTGCTTCTTGAACTTGAATGCCTTCTTCCTTCACCAAATTAGGGAAGTTTTCTGTCATCATTTCTTTGAATATATTCTCTAACCCTTGTTTATTTTCTTCTTCTTCAGGGACACCTATGATGCGAATATTATTCCGTTTTCAGTTGTCCCACAGGTCTCTTAAGCTGTCTTCCTGTTTTTTAATTGTTTTTTTCCTTTTGGTTTTCTGATTGGTTGATTTTTTCTAGCCTGTCTTCTAATTCACTGATCTGGTCCTCAGCTTCCCCTACTCTGCTTTTTAGACCTTCCAATGTGTTTTTCATTTCTGATATGTCATTCTTCATTACTTCCTGTTGGTTTTTAATTTCCAACTGGTTGATTTTAACATTTCTATGTCTTTACTCATGGTGCTCATGTCCTTACACATGCTGTTGAGCTTCCTCAAGATCATGGCTCTGAATTCTAGTTCTGTTAACTTGCTTAACTGCACCTCATTTATCTCATCTTCAGTAGAGGTCTCTTGTTCTTTCATTTGGCTTTTGTTTCTGTTTTTCACCATTTTGGCTATCACAGTGGGTTTTGGAGTCTGCCAAATTTTCCCTGTGAGTGTTGGTGTTGTGCTGTTTGTGGCTCCCTCTCCTGGGTTTGGATGAGCAGGGAGGACCCACTTAAAACACCACCGTCAAGTCTTAGCAATTCTGGTTAGTATTGCTAGCCCAGGGAATGGTAGTCATCCTCTAGCTTTTTTTGCCTGGAGGCTATTAGTAGAGGTCACCTGAAGACCCTTGGTTTCTGAGTTGCCTGAAAAACTCCCTCAGGTGCTCAGTGTAAGAGGATTTCCTAAGGGTGGGGCAACTGCTGGTTGTTAATGGGCCTCAATTATCATTTCAATGGCCACCAGGTGGGGTTGAATCTCTGAGGGAGGGGCCTCCGCCTCTCCACAGGGCCCTGGGAAGGAGTAAAATGACCACAGTCCTGCCTGGCTGCACTCAGCGAAAGCTCTTAGCACCCTCCCAAACCCAAGTGTCCCCACACAGTTCCAGTCCAGTCTGCCTTCCCTCTGCCAGAGCCCAAGGTGAGTGGCTGCTGCCAATTTAGCCTCTGTCTAGACTCTGCGTTGTGGAGCCGCCTGGGACTTTTAACCCAAGGGCTCTGCTCCCAGCCAAGGGCGGCCGCGGCTGTGGCACCAGCCCAGGGCATTGCACTCAGCAGAAACCCCAGGACTGACCCACAGTAGTGGGACACTGCCGAGGTGCCAGCAGCTTCCAGCAGAGTCCCCTGGTCCCCGTGAGTCCGTGCGGCACCAGCCGAGGGCTTAGCACGCAGAGTTCGCAGGACTCAGCCTCGGTAGCAGCGTCCCGCCGAGTCCTCTGGTCCCAGCCAGTTTGTGCCAGCCCGTGCGGCACCAGCCGAGGGCTTAACAGGCAGCAGAGTTCACAGGACTCAGGCGGGTCGCAGCCGAGGCAGCAGCAGCAACTTCCTGCCGAGCCCCCTGGTCACGCCCAGGCCACTGCGGACCCTGGGCTCTCGGCCCCCTCTCGCGTCCTCGCAAGCCTACCACGACTGAGTCGGTGTCCCTGGTTATGTGGTCCTCCAAGGTGTCTTTTGGTTGCCCCTTCCTGAATATTTGCCTTTATTTTCATTGTAAATCCAGTTTGGTCCTGGGAGATGGTCTGTGTAGCTCCATTCACTCTGCTGCCATTTCTCCTTCTCGCTAGGGATTTTTTTTAAGGCAGAAAATTAGGACTCTAAATATTCAAGAGGCTTTTGAGAAGCCATCTTGTCCTCTGACCTTTCACGAGGGTCAGATGACACAAAATACCAAGACCAGATGGGTTTGACTAATTCATTCTGATATTGAACAATTTGCACCATCAGGAAAGTCTCATCAAACCAAAGGTAGCAGGGAGTTAAGCCCAGTTTCTCCTTTTATTGGCCAAAGGATAGCCAGTCTCTGGCTGGGCCAGAGCCTTTCAGATTTTTTATGACTTAAATTTTATAGAATCATAAAAACTTAGTGCTGGCAGCAGGGAAGGCTCTTCATCAGCATCCAATCACTAATGAATTCCCATCATATCCACCACCTCAGGATGCTTGATTTCGAACCTCAGGAGCAGGACCTGGAATTGTTCTCTTAGGTCTTGACCCCAGGGCATGTACAAGGTCCATTGCAGGCCAGAGAGTGGGAACTGACTGGTGGTGTTATCAGCAGTGGAATGGGTAACTACGAAAGCAGTCTATGGAACACTAAGCAGCCATGGGGAAAAAGAACAGGATGCACATATGGTATCATGGCTGTTTCCAAAATCAGGTGAAAAGCGGAGAGAATAAAATTTATTCACCATTTTTTAAAATCCTCACCTGAGGATATGTTTTTATTGACTTTAGAGAGAGAGAGAGGAAGGGAGATAGATAGATACATAGAGACAGAGGAAGCATCGATGTGAGAAACATCAATCGGTTGCCTATTATACATGATCTGACTGGTAATCGAACCCACAACCTTTTGGTGTATGGGATGATGCTCCAACCAACTGAGCCACCCAGCCAGGGCCTATGCAACACCATTTGGGTAATGACCACACACATGAAACAACACTGTACAGAAAGACATTTAAAGATATACATTGAAATATTATGGGGGTTGGATCATATGGAAGAAGAAAAAAAATAGAAAAGAGAGGCCCTTGTGTACTAACTGAAGATAATAGTGCTGACCTATGAGGAGCATTGAAGAATCTGATTAACTAGACTCTGCATCCAGTCTTCAAGAAAATAAGGAAAAAATGACTAGGAGCAATAAAAAAGAAAGTGCTCGAAGTGAATGAGAGACTCAGCCAAGCTTGGCCTTGGGGTGGCAGCCCTATTCCGCAGAGACAGCGGAGGCCAGGAGGGGATGTCCTCTTGAACGTGCCATGCTCTCCTCTGTCCTCCCACCACCTACCTGCCCTTTCTCTCCAGCCTATTTGTTTTTCTTTTACTTTCCCATGTTTAATTGGCTATGAAGCACTAAGCACCAAGGTTGGCATTTGGTGGAAAAGAATGGCTGGAAAAGACCACGTTGTTCTATTTTGCAATGTGCAGCATTGCCCTGACTCTTGGATTTCTTTTCTTGGCAGTCAACAAGCTTGGTGCAGAGGCCTGTTTACTGGATACTTACTACCTGCTGGGCACCATGCTTTACCTAAATCATCCCATTTAATCTGCACCCAAACTCAGGGAACCCTGTTCCCATTGTTTAGATGACTTAGAAAGGTGTATCTTTTCACACAACAGTTAAACTTAACATTCCATGTACGTTATCACTCCAATTGAAACTACCGTGAATCAGCAAACCAAAAGGATGTTTCTTCTTTGATCAGATTGGGAGAAAATAAGAAAAATGCCAAAACTTTGGTTGGCATCCAAGCAGAGAGACATAAATCAAGTCCTTTCTTCATTGAACACCTGCAAAATATAACCAGTCTTGTCTTTGGAACTGAGAATGTATTCAGAATCAAATAATTTAGATACTCGTTTGGGTACTACCCATTTCATCTACATTCTATTGGAAATCCATGTCACCGAAGTGTTCTGTTTCTAAAGAAATGGAGAGTTGCTGGCAAGTCACTTCCTGTCTCCTACTGTTGTTTCTAACACTTTCATGTCTGTGCCTGTGTGACTATATGATTGATTTCTACCCAGGAGTTATCTGCTCCTAACTGATTTCCCTATTTTTTTAATTTTTTTCTTTTATTGATTTTTTAGAGAGAGAGAAAGTGAGAGGGAGAGAGAGATAGAAACATCAATGCGAGAGAACATCAAGTGACTACCTCCTGCATGCTCCCCACTGGGGATCGGGCCCACAACCTGGGCATTTGCCCTGGCTGGAAATTGAGCTGGTGACTTCTTAGTGCATGGCTCAGTACCACTGAGCCACACCGGCTGGGCTGATTTCCCTATTTTGTAGACTATAGTCTGTAAATTTGAAACCAAAGAGGCACCTGTCCATGAACCCAGTGAAAAACCATGTATTAAATGGCTTAAGTAAAAATACCCTGTGTGAGGTCCTACCAGCTAGGGTGGAATGTCAAATGCCGCCAAAGGGAACGGCGTACCTGCTGAAGCACTGCTTTGACAGGAGGTCACAGGTTGCCACACAAGGGCCTTTTCATGTTGCATATATCACCTGCCTAATTGGAAATTCAAGAGAACAAAGTCTTCATCTGAAAATAAATTAAGTCATGAAATATAGAGTAATCTCATAATTAGCATTTTAAGAGAAAGAAAGTCCATCTGTGGCCCACAGTGCTTAATTCTACTTCCATGGTTTCTGTCTGTGACCCTTCTTCCTTTTTCTTTTTAAATTGCTCTTAGCTTCCCCCCACTCCCATTATACTGTTTCTATATTACTTAATCACACACACATGCACACACAACAAATACATTCTCCCTGGCTAACTTCTAACTTTACATCTTTTATACAATAGTCACATTCTTCTAGGAAAAAAAAAAAAAAGGAATTATTGCTACCAACCCAATTCAAGAAAAATCTGGTCAATCCTCAGCTTGCAGAAAAGCATTAATTTCAGAAATGTTGAACTCATCAAAAATTTCCAAACTTGGGATTCACTTTGCTTTTCCCTCTGATTAATAGAGTGCATTCTACTTAGTTAATGTCACCATGATGAAAAACTGAATTTTGACAACTGATATACCATACACTGGAAGCAAATGTAAAAAAGAAATTTTAGAAACATTGGATTCTTGCTCTTGAATGTGCATAATTATCTCTGAACCAGTGGGACTTGTAGTTCCTACGGTGCCAATATAGGGTTGTTGAAATTCTTGGTGATTTGCCAGGCATAGCTCTAGGAGAAGCTCAGACGAAGACTTTCTATAGGTAAGACACCACTGGGATGCAGTATGTATAAGGTGCCGTGATCTGGACTACTTACCTTCAAAAGGTATGGGGATGTGTTAAGAATCCCACCGCCTTTTCTGCAGCTGTCTTTTTTTTTTTTTTTTTTTTTTTACTTGTCAACTCCTTTCCACGGAGTTTTAGAAAACTTGCCCCTCAGCAGAGTGCCCCTATGATATCTCATGGGAGACTCTTCTTCCCTCTGAGCTTGGGGAAACATTACACCACCTAGAAGTCTAGAAATTTACACATTTTCCTGAAGTCTTTCTCACAGGTGCTTCTGAAAAGACTGCTTTTCATAAGCCCAGCAATGCCACCTTTCACTTAATTGCTGGCAAATTGCCCAAATCCAGGTTATAAGAAGATGTCCATCAGAGTAGAGACATCATTTGTTTTTTTCCCCCAGTGCTGTACCATGTCTAGGGGCATAACTGCATTAGCCAAGAGCAAAGAACCAGGCCCCTCACGGAAATCGTGGTTGGCAGTACCTAAAACAAAGACAAGAGTTGGTCAAGGTTGTCACCGTAGCTCTCACAACCCCTATCTATGATCCAGTACCATTCATGTTTTTAAAAAAGCTATTAACATTACATTCCTGATCATGGTAGTCCTTAAAAATAAAAAAAACAAACGGGAGGCATTTTATAGCTAAACAATTTTATTGGCTTTTTTTGTGAAATAAAAAACACAAAACAAACCACCATGGTTAAAGGCCATAGTCAGCATCAACCAAATGAACCAGCCACTTGGTTCGAGTAGCTGATAACAAGCACTAGTGGATATTATTGCTTATACCCCAGGTTCATTTATATGTCCATTATGTTTTTGGCAAGATTACAATCAAATGGGAGCTTTGGTTGTATAACTTCAACTCTGACTGCATGTTGAAAACTCAGCCTGTACCATTTAGTGACAGGATTATGCAATTCTTCCCGAGTCCTGACATGTATCCTCTCGTTCTATCTCCCGTCTCCTTCCCTTAATGATTTACAACTCTACTGATGAAAAATTAAAGCAGATGCATTTACAACCATCCATCCGTACTCTACCGCCCCTCCCTTGTCATGAGAGCGGGATGCATTTCTGGGCCTTTCCCAGCTTTTGAATCTGGTGTGTTTCCACTGTCAGTAATAAATGCCCATCTACAATCTGGATAGATTTTCACATGCATATGACTGTCAACAATGGGGTTTGGGTTCAACTGTCTCTTTTCCGAGTTCTGAAAGCTAGGAACAAACACAACAAAAACAAACCCACAACCTTTAGCATCCGTAAATTGACCTGCCAACAGAATAAGCCCAAGCTCCCACCACACAGCACCCCACGGTAGGTATGGAGCTGTGACCTTAACATGCTCTCTGTTTGAATGGTGTAACATTTTAATTTACAGAGAAGCCATGATTGACTGCCTCTTGAAAGCTCCCCTGCTCAGAACTTTCTATTTTAACACTGAAAACGCAGAATGACAAGGGTCAGAACGAACTCACAATAGCACCATTTCCTAGACTCTTGGAATAAGATTCCTGTCTGTGGTTGGAGAATACGAGGACCCCAGACGACCCAGCCTCCAGCTATGTGCCTTCATAGGCCCTCCTGAATTTCAGCAGGGGTGGAGGGGTCTGCCTTCGCCTATTTCTGCAACAACATGGATTTTCCCTGGGAAGAGTTTAAAAAATGTGTCTTACAAAGGAAGTTGGCCGCAGGTGAAGAGACCTGAGGAAGCTTTTTCTGGTGGTGAGATGTGACAAGCCTGCAGACTGTGGGACAGAGTCCAGGGACCCTTGCCCAACTTGATTCAAGTCAGTAGAGAATCCGCATGCAGAAGCATGGCAAGATTAAGGAATACTGAGAGACACAAACCCTAATACAGCAATCCAAACACCAACACTCTTACGGTATCTTGTATCCAGGTCCACCGGTGAGTTTGCCCTGAATAATGCTGGGATTTAATAAGCCCTTCTCATGATTAGAAAGATTATCCCCTTGAATCGAGACATTTTAAACAACGGAAGATTTGATATCACTATATTTTACATGGCACATATAACCATATAATTACCAGCACTTACACGGCACATATTGTAAATACACATTCTTGGAGTTGACTTGGTAATTATACCAGTGTGATTCGGCAGAACAAAGATTAAACACTCTCTAACTTGCACTTTGGGAAATTTCATTCCAACCCTTTACTTCACAACAGAAGGCTAACCCTCTAATTACGTAATAACGCTCTGTGATCATGTGGGCACGGAGGATCACAGGGCGACTTCATGGTTAATTTGTAGCCTGTAAAATAAAGTAAGAGATAGTATTTTCACTTCAACAAAATACAAGAGACCATATAAAAATATTTTCCAATTTGGAATTTGAAACATGAAAGCTGGGTTGTTTTTTTTCTTTTTTCCCTTTGTATAAAAAGAAACAAAAAAAACCCCGAACTAAAGTTTATTAAGCCTTCTAACAGAAAAGTATGCATGGAAGTGTAAGGAATGCAGTGAGCATCGTCAGCTTCCCTTTTTGTCCAGGCTCATTGACGGTGAGCTTGTGCTTTGACCCCAGCCAGATGAACGCACAAACGTGGAGGACGGTCAGTGCCTGAAACCCGAACTACACCTTATCGCTAAGAAGAAGACTAATCGGACAGTCGTGCTTGTAAAAAGGGCGTGTTGGATTACTGACTTTTCCCCCTCTTCCTCCTCAGGCAACTGCTGGAGAAGAATTCCAGAAGCACCACTTTCGTCTCGAGTGATGTTTATTTAGTGCAATATCTTCCTTCTCGCGCTCCCTTTTCACGCGCTGGTAGTGGTCTTCTTCCTTCAGGTACCACACCGGGGGCCAGCGGTGGCGCTCAAAGTACTCCTGGTTGTCTGCAGAAGGAAAGGGGTGGATGATCATACCTGCTGTTCGTTCATCGACTGCTCTCTGTTTAATGCTTCACCTCTATGACCATCCACAACCCAATGCACTGGGATCATATTGGGACCATTTGCAGATTGTGACGCTAAGTTTGAGCGGTAGAGTCACTTGCCCTAAACTCATGTAGCTGGGCACAGAGAACTGGAACCTAGGACTACTGGATTCAGAGTGCAAGCTTGCTCCTAAGCGGGCCTCCCCCCAAACACAAAATCCTCCAAAGAGAATTCCCAACCTACAATCCCTGTGTCATGTCACATGGGCATGTGACCGCCAGCCAGTCACCAGGATTCCTCCCAGAGCTGCCTGTGGCTCATGTTCCTTCTCAAGGGCAAGGAGGGCATCGATTCAGCCGGAGGTGATGAGTATTGGATGGATGGGGACCCTGAAGTCTCACCTGCAGATTTTGATTTGATCTCCTTGCGGAACTTGGAGCAAACACTGTTGTAGTTGGTGCAGATGTGGTGTAGACACCAGGCGGCCAGCTGGTGGGCATTGTGAAACTGCAGGGAAGTGACCAAAAGTGGATCAGACTCTTTTTTTCCTAAAGTGGGGCTACAAACAAATAGGGAGCCACTGTAGGGATGTGAGAAATAAAGGCCCATGTACTAATTCAGTCAAGACCTGTCTTGCCTTGGACTGGTTTATTCCTGCCGAGTATAGCATCTGGCACACCCCTGCCTTCTTCCCTGGAAGAGGTGCATCAAAAATAATCACCGTATCAGATCAGGAGTTTAAAGTAAGCTTTGCCCTCCCACCCTTCCCCACCACCTGGCCCGCTAGTGTGATAAGTGACTGTGGCTTCTGCCAACAGCAGAAAACCGCGATGTCATCTCTGTTTAAGGAAGCCTGGGCAACGCAATACTCCGTGTCACATGTCAGAGCTCGGCTTGCTGGGGCCAAGGATCTGAAAGAGGAGACTTCAGAACGTGTGACTGTCCTATACCTGTCCTCTGGTTACATAAGAAGAGCAGGCGGTGTGGGCATGGTGGGAGAGGTCAGAACACTCCACCCCTCCTTTGCAAGCAGGTGCTCAGGGAGGTGGCACAGAAGTAGCAGTGACTGAAAAAGACCTGATGCTCAAAAGTCAACAGGCAACTCCCTGTTCCTTGCCCAAATTTGGCAGACTCCTCCCATCCCTCACTCTTTTTTCTATACCCCTTCCCAGACATCCCTTCTGTTTGTTGCTCTCGAAGTTTCTTGGATTAGACAAGACCCTGCAACCTACAGCCTGGCTGCTTCGGGGCCCACAGGGCGCTGAACGAAGGCCAAGAGGAGAGCCGCAGTCCTCAAAAACGAAGGCAAAAAACTCTCTGAAAATCACAACCCCAACATCACAGACACGTTTACCCCACTTCTCCTGGTATTATTTCTTTCTGGAAGTAGGATTAAGATAGTGGTGTACTGGGATCGGCTTGGACCCGCTCAGGAGTCACGCGTGGCTATTTCTTGCCTACTCTGAGTTCAGTGACTTCATGTTAAAATCGGCCAGATGGGAAACTTCCGCCATGGGGATTAGAAAATGTATCAGATCCGGGTCCTACCCACCTGTCCCCAAGTGGGTTGTTAAATACTTACCAGCACACCACTAGGTTAGGGTCTCATGAATGAGCAAAGATTTGGGAAAGTCCATCCTAAATTCTTCCTCCCAAAGCTTGTCAGAGCTTAGCATTAATCACATTATTTCCTTGCAGGGAGTACGTCAGGGTGGGGGAGGGGACAGGGCAGGAACACAAAGCAGACAAACAGATACAACTATCTATCATTCCTTAAGAGGACTAGCCCTATGTGAAATTCTATCATTTCACCTTCTCGAGGAGGAGTGCTTATTGGACAGAGCACACGTCACAAACTGTCGTGTTTCAAAAGGTTCCAGATTCCAAGTCTGGACAGCCCGCGGGGTTTGCTGATCCTACTGCAACTGGTTTCGGTTCTCAGGTTTATTGTAAGCCCTATTAGGTTGTTTTTCACACTGGCTTTACCAGTGGGAGCTTGTGTCTATTTCCCTCGCTTGCCTAGAACTGCCGCCAGGGCAGAGGATCTACCGTTTGAATCTACGCATCCTCTTGTCAAGGGTGATGGCTGGTACATGGGAGTAAAGAACAGATACTGGATGGGTGTTGTGTCCGATGGACCAGGCTGCTGTAATGTTCTGTTCCACCTTCCCCCCATTGAATCTGAACCCTCTCCCATGGCCACGGTTGGACTGGCCCAGGGAACACCTGCTCCGTGCCGCCCTCCTCTCCCTTGATTGAGAAGTACACGCTTCAGTGGCCTGCCCTGTAAACCGCGGCCCCGACTGAGAGAGGGAACCGAGAAAGCCAAACCCAACAGGCTGAGGAAAAGACTGACACGTTTATTCTTAGTTCCTTCAGAGGGTAAAGTCATTGTCGGTAAGTCTGCCAGGGACTAGAGAATCCTGCCTATGTGCCTTGAATAACGAGAGGGCTTCCCCTCCTCAGCTCTTTCTTGAAGCTCCTCTCCCAGCTGATTCTGAAAAGAATCTGCAAGGTTAACAGGGTGAGTTAGCATCCTCATTTCTTACAGTTGAAGAAACGGAGGCAGCATTCGGCTCTGTGCCTGATTAAGTTATTCAGTGACAAAGCAGAAGCTGGATCTGGGGCCCTCCCAGGAAGAGGATTGCAAGTGTGTATTGAGATCACAGAATCGCAATAGCAATATTGACAAATACTGATTTTAGAAAACCCTGGAGAACCGCAGTGAGACGTGGGGCCTAAGAGGACTTCACATAATCCCAGAAACCGATCCTGGCTAACACTTTAAAAAAAAGAGGCAAAACCTTCCCCTAGCATCTCCCACAAGGGAGGCTGGTGCCTTGGGGGACGATGGGGCTGGTGTAGGGGTGAGGTCTCCCCGTTGTTTTTTCAAAGGAAGCCCAGCAGGGTGAATGATGCATGAAATGTAAAACTCTCAGATCTCCTCAGTGTACACAGGGGCCTCTGGGACTTGGTGGTGACATCTTTATTTAGACAGATGCAACAGTGGAATGTTTCATCAGCATTAATGAACTGGTCGAACACACTTAAAAGGTGAACAGCAAATTGTTACAAACCTGGGCCAACTCCAGATAAGAGAGCACTTCTCCATCGATGCCCACGCCGCTCATAGCGGCCTTGGTCAGCTCCTGGACGGCGTGCTGCTCTGGGGAAGAGAGGGGAGAGGAGACAGTGAGACCGTCCTCTGCAAGTCAGGTATCTTGCCTGAAGGGTCGGCTCTGGTCTTGGGCCACCCAAGAGGGGAGGAAGTATGGAACCCAGCTCTGGTAGCTACCGTAAATGAACCTAAGGCCCCTTTTCATGTGTGGCCTTTTCGTGCATGGGTTTTGGTCTCCAGACAAATGATGGCTCTGGCGACACATGTGAGCACTTCTGAAATAGCCAGAGTCCTCCAAACCTTCACTGTCCAGTATGGTAACTACCAGCTACAAGACCATTTAAATTTCAATTAATTTCAACTTAAATAAAAAAAAAAAATTCAGGTCCTTAGTCACAACCGGCTAGTTTTAAGTGCTCAATTGCCACATGAGTATTGGACAGGAAATACTGCAGAAAATTCTATTGGATGATGCCACTCTAGACAGCCCAGCACCTTCCTAGAATCCTGTCTAGACTCTCCAGTATCTTCCTGTTGCACAGTTTCCCCACTCACCTCCCTCCAAATCGCAACGCTTCCTGCCAGTGGAGAGACTGAGTCATAGGAACGAGTCCCTATGGGGAATGAACCGTGCATACTCTGTCCCAGCAGCTGCAGATGGGCCACACATTGTGCCCCCCCTCAGATTCTACCGACTGCGCAGAGTGTCAGCCAGAAGTAACACACATCCAGTTGGGAGAGCTGTTCCTGCTCGGGAGCCGTGGCCAAGGCTTCTAAGCAGAATTGAAATTGTGGTTCTGAGCCTGAGCTGTCCTGCCTCCGTTATGGCTGTCTGTCACCTGCCTCTGGGACCGACAGGAGTAGGTGGTTGAGGCCCCGCATTTCTGGCTCCTTGATGTTGCTGCATTCTTTCATCTCTGTCATTGCACCTGTTCTTCTAATCCAGTATATTTGCTGAATCATGCTTATTTTGTGCTCTGGCTCTACGTACTTGTTAGCCAATATGCCTCTATCCAGTCAATAAATTATCTAGATTTCAGTGGTTTCTTTGGCTTACCCTTCCTCAGCTAGCTTACAGATAAGAGCTATTTGGAACTAAATTTCCCAGAGAAGTAATCTGGCTTTTTAATGTAAGGAAACTGCAACATTTCTTGATATTCATTCAAGTCTGGTTTGCAAAGCATTTTCACCCCAAAAACTAATTTTTAAAACATTATTCTAAACACTCTGTACTTATACTAAACAGTACACACCAAACAGTGTAAATAATTAGAGGAATCATCTTAGGAAGCGATGTATTAAATAATTATAACAGTAATAATAGCATTTAATAACAAAAGTAAACATTCAGAGAAGTCTATAGTTTACAGGAGACGGTTTCTTTGGGTCATTTTTTTTTTTTTAAATGGAGAAATTAGTCCTATATTTAAGCAAAAATGGCACCACTTTGAGATTGATCACAAACCTTGTTCAACGGATTTGGCTCCAAATTGCTTTTAACTATTTCACGGAAAAAAAAAAATTAAATGTATCCTCAAAGGACAAATACTTGTAAAAACTGTGAACAGTCAAATGGTTTGGAACCCATACTTCTGAAAAAGGAAATCACCTATCACAACTTTCTAGAATTACCATTTCAAAACCAGTATATATACTCATTTAGAACTATGACTTCAGGTGTACTGGTTAAAAACAGTTCTTAAAAAGTCAGAGAGCAATGCTTCTACTATCTCTTCCTCTCTAACTGAGAAAGAAGGAAGGTGAGGGCAAACTCTGACCTCTTGTTGGTTGTGTGTAGTAGAAATGTGGAGTAAAGAGAAATCTTTTTCCTGAAGACAATGCTGGGAAATCAAGCACAGACTTGAATGGTTGGTTTGCTCCTACATTCATTTTCATTCATTTAATGATTCAACAAGTATTTACTGCGAACCTAGTATCCTCAGGCATTTTTCTACATGCAGAAGATAAGCCAGTAAACAAAACAGGCGCCATCTCTGCTTTCAGGGTCAACAGGAGTCAAGGAAAGGCAGTGATAAACACCCAGTGCTAACTAACACTGGTGAGTGAATACAGCTGAAGGTTTAAAGTGAAGCAAAAGGTGTCTGAATGCATACATCCTATTGAGACCCGCTTCAGCTTACCAACTGAACAAATCTACAGACCACACGTAAGATTTTGTGAAGTTAATCCAAGTCTCCCTTTCTTAAATTTATCCCAAAATGATCTTGACAATGTCAGAACATTTTCTAAAATAGCTTTGAGAAAACCACTTACATAATGCTGGCTAGGACCAGACACTGTTCTAAGGACTCTCTCTCTCTATATATATATAAATATATATCTTAACTCTTTAATCGTCACAACAGCTCTATGGTAGAATGCTATTGTCCCCAATTTGAAGAGAGTGAGAGCTGAGACAGAGCAGTTAAGTCAAGGATGAAGTCAGTAAATGCTGGAGTCAACATCTGAACCCAAGCAATCTGGCTGAGTAGTCTATGTTCTTGACTACTGCCTCCTATTGCCCCTTGCTTAAAGCCTGTGTCTGAGCACACACTATGAAGATAACATGGACATAATAGTGTTATTTCAAATTCCATGGTCCACAAATGAGGCAGAGTGCATAGAACATGGGCCGTGTATTGCCCGTCTTTTTCTATTTGCATCATGTAACAGGGCCCACCACAAAGGAGGTGCTTATGAAAATATTTGTTGAATTGAATTTGGCTGTCTGATATACATTGGATCAGTTCATATCATCCCAGACAAGACTGTCCTATACTGTGTGATAAGAAAAATTGATTTTTATTCCCTGGAAATCTTATTTTTGTTTAAATGTGATTTTGATAAATATGACAGTCAGACACCACATGGCCCCGAGTCATCAGCCTTACCTGCAAGTGCAACCAAGTGTGGCAGGCAGAATCTGTTTGCCAAGGCGATCAATTCCAGTGGGTCCAGGTCCAAGTTAGGTGACAACTGCTTGGTGTAGAGATAATCCAGTACCGCCTGCATTGACATCTTGTTTATGTTCGGGAGATACACCTGAAATGTTATTAGAAAAGCTAAGTTCTGATGAAGAAAGCAGCAGGCGCATTTCCAGGCTCTACTGCCTGTAAATATCGCAACTGTGTGATTCTATATTGGCGAGTCTGGAGCACCTGCTTTGAGGCTGTGCATCAAAGTCATTCACTATTTATGGCTTTAAACATAACAGTTTGATTTGTAGATGACAAAAGAGTGAGGCTGCCTGACAAATCCTGATTTGGAATTTTTAAATGGCTATTTGGACTTATAAATCAGACAAATGGGCTGTAAATGTATGATGACATTATGGGCCCTCCATGCCAAGTACCTTATAATACTCTATTGTGGGGAAAGAAATCTCCTAGCAACATGACAGGCGTTGGGGGGAGCTGCCCAGCACACTGTTGCTGACACACGGTAGAGCCCAGCTCTGTAAGATGTCAAAACAGAGGACATGCAACCACCCGAGTTGCCACGGTGGCTGGCTTGATTCCAACATTCTCTCGATATATGCTAATACAATAGACACACTTAATTATTTTTCCTATGGCAGAACCACATAGATTCAGAACTACTGGAACGTGACCAGGTATCGGTAGATTGAGAGCATCCAGACAAATCCTCAGCTGGGACTTCTGGGGGAGGGAGCCACTGGTTGGTATGGTGAACGCTCCCCTGCAGGATTCCCCTGATCTCCCTCCTGAGTACCTGTGGTTGTTGCCCATACGAATGCACACTGGAGTTTGCTAGAGAGCCAAGGAGCTCTGGGTGGCTGCGCGTGGGTCAGTGGCGACGTACACGGCATGGCAGCTCCTCTTCACTGCCGGGCTCTAACCGCAGGAAATGGGCCCTGGTGTTTACTTTTGAAATGATGATGATTATAAAAATTAACCTTAATTGAAGGCCTCCTGTGCACAAGATACAGTGCTAAGCTTTCCACATGCATTATCTAATTTGATCCTCTGGGGAAGAGATGCTTGTTTTTGCCACTTTATAGAGAAGGAAATTGAGGTTTAGGGAGGTTAAGTTCCATATCCAAGGTCACAGAGCTAGTAGGTGGTGACTGGGATCTGAACCCAGGGAGTAAAATTCTAAAGTCTATGTTCAGAACTGCTGTGCAGTATTAGAAACCCCCGTGGCCAGGATGCAAAGGTTTGGGCTACAGTACAACATCTTTCATTAGCAGCTTTTAAGAATTAGACTTCTGAGTTCAAAAGGATGAGCAGTTATAAACTTCTTCATTCTGGTACTTAATAAACCTCTACAGCATATAAGGATACACATCTATAATGATATATAATTACATCTATATTATATAACCTTATTTTGCTCTCTCTCTCTCTATATGTATATCTGTGTATGTGTGTGTGTGTGTGTGTGTGTGTGTGTGCAGATATATATGGCTCGTGTCCAATGCAATCTAGTGGTGTGGTTCCCAGAACTGTTTAAGCTACAGGAACCTTCCGTATTATTCTCCTGCACAGCCACCAGCCACCAGCCACCTCAGACAGGGAATATCCTTCCAGACAGAACTTTCCCTACTGTATCAAAGGAAAGGCTCAGAAAAATTCCTAGACATATTTAGAAAATTATCTCCCCTCCTTCAGATACAGTCAATGGAAACAATTTTGATTCCATAAATAAAGTGCGTGGGTTATTGCCATGCGTGATTTAACAACTGTGACCATTTCAAGTTTCGGGCACAACCTCTGCCATAGATAGAACTTGGCAAGTAGAAACGATTACTAATATTATTTTAAAATAAAGAAGCCGTTGTACCGTAAAAAGTGCTATTCCAGTGACTCTAACATTGGTTGTACTTGAGTGCGTGGTTATGTAGAAATGTTTATGTACACATGTATTTGTCTTATACGGACACGAATTTATTTATAGACACCCACTTGTTTCTGTATGTGTGAGCACATGGCAACATTTTATTTCTCTAAAGTGGTTGTGTGAGTACAATTTTCTAGATAACAAAAGGCTAGCTAAGTTGTAAAACTTTAAGACTGGAGCCATTTTGATTGTGAAAGTATAGTGTACATTTTATAAAGTGCTCAGTGCTCTAAAGTGTTAGTGATTATAAATATGAAGAGTCCCAGGGCTTCCTATGGACCCCTGCTCTCAGGGAGGAGGACGTCTGCTGTTTCTAAAAATAAGGGCTTGAAGGACAGGGCATGAGGCTGGGCAGGCCCAGGATGTCACTACAGCACCGTGTGACATTTGACAAACCATTCGCCCTTTATGACTCTCAGTGGCCTCATTTGTTACATGGGACAAATTTGGAATTGGTATCTGAGGTTCTGTCTTATTCACTGAGATCGTGGATTTTGATGACATTCGGATTACTTGAACTTTTTTTTTTTTGATCAGAGTGTGTTCTAAGTAATGGCAGAATGAGCATTCTAAATTTAAAAAAAAAATTATTTCTGGAAGCAGGAGACTACAAATTGCAGCAAGCAGCCCAATACTCTTTGTCTTTGGAGTGTTCTGACATTTCTGACCTGTTGCTTCCTTCTTGCTAAAGGATGATAATATTTTTTTGAAATAATGGTCCTTTTGGCAAATAATGTTAGGGACTTTTGGAAGTAATCAGCAAATAAGAATAAAAAAGTACACATTTTTCTCTCTTTCTCGTGATTCATTGTTTTTTAAAGCCTGTTTCTGTGATTTCGACATTTATAATGAACTTTGTAACTATGGAGGGACCCTTTTATAGAACTTTAAAAAATATATAAATAAAACTACATAAGAAATGGAATTAAGGATTTTGTATTGTACCTGCTTGATGTAGCTTAAAAAAAAAAAGAGAGAGTAATAAAAGAGAATATAATGCTACCCTAAACAATGTTACATATTCCAGTTTAGTTGGTTTAAAATTTTAATTGCAAAAATCAGCTCAGACTGTTAGGCTTATAATTAGAGACAGCCTCCCAGAGAATGAGAAGGTATTGTGGACCCAGAGCACTGCTTACTACAACCCAGGCATGCATTTTTAATGAGCCACTTGCTGAGTACCTCTGGGGAGAGAATTATGCTTACTGCTGTATTAAAAGTAATGAGAAAAATATAAGTAAAATAGTGTCTCCTTAAATATTAAATGACAAAAAAAGTTAAAGTAACATCAATGGGCATATTTTATTCTTTTCTGAATATTCATGTGAATTCTATTAATGCAAAGAAACTAGGCTGAATTTTGTAGGGGAAGTCAGATTTTCATAAGACAAAATAGAGTTAAAAGGTGGCCTAGAAAAGACAAGTCCTGCCCTGGCCTGTGTTGCTCAGTGGTTAGAGCATTGGCCCATGGACCAATGAGTCACGGGTTAGATTCCGGTCAAGGGCATGTACCTCTGTTGCGGTTCGTTCCCAACCCTGGTCAGGGTTGTGTGGGAGGCAATCAGTCGATGTGTTCCTTTCACGTTGATGTTTCTTTCTCTCTCCCTCCCTCCCTCCCACTCTATCTGAAGATAAATAGAAAAATAGAAAAATATCCTTGGGTGAGGATTAAAATTAAAAAAAGAAGAAAAGACAAATCTGGGTTGCAAATATGGACCCAAATCAACCTTGGAGCATTTATTGGGTGCTTGAGTACCCTTTCCTACCCCCATAACCACCTCTACCAGCAACAGAACTAGGGGCTTTAACTCGTCATTGGAAAGCATTTAGCAAGAATCCTCTAGGTCCTTCTTAATGCTGTGACCCTTTAATACAGTTCCTCATGCTGTATGTGGGTGTATCTGCATGTGGGCAGACCCGCCTGGAAACAAATAGAGGAGCGGTGTCTCGGTTCCTAAGACCATCGGAAATATGTGTTGTCCAATGGTCTTAGGTGACCTCTGTGAAAGGGTCGTTTGACTCCCAAAGGGGTCGCAACCCACAGGTTGAGAGGCTAATAGTCACTAACCATTCTCGGGCATTTCTGTTCTAGGCACCAAATTCGAAGCTTTACATGTGTCCTCTCACGCCTTCTTGCTCTTCGAAGGAGGTTCTCTCGTTACCTGTTATCCCCATTTTATAGATGAGGATACAGGATTAGAAAGGGCAGGTCACTGGCCCAAGGTCAAGCTGAGACTGGCACTAGATAACTACTGTAGTCTACACTGGAAATAAAGACAAGGAGCAGGAAAGGGCGGAATGCCAGCCGCTCATGGCATTCTTCATGCACCGGCTAGAGGAGTCGGCACAGACCTTCGCTTGCTTGATTCCGGGGTCTTAGTCTTTTGAGCTGGGTTGAATCCACACATACCTATTATTAGCCTTAGCTACAGCTCTGAGTGGGGAGCGACCTCCTCTTTCTGGGGGGAGTGCTCAACAGGTGGCCACCTCCAGGAGAGGCTACTAAACAGCCACCTACGTGCACTTTCACAGTCACTGCCAAGTTTTTGTCTTGGTCGCCTCTCCTGCACATTTTAATCTGGAGACAATTACAGTCCATTCTGGGAAGGGATAAAGGGGATTAGCATTTGTGAGATCAGCTCCAACAGTGTCCCTCTGTGCCCGGGTTTCTGACCTTGGTCACCTTCCCTCTGCCTGGTTAATCGCAGGCCATCCACAGCACCATCAGCGCCCATTACAGAGAGCTGGAAAAATAAGGGAAGCGATCCTCGGGCTCCTTATCTCCAGAGATTATGGAAGTCAGTGAAATGCCATTTGGATGGAGTTGCATTCATCAGTGGCTTCCTCACATTTTTTTGGGGGAAGTAAGAGGCAAAGAATACCATCGACACTCCTGACATCAAAATAAGACTAACGAGAGCTACCCTTACTTGCAAGTATTCATTCTTACACCTCACAACCACACTGTGGGTTATTATGGTGATTTCAAGACAGGGAGACTGGAGCTCAGAAAGGACATTAATTGCTCAAGGTCACACAGCTCGTACCGAGAGGAGCTGAGATGTGAGCCTTGGCACCTTCACTGAGTGGCCTCCACGAGCTGGAGTCTTCTCAGTAATAACTCCCCGCAACACCTCTGACAGCACAGGACGGCTTTCATTTAGTGACAAGTGAGGAGCTCCTGGTTTATAATGGCTGATAGACACCAGGGGAGGTCATCAGGATAGTTCCGACGTCTTTTCTCCGAACAGCGGACAGCCTTTTGCTGGGAGTCGGTTTAGTGCAGCTGCAGTTTGTTCTGGAAGCAGGAGGGTGGCCCAGTGACCTCCGCAGGCCTGGCCATCCCGGCTTGTGATTCTAGGATTCTGTTTCTCTACTTGGGGATGCAAATGCAGGCTCCCGGGTCACAATGGGAGTGCTCAGATTTCTGGTGTGAGCATCTCTTTAGAAAAGTCAGCCATTGTTTTCTGTTTTAAAGTTTGAGAAGTGCTGAGATAAGCAAAACAGGCCTCTTAGGACAATACACTTGATGGGGTGTCCCCATGTTTCTTTTAAAAGATAATCAAAAATACTTGCAAAACTCAACAAAAATGCTTGCTCACCTCTAATGTTAGAAGGGTGTGAATGAAACTTTTCTCTTTTCCAACAGAGTGTATAAAAAGATTAAGATATAGGGTCTCCAAAATACAGCTTGCTCAGCTCTAAGAATATCCCTCTCTTGGAGATAAGTCTAGCACCTGACAAGTAACCCAGGGGCTTCCACTAGACCTGAGCACTTTGAGAGATGTGTTCAGAGGAGTAGCCATTTGCTTTGTTACTAGTGCCCTCTTGCTGAGAAACCCTCAGAGAAGGTAAGTCAGAGCAGAGCCTCAGGGAGTGTCACAGCGCAAGGGGACCTCAGGGGCAATCCAGTGCATCCTTCATCTTGCAGATGAGGAGACTGAGACACAAAGAGGTGGCTTCTTGAGGTCCCTAATCTGGTTAGTACCAGAGCTGAGATTAGGACATAAATCACTGAAGAAACATTTATAAGCGCTGCCCCTCTGGATATGCTTTTGCAAGTATCCTGCCTGCAGGCATCTGTTACAAAGCACAGCTGATCGTGTTTTCAGGGAAGAGGAGAGCTGTGGGCTGAAAGGCTATGCACTTAAAGGATTAGGTGCTCGCACGTAGCAAGTGCACAATAAACAATGGCTCCTCGAAACGGCAGAATTAAGAAGAGGGGTGACCTTTTGATCCCTAGTCAGGGCACATGCAAGAATTAGCCAATGAGTGCACAAATAAGTGGAACAACAAATCAATGTTTCTCTCTCTCAAATCAATTAAAAAAAAAAAAGCAGAGGGGTGACCTGACATTCAAACACTGCCCAAGGAACTGTTTCATGGAAGTAGTTCGAGAACCGAAGTCGTCTGGCTAGTAAAACACTTTATACACAGCACGTTCATGAAGACACACTTAGGCTTTTTGGAAGGCACGTACCTCACTGTTGGCGCTTTCCACAAACGACCCCCCGAACATGGCAGCCATCCACTGGCAGCTACAGATCAGCAGTGGTTTATGGGCACTGATGACTCCATCATCCAACTTAAAGGTCACATCTGCCCAAGGAAACAGCACCGTGAGCCAGCCTCGCTGAGAGCTGCACCGTATTCATCCACCTACACCTCTTGTCCTCTCCCCCATCGCTGTACCACATGGTTTTGTGTTGACCCCGCCCGTGGCACCCCCATTCCCTCCACGCTCCCCAAGGATTGAGAAGTAAGCATTTACACACGGGCACAACACAAATTCTCTGAACCATAAAGACACATAAAAGACAGGACTGTGTTTTTCCTCCCCATCACGAACAATTTCAAGCAATTACAACAGTGGTAAGAAGAATACAGCAATTCATTGGTCCCATTGCTCATAGTTTGCCATGTTGCTTCAGCTATAGGTGTATGTATACTTTTTTATATCTGTGTAGACAGTTTTAATAGATAGTAGTACACTTCATTCCTAACTTCTTCATCAAGAGTTTCTAGAAATAAGAATATTCTTCTAGATAACCATACCGTTATTATTCTTAAGAAAATTAAAAATAATTCCCTACTATCATCCTCTTTCTAGTTCATATTAAAAAATTTCCAATTAGCCCTCTTGGTGTGGCTCAGTGGTTGAGCATCAACCCATGCACCAAGAGGTCAGCGGTTCCATTCCTGGTCAGGGCACATGCCCAGGTTGTGGGCCCGATCCCCAGTGGGGGGCATGTAGGAGGTGGCCAATCGATGTTTTCTCTCATCGATGTTTCCATCTCTCTCTCCCTCTCCCTACCTCTCTCTCCCTCATATCAATAAAGAAAAAAAGGCTCTGGCCATTTTGGCTCAGCTGTTAGAGCATCGGCCTGCGGTCCAGAAAAACCCGGGTTTGGTTCCTGCTAAGGGCAAGTACGTCTCATCGGCCTGCGGTCCAGAAAGACCCGGGTTTGGTTCCTGCTAAGGGCAAGTGCGTCGGTTGCACTTTGTCCCCCCAGCCCTGGTTGGGTCGTGCGGGTGGCAGCCATTTGATGTGTCCCTTTCACATCGATGTTTCTCTCTTTCTCTCTCTCTCTTCCTCTCTCTCCCTCCCACTCTAACTGAACAAAAAATGGAAAAAATGTCCTCGGGTGAGGATGAAAAAAAGAAAAAAGAAAAAAGTAAAATAAATAAATAAAAATGTCCAACTATCCCTACACTATATTTTATAGCTTTTTCCCCTTAAATAGGACTCAACTGAGGCTTCCTCACTGTATTTGGCTGTTATACTTCTGCCACAAGGACAGCGTGATCGCGTCAACTTTACCTCAGGTCCACTGTTTAATCTGCTGCAGGTTTGAACACTTTTTTCTTTCATTAACTTTCAAGACTGCTTCTATACCATGGTGGTCAATATTTGGAGTAACTATTTATTACTCATAAGCTTTAACATTTATGAACAGACTCGGTAACCACTTACTAAATGTATATTATCATCACAGGCATTATGAAAGCAGAGACACAAATGAAGTATACATATAAACAGAAGTTGGGAAGTCAAAATTTAATAATCACACACACACACACACACACACACACAAACACACACAGAGAGAAGACAATTTGTCAGAACAAAAATAGCACGAGTGTGTGAGACAGTACAAGTGCAGGTATGTGACCTGTCTTGGATGCAGGCCACCAGGGTGCTTAAGCAATTATGTAGGGGTGCTGTGGGCAGGTGCACATTGCTGTCACAGACAAAGGAGGAACAAGAAAGGAGTGTGAGAACAGAAGAGAAGAGGGGGTGGAAAGAGATGAGGCACCCCTCGCGGGAATGCGGAGGGTCACCAAGATTGCCTCTAGGGTTTCAGTGGCCTTAGGACAAGAAGTCTCTGATTTTCATCATGGGTAAGTGCTGAAGGGTCAGTGGAGAACAGATTTGCTCAGGAAGGGATCCTGAAAGGGAACTGCAAGCATCCAGCTGACTGGCTCAGGGGCAGGGGTAACCTGACCTATCCTCAGTAGTACTGTGATACCTTGGCACTTAGGGGACAGCTTGGGTTCAAGTCCTGGCTCGACTGTTTGCTACCTGTGTAACCGCAGGCAAGTTACCTAACCTTCTCTGTCCCTCAATTTCCCCGTCTGAAAGATAGAGATAATAATATTCATTCCTTAAGTCTGATGAGAATTAAATAAGTAACTATGTGCAACTTAGGCACATGGGAAAAAATTAAGTACTCATACATGTTGGAGACAGTTATCTTTTCCCCTGCTCATGACTGGCTAATGTCTGATTAAACACAATCAAAGCTGTCCATGTCTTGGCTGTTGGACCCGCTCACCTGAGAACGTGCCCTTGCTGAGACACTCTTTGATCCGATTGGCCTTCCTGACGTGAAATGCTTTCGTTATCTCCTGATTCATGAAGGCTTCCTTGTTCATGATGTTTTCTACCATCATCCTCAAATCGAACATCTCCAGGATCTCTGCGATCTGAGCCAGGCCCACCAAATCCTTTTCCTTTTCATCCAGTTGCCCTGTATAAAGAAACTGGAGCAGGGTCCGGAAAGGGCCTGGCTGGACCGATGCGTCCATCCTGACCACAGTCACGGGGCCTACCCGTTTTGAGATGGGATTTACTTGCATTTCCTTGTGCATGCTGATAAACCCCTTACTCCAGCCCGCCAAGGCCTGTGTCTCCGGGATCGAGCCCTCAGCTTCCAGCTTCAGAGTCTCCTGTAGGAACAGGTCCTGGCTGGAGGGGTCCCACGGGTCGGCCTGAGGCGTCCTTGGGGTACCGTCCTCCTTTTCCTCATCTGGGTCAATGCTCAGTGCCAGCCCCTGGGTATCCCTGCTCTGCCTCTCCTTCTCACAAGCAACTTCACTCCCATTTGGGGTTTCTTCACATTCCATTAAAAAAAGATCATAAAATTTGGAAGAGGAGGTAGCGAGGTAAATTCGGTGTGCAAAGATGTGCTCCTGGTCCTGAAGGACGAACAGGACATCGGCACACAGGGGGTTGTCCAGTAAACAGGCAGCTTCGTTCGTCCCCGTGGAGGGACATTCTGGGACTTTGATGACCGGTGGAGGGGCTTTTGGAGGTAGAAACGGTGCCTGCAGTAGAGGTTTCTGAACTTTCTTTAGGTGGGATTTCCAGAACTGCAGGTGCCGGCGGGAGATCAGCGCTGCCCGGATCGCGTTGTCAAACACGTCCTTGATCCCAAACTGGTCGAAAACGCTCGTCTCGTAGTATGGGATGCCGAGTTCCTTCGCGACCTCACGGCCCTTTTCAGGGGGCAAAATATCCCCTCTCTTTATGGGCCTGAAATAGAATATTTACACAATTATTATCAACTTTATTTTAGGAAAAAAAGAAAGTAGTAGCCGGGGTCCACCTAAGAACCTAGTTGAAGCATACATTTAAAATCCTACTCAGGCTTTTAATAAGGCTCTTGAAACATCCATTACCAACCTCAAGTCTTTCAAATATAAAGGACAGATGACTAAAGGAAGAACATGCTTTCAGTAGTAACCACAGTAACTGAAGTAACAGCCATTTACTAGTGATTTGATCCTGGGAAAGTTACTTGATCTCTGTAAGCCCTGGGTTTTCCATCTGTAAAGGGGGATTAATAATAATGAGTACCTATATCTTCAAAGACTGTCGAGAGGTTTAAATGACATAATATGCTTAGCATAGTACCTGGTCCACTATGTTTGATAAATGTTAGCTGTTACCATCATCACCACCATCATCCTCTTCATTATCATCATCACCACCTTATGCTTAAATTTTGCTTTATAACTTTAAAATGAATCCATATTGATTTTCTCATTTGAATCTCACCATAACCCTATGGGTGTTATTTTCATTCTACATCCTGAAGAAACTGAGGCAGAGAGTTGAAAGGTTTGCCTAAGGTCACATTTGCAAGTTGCTGAGAGACCTCTACTAAGCAATTAGAGTCTAGAACTCCTAGTAGTAGACCAGTTAAACGGTCATTACGTTTTTGGTAACTGGATATGTGAATCTTCTTCATATCTTTCCCCTTCTCTCATCTTCCACTCGCTTTAGTCAGGACCTCATCAACTTTTGCTCAGACAAATGCATTAGTCTCTGAGCTGGTCTTTCTTCAGACTTTCCACATTTTAACCCACAGTTCTCACTCCTGCATGACAAGTCCTTACATAATGCAAGTGTGACTTAGCCACAATTCTTTTAAAAAAATAATATATATATATTATATTGATTATTTTAGAGAGAGAGGAAAGGAGAGAGAAATAAAAACATCGATGTGAAAGAGAAACATCCATTGGCTGCTTCCTGTGTATTCTCTACTGGGGATCGAGCCCACAACCCGGACATATGCCCTGACCAGAATCGAACCAGGACTGCTCAGTCCGTGGGATGGTGCGCAATCCACTGAGCCACACCAACCATGCAACAATTCTTAAAAAATTTTTCTTCTGTTTCCACAAAGCTCATGGAATAGAGTCTACATCCTTTGGGCTGGCACGTGTGACCAACTTACAGCCGAATCAAACCCAAGGAGGCCAAACCTTTGGAAGCAGTGAAAGGGAACAGCTCTGTGATTATAACACAACTACAGCAAAGACACAGATGGATTCCAGAACACAGGTAAGATGTGATCCGTTATCCTTTTCACAAATGCATACTTGACTTTGAGAAATACTCTTAGGAACTGATCTTTTGAAATAAGTATTTGGCTTTCAAAACCAAAGGCGAGGTGTGTGACAGGCACTAGTCTGAGGGGAAATCAGACAGTACTGGGTAGAATTTTGATGTGAAGAACTGGATTGAAAAGAGCGAAACTGCAATGTGTTGGGAAAGGGGAAGGCAAGTATAGGGAAGAAAACAGAATGTCAAGGTTTGCTCCTGTGGGCATTTAGTGCTTGTTCTGGGACAGACTGGTAGATCACTAGCTGATTCCACTTTCCAAGGGTTAGCCTAAACATCACCTCCTTTATGCAGTCTCAGAACGGCTCTGTGGAAGGGCCTGTCCCCTCCACTGTCCCCTGGAGCTCTGTAACTCTTCCCCCAGCCTCCATATGTCCAAGGCTGTGAGGCCGGGACATCTGAATCTATTCTTTTATGTAGAAAGTTCTGAGGCCGGGGTGGTCTCTTATTCACTGTAAGTCCTGTTTCCCTCTATGTGGCTCCTAATATTCAATTGCTAGTTCACGTATCTAAGAATAGAAGGATTGCGAAAACTTAACATGAAATGTTTGGGGAAAATGTATCCAAAATGTACCCAGAACATTGGAAATTGTCTAAACAAAATACCATTTGCTTTTGCTGGGAGAGCATAAAAAATTGTATCCATATAACATTTTGTAACAAGCACATTAGCAAGCACTGAAGGAAGGTATTAATATCAGCATTTTGAAAATGATACGCTCTCCAGAAAAAATGTAGTTAAACATAAAACACATAAAATTATTTATTTGAAGGAGCATAGGTGTTTCAAGTCTTATTGTCACTGCTATCCACATTTTAAACAGAGTGAAAAACACCTTCCTTTGAGTTGATTTTTAAACTTGTGACACATTAAAATATAACCACTAGAGACATTTTGAAACATGTTGTTTTGCAACTATACTTCCATATGATTTCTATATCCAGACACTGTCATCTTGGGAATGAAATACTTGCAGAGGTTGGACTGAGGAAAATGAGGTTAAAACCCTTGGATATGTGTATGTGTATGAACCTGATTCCTGGGGCCAAAAATTGTGCCAATCGTTCTGTTATTTAACTTTATTATAAAAACGATATTTCCAACAATGCCATTATGAGTGCCTAACGTTTTGTTTAATACGTAAAAAATTTCAAAGCATTTTTTTCTCACACCATGATATAATTACAGAATTCACTTCAAGCACCGGTCAACCATTTAGAGAAATGGGTTGCTACTTAAGAGGTGATGGTGAGCACTGAAGGGTCAGGACACACCCCCTCATGCTGAATAAGCTGACTGAAAGCATAGGGCTGGTTGATGGGGTCCCAGGACCATTACAGAACAGAACTCGAGGACATAGAGACATCTGCTACCTCTAAATTTTAATTTGGCCAGCACAGCGAAACACCGCGTCCCTTGGCTTACCTTGCTAAAGGGCGTCGGGCTCGATTAACAGCTTCAAGATCAGCGTAGCGGAGATCTAGTTGGCAGCCAACTAGGACAACAGGTGTACGGGGGCAAAAGTGCTTGATTTCTTGATACCACATGGTTTTCACATGATTTAGGGAATTGGGATTGGCGATTGAAAAACAGAGGACCACCACATCAGACCTAAAAGGAAATCACAAAAAAAGCTGTATCACTTTTTAACTTTTTTTTTCATCATCATGGTTCCCCCCCACTCCCATCCATCTAATGCCAATTATCATGTCACAATGAAAAAAACGGACTAGATATTAAAATATATCTGAGTCATGCAAAGAGCCTGATAAGCCCCCACAGTCCAGCACCGACACAGCTCAAGTTCATTTCCACGCTGCGCTGCAGAAAGCCTGTGCGTTGCAACGTCTCCAGTGCAGTCATTTTACAGTACAGATGACGACTCAAGCTTGACTCGGTCCTGGAACCACGACATGCTGAACTATTTCTGTTCATCACAAGAAATAGTTTCAAGAGAAAAGAAAAGTCATACAGACTACCTCTTACCAGTTGAAACATAAAGATAATGACGATTCAACCCAATGAGATAAAGCAACCAGTTCAAACATTACTGAAAATATAACGGGTATTTGCTGAACAAGGTCGGCAAATGCACAGAAGGATTTCTTCCCTTCTTCCCACTTGAGCTCATGCGCAGACCACACAACCACTCATTTGTTGCTTAATTTGCAGGAATTTTGACTCTTTACTAGATATAAGGTAAAAAGGTAGTATTTAACATAAAACTAGCACGAGTTCAATGGATGGCTAATCAGATGAGAAAATGTTGGAAGCAGATTTCTCAATGTTATTTATGATATAGCAGGTATATGGGGGAAAGAAAAATTGCTTTATAGTCAATTTTGACATAAAGATCTTTCATTTTTATATAACAACTTACCATTACAGAAGCCAAAGAACTGTTTTACAAAACAGTTGTTCCATGATGGTGTTTGACAGACAGTTGCTAAAAAGTATCTTTCAGAAGAATTATGAACTATCATTCTAGGTTAAAACAGCCTGAAAGATGACTTTGAGAACACGGAGGCAGAAGAGTATAAGGAATAAGAAGAGTTAAGCCCAAGGATTCAAGACTATCTGGCAGCTAAATTCAGAAATAAACTTTTATAATTTTATTAGATGTTAATGTATTGCCTTTATTGTTATGTAATGAGAAGAATCAAGTTGATGAATCAAAACACTGTGTTTTTAAAATTCCTTTCTTGAGCTCAAAATGAATGAAGGAAAATTTATATATGCTAGAAACTGGGAAGAAACTGGTCCAAAGAGCAGGAACCAAAGTTCCATGGGGACCAGAAACGTACTGAATGCCTGCCACTAATATTTGCCACCGAGCAGGCAATTCCAGGATCCAGAATTCAGTAAAAGAATAAATACCCAGAAATCAGTTGCATTTTTATACACTGATAATAAACTATCAAAAAAGGAAACTAAAAAAAAAAAAAAATCCCCATTCATAATTGCTTAAAAAAATACCTAGAAAAAATTTTAATCAAAACACCTTCTTTTAAATCATTAATAAACTTTCCCCCTACATATCAATAAAGACAAACAAATATATCCAGGCAACCATAAAATTTCTAAAAATAATCATTTGCAAAGCAGAAAACTGCAGGGTGCTCACATTAAGTGTAAATCACAAGTTGAGTCTTTGAATATATATATATATATATATTGCAACAGACCACAGCAAATATAGAGAACACTCCCCAGATTAAAATATTTATAAATCATAATAAAGGACTTAGGACTCAAAGTTGATGAATGTATTAATCTGCATGTTTAGAATGTCCTTGAAATAAAGATATTATCAAGGATTCTTGGATACTGGAAAATATAATATGTGTAAAAATATTCATAAATATACAAATGAAAAGGAAGCATGTCTTGTCTTTGGTGTTCTGATTTAGTAGAATATTGTGTGCACACTCTTACTTCTAATCAGCATAAATAACAGTACCCAGTAAAGCCAAGAGTGCTTTGAATTATCCATTTTTTAGGAGTCGAGTTTTCTATTATTCATAATCCTATTTATATAGGATATCTGATGTAGCTCTGTTGTAAGCTTCATCCTGATCATAAAATAAAGCCACCATGAATGTTGGCACAGTGAGACTAATATAGCAGTATCTGAGGTTCAGTATTATAAAGAACTGAGGAAATGTATTTAGCACCTAAAAGTGGAATAGTATGTATTTGTATAAAATTGCTCTAATTGGTGCCTTTTATTTCCATATTAAGGTACATGGCTCTAAAGGAAATCATTCTCAGAACATAATTTATATGACAGACATGTAGCTAAATGTCAATTCTGTTATCTAATTTTATGATACAGCATGTGATGTTTTGAAATCAGAGCTAGCTCGGTTGCCAAGGTTACCGTGATAACACTCATGCCGCTGAGCACATACTAGTTACTCTCCAGATGACCTGTAAACAAGTACAGACAGGACCTTGGGGGCTGAAGAAAATGGAGTCTCCTGACAATAGCAACACAATACCACCACACAATACAAGTCCGGAGGGCCCAACGTCTAACCATTGTCCCATCAATATCTCAATGTAGGAGATGCTGTTGGAAGGCTCGAAATATAATTCAGTGCTCTGTAAATATTCTGCCTCAAAAGAATGACAGTTAAAGAGAAGAGACTGTACTGAGAGGAACACTACCTCTGAAGCTAAAAGAATTTACTGAGTCAAAATTCTCTTTGTATTCTTGAAATAAAGTTATTTCTCTTCCTTTTTGAATGCACATCCATGAGAGTCTGTCCCCATAATTTTATATTGGAAGCAATTAAAAAATCATCATATTTGTTTAAATGTCTTCGGTTTCAACCTTGTCGATCTAAACATAAATGCATCGCGTACAGATCACACAGAGCCTCGTTCCTTAGACCTGTCAAACGAACGCAGTATTCACAACCGGATTTTTCACCAAAAGACTGAGTCTACGGACATAGTGACAGGGCCATGCGAAGATTCTGCTTTAACATACTCCTCCTTATCTCAACATTCTCTTCTAATTCCTCATTCTCCACACACCAAATATCCTCTGTGACATCAACACCTACACAATCAAGTAACTGTTTTGAGAATACCATTTATTCCCTCTAGATTTGAAGCCATTTTCTAGCTGGTCAAAGAAGGCACAAAACCCGCAGTGAAGAATATCTCCAGCTGTAGGCAGAATTCCAAGGAACTAGAGATATTAAATGACTCTTCATCAAAACATTCATTCCCATGTGGAGACTGTTCAATGTCGGACACAGGCTAGTGTTTAAAAATGCCATTCCTACGAAGGATAAAAAGAAAAAGGCAACTTCAAGGGTGTTTTACTTCTATAGCCCTGTTATTTATTTATTTGTTTATCTATCTATCTATTTATTTATTTATTTTACTTTGAAGAGCTGAGTTCAAAAATAATTGGGAAGGGGACGTGTGATGAGGACATTCTCATGGATTAGGCAGTAGGGTTAGCCTAGAAATGACCTCAGGGTTCCTATTTCAGCTGTAAAAAAAGCATCAGATAGGATTCAAATAGAGTCCTACAGCTACTTGGATTAGACAGCACGAGAATTTGAGAATGCAGAGGCCAAGCACAAAATAGACAAGACTCTAAACTCCAGAACTTGAATATTGAGAAGGGATAGGAAGGCTTTTGGATTTTTCTGCATGTGTATATGACTGAGCTAAGTAACTACATTAAAGAAAGCCAGGGTTACGAAGGATTTGAGTGTATAGTCTCAGTTACTTGCCTATGAATGTTTATTTTTTTGGAGAAAATGTGGTTTCTTGTTTCTAAGGGGAAATATCAGTATAAAAATTTTACTAGGGCACTAATACATCAAATGATGCCCAGAAAATAATGTTTTGATTAGTTAAGTAAAAAACAATCCAAAGTAATTTGTATGTTGAAACATTCTGTATTTTGAGTTTCATGAAGGGGTAGGAAGTGGGGAGAGCATGAAAGAGACCTAGTCACCCCAAAATGCTTGAGCTCATAAAGCCAACCTCAGTTGATTCAGTTTTTCTTCAGATATTAAACAAACAAAAAAGCATATTTTTTTTCAGTGATCTTTCAAGGAGAACACTGGCCAAAGACAGCATGTGAAAATACTGGCAAAGATATTTGGATAGCATAAGGAGTGTTTGCAAAGTTGGGACCAATCTTTGTTGGAGGATTAAAGGCAAAACATCTGAAACAAGTACATCTTATCCACATTTCTTGGCCCGAGCTAGACATTAAATAGCAAATGCCACACATGGGCTCATGTCTTTATAATATCCACACTCAAATATAGCAAACACGGCGGGGACAAGACCAGAGAAGCCAAACTGCTTTTCCAAGCTGAAATACCAAATTCATCCTTTGAAGAAGTGGTTGAAAAGGGTAGATAATTACCGTCAAAAACTGGTTATCAGGAATGAGTTTTCTAAGTTCTTTTTTACCAAGAAAGTGCTTCTTGTCTTCCCTTTTCTAGTCCCATCCATTCTGTCCCACCATTGTCCAGCGAAGGAGCTGTGGGGCTTGGGTTTTCTTAGCTGGCCAGGTGAAAAGGAATTCCTAAAGTATCCTTTATCCAAGACCCTAAAACCAGGCCCCTCTGACGGGCAATGTGAGGGACAGTGGATTCCACGCAGTATTCCAGATAGCTGTGAGAGGGACAGCCAAATGCTCTTCTCCATTGACTCAGTTCTGGTTGGGTTTCTTGAATTTGGTGACTAAAAAAAAGCTAACAGTTGTATTAACCTCAGTCTTGCCTGCAAGTATCTCCTTTTAAACAAAATGTTGTTTTGTTTTGTATCCTCACCAGAGGACAGTTTTGCATTCATTTTCAGATAAGAGAAGAAGGGGGAGAGGGAGGAAGAGAGAGAGAGAGAAACATCAAAGCGAGAGAGACACATCGAATGGTTGTCACCCACACTACCCCAACCCAGGGCCGGGGACAAACTGCAACTGAGGTACGCGCCCTTAGTGGGAACCGAACCCAGGACTCTCTGGTCTGTGGGCAGACGCTCTAACCGCTGAGCCAAACCGGCCAGGGCTTTAACAAATATTTTTAAGCCCTTGTTCTATGGTAAGATCCCACCTCTTTATGTCACTCCTGCCTATTATGATTCTTAAAAAAAAAAGTAGAGACCCCCATACCCTTTATATGAGCAGAGATCATGATCGTATTTTAACGGTTTCTTTCTTTTGCCCCCTTTTGGCAAAGACTCAAGTAGGAGTCTCTGAGCTCCACTTTTGGGGCCTCCTCTCCGTCCCACCTCCCAAATAATCGAGGTAAGCTCTTCACAGACACATTTCCAAAACCACTCTTGTCAACAATGCACCTTTCATGCACGTAGTCTGACAGCGCTATGCAAACAGACAGATCAAAACAGCACAGAACAGCCGGGAGCAAGGCAGAGAAAAGAAATGTGTCACATGGGGCTTGGGGAGATTTTAGTAGGGGAGCAGCCCAGTGGTGTGTATGAGATGCGGAGGGATTGTCAGTGATGGTGAACATGACCACCCGGAGATGAATGGCTCGTAAGCTCAGACTCATGGAAGATGGAGAGGCCTGCGGGGGAGCGCCTGGCAGGGCAGTACCATGCAGCGCCCTGGGGGGGAGCAGAGAAATCAAGTCCATACTTTACCAATAGCAGTGAGGCTTCTTAAGTACAGATGTTATGTGGGGGAAACTGTGAAAACACCCTGAAATATATTCAGATTTGGGAATGATTAGCATGCGCAACTATTCCTTCCAAGCCCATTACTGCATGTTTAGTAGGAAGCAATATTTTAAACCAGTCTTCCCCCACCCTCTAAACATGGGACCGGGGCAATGCACACTCTTATGTAGGCAAGCCATGGCTATACCCCAACCAAGGCCACCAAACCCTGAGATAAGCAATACTCAAGTCTTAAAAATGGTTGGTTTTACCACCACAGTACAAATATCACAGAGGGCAATGGGCTGACCCTAGGACGTTATCATCTAATGGAAACTGGCTATTTTTCACTTGCTCTTCTATTTTCTATACTTAGCGATCTTTAGTATATTCTTACACCTCACACAATCATCAGGAAAAATTGAATGCATGTGAAATTGAGTGAAACACACGTCATTTGTCAGAAGAAATAGCTTAAGCAATCTCATTTAACTCCTGGTCAATGAAAGCAGGAGGCACTGACATAAAAAAGGCTTGCTTAACAGGAGAAGGTGAAATTGTGGTAATAAATGCCCTCCCTGCTCCACCTGTCATTCTCATTTCTCTCTGGCTTTCCCTGAAGCTAAATGACTGAGGATCTTCCTTCCTACCCTGTTAATATTTCCTCCCGAGAGCAAGTCTGGCTGTAAATAGAAGAAAGCCTCTGTGTCAGCTAGAATGTCAGATGGGAGGTCTCTGAGATTAACCTCCCCGACTCTTCTGAAACAAACCTGGGAGCTCCTTCTACCCCAGTAGGAAAGGGAGTTTAACCCAGGCCTCTCAGCAACTCTCTTTGAATGGGCAAAATTATAAGAACTTGTTAAGTCACTTATCCAAGATCAATAAGCAATCATTCAATCATTTCTTCCAGAAATGTTAAGTGACAACCTGCTGTGTACCAGACATTCTTCTAGACCACTGGGGATACAGCAATTAGTTCAAGACACACATTATTGTTCTCATTGTGTTTATTGTTGTCATACAGAGACAATGAGTGGAAAAAAGAAGAAGGAAAAAAAGTGAAATGTGTAGCATGCTAGGTAGTGATAAGGGCTAAACAGGACATAAAGCAGGCAATGGGGACATAAATATGGGGGAGAAGAAGGTGCTGTTGAAATGTGGCCAGGGAAGGCCTTACTGAGAAGTAAAGACCTGAAGTGAGGGGGCTAATTTGCTGATATCTTGAGGGATAACGCAGTGGAAAAGGAAACAGCCAGTGCAAAGGCCCTGAGGCAGAAGCAGGGCTGGGATGTTTCCCCCAGGGACTGGGGGACTACAGCAGGAGCTGAGCTCTGAGAGGCAATGCTGCGCAGAGGAAAGGGAGGGCCTCAGGGCCTCAGGGCCTCTTACTTCAAGTAAACTGATAGACCACTAGGAGTTTCTGAGCAGAGTGACATGATGTAATCTGTGTTTTAAAAGGATCATCCACTGTTATAATGAGAGCTGACTCAATGGTGGTTGAGGAAGGGTTGTTAGGAGAGATAAGGTAGAAGAAGAGGACCAGTTATATGATAATAACCCAGCGGGAGATGATGGTGACTTTGGCCTGAGAGCAATAACCCAGCGGGAGATGATGGTGACTCCCAACCTGAGAGCAGACTGTAATGGCTGCATTCTATGTATGTGTGGGAGGTAGAGTCAACAGGGTTTGCTGATGGGCCAGGTGTGGGACACGACCAAGAGCAGTCGAGAATGCTGCTTGAGTGCTCGCCCTGAGCAATTCTTTCTCCCCTGGGTCTCCCACGGAGATCTTCAGTTCAGCATTTCTAACACTGAACTGTAATGATGTACGTGCTGTCTTCCCCACTATACTATGACTTTCATATTTAGGAATTTTGTCCTGTTCCTATTAGTTTCTCTCCCATTGTACACAAAACAGCATTAGTAACAAAAAAGCCCTTCATTTACTGTTTACCAAATAAAAAGCCTTATAGATAGTGGAGGATAAAAAATATAGATGCCAATATGTTTGCAGACTCAAAGTCTAAAAGAAATGAATTTAGGCCTAAAACTGTCAGGGGATATGTTAGAATTTTAATGAATGAAAATAGTATGTGAGCTATTATATTTCTTCAGACAATTATTCTGAAGGACAGCAATATACTATCGCTGGTATATAGCAGACATTAACCAGGTAATATAGTTTTTAAATTATTTGAATTTATCTAAAAATCCATTTACCCAATCTAATTGGATACTTTCATAACACCAGAATAATAATGGATTAATGATCTCTTCCAGGAATTAGATTATCTCCAGAAGCAAAGGTAATGTGAAGAAATAAGCAGGCTACTTTCAGAATTAATTCTGGGTTAGTTACACAGAATTAAGGCATAAGGAAACACCTTCTATTTCACAGACAACCATTAAAAAATGCCACACACACACACACACACACACACACACACACATTTTTAAAAATCACTAAAATAGAAAGATAACCAAGGTAATAAGTTTAAAAGAATTTTGCTAATTTGCTTTATTTTTCTGTAACTCCGCACTTTGTCTTTCTGACTATGCTCTGATACTACATGCTGGGGGCAGAGGAGTTACAGGGAGAGAATAAAGTGATGGAATAATTGTGGAAATCTGACGAATAGCTGGTATTAAAAGTTACTGATAGATTGTTAAGATTCACTAAGAAAAATATTTGTTGAAGTGTTCTGTAAACTGTGAAGTACCAATTATTGTCAGACAAATATGATGATGGGTTCAAATGTCACCAAGGACATATTTTGTATATTGCAGCTAATAAGAATGGCAGAATAGTCTCATCAAGAGATCTTTTCCTTTTGGTTCATCAGCTCATGTCCTTTATTGATATGAAATTGCTGAAAGATGGTAATAGAATTATCCTTTGAAGACACTGCAGAATTACTTAACAGTCTCTTTTTTTTTTTTGCCACCCAACTTAAAAGGGAAAACTGTATGTACTGAAATGTATTTCTTCATCAGAAGATTCCAGTATAGAAACATCACACACGGATGTTTTCTCTTCTTCCATGAGGAAAAGTCAACACCTTTAGGTAGATTTGACCCAAGCTGTGAAGCTTGTAGTTATATATAAGCAGTAATAGAAAAAAGGTAAAAACGAAGGCAGACCACAAGACATTAATGTACTGAACAGTGCATATGTTCCTTATTCTTCTTACCCATCTAGTGGCATCAATATTCATATTTCTGTGGCATCTTTTGGGTTCATCAAAGCTTTTCTGGGTTGAACCACAAAGGACCCTTTTCCTAGCCATCACCAGTGTTTGGGAAGCAGCCAGCATCTTTCTCAGTCTTGGAACACGAGTGACCCCAGTCATTAATCAAGGCCTGTTGCTACCTCATTTGGCCACTTCTTCCAAGGACAATTTTGTCCCAGGGACAGGGCTGGGTCTGGCATGGGAATCTGGCTCTTGGGATATTTTGTCTACTGGTTACAATACAAGATGTACCAGTTCAGAGCAGGAAGGACAGTGTGGGACAGCAGGTGGAGGCGGGCACAGAGCATGGCACAGACATCTTTTCTGTGCTCCAGATGAGTTGGCATCACTGCAATCCTATGCTTTAGTATATAATCCATAAATTTCCATCACCTTTAATTTTATCAGTTATTTGTATGCATTTAGTCTGATGTATTTTTGTTTGTTTTGGATACGCACAAAGCAGTAATAATAATACACCTTTAATTGTTCTACTTAATGCCTCATCTTTGGGCAAATGGAATAATTACATATATAATTATTTTTTTAAATGCTTCCTATAAAAACCTTGGAAATGATACCCAGAGGAAAAACAACCTATAGTTGGAAAAGCATTAGTATTAATACAAGTAATTCTCTCTGTTTAATAATACTCATTGAAACAAGTCATTAAAAAAATTTACAAATTCAAACCTGGCTGGTTTTCTCAGTGGTTAGAGCATCGGCCCTCGGACCACTGAGTCACAGGTTTGATTCCTGTCAAGGGCACATACCTCGGTTGTGATTCATCCCTGACTCTGGTAGGGTCGTGCGGGAGGCAACCAGTCGATATGGCTCTATTACATTGATGTTTCTCTCTCTCCCTCCCATTCTATCTGATGATAAATGGAAAAGTATCCTCGGGTGAGGAATAAAAAACAACAACAAAAAAACATATTTGCAAATCCAAATATTGGGGGGGGGGGGGTTAGGGGTTGTGGCTGACTGTGCCTCCTTCCTTTTTCTCTTGGCTTCACAGGTTATATTTTCAGTCGCTAATTCATTGAAGAGATGCTAGGCATAGTGTTTTTCAACTTCATTACCTTCAGGTTGGTACAAGATTTGTCATTCTTGCTTTAAAAATGCAAATGCAGCCCAGCAGGTGTAGCTCAGTGGACTGAGAGGTCCTGGTTTGATTCCTGGTCAGGGCACATGCCCGACTTGTGGGCTTGATCCCCAGTAGGGGGCATGCAGGAGGCAGACGATGAATGTTTCTCTCTCACACTGATGTTTCTATCTCTCTCTCCTTTTCTCTCTCTCTTAAAAATGAATAAAAACATATTAAAAAATAAATAAAACTGCAAATGTAAAATTGAACCTAGTGAAATAATTTAGTTTGTTATAATATTTCCTTGTAATTGCCTTAGAAGATCCTGGCTTGTATAAGATCGATTGATAGACTCATGCACTCCTTCAACTAACATTTATTAAGCTCCTATGGCATACCAGGCCCAAACATTAGGGGCATAGAGTAGAAAGAAAAAATTCTCTGTTCTAAAGGTACTAAGAATACTAGGAAAAGGGCAATGGGAGAAGATTAAGGAGCAATTTTCAAACAATGTGATAGTGGCTGTAATAGAGATTTGCAAAGGTATTATATGGGAACATAAAGGAGAGAGACTACACCTGGATTCTGACGCCGATAGGAATGAAGAGGACTTCTGGGAGTTTGTGACCCGTGTTCTAAATTCTCAGAATACTAGTGGTACTTCAGTAGATAAAGAATAGATGTAGTAGGAACTGTAATTTTTCTTTGTGAATGTAAAGCATGTTTGCGGGCAAGAGGCAGCAGAGGACAGAGAACTACAAATACCTTATTATGCCTGGAGCCAGAGAGGAGGCTGGAAAGACAGGCTGGGATGCAACCGGAGACACTGACAAAGGCAGAGCCTCACACCTCCACTTAGTGCTTCACCCAGTAGGAGGACGCTCTTGACCACTCTGCTCTGCACCCAATTCCCAGCCAGAGCGACCGAGGACCAGATGGAGAAGGTTATTTGTATACTCCTAGAGGTTAGCACTGCATGCTCCAGTTCCACAACAAAATTCTGTCACTAGAAGAGACAGAATTGTTACTATTTGATGGAGGCATGAACATTTTTCATGGAATGTGGTGTTCTCTATTTGGCTACCACAGGGTACCAGGTCAAATTAATTTTCTTAGAAAAAGATGCAAACATAACCACAGACAAAGACATAGGTATTAGGTCAGACTATAATCCCCATATCTTAGGGCTCTATCTTTTGGAAAAGGGAACAAGCATGATTTTGACACAATTTGATAATGTCCTATCATTAGCTTTGAGATTCTAGAACCATCCCATATTTCCCATATTCTGCTGTTAAAAATCTGTCTCTAGTCCAGCCGGTGTGGTATGGCTCAGTGGTTGAGCGTTGACCTTTGTACCAAGAGGTTGCCAGTTTGATTCCTGGTCAGGGCACATGCCCAGGTTGTGGGCCAAATCCCCAGTGAGGGACATGCAGGAGGCGGCCAATCAATGTTCTCTATTATTAATGTTTCTCTCTTTCTCTCTCACCCCTCCTCTCTAAAATCAATAAAGAAAAAATATTTAAAAAAATATATCTGTTCCCATACCCCCCTCCCCACAAGTTCACACAAATGATTTACATTTCCAATGAGAACTAACTTTAAGTTCTATAAATAATGAAAACATATATTGTCTACCATGTAAATTTTCTCACATATCATAGACTACGTTTATTGCCCATAAAATATTTCTATTTTTTAAAAAACTTTGAGATACAATGAAAATATGCTACGCACCCCTGACACTGTCATCCCAATCAAGATAACAAACATCCATCCCTCCAAAAGTTTCCCTGTGTCCTTTTGTAATTTATTCCCTCCCTCCATCCTGTTCCCCAGGCAACCAATGATATACATTCTATCACTATCTATTAAATTGCATTTTCTAGAATTTTATAGAAATGGAATCACACAGTATGTGTTCTTTGGTTTCCTTGGTTCATAAACTCTCTCTCTCTAACCTTCCAGAGATTCCTTCCTTTTGGCCAAGATTCAGAAAAGAGCATCATGATAATTCCCACAGTAGTGTTTATCAAAGCATGGCCCGAGGACCACCTGCTTTATGATCATCCAGACTCTAGCTAAAATTTGCTGATTCACCTCTCCCCAGGACTCTGAAACCAGAATAACCAGTGTGCTTAGGCATACTCAAGTATGAGAATGAGCAGTTTTAGTTTAACCTCTTAGGGAACTATTCTTTGGATCCAACGAGCTGCTTTTCTTATCTCTTTCTACTGTTTTCTATAACTCGGGTTGGTCTTAGTCTTTTATGCCACAGAAGTACACACAACTAAATATCTTTAAGACAAAAGTTGCAAGAATTTTCCTAGAGCCCTTTGTACCACACATTTAGAAATGTGGTTTGGACTACTTTCCCATAAAGAACATGCATTGCTAACTTTCCTCCCTTTGCTAACTTGCTATCAATTTATTTATTTTTAAGATTTTTTTCTTTATTGATTTTAGAGAGAGAGGAAGGGAGAGGGAGAGAGAGATAGAAACATCGATGAGAGAGAATACTGATTGGCTGCTTCCTGCATGTTCCCCTCTGGGGATCAGGCCCATCAACCTGGGCATGTGCCCTGACTGGGAATCAAACTGGTGACCTCTTGGTGCATGAGTGACACTCAACCACTGAGCCACACCAGCCGGGCTGCTATCAATTTATTAAGTCCACCAGCAGGACCAGGTCTTGGTGAGAGAGTTTAGCATTTGCCTCAAGTGCAAAATTTATAGAGGTGCAAAAATAATCTTAGTAATCCAGATGAGATGTATCTCAAAAAAAATTAAAGGGAAAAAAAATCCATAATGAACAAAATACCAAAATTTGAAATAAAGTTAAGACTAGTAATAACGTCATACTGAGGCTGAGGCAGAAATAAAATATCAGTAATAGTGCTCCTATCTTTTAAAAATTATTATTTATATTTTATGCCCAAGGTGGAATGACTTACTAACCTCACCCTAGTCTTGGCTCTGGTCCACCTCCCCTTGATATATTGCTCTCTGACAGGCTTTTTGCCATCCTGAAATCATTATTAGAATGTTACTTCTGGCTCAGTGTTTAGAATGTGCCATGAACAATAAGAGCATCTTCAAAATACTCTATGCAGTTGCATTAGTTGTTTCTGACTTTTTCCCTTGCCATTAGCCACATGTACAGCCAGCCAATCCCTGACAAAGACATAAACACTGGTCACCCATAGTCCTGAATTTTTTAAAGGGCTTCAACCAAGCACTCAAAATGGAATGTATTCAAGCTGTATCTGATTACATGTGCCTTCCATGTGCAACATCTTATCTAAATAGACACCCAGAAACCACAGCTCTGATTAATGTTACCATTTAAAACATAGACTGTACTTTTCATAGGAGCTAATAACTTTTGAGAAAAATCAGGGTGTAAGAATAATTTATAGAATAAATGGATTTCATCTGGACTGAAAATATTCTCAGAGACTGTTGGGTATAAGGGAAAGTACAGTGGTTCTGCATGTTTAAAATAATTTGGGGGTGACAGCAGGACATACAAACCACAGTCATCCCTCGGTATCCCCAGGGACTTGTTCCAGGACCCTCCATGGATCCATGATCTGCAGATGCTCAAGTCCCTTATGTGAAATGGTGTAGCATGTGCCTATAACCTATACATCTGCTTCCATATACTTTAAATAATCTCTAGATTATTTATAATACCTAATACAATGTAAATGCTTGTAAATAGTTATTATACTGTATTGTTTAGGGAATACTGAAAAGGAAAAAAAGTCTGCACATATTTAGTGAGGACGCATCCATCATACACTTAACTGCATAGTACATGTCAGCAACAACATTAACACTTTGTTCCAAATATTTTCAATCCATCATTGGTAGACTTTGTGGATGTAGAAGCTGCAGAAATGAAGGGTCAACTGAACCCAAGATTCCTACTCACTGTCAGAAAGTTCCCTGGAATGGATCATTTTTTACTGAAGCGAAAGGATTCATGTTTAGCTCCTTATGGAAGCATATAAAGAATTAAGCTACTTGCTATGTATCAAAACTTAAGAGGAGCAATGGGATATTAGAGCTGGTGACAGATGGCAAATGCTGGTCTTCACTGTCCTCAAAAAACAGCATAAGAATTAGACTGCACCAGGAATACATTTAAAGTAAGTTCGTGATCACTCGTCGTCAACCACAAAGGCGTGGTGGGAAGGGAAGAGGCAGGCTTTGGAGGCAGACGAAACTATCAGGAAAAGTTCAGTTCCACTCTTCCCTCGCTGTCTGACCTTGGCCCCTTTCTGCGCCTGTCTGCTCAACTATGAAGAGAGCCTGCTTTGCAGGGTCACCACAAGAATGAAGAGGGGCGGGATTTGTACCTCACCTGTCGTAGCCTGGCTCCTGGGAGCCCTAATTATACCGCAGCTGCTGCCGCCACCACCACTGCCAGCACCACGGGCTTTATTAAGTGTTTGAAGGTTATCTGACCCCGAGACAGATCAATGATGGAGGTTTCCAAGGAAAGGAAACAAACAATTTGTAATTATTTATGTGTAGTGTGACTATCAGAGAGGAACAGAGGGGCCCCAATGTCTTGTTGAAGGCACAGCCCATCCTATTTGTCTACATTTTCAATGCCAGGCACCCAAGCGTGAACATTTCATCCTTATAGTAGTTCCAGGGAAAAACCTGGAGGTGCATGATATCCCTTTAAAAAGAGGCTCTCTTCTTGCCAAAAAAAGAGAGCAGCTGATCACAGTCATGGTTACTATGTACAGTTTTGTTCTTGACATTTTAAAAGACCCAGAAAAGAGCTCCAAAAGTTCATCCCAAAGTGGAGAGAAAGTAGGTGGTGGGAAGACAGGCTACAAGAGAGTCGGAGTCATTCACTCCAGACAAGAGTGGGTTCGACAGACTTCAAATGTGTTGAGTGTTAGGATGCCGACGCTACTCTGCTACCTTTCATCTCCAGTGAATAGAAGGGCTCCCGCCAATACTTTTTCTTTGGTGGATGATTTCCCTTTCTGAAGAAAAGAAGTCAACCAGATGACCTTTTGAGATCTCTTCTGGTTCTAAGTCTCTGCACAAATACGAAACAAGACACTTCGCTCATCAATGCGGAGTAGTTTTCAGTTGCATTCTGTTAAAATGAGGTTGAGGTAGCCTTGTATAGTAGAAAGAGTGTGGGCCAGGAGTCAGGCAGAGCTGGTTTGAGTCTACCTTTGAAACTCACCATTGGGCAAGTAAAAGAACACAACTCGACTCAACTGGATGTAGCATTGAAATAATCTCTGCCTCCTAGGGTTCCCAAAAAGATGACCTAAACTAATGTTGGCAAAGCACCAAATATTTTGACTGGCACATTATGGGCCTTGGATAAGTTAGAGCTATTATTCTAGTTGGCTTAAAAAAAAAAAAAAAAGATTGAATAGTTGACTATCATAAAAAAAGCAATGGCATTCTGGTTATAGTTATACCACGGTAGGAAAACTGCAAATTCAAGTTAGCACACTGACACCCCCTTGACCCACAGGATCCACTCTGTAAACTAGAGCTTGTCCATGCCAAAGAATGTGTGAGGGGGCAAATTATTAACCAGTTTGGTGCTAAGGAGCAGAGGAAGCTGAAGGTGAGGGCTAAGGCATCTGGGTAGGAATCTGGTTTCTCTCATGGTCCCCACAAGAATCAAATGAACTGTATCAAAAAAGGTTGCAAATACATTTCCAAGTGTAAGGAATATATCACATCTCCCTGACTTGTAATTCACACCAAGTATAGTTAACACATCAGTAAAAAAAAAAAAAAAAAAACAGGTTTGCAAACCCAATTGATTGTCAGGAACTGTAATTAGGATTTTTCTCCTTCGTGAATGATATAAAGCTAAAAGTAAAAGTCATAAAGAAATTCAACACCCTTCACATAGCAGCGAAATGCAGTGGTCAGAGCCCTACACTGAATAAAAGAAACCCCTCCTACTCCCAGACTTTTCCACAAAATGTAGTGTGTTGGTGCTGCATCGAGATGGTATTACATTTTTAGCATTTACAGAAAGATGCTGGAGTCTAAGAACAGCCCTGGCGCGTGTTCTCTGCCAGGGGAGGGGCTGTGGCAGGACGCCTGGAGGCCGTGGAGAATTGGGAAAGACAGAGGAAGTACAAGGCACAAACATGCGCGTGAAGTGAGGCCCATCAAGGGCTCCGCCAGAAACATGGGAGGTTTTCCTGAAGCCCCGTTGTTGTTCTGAGACTCAAACTTGGCTTGGAAAGCATGTCCTGTTTCCATCAAAGCGGGAACTGGTTACAGGTGATAGAAGCAAACATGACAGTCAAGGGAGCAGAACAATGCACTTTGAACTGCTCGAGTCACATGAAAGAGCAGCTGATTTTGTGGGTGAATAAGCGCAGGCAGGACAAGAGGTAAAATGACTCCAGATACATCAGAGAGCGGGGCGGGGCCCAATGTAGGTGCCTGTCAATGTTGGATCAATGAAGGCTATTGTGCCATTACATCATTCCTAAGCGGGAATCTCACACGATAATGAAGCCACCCTTATATGACCTCAATACAACTTTTACATTATTTCAAAAGCATACATTTCAAGTGGCAACAAACCACTGAGGTATTGATTCAGCCTATAGAAGCAAAACCCAATGTCTCAGTAAGCTCATATTTAGGCCCATGATTTTCACAACATTTCTTAGAAGTGGGGTGCATACAAACAGTCGTTTGAAATCTACCATGTCTATCCTTACTTTGCCTAAAGTCATCATTTTGTTATGCTTCTTTAAAACCACAGCTATTACAAATGTGACTGCATAGTACTTATAAGCAGGTTTATTGTGTGTGTGCGTGTGTGTGTGTGTGTGTGTAGTCATTGAACAAAAGAAAAAAACTAATGTGGCAACTAAGATAAAAACCAAGAACATCATGGAAAGAAAAAACAATAAAACAGGAAATTAAGGAGAAGAAAAGAACCCATGATGCTGAATTTTAAGTTCAAAAGTCCTCGTTACCAAAAATTTTTGTTGCATTCAAATTCTACTTCCATATGCCTGTTTCTGAGTCCCTTTGAACAAATCTGTCTGAATCACAGATTCTTTCAGTGTGTGAACGACTTCCCAGTGGTTTATTCAGTTTTTCAGACCACGTGGATAAATGCCAATAAAAGCGTGCTCAGAGGTTTGCAGAAAGCTACTGGCTCGAAAGGATAGAGGGAACTTTCAGAAATGCCTATCCCAATACCAAGGAGTAACTCACGCGCTTGGACTAGCTAAATAATTCAGTCCTGTGAGGTAGCGTCCTGTCTGATGTTAACAAGGGGCAACTGATCCACGAAACCTAAGTTCTAAACTTAAAATGAAGTGTGTTAACTTACAATTAAGGGGTAAGAAAATCTCACCTGGCTTTTGATAGCTGTAACACATTCTCTGCAACAGACTTGAAGAAAGTCACAAAGACTCTGTTGGAGTTTTGGTGACAAGAAGTTGCTAAATATTTTAAGGCATTTTGACCATGTTCTTACTCATATTAATGTCCTTCCAGATTAAGCTTCCCTTTACTAAACTTTCCCTTCTTCATTTTCTTCTTTAAAAAAAAAAAGAGAAAAATAGATATTCGTGCTTCAGTTCATTTTGGAAATGTGCCTTGTGAAGGACTTCAGAGATATTTTTCTTTCTTTTTAAAAATGACCTTCACATAAAAGTAATAGACTTTTCAGATAACAAAGCCCAAAGCAAATAACATCCAACTCTGCAAATATGGTCATGAAAAGACCAAAGGGACCTTTAGAAGTGGGGTGGTCATGTGCTAAGAAAACTTAAACCATTTTAACAGAAGGCAAATAAAGCATTATTCGGGAACACAGCAATCAAAGCAGCCCAAGGCTGAGGGCACACACAAATCTTTGCCCAGCAAACCTCGCTGTTTAACTAGCACTCTGGTTGTTTTCAGTCGAGTACTTCCTGGGGGGAACAGAGTGGAGAGGCAGACCGCTTTTCTTGACAACAGGAAACAATGTCATTTTGGTGTGTGTTTTTTTATTTTTTAATTTTTTTGTCTTTCCTTAGACACAGTGCAGAACCCAACACATTTCAAGGCCATGTGATGTGGGTTTTGTTGATTGATGAAGCAGCTGTGGGTTTTGGAAAGGAAATTGCACTCAAGTTCAACTGCACTGCATAGGTCCCAGCTTACCTGCCATATGCAAAGCGCCTGTCTTTGTGATGGTCGCCAAAAGTGTCCCAGAGCCTGAGAGAAACGCTCACTTCGTCAACAACATCCCGGGAACGTTCCAAGACCTGCAGGAGCGAGAGAACACCAAGGCTCAGTGCCATTCGAAGGCTCCCAGGGGGAGGATGCCTGGGTCAGCACCCCGCAATGCCCACCCCGCAATGCCCACCCCACGCACTCCCTTTTTGTTTTCTGATTCCACCGCATAGGGCTTAAACGAAGCCCAATTCTCTTCCTGTAGTCACAAGGCTCAAACCCACCTCATTCAGGACACCATAGCCATACCCTCAAGTTTGCATTTGTTTTCTCCAGCGGCACTAAAAAAATGCTCGTTTTATTTCGAATGCACTAATTCCCCCACCTGCCTCCTAAAATCAGACCGGCAGTAGCCACGATGTGCCCTGAGGATTCTAAAGAAACTCTGCACATCTTACCTCCTGGCAGACCCGGTACTGGTCAATTGCCCACACGGTTGGTACGTGGGTGGCCAGCAGCTGATACTGAGTTAGCGTCGTGTTACATGCTCTGGCACAAATCAAGCGCGTCTTCCCCACCGCGTTGTCTCCCACGACCACACACTTGATGGTTTCGACATTGGGCCTTTCGTAGTCCATGTCAGTGTCCATTTATAAAACTCTGTAAGAAGAGAGTGGACACCACATTGAAGACACCCAGGCCTTCCAGAGCAATCAAAGACCTGAGGGGTTCAGGCATCGCTTTGGAGGTACTCAAGCATAAGCAAGAATTTTGGAAGTTTATACTAAGCCTAAGTGAAATTTGAGTTTTCTTTTTATATCTCACACAAGTACAAAAACACTGGATTGTTATTTTGACCCACAAACGGTTTATTCCGGTTAACATATTATTTTCTCCTTGGTTTTCTCTAAACACAGCCTGCCTACTGGAGATCCACCCAGACAGGCAGGACGGCTGGAATACATTTATAGCTCACCAGCCTCTCACATTGACCCGCTAAAGAGGCTCATCACCTGCAGGTTTAGCCTTGGCGATGAGGGCATACATAGGCTGCCGTGGCAATACTAGAGTCCATACCATCAGTCTTCCAGTGAGCCAATATCTCCCATTGAAGAGCAGTTTTCTATAGGTTCTCAACTATCACCGTGACTCAGAGGAGACTCCAAAGTGCAAGCAGAAGGCATATCCAACATTACTGAAGAGTACATTGTAAGACGGAATTTTGACACATTAACAAAATGAACTTATATTTATCCATTTATTTATTTTTATTCATTAAGTTCATAAAATTATATTCCCAAGAGGGGGCATCATTAAGCAATACATATTTTTATTCTGCTCCTTTCTGTGTTTTCATCAAGAAATCTGGAACAGTTGGTAAAGAATGGTTTTACCAGGATGAAGAACTTCTTTGGAATCTTCTGAAATCATCCAAAAGGTTTATAGGGAGTTGCTGAGTCTGGGCTTCGAGAGGAAAAGGAAGAGCTGCTTCTATAACAGAAGCCTCCACAAAATTGGAGCAGCCCACTTCCTGCTGGCAACTGGATGGAAGGTCAACCATTTTAAGATTTTAATGGACTGAAATTGCCCCTTTGAGGAAGTCTATTGTTAAAGTGAGAAAATTGGTTAGATGGTAATTTTTAAAGTGTTGATAACGGTTTTATTGGCCATAATGTTAAAGAAACTGTAGGACCTGATACATAATGGGGGCTCAGTAAATGTTTAATTCAACTGGTTTGAGAAAAATGACCATTTGCATCATATGTGGTTAAGATTACAGAGGGAGAGATAGAAGGAAGACTATTAAGAATGCTTTTTCACAGTTGGGACCATCTGGACATGAAATTGTCTCCTGTAACACCATCACAGGAGATGATAAACCATTATGGGGATGGAGTGATGAGGTCAGGATCTGATCTGTGGTTCCTGCACAGTGGAGGGGTGCCCACCAGCTGGCAAGTGCTGTTCTGAAGGTCTCGGATGGGAAAAGCATCTTAAATAAATCTCCAGTTCTGAGGATCACCCAGGTGTGGTAACTCCTAATCGTTATCTCTTTAAAATCTAGCCTTAACATTCTATGGTTTTACTAGTTCCCTACTTAATAGTATAAGATGGTAAAAGCATGACTTTGGCGTTAGATCAGTGGGTCTTAAGTAGCTGCCCGAAAACATTTAGCAATGTCTAGAGACATTTGTGGTTGTACAGAGGGTTGGGAGAGTGCTACCAGCCTCTAGTGGGTGGAGGACAGAAATACTGCTGAACACAGTGGAATGCACAGTACAGCCTCCACAATAACATGTCTTAGTGCTGCCCTGGGGTTGAGAAATCCCTGCCTCAGACGGGGTGTGAGTTTCAGTCCTAGTCCCCATTTTCCAGTTACTGACTTGGCAAGTTACTCTCCCTTTGTGAGCCTCAGCTTCTCCATCTGTGAAGTGGGAATCCCCTAAGGTTGTTGTGTGGATTAGGTGAACTGTTGTTTTCAGTTCTTGGTGCCATACCCGACACATGGATGACTTCAAAAATTATAATCAGTACTAAAGATGAATGCCTTTACATGGCAACAAAACCGAGTCCGGTGGAAGACCAGAATTAGCTGCAAAATCATACACTTAATAATCACAAAGATCTATAAAAGGGATACATTCTAGTAGAGCAATTAAAGGGTAAGTCATTGAAAAACAAAGAACATAAATACAAGATGAAGCATAGGTGACCTTATGCAAAGAAGGCAGAAAAAGTTCTGGGTGGGGAGGAGGATGTCGTTAACTAAAAGATAATAGAGCTAGAAAGATAACTTAAAAATATTTTTAGGTGGCATTTCTAGATTCTGGAATGAGAATGGTAACACTTCTCTACAGTCTTTGGTGAGTTTCTGGTGCTATTAGCATGAGGTAACCTGTGCCAGAAAAACAGGTTCCATGTGGAGCTTCTCACCCTGGAAACAGAGATATTATTCGGAATGCCCTAAGTGGTGGAAAACCTAACTCTTTTGAGAGTGAATATTATTTTATTTTATTTTACATTAATTAAAAGTCATAGAGAGCCGAACCTTAAAATTTTGTGAATGTTTGAATTTAGTAAAAATTGAGATATGCCTATATATATATATACACACACACACACACACACACACATATATATATACATATAATTGGTTTTCTTGTTGGTTTGCAAACCAGCTCTGATAGCAGCCCCCAAAGAGGAATCCCTTGCCAATAATTTGAAACATGGCGGCTTTGGTGGGATAGCTGTGTAGCTTTTACAGGAGACAACTTTGAGGGGACCAAAGACTTCCCAGTTTTATGTTAAGACTATGATTACAAAAATATCATTACTTATTTATAGATATATCTCATGCGCAGTCCTAAAAAGAATTTCTGTGTCAAAGGTGAGAATAACATCTGTGAGTCCTCTAATCTCTAACAATCTGCTCAAAATGAAGCGACTGCCAAAGGTGCTAAGCCTTGGGAAGAGGGGACAGCATGTAAAGGAAATGAAAGGCAGGGAAGAATTAAGGACTCATAGCCCGGTCATTCACCTTAGACATGAAATTTTCAGGAATGGTTTTCTGGATTTTCAAATGCTAATGATCTTCTCTTTTGGATAGAAATTTATTTTGTCATAGTCTAAAAAAGCATTTTAAGGGTACGAAGTCACGGTCAAGAATGTAAACTCATGCTACACATGTATGGTTATAAACTGATTGTTCATCTGTTACACATAAACAAATGAGAATTAAATTATGATAGTAATTATGAAAATATGCAATTTTATTTTTCTTTACTTGTTATGGGAGCTAATTTATTCATATCTGGCACTCTTATGGCTGAACGAGCTCTTGGGACCATCTGGATAATGACTATCTGTTTTCTGATCTGTAGTTACCTAGAATGAGAGTAATAAATACTATTCATTTAGCACTATTAATAAATTTCACCACCATAAATCCTACAGATCTATGCAGATACCCTTCTGACTTTAGATGCATAACTGAGGAGACAAACAAAATATAAAAAGAAAATCTAGAAGAACTGACATTGGTAACCAGTTACTACGGCAGCTTTGTAGTCTTCTTACTTAAAAATGACTTGAACTTCATGTCATACTTCCACTGAATTCTCAGGACATAGATGCTGAAGTTAAAATAACTGAAGAATATATCTGTACACTCTGGAAATCAGAAGTGGTATGTTTATTTGAAAACTGGCAAGTGAACAAGACAATGTGGAGGTTGGCAAGTGAAGGACTTGGTGAGGTGGGACATGGCAGCTGCTGTCTGCATGCTAGTGCCTACTATCCATAAGACTGACTCGGAACACAGTGGTCATGACCTTCTGGCTATCAAATCACCCCATCTGGCTTGCTGACACCACATCTGCCCATGCCATTATTACTGTCATCTCCTGAACTTCAGGTCCCCCCTCCACATTCACCACCAACTCAGCTTTCTTGTTGTGGTCACAAATTGATGCACCCCACATCCTAGCTAAAAGTTTCTTTACTTCTTTAACACCAGTGATACCTGCCACACTCTACGTGAACCATTCATACTTTTGGTCATGTGCTAGATGTTGCTGTCATCCAGAAACACTTTAACCTCTGAAACCTCAAATTTCAAAGTCCTACTCTCAGAGTAAAAAGTTCTATCTTCACAGCTTATGCCAGATCAAATACAGCCTGCAGCAACTTTCATCAGGAGATGGAATCTATTTCCCTTCCTCTTGAATTTGAGTTCACCTTGGGACTGGTTGGCCAAACCCCAAAGAACGTGGTGGTGATGATGTGTGGGTCCAGAGTCCCTGTACCTCTACTGTTGGAATGCTGTCCTGAGGCCATCATCCAAGGAAGCTGGCCCAGCCCAGCAGAGGATGGGCGTTCATAGTGAGAACAACCAAGGCAGCCCAGCCAATGGCATCACCAAATGTTATATAGCATGAAGCCATCTTGGATCTTCTAGCCCAGCCAATTCTTTAGCTGAATGCAGTTTTATGAGGGAGCCCATGTGAAGCTAGCCCAAGAATCACCTGGCCAAATATCACAGAATCATGAAAACAGATGGTTGTTTTAAGCCATCAAGTTTTGGGTGATTTGTTATGCAGCAATAGTTAGATGAAACATACCCATGAAAAAACTCCAGCACATTGATTCCAAGTTATAGGTCCCTGATATTGGAGCTTGATATGGATGGATGATATTTTCCACCTGGGGTTGATGGATCATGCCAACTTTTCTCTTCACCATCATCTTCAACACCCTGTATGGCAAGTGTGGTAGGCAGAATAATAATCCCTCAAAGATGTCCATGTTCTAGTTGCTGGGACCTATGAACATGTTCTGTTACATGGCATGGGGGAATTAGGGTAGCAGATGAAATTAAGATTGCTTATCAGCTGACCTTACTATAAAGAGATTATCTTGAATTATTGGGGAAGGCCCAGTATAATCAAAAGGGCCCTTTACATGTGGAAGAAAGAGGCAGAAAGTCAGAGAGAAACATGAAGATGTCACGCTGCTGGGTCTGAAGATGGAGGAAAGGGCCATAAGCCAGGGGATGCAGGTGACCTCTGGAAGCTGGAAAAGGTAAGGAAACAGCTTCTCCCCTGTCAGAAGGAACGCACCTTGATTTTCACCAATGACACCCATTTCAGACATCTGACCTTCAGAACTATACGATAGTAAGTTTGTGTTGTCTTAAGCCACTAAATTTTTGGTAATTTGTTACAGCAGCAATAAAAAACTAATATATCATGATTTAGCCATAGAAAGTGATTTCCCAAATTCTGAATGTTTGCTACCTCAGTGCCTTTACACATACCATTCCCTGGGCCAACCCTCTATCATTGTTTTTCTGCCTGGCAAATTCTATTCATTCCTTAAAATCTTATTCAGCTATTACTTCCTCTAAAAAGCTTTCTAACTGCCCCACCTCCACAAAGACTAATCTACGTTCTCCTCTGTACCAACAAACAGTTCCAGGAGAAGCAGTTACAAAGGCAAACACACATCCATGCTCAAGTTTTCTTATATTAGCACGTCAAGAAATGGAAGTTTGTGAACTTTTTATTTTTCCTGGGCTACACCCGTAAACTGCCCATCTCATGCACTTTCATGAATCATCAAGTGTTTCTGAGGTGCTATCATGTGCGTAAGTGCTTGGAATATATGAGTGTTCAATGCTCCTCTTCTGCAAAGCTTTCTCTGACAGCCCAGTCTGGTCCATAGGTCCCCCAATTCGGGACTATCTGCCAGGGCCAACCATGGGCCATACAGTGACATAGTAAGATGTGACCTTAGCTGCCCTGGTCTACTCTTCAAATCATTTCCCTTCCTAAGGTGGAACCCCATCTCCACCTTCAGTCCTTGTGATAATGGCCCTCACGTTTTCCTGTTCCTCTCTTGAGAAACAGGCCCTCAGGAAGTGTTAGACACATTCACTCCCTCAAACACACTACGACTAGACTAGATGACCATCAAAGAGTCCTGTCTCCATACGTCAGTAATTTAGGGGCACTGTGGCTGATGAAACTCAGGATTTTCCTGCTTGCTCCGGAAGAGCCCCTTAGTATGGGGCCCCTATTTGGAATTCAGGCGAGGTGTGAGTTTCTTCTATCATCAGAAATTCAGATATTAGGGAGGGTGGGCAGAAAAATGTTTATTATTTGTCTAAGACATTTCATTAAGCACCTCCTAATTGCTCTGAATTACCCTACAATCGAAATATGCCACCTCTTCCCATCACTTTTGCTCTGTTTCTTGTTATATTTGCTATTTTAATCAAGGCATGGCGAGCAATCTGCTTAAAGACACAAATCTAAGGCCCACAGACTGGCTTTTGTACTTTTAGCTCCGTGCAGCTGTTCACGTAGACAGTTTGAATAATGCTGTTGCACAGCCACTAAATTTTCTTGTCCTTTCCAGAAGCATATATTTAACTTGATCATTAAAAAAATACTAGGGGAACAAATTTTAGTGTATTTGAAGAGCTCACTCTGGAAGAAAAACTGAGAATTTTATATTATTGACAGAAACAAAAGGGAAATGTTACGAGTTGCATAATAACTATAGCCAACAGCCAAGTTTCAACTGTGCAGATTTCATTATTCTGAGCTCTTAATCACCGGTCCTAGGCAGGCAGGAGCTGCTTTATGCATAATATAAACATCTCCGCTGGAATGGAGAATGGGCCCAGAGCTGGGAAAGAGACAGACAGGGCTGGGCTGGGCTTTCCTAAATCAAAACTTCATAGAAATATAGCTCTAGGATAAAATTGCCTTTCATCATTCAAAGCAACACCATTTTTTTTTTTTTTCAGTTGAAAGTTTTGATTAAAACAGAAAAGAGATTAAGTAACAGAAAGGACACTGCCTAGAAATCCAGGAATGCAAGTAATACAGAGGTGCTTTTTTAAAACATCCACTCATTATCCTGCCCCAGCCCTGTGATAATGGAAACCTATACAAGCTCAGGCTCTCTCTAGTTTTTTTTGTCAACTCAATGTCAGTGGGGAAGTGAGCCAGGATTAGAAGTAAATTTTCTATGATCCACTGCAACTTAATAAATGCTGCTCCAATTGAAAAGTAAAGAGCAGACAAAAAAAAAATTAGCTTAAAAGATGCATAAGAATTCCAGGATAGGCTTCAAACCCACTGAAGTAAACAGTGTGCTGCGTTCTAAACACACCGGTCTGTCTCCCTCCATCTACAAATACGCCAGGTAGCCTCTCCTTTGATGACTTTTCTTTTGCCATGCCTTCTGCTCAAATGCACTTTCTCGTGCCCCTGATCCTGGAATTGTCCTCCACCTTTAGGTCTCAGGCAGTTTCAATGAGTTAAACAAATATACACTGAGCACTTCATGAGCGCCAGGCCTACAGATGGACAGTAGTGAACAAGCCAGGCGTAGTTCTTGTCCTCGCGGAACTCATCGTCAGGTGGGAAGAGACAACTAAACAGGTAGATGTAATCATACATTTGATAAGTTTCTTGAAGAAAAACAAAAGGGTGCTATGGGAGAAGATAATGGGGGGGGAGGGCTTGCTGGGAAGGCGAGGGCAGCCTCTGTGAGGAAGCCCCATTTCCTGCTATTGGAACAATGGGAAGGGCCCCGTTAGGAGATGGGAATGGAAGCAGGTCCGGAGAAGCTGGAAGAGAGGGTCTGGTGAGAGGGAAGGTCAGAAGGGCAGGAAGGGCCAGATCTACGTGGCCTTCAAGGCCACAGTCAGGAGTTTGGATTTCATTCTGAATAAGAGATGCATATAAATAAACAGATTCATTCTTGCATCAGTGAGAAGCCACTGAAGTGCTGTAGGCAGAGGAGTAGCAGGTTCTGATCTGCTTTCTGTGAGAATCACTGATATCCCCGAGACTGCTGTGTGGCGAACACGCTGTGGGGAACATGAGCAGTGGCAGAAGGACCAGGCGGGATGCTCCGAAATTCTCCGGGAGAGAAAGGATGGCAGCTCGGACTAGCGTGGAATCAGCAGAGACAGAGAACAGTAGACAGACACAAGTTACGTTTTGGAAGAAGATGCACTTAAAACATGCTTCTTTTACACTGCACTTATCAAATTCCCCTTTATAAATATTGACAATTATGCTGATAGGTATTTTGCTTTCACGACACCAGGATTATACATTTTTGACAACAGAACTATTATTCACCGTTCAATCCTCAAATCTTTCTCAGTGCCTTGGCCATATGCGGCTTTCAATAAACATTAGTTCAGTAGAATATAAAAGCACAGCCACTCCACCCTCCTCAGGAAAAGTTCCACCTGGGGCTGGCAGAGAACTCACACTCGGCTATCTCTGATGAATGATCATTAAGCCCGTGGCCTCGAAAGCAGCAGCATGTGGCTAAGTCTGCAGTCGGTGAGAGGAACACCTTGAGGGACATCTGTGTGACTCATCATGAGAGCGGTGTCTGACAGATGGCATCGCACCAGCCATGGCTCCCCATCAGGGAAAGCATCAGTAACCATGGGAACCACCAGGGACCAAGGAGCAGGCCCCTTCACCAAACAGAAAGGTGGGGGTAGAGATGAGCCCCAACATAGGCTGGCAGAAGTAGGACCAGATATGATTTTTTTTTAAAGAGTATAATCATTTATTGTACTCTAGTGCCTAGAGCCAATTTGATGAATCTTAATAGCATTTACATATAAGGCTTGGTCTCATAAAGTTCTTATCCAGTTTTAGACTTTAATATCTTAATTCAAGAAATTCCTAACCCTTTTCAGTGAGCCATTACTTGGCTGGAAAATAAAGGGGAAAAAAGAGGCACATGTACCCACTACATATGGTGAACAATTTATAATTGAAATGAAAATGAGTCTTGAGTGAGGGATGCCAATCTATGCCTAAAAGGGCCACATCACAAGAGGCATTTAGCTGGACTTCAGGGCAAGATAGCATCGAAAAAACAGATGCCTTGGGTCCCCCTCTACCCACATCTCTCTAAAATTAAGCTTTTTCTATGTAGGTAACAGACTTCACGAGAGCACCAGAAGCTAAGAATAAGGAGTAACCATATACCAGACATTTGAAAGATTTCTGCCAAATTCATTTCTATGGAGTCAAATGAGAAAGTCACTGAAGACCAGCAGACTGTCCACTTCCACAGGGAACAGTCTGCCTGGGCAGTGAGCAGGATGCTCTTCAGCATAGATGCCTGTGCTGTGCAATAATGAGAGCTGGCCTGGTTTGGGATGAGGGTGGAAAGGGTAGGCTGCGGAGCCACTGGAAAGCCATTAGGAAAATGGTATGCTGCCATGGGCAGGGAGTAGCCCCAGTGAGAGTCCCTTGCTTAGAATGGACCAGCTAGAGAGCACTGAGCATAGAGAAGACTGTTCTTGCTTCCTCCAGCCTGTTCAACCAGGTCGTTTCAGTTGACATTGCAGTAGGAATGATTGATTGTGCGATGCTAATGTCAGAGGGAGTGGGCTGGGAAGGTGCAACCTCAAAGACTGAACACTGGCACATTTTCAGTGATGACATTACTCATCACTGTCCTTATCTCACCTTCAAAACTTCTCTCAACCTGTGCCATAATGAATAGCTTTGCTTGTGTACTCTGGAACTGGCTGGTGTCTGGGTCACTACAGAGCCCTGCCTTGGTCTCTGATGGGGTCTAAGGTTATCCAAGCATTTGGAATATACTTAAATCTTTGGCCAGCATGAATCTTTTCTTATATAAAAGGAATAAACAGAGACCATTCAACATATGGTCTATTAAAAACCCTGACACGTAGAAAAGGACAAGCAATTAGATAAAGACACAGAGGAAAGGTCTACTGAAGTAGATATGCTATATGAAACAGAAGAAAAATAAAAAAGAAGAATCTGATTCATGTACTTGGTCATGCAAAAGAAGATAATGCACGTATATAAACTAACAGCAGATGAGGCTATAAGTAGGCAAATTACTTAATCTCTCTAAACCTCTATTTCCTTATTTGTAAACTGGAGATAATTACCTCCCACAATGGGTTGCATGAAGATTAAATTAGATAATGCTTGTAAAACATTTTAATCACTGTGCCTGCCATCAAGAGAAGGCTCAATAAGCCTTATCTATTAAGAGTGTCATTATTTAATATTATGTTTATGCTGAGCTTGCAATAATATAGAAAAATGCTAATGTTACATTTTTAAAGGAAAAGGCAGGATATTAATCAGAAATATAGTTGATGAAAACTACATAAAATAAACAAATATGTGTAACTTGAATAAGCTTGGGACTTCTTCCTTTTTTTTCACTCTTAGCACAGTGACACATCCAAAATGCGGTTTACATAATATATCAGGCATCTGGCAGCAACACTCCTAGAAAGAGTTCCACGTCTCATGGCTCAGATCTGTCTCTCTGCCTCTCAGGAAGGAGCCCAGCTCTTTTCCCTTCAGGTGCTTCTTCTCCCCCTCTTACAGAGCCGGCCATTGCTTTGTCTTCTCTTAATTGCATTTCCATCTATTATTCCCCTGTGACAACTAAATGAATCCTCCTTGGTACCCACCATTTTTGGGGGGGAGCGGGAATGGGTGAGCAGTAATATGTGAATACTTATAATGTAATAATTGCATCTCTGTCATCTAAAGAGAAGCAACACCAACCTCTTGCTCCTGCAACAACAATGCATGGAGAAAAAATGGAAAGGAGATACTAAACAGATAACAGTGATTACTGCTGGATAATAGCACTGTAACTTGTTGTCATTTTTCTGTTTTTCTTTGGTTTCCAATTTTTTTTTTTTTTACAGTGAAAATGTATTACCTTTCTTTGGCCATAAAACTCACCCTTTTAAAGCATACAATTCAGGGTGTTTTATTATATTCACAAAGTTGTATAACCATTCCCACTATCTCATGCTGGAACATTTTCATCATTTCAAAAAGAAACCTTGTGCCCATGAGCAGTCATTCCTGTTCCCTCTCTTCCCAGCTCTGGAAGCCACTAACTCACTTTCTGCCTCCATCGATTTGTCTATTCTGGACAATTCTTATAACAGGAATCATACAATCTGTGACTTTTGGTGTCTGTCTTCTATTTGGCATATTTTCAAGTTCATCTGTGTTGAAGCATGTATTGGTACTTCATTACTTTTTATGGCTGAATAATATTTTTAGAAGTATTACTTCTATAATGGGAATATACTTTGGCTTTTAAAAAAATAATGAGTACATAAGTGTAACCCTTGATTGTTAATTCTTCTAAGGTTACACTGATACAATCCAATAATAATACATGATTTTCAATGATACATAAATTATTTTTCAAAACCATATATTTATAAAGCATAATGAGCCTGTCAAACCTGTTTATTTATTTTTCTGATTCAAACTCTAAACTAAAAATGATATGGGAATCTAAATGATATCTTGCTGAGTATCAGACAAAAATGGAATGATGTAAAGAGACTGGTGTGGACACCCAGGACACATACATACAATTCTATCTCAAACAGAAGGTTCAAAATTATTGGCTCTTAAATTTTTAGTCTTCAAAGAGAATAGTTATAGTACTGAAATTGGCAATTTTAAGAAATTATTTGGAAACATAGCACAAGAATTATTCTGTGGCAACCTAATAAAATATTAAGCTTGGGTCAATATAGTATAATTCAGCTTTACATTAATTAAGAAAGAAGTTCCTAACTTGTTTGTATGCATACTGTATATGTATTTGTGTAGTTGCAAATCGCAAACTTATTGATACATACTCAGTGTATGAATTTATGTTATAATCTTGAAAAGGCAGATTCTACATATTTTCAGTTATATGGGAGGTAGCTTGAGCAAAGCTGACTGTAGCCAGTTAATATAAAGTAAGAGTTCAGTGAAACATCAAATTCTATAAATAAATGACTTACCCTGGACATAAAATATGAAGCATTTCAAACACACTGAGGGTGCAGTGGGGTGCTGAACAGAAGCAGAATGCTTGTGATCTGGATCTAGGTGCTGGTTACATAAGTAGGTTTCATTTGCAAAATTTCATCAAACTGTATGCTTGTGATCTTTACAAATGTGGCTATATATATTATAGTTCAATAATTTTTAAAAGTTAAAATAGAAACAAAAGACCCTACACATTGATTTTGGAAGGCTTGTAGCTCTCGTGTGGGTGAGCCTTTGTTAAGGGCTGAATCAGGAAGCTTTGTCGGGAATTAATAATTAAAATATTGGTCAAGTCTTTAAATAGTCAAAGTTGTAAGTGCTTGTTTGAGAAAGCTAATATCTAATCTGTAGAGAAGATGTTCTTAAAAATCTATCCTTATGAAGTAAAGTCTCTACAGTGCTCCGTAGCAACTTATTCATTGAAAGCATTCTCTAAAGATGTCACTGGGTCAGCTTTTGTAGTACCATAGAGACCACCTGCTGTGAAACCTTCAGATATGATGACAATCAAACAATTGCATTTAATCATTTATGAAACTATAATATGACAGTTAGAATTAGGTTATGCTCTGACTGAAGCTGTTTTGTTCTCCCTAGAATCTCCTAACAAAATTTCCTAGTGCATAAATGCAAAAGTGCTGGTGGACAAAAACCAGACTCCTAAAAAATCTCATATTTTATTTAAGGTTATTGGCTGACATCAATGTATAGTTAGTATTTTCTAACATGTTCCTATACCTTCCAACTCTTGGAAGAAGTTATTGTATGAAGGCTGTACATTTTTTAAAAGCAGGACAAGGTACTCTTTATGGGAATGAAAACTGATACCATTGGTCAGGAGTGCAACTGGCACTCAAAAGGCTTTAAAATGTCCATAACTTTCATTAGTTGTAAGACTTTATTCCTAGAAAAATAATGAAGGTGTACAAAAAGATTCCACTAAAGAATGCTTATCATATCACTATTTGTGGAAACAAAATATTGGAAACCACTTCAGAAGTACAACTACAGGGGATTGGTTAAACAACAACAATAAATGTCCATATAATGGTAGAGTATAAAGCCACCAAAAATGTGTAATAGGAGTACATTTATTGTTATGGATAGATATTCATGGTAAATCTTTAAAGAAAAAAAATAACAAAAATATTTATAGTGTAACACCATTCCTTAAAAATTATGTGCCTAAATATACACAGAGACATTTGGGATAGAGATAGATTAAAATATGAATGCCACTTACTATTATAATTTATTTTATTTTAGTTTTTAAATCTATATATGCCATTTTTTCTATAATGGACATGTGTTCTTTTATAACAAAGAATTTTATAAAACAGTGAGGGTGGGAAAGCAGGAAAACCAGGGACTAGAATATTCTTCTTTTATTTTGTGGAATTAATGTCTACTCTTGACCTTTGCTCTGCATACCTTGAATGCTCTATGTGAAGTGCCTTTCACATACTAGGAACCAGTCCTGCTGCTCCTGGGAACTTTCTTTCAATTCTGAGCAGATATCACACTCATCAGCAATATCATTTTGGAGATCAGGGTCATCCAGCTCCCTTGACTTACGTCAAAGGAGAATCTAACATCTCAATAGGCCCAAACAAGGAAACTACAAGCCACTTGGCCTAGAACAATGCAGCAAGGATACATCTGCTGATAATGAAGGATAGGAACAAGACAATGGATAACCTCCTTCTCCAATCTTTTCAGATCAAGTCATCTGACTTTGAGAATTTTCGATTCTCTTTCAGAAGAGAGTCCTTGGTCTACTTCAAATAAACAGATGTTTAAAAACCTGAAATACTCTAAGGGTTCACTGTGGATTTTTGTTCAATATACATAGAGGGAAACAATTTCCCTTCTTGGAAGCCTCTTTCTAGGAGCCTTAGTGATCGATCAGCTGCCAAACTTGGCTTTGGTGGGTCTCCACCATGTTTATTATTCCTCTATGCTGTTAATGTGATACCAAATCTCATCTCCATTTAGAGTGCACAGGGGCAGATGTCTTGAAAAGGGGGAGTTGGTGAACCTATATGGAAAGAGCCAGGAGAACATACTGTACTCAAAGGAAGCACAGCTTCATGGTTTATGGTACTAAAAGAACATTCGCACAAAGACTCAATGGCCTTGGTCATACTATATGAGAAATAAACGAGAGGCGAGGAAGTGCAGAGAAGGCAGTCAAGAGATTGGCTGCTCATTAGAACCACTGGGGGAATGTTTTGTTGTAAATACTGCTGTCTGTACAAGAATGTTCTTGGCAGAATTATTCATAACAGTCAACAATCTGAAACAACTCGCCAACCGTAGAATAAATAACAAATAAATAAATAAGAAGTTGAAGTCTATTTATACAATGAAACCTTGCACAGCATTAGAAATGGATGCATCTCACAAACATAATATTGAGGAGGAAAAACCTGACACGGAAGAGATTTTGTTTCTATAAGAGCTCAAAATCAGGCAAAACTAACCTATGGTATTAGAAATCAAAATAGTGGTTACCTCGGTGGGGTAGTGACTGGATAGGGGTTTAAGAAAGCCTTCTGGGGGGTGATGTTCTGTTTCTGTTTGTAGGTGCTGGTTATGTGGGTGTGTTCAGATTGTGAAAATTCTTTGTTATATACTTATGATGTGTGTATTTTTCTTGAAATAAAATGTTTTATATTCAGACTCCTGCACCCTAAGGCAGATCTACTAAGATCGTAGGCCATATATTTCATGGGGTGTTCCTGTACAGCGCAGGTTAAGAATCACTGGCAGATGACCTACATCTAGTGATGTGCTGGAGCCAGTCCCTGCTAGTGCAGGACAATGAAAGTTTTTGTTAAAGTTTTAGGATGTTTGCAAACCTGTTAAAATAGGATCAATAGCCCGGCCGGTTTGGCTCAGTGATCGGAGCGTCGGCCTGCGGACCAGAGAGTCCGGGGTTCGGTTCCCACTAGGGGCACGTACCAAAAAAATAAATAAATAAAATAAAATAGGGTCAATATTAAAAATTAAATTATACAAAGTTTTGATTAAATAAATTACACTACAGGAAAGATACTACATACTTAAAACTCATCATTTTCTATTTATTTTACTACATTTTATTGTTATCTATATTTTTGAGGTTATTTATGCCAATTTTATCTGTATGGTGAAAATACCAGATAGTGGTGTATTACTGTTCCGTCTCTTCCCAACCCCATGCTCAGTCACAATGATAGCTTGTAAATAGCTTAGCAACACAACAGCTTTCCTGGTCTATTGATTGTCTTAAGAAAATAATTAAAAAATGTTAATAATGCAGATTAAACTTAAAAGTGTGTTATATATGTAGCTGTTACATTGCAAATAGTACATTTAAGGAAATACACTTACAGTGTTTAAAAGCTATTATCTGGTTCAGCAAAGAAGTCATTCATATTTTAAATGAATGTGTATAGTTCAGACATATGTCTTTGTTGTTTAAATTTTGTCTTACTCATTAACATAAAGGAAACTATCAGCCAGCACTTACATAGGAATTATACCTGTTCATCAATTGTATCATAGGTAGGCTTTGGATAGAAGAGTTCTGTAAAAACCAACAAACATTCTGTGAAACCCAATGGGCTATATGGAATTTACAATAAAAAGCAATGTGTATTTTATTATTATTTGTAAATTGTATGTTGCACAATTCTTTATGTCAGGTTAAATTTATAATCAACTTATGTATGCACATAAATACATTTTTTCCCCCAGGGAGCTGGTTGATTTACCAGCGTACCTCTGTCTACATTCCTCCCATGTTTAAGATTCCATGACTCTGAATTATGATTTAAGAAACAAGCAAACAAAATAAGGTGAGAGTCTTAGGGCCTATAAGGCATGGTTTTAGCAAAAGATATGGTAATGACTATACTTTAGAACCTCACTACTCAAAACGTGGTTTCTCACACATCAATGGGAAGCTTGTGAGAAATGCATAACCTTGGGTTTCACCCCAGAACTCCTGAAATCAGAATCTGCATTTTTATCAAGGTGCCCAGGGGATTTGTATGCACAGTAAAGTCTGAGAAGCACTCTTGTAAAAATAAACTCCTTGGTCTGAACTGTAATTTATATAACCAATTTGAGATTAGTAATCAGGTTAGGGACAATCCAGCAGTTAGTTAGTGATCTTTAAGCATCTACAACTGGTTTAACCGCTTCCCAGCACTAGAGAAAAACATAATGGCTCCCTCTAAACCTAAAGAAAAGGACCTGCATCTTGCAATATACATTTGTCAAATACTGAAAAGGAAACTGTGCCACTAGGAAAATAAAGGGGACTCCGGGTCACTTGGATCATTAATTTTAAAAGGAAAAAAAGTAGTACAAGAAAGAAAAAAAATCACAACAGTAGCTTTCCTCCACATACGTGATGAATAGGACAAGTTGCTGTAGACTTGGTTCTGAAAATTCAAAGCAGGGTAGCTAGTGCCACATGACAAAGTGTGGCAGCTGGGGAGAGGAGTGTGATGAAACACTTTCCAGAGATGTAATTTAGACCAGGGTGGTTATCAAGGGCTGAGGGTGAGGGGGGAAATTGTAGTGCTCATGCTTTCCCTATCAATATATCAGCCGGCAACACAGGACAGAAGGAAGAGACGGGGCCGGCACACAGAAAACACTTGGTGCTTGAGTTAATTGAAATGATGGCAGGAAAGTGTCCCATATTTTAAAATTGAAAGCAAAAATGTTCTACTGGCAATAATATTCTCTGGAAATATTTCTTAGTTATTTGGTTGAAAATATTATAGTTGCTTTGAGATGCAAAGGTCTATGTGGAAAACACGTTAGATACTTAAACAGTGTCTGGAAGGAAATGAGAGCCACAAATCTCCAGGAGGAGCTTGGTATTAGTTGCAGCAGAAACTGAAACAGTAAAATAATTCAAGTAAACTTTGGCAACCCTAGAATGGGAAGAAAACAAATCAAATGTAATTGCGACTGGGACACTGGTACCCAGAAAGACCATCCTGCCTGTTTTTACCCAAGAAAAAAGGTTACTATAACCATCCCTTGCATTATCAGAACTCAAATGACTCCAGTACATTTAGGAGTTAAATGATATGCCTGCCCTAATGTGTTATAACATTTTCCTTCAGAATAACTGAGGAAGGCTAAGGAGAGAACTAACTCTTATTGAGCACCTACTATGTGCTTGACTTCTGTGATTTCATTTTTCCTCAATGTTTATTAATTTATGTTTGTTAGAGATGTTTCTCCCAGCACCCCCACCTCCCAGATACCCTCTTCCAATGTTCATAGCAGCACTATCTATAATTACTAAGATCTGGAAACAGCCCAAGTGTTTATCAATAGATGAGTGGATAAAAAAAGTGCGGTACATATGCACAATGGAACACTATGCAGCTGTAAAAAGGAGAGATCGCTTATTCTTTGAGATGACATAGAGAAACCTGGAGAGCATTATGCTAAGCAAAATATGCCAATCAGAGAAAGACAAATAACATATGATCTCACTAATTTGTGGAATATAATGAACAAAATAGGCCCAGAGACATAGAAAGGAGTAGGGTTCAGATTGAGAAACCTCAGAGGAGGGAGGCAGGGCGGATGGAGGAGACAAACCAAAGAACTTATATGTATGTATGTGTAATCAATGGACATAGACAACAATGCCGGGTGGGGGGAGGGGGTGATCAGTATGATTTCATAAAATCATCATAATCCTCTGAGGGAGGTGACACCATCCCCATTTTACAGATTAGCAAAATGAGGTCCAAGAATTATTTCAGCCATGCATGTAGTGAATAAAAATCTGGCAGTCCACAGACAAAATTAAATAGGTCCTTACTTGATTAAAATAGATTGCTCAACAAAGAGCTTGGCAGGAATCCGAGTATGGGGCTACTATGCTCTGAATAAGAGGAAAGAATTTTCCATATCGGTGTCAATGAAGATAAGTGAGGGTTCTCTTAATACTCAACATACCTTTACACTGCTGGATCCTCTTATTACCCATTTCTGGATGTAGCGTAAGTTTCAAATGTATTTCATACCGACAGTTGTAATTTTGGCTAATTTGGAGGGTTTAGAAGACTTGGCATTTTTCTGCCAGTGTTATGTAATAGAATTGAGACCTGGTCTGGGACTTGGAAACCTGGGTTCCATTCCAGATGTGTCACTTATTAACTATGAGAGTGAGTAAATTATACCACTTCTCTAGGTGACGGTTTTTTTCACCTACATGAAGTTGGGTTAAGTATCCTTAAGAACTCTTCTGGATCCATGATTCAACCCTCCATGACTCAGCTGTTTAAAATTTATTAGAAATGACCTGAAGAATTCACAAAAATGTTGAGACAAGCCCTCTCTGTGATTCAAGTTACATTAAAATAAAATAAAAAAACCCCATAACAATAAATATTTAACTCCTATACTCTACCATCTGTAAGAGTTAGCTGGAATAACATGGTTTAAAGTGTTATTTTTATTTCTGCGCCTTTCTTTAAGACAAATATATATTCACGTTCTTAGATCTGGGTGCAAATTCAAGCTCTACCTCCTATGAGCTCTTTGACTTAACATATCTGAGTTCCGTTTTTGACTTCTGTAAATTCAAATAGATAATGAACATTAGCTGTAATGTAGTAAAATGTTTGGCATCTAGTAGGAGCATAATAAGTGCTGGTTATTGTTATCTGGTTGGTCATTAGGGATTGGAACTCTGATTGGGTAACAATTCAAAGGCAATGTCTCCCGTGGGACGGAACCTGAGATGGTAACTTCATTAGCACTGGGAACTTGTTGTGAACCACGTCTGTGCAATAAATAAACTCAGGTGCAGAATGGAGGAATGCAATGTACCTTCTGGAGTTATTGGCAACTCTTTCTTTTTTTTTTTAACTTTCTAATTCACCTCCTAGTAGATAAAACCTTATCAAAGTATTTGAAGACCAGAGTGTGCTTGGACATTTGGAAAGAGTACTGTCATACCCACATTTCATTTGTGTCTTATTGCCCATTGCCCAATGTCTGCCCTATATGCCCAGGAACAAAAGGTTCTAGGAAGAGGAGGAGGTGACTTACTTTGTTTATATGATAAAGAAACAAAATAGTTCTGATGCTGACATAAATAACCAATCCACACACACCCCATCCCTTCGAGGGACTGCCTCTTGGCCTCCCCGTCCGAGCCTTCCCTTCTCCTCCCCCACGCACGCACTGCCACTTCCCGCCCCTTTCTACTTTTTGTGACTTATTTTTTCTCCTTTCTGCAAGTTTTGTTTCGGCTCTGTGACGTTGGTCAAAGCTTGGGTGGAGAAAAAAAAAAGATGAACACAAGAACCAGATTCAAATCACCTGACCTCTTTGAACTAGCCCCATTACATAAAGCCCAAGCGAGGCCTTCAGATAATGAAATTGAACTGCCTATTTTCTAAAACGAAGACCAACAGAAAGATTAAACATTTTTTTCTTTGTTTTATATAGGTAAATTTCCTGAGCAAAAAACATAGTAAAATTTCAAATGTTTCCAGCCATGTTTTGAGATAAGCCAAGCATATTAATGAAAGCATTCTGAACAACAACAACAAAAAAGCAAAGAAATAACCGCTAATTAAATTATCATTCGAGACATCACACAGATTCTAGGATCTCTTTTGGTGCTAACACTATGCAATTCAGAGTATAATTTTACTCTTTAAGCAATTATAGGTTTTTAGTTGCTATATTGATATATTTATGACCAAATATCAGCTGATGCTGAGGTCTCAACCTGTAATGGGATTTTACCAGTATAAGTATAATAGTGCTTTTATGATCTATTTTGTAATGATATACTATAACAATTTTACAGGACAAAGCTGTTGTGGTTAAATGCTTAAAGGTATATATTTTTTATTTATTTTATTTTTTTTTATAGAGTGGGAGGGATAGAGGGAGGAAGAGAGAGAGAGAAACATCAGTGTGAGAGAGACACATCAAGTGGCTGCCACCCACACGACCCTTGGTGTCAGGGACAAACTGCAACTGAGGTACATACCTTTAGTGGGAACCGAACCCAGTACTCCTTGGCCTGTGGGCCAATACTCTAACTGCTGAGCCAGACTGGCCAGTGCTTAACAGTATATCTTAACGAATTAAGCTTTTAGGGCTATTAGCTTGAGTTGATAGTATCAGTACATTAAAAAAAGATGATATATTAAGGTTTTCTTTAGTGATTTGTTTCCATTTCTTTTTTTTTTTAAGTTACCCTTTTATATAATACCCCCTAAGAAGGATTAACAGTGGTTACAAATTATTCTACAAAAAGTAGGGAAGAGGGAAAAGAAGGCTATCAACCCAGGCAAAAACTGAAAATGTCTTACTTAATCTATAAATGTTGGCTATTTTCAGGACTTTGGTTTGGATTTATCTATTATGTATCCAAATCCATTACATGGCATATTTCAGACAAATTGAAATTTCAGAAGGATTACAGTACGTTGAAGCAATATGCCAAACTGTAATGCTTTCTCAAAGATGCTATGCAGACTCAAACAGCTCATAATTTTGTACAATGCTTTTGAAGCAATAACACCTTTGAGTTTGAGATACTGTAATTTAGTGGTTCTAAATGACTGCAAAATCCAAAATTTCTTCTAGTTTGGTTGAAATTCTACTTTCTGTCTTTGCGTAAACTCTCACCCATTTATCATCTATCCAGACAAAACATGTATTGGAATATTTCCCACCCCACAATGACAAAGTAATCCCACAGAGTGGAAAATGCTGAACTTCTCGTAAATATACAAGTGACCTCCCATTCAGCCTTTTGGTGTGTATGATCTTGATTTCGCCTCTAATTTTTCATATGTGAATGTTTACAATCTTACCTTTTAAATCTGTAGGTTCCTTAGGACCAGAGATCTCATGACAAAAACTTACTTAAATCTTTGACAGTCCCATGCCAGAAAGTAGATATGAATACTTATTATTTCATTGTTCTACTTTAAAAAGTGAAATTTATATTTTTTATAACAGCTGTATGATATGAGCTGTAATTATCAAGTTATATTGGGCAAGTCACTTAACTTTTTTGGCCCCAGTTTCCCTACTGAAGCAGAATTTTTCAACTAGAGTTTAGTTTTTAGAGTAAGATAGAACTTTAAAAAAACAACAACCCTATTTCTTCCATTCACCACAACTAATCTCTCTGAACTTCCAATTCTTCACCTGTTGTTTGGGGATCAAGAGAGTAATTTCACATCACAGGGAGTATGTTAGATGCAGAATGAGAACATAAATGTGAAGAATGCAGCATAGCCATGGCCAGTGCGGCTCAGTTGGTTGAGCATTGTACCATGCACCAAAATGTCACTGGTTTGATTCCTGATCAGGGCACATGCCCGGGTTGTGGGTTTGGATCCTGGTAGGGGTATGCATGGAAAACAACCCATTGATGTTTCTCTCTCACATCGATGTGTTTTCGCCTCCACTGCCTCTCAAATCTATAAAAGTATTTAAAAAAAGAAAAAGAAAAAGAATGCAGCACATTACCTGAACTTTGGTTCATGCTCAAAAATGTCAACTACTATTATATCAAGTTTCTTCGAGCTCTAGAGTACTAAGATTAGTATAGAAGTAAAACTTTAATTATCAAGCACCCAGATCTCCATGCATCACTTTTATCCCATTTCCCCCACCCCGCCCCCCAAATCTCATAAAGGACAAACTGATTCAAGGTCCATTTTAGTGCCATTTTACTCACAGAGCAAATAGAATAATTCTAATAATCACTGAACTTATGATGTTCATAAATGATTCCATTAAAATATGACAAAGACAAATTGTTGTAAGATAAATTCACCAAGAAACCTGCTCTAAGATGCATGCTCAGAATCACACAGGATGTAATCTGTGGTCATGGTTTGTACAAAGGCACTAACCTGGCTCACTGGAAGTGAAGAACAGAACACTCTGCTCACAGCTGGACTTACCTACACGAAAGAGAGAAATAGTTTATAAATCCTACTGCTTTCTAGGAGCACATGAGGAGTCACTGAAATGATCAATATACCCACCCCTTACCCCCGCCAAGGGGCAGAATCTGCTTCAATTTTGCTAGGTGCCAGTGTTAAAGTAGCATTTCTTTGGGTCAAATACATCCTGAAATAGCTGGGTTAGCATTTTGTAGCATTTGTGAAAATATATTTCTGAACATTTGGGAATGGTACAAAAAAAGCATTTGGCCACAAACCCAAGGATAGGAACAAGGAAAATCTTACAGGCATTTTACAATACAGAAGTCACAGAAGAGACATGATATTCCTCCAAAGTAACATTTTTAGATATTATCATAAGCAAAAGTCCAAATGATTCTATTTTTTTCCCTTTTAAAGTATAGTTGAATAGTCAATAAGTTGTTATTAAGCCAATGACATCAAACTATCTGTGTTTCTATTTCCACCTCTTGATCACACACAGACTTTTGTACTTCAATTTACACTACCTTCAACATTTTGGAAAATAACAATCAATGGCAAGTTTAGAAGAATATCAACTGTGATTTTACTTCTTCCTAATTAGTTTTTGGTCTTCCACATTGGATTGGACTGGTTAAACTCCTTTCCCACTAATATGTCCAAATATGATTCAGGCATCTCAGAGGAAACCTTGTTTCGTGTACTAATTTACTGCTCACTCCACCGGCAGAATAGTAGTGTGCAGACGTTATTCCCACTGAAAAACACTTGTGTTTATTTTTTAGCAAACAGAGACTCTCTTAGGTATCTACGAAGTTATTGGAAACTAAATATAATTCCAAATTTCTAAAGAGTGTTTAGTGTATGTTTGCAAAAGTCTAGAGTTTACCTGAGATCAAACAAACACATATTATTGGCTATTTATATCTGCTGATAGTGAGAGAAGGTATACAGAGATGGAAACTACTGATAACAGTATTTTTGCAGTTTAGAGAGGATACACAGTTCAGTGTAGAATACGCAACACAGTGCGTTTTGGGGTGGGAGAGCCCCAAACTAAAGAAACCTTAACTTGAGCATCTGGCTGGAGTTCAACAGAGCTGAGTGAACAGCGCAGGTTGGGAGAAGTTCAAAGCCAAGACGACTCTTGTGGTCTTCCGAGATCTTCCTAGGAAGGTCTGGGTGCCTTTGTGTATGTATCAACCTTCATGCATTTTTTTCCCCCCAGCAAATGTGTACAGTCAGCTCGAAAGGCACAGCTTGTGTGCTGACGTGCAAAGCCAAGTCAAAACCCTGTGCTTGGCGCTCCCTTCTAACTTTCTGGCTTGTCCAAGTCTAAATATTGACATTGCTCCTCGGTTGAGATGTTTGATACTGCTGAGGATAGAATCAACAGTAGGTTCTAATGGTATATTTTTACATAGCTGTGCCTTCCTCTCACTTCTCGTTTTTTGGAGAGGAGGTTGGCTTCCCTTGTTTGCATACTCCTCCCCACCCCCACCCCATTGTTCTCCCCAAAAGCTGAACACAGGGAGACAAGGTAAGAGGTTTAGCAAGCCCCTCAAGGCAGCTCCTACTGTTGTCACAGCAACTCACAACAGACTCCATAGACATGGGGTTGGGGGTGGGGAGCGCCAAACTGTGGGCTGACCAGTCAACTCTCACGGGGGTGCAAGCACCAAAGGGGTGAGCGTATTCCCCCCTTCGGGACCTCCGGCTCCCGCCACTGTCCTTCCAAGGAAAAGAGCCCTCTCGTCGGCGCGGCACCACCCCCCCTGGCGCAGCCAGCCTTCTAAGGGTGCCTGTTGTTCATTTTCTCAGCTCCAAGTTAGGGGTGCGGCTGTGCGGGCGCTCCTAGAAATCTCTTCTGTTTGCCTCTGATGTGAGGATTCCCGGCCTCGCGGAGAGGCAAGGGCGGCTCCTAGGGCAGCTCGGTCCCACAACTCTCTCTTGGGACGCTGCCTGCCGCGTGGCGCGGCCCCGGGGGCCCCCACATGCCACCCGCTGGGGCCGGGTCGGTGGGGGCTCCGCGGCGGCTGCTGCGAGAAGTTTCATACCATAGCGCACTCACGACACAGAACCTACCCTGAAGCCGAGCGAGACGCGAGCTCTCTCCGCCTTCAAGGGCTGGGGGGAGCGGGGGCCCCCCCGCCACTCAGCAGCAGCCACGACTGCGCGCGGTCGCGGGTGTGCGGGGCCCCTGCGCGCGGCGTGCCGCTCGCCGCCCAACTTTGCACAAAGGCAGCATGGCACTGCCTCGCCTGGCGGGCTCGCCCAGCGCCGCGGCCGCTCTTTCCTGTCCGGGGACAGAGGGGTTCGCCCCTTTCCACCCCCCAGCCCTCCCCCTCTCCTCCTGCCCCCACCCCGCTCCCAGGCGGGCCAGCTCCGAGGAATAGAGCTCCCGGCACCGAGCTCCGCCGGGGTGGCGGCAGCCGCTCGCACTGTGACGTTAGCAGCCTTCCCGGCTATTTATATCCACACGATTGGATTTCATTCATGAAACCGGGGCCTGGTGTGTCTGTGCTCTGGGGCGCTGGTGGCAAAGGTGCCTAGCTTTACGCAGACGGGGGCCCGGGCTCGGAGGCGCATTGCCCGGGACCAACGTGCGCAGAGCATGGGAGACCCCGGCCTTTCTCCCAAGCCCCTGGGAGGGGCAGGTCAATGAGATTTGTGCCCCCGTTCCCATCCCAGCATCCCACCCATTCCTGTACAACTGCTGGCCCTTTGTCCCAGGGTCTGGAAAAGTAAGTTGGGCCACTAACCGGCTGGGCAGCATGGCTTTCTTTCCCCTAGCAGCTGACCGGCCGCGGACTCCGAGGGAGGACATTGGCTTTTGTTTCAAAACCGAGCCCAGCTGCTGACTAAGGACTGCTCTAGCCCAGCCTCCTCCTCCCCTGGGCGGCTGCACGTGCTGTCGGGCTCCCCCCACTGGGTTACCTTTCTTGGTGGCTCGGCTCTGGGGCTCCCCGCAGGGGGCTTAAGGACGCACCGGCTGCCCCTGACCTGAGTTAGGAGGCGATTTGCAACCTCTAACAAAGAGCTGAGTGAGGAAGTGAAATTGACTTCTGGCCGCCCAAGGGCTGTCAGAATCCTTGGAAACCCAAGATAGTCCATCTCTCCTGGTGAACTCTTCCCAGGCTTCCAGGCTAACTGTGGCCTCTGAGGACAGGGCCAGGGGTATTTTGTCATGATTCACGTTAACAAGTATTTAGAGTGCTCAGGATATGTTAGGTACTCTCTCAAGTTCTAAGGAGGTGACAATAAACACAACCAAACTGGTCTGGGCCCCCAAAGAGCTTTGAGAGTCCCTGCTAAAATTAGTGTGCCCAGACCTCCTCACTCTCAGCCTGGGAAACAATGGTATTGATGTGTTCAGCTACCTTAAGGGATTTATTCATTTAATAAACCTTTATTGAGTAGGTTGTGTACCAAGGTTGGGATGCAAAGATGGCAACAATTTGTGCTTAGTCCTCAAGAAGTTCTCAGGTTATGTGTTCCGAGGTGTTGAGGGCTGGGGGAAAGGGAGCCGTATTTTATTGCAAGGGCTCTCTCTTTGCCATATGCCCCAAGGAAAAGAACATTGGGAAATATCCTAAAAGCAAACAAACTCCTTGGTCCTTCAGTTTCTTCCAGGAAACCACCCTCAGTTCCACAGATGGAATACTTACTCTCCCTTCCCAGGCTCCCCAGATGAGTTTTAGTTTATTGGGTATTCCTAATCTTCCCCACTAGTTTATATTTCCTTCAGAGACAAAGTCTTGCCTAGTGCTCTCTGAATATCCCAGACTCCATAATATAGGGGAATTCCATGGTTTGTTTGTTTTTTTGCAAGAAAAGATATTAAGGGCTACCTGCTTTGTTTAAGCCATCCTTATTGAACTGTCTTTGGAAATGGAGTTATCAGTCCCTAATATTTTCAAACTACCCTGGAAGCTAAGAAATAGGATAGAAACTCAAAAGAAATGGGAATCAACATGTATTGCAGTCATCATATGTGACAGACAAGGGGCTAGATGAGATTTAAAACGTATTTTGTCAATTAATCCTCACAACAACCCATGAGGTAGATGCTATTAATATCATAACCATTTTATAGGTGAGGCAACTGAGGCATGCAGAAGTAAGTTTTCTGATATTTTGACAATTACATTTGTACCTGGGTCAGCCTGTGCCAAGGCCTTATTTTATCACTAACCTGCTCTTTGATATTCTTCCTTTCCTGTTTCTTTCATGCACTCAGTAATAAAATTTACAAAATGATGTGGCATGCTAAGCAAGGTAGGTGCTAGGACCAGAAAGACACCTACCTATACAACATTCAGATGTTGCCTTCTACCCCCAGGGGGCACTGAGGCTCAGGCAGGCCTTCCAAAGGCTGCTTCTTCCTTAGTAGTAAAGAACAAATAATCATCGTGAAATTGTGCAGTTGGATGCCTAAATCTGAGGGAAACTGACCGGAAAAACTTACAGGAAAATAAACTGGTATAAACAGTAGTTAAGATGGCAGAGGAATAGTTGCTATTCTAGAAAGCAACTATTCCTTACTAGGGTAGAGATCCGAGAAAGAGGTTGCCATAATTATACTATGTAGCTCTCAAATTTTACACATGAACCTCCCCCCACCCCCCGGCCCCATTTCTGGAAAAGCTGGAGAAACTGCAGCAAGGAGTACAGACTCTATTTTGCCAACAGAAAGGGAGAGAAAAGGAACAAACTGATCTCCAGAATTTATCCCTGTTCTTGTTATTACCACAAAATAATCCACATTTGTACAATAAAATTGTTGCTTGCCAATAAAATTAATACTGTTTGCTTTTAATAAATATAAAAATGGGTATTTGAGCTTAATTAAACCAACACTGCTTATTTTAAAAGTTTGAGGATTATCCTGTACAAAAGTGGGTGTTAAAACTTTGACTAGCTTGTAAGGTAAATATTTACCAAAGTCATAGGATTGAAAAAAATTTCCCACAATCAAGATAGAGAACGGTTCCATGATCACAAAAGCACTTCATCATGCTACCTCGTTGTATCTGTATCCCTGCACCAGCCATTCATCTGTTCTCCATCTCTAGAGTTTTGTCATTTTGAGACTGTTATATTAATGGGAACACATAATATATAATGTTTTAAGATCGATTAAAAACAACGACAACTAAGCATAATGCCCTTGAGGTTCTTCCAGGGTGTTGAATGTATCAGTAGTTCATTCCTTTTTGTTGCTAAGTAAATTGCGATTATACCAGAGTACATTTATCCATTTACCCGTTGAAGGATGTTTGAGAAGTTTCCAGTATTTTGCTATTATGAGTAACAGTTCTGTAAACATTTGTATAGAGGTAATTGTGTGGGCATAAATTTTTATTCCTTTGGGACAAATGCCCAAGAATACAATTGCTGGGTCATATGCTAAGAAACTATCGAACTATGTTGCAGAGTGGCTTTACCAGTTTACATACCCACCAGTAATGTAGGAGACTTTCTTCACATTTTCACTGGCATTTGGTATTATCACTATTTTTTTTTTTTTTTAAATTTCAGTTGTTCAATAGTTTGTAGTGATAGCTCACTGTGGTTTTAATTTGCATTACATTAATAGCTAATAACGTTGAACATCTTTTCACATGCTTTTTTGCTATCCATACCTGTTTGATAAAATAATCTGTTCCTATCTTTGGCCTATTTCCTAACTGGATTATTTATTTATTTATCTTTTTACTGTTGCGTTTTGAGAATTTTCAAAAGAGTATATTCTCAGATTTTTTCATATAGTACCTCAAGACAACTCAAGACAACTTTCAATTTAATCACTATTGTTCAACATTTCTATTGCATCCGTTTTATAGAGACTGTCTTCAGGTAGTTACCTAAGCACACTCAAGTACTTACACAAAACTCCTATAGATAGGGGCTTTTCGGTATTATTTTATAAGCCTGCATGTCAGTGGGTGGCAACCTATACCGAAAGCCCTGCTAACACGTGCGGGCCGCCCCAGGAGTGCAGGCCTGGCTTCCACGCACGCGCAGACACCTCTTCCAGCAGCCAACGCGCTCTCCTCGCAGCTACAGCGCTGCACACGCCCGCGAGGGACGCTTCTCGGTGCAGTCCACCCCTTCCTCATTAGATGCTGTCTTTGGCCACGAAGAGGATACTATTTTAGGTGGCGAGTTTCAGGTGTTCCAGAGAATGTGTAACTGCCGGGGCTGGAAGACATGCGTCCATTTTTAAGAATGGATGTGTCTGGCAGCAAGATCCCAAACCAGCCGTGGGGGAGGATTCCTGGCGTTAACGCAACAGCCAGCAGCTCTGCGGTCCTCCGAAGATGAAGTGGCTGGTGACATAGTTGGCAGGCCGTCTCACAGGTTCGGGTGTTCTGGCTTTTCAAGAAACGCCTCTGCGCTGCGGAACAGAACAAGGCCTCTGGGCACTAGACTCGAGCGGTGGGTCGTGCGGGCTTCCTTGCCCGGGTCAGCTTGCGTGCCCGCTTCGCAGACCTGGGGCTCGGGCCCCACCGCCAGGCCGTGGACAGCGTGGGTCCGAAAGGCTGGCTGCGGATCCAGCTAATGACGACGGAAAGGTAGGTAAGACTGGCCCTGTTCTGGGGCTCTTCATGAATGCTAAGTAATAAAGGTCAAAAAGAAAATGACCCGATCCTCCTAGGACTCCTGTTTCTCCTGAAACACTCCAGTGTCCAGGAACTGGGTATAGTCCTGCCAGAGTGGAGGCTTCTCTCAGCTGTCAGACCCCCCGGGCGGGATGATGCCAGGCGTTCCATCTGTGGCCTCATCCCCAGCTTTCATGTGGTTGACACGGCAACGACATGGATGACCTACCACCATAAATCCTTTCTGTTCCAGATAGCCCAGGCAAGCTTTGCATGAATCTGTGTTAACAGGTAGTTTACTTGGGAAAGTGTGAAAACCCTTCAGCCCCAGGGGCTCAGCTGTGTGGGTTTGACTACTTGGGAATTTATTTCAGGTGTTATTACTCAAGCCAGCTCTTGAGATCACTGAAGCTCCTATTTTCTGTCCACTGTTATGGGGTAATCTGAGTTATGCTTGGCCGTGGGAATAAACTGAAAGGCGTTCTTTACCTAAAAATTACAAATGGTAATTAACTCCCAGTCTTGGGTTTTTAGTCCAGTTATCACTGTCAGTCCTGATGTAGTTTCTAGGAGAAGCTTTTTAAAATAAATATTTAAAAGAGCTTATCTCAAAAAAATATATATTTAAAGGCTTTATGTGTGCCCGGCCCGTGTGGCTCAGTGGATTGAGCACTGCCCCATGGACTGAGAGGTCTGGTTAGATTCCCAGTTAGGGAACATGCCCAGGTTTCCTGCTCCATGCCCAGTGGGGGGTGTGCAGGAGGCAGGCAGCCCATACATGTTTCTCTCTGACATCAACATCGATGTTTTTATCTCTCCCTTCCTTGCTCTCAGAAGTATCAGTAAAAACATATTAAAAGTGCTTGTATGTATTAATAGTTGAATACATGAATACTCAAACTAATCTAGTGGATCCAATCCTGGAATTTCCACGATTATCCATTTAAAGATAGAAGCATTACATACTGTGTGCTTTTTAGTTGTTAGTTCTATGAAGGCAAATAATGTGTTTTATATCGGAGTTTCTAGTTTATTGGGCACCAATGGATATAGTCTATGAGCTGGAAATCGACAAAAAGGTATCCTTTTCTTATAGCATGTTAAATGTATTTGTGTAGGTTTGCATAAAATCCTTTCCATATGGATCCATTCATTAGGTTTTCTGTTAGGGTAGGGCGAGTTTGGTAGCAATATGATTTTGCAAGCTCCAGTTTTCTAACTACATTCTTCTTCCTGTCAAAATCTCTCACACCAAGAGGGTGGTGTTCCAATGGTCTAGCTCAGCATGTATAAGAAGGTAGCAAACAGCTTTTATGGTTATCTGTTGGGCTTTGTTTCATATGGCATTACTGATGGGAAAACATGTACAGTATGTCATTCGTCTAGAAAGAAGAAAGACAATAGTCTCGTGCACAATGTGTATTTTTAAATTTTTTTTAGAGCGAAAATATGATTCTGTACTGGAAAAAATCTACACATGAAAGGGACATTTGTTTCTGGAATAAGCTACATTTCTAATAATTGCAAAAGGTGTTAATAGTAGACTTCAACTTTACCTAATTAAAAATAAATGAAAAGATTTATGAGTCATAGCATGTTGAGGCTCTCTTGCCTGACCAATGGTTTCATACACAAAATACACAACTGCGTTTCTCTTCATGAAACAAGTGGGGAAAAAAATCCCCAAACACACAATAAGGGAGCAAAGGGTAATTGAAAGTGCAGAAAATGGGATTATAACTAGTCGTGTGATTCTGTGCTAGTTCCTTAATCTATAGCAACTCACAGTTCCATATATGAAATGAGGAGAAGAAGAATAACTTTCTGAAAAGTTGTTAAGAAGACTAAATGAAATAATGTTCATGGGAAACATCTTGCAAAATGTGAAGCTCTGTTCACACTGGTAAATGTAAAAGTGGACTCATCATAAAGCCATTTAAAAATAATGTGCAGCACAAGGTATCGTTTGATTTGGGAGAACCAAATATCAATCATTCCCACAACTCATCCTCCAAATGCTGATTGTAAACATTATGCATAATAGCCTCTTTCAAATTCTCTCTGTAAAGTAGAAAGTTTAGTATTTGAGATTTTTGCTCTGCCAATGACTTGCAATTGCTGCTTTTTCTTCCATCGATAGAAGTGAGCTAAACTAGGAAAATAAATGGACTGCACATGCATACACACAGCCCATTTCAGAAAAATAATTCCACCTATGTTCATAACACATGTTTCTGCTTACAAACGTCTCTAATATACATATCACTTAATCTTCATGACAGCCTTGAGAATTATTATCTCAAATATGAGAGATGGGGAAATGACGTTCCCTAGAGGGTAAGTGACTTGCTCTATGTTAGCGGAGGGGAAACCAGAATTCTACTCAACCCGGAAGTCTAACCCTGATCTTCTGGTCACGTGGCTATAAATACTCTGAAGTAACTTAGTTCATAGTCCACTAACATATACTAACGGTATAGATACCACTTTAAAAGGATACAGTTCTTTTTAGAAACTGCAGTGACCTGGAAGGAGACCTATCAGTCAGTTCCCAGAAGAAAAAAAAGAAAGGCTGAATTGTGAGACTTTTCCTTAATTGGCATCACTCCTCCTTTCATAATGGGTCCTTATCTAAGAGCACAGAGGACCTGACTCAAGAACACCTGACGAAATGCACACAATTGCAGTCTCTCCTTAGCTCTGTAAATATTTATATTTACCTTAATATTGCATATGACCTCTAATTTACCACTTGGTAAACTTCCCTTTATGGACAAGTAGTTAACTGCATTGCAGGTGAGTGATATAAGCAGTTAAACACGTCAGCTTAATACTGAAGGAGCATAATCATTTAGCTTGTAAACACAAGGATGACTCATAGGGTCGGACATAAAATCACACTTCCTATCACTGCACCAGTCTTAGAGGAAATGGAAGTTTTGCTAAAAGACATGCAAGTGTCACTGGGTTTTCATCCCCACAGTGCCTTGAATAGCAAGAAAGCCCACAGTAAATGGTGTTTAATAATGGTAAATAAAACTTTTACAAGACACCTTAGTTATACTGTCTTCTAGAATATATACAGGCCATTTGTAAGACTTACGACAAAACTGTAATTTTAAGGGAAAAACTATACTTCATGTTTTTATTTGTTCCACTGTAACCATTGATCATCCATGGAAAGACATTCTGAGATCATGACAATGTTTTGCAAAGAATAAAGTGTAATGAACAGGTAAGGTATGTAGTGTGCCTGAATAATAGTAATAAACACCAAGATCACCATCTGACTTTTTAATCTGTAATTATACTAGTTGATATTTTAGTAAGCCCCCACCACATGATGGGCAGGGTGCTAAATGCTTTCACACTCACATTAACTCTTCACAATGACTACGGGGAAGGTACCTCCACTTTATGGATGAGGAAACTGAGGACCGGAAAGGTCCAAGTCACTTGCCAGAGCTCAAATACCTATTTAAATAGTATTTATTTTAAAGTAGAAACTCCTCATAGGGAAAAAAAAAATCTACTTTTATATAATGAGCACTTCCTATTTACCATTCTCTATTCATTCAGTTAAAGTAATGCTGATTACAATGTATGATACCACATTATGTAAGTGGAAGACTAATGGGCTATGGGTGCCTCTTAAATTTTGATATCAGGCTCAGTTAAGTTACCTTAACACTTTATATTTCAGAAACCTCCGGTAGGTTAAAGGTCAAGTACAGTTGAAGAGAGTTCATCTTCATGAGATGACAGTTTCAGGACTGGCGGGGCCCTTGACAAGCTGCCTAACACTCGAGGGTCATTTGTCTGTGAGTGCTATCACATCACCACCATAAAGTCACAGAAGACTAAGAATGCAATCTCTAATTCATTCCTTGATGTTTCCTTAAGAAATTAAATCACTGCTCCACTCTCTAATGAAAAAAGTGGGATACTACAATGGTTTCACCTAGTGCCAGCAATGTCAAATTGATGAGCTAAGAGGGGAAGATTATTCAGCAAAACAGCCCATTTTAACAGATGATATGATTGTGAAGCTTGATTTAAATACATGGGATGTATAGGTAAGGAAGGGACTTATGCTCCTAATAAGTGTATCATTCCCAACTATTCAAGTAAAGAATACCCCTTGATGTTTAAATATCCACTTCTATTCAGAGGGGGAATAGGCTAGACACATAAGAACCCATCAGTTCAAAAGAGATGCTTCTTTCTTCTTAATTCTTGGCCAAACCAGAATTCTTATTGAAGATCCTGGGTCCCTCACTCCTTTCTCTAAGTTATATAGCACCTGCAGGGACAACGGTACTTCTGTGCAATGGATACTAAATATGACACTCACAAAAAACAAAAAGAAAAGTACGTAAGTGACTTTTTCAAGACTCTAATCCAAACAGTATATTTTCGTGTGAATAGTAAAGGTGCTATAACATCTACCGTGAATATAAATAGTTCTTCCGATTTCTATAAAAAGGAACCTATCACACTGTTGATCTTATGACCATTACTGCTTGTACTGTGTGATTATTGCTGGGCTTGATGTTTCTTCTCAATAACACATTTGAGGTGGCTAATGGATGAAAAAAAAACTGAACAATAGTTTATAAATAGGAACACAGTCATGCAAAGACAGTCTGGAATTCTCTTTAAATTTGTACTCTTACATACTTCACAGTAACTGAGAAAGTGGAAGATGCTGAAAGATAAAGGAAACATTAACATATCCAGTATATTTTAAGTTTTAAATTTAGTTTAATGTATTTCACTTTATTGTGACTATTAATTAAAATGGTAAACTTAGCTAACTCTATAATTTAAAACAGCAGTTTATCACTTTTTATTTTGTATCTTTTGGCCCTACCAGATACAGTGACCAGCAATGCAGATAGCCAGGTTGTGAGTCTGTACCACTGGCTTGAGAGTTAGGTAATGAGAACTCGAGACTGACAGTTATCAACTCCTTGTGGGAGAATTTCCTTGGGGGAGTCAAGTCACTTTTCTTAGGACTCAGTTTCCTCATCTGTGAAATGAAAGAGCTTATATTGGAATAAAGGAGTTTATTTCAGTCTAGATTTCCAGAGCGATTACACTATTCATGTTGAAATTATTATTAAAAAACCAAAGATACAGTGATCTCAAAGAAGTGTTTCACACTTCTTTTAATTATGAAAGATTAAAAAAAATATACCCAACAAGCATTGAATGAATTCCTTCCATGTACTTATGGCTAAATTAAACTGGGTTTCATTAATTCCTTATGGATGGCTTTCATTTAGCTTGGGGTTAGAGTGTCCAGATAACATACAGGACACCTAATTATAGTAGAAACATCCCATGTAATATTTGGGACATACTTATAATAAAAAAAAATTTGTTGTCTGAAATTCAAATGTAACTTGGTATCCTGTAGTTTTATTTGCTAAATCTGGCAACCTGGTTGGAAAAGATGAGAAACGTGGAGAAAAATTGGATGAAAGGAAAGCAGAGAAGTATTTTTGGAATTATTAAATGATGAATTAGTTAGTTAATAGAAAGATAAAATAAATTAGTCAAGTAATGTTTCCCAAAGTATATTCTGTTGGACCAGCCCTGTGTGAAACTCTATTAATAAAGGAGAATAATCCTTTATTTATTTATAAATGGTCAAGTAAATTTTGTAAATACTTTATATTTTATCCTCTTCTTAAATGAAGTCATACTTCTTATTGAAAGACTTCTTAGGGCATTTATTTGTGAAAGGAAATAGTGTATTTATAAGGAAGAAATAGGCTGTTTTAGGCTGCCCATACTTATTTGAGTAACTCTTCTCTGTGATCAACAATCCACAGTGATCCACTGAACACACTTTGTGAACATAAGACAATAATACAAAAACGGTGTACTGATGGATCAGTCATTCCAAGCAAATTAACATGGAGGCTTCCTTCCATGGGCAGACATGTGGGTCATTGTGGTCAATTATTCAAGGAGTAGCTGCCCTGGGTTATCCCAAACCACAGATAATTGCCAGCTATGATTACATAGCACAAGTACATTCACTTAAATTACCAGTCCAGTATATACCAGCAATGCTGATTATAAAGCACTGTAATTGGTTAGGGTAGCATAGAAACAGTGACCTAGTATTTGAAACATTCTCTTAGTCTAAATTTGTGGTCTATAACTTGTCAGTGATTGATACTCAAACGTTTGATGCAAAGGAAACAAGAACTCATATGTACCAAGCTTGTTTGTTGTTTGAAAAAGAACATCACTATATTGACAATTAAGTGCATGCTATCATGGTTCATGAGGTATTTTTCATGTAAACATGTTATTAAATTCGCAACATTTTTCAGCCACTAATTTTCTTTATGAATAGTAATGAACTACCATCGTGGGATTCCACAAAAGTTTTACAGTTGGGCCTTGTTTCTTAACAAGCAGGTAATACTCTTCTGAGTGCAGCATTGGGAGCAAATAAGTGAAGTGGTGGTGATTTTAAGCCTCCAAGTGTTGGGCTAATTTGTTATACAGTGATACGTAAACATAATACCAGATCTTTTCTTTGTTTTATTTTAGAGGAGTCATTCATTCATTTGTTGGTAACACTTTCCCATGTTATAATCTTTCCTTTCCCCCAGTTTTGTATTGGAGCAAAGTTATTCTTTCAATAAATGTTTGCCAAGTACCTCTGTTGGGTGCTATTGGGCTGTAGATGCCCAAAGAGGCGAAAGAGACTCAGCCTCACAGAGGAGATGGGAATCCTCACACACGGGATCTGTTTTGTGTGTCGCATGTTGGGCCCAATGCAGTGACAGCACGGAAAGGAGGCGGCTCCTTCTGCTGGCTGGGGAGGGGCAGAATCTTCCAGGAAATGTCCAGAAGGAGCACTATTTGCATTAAGCCTTGAAGGATGAAAGGAATTCTCCCAGGTGGGGAATTCTGTTCTGAAGGAAGAGCATTAGAAAAGTTCTGACAGTACAAAAGAATATGATAGTTTTGAATAACTAAAAGTAGTCTTGGGTACCATGGACAAAATTTATGTAGCTGTCCAAGCAGACAGAATCCTTGAATGCCATCTCAGGCAAGGTGAAGCCACCTGAATAATTTTTTAATAATTGTGCTTAAATCGAGTGTAATTTACATACAGTAAAATATCTAATATCTTAAGTTCAGTGACTTTTAATATATGTAAATACCTTTGTCACCACCACCTGAACCAAGATGAGGCCAGTATAACACTCATGGTAGAAACTGACAAGGACATCATGAGCACAGATATATAATCTGAATAAAATATTAACCAAAATACTGTTAGCAAAATTCAGCAATTTAACAAAGGGTAATACGCGCCAAGGCCAGGTTGTCAGGAATGCAAGGTTGGTTTAACATTAAAAAAATCAATAATGTAAATCACCACATCAGTAGACTAGAAAATCTATAATAACAAAAAATAAATAAATTAATTAATTTTAAAAAGAGGAAACCATATGATTATCTCAATAGATAACAGATGAAGTGATTGATAAAATTCAACACCCATTTGTGATAAAAAACAGAACAAAACTTTTATCTGAGTATTTAAAGCAAGGGGAAGTCATGTCCAGATCTGTGCTGTTTCAAATAGAAGGCATTTTATGAAGAAGCAGCCACAGTTCTTAGTGTTGGAATAGAGAGCTACAGTATGACATTCTCTGGGAAGAGCTTCCAGAGATAGGGGAGAAAGCAAAATCCACAGAAATCCAGCTCTGCTGTTTGAGGAACTATGCCAAGTGCTGACTGCCACTAAGTGAGCAATAGATTCACTCCAGACCTCTTTGAGAGCTATGCAGACAAGCAAGGACTCAGACAGGGTCCATTAAAAACGTGATTGCTCTATACATCACAGGCAGCAGTGATAATCGATATTACTTACATGTCTCTGGCTGCCTTATGCTGAAAGAGAAATGCAACAAGATAAAAACCTGAATAGCTTAGGCCTATGGTGATGGCTCACGGCAATAAAGATAACTGGTAGAAACCTGAGCCCTAGTCTTGTCTGCCACTATCCAGCTATGTGCCCTTTAAAAAGACAGGTTATCCCTCTGGGCCTGTTTCTGTATTTATGAAATACAAAGTGGATTAGACAGAAGGACCTCAGAATGATTCAGATCTGGGTTTCAATCCTGGCTCTAGCCTTAGTCATCAATGTAACCTGTGCCTTACTTTCTACATCTGTATAATGGAAAGAAGCCTCAAAGTGTTCCTCTGACATTAAATAAGATCATGTAAGTGGAATGCTTAACACATTCACTGCACATATTGAACACTCAGTAAAGGTAGATGTTATTAATGGTTATGAGAATTAGCTCTAAGGCTCTAAAATGCTATAACAATAAATTGTAGACTAGAAATACTAATTTGTTCTGATGTGATGTTGTGGAAAGCTTTGAAATTCTGTATATCCTGCCTGTCATCACAGGTGGTACTATAAGAAGCTAGATAATTTTAGCAGGAAGGAAAACAGAAGGGTAGATATTTCTTCATGATTTAATCTTGGTAATGTACCAATGATTTCATTACCATGTGCAAAAAAGTATGATGACATTTCTTATACTTGGATAAATACTAAGTGAAAATTTTAATTAAATGATGCGTCCATAGGTTTCCATCGAACGTAACTAATATGACAACCAGAACCCCCTATTGATTACAGTGGTAAATTTAATCAAATAGTATGTTTGTCTAAGTAATCAGACAGCGTCTGACGTCCAAGGCCAGACATGTGGTTTTTGCCAGTTGTAAATAAGCTGCTCACAGGAACAAAGTACCCCCTTAGAGAACTAGAAATTTAATCATCTGCATTTGCAACATAACACATTGTATCAAATAAATGGCTGCTTTCCCCCCAAAGTTGTATAGTATCTGAGACTTTGAACTATTTTGGTTGGACTGAATATTTAAAGTGGAAATACTCATGAGAGAGGTTTAAACGATTTTACTGTTTGTATCATGCTCCCACCATCTGACGCTTTTTTATTTCCTGGCAATCATAGCCCAAGTTACGAAGAACTTGTAGTAAACTACAGTCAAATTGCATTTTTGGTGGCCTTTGGGCAATACTGGCAGGTTGGCTACCCTCACTGGCCTGTACCTGTTGGTGCCCTTGACTGATGCTCATTGCTTGCCACCTCTACTACCTATGAACTTGTCATTATCTCTTCTGGAAGATGCCCTGTCACCGTCGAGTGGCGAGAGCAGGAGTGGAGTCTTTTACAGTCTTCATCCTGTAGTTCTTGCTTGTCTATTTATTGACTTGGGGTTGGGTTTGTGGGTAGGCACTGTGGCTTTGGAGTTGGACACTTCTGGATCAGAAACCTGGCTCCACTGCTCACAAGCTGTGTGGTTCTGGATGCATTATTTAACCTCTCTGGGACTCTGCTGTCTCCCTAAAGAGGAGAACTGTGCATTGAATACATTGCCTGGCACACAATAATAGCACCGTTCTGTATTTGTTCCATCAGCATATAGGTAGGCTGCTTTCTATAATAAAATGAGTGCAATGATGTACTACATACAGCCTCACTAGAATGTCACGTAGATCTAGACCCAGAGTGAGGAGACCTTCCTTGCCTGAGAAGGATTTGGCAATTTTCAAGCTAAGTGACCTTGGGAAATCCCCCAGGCTCTCTAATTCCTAGAAATGTTTGGAATGGGCTTAACTACACTCACCTAGGATCAGTGTGGAAGTGCTTTTACAAGCTCTGCATTCTAACCAAGATAGGTTATTATTCTATTAATATGTTATTGCAATACTACTGAATGTAATGATTGTTTATAATATTTTAAAAAAGAGATTGACTATTTTTCTGCCCCTTTAGATCTATTGGTAGGACTGTTATGAGCAGAAACTTTCAAAATGGGCCACATGATAAAAAAAAAAGTCTGCTGATTATAAAGCTTATGTGTAGTTAGTGGTCTGTAGTTCTTTGTTGGAACCAACATTAAAATCATCTGGTTATCTGTGATTTCCAATATAACAATTCTCAACAGAAAAAAAAGAGACTGTTTCCTACAAATAATATACCAAAATATACACAACGGTTATATTTTCCTTTTAAATACAAACACACAGAAATGGCAAGAGAAAGAAATTACTAGTGTCTAACAGTAGTCATTTCATAGACTCATCAAGAACTGCAAATACAAAATAAAGTTAGGAGTCAAAATTGGCTTGTACACCTGCTCCTTCTGCAAACAATTTGTATTTCTGCCTCTTGGGGAAATTTCCACAGCTTCAGGAAGAAGCAAATTATGTAGTATTTTTTTCTTCCTCTCCATAAACTGTCTCGTGTAAGTGTCTAGGTCTTTTTCAAAGTCATAATTTTTTATTTTATTCTAAAGAAGTTTCCACTTGACAAATACTTAGAAGCTTATCTGTCCTTTGATAACGTCTTAAGATGATTTACTGCAGCCTGGGAAATAACAGTGGGCTTAGTCCTATCTGGGATAATAGAAATAAATATTAGTTTAAAAAATCCAATTGTAACAATTTGTCCCCTTCCTGGGTTGGTCCTAGCATCTTAAACCTTAACCTGTACACTGACAATACTGATTCTGCTGCTTTAACCCTTTAAAGCAATGTTACTTAAAATACCCACTGTTTTATATATACTTAAACAGGTATGTCATTTCTAATCTAAATTTAGACTGCCATAAATAGTTACCAGTCATATTGTTAGGACTGAAAGTCCATTTTCTAACATCTCCATAAAGTCTTGATTGTTATGCAGACCATAGCTACAGATGTGATGGCAGAATTCCCGCGGGAAGTATTGCAACTATGTATAATTTCTAGCCAGACCCATCTGCATAAACAAGCAATCACATAAACAAACCACACCGTTTGGTTTGACCAAAAGTTATGGCAGGAATGTTCTCAGAGCCACTCATTGCTGTGTAGGTAGATAGATATCATTTCCCTCTGCCTCATGTGGAAAAGCCAAATAGCCCAGTAAATATTGTCTGAATTATAATTCTGACATCATTAATCTTTTTCTTCATATCCTTGAGGTTTGCATCTTGCTCCCAATTTCACACGATAAAAATGAATAAAGAAGTTTAATCAGCAAATAACCTGAATACAATAAAAGAGATCCCAGAAGATAAATTTGCAGGTATTACAAAAGGCTCTTTTGAAAGTTGCACCCTTTGCATAAAAATATCGGTGAGTAGAATAAAATATTTAAATAGCAACATTAACTAAAATGGAAAACCTCAGCATTAGAAAAGCGCACACTCAGGCTCTTCCTTCCTGTAGGAAGCTTCTGTGGCTCGTCATCACCTTTATTTATTTATTTATTTTAATATTTGTTTTTTTTATCCTCACCCCAGGACATTTTTCCATTTTTTGTTCAGGTTGAGTGGGAGGGAGAGAGAGGAACAGAGAGAGAGAGAGAAACATCGATGTGAAAGGGACACATCGAGTGGCTGCCACCCGCACGACTGACCAGGGCCGGGGACAAACTGCAACCGAGGTACGTGCCCTTAGCGGGAACCGAACCCGGGTCTCTCTGGACCGCAGGCCGACGCTCTAACCGCTGAGCCAAACCGGCCAGGGCATATTTTAATATTTTTTTATTGATTTTTTTTTTTAACCCTCACCCGAGGACACTTTTCCATATTTTGTTCAGATAGAGTGAGAGGGAGGGAGGGAGAGAGAGAGAGAGAGAGATAGAGACAGACATCGACATGAAAGGGACACATCGCGTGGTTGCCACCCGCCTTAACTGCTGAGCCAAACTGTACAGGGCTATTGGTTTTTTTTTTTTTTAGAAAAAAGAGGAAGGGAGAAAGAGAAACATCCTTGTGAGAGAGAAATATCTATTGGCTGCCTCCTTCACGCCCCCTACTGGGGATCGAGCCCACAACCTGGGCATGTGCCCTGACTGGAACTGAACAGGGACCTCTCAGTCTATGGGACCAGGCTCAATGCACTGAGCCACATCAGCCAGGCCAGCATCACCTTTTAAATATAAAGTTAATGTTTTCTGTTGGACTGGGACAAGGTTTTTGGATCTGTGAGCCGCTAAAAGAAATTGGAAAACATTTATAAAAGGAGCAAAGGTTTTTTATGTTACCTTGCTACCAAGGCTAACAGCTAGTTGAGTGTATTTCTGTGTCATCCTTCCCTGTACCATGCAATTTAGTATCATTTTCTTAATTATGAACTCCCTGCAGTAGTTTCTTTGTTCCTCACATTATCAAATGTATGTTTTAATATAATGAGTATCTTACACATTAGGTAACTCCTGAATGGACAAGTAAATGGATTAATAAGCATTCAGTAATACCATGGATTGTTTCAAACTGACTCGAGGAAAAAAACGGTGATTTCTTTGCCTTGACATTATTTTGTCTCCTATAATTTTCTACGTCAAAATGCATGAAAATGAATGAAAAGAAGCAACTAGGATGTGTGTGTGTGTGTGCGCGTGTGCACTTCTTTATTAAGTGATATACACAAACAGTATAATCCTCATATAATTTTCTTTGTCTCTGTAAAACATATACCTGATGCAATGTCCTTTTCTAATATTTAGTGATTTTGCTAGTTCAGTACTCAGAAATAAGCACACCACTGCCAACTTGCTTCCAGAAGACAGATCTGTGAGAAATGGTAAAGGGATGGAGTGAAGGCTGATGCCAGAGAGGGCACAAGACTGACCGAAAATCCGTTCCTGTGTTTTGGGTCACTACTGCCCTCTAGGGGACGCATGGAAAACATGCAGAGTCTCGCAAACCTCAAGAAATTTGAGACTTTGGAAAATTATCTGGTCTATGCAACTTTTATTAAGGAAGGCAATTAAAATTACTTCCAGGATAGCTGTATAATCCTAAAAAACTTTTACATTGCATACTTTTCTAGGGCTACCTAATTTAGGTTCACTCTCAGCAGATAAAATGCTCTTTATTTGTCCGTCCTAATTTTCCTGCAGTTTTTTAAACATGTTATTTTGTGTCCTATTACGGAACAGCTGCTTGCTATGACTAATATGTTAGTCACTGTTTATACTTAAGATTTCAGCTTTCAATGCTCCAGAAACCAGAAACCTCAGCTCCTTCAATATTTCATTATAAAGTTAATTTATACAGAGGAAAATATGCAAACATTTCCAAAGTCGTCAGATTGTTACTTATTTCTGGACAAAGAAGCTTCACTAATTCAAAGTGAAGAGGAATGATAAACTTGCGATTTTTACGTGGTAGATCCAATTTAAAATACCCTCAGGTCATTCAATCTCTTTTTATGTAAAACTTGAAAAGTTAGGGATGATACCTGTTGTAATACTACTTTATAGGTAGAAATTAATTTGCTCTTTCCTTTCTAAAATCTTAAAGGAGAATTTAAATCACTAATACTAAAATGAAGTTTTTGGAAGTAAATATTCTGCTTTAAGAAAATTTCATGACTTTAGGGTGATATTGTGGTAGAGTTACTCATAAAACATCTATTTGTCCATCTATTTAACATTTGTTGAGTATTCGATTACTCATTAGATACTATATTGGGGGCTTCTGGTGTTCAAAGAAACGTACCATTCAGTAAAGAAGATAATTAGTATTACGGTATCACATTTTACTATATATTATATTTAATTGTATTAATAAGTATTATTGAAATGCTTAGTTTTTATTATCTATTATATTTGGAGTATCTTGAAAATAGGACGTTTATTTTGCTCATCTTTGTATCACCAGAGTCTTGCATAATTTAATTTTTCAAGCCTAATAGTAGTCCTAAAATCGTGTGCTATAATTCTCAGTTTGTAGATAAAATATTCAGCAATTTATAAGCTAGCAGGTATTAGAGATTTAAACCCAGGTGTGTCTGTGTCATCAACAATATGATTCCTTTGTGCTTATGTGCCTAGCATAGTGCCTGGCACATAGTAGGTTCAATAAATATTTGCAAAGGAATTAATTGGTATGCTCTTTCTAAGTAGTGTATTATTTGCTTTCATTTTGACATCTCAGGTCCTTCAAACTATAATGTTTGGTACATAATAAGTCCTCAATAATTAATTGTTGAATGAGTGAATGAATGTAGATTTTTAGGGAAGTCTCCTTTGAGTATTTTTTCATTACATTAATTCTTATGGTATATAAATAATGGTAAAATAAAGTCTTACTATTAAGTGAGATAAGTGTGTTATGAGATACAGTATTGATGGTAGTCTCTAACCAACCATCTTATAATTCATTATCACCTAAACTCAGGACATCTGATAGGTTATGGACCTGCCTTGTTGGCTTCATTTTTCAGAAATTTGAGGAAATGAAAGGGGGAACTGATGTTGGGAAAAAAAAAATCAGATTCTCACAAGGGGGAAATGGTTGACCATGTGGAAGTAACAAGAGCTTTATGGAACAATAAAAATATAGTTTTAAAAACTGATGGGATGGGGGTCTGAGAAATATCAAACAAATATGGCAAATTTACGAGAACAGATTTTTAAAAGTTCAGGGAACAGATTAGAAGAATTCTATAGCATGAGAATTTGAAAGAGAAAATGCCTTGGAAAGATTGAGAAGTTTGCAAAAATTCTAAATATACCCCAAACCTCTTTATTTTTTAAAAAATCCTCACTCGAAAATATTTTTTTAATTGATTTTATAGAGAAAGGAAGGGAGAGAGAGAGAAAAACATTGATATGAGAAACATTGGTCAGTTGCCTCCATACACACCCTGAGCGGGGATTGAACTTGCAACCTAGGTATGCCCTGATCAGGAATCAGACCCATAACCTTTTTGGTGTATGGGATGGTGCTGCTCCAGCTAACTGAGCCACCTAGCCAGAGCCAAGACCATTGGAAAAAAAACTAAATCTCAGGCTACATATATTTTTGTTTGTCTGCTTTTTAAGTTCAAGGAGCACAATGGTCCCCTAAAAGATGGACCTGCAGCTTAGAGATGATGATAACATTGATGGATAAGAAAGAGAACAGAATTGTAAGATTTCTGTTTTCTTGGTCTATGTCAAGGAGAGAATGATCTTTGGAATGGAAATGATAGACCACTATTGCTAAGAGGGAAGAGAAGATGAATAAAGAGAGTATAAGAGGAAGCCTCATTGTAGATGCCTTTAAGGATTTTGGTTGGTGAGAGCTGTGTCCCTGGGCATTCATTTATTCATCACTTAGAAATTATTGCAACCCTGGGGCCAAGAGGCAGTGTTGGTGTTTTTATAATTATTTTGAGTAATCTCAACTAATTACCAAGATTCATTGAAATGTGAGATTCGGTCATCACCACCTTCTACTTGTTATCTTTGGAGGCTCTTGCACCTGAAATGCTTCTGTCCTTCTGGCTTAAATTTCCTTAAGGAGGCTGATGAAGGGAGAGGTGTAGATTCTATTGTGCTGTGGAGGAGGGTCCAGGTCCTAAAAGAAACTGGCCCTGGAGGAAAGAAGAGGGATGAGGCCTCCAGGGACTGGACAGGAAACCTTGCCTCTTTCTCTTCCTGCAAAGCCCTATCAGCTTCCTCTTAGGTTCCTTGATGCCACCCATACTTTTCTCTTTCTCCTTCCTACACCAAACAGCTCAAATATGGCTCCATCTGAGCCTCACCAGGACAATGAGTGCCCACGCCGTCTCTGGAGATGATGCAAATAAGCTTTCTCGAAACCTGGGGAACTTGCGCACAGGAAGATACCTTGGAAGGGTGTTAAATACAGATAGCATGTGGTCTGATGTGGGGGTGTTTCTTTGCCCAGTTCAAATTTCTAATGTAGTGTGCACATGAAGTTTGTCTTCAGGCATATATAATTCCTATTTCAGAGATTCAAAACATCAATATAACCACCAAAATATCAAATTTTGTGTGTGCTTTGATTCTTAAAAATAGCAGGGTATCATATGCTTTAGACACTGTGCTAACTCTAGGGACCATGAGTAAGCTGAGGACCCTGCTGCAAATGAAAACAACTGAACCACTGCGGAACACCTGTGAGGAGCGGTGGAAAGCAGGGGAGGTGTATGCAGGCAAAGGACTGGCAGATGTGACTGTGATTTTAAAAAGGGGGAGGGAGACAGTCTCTCAAATGATTCAGCAAGGAACAGCTCACATAGATGAACATCATTTCCTTCTCTGAAAGGAGTATTGCGCTAACCAATGGCAGTGATGGAGGTAATGAATATATCTGGACTTCTATAGGATATTTATCAAGGCCTCACATAGCATCCCAGTGGCTAAGGTGAAGGAATATGAGCTAGAAATCAAGGGGGCTGGCAACTTTTTTAATAGCCATACCAGAGGATGGCAATGAATGATAAATGGCTGTCTGGAAGGACATTTGTAACGGTGATGCCTCAGTCCTGTTACTATCAACATTAAAAAAAATATCAGGCATTAGAATAAATAGAAAGTATGCTAGTCAGATTTATCAATGACGTCAGTTAGGATTTCACTTAGTGAATGAGATGACAGAATTAGAATACACTCCCCATTCCAAATTGGAAAAAAAAAAAAAAATAAGTTGGTGGGATGGAACACATTTAATGAGGTAACATTAATGGCCATAAATGTGAAGTCTTTGGAGGTCCAAAACAAAAAATAAAAACCCAGCCACATAGGTACAGGATGGGGTACATGTGACTTGGCTTAGATATTAATGAAGCACTTAGGAATTTCAAATGCCACTCTGATATAGTTGCCACAAAAGCAGATTCGGTGTTAAGAGAAAGCCAATGCTTGGAATAAGGCTATTGCTAATTGTGTTTTATCCTGTACAGGTCAGATTATACTCTGGATTTGCTAAATGTTAAAAAACTGGAGCATGTTCAGAGGGCAGTAAACTAGGGCATCGCAGGAAGGAAACCAGAGAGGGCGAGGGAGCATTGGGAAGGAGCTTGTCATTGGCAAAGAGGAAGGAAACATTTCATTAGTCCAAAAGTTTGCGTCTAGCACCAGTAAGTGGAATTTACAGATACACGTGATAGTTTGATTTAAGGACTTCCTGTCTACATGAACGGTCTTATGTTGGGATGCCAAGAGATTCCTATCATCAGCGGTGTTTCAGTATCACTGTAGTCATCAGAAGCATATAGGATCATCGTTCCTGACCTTTAAGGTCCCTTTCAACTTTGTGAGTCTTTGGATCTAGAGTTGTTTACTAAGCATTTATTGTACAATGACACTATCTGACCATTTTTTGGGTCACTTTTAGGCTGTACTTTTAGGAATTGTGGAAATGGAGCAATAGTGACCTTATCATCTCTCCGCCTACCCCGACGTGAGAGTCCTAGGGAGCAGACTGTGTATAGCACTTCATATTTACCCCTCTCTGTTCTGATGTCAGCAAGGAAAAAATAGGCAAATTAGGGCAACTGGGTAAAGCCATCACCTGGATGTGTTTCCAGATAGAGGGACCATTCAGTGCTTTAGATGAAACTTGCTATCTATGCTGTCATTGAGCAAAATGCCATTATGATCAGTGATCATTAGCCTATAATAGTGTCAAACTTTCTTTCAGTGCTATGACAAAAACATGTGATTGTTGCCGGGCTGGTGCGGCTCAGTGGATTGAGCATTGTCCCATGGACTGAGAGGACCCGGTTCGATTCCTGGTCAGGGCACATGCCTGGATTGGGGGCTCTATCCTCAGTAGGGGGCCACCAATCAATGTTCTCACATCGATGTTTCTGTTTCTCAAAAAAATCAATAAAAACATATTTAACAAACAAATGTGATTGTTGTTGACAATTTTAATTATTCCACTGCATAAAAAAACACTTCCTAGTCTTGAATACAGTTGCACTGAGGTGATGTCAACAATAGTCACAGTTTATATTTAGCACAATGCAATGCTACCCTCTTTAGGTATGTAAGTCCATTATTTCAAATATAACACATTCAAGAGACAAGGAATATCAATAACAATATACTTTTTTCTTTGTAGTGCCTTATATCAAATATTTGCTGATAAATTCAGATCTGTATTGAATATTAACTCTATATTCCATCTGCTCTTGGTAATTTTCTTAAGTTCAAAGGTGCACATTTACCTAAGGAACTAAGAAATTTTTGATAAAAATAGTTCACTATGAAACTTCAGAATCATTTTTGACCCTAGCATAATTCTTTTTCACTTACAATGTACACAACATAAAAGCTACCAAACGACATAAGAGTTAAATATTTTCTAACAATACTAAGCTCAGAAAAGAGCTTATCTAGCATTTTTTTCTGCTTGCTTTACATTTATATTTGTGTCACAATACAAATAGAACTTTTACAGTTCAAGATTAATGCTATGGTTTTCTATGTTCATCCTATATCATCCAAACTGCAGTTGGACCAAGCAGCAACAAAAAATAATCAGCCACATGCTGAATAACTCATTGTAAAAATATTCGTGGACACTCAAAGTGAGTATCAGAAAAAACGTCCTAGATTAAATGACTAACTCACCATTTTTATTTTGATAAAACTTCAGAGAACTGTTGTGATGGTTCAATATAAACAATATACGTGAAGCTCTGCCAGGGATTCACTCCAGGTAGCTAGTTTTCATGGAACGTTGTTATACTTGCCATTATCAGTAGTAATAATATAATTAAAAACAATATTAGCACCTGAATTTAGAGTCAAGCAGATAATCCATTTGATATTTGAGAGGTCTGTTTTTCACTTTTTGTGTAAAGTTTCCCACTGGTTCAAAAACAGTTGATTAAAAAATATTGAAAATAATGACCTAATTGTTGTACCTTCAAGTATCATCATTGGCTTACTACACCAAGCCAGCAGTGGTGGATTAAATGGCAACTCGAGGGCTGCTTAATCTAACTGCTACTAATCTTCATCAAACAGCCTCGTCCAATGGAATTTGCTCTATGGAAACCCTGCTCCGAATGTAGCCTCATTTGTCAGTAAAATGCCCACTGATGTTAACAAAGCTCTCCTGTTTAACTAGAATAGAAAGAAGAAGAATTTTAGGTTTAAGAAAGTAGAATTCTTGAGTCCTGTAACCACGCCTCTAGGAGTAAATGTTTCTAATGCATATCAACAAAGGCAAGTCAAGAAATAAATTGCATATCCTTAAAGAGTAGTATGCTAATTTTTCTTTTATGATTTTCTTTGGGTTTAGTAATTCAATATGGGCTGCCTCAAATATAAATGTAAGCAATTGTTAAGAAATTACTTCCAAGAAAACAAGCAGAATCTTTCCTCTGTTAAGAGGTTTTCATCTGTTATACACTCTCATATCTTGGAGCAGATTAGATTTTAGTGTTTGGAGAAAATGAGATGCTGGAAGCTAAGATTATCACAAAATTACAGGGCTGGGGGGTCATCAAAAGGTCATTTAGTTCATCTTCCTATCTTCATTCAAAATAGCATCCAAGAGAGAAAACATCTTCTTGAAAATTTTCAACATAAACTGCATTTGAACCTTATCTGCTCTAGCTCTCTTTTTTTTGGTTTGTTTTTTTTAACAAGTACTTCATTTCTGAAGGAATTTTGAAAAAAATTATTTGGCGGCCATCGTAACAGAGCTGCAATGAGGAGGGCAGCGCCCTTTGGGTTTTATACTCAAAGGAAACAACCCGACGCCTGCAAAGAGATAGGGCACTTTCTGAGACACTGGCCCAGAAGAAACCTAGCGCCTGTGACAATGGAGAAAAGAATATAGATTCAGACCAAGCATTAAACGAAGGGGAAACCAAGTATACGAAAAATGGTTTGGTATTGCATCATTTGCAGAGGAGAAGATATGGGACATTTTGGAAGAGATTTGAGTCAGACATTAGAATTTATTCAAAGTGAGAAGGTGTGCTAAACACTGATATGAATTCCTCTTTAGGTTATAAAATGTTAATCTTCAGTGATCATCTTTTCTTAAAATATTCTAATGTTTGAATTGTTCAGGTAAAATAATTTACTGGAAGATGGAAGGATGACCTCATTAAGTTCAATCTAAATGATTTAATAAATGCTGTTTAATACCTATACTTCTTTAAGATGAAAAAAATAATCTCCAGAATTTTTTATATCTTCATAACATGAAATGTATTACTTCTAATACCTAACATGCATAGCCAAAATACAAAATATTTTATCTGTGCATCACCAGGCTTATAATGGGTTAGGAATACCCTCACCTCTATCCCAAACAGCTCCAATTAAATAGATTTAAGACCTTTTCATATTAGTTTTAGGTAAATAATGTAAAGTACACTTAGAAACAATTAAAACTACATTTCAACTAACAAAATGTAATAATGAGAACTGGGCGCATAACTAATTATATAGCCATATAAACTAAAGAGATATAAATAGATAATAAAAGAGAACTATGAAACTGCTTAATGAAATAAAATAGTTTTTTTTTTTGCTTTCCCAATTGCCTGATAAATAGTATTGAATTTTTTAAAATTTATTTTATTAATTAATTTTTGTTACAGATGTTTCTCCTTTTTCCCCCACTGATTCCCCCCTCTCCCTCCCTTCCTGCCCTGTCCCCAGTTTGTTGTCCATGTCCACTGTTCATGCACACATGCATATAAGTTCTGTGGTTTATCTCTCCCCCACCATCCCCTCTTCTGGGGATTGTCAGTCTGTACCCCACTTCCATGTCTCTGGGACTACCCCATTCCTCAGACTGTTATGTTCATTATATTCCACAAACAAGTGAGATCATATATACATTGAATTTTTAAGTTCACTATGAACAAATATCTTTGTGTTGCATTCATTTAAAATCAGATTTCAAAAGGTATGCATAGCTAAATTATCTGACAAGGTGTCCCTGCATATCCATAGAGGTCCAAGAGGCAGTTACAGAACACCCATTTCTTGGGTGTGAGATTTGGATTTAGACTCGTTTAGAAGAAATAGCAATAGGATTGGTGTTTATTCTGTAGCAGCCAGGGGGCTTTTATCTGCTTTTCGTATACAGGGCCTGTTGCTAGTAGGAGATTCAAAGTAAAGACACAAGTTTATTTGAAAGGGCATCGGTCAGACCTGAGTTTTAATCTCATCTTTATTACTTTCTGGCTAGGTGAACCGACAGAAGTAACTTTATTTCTCTAAGGACAGTGTAAGACCACCACCATTCCTTACAAACATCAGTTCCCTTTCCTGTGGGGTAGGGAGGGTTTTGTGATAGCATGTATGGGAGTGGCTGTATTTATAAGTAAATACAGATGAGAAATAAGTTTCTCTAGTCCTGGCTTCCGGAAATGGAACTTCTGTCTCCATTGGTTGCGTTATATGACTTTAAAATGATCTCATTGACGGTATTTACATTAATTAAACAGCTCCTTTATAGCAGAATGCCAATATATTACTTTACAATAAGAAATACATCCATCAAGCTAATGAGTTATATTGACTGTTGTATTTTCTCCCTGTAAGTATAGACATAGAGATATAAATATAAGTATATGGGATGGAGAGTTATAATCAATGAACTGATTAGCAAGTGAATCTGGGTTCAGAACTGTGAGAATAAACTGGGAAGGGTAAATGGCTAACGTAATGGAGTCTTCCCCTTGGGGTTACATTTGCTGCATGGCCTAGAGACTTGTGTTCTTGGGCCAGAATCTTTCCCTGTCAGGGGTGGGCAGGCACTGCCCATATTTGCCTTTTTGAGTTTTCTTCCTTTTCTGTACCAATTTCTGAGAGACAAGAATTCTTACTTGTAAGAGTTTTAAAGTTACATGTGGACTAAAAGCTGAAATTTTAAGCTGGAATACTTTTTTATTAGTTAGCCTGGAAATGCTAGGTAATAATGTGCAAATGCTGTACTTACGCTGGAAGCAAGACTGAGCTTCGGCGACTATTCCAGCTGCAGTGTTGAAAGATCAGAACTACTTGATTTCATGTCAGTTTTTTCTTTGAAAAAGGGTACAGTATTTTTACTTAGCGTTAATGCTATTTTCCAGTTTTTCCACATAAGAAACCCTCCTTGCAATGTCTCTTTTTGGCAAAAGCTAACAGAATTACATAAAAAGATGGCGATCAATGAAAACAGAAACACCATCATAATGGAATCTGGGATTACGAGACTGAGAACCTGGGAATCAAGCCCAGTTCAACTTTTACAATAATGAGATGCTCACTTGTATCTCATGTTCTGTGAGGGATGGGGGAAATGAGGACGTGTAAGGGAGTCTTATCTGGTTCTCTGCCCATTTAGCTCATTGCTACACCACAAAGTGCTATAAATTCACAGTCCTTCTGTAAGGCCACGGCATTCTCAGGGGAAAATGATATACCTAGTTTAGAAACTGCAATAGGGTCAAATAAATGTAATTGGGAATAATAAATGCTGTAGAAAAAGTCTGAACTGGGGAAATCCCTGGGGTATTAGATATTGGAACAACGGCATATAAGAAAAGCCATAATAGCATTAATTTGGATAATTTATTTCTTGGAAGGATTTTTAAAAGAATAAAATTTCTATACTTCACATATTAAATATGTACTCTAATATTCAAAATGTTTATTTTGATTATATGTGTATTTGTTTATTTATTTATTTTTTGTGTTTGAGGCTGTTATTTATTTGTTTTTTAATTTAAATTAATTAATTTATTTTTGTTACAGATGTTTCCCCCCCCCACTGATTCCCCCCTCCCTCTCCCTCCCCGCCCTCTCCCCAGCTTTGTTGTCCATGTCTGTTGTTCATGCATACATGCATATAAGTTCTGTGGTTTATCTCTCCCCCACCACCCCCTCTTCTGGGGATAGTCAGTCTGTACTCCACTTCCACGTCTCTGGGGCTCCCCCATTCCTCAGACTGTTATGTTCATTGTATTCCACAAATAAGTGAGATCATATGATACTTGTCTTTCTCTGTTTGGCTTCTTTCACTTAGGATGACACTTTCCAGGTCCCTTCATGTCGTCTCAAAGGATAAGAGATCTTTCTTTCTTACAGCTGCATAGTACTCCATTGTGTATATGTACCACTGCTTTTAATCTATTTGTCTACTGATGGACACTTGGGCTGTTTCCAGATCTTAGCTATTGTAAATAGTGCTGCTATGAACATGGGGGTACATATATTTTTTCTGTTTGGTGTTTCAGGCTTCTTAGGGTATATTCCTAGAAGTGGGATCACTGGGTCAAAGGGAAGTTCAATTTTTAATTTTTTGAGGTAACACCATATTGGTTTACATAGTGGCTGCATCAGTCTGTATTCCCACCAGCAGTGCACTAGAGTCCCCTTTCTCCACCCCATCGCTAACACTTGTTGTTTGATGATTTGTTGATGGCGGCCATTCTGACGGGTGTGAGGTAATACCTCACTGTTGTTTTAATTTGCATCTCTCTGATGATTAGTGATGTTGAGCATTTCTTCATATGTCTCTTAGCCATTTGTATGTCCTGTTTGGAGAGGTGTCTATTTAGTTCCTCTGCCCATTTTTTAATTGGTTTCTTTGTCTCCTTTTGTTGAGCTGTATGAGCACTCTATATATAGGAAATTAACCCCTTATCTGATATATCATTGGCAATTATGCTCTCCCATACAGTGGGTAGCCTTTCCATTTTCATGAAACCATAACATGTAAAATCTCCCAATTTATAATATATATGTATATATATATATTATATATATATACATATATATTATATATATATAATGAAAATAATCCACAGCGCCCATTTAAGGGTCAAGCATGTGTAGCTCTGAGTTAGAAAATTGCACAATGAAGTGCTAATTCCTGTTATAACTGATCTCTAAGCAAGAAGCCCAAGGAGAATGTTTCAGTGACATTTCTCTGTAGTAATGCTTCTTGTTCTTTAAAACATTGATTTTTTAAAACTTGTATGTCCTGATTAAGTAGATACTGTATAGTGGATCTTGTAGCGGATCACACAAATTAAAAATTATTACTTCCTAATATATTGTTTTATTGATCTGATGTAATGGAGTTTATATTTTAGTACGTTCAAATTTTTAATAATAAAATTATTTTCATAAAATTTTTGTCATAGCATTTTGTGGATCTATAAGTACTTTCCTGGTTTCAAAAATACATTTTAATTTTGAAAGAGACAATTTCTGGATTCTGGAAGAGTTTAAATACCCAACATGCACAATGTGTTTTCAATCATCTGCCTTTGACAGCTACCATGCCAATATTTAGACTTTATCAGACACTTTGCATGTGAAATTAGGACAGGAACTCTTTGCAATGAATTTTTAAAATCTTAGTTTTATTGGCCAAATTTAAGAGTCTTGTGATCAGTAAATGGAGAATTATATATAAATATATTATAATCAAAAGAAAGCACATTTTTAATTAGTTTTAAAAGATTAGACTTCTAAAATGACTAAACTTTTTGGTGCTTTGTCCTCTAAATTATAGGATTAGAGCAGTAAAATGATACTTGAGGGGTATTTTGAAAACCTTGGACGTTTAGTGCCACACACACTCATGAAGCAGTTTTACTAATAGCTCAGTGGTGTGCAATATGGAGAAATAATGCAAACAGTAGTCATGGAGATTGCCCTTTTTTTTTTTTTTGTGGTACGTGCCCCTAGCAGGAATTGAACCCGGGACTCTCTGGTCTGCAAGCTGACGCTCAACCGCTGAGCCAAACTGGCCAGGGCGACATTGCCCTTTTTTATTAAATCTTAAAATATCACTTATGTGTATGGGTTAGTTATACTTCTCCATACAAGCAAACACAGCAACCATCTTACTGATGCAATAACTGATCAAGGAAACAAAAGGGAGAAATGAAGGCACATAAAGGAAGAAGGGAGCGGGCAAGATAGAAACCCCACAATCGCAAGTTACTGGATGGGCAGATATAAATGACCACATTTGTTTACCCTCCCACTCTAGCCAAATGCAACTATAAACCTTTTGGTTCTTTTATTTTACAGTTAATATTTTAAACTCTGAAAGTCTCAACCCACCTTTTCTGTATCACTGGACAGGTACCACGTGGTCATTTAACAGAAGGACCATTTCTCACCCACCCGAACCAGAGGCAGGAGAAAGAGGGTTGATTTAAATACCCTCACTCAGAATTTACTGTGATTTAAAAATCTCTGACTTAATGCTGCATTAACTACTGGTGGCTGTTTTACTGCCTTTAAAACATGCATATATAATTGGATACTGTAATGCTTTTCGGGTAAAATAAATACCAACTCGCACTAAAATAAATACTCTGCATGATGAAGTTCATGTAGACACAAATTAATCATTTACCAGTTAACCAATATGCACAGGAAAGAAATAGATCACTTATTAAAGGTTGCCTCATCTATAACATGGGAAAAATAAAATGCTGATATATTTTACTGTGTTGCTGTGAGGGAAAATATATAAAATTATTGCTAGCAGTTTATAAACCATAAAATGCAGTATGAACATTAAATTAATAATATTTGTACTAATTCAGATTCAACATCCTCTGCATTAAATATATCTTTTTGTCTATTGAAGCATACAGAAAACCAAGCCGAGCCTTTTTATTTAATTTTCATGGTGTTTTCAGAATTCTGCAAAGCATCACATAAGTTATTGGTTATATCACGTTAAAAACTTCTCAGTGGCTCACTCCCACCATTTCTAAGACAAAGTTCTTCACTGTTCACATCCCCAACTGCATTTTTAAAGCCTGCTCCCAAAGGGCTTTATGTATTTCACTTGTATAGACTTAGCAGTTATGAAGGGAACATGGGTTCGAATTTTTCAATTCAGGCAGAAGTTATTAATATGCTCTGTGCTTTGGTTTATTTTAAATTATAGATTGAAATAGGGGAGTAATGTTCAATGGGGGGGGGGTAGTGTTGGGTCACAGCATTTTGTATCAAATTGATCTGCAGGGTACATTTTCTGTGTTGGGACACAGCATGGTCTGAAGCAGCAGATTCTCAGGGCCATCATACTACTCAGAATGTTAAAGGCTTTAGAGATAAATTAAGCTTCTGTTTCTCAGCTCAAGTCCAGAAATATCATTCAAGGACACAAGGGAGAAATAAGCAACATAGAACATAGTTCCTTTCTTCTTCTACTTTTTAAAAAATGGACTTTTATTATTTAGAAGACCAACCTGTACAAAACCTGTAATCCACTCAGCACATTTTTAACATTGTCAATGTCCCTTTGACTCTCAATGATAAAGCACATCAGACGTTTCTCCACTCACTTCCTTTTATAGGGGCCGTTAATATAGAAATACCTCCTCATCTTTGTGAAATGATAAATGACTGACTGGAGATGTCTGAAATATTGCCAAATCTCCCCTATGTATCATGTGCCACCAGCAATAATAAACAGGGACTAATCTTTGGTCATGAACTATATTTATGGCTTTCTTGTCATCAGGAGGTAGATATTTTCTTGAATCAGTTTAAGGCTCTACTATTTATGCTAGCAACATATGTGCTAGGCCTAAGTCCAAAGGAAAATAATCCTCCCATTTTCTTTCATTTAACTATTTATGGAGCTTGGCATTTCCATCTGTATCAATTTCTCTCTCTCTCTTTGTTTTTGGTACCAGGATTCACCCAGGAGTGTTCTGATCTGGCATCTAATTTATCCTAGTCAGTTCACCATTTTGATGATAACAGTCTCTTTGTCTGACAGGAAAAGTAACAGGGAAAGGAATATGGCTAAAATACAATCTTATCCCAATTAAAGCTAATTAGTGATCAAAAGGAAGCACAGTGAAACTGTTTCCTCCATTTCCTAAATCCAGCCAGGGGCTGGGGGAATCAAAGTTTTTGTAAAGGAACTATAATAAGGGTAGAACACCAGAAGATTAGACTAACAGAAGACAAATTAAGGCTTGGAGGGAAAGGAAATAGAGTCAATAAAGGTGTAATTCTACATAATTCAGTTTAGTTTAACTAATATCTATCAGGTGTCTGCTGGATACCAGAGACTGGAGTAGATACTTGGGATACAATAGTCAAAACAAAAATCACTGTCCTCATAGAGCTTACATTCCAGTTGAGGGAGACAGACAATAAATGAGTCAATTACATAATTTATTAGAGAGTGGCAAATATCATGGACAGAAATAAATCAGGGAAGGAAAACAGGAATTGTGGGAAGATATTGCATTTTTAGAAGGGTGGTTGGTGAAGGTCTTATTGAGAAGTTGACGTTTGAACAAAGACTTAAAGGATGACAGAGCAGCAAATTATGTGGATTCTATGGGGAAGAGAGTCCCAACAGGAAACGGCAAATGCAAAGGCCCTGAGCCTGGAACACCCTCGGTGTGCTGGCAGACGGTAAGGAAGTGAGTGACTTGAGTGGAGAGAGTGTTGGGGGGCAAGGTAGGAAATGCGGTGATCATGGTGGGCTGAAGCATTTATGCCCTTGAGGACCATTGTTAGACTATAGCCTTTACTCTGATTCAGACAGGGAGCCACTGGAGAATTTTGAGTCAAAGAGCAAAATGATCTGACCTATACTTTATTGAAAATAAGCTGTAGTGGGCAAGGGTAGAAAAAAGATTACTTAGAATGAAAAGTTCAAGCCCAGCTGGAGTGGCTTAGTTGGTTGAGTGTCCTCTTGTGCACCAAAAGGTTGCTGGTTCGATTCCTGGTCTGGGCACATGCCTGGGTTGTGGGTTCTGCCCCTGGTCAGGGCACATACAGAAGGCAACTGACTGATATTTCTCTCTCTTCTTCTTTTTCTCTCTATTCCTCCCCTTTTCCCTCCCTTCCTCTCTTTAAGCATATCCTTGGGGTGGGATTAAAAAAATTCAACTTACCTCTCTGTATAAATTTAATAACTATGAGCCAGAAATTAATGAAAGGCAGTAGATTAAAATCATATGCAAACACAATGAAGTTGTAACTACACAAAGCTAAAACTGGTTGGAAGAGAAATTAAATAAACAATCAATTTCATTTCTACAGGACCAAATGGTAAGTTTGAAAACATTTTAAACTAAAAACATGAGTAACTAGTGATTAGAAAACAACAAACTATTAAAGTTTGGGAACTTTGAGCATCTATTGTTAAGGAGTAGGTGAAAAATCTCCCTTTGTAACAGGTTGTGGAATTAAACAAGTGCCTCTTATGATGTTGACATGGTCTCCTCAGGTACCCTTTAGTTCTTGGCTTCTCAGGAGTTGAAAATTGGGGAAACTTGAATTAAGAACAAAACAAACCATCAAGAAAAATGAAGGGAGCCGTAGTTTGGGTTAATCATAAATGCTGTTATTGTCAAATATAAAACTTTGAGTAATGAGAAGATTTTAAAAAAGAATTGGGTCTTCTCCAGGGAACAACGAAAATGAAAAAATAAAAATATTGACAAAAGGTGAATTTAGCCTTATAATAGTCAGCTTTCTGGCAGTTAGAATTATAAGATTATGAAACAGCTCTCCCCATCTCTCCTGGGCCATTTAGGCTTAGAACAAATTGGACCTGAAAAAGTGTTAAAATTCACAGTAGGCGTGCCCACTCAGAGCGCCATTTCTCTCTCTGAAGTAGGTTCTACATCCACCTAGGGAAATTTCTATTGAATTATAATTAGGTGGCTAATTAAAAAGTGGATTATCAGCTATATTAAAATATGCCAGAAAGATGTGCACATCATTTAATCTTTAGGAAATCCCACCTTTTTCTTAAAAAATACTTCTCAATCGGAAATTCTGTGTATAACATGTACATTTTCTTTTTTCTTCTTAAATCAATTTTATTGAAGTAAGTCTAAGCTTTTTTTTGTTGTTGTTTATTGAGGTGATGGAAGTCATTGGCGCTTCCTCTGCTAATAACAAGTACCCACATGTTATAATTTTTCTTTACAATGAGAATCCATGGCCATGATAAAACCCCAAGGCAATGTAAGGTCCCCAGAAGAAATAATGCTAATAACGAAAATAATAACTGTTGCCATTTAGTCACTGCTAATATACAGGGTTGTGAAATAGTAGGTTTACAGTTATGAGTGTGCGAAACACAGAGTTTATTCTTGTATTGCTATTTCTTAATTATTGTATTATTTTTCATACAAACAACTATAAACCTCCTTTTGTCCCACTCTGTATGTCAAATGCTGTAGTTCTCATTTATTATTTATTTATTTATTTATTTATTTATTTATTTATTTATTTATTTATTTTTATCCTCACCCGAGGATATTTTTCCATTTTTTGTACAGATAGAATGGGAGGGAGAGAGAGGAAGGGAGAGAGAGAAACATCGATGTGAAGGGACACATCGAGTGGCTGCCACCCGCACGACCAACCAGGGCCGGGGACAAACTGCAACCGAAGTACGTGCCCTTAGCGGGAACTGAACCCGGGTCTCTCTGGACCGCAGGCCGACGCTCTAACCGCTGAGCCAAACTGGCCAGGGCTGTAGTTCTCATTTAATTGTCTCAATAGCCTTATGAGGTAATTTTGTGTCTAGTAAACAGATGAGGAAACTGAGCTTAGAAAGTCAGGCAGATTATTCAAGGTCACACAGCTTGAAGGTTATAAGGCTGAAATTCAAACTCAGGTCTGTTTGACCTAAAAAGTTTTGCATTACACAAGTTTTCCATCTTTAAACTCTTTTAGCATTAAGTTAAAACTATATTGTTGCATTGAAGTGGTTTTGAAATGGATTATATTTATGTACTATATAAACAGTTATTTAGGATTTTATATTAACCGGACTATATTTCCTAGCCATGTGTTCAAATATCAGTTTAATTTATAAAGTAAATGACCATCAGGAGACTCCAGAGCCATTAGTAACAGCAGAAATTAAAAAGTAATAGTCACCTGGTACTATAAGTTACTTTTTATTTGTCTTTTCCATTTTCTTCTGATTTCTAAGAGGGTAGAAATTAAATGATAGCTCATGAACTTTGGTACAATTCTATCTAAGAGTCAGCTAGACTAGTCAAATATTAAGTGGGTAATTTCATTCCTGAAGGCACTTAAAAATTGGCCACCCGAAGTAGATGACTTCGCAGATAGGCATGGCCAGCTATACTAGGGTGGGCTTACTGAATTGCTTACAGTAGTAGTACTCAGTTCTGATGCCATGGGCGTGATTTGGAATTCCTTTTGAAATAAATAATGGTGACAATAACAATGCAGTTATTTTAATATTTTTGAGGGCCAACTATGTTATCAGACACTGTGCCCATCACATTCATTACTTTACTCCAGGGTTTCTCAAACTTGGTACTACTGACCTATTGGACCAGGTGACTCTTTGTTGTTGGGGGCTATCCTGCATCTTAGGAAATTAGCAGTATTTCCGGCCTCTATTCCCCAAATGCCAGTAGCACACCCACCCCCTTCAGTTGCAGCAGCCCAAACTATCTTCAGACATTACCAAATGTCTCCTGTTGGTCAAAATCGCCCCCAGTGCAGAACATTTATTTTCTCAGTAACTCTAGGAGGTTGGTACTATTAGACTAATACTATTACAGATGAGGAAACTGTGGCTCCACTGGGTTTAAGTAAAATGCCTGCAGTCTTACCGTTAGTAAATTACACAGCTGGAATAGGTTTCCTGCCTCTTGGATGCTGGTATTGTGGTTGAAACACACAAGAGAGGTTCTGCCCTCTTTCCCACTCTTTTCATTCCTGTATGACATCACAGGTTTGGAGCAGTGGGAAGAAAGAGGGGGTGCACATGACACAGTGCACAGAACTTTCTGGTATCATGGTCTTTTATTCAACAGGTCAATTGCATGTTAATTGGAATTCTTCAAACTAATGAAAAAAATTACAAGTGTTAGATGGTCTATTCTCAGGGTTTTTGAATGTCTGATTTAATTTTAAACAATTAGCGTGCCATTATGGAGGAGTATTACGATGAGAATCAATATTACACTAAACACTAATATTTTATTCAGTATTAAAAATTAATACAAATGCTTTAATCCTACTTTCTTTAAATGAGAAGAAATGCTTCCAGAGGGCGATTTCGGCTCCAAAGAAAATGTTATCTTCCTCGAAGACTATTGGTATTATGTTTTCAGTAGATCATTGCTTAAATGAATCCATAAGATTTAACTGAATGAAATTTGTTTATTTCTTTATAAAGTGTATTAATTTTTCAACATATCAAAAACTGTTTTTCATTTTATACCTGTATCTCATGTTAAGGTGACAACAAAATACATTATTGTCCAATATTGCTAAAAGGACAAAATAACTGTTATAATCTTGATTTTAGGATATTACTCTTCCCTCCCTTTCTCCTTCCCTTCCTCTCTATTTTTTTCTTTTTTCCACTTGATACTCTAATTTTTTTTGATACAGAGATAATCTTGGGATTTTTGAATCTAAATATATCCAGACTCTGTATTTTACTTCTTTGCAAAGAGGAACTAATAAATTTAGATAAACTAAATTAGATAAACACCTAGAAATAGTTCAGTTAAGTATGACTTCAAAACTGGATTTCAAATCTACCTTCCAAATCGTGTCCCGGTGTGCCTTTCCCAGCACCCGGCCTTGCTGTGCTCCCTGATTTTAGACTCTGGGCCCAGTACCTGGACTCTATGCCCTTCCCCTATATAGCCCATCCCTCTGCTTCTACTCCTAGCTTCAGTAGCTCTTCCACGCTTCCAAGCTAGGGTAGCACTGAAAGATTTCCATAGCTGGGATCTAATGAAGGCATTTACAATTTATTTTATTTTATTACTTACTCACTTTAATTTCTAACTTTTCAAATATTTGAAAACTATGAGAAAGCTGTATCTTTTATAACACCGCTAACTTTGCTAATTATTATACTCTGTTCCTCAGTATTAGACATGTTTTGCTCCATATTTTGGAGATCTCCCAATTCGGTTGGTCAGGTCAATCACTTAATATGCAAATACCTTGAAAAGCTACTCTTTAGGAAAAGGTTGTTGAAATTCTAAAGGCACTATTAGAAATTAAAAACTACCATGCAAAAATAAAAGCAAAAAAATTAATTGTCGAATAAATTAAGCTACTTGAAAATTAGAAATTGGTGGTATGTTCAGCAGTAATCACCATTACAAATAGAAAGATTTAAACTAAAAAAAACCCCACACTTAATGGGTTGACTCTTTTAAAATATTGGATTTAATAATCATTTTATGCATATGGCTATTCTGAAAGTTCTTTTGAAAATGAAAGACCAGTGTCTTAATGAGAAGTATTATTACATGAAAATATTTGAATCTGGCTTATGAAAAATAGGACTTGAGAATTTAAGTTGTGTGCATAAAATGCAAATGGATTTAATTAACTGAAAACCCATAAGACAGAACTTCTTCAAATAAGCAATTACTTTGGGGACTAATAGTGTAAATAGTATCCTGATTCATTAGCACAAATACCATATGAGAGAAGGATCAGTAAATTTTATCCTTTAAGTTATTTATGCACACATGGTAATATCTCATTAATTTAGGGCTTCAGTAAATTTAAAAATCTTTCGATAGTTTGTTCATGAGCCGGGCTGACGTTTACCTTTGCTTTGCAAACACATTTATTTATAGATAGATAATATATGGTGTTTTAAACATTTATTTTCCATCTTATGTACACTTTTTAGATGCAGAATAAACTATTTTCAATGAACCTCAGGCACTTTACAAGCTCCTACATACATCTAATCTATATGCTAATAACAAAATGTTCATACGATTTATTATAACAGGTCTCCTTAAGGATTTTCTACTATGTAATGTTTTGTTGAAGTTACTGTATGTAGTTTAAACTAATAAAATCCACATTTGTTTAAAAGTTATCTATAATTCAGCCTTCCCACAAATTCAGATATGCCCACCTTCCTAATTCGTTAGAATAAATTAAATTTTATGATATTCACAGCTTTACATATATAGAGAATTTTTCTCTTAAATATGCATTAGAATATCCAAAGAAAAAATAAAATACAGTGAAGAATGAAAATAAATGTTTTGTGGGTAGACAAAGGAGATGAACTATCTCAAACCAATGTAAGTCCTTTAGGCACAATACTCTGGTGAAAGAACTCAGTATGGGGCCCTTTCTTCAAAAGCTGATTTTGTTTACTTGGGATGACTCAGTTTTAATCACTTCGAAAAAAATAATAGTTTTTTCCTATTAAAGGCAATCAGTGCCCAGGCCAAAAGGGGTGGATGCTCCGAACTAGGACATCTGGGAGAAGAGAAATGCCACCACACAGCAATCTGGCATTTGTAAGTCATCCTTGTATATGACCATGACTTTTAAGAGTCCACATGTCCATTTTCTGCACAAGATGCTACTGTGGAAGTTAATGAAGGAGAACCTCATTAAAATGGAGTCAGGAGGCCAGAAGAGGAGCCATCACTTACTACCAATCCCTGTCAGTTATAGACCCCAAAAGGAGGAGTTGTCCATTACGCCTCAACAGGAAGAGACACCCAAAAATCCATTAGAATTTACAGCTCCAGCAGGAGGAAGGAAGATTTCCTTCCTTGCCCAGCAACTCACCCAATGAGAAACTGTTACCACCCTGAACTCTCAATTTCCTCCAGTGATCTTTCAAAACAGCCTCTTACCAAATTCCTCCTTTTTCTCTATAATGTTCCTCTCCTTTGCTAGTTGGATTTGCCTACTTTTTGCTGCAGTATGCTTGATCCCAACTGAAATTCTGTTATTCCCAAATAAAACTGGTTGTTTTATTTTTTAGGACATTATTCACTAAAGAATTTTAGAAGTATATATAAAGTGGATAGATGATTTAAGTTATTCTAGTGATCAAAACTGGTATGTAGGTCAGAATGACTCAAATTCTAAACCAGATAAAATAAACTAGAATTTGTAAAAACCACAATTGAACTGGGAAATGGAATATTCCATTTTTTTAATGAAACATTTTGAAGATAAATTTGGATGTTATTCATAAGTATCTTCACACAAGAAGCATTTACATTTCTTTTGTAAATATTGTGAGAAAATTAGACGGAGGGGAAAGTCAATTCTGTTACCCAAACCAGTAAGTTACTTACCATAGAAAGAGGGAAAAGAAACAATTCCATTTTCATAACTTAATCAAGAATATTGGATGCTTCTTGATTGTTACAAAACCTGCAAAGGAGATACAAACATGGAATGTTTCATTATCAAGAAGAAAACTGCTCAAACAATACTAGTTTCTTATGTCAATGATGATTTCTCATCTGAATGAGAACTATCTCAGTCAACCACATGTTGTATACAGATCAACCAACTGCTCACAAGACTTTAAATTAGAAAGGCTAAAATGACTACTGCCATTAGAGAAAGAGGTCCTGGGGTTGAATCCCACTCAGTATTTGTCTGAGTCAACTTGAAGTCTTGCACTTCACTGAGGGTCAGTTTCCTCATCAGGTGGGAGTAATAATACCAACTATTCAATGGATTGTCCTGATGATGAAATGAGATGATTTATGGAAAGACATTTACTTAACAATATAAGTTTTATTTGTACCCCAACTCTTTAGCTTAGGAATTTGAGGTGGCTTCCAAAGAGAAAAATAATGAAATGTGAATAAAAATAAGAAAATAGGGTTAAGAGTGAAAAAGGAGGAAATATCTATGCTATGTATGTTGGTCAGTAGTTGAACTGATTGAAGTTATAATTTGGATTTGAATTTCTTGGTGATTTCAGTAAAACGAAAACAATTTCTTCTATAACTCCTATTAATAGGAAAAAATATATCACTCCCTGTAAAGGCACCAAGTATTTTATCTTTCTGATGTGAAATTCATAGAAAAAAATTTTCATGTCAAAACATAATTCAGAGGAATTGAGATAAAATGGACTATTCTACTTAACAAGAATAGACAGACTGACTGACTTCCTACCATGGAAACCGAAGGGCAAATCAGTACTTTCGCATGGAGGTAGTTATTGTTGCTATAAAATGTGTACTACTCCTAGAGACAAACCTGAAGCTCGAGTTAGGAAAATCCTAGATATAAACCCACTATCTCCCAATTAACAAATCACCCACTCCCTTCCCTTGTTGTGCCTTCCTAACAGACTTAAGTCATATTCTCATTAGAGGAGGAGTTTCTGAACTAGGTCACTGATTGCTGCTCACTAATAAATAAGGGCTAGAGCTGTCAAGACAAAGTGTGATACAGTACTGGTGTGATGCACTACTGATGTCATATAGTGCTGATGTCATACAGTACTGGCATCTGCACAGCCCAATTGGTGGGGACATTCCCACAGCGAAAGGAGAAGACACAACCAAATGATTATATAAATTCAACAAATCAAAGCAGGAGGCCTCTTCCTTGAAATGCACGTGTTTTTCTTGGCTCCCTTGAAATCTCGCTCCCAATCTCCCAAGAAATACCTCTCAATTTTCCTCTTTTAGTTCATCTTTTTCTCCCTCCCCTTACATGTAGGCCTTCCTCGAGGTTTTCCACTTAGCAACAATTTCATTCAAACCCATGGCTTAATTATATCTCCTTTTGAATATGTTTCCAGGCTAGATCCTCATCTGTCCTCTCTTGAATTTGCTTTTCTTTCTGCATGTAAAATCTCCCTGACTTAAATGCTGGGCATCACCTTAATTCTCCATCCCCATCATTGCATCTTCCCCACAACACACACATCCTACTGCTTATGTCTACTTTGCCTACACAAAGCTCTGTTTCCCTTTTACACATCTAAGGCCATTGTCATATCAGAAATTCACCATCCACCATCTACTGTCAAGGCAATGGCCTCCCATCTCATGTACTCCCTGCTTCATCATTTCTCAACTTTCCTGATGATTTCCGTTTTCTTCCTAAACCTCACGCTTCTTCATTGGCTTGAAAAATTCTAACAACTCCCCAATCTCTGTAGGATCAAGTCTGAAACCTAGCAGCAGAACTTTCTAAAATTCGAGATCAATACATTTACCACATTCCACGTAACCTGTCTAGTAATAATACTAAACCATCTCCCCTCACAGTCTCTACTCCCTCTGAAAGCTGTTTCCTGCCTCTGTGATGTTGGTTAATAGCTTTCTGCTGTCTGAAATGTTCATCTTTTAACACCCAGTTCAAATATACCTCTTTCAGGGATCTTCTGGATTTCTTGAGTAAGAATTCATTATACCATTACTGCAAAAATCTCATTTTAGAACTCAGGCTTTATTTTGTATAGCTATATACAGCAGTGCTAAGAACTCTCCAAAAGCTTATAATCTAGTTGGAAAACTCTACTTTAAATTTCTGGCTTCCATAGGGTATTTGTCAATGCTTGAGTACTGTGCATGCTGTATAAGTAACAGAAGATTAGATGACTTTAAGGACACCATTCTAGAAATGTTTCCTAAATGAGTGATAATGGAAAGACTATTCACATTTGAAACACAAGAGGAATGAAAGAGAGGAAGAGAAAAAAACCAAGTACAGATGGATGTGTTTTTTTTTCTTTTATTTCCATACATACTTGTTTGATGATGTTATATAAATTAAGTAAGGGTTTGTATCTGAGGAGAATGTTGCATTTGTTTTAATGAATCAGATCACAAAATATTTTGTCATTCATTTGAGATTATCACATGAAATATATATTATAGCAGATCTCCTATTAGAAATGAACAATGGCTTCCTGGTGCCTGTCCTTGTGCCTGGTACATGTAAGATAGTTTAATATTTGTTGTATGAATAAGTGCTTACTCATTCACTTATCTCTCTCCCAGCTGTGTCCCCCAATTTCTCCATCCTGATAGCCAAACTTTGGCAAATAATTACCAAGGCTCACCTTTGTTTTCTTCTCATTTGCAACTCATACCACATCAGTCTGACCTCTGCCTTTTCATATTGCTCACTGTGCTGAGATGTTGACTTCCACTCTGCTACCTCTGGGTGGACTCACTTTATAATCTTTCTCTAGGCAATCATAACCCATCTATGGATCATATCAGTCACATCCAGACCTATGAATGTGAAGATGAGTCAAACCCCAGAGCTGTCTACAAGCTCCACACCCATAATCAAATGACTGCTTGCTTAGTCCTGTGATGTATCCAAGACTTCTGAAACTCAACATGTCTGGCATTGAATTTAGCATTTAGCATTGCAAATTTGTTTCTCTTCCAGTGTTCCCTGACACTTTCTCAGAAGATGACTCATCAGTTTTAGCTTATATGTCTTGAATCCATTGACTTTTTAGAAAACACCATCATCCCATCCCTCTTTCCTTAGGGAAAGCTACCATTGTATCTATGCTGAATAGTTCAACTGGTCTACATAACTTTTACCCTTGATAACCAATGCTCTGTGTTATAGCCAGAAATATATTTTTTGGGGAAATATAAAATTGATGATGTAACTAACTACAGTGCCCGCTTTCCATAAAAACAAACAACCGACCAACCAAAACATACACACATACACAAAATATCACATCCTTCTTATTGGTTCTAGGAGAAATGCATATTCTTTGATATGGCTAAAAAGCCTTTCATGGTGATAGCCCCTGATTACATCTTTAGATTCCAACTGTTCACCCCTGATCTGTGTCCTCCAGGCAGATGGCTTTCCTTACCACTCACATTGTCCCTGCTCTCTTCTGCTTTCCATACATTGTGCCTTTCCCATACATCATGACTTCTGCCTATACTCCTTGTCTAGTTGGCTTCTAAAGATTATTTAGATCTCATTTTCTAGACCCTTGTATTTCACCTTTGTAACATTTAGAGGAGTTTCAGTTTCATACCTATTGTGTTATTTTTTTATTATCTGTCTTCCCCATCAGCATTTAGGCTAAATGAGGGCAGTGAATACCTGATGAAATTCATTGCTTCCTAACAATGTCTGGCATGTAGCAAGTAACTCATAAAGATGACTTGATGGAAAACATGAGTGGATGAAATGAACCTGAAACTAAACAGATATAAATTCAGTGAGAAAAATGTAACCTTAGCCTATTGTTTAAAAATTCTAAAGGTAAGTACAGTATTGAGGTCAGTGCAAGAACACTAAGAGCTTTTGATAGATTTAAGAAATTAAAATAGGAGGGAGTCCTTTCTCACTGGGATTCAATATAGTACATGAATGGGAATGATAGGGATTTTTAAAATTAAAAATCTCACCTGGTCTGAAGCAACTGGTTTTAGCATATAAGATAGATGCTAAAATATGACAATAGTATTTTTTTTACCCTATTCTTGCCATTTTACCTCTGCATATATTGAACAAGAGCCATTACAAGGAGAGGAAGAGAGGATTAGGACCAGAGACATGCTGGGGAGGCAAAGGGGAGAAGAGATTTTAAAAATGTTTAAGTCTCTGGATTCTGGATATTCTGCTGGATGTGGTGATGTGGGTTTTTTTTTTTTTTTTTTTTGTATTCTTGATTCTAAAATCTATACCATTACATGAAACATAATTGTCTCTGCCTCCATATGGTGACAGAATTCTAGCAACTGTATAAGGATCTCAACAAATAGACAAAATGAAAATGTTGCATAAGTTATTTTCCCTCAGTTAAATTACAAATGCAGATCTCCCCCCCAATAATGAAACACAAATTTTGTAAATTAGACTCTATCAGTTATAAATGTACTCTTGCAATTATGAGAGTAAAAACATTCCACATGGAAATAAGAAATGCCATCTGATTTTGATTTAACAAAGGGGGGAAAACACATTCCATTTAAGAATGACAAATAAAGCTGTCAGTGTGATCCATTTATAGCTCCTCAGAGAATGCCTCAAATCCACATAATGTTCTGAGAAGCTAGTTATTGTATTTGCTCTCTCAAAGAGAGAAGGCAGAGTAGTCCCCGATGGACTTCTACCTAAGGAAACTGAGGTTAGCTAGAATAACTTGCATTAGTCAAAGTCCTAGGTGCAAGCCCCTTAAGGGGGAGAATGAGAGCTTCAGGCGTTTCATTTAAATAGTGCGCAACAATAGAGAAATTGGAATGCTGCAGGGATTGGTGGAAGTGTGTATCTTCCTTGTCCATCCACCAACCCTCTTCCCCTGAGTTCTAGGAGGTTCTTACTGATCTAATGAGGCCTCTTTCTGCCAGGCCTACTGCAAACAAAAATTAGAGAGAGCCATAAAATCTTAATTATAAATATCTAAAGTGCTCTTTATTTTTAAACATTTATTATGGATTATTTCAGGTTTAGGTATTAGAGTACTTGCTAGAAACAAACATTGGAACTATAATTTCTATTCCTTGTCTATATAATCAGTTTTCTTTCTTTTAAGAAGCAGTTTGCTATTAAATACATGTACTGTACATATATTCATATATAAGTATATATAAAATGTGACCCTTTTAAGGCGTAACAAATTATTTTATTTCTCCTTCACAGTGGCTGCTAAAAAACTGAGAAAAAAATTTGTTACTATCTTCTAGCAATAGTGTTGAATTCTGAAGCATGAATTTTGAGTATGAATCTTTTTCCTGACCCCATCTTATGTTTTTAGCCTTATTTTTGACTTTGAGTCATTTTTCCTTACCTTTTAGAAATATATTTCATATTGCTAGTCTTTCTTTATGAGCCTAAATCATTTCCAGCATATAAATAAACTATACAGCATTTATAGATAGTCTTTTTTTCTTTGGAGTCGTTGCAGTTTCCCAAGGTAACATATAATTTAGCTTTAGTACGTCAATTTTTTTTTTTTTTTTTACTTTTTATTTATTTATTTATTTACCTGTACATGTTTAGGGTTGGGTTTTCTAGCCTGAGGTCCGTGGACTCTCAAATTATATGCAAAACAGTGTGCATGTAAATATGTATTAAAGAGGAGTTTCATGATTTTAACCCGATTCTGAAAGGTGCATTTGGCCCAAAAGATTAACATTTACTGATTTACAGTGGAATAATTCCAGAAGACCAGATCTTGGTTTTTTGACACAACTAATTGACAAAATATTTGTTAATTACCTAGGAAGAACCTGCCTTTGTATAGATACTCATAAAACAGCAGAAAACATAGAGTTGACCTCTGACCTCAGGGCACTTACAGTCTGGTGGAGAAGAGGGTAGACAAAAAATAAAAATAAAATAATTGGATGGTTATGTACAGTAACAGAAGAGAGTAATGTAATAGAAAGTGAATGAGATTGGGTGTTCAGGAAGACCTCTCTGAGGAGGTGTCATCTTATCTGGGCCAAGCTGGATTAGAGGGAAGAGCATTCCAGAGACAGGGACCAGCTAATGCGAAGACCCTAATGCAGATGCAAGCTTGTTACAATCTATATCTCTTCTAGAAAATATGAATGGTAGATCTCCAAATCCACTTTTCAGATTCATTCTTAATACTTCAGTCTAGAAATATCAGATTAATGGAATCTTGCATGAAGATTAGATATATTTTCCTTATTTTCATTTTCTCTTTTGCTGTTGTTGAAAGTATTACAGATGTCTACCTTTTTTCCCCCATGGACTCCCTCCTTCCCACTCCCACCTCATTTTCTTTTTTTTTTTTATCGTCACCCAAGGACATTTTTTCCATTTTTTGTTCAAATAGAGTGGGAGGGGGAGAGAGAGAAACATCGACGTGAAAAGGACACATCAAGTGGCTGCCACCCTCACGACCCAACCAGGACTGGGGACAAACTGCAACCGAGGTATGTGCCCCTTAGCAAGAACCGAACCCGGGTCTCTCTGGACCACAGGCTGACGCTCTAACCGCTGAACCAAACAGGCCAGGGCTCATTTTCTTTTTTTTTTAAAGTTATATTTCCTAATGTGAGGGAAAGGTGTCCTCAGAAAAAGAATCTGCTATATTTTATCATCAGCTTCATTTATTTATTTATTAAAATATGGTTTTATTTATTTTTTTAGAGACAGAGGAAGGGAGAGAGAGAAACATTGATCAGCTGCCTCCTGCATGCCCCCTGCTGGAGATCGAGCCCAAAACCTGGGCATATGCCTTGACCAGGAATCAAACTAGGACGTCTCAGTCCATGGGATGACGCTCAATACACTGAGACACACTGGCCAGGCTCTGCTTCATTTATTTAATAAATATGTGAGTCTATCTTCTTTAAGGCAATGTGGGAGATGCTCTCAAGGTGCAGACCAAATAAAATGTAATTGCCATATATGTAACCATTATGTACCTCTCAGCCCAGACAGGGTGCGTAGCTTGAAGAGCAAGCCCCTGCTGTCCACTCCTGCAGATAACTCTAATCTCCCCAAGAGCTCTGGCAGTCTGAGTCCATGCCATAAAATGAGAGTTCTCTATTGTCATTGTACACATGGTTTTGCTGCAAGGAAACACATGCCTATCATACCTAGTAAACCGAATTTGGTCATTTCTGCTATTTGCTAGATTTAAACACATTGAACTCCTCCCCAGATATCTTTGTTTAAAAAAATCCTCTTAAGCCCTGGCTGGTTTGGCTCAGCGGATGGAGCGTTGGCCTGCAGTCCAGAGAGACCCGGTTTTGGTTCCCACTAGGGGCATGTACCTTGGTTACGGTTTATCCCCAGCCCTGGTTGGGTTGTGCGGGTGGCGGCCACTCCATGTGTCCCTTTTGCGTCGATGTTTCTCCCTCTCTCTCTCTTTCCCCCTCCCTCGCACTCTGTCTGAGCAAAAAAATGGAAAAAATGTCCTTGGGTGAGGATAAAAAACCAAAAATCAAAAAAATCCTCTTAAGAAAAAAGAATCCTCATATATTGTTGGTGGGAATGTAAACTGGTATAGCAACTTTGGAAGGCAGTATAAGGATCCTCACAAAATTAAGAATAGAGCTACCATATGACTCAGCAATTTCTTTTCTGGGTATCTACCTGAAAAACTTGAAAACATTTCTTCGTAAAAATGTATGTACCCTTGTGTTCACTGCAGCATTATTCATGGTGGCCAAAACATGGGAACAACCTAAATGTTCTTCAAGGGATAAATGGATAAAGAAGATGTGGTACATATATACTATGGAATACTACTCAGCCATAAAAAAGATGAAACATTGCCATTTGCGACAGTGTGGATAGATCTTGAGAGTATCATGCTGAGTGAAGTAAGTCAGATAGAAAAGGACAAGAACCATATAATTTCACTTATATGTGAGATATAAAACAGAAAACAACAAATGAACAAACAAAACAAACAAACTCATGGACACAAACATTATGGTGGTTACCAGAGGGGAAAGGGAGGTAGGGGGAAATTGAAGAGGGTAAAGGGGATCAAATATATGGTGACAGAAGGAGATTTAACTTTGGGTGGTTAGCACACAATACACCATACAAATGATGTGTTATAGAATTGTACACCCAAAACTTATATGTTATTAACCAATGTTATCCTAATGCATTTCATTTAAAATATCCTCTTAGAAGGAATCTGGGAAAATTCAAAACATAATAAAATTAGCATTGGACCTCACTGTGAGATCTTTAGACCATTTAACTGAGAAGTCACTAAAAGTGTTTGTTAAAAATGTAGTTGTTTGGTTCTAATCTCAGACCTATTAATTCAGAACTGTGCATTATGGCTATAAGCAATCTGGGTTTTAAAAAAGTCTTCAGATGAATTTTATGCCCCTCTAAAGTTTAAGGACTTCGTTTTTATGGGATGAATACTCTAGCAAGGATTGCCCTCTAAATTTAAGAAGAAAAGTTATTTTAGTCCTTAAAAACAAGCCATCATCATTTGGAGTTCAAAATATCAATTATCCTTTAAATGTATCTTAAATCTATCACACTAATATTAAATTCTCTGCTCTGTAGATTTTCCATTTGGAGCTTCCAAGCATTTAAACAGAGTTGGTAAACTAATGATAAGTATTAAAAGGCTTGCCTGATGGATCATTAAAATAGTAAATGAGTTGCTGAAATTTATAGAGGCCATATGAAATTTAAAATAAAATTATCCAACGTAGGATGTCCTGCTATGTACTAATGCTGCTATTCAGCATTGGCCTGGGAAACCTAAGGCTCTTTGGACTTTCTGAAAGAAAGCATCCTTGCCCAAACCTCCCTACTCCTGTTGATTCGGTGGCCCCGGAAGTTTTGATTCTGGGTGGTGAAAAGAGTACTAGTCTGGAGGTCAGGAGGCACAGGTTCTATACTTTAGGTTCTTTGTTTTTCTGAGCTTCGTCTCATCAAGAAAAAAATGGACTAGATCCTTAACTGGTCTCCATTCTACCTTCCAAACCAAAGTTTATGTTATTTTTTGAAGTTTTCCATGCTTTAAAATACAGGAGTTGGACAATGTCCAGTGTGTCCATTTGTCCTGTGGTCCAAGGGCAGCCCTCTGTCTCCATTACTATACTTGGATCCTCATTCACAATTCAGGCTCACTCTCTCTACCAGTTTAAGATTGATGATACTTCATTTAGCTTATCCCAAGAAAGGGACAACATATTGCCACATGTCTTTATAAGAGATAATTATTCACTCAACATATACATATCGATCACTTATTATGTGATGCTTATCACTTTGGTAGGCCCTGGGAATACAGTAATGAAAAAAGTCAGATAAAAAGAGTTCTGGTCTGGCCGGTGTGGCTCAGTGGTTGAGTGTTGACCCATGCAACAAGAGGTTGCTGGTTTGATTCCCGGTCAGGGCACATGCCCAGGTTGTGGGCCAAATCCCCAATTGGGGGGCATGCAGGAGGCAGCCAATCGATGTTCTCTCTCATTGATGTTTCTATCTCTCTCTCCCTCTCCCTTCCTTTCTCTCTAAAATCAATAAAGGAAAAAAAAAATTTTAAAAAAGGAGTTCCGGCCTCATTCTGCCTACAATCTGATGGGGGGGGGGGGGAGAAGATATGGGGGAGAGTAAGCTGACATATAAGCTAAACAACTGCCGCTTGTGATCAGTGTTCTAAGGGATCACTAAGGGCTGGGTGGAGAATAACAGAAGCTGAAAAGTGTTTGGAAAAAGCCTCTTGGAGGAGCTGATATTTGCTTGGACATAAGGAAGATGAAAAGTAAATTAGGAAGGGGGTTGGAGGAAGGGACAGAGGAAAGTATATTCTGAAACCCTGTGGGAGGAGCAGTTTATAAGCTTGGCAGCCAAAAGCCTGAGTTCCTTCCATCGCTGAGAGTTTAATCCAAAACTACAGAAAGGAAATAAGAGGTCCAGAGGGTTTAAGGGACTTATTGGAGGTCAAATGACCAGTTAGTTAATGATAGATCTCTTCCACACTCCAGTCCAGAATGTGAATCCTTCTTAGGGACCACAGTGCAACAGGAAGTGCCAGATGCCTCGGTTCAAATCCTGGCTCTTTCCTAAACTGCTTGTCCTTGGGCTGTGGCACTTCTTTGAGACTCAGTTTCCTCTGAGTGAAACACAGATGCCATCTACTGCGTCAGACTGTTACAGGGGTTTAATGAGATAATGTGGCACAGTGCCTGTATCATCATTGCCCAATTAATGTGAGCTCTTTAGGTTTTTCACCCAGTGCACTTTCACCCATACCAAGCTGTTGGAACACAAGTAGGGTTAAGTTAACACAGAGGTTAAGTTACTCTGATAAAGGGAGTGGTGGCAGAGGGGACGTTCTGGAATACTAGGCTGGGGCCTCTTCAGCAGCTCGCCATTTGAGAGTGCTGATTGGAGGAAAGGAGAAGAGCACTAAAAGTGGGACGGTGTCAAGGGACACCCAACTTCATGATTTTGCTCACCGCTTAATCTGCTAGTGGTGAATATAGAGTTGTTTTCATAACAAAAGATCAGCCATAGCAATAGTTATACTTACATTATCAAATAAGAAACAGGCTTTACTCTAGGAGACCAGTAAACAAAAGAATGACACACTTTATTATTAAATCCATGCAAAGGAAAAAATGCGATGTTAACCTGTCACTCAATCCACTGGGAACAAACTAATTCAATTATGGGCAAGATATTAAAATGATTGCTGGTGTTAAAAATGTTTAAAAACCAAGCCCATGATATTGAAAGAATGACTAATTTATCCGAAGAAAACTGAGGATTTTCTTCATTGTCTATGAATAAAACCACAAATTGAACTTCAGCTTTAAAATACCAAGAGGAGTATTTCATGGATTAAAGCGGACAGCTATAACGCTAGGCTATTCCACAAAACCTGTTTGCCCTCCCTGTAGACTAACCCAAAACATAAGGGAATATTTATGGTTCAGGCACACACAAACCAGGGCTGAATATTTCTTAGTTTTAGAAGTTCACTGGGTCCCTTTTCCCCCAACCATAAGGTAAATGCCATTCCATATATAGCTTTTTGAAATGCTGCTTACTTTATGATTCTCTGCTGATGGTGCCTTATGGGAGAAATTTTATTTCAAAGTTTCACAGGATGCGAATTGAACTCATTATTTTACTCCAAACTCATTGTTTAATTGACAGGAAACATGCGTTCTAAATCATCTTGCATGCATGGCAGAAGCAGCTACATAAATTTAACAATGGGTGGATTATTACTATTTAGCATATTTATGGAATTTTATATTTGGGAAACATTTTACAAATCCTTTATTAGTTAATCCTTACACTTCCGAGTGAGTCTGACAGGTGGTAAACAATGCTTTGGGTTTTAAATTGCCAATACATGAAAACTTTAGTGGGGAAAAAAATCTATAGCATTTCTCCTTGCTCCCATACTTGCCTAGAGCACATTTCTGAAATCTTTTTCTTCTCACCAGAGAACAAGGCTGGAGGCCTGGGGAGGGGGCACACCCACCTGAAACACTAGTAATAAAGAGGGAATATAGTGGGCTCTGTCCCAGGTTAGGTGGCCTACACCAGAGGAAACCTCGCAAGACACCCAGGTGATGTTGAGAGGATTCCCAACAGAGACGCATCCTAGGACTATAACCCCCAAAAGCACATAAAGAAGCAATCTTTTTTTCTAAAACTACACAGTAAACTTAATTTTTATTTCTAATGATGCCATACCTGCTGGATTTATTATGACATCATCAGTCATTCTCTTAAAATGCATTCATGCACATTAAAAAAAATAAAACCTAATTCAAACTAAGAGAATTTGTATTTACCTTTAAAAAAAAATCTCAAGTTTGAGAGACTAAGCTCCCTTGAATACCCACCTCCAACTTTTTAGAATCCTCCAATCTACCTCTCTTCCAGACACCAGAAAGTATTGGACAGCAGGGCAAAGAAAGCCTGTACGGACCACAGTCTCATTCTTGATCCAAACCTTTCTAGAGTCTGGGGCTGTCAGAGCTAACAAAAAAGAAACATCAGTTACACGTCACCTGAAGGCTGGACAGGAAGAACCGAAGATGCTACTTTTACTTTCTCAAGACCCCAGTCTGGACATGTTCTGCCCAGATTCTGATCTCTTCTGACTGACAGTTACTCTATCCTTCTGATCCCTCAGGCTCCTCCTCTACCTGCCTCTGTGTGTGTGGGGGGGTGGGGGGGGTGGGGGGGGGAGAGAGAGAGAGAGAGAGAGAGAGAGAGAGAGAGAGAGAGAGAGAAAATGAATGAATGAACGGATGTGATGAATATGCATGTTTGCATGTTTTGGACAGTTAGATAGGAGGGTGCAGAAAGCATGTTTTGGGATCAAGCCCCTCTTGGGCCCTGTGGTCTCTGAGCGGCTAGGCAGCTGTCAGGAGGTCACTGTAAGGTAACCAGGTCACCTCCCTTTCAGGGGTGCAAAGGGATTTACCATGCCCTAGCGTCTCCTGAGTCTGTGGCTATGGGGGTGGTGGTGGAGGTGCGCAGAAAGACCCCCCATAATCCCTCCCACTCTGGCGCTCCCTCCCTCTCCCTCTAGCCAAGCCCAGACCCCGCCCCGCTGCGCAGACGCTACCTGGGGACACTGGCGGCTCCGGCGCTTGCTCTCTGCCTAGCTCAGGGCTGGTGTGGTGCGGGCTTTGTAAAGCCCGGGGAGAGTGGCCAACCCCGCCGCCAACCCCACCCTCTCCCACCGTGCCCTCACCCCTACGTCTCCCTGTCCCCCCACCCTCCTCCTTCCGGGCAAACCTCTTGGCCACCTCACTCCGGCTGGCCGCCTCCCTGACGGCAGAGGCTTGGGTCCCTCCCCGCCCTCACAGCCTGCTCAGGAGTCACCCAGGTGGGGCACTGGCGCCAAAGCCCGGCAGGGAGCCCTAACCGCTTCCTGATCCCTGGAGCTGTCACCCCACTTGTGTCACCTCTGGGGACCCCAAGCTTTTTCTGGCCCAAGTGACCCCGCCCTTCTCCACGCAGGGCCAGAGGAGCCACGCCCCAGTATTGCTGTCTCCACCACGCACCTCTGGGACTGGTGGGGAGTCAGGAGCGGGTACCCCTTCAGTAAACGGAGGTAAAGTCTGGGTCAATTTTCTGGTGGTGTCAAGGGCCAGCCTTTTCTTGTAGGGACATTGTCTAGCAAGAGGGGAAACTCAAGCGACTCTGTCTGCAAGCTCTGCCCCATCAGAAGGCACACATCACCGCGTCATTTTGTATGGTTTATACCTCGGTCAGGTGCGGCTGGCTTTTGCACGTTCACCTTTCCAAGCCCAGCCCAGTGACACTGCAGCGAAGGAGTTAAAGGAACTTTTTTGTTTAAATAAAAAATAATGCTAGAAACCACTTAGCCCTGTCCCAAAGTCTAAATCTGGTCACCTCTGAATAATCCAGTGGTCAGGATTACCTAGGCCAGTCACTACCTTGCACCTCCATAGAACTATCCATCTCTTTCCTTTTCATTTTTTTTTTTTTTAAATCCTCATCCGAGGACTTTTTTTCCATTTTTTGTACAGACAGAGTGGGAGGGAGAGAGAGGAAGAGAGAGAGAGGGAAACATCGATGTGAAAGGAACACATCGAGTGGCTGCACCTGCACAAACTGCAACCGAGGTACGTGCCCTTAGCGGGGACCGAACCCGGGTCTCTCCGGACCGCAGGCGGACGCTCTAACCGCTGAGCCAAACCGGCCAGGGCTCCTTTTCATTTTTATTTCCCTGGAGATGTGAGGGAGGGGTGACAGCGAAATGCAACCAAATCAATTGAAGAGCTTTTCGCAGCTGGTATAAAAGTCCACGGAAGAGGCAGTCTGCAAGCGTTGAAAATAAGATGTGAAAATTATCTGTAGACCTCACTCTTCAGTTTTATCATGTCCTTGAGTTTGAATAATGGAGGGCTAGTGGTAACTATTGTTTTTAGCAGAAATAATACTTCTCAAAGAATTATTAAATAGTTTAAATATATAACAGGATTATGATGTCCAGTCAGGGTATTGCTCTACAGAACGATGTGTTAACCAGCTGATATGTCCAGAGACACAACATTTCTTTGGAGTAAAAACAGGTTGCATGTTAGAGTTTAATCATATAAAAGAATAAACTAAAAAAAACATATAGAATGTTTATATTCCTATCTGCTACCTAATGAAAACATTCCTCTTTCTGCATCCTTATTTCCTTCAACTGTTTCTAGTAAGATATAATGTCAAGACTGCTCGTAGCTTTGGACACTTGCTCATTATTGAAAGCAGTGGTTTCCAGCCAGTATGCTGCAAGAATTTTTAAAACATGCAACTCCTGACTATTTAGTCAAGGACACTGACCTCTTTTCCCTTCAGACTGTCGAATAAAAAGATGACATTGGCTAACACAACAATAGCTGTCCAGTATGAATGAATCAAAATTATACCTATTTTTTTTGTCAGATTGGTAAAAAGATAATATTTTTTTTGATGTGCCAAAGAATTTTAGTAATTAGTTTATGTGTGTCATGAGATAAAAAAGGTTGAAAATTGCTGCTTTAAAGTAGTTAATGAGAGCTCAAAAAGTGCCTGGCATTGAGGTTGATGCAGGTGATACAGGGTGAACTAGACGGATGAAAGCTGGACTTTTTAGGAACTCACATTCTCATGGGGGAGAGAGAGCTGCTACATAGACAAGCGCAAACATGACTAATTGCACCTGGAAAGCTGTTTGTTGAAGCAGGGACTGCTAGGAGAGGAAGGACACCCTCCAAGTGGTGTGACTTCTAGATTCGTGTTTTGTTTTGAACCCTAGAATGATGATGCCACAACCATGTTTTTGTTGTTTTGCTATCTTTTCTTTCATATCTCACATCTGATCCATCAGGTAATCCTGACAGCTCCATCTTCTGAAGGTGTTTCAAATCTAACTTCCTCCACCACTCTTCCAAGCCAGCATCACCCATTTGAATTTGTGAAGAAGCCTCCAAACTTGTTTTCCTGTTCTCCATCTTGCCGCTCTGGACTATTATCCATGTCAAATTTAGGGTGACCCTTTGAAAGTAGTATAGGTGTTAGCTCATGTCATTCCCCTGCTCAAAGGCCACCCCATGGCTTCCCATTGTTACAACACAAACTTGACCCTAGTCATGGAGGCCTTCCTTCCTTCCACCTCACTTCTCTTATTTCTTCTCTACCACACCCCTTCCCACACCCTGCCACAGCCTCTCTGGACCGGCTGGCCTTTCTGCGGTCTTTCCAACCATCATGCTACTGCTGCTTGGCCTTTGAGCCTGGACTCTCTTCCTTTAAATATTTAGAGGCTTGCTCCTCAGTTACATCAGATATTTATCTCTTGACCTCTTTTCAGAGAGGCTGACCTTGATCACCTGTTCTAAATCAGCCCCCTCTCTGAACCCTCTCACGCTCTGTCTCTTTAACCTACTTAAGTTTTCCTTTTAATATATGTGTATACATGCAGGCTTGCATACATGTGCATGTGCGTGTACACACACACACACACACACACACACACACACACTGTCTGCTGTCTCCCCTCTAGAATGAGAACAGCAATTGGTTATAGTGCCAGGCGCACAGAAGACACTCAATAAATATTTGTTGAAAGAAAGTATATAAATTATGTTAGGGACTGGATGTTTGTTTTCCCCAAATTCATATGTATAGAAGCCTTAACCCCCAATTTGACCTGTATTTGGACATAGAGTCTTTATGGAAGTAATTAAGGTTAAACGAAGTTATTGGCTTAGGGCCCTAATCTGATAGGATTAGTGTCCTCATAAGAAGAGAGGCCAGGGCGCGCACTGCAGTACTGACAGGCGTGAGAGCCCTCAGTGAGCAGGCGCAGCTGGCTGTAAGCCAGGAAGAGAGCGCTTCAGAGACCGAATGTGCCAGCACCTCGATCTTGGACTTCCCAACTTCTAGAACTGGGAGCAATACATTTCTGTTGTTTCAGCCACCCCATCTTTGGTATTTTATGGCAGCCCGAGCTGACTAAGACAAAGAAAGAGTTTAAGTGTGGTCTACACTGATACAGTATGGCTAATCATTTCACAATCACTAACGCATGGAACGGCGTGCTGGTGTGACCTTTAACCGATGAACAAACTTCGCAGCGCTTCCCAGAATAATCAAGGCTTGGATATTAATCTTATCTGGACCTGAGAATGAGAATTCAGGACAAGCAAATGTCTTTTACAACTTTGTCGCTATTGTTGTTTTTCTGACTTCATGGTAGAAGCCCAGAGGGGATAAAATGATCCAGTCACCATGGTGAAAAATGCTGTTTCAGGAAAACTCAGCCTCTAACCTCTGTAAAAGTTCCCCTTTTTGCTCCCTTTTCAGTCGAAGGACTCATGCTGATGAGTGCCTGGACCATAATTATGGCTCATTGGTATTCAAGCAAAGTAGCAGATGTTTCAGAATAACAGGTTCAGTTACCTACCACAACTGTTTATACTGTTGGTCTCCAAAGTAGGCTGTGGGGAATAAGCATTAGAACTTCCATTTATGTTTTTCTTATTAAAAACAGCAACCCTAATCTCATCAAATGTGTAATATGCAGACTGCTACTGGCACCCTCATTTGCCCATAGGTCAGTTGATCTCCTGTCCTCCTTTGCAGACGTGTCTTGAGGAATTACTGGGTGATCCACAGCATGGAGGGACTAACGTGGTTAATTGAATCAAAAAATAAACTTCTTTTATTTCTACTGTGTTGTGTCTTACTGATTTTATGTGTGTTCATTAAGGAATTAAGGATTCTATTATGCAGTTTTAACCTAACCAGCAGTCACAAAATGGAAAGTGGCTTAAAAGGATTTCGTTAGAAGAGAAAGTACTAACAATACAAACATAAGCAAACAACAGGAAGTTGGTGGAATTGAAGCTTTTCCCACTGCAGTAAGAATTCTAGCTGTAATGGGAGGTTAACAGTGCCAATGATCTATTTAATTCAGTCTTATAAAAAATCAGCTGCTTTCTCTCATTGAAATAAACAAGAAGACATGTGAAATATGGATTTATGTCCACTTGTATTACAATGAGTCTTGCCTTAAGTTTATATTATATTTGAGATATAGGCTAAAACAAAGAAGCATTGTGGCTAACAAGAAAATAAAGATCCCACTTCTAGGAATGTACCCTAAGAAGCCTGAAACACCAATCAGAATAGATGTACCCCCATGTTCATAGCAGCACTATTTACAATAGCTAAGATCTGGAAACAGCCCAAATGTCCATTAGTAGACGAATGGATAAAAAAGCTGTGGTACATATATAAAATGGAATCCTATGCAGCTATAAGAAAGAAAGATCTCTTATCCTTTGAGATGACATGGAGGGACCTGGAAAGTATTATCCTAAGCAAAAGAAGCCAAACAGAGAAAGACAAGTATCATATGATCTCACTTATTTGTGGAATATAATGAACATAACAGTCTGAGGAATGGGGTAGTCCCAGAGACGTGGAAGTGGATTACAGACTGACAACCCCAGAAGAGGGGGTGGGGGGAGAGATAAACCACAGAAGTTATATGCTTGTATGCATGAATAATGGACATGGACAACAAAGCCGGGGACAGGGCAGGGGTGGGGGAGGGGGGAATCAGTGGGGTAAAAAGGAGAAACATCTGTAACAAAAATAAATAAATTAATTAAAAAACAAAACAAACAAAAAAAGAAAAAGATCTATTTCATCAATAAATGATTTTTAACAATTTTATTTATGTTTATATTTTATAATGTATAATAGTATGTATAATAAATGATCTGATGAATAAAAGAATAAATATTGGGGATATATACTGAACATTTTTAACAGACGGAGTGTCATATCAGAAAAGTTTGGAAACACTAACACTGATTTACATAACCGGGATAAATAACTTATTAGAACCTCAAACCCTGGTCCTGAAAGATAAGAACAAATAAAACCAACTTCTTAATCAGAGAATACCTATTCGGGGTATGGATTATCCAGTACCTTGTTATTATATCTTTCTTTTCTCTTCTGTTTTGATAATTCCACAATTTCAAGGGAAATAAGAGGAGAAGAAACCTTTTTAATTTAAAATGATATTTGTCAGATTAAATTTTCCCCCCAAAGGAGTTTGGGGTCTACTTACGGGTATTGGTTACCCTGCTATTCCAGTTTTGAATGACTACGATCATGAGAGTATGACTTTATATTCACATTCACCACCTTCTTTAACTCATTTTTCTTACGATGGAATGTAGCCATTGAACCTGGGACTGAGATGATATTAACACATGGTCAAACTCTTCTCACTGGTCACACGTAAAGAAGGTTTGCCCTGTTTCTTTTCAAGCTTTTACCACCACCCCCACCCTAAAACTTAACATGTTTATCTATAGGATGACTGTGCATTTTTTTTATTATTCAGCCACCAACGTTATGTAACAATTGAAATTGACATATCTTTAGTGGAAGGACTATCTGTTTAGTTCTATTTGCTCAGATGAGTATAATCACACCATAACATTTGGCGGGTGAAGGGAGGCTTGGCTATAGTTCAGTGTGTGAATGAAGAAGCTGAGGCACAGAACACCGGAGAGCTTGCCTGCCCTCACCCCACCGGATCCTGGAAGAGCTGAGCCTAGACCCCAAATCTCTGACTTCTCGTTCTGAGTACTTTCCCATGGGATATACTGCCTCAGAGTGGGCTTGGAAAGAATGCTGTTTTTCTTTGGAAGTATGAGCTAGAGGAAGCAGGATACCTTTGACAATAACTCACATATCCATACACATGTGTCAGGCAGCCCAGGGTGTTTGAATTCTTCAAAGAATCCTACCTCAAAGGGTGCCCATGAAGGAAAAGGGGTCATTCTCTCCTGTAGACTTGCTTACTTGACAGTTAATAAAGGTTGAGAAGAGACCTTATAGATTATTTTCTTTTTCTCCTTGGGGGGTCTCAGAATTTAACTTACCACTAAGCCACTGCTTGCTCCCATTTTCCTAATTAGAGCTTTAACCTTCACACACACACAAAATATTTTGGTAATACAGTCCTAATGAAAAAATAGTAATAGGACTATCAGTAAGAGGCAGGCAGATCACTTTAAACTACTTGGTGGGGATTATTGGTTACTACTTAGCAACAATATCTAATAGTTTGGCAGAAAATTTTTAAGGAAAGGGGTGGAAACCTAATTTTCTGAAGTATATAAAATAGGACCACATAAAATAGTGAAGACTGTATTGTAAAGATAATCTAGTTGCCCAGATGGCCTTTCCTTGGTTACAGCTTTTATGGTTCTCGAAATGTGTGTGTTCTTTATTCTTTTATGAGAAAATAAAGATTTTCTTTTTCTCAGGGGCATAGAGTTACCCTGCAGTTTAGTTGTTAAAATTCACTGAATGTTTTTTTTTCTTTGTTACTTCTAGGATACTCTTATTTATTCTGGAATGTACCTTAGTTCCTCTATTTTCTTCCTATATTAGAATTTCTGGCTCCCGACTCCAGATTTTAAACTTGGTGGTTGTATTTCTCTTGATATCTCTGCTAAACTAATTCATATTAGATTTTATGGCATGGATTGAAGCAAAAAATCGCAATGATTTGATTATAATCTTATCTCTCTAACTTTGATGCTTCCCCTGCCTTGAACTTTGAAAGCTGCAACAGGGTAGAATGTTTCTGAAAGGAATTCGAGGATTTATCTGTAGTCTCTATAAATGTGACTCGTAAATTCTATAACCGAATTCTGTGCAAAGTTTTATTTAATTTTCTTATTAGCAAACTCAGAATTTGTGAAGCTCACATTTTTACAGTACTACGCCCTCTGGGTTTTATGACACAAGAAAACATTGGATGGTAAAATGCCATCTCTGTAACGTCTGTCCGACAGATACTGCACAAGTGGCTCCATCTATTTTCCTTCCATAAAAGAAGACAAGGCCTTGATGACAAGGATTCTGTCCATTTCTCTTTCTTAATATGCGGTGCTTAATAAAATTATTTTATGGTTGTAATGTGTGCATTCTCCACCTATATAAAACATGCTTTGTGAGTAGAAACTGTAAAGCCTGGATATTACTGCAGGAGCTGTCTTGAATTCTGAAACCCTAATTTAAGATTTCCAACGTGAGAGAAGACATTTCACCTTGGGAGGATGTTCCTAGCCTGGAGAGATGACACTCATAGATATGATTAAACTTTAGAAAATTAAAATCTGATTATTCATCTCCCATGAACTCCATTGTTTCCTGCAATAGAACTAATTGCTGAAAGTGCAGAATATCCATTTACTTTTAGGGTTTTGTACCTTGGCCTTTTGGGGTACCTTGTGCATGCATATCTTTCTAGTCTCTCTGTGTATTCATTGTTAAAAATGATGCATTCTCTGTGCTTTCAAAAATTTTGTCATCATATCACTTCCCTCCTCAAAATGTGGCATCCATTGCACCTAGAATTAAACTGTAATTCTTAGCAATGACAACTAGGCCTTGTAGGACGTGGCTCTGCCTACCTTTTTCATGTCTTCTACAAATCTTCCCCTGGGTCGCCAAGCTCAGTGACATAAGACGACTTATTGTTTCTTGAGGACAGCACCCTCTTTCCTGACCTTTTCTGTGAACTTGTAACATTCCCTCACTCTGGAATGTTCTAGTTTTCCAAATGAGTGGCCCCTTCCCAATAATTCTTTCTTCATCAGCCCTCCAGTGTTGCCACCTACCCCTCCAGCCCTCCATCACTTTAACCTATTTTTTCCTTCATAGCACTTGTCACTTTCAGAAACATTTAGTTACATGCTTATGACATGATCGCCACTGGAATGCAATTGCTATGAAATGAGCAACCCTGTCTGTATCGTTCACACCTGTATAACCATTGTTTAGCACAGAATGTAGAACGCAGCAGGTGGTCAGTAAATATTTATTTTTAATTAAAAAAATGAATGCAGTGAAAGTATAAGCAGAGTTAAAAGCATAGGATTGAGATCAGTGACTAAATCCTGGCCTCTTGCTGCTTACCCTTTCCCAAGTTCTTTGGTTGTTTTAATTACAACAAGGTGATACAGATATTCATCAGTTAGGTCTACTGGGGCTATTAGTTGAGGTGATGTATGCAAGTGCCTAGCAGATGCACAACATGTGGCAGTTGTTTACTAGTAGCTATGAAAGTTTTTCTTCAAGACAGGAAAGGGATAGGATGGGCTGGAGGCCAGGTGCATTCTCAATCCTAGGGGTAGGCCAGGGGTCAAAAGCCAGGAAGCAGATTCTTTGATCCAGTTCAGAAGTACAGACATTCAAAGTTCAGAATTTGGGTAGAGAAGGTGAGAACAAGCAGCAGGGAAGAAACAAAGGTAGTTACAAGGCTTAAGACAGTCGCTGCCGGTAGGATCAGAGCCCTGAGCAAGGCTGGAAACCGGTTGTCTCTGTAACTGAAACTTACATCGCGTTGTTGGTTAAATTTCAATATTTTGGATGTTATATGTATCTCATTCTAAATAACTGAAAAGAGCCCAGAAACTTGAAGGCCAAATAAACCTAATTTGATCACTTGATGGTAGCTGGTCCTAAGTTAACATAGGCACAGTGCTTAGGCACTAATAAATAACGGGGCTGGCAAGCTCTGTTGAAAACAATTTAATCTTTGATGGTTAAAAAATAAACAACAGCCCTGGCTGGTTTGGCTCAGCGGTTAGAGCGTCGGCCTGCAGTCCAGAGAGACCTAGGTTTGGTTTCCGCTAAGGGCACGTACCTCGGTTGCCGTTTGTCCCCAGCCCTGGTTGGTCATGGGAGGCAGCCACTCAGTGTGTCCCCTTCATGTCGATGTTTCTCTCTCTCTCTTCCTCTCTCTCCCTCCCACTCTATCTGAACAAAAAAGATGGAAAAGTGTCCTTGGGTGAAGATAAAAAACAAACAAACAAGAAAATGAAGGGATAGTGTATTTGTTATGCAAAAAAAAAAAAAAGTAAAACTTTATTAGAATTCCTTATATATATTTATGACTTTGCTTTGCCATGTTGAATTACATATGGCTAGAGGGGTCAGGACCAACTAAGGTTTCTCCAGTGCTTGGGCCTCCAAAAATTTTAATCCAGTACTCTCTAGACATGTTTTAGAGAACAGGATGGAGGATTTTAGATCTCAGATCTCAGGTCCCAGGTCCCAGTTTTCAGCCTCAACCCCTAAGTAACTTTTCCTTAAAACAAAACCAACCAAACCAAACCCACACTACTAAATATTTTCTGGAAAGAGTGTGTCTGGTGATGTTAGTGGGGAGGATGTTAGGAGTTTTACATTTTTGAAAAAAATCTCTAAAGTAGAGAAAAGGGAGAATTGGAAAAAAAAAAAGTATATTCTAATTCCTGATGTCATTTTAGAGTATTTCATATTTTTTTCTATGCAATTTTTTATAGCCTAGTAGTAATCTATTAAGCACAGGCTCTAAGGAATAATCAGTGTTAGTTGTTTCTTGAAGATAATAGTAGTTAGGATAGATTAGGTTGGGTTGTTCTGGGGTAACAGACAACCCCAAATTCAAAATTGCCTTAACACAATAAAAGTTCATTTCTTGCTCATGAAAAGATCCAGTGCTTTGGGGTGACTCTTAATGGCAATTGTCCTCCAGGAGGTGACTTGACAGTCCAGGCTCTTTTGATCCTGTGGCTCTACAGCCTCATTTCAAGACCTCCCTGCTTGTTGCTGTGCAGAAAGGGAAACCACATGGGCCTTCTTCCTTCTCAGCACTAAGAAGTGATACTCATTTTCCTGCTTACATTTCATTGACCAGAACCCAGAACTGTTCACATGGTCCCACCTAACTGCAAGTGCATTGGTAAGGAAGGCTTTCCATGTACCCTGGAAGGAGCGTGGCACCCGATATTAGTGTGGACTAGCTATGTGTATTATTCCCTGAAGTTGGATTTTTTTTTTTTTTAAAGCAAAGGATTTATCTCAGAGCTTAAAATTATTCAAAACAGGGCCTTGACACGTGTGTAAGTTTATAACTGGTAAAACTGGATTATTGGCTACTCAAGGATAATTGGTGACTCAAGGATTACTTAAGGATCACACTAAAAAATACGTTCTTATGGCAGATGGGACACAGCCAACTATATTTTCATAATGTTATCTTACTTATGTTCTTTAGCTTCCTTTGCAAAACTGGTTCTGTCTTTGCTATTTTGTCCAAACTCCTGCTTTTGCAGTGGCTCCGAAAAGAGTAGGAGATGTAGACTATTTCTGTCTGCTGGGGTAGTCTTGCGGTGCTGCCCTGAACTCAGAACACAGTATGTCATAACAAAACCACAGGCAGTTGGGTTAAACCATCTGAAATTAGTGATATTTAATTACTTTTTAAACTTATAAAAGTAGCAATAGCAATTTTATATGGTTCAACCTTATAATTAATAACTAGGATAGCAGCATTTCCCTTATTTTACCTATTTACTTGGTGTAACCCTAATTTAGTTCTTTAATAGAATCTTTGAGTTCATTTCAAATAAGAAATTTTGTACATAGACATTTGAATAGTAAACTCATTGTTTTTACACAGTCCTTTCAACCATGACCAAGTGATTCACAACATGACAAGTGGTTAATTTTAGTGAATTATTTAACAAGTTAATTATCCACAATATCCTCAGAGCATGTGGTTCTTTCTTAGGTCAAGTAGTCATTGCACATCTCTTAACTGCATGTCTTATAGTGATGAATAATACTTGCATTCATTTTTTTAATCCAACCCAAATTTCGTTGCTTTATAATAATGCACCAGGGAAGTATAAACTGTCATCTAAATTCTTTTTGTTGTTGTTGCAACATCCCTGAAAAATGACAAACGGTATTACTTTTACCTCTTTTCTAATTATGAGTATGACTACCATTTACTGAACACATAACTTGTTCCCAATAGTATGCTAAATCTTTTACTTATATAACTTGATCATCACAAAAACTCTATTAGGGAAATAACATAATTATGCCTGTGTTATGGGTGAGGAAAACTGAAGATTAATGAAATTAAATCACTTACTCAAGGCCGTGTATCTGGTAAGTGGCAAAATCAGTATTGGAATCTGATTTCGTCTCCCTATAAACACCAAGTTCATAACCACTTACTTTGTTACCCTTGCCCCCTTTCTCCTTCAGTTTCTTTTTAAAAGCAATATGGCTGTTAAAAATACATTCATGTAATTACCCTTGTACCTGAGAGTCATTTCTATTTCAATCAAAGGGAAATTTTAGACTGGTTTTGCAAACCGAACTACCATAGGATTCAGAAAGTCTGAGTACAAGGAACTCTTTAAGTGAAAAACTGAGCTATTGGTTCTGATATATCCACCTGGATTTCTAGGTAATAAAAATAGGCTAAGAAATACTTAAAATACTTAACCTTTCTTAAATCTAGGTGTTGTGAAACAGGTGTCTGTTTTATTATTTTCATAATTAAGAACAGACAAAATTAAAAACACAGTCCAAAAGATTAGCTCTTTGAGGGCATATTTCGTAGAATATGCCTCATAGAGTCTTGGGTATGAAAACCCTCCACACGTTTTTGATGTGTAAATAGAGCAGTGGCTTTGCAGTGAATCACAATACATCATTTTGTTCTAGAGGCTATTTGGGTGAATTTTCATATTCTCAAAGAACTTATTTGCTACCCAATGTAAATATTTACACTTTCTAGGTTTCATAGTTTTAAAAGCAAGGAGTATTTGGCTCGTAAGTATTTGGCTTCAGATCATAACACCAGGAAATATTTCTAATTTGTAAGCTATCTTTATTAAGATGATATGTTAGCCATATTTTCTAAAAGGTTCATAGAGTCTTTTCTTTAAATGTTCAGAGAGAATGTGGTTTCATACCTATTTTATGCACATAATCCTTATGAATGTGATTTTAATTGCACTATGGCAAATGGAAAATAATAAAGGAAACAATGAATATCAGATTTTCCATATTTGCTTTTTTATAAAAATCAATTTATAAGAGGATGTAATGTAATGTGGTACTATCAAAATCTTTGTGGTTAAATTTACTTTTAATCATTTTTGCTTTATTATCTTTGGCAGCTAGAAAATCTTTGTTTAATCTTTGTGAAAAGAAATTAAACTTTAAACCTTACACACTAAAAAGCTGCTAAGGTATACAGTTAATAAGCTTAAGTATAAAATTAATCAGTCAACACTGGCAAATTCACAGTTAGAAAGCTATGCTAATAATTATATAATACATTATGTTCCTACTTTGATGTACGCTATTTGATAATTTTGCAGTAATAATGATTCATTATATTTTTGATAGCCTGTAATTCTTATTACAAATATTTCGATTTGCATTCTCTATATGCTTTTGATTTTAACACAGACTTTTAAAATGATGTGCAAATTTAAGTTGGGAGAAGTAATTATACAAATACAAAAATTATGGTATCTTACAAAATGAACAGGTTCATCCTCTTTCCCTGAATATAATAATGTGGAGTGAAATGGTCTGGGTTCTAGTTCTAGCTACATCATTTATTGGCTGTAAACATTTGAGTAATTATTTAACCTGTCTAAACCTTAGTTTTCTTATTTGTGAGATGGGGTTAATTAAAGCTTCTACCTCATAGGATCCCTGGGAACATTAATGACAATGATCTGTGTTAACACATTTTGTGCTACATAGTAACTGGCACATGACAGGTGCTCAGTAAATCTTAGCTGTTATTTTTATTAACATGACAGCAGTTTTTTAGGAGCAAGGTATAATCTGGTTCCTTTGAAGTTCATTTAGACATAAATATGTCCATGTTGATAATGAGGGACCTGATAAAACAAATAGTAAATACAATAATGGTGTTCTAACAATTATGGTTTATTGGTAGCATTTATAATAGTAACATAAAGTATTGCTTATAATAGCGAAGACCCCCATGAACAAATCATATTTGTAATAATACGTGTAATTATAATGGATTAATAGTATACTTAGAATTGTGATGACTATTTAAAAACTGAGTTAGAAAATATTCACATTATGTATGTGTTACTGTAGATTGTTTATGCCAGTATGGAATTGTGAATGTGTGAAAGTTGTGAGAGAGCAATAAAGAAACTTACGTTGCCTGAAAAAGAGAACTGCATGTAGGGAAAGCACTCCTCAACCTGAGAAACGTATATGCCTGAGAACAAAAAGACATCTTCCTAAAGTAAATACACTGGAATCGCTTGATAATAAGTCAAAAGATGCCATGGTAGTCCACCAGAATGCAATATGCTGTTGCTATTCCATGTCACTCAGAGTGGAGGACTAGTAACATTTACAGTCTATTGAAGCAATATACAGATGATTTGGACGCAAGGCAAGGGGAGTGCTTTTGCCACACCACTGAATATTGTATGAACTGAAACCATGCAAATACTACAACTCTACTGTGACTTTTATTTTTGGAACTGCAAATGAATTATAAAGGACTCTTCATACTTCTTCTCCTCTGTGAGATCTGTTAGATTCCATTAGACCTAACTTTGTTACATTAATTATGAACTGACCATATAGGAAGAAGAATAAAGTGATTAAGGATGAGTGATTTTTATAGGGGTGAGATTTTGAAATTCTTAAAGGGTAAAAGGATAGAGTCAGAATTTTATTATCAGAGATAAGCTGTTCCAAACCTTTTTCCCTGAAAAAATTACTTTGTTATAAAATGTATCATTTACTTTATATGGCCACTATTATGTTGAAACTACTCTATTTAAATTAATTTAATTGGCCAAAATTGATGGAAGACTCCATAAGTGCATTGAATAGATACAGAATGGTGGAGTGAATCGGACACAGGTCTTGCTCTCAGAAAGCTTACGGTCAAGAAGGAAGATTAAGAGTATAGGATTATGTGCATGTTTGAGGCCCTGGGTTCTCTCCCCAGCACCTCCACCAAAATAATAATAATAATAATAATAATAATAATAATAATAATAAGCTATAAGAGATGTACTGTGAAGTCCGTTAAGCTGTAAACAAGGAAAATTACATTTAAGTACTAGCTCTTCTGATAAGGTTTAGGATAATCATCTCTGGGCTATTTACAGAGATAATGTAAACTCATACTCTTAAGCTCTTTTTACTGTTTTGCTGTGGCAATCATCCATCCATCCGTCCATATTTCAAACATTTATAGAATGTCAACTCTGCCAGGCACTGAGCCTATAAAAATGAATTAACCTTTTATGGAGTTCACAGTGTGGTAAAGGAGACATCACATTTTATTGTAGTTTATTTAGTTGTCTCCATGCTGGGACTGAAATCCATGCCAAGTGTATAAAGGTAAATGGGGTGGAAGTTTAGGATATAAGCATGATAATTATTAATCAGGTTGGCTTAAAAATTAGCAGTTTAGAAATGCAGTTTTAGATCTTTGGGATCATGAAATTGATGTCCTACCTTTTTCACGTGAAGAAAGGTGCAGAGGAGATAAATGATTTACTCAAGGTCACATGGCTTGTTGCACCTGAACTGCGCGTCGGACCCCCTCCTCATTCTTTCAGCTCCACTCTGCTTCTCTCCCGATCAAGCCCGCTGCCTCGGGAGGGTTAATCGTTAATATAAATGTTTTATGTTGACCCCGAGCCAAAGTTAACATGCACAAATTGCTGTTTAAAAAGGAAATAAATCAGTGATGTGAGCAGCTTAATGGCAGTGACCAGATTAGAAGTAGATGTTCTCTGCAAAGACCAACAGAGGACTTTATGCAGCTTTAGGAAGATATCACCTTACAAATCAGGGAGCCTTTGATACTCCACTACTCTGATGTGAATGCAGAGACATTTTATAGACAATTAAAACACAAAACAGGTGGGGGCAGATTCATAAGAGCCAAAGGAAAATATACATTTCCAACTAATGGTGAACAAAACTGGAATCTGAGTCCTTTGCAATCTGGATTCCTTATGATGAAGCTGAAGTAGGCTTTCAATAAATTATGACTCCTTTTTAGCCATTTCTTTTTTGCCAGAAATTTTTAGGCCAATGATCAACAACTGCTACTGAAATAGTACTGGGACTCTAGGATAGTCTGCTGTAAAAGAACATTCTAGAAGCATGACAGCTACTCTGCCGTTGACTAGTTATTGATTTAGGACAAGTTACTTAACCTTTCTGAGCACCAGTTTCCTCTCTGATTTAATGACACATGGAATATGAAACCACATAGGATTTCTTCCAGCTTTAAAATTCTCTGTCTTTGCCATAGATAATACTTGCCTATTCGGACAGGACAACCGCAATAGTTAGCTGAGCTTTGTGTTCCACTTAATATGCGCTGGTAAATAAAGTTGCTGATAACTAGGAATAGAAAGAAAAATGATAGCTCACTCATTTTAATGAGAATGTTGAAAGCGTATGTAATGGCTTATTATTAAACCATTCCACCAGTGGAGAAATTGGAAATATCACAATAAAAATTTTCAATTTTCCATTTCAGTAACTTTACTGAGTTGCCAAGGCATATAACAACAGCCAAAGTTGATACATTAAATGTGGATGTTTAAGAACAAAGTTAATATGTGATATTATTGTTTCTCATTTTAGTCCCTTTCTGCCAACCTCCTCCAGAGTTAAATAAATCTTCTTCCTTACTTGGTGCCCAAAAGTGTCTTGCTATTTCTGATAGTTCAAAATATATATATATATATATTTTTTACCTAATTCTTTATTCCTATGTAAAGGTAGTAAATCACTATAGATTTCTATTTCTTCACTGCCAATGTTAATACAATGTCACTATTCTCCTGGTTTCCACTGAGTCTGTCTTCTGGTTTCTATTTCCAGTTTATGATCCTTGTATCTATATTTGGTAAAAGTCTGCTTATGTTTTTCAAATATGATGTAAGGCAGTCTTTTAACAAAATGTTTCTGAGTGGAACCTAAAGCAATCTGAGTTATTATAATTTTAGATATATGCTTCCCGAGAAGGCAATATAATGCTTTATTAAAGGACAGAGTTGCTATTTGGTTTCAAATATTATTACATTTTATGTATTTATTCTATATTTAATGCTATTCTCATCCTTTTCTTTGGTACTGATGTTATTGTAGAAGCTGTCTGCCTCCTGACTCCAGCCCCCCCCCCCCCCCCCATCAGAACAGATGAAGTTTCTTCTCCTGGGCTCTAGCCTCTGTTTTCTCTATCATCCAGGCCACTAGGGGACTTTGGTTTTGACAGGATTCCAAAGATCAGGCAATTAATTAGCATGAGAATATTGTTAAGAAGTTAGACAAATAGCTCATAGTTACTCCTATTATAACCTATGTTATAAAAATTACTCCTTAAAAATTCTGATTAGATGAGTGTGATCTACAGGAAGATATGCTCAGTTAACTCTAAGGATAATCACAGATGACTTGAATTTTTGGGTAGTATTTCAGTCAGGTTCAGCTATATTGGTAACACTGTTCAAAGACGCAATGTTTTCTAGTGGGCCTCCGTATCTGGACGGGAGGTGGTTTTGTTATCACTGGATTCCACTGGTGGGGTGTATGACCAATATGACTTAATCTAGAAAAGCATGGCTCTTCACCTCTACAGTTAAAGAAATGCCCCATGGGAAGCAGAAGGTATTATCAGATTGCCTGGAAATCAGGTGTTATATAAGGAGTTTATGGATGGGTTATACAAAGTGAAATATTAACCATTTCTCTTTGGGTAGGCGATGAGGCTCAAGGGGAACCACACAGCCCTCTCCCATTTATTTCTCCCATTTTGGGACAGATATTTGGAAGAGGAAGTATAGATGGAGGAGGACCCATAATTTCATGTTACAGAATCTGTTTGGAGATAACAGCTTCAATCTTTACTAAGATCTGCCAAGCTTTGCCTTAGGGACCAAGATGAGTAGAGATCAGAACCACCTCCCAGGGCTCCTTTGCTTCAGCCTGTGTTGTTTGTGGAGATCTGCTTCCCATGAGCTTACTGTGTGACTTATTTCTAATTTGCCTCCAAACCACTTTCATGGTGGGATCCCCAAATCTTAGCCCTGTTCTTGTCTTTTCTGAGATTCGTTTGTTCATTATTTTTTAACTCTACAAGAAACTCATGTATTCTTCTAATAACTTTTATAATGCTTAAATTATCCTTTGTGTGTGTGTGTGTGTGTGTGTGTGTGCTGTAGCCCAAGAATGTTTATGATGTGTTTATATATTTATCTATTTGTATAATCTAGAAAAGCATAATTACCTATGCTCAGAAAATACATACCAATTCTGTTGTTATTCACTACAAATGCTCTCAGGAATGCATTTATTTAACTCCTTACAACTTTATATCTCTCAAGCCACAACAGCAGCATTGATACCCCCTGGTTTCTAGCCCCAAAGGTTAGCCGAAGAGAGAAATGGTATCAGGACATCTTCTGCTCATCTCTCGGTACAGAGGCTGCCTACTTAATTCACGAGTGAAGGATCTCTGGGAGAAGACAAGCCAATCATCATGTTTTTCATGTCTAGTGTTTCTTAGCAAACCAGGACTCTCACTCTTAGTTCTGAAACTGATCTAGCTCTGATGTTTGTCTCAGCAGGTCCAGGACCCAAACCCACACTGACTCCCTGTCAAGCCAGCCAAGCTCTGCCATTTACTGGAAAACTTCTTGTTCTCCACTGTATTTTCTGATATCTGTCTTGCATCTGTGTACATGAGTTCTTCCTATGAAATGATGACTGTTTGTGGATTTTGATATGGTTCCCCTCCAAGATGAGCCTTTTAAGTCTCTAGCTTATTACAAGTGGAACTGTCTCCTTTACCTAATGCGGACTGCAGGATACCCATACCCTAACCACAGCACTGCACCTGGATGGCCGCTCCTTCAGGAATCTCCGTGTTTTGATGTAAACCATTAACCTGGACACTTTCTAACTATCCAAATCATTTACGTCTGGCAAATCTTCAGTCTTCCTCCACCAAGGAAACTTCTAACCTCACAACAGGTTGTAGAGGTTATACTATGTAATTTTGAAATTTATAGCCTTTAAAAATATACCAGTGGTTTCTAAAATAATAAATTTGAGGGCCTTTCTTGATATGAATTTGTATGCAAAGATCCTCTACAGAAAATAAAAAAGCAAAAACAGAAAAAAACACCAAAACAACCAACCCCCAAAAACAAGAGTAGAGGTGGAAGCCGGGATGGAGGACTTGGCTGAAGATTCACTTCCTTATTTGGTGTTTCTCTTCTTTTCTGATGCACCCTTGTGAGCGTCCTCCAGAAGAACGCCGGGGGCTACCCAGAGCACAGTGTGCAAACCACTGGGCTCACTACCGCTCACTTAGCATTGGATCAGTTACTGTTTTTTGATGTTTCCTATACGTCAGCCACCTTATTTTCAAAGTATCTGTTTTGACCTCTCCACTAGACTATAATCTCCTCAAGAGGAGAAAGAGCATCTTGTCTTAGAGGAGCCAAATAAAAATCCGCAGACAAACTCAGTGCTCAGCTTATGAAAAGGATGCTCTGTCAACATTATTAACTGATGGCTGATTCTGTCTGATCTCTAATACTCAAGACAGGAAACCATTCAGGTACCTGGACATGAATAGGTAGTGAGTCTAAGCAGCGCAATCAGGTGGCAAATTGGGCTCTTGTTTTGTAAGGTCTGCATATTGACCCCATGATGTTGACACTTCCTAAAAGAATGCCACGAGGCACAGTGATTCAGAAAACAGTGTGTTCTTTTACTTTATGACAATGTTTACTGAACATAACTGGATTGATATGCTCATGAAAGACTAAATATGGCTCCACCTATTTATTCCAGGTGTAACTTTCATGTAAGCAAACTTTCAAATCACAAAACATTTCAAGTCCCTTCATGGAACACTGTTCAGTACGCAACAAACCAGAAAAAATATGAGAAACGAAACCCTCTTATCAAAGCTATCAATGTGACTAATTATATGGAGAATAAATGGGCATTATTATGTGAAATACTTCAATAGTCAGCTTGGGATGAAATTTTTCATTCTGTTCATTGGTGTTACCACTGATTAATAGCCAGCATGGCTGAAAAAAATATATATTTGTACCCACAATAGTTGGCTGGCTCACATGATTGAGTGTTATTTATCCAACATACGCTATCTGATGATGATTGTATTTTTCAGTGTGCTTTGTAATCAGAAACCACTTGTTTCTCTCAATGTGAACTACATGCTTTATAAAGGAAGAATGAGCTTACATTATATCTACTATAGAAAGGGATTTCTTTAATTAATATATATTTTAAAGCTTTGACTTGTTATTTCAATAAAGTTAAAACTAGCTTGAACAAGACTCTTGAAAATATTTAGTAGTGAGTGATTATATAGCGACCTCCTGTTGCTTAAAACTATCTTCATAAATCCAAAGCCTAGGTAGTACAAAGGACTGGTATCATTGCAGAGGAATTACACTGTCCTGGCAAAGGTTTGACAGAAGTTTCTTGGCAGAAGTTTGGAATCCAATTTTTACTATTAATAATATAAGGTATGCATATATTCTATTCTGAAGAGCATCTCCATGCATGTGATCATATTCCTCTTGACAACCACCCAATACAGGAGAAATGAACAAAAATGGCTGTGGTCCTGTTACAGTTGGAACAGCTAAAGAACAAAGCAGTGGATGACTTGCTGCAGGCACAGAAGGATTGGGTTGAAATGAAGATATTGGGTCTTCTAGCCCAGTGCTCTATCCACCAGCTGTGGATTCCCCCTGACATCATTTCTGATATGTAAGACACACTTCCATGTATAAATATGGATCACAACACCGGTGACTTTCATGGTGTGTGTGTGTGTGTGTGTATGTATGTATGTATGAATGATTTTAAAGGGGATATATCAGAGTTTTGGTGGGGTTACTGAGTATAGTTTTAAAATGTGCCAAGAAATCTCCACCTCCTTGAAAGTCATGGGTAGTAGTAATGCATTTTGTGTACTTTTTAATTTTTAAAAAATCTTCATTGATTTTAGAGAGAGAGAGGAAGGGAGAGGGAGAGAGAAAGATAGAAACATCAATGAGAGAGAACATTGATTGGCCACCTCCTGCATGTCCCCGACTGGGGATTTGGCCCACAACCTGGGCATGTGTCCTGACCGGGAATCGAACCAGCGACCTCTTGGCATGGGTGGACACTCAACCACTGAGCCACACCGATCGGGCTGTACTTTTAAAAAATCTTTCCTTCTAAACCTCCAGTATCTTTTCCTGGGAGCCTAGAAATCCTTTACTTCAGAAGCTAAAATGCTTCCTCATTAGACTTAGTCTTTATATAATACATGTTGACTGTTTCATTTATACAGCGAGCCCTTTGTCATATTGATCATTTTTGGTTTGGTTCAAAGCCAACCTGCTGCCTGGTGAAACTCAACCTCTCTCTCCTGACAGTTTAGATTAACCTGGCTCCTGTTGTATATTTCCCCACACCCTTGAAAGAGTGTAATGCGGTCCTATCCAGTCTTCTTCCTCTTCTGCTCGCTCCTTGGATGCTGGCTCAGTCAGCCAGGTATTTCCCATGTAGTAATGATTACAAGGTAGCCCAGTCTTCCTGAGAAGCGGGCTGAGGGTGAGGGAGGATGGAGAGAATGTGACTCTATCCATTGCTAGGACAATGAAAGGTCCTTTTGCTCAGGACGTGCCATAGTGGGAAATAGAGACTCTAAAGGAATATGACTGGATAGAGAACAGCGTAGAAAGGTATAAGCAGAGCTGTGGTTTGGGGTTGGTTGTCTGGGATAGGGATGGTGGGCAATAGGGTGTGATTATTCTGTACCTCCCTACATCCAGAGGAAAAACCATTTGTAACTGTCAGAAACATGATAGAAGCATAAAAAATACATGCAATTATTTATTCATTCAACAATTATTTGTTGAGGGTTTACTAAAGTTGATAACACACACACACAGTGTGCTGACATTGTGCCAGGGCATGTGTGGAAAGCTTTGCACCAATTTTTCCATTTAATCCTTGCAGCAACCTATGAAATACATCACTGTTTTGAAAGTGAGCAAATTGAGACTCTCAGAGGAAGGGTAAAATGTGTGTGGGTACACAGCTCGTAAGAGGAAGCTGAATTTGAACACATATTGACTGACCCCAGAGCCCCCCATATTTAACCACCACACTCCAATACTAGGGCTCCTACACTGAGGATACCCTGGAATGTAAAATAGGTATCTGCCTTTTTGAGACTTTTCTGCTATTAGGATGGACAGCTGTCTTGGTTACTTCAGGAATATTCTAGTTTTAGCATTGAAAGTCTCATATCCCGGGACAACTCTCAGTCCAAGCAAACCAAGACAGCTGGTTACCTACACCACTAATGCACATCTGTTTTACCTTCGGGCCTGGAGAGGCTCGTCACAACTATGTCCAGGGGATCGATGCATCCATTGACATGGTAGTTCTGCAGAACTCATACTTAGGGACTTTAATGGCACAGAGAAACCCAGGCCTCTTTGGAGTGCAGTTTTCAACTCTCCTAGCTCTCTGTGAGGATGAAAACATAGTGCAGATTGTGGCTCCAGGACAGAGAAGACTAAACATGGAAAGGAGGCAGGGGGAGTATTTTTCTACTCTCTCCTACTTTTCCTTTCTCTCTCTTCTGTGACATAGTACCCACTTCTTTCTCCTGGATATTTCTTTTAGGGAAAGATTTCACTGCTAAGTAGTTGAGTCTCTCTGGAGAGATAGGTGAATCCTTCTACAGCTACCTCAACATATACAGACACAGGTGTATTAAAGGAGATAACTCTGGGCGTGAGTAATTTCTAGGAGGGTGTCCTTTACTGCATAAAATACTTCTGCTCTTGCCTAGCAGCAGTTCCGGTTGCCACCAATCACTAGCACGGGTTTGAACCGATGGAAGCTTTGCACTTTACATATGCTTTGCATCTGTTCTTTTTCTTCCTGTCATTCATCACATGCATTGTAAGTGTTCTTTATTTATAGTCTGAGGGCCTCCCTACTAGACTATAAACTCCTTGAGGGTAGGGACCACACCGGTTTTATTTTTCACCCTTTTTTATTATGTGTTCAGCACAAAACATGAGATATGGTGTGCATTCCATAAAGATTTCTTGCATGAATGAATACATTCTATAGCAGAGAAGTCATAGCATGTAACTTAAGTTCAATTTTTTAGTCATGCCTTGTGAAAAAGCCAGAAAGGAAGAATTTGCGCAGTAAAGCATGTGGTCCTGAGTTGTGATCTACAGTCTTTTCCAATGTGTACAAAACAACTAACATTTATTGACTGTGTGTTATGTGCCAAATATGTATATTTGTATGTGTATATATATTTATATGTATATATATTACTATGTGTGTATATATATTTATGGAACTAGGTGAGAATTCAATGCATTTACACATATGTGTTTTGTGTGTGTATAGATGTTTATAAACAAAGGCACACAGAGATTTGATAACTAGCCACATATTAGGTAAGAAGTGATCTGAACTTATTACTGATCTGAACTTAAACTTGGGAAATCTGGCTTCACTTTGCAACCACTGTGGAGAGCTGCCCTATCTACATACTTTGCAGCTGACTTCGTGAGTGTGGCCCAGCAGTCTGACTCTGGGCTGTGCACCAGACCCCTTATGAGGCCCAATACCAGCAACCGAATATCAGGCCAAAATGGATGGATCAGGAGATACCCTCCTCCATCCCCAAAGAACTCTATAAATGTGCTCATATAATCCAATTTGCTATTTTCCCATTAACGAGAAGTGTACTTTTGGCCCACTTAAAATGTTTCTTGGCACTCATATATTTCATATTTGTCTTTTAAGAAATTAATGCTTATGCTGCAATGTAAAGCATCCAAAGACACAAGCTTGTTGACAGTTGCAGAAAATGGAAAGGCGGAACCATTCAAAGATGGGAAAGAAAATGAAACTCCTTATATGGGATTATCATATAGGCCCTGTGATTAGGACTTCACTTTGAACTACATTAATGCTAAATACAAAATTGTGATGGAGAGATCAAAGGATATATTAGTTAAAAGAGCCCCCAGGTGGTCACTCCTGCTCAGTTCTTCTTTGAGCTCCTGTGAGTTAGCATCCCAGTTCTGTGGAGCTGATTACACATCCTGGCTTTGGAATTACAGGTCCCCCGTGACCTGTGGCTAATGCTGCTCTAGGTCCCCAATACCCTTGGTAGCAAATCATGAACTTGCCTCTTCTAGCAGTCATAGAGAGCTCAAAGCATATAGCTATGCAGTAAGTGATGGAGACATATTGAATATAGATATATATAGAGAGATATTGAATATATATCTATATCTGTATCTATATATCTGTACCTATATCATATCTATCTATCTATCTATCTATCTATCTATCTATCTATCTATTTATTTATCTATCTATTCTAGTGTTTTGAAAGTTACAACAGAGCTTTTAGAGATAGAATTGGAAAATTCTCTGTGATGAGTCTTACTCAATAGCTGACAGTTTCATTGACTCCTTGAATCTTGGGGATACTGTGCTTTTTTGAGGGGGAAATGAGTAACTGAAAGAATAAGAAGAGCAATTATTTCACATATTAAATTTTGTCTACTAATTGCTGTAGTAACAAAATAAGTGGGATGTTGCACTTGATATATTGGCAATGGTGTCTTAAATAGGGAAAAAAAAATGGGCAAAGGCAAAGAATGAGTAAAATATGTTAGAATCAGTATAACTTGAAACCCCATAGAAAACACTAAAATTTTTGATTACTGGTATTTAACTACGTTTTTGAATATTATATATGTTCATAATGAAGCATTCCATGATACTTTACTTTTGACAGATCAAATATTCCTTAAAATGGTGGTATAAAGAACAAAATGAAAATCAGTCAACCAAATCTTCCCCCAAAACTTTAAAAACCTGTTAAATCTCACCCAGTACTAATTGCTCTACATTTATAGATATTTAGCAGAAAACTATTATTATTATTATTTTTATCCTCACCCGAGGACATTTTTGCATTTATCTTCAGATAGAGTGGGAGGAAGAAAGAGAGGAAGAGAGAGAGAAACATCGATGTGAGAGAGACACATGGAGTGGTTGCCCCCACACGACCCCAACTGAGGCTGGGGACAAACTGCAACCGAGGCATGTGCCCTTAGTGGGAACTGAACCCGGGACTCTCTGGTCCGTGGGCCTATGCTCTAACTGCTGAGCCAAACCAACCAGGGCAAGAGAAAAATTATTTTTAAACAAACTGATAAATTTGGTGAATTGACTCTTAGTTGATTTTTCAGCAAAATGAACTTAGAATTTGAGTGTAGTTCCCAAAGGTCTCCTTTTCTCCCCTTCCATCTGAAACATGTCACCTCAAATGGGCATTGCATGGGAAAGGCTGAAATTGGAGAGGCTTAGCTAACTTTCGTTTTAGCCATGCTGACAATTCTTCTCTCCCAATGAAGGAAGGATGTGGACTGTCTTTACTAAGTCTTCCATGCAACTCCCCAGTATGTTCTTGGCTGTGTATTATCCCTTAGATGCCCTTCCTTCTCCCCAAACCTTGCTTCATTTGTTATATTCTCTCTTAATCTAATTCTCAGTTAATTTCTTTATACTTCTTTCTTGTCTTAAGCCTATGACCATGTTCACCCATCCTTCCAAAATCATTTGCTGGCACTCCATTTTCCCTCGACCATGCTGCACACTACTTGCTATCTTGTTTTTCTATGTATCTTGAAGATACTTTCTAATGTTCACTATCTGATTAACTACTTCTTATTAAATTCTCAACCAATTGTGTTTGGCTTCCATACTTTCAGTCCACTCCACTGACACTGTTCTTAAGATTATCAGTGATTTCTTAATTTCCAAACTCGGTGACTGTTGACTAGTCAACATTTCTAAAAGCACCTATGCCACATTCAAATCTCCTTTGTTCCTGTCAGATCATTCTCTCACAGTGTTCTTGCCTCTGGTATGGTTCCCCTGTTCAGTCTTTTGTTGGATTTTCTTCCTCTTAGTGTAGAGTTCTACACAAATGTAAGTGAGATTATTGACACTGATTTATTGATACTTAAATTCAGATAATGGAAAGAAGGTTTATTTTATTTATCAACAGCACACACACACACACACACAACAGCACACACACACACACACACACACACACACACACACACACAGAGAGTCAAGTAGAACAAGTAAGTCACTTAGAATTCTACATAGAATTCTCCTCCTGGCCTCTGGTTGCCTTGGCAGCATTACAACAGTAAGCAGAAGTAATTATGTAATAGCTTCAGAAACACCATGGGTCCCGGAATCCGGAAGAACAGTGTAACGAGAAGGCCAGCTCTAAATTCCACATTGTCATGGGCCGAATTGTGTTCCCCTCTCCAAATGCATATATTGAAGTCCCACTCCCCAGTTGTTCAGAATGTAACAGTATTTGGAGACGTAGTCTTTAAAGAAGTGGTTGAGTTAAATTAGGCTATTAGGGTGGGGCCCTCATCCAATAGGATTGATGTTCTTATAAGAAGGGGAAGAGGCACTGGGGGTGCCTGTACATAGGGACAACCATGTGAAGAGTCAGCAAGATGGTCATCTGCAAGCCAAAGAGAGAGGCCTCAGGAGAAATCAGGTTTACTGACACCTTGAACTTGGACTTCCAGCCTCCAGAACTGTGAGAAAATAAATTCCTCTTGTTTAAATCACCCCATCGGTGGCATTTTATGTTAGCAGACATGGCTATTAATTAATATATGGAGGAAGCTAAATTCCTGGATAATCAGTTTGACACCTTGAAGCTGAGAGGCTTATTGGTGAAAGAGATTGTGCCATTAATAAGGTATTCCTACTTAGAATAAGAAAAATCCTTTCTCATAAATATTTCCCCTCCATCAGGAAGCTGGAATTTTCTATTTCCAGAAGAAGAGAGAAACAACTCCCCTCAATATGCTATGTATAACCTTCACATAAAGAGAATTCTCTGTGACAGTGATGTAGCAAATTTCGAAAATTGTCTCAGCAAAGAGCTAAAAAGCAAAACAAAACAAAAAATGCCTGGTGTTTGAAGAGCTCACATCCCTGACTCCAGAAAAAAATGTATGCAATTCAGACAAGTTTTCTGCAGCAGCATTTGTGCTAGCTTCAACAGAAGATGTACTAAAATTGGAATAGGGTTTCAAATTGGTTTCATGACAAAGGCTATAAATTATACTAGGTGACTCAAATTATTCATGAGAGAGAGGAGATCTTGATTTATGCACTAGTTTTGTGTAAATTTCATTTTTGTAAAGTAAATCACTTTTCCCATTGACTCACATTACAATTTGAGATACACTTTATCTTCTTTTCTGAGTAATCTTCAATTGACAGAGACTTTTTGCACTTCCATGCAAGCATCTAATGACCTAAATACAACCACTTAAATGAAGCATAGCTATTTACAGACATTGCAAGAGAACCACGTATTTGTCCAACACACATAACAAATACTTACCAACTAGTAGGCAGGGACTGTGGATTCAAAAACATGGACCCCTTAGCTGCAAGATGCTTACTTTCTTTGGTAGATTGAAAAAATTCTTTTGAGAAACAAATGCTCACCCCCAAATGCAGCGTCTCATAATATGCATATAATGATTGTTCTTAAAAATTGAACTGTATAACACTACAAAGAATTTTGTCATTGTTTGCTCAAATAAAATTGATATCATGTATTCAGCAGCATTTCCATGACTATTTTATTGTTTTGAGAATTCAGCAATTCTTAACCTGAAATCTTTAAAAGGGTTTTAAAATGTTTATGTGCTTTAAAAGGTTTACGGAATCATGTAAACTTCTATGTAAAATCAAATGTATATGTGGGTATGTGAATTTTTTGTTGTTGTTAATCCTCACTCAAAGATATTTTTCCATTAATTTTTAGATAGAGTAGAAAGGAGGGAAGGAGGGAGAGATAAAGAGAAAAACATTGATGTGAGAGAAACACATCAATTGGTTGGTTCTCACACAACCCCGACCTGGGCTGGGGATCAAACCTGCAACCTAGGTATGTGCCCTTGACAGGAATCAAACCAGGGGCCCTTTGGTCCACAAGCCAACGTTCTAACTCTTGAGCCAAACCAACTAGGGCCATGTGCATTTTTTTAAAGAATTTTTAAATTTATTTTTAGAGAGAGAGGAATGGAGAGGGACACACACACACAGAGAAACATTGATGTGAGAGTTAAACACAGCTAGGCTGCCTCTTACTTTTCCTCCACCAGGGATCAAGCCTGAAACCTGGGCACATGCCCCGACCAGGAAATGACCAGCCGCCCTTCAGTGCATGGGATGACACCCAGCCAACTGAGCCACACCAGCCAGGACTGTACATGTGAATTTTTCTTGGAAGGGAGTTCATTACTTTAATCAATTTCTTAAAAGGATCTGGAACCATAAAAATGATTACAATAAGAAGCAATGAGTTGATTGTCTCAGCCCAGTTTACACAGACAGTGTTCTTTAGAATCTAGCTTTAGTACAAGCAAGCAATTTTGAGAAAATAAACTGCAGTTATTAGCCAGATTTCCTTTCTAAACATGAAGCATTTAGTGAGCACCTAACATGTTCAGTGCATTGGAATAGGCCCTGCAGGGTCAATAGGCTATTTTGAGATAAAGTTGAGGAAGCCACAGCTTCTTTCTTCATTTTTAATTGGCTACTTGCCTTGTGGTGTGGGGATGGGTAAGGCTAGCTTAGAGGAATGGGATCAGGATGGACAGTTCCATGAACAACTAATAGCTCCATCAGGGACTGTATAATATTTGTGCAGAAAATCCCATTAAACATGGATGGCCAGTTCTGTAAGGGAATTTTTTAAATATTGTGCCAGCCTGTAAGTAGTAAGCAAGTTATTCACTTGCAATGCTTTATTGCATGGAAAGCATTGCTAACAGAGAGCAGTTTCCATTTCCTATTCATGTTTTTCCTCATTATTTCTCTTGGGCTAATACTGTTTAGACACAATGAACACATTAATAGTACCCACCCTTGAATGCTCTTTAGAAAAACACAAAGTATTTATTGATTCTTTATGGGTTTTTGTACCTAATGAAAGCTAGTTAGAATCAACAACCTTAACAATAATGTGTTGTATTCTCCCTGCTGCTAAAAAAACAGCAGGAAAACATTTTTTAAGCAACAGCGTCATGCTGTAAGTTAGAAGTAAATGAGCACATTCCAACAATACGATCTGCCAAATTACTACATTTATATCCTTTCCTTAATCCCTATTATGAAGATCACATCATGAAGAATATCTCTGTGTAATGAAGACTGTTGCCGAGTGGAACATGAGAGCACAAAGCTGGATGCTATCTGTTAGGATAACGTTAGAACCTTTAATTTTACAATTGTTGGGAGCCCATCATTACTTTTCTATTTATTTAAAATATATATTCAAAACCTAGTGCTTCAAGCTTCATAAGAAAGCTGTGGGGATATGTTCTACAAAAACATGTCACTCACTGTACTTCTCTTTGTGCTTGTCAGGCAATGTCTTTTACAAGGGAACAAAGGAAACCTCCAATATTGAATCCAAGACATTCAGGACTTAAGGAAAACAGATTGACAAAAATAGTCTGTCAGCTGTATGTACTGTGAGTTCTGGTGCCTGGAGTAGATACTTGGGCTCCATTGTAGCCGTGGAGGGTTTTGGATTTCAGAGAATTTGTTAGTGTTTGGAGCATCTTGATCTTGATTTTTCAACATGTGTGAGCACTTTTGTCCTTTTTGGGCCCTTTTTAGGCATTTGGTGACCCTAAAGGCATGAAAGACAGACAGGAGCTCAGTTATCTCAGAGGACTTTGGAAAATGAAAAATATTTGTTGAGATCCAAGGGCCTTACCATGCTACTGAGTATAGCATCTGGCTAACAGAAACCATAGAAAGCTGATTTGTCAGCTGTCTGAAGGAAGACTCTCTCTAAAAGCTCAATTCCGCTTGGCCATTTGGTTTAAATATTTTTCAGTTATGAACACAGTTTGAGGGGTTGGAGACAGAAGTGGGTGGGAACTCCCATTCTCAGGCAGCCAAACTCAGACCCAGAAGGCAGGCACTTGAGCTATTTGCCCGTGGTCACACAGACCTTGAAAATAGCAGAACTGGATCAAAATTCAGGCCTACAAGACTTTTAGGCCTATATTTTTGCCTTTCTGTGTTTCTGATGAACTGGCTACAGGTGGGAGGTCCCGATGACCTTTTCCAACTCAGAATGCCAATCGCAAGTCCAGGTTGTTACCTGTACTTCTGACCAACTGGCTGTGAACCAGAGGTTCTCACAACCTCCTCCTTGCATTCCATTAATTTGCTAGAGCAGCTCCCAGAACTTAGAGAAAAGTGTGACTTACTAGGTCACTGGCTTATTGTAAAAGGATATATATATCAGGAACAGCCAGATAGACCAGATGCATTATAGGGCAATTATGTGGGAAGGGATGCGGAGTTTCCATGCCCTCCCTAGCCTCCCTACTCTCCCAGCACCTCCACGGGTTCACCAGCCCAGAAGCTCTCCAAACTCTGTCCTCTTTGTTTGTTAAGGCTACTTCATTGCATAATCATGTTTGATTAAATCACTTGCAATTGACAATTGATTCAACCTCAAGTTCCTTTCTCTATCCTGGAGGTTGTGGGGTTGTGGAGTAGAAGCAGATGAGGCAAGACTGAATGTTCCAACCCTCTAATCATGGGGCTCGGTCTCCTGGCAACCTATCCTTAGATGCTTTCAAAAGTCACTCCATTCACATAAGGAAAAGTACCTTTTTTTACTCTCAGCACTTACCAAGAATTGGGGATGAATGACAAAATATGTATTTCTTATAAATCACAGAATCTCAGGTGCCTATCTCCAGGAGATGTCATTCTATTTCTTCACTTCTGAGTGGACAGAAACTATGTCCCAAATGGTCTCCATCACAGGAATTTTTACAGCATCAGCATATATTTGGACCATTTCCCCCCTCTCCTCCATATTTATTTTCTAAGTCCTCTTCCACTTTGCTTGTCTTGTCTTTCCTTCCTAGGACAGTCAATAGAAATGAGTCAAGTGAGATGAAAGAAGAGTTCAGGGTGCCGATTGCAATACCTTTGTTCTCCTTTTCAAATTACAAGGGCAAAAATTACAGAAGTAATGAAAATATTCAGGTTCTCTCCCTCTGGGCAATAGAGATGAGTCCCCCCAGCTTAGCTGGCTGGTCCCATTTGCTGAAATTCTCTTTGTTTCTTTATCTCTGAAATAGAGATAATACTGTATATCTCAGTAGAGTGGCAAGGAATTAACTGATAATTGTTAGTATTTGTTTGTTTGTTTTTGGCTGGATGTCATGATTCCCCTATAGATGAGGGGCGAGTTACAGCTTAAACAAGACAACATCATCTGCCAATGCCTGAAAGAAGTGTGTTCTGCACAAAATGCATTTTCTTACATTCTGAGAACTTCTCACAAAGGCTTTTTTTTTTTTTTGTCTTTCACAGCCCTGCTGGTTGTGCAGTTGGATTTTCTAACCTGTCAACTGGGTGTTCTGATATACAGATGTTCGAAGAGCCAGCATGGTGGCAGAATAAGGGGAGCAGGGTCCAGGGGACATGGAGGGATCACCAGTAAATACCCTTTGTATGTGCTGGGAGGGCTTGGGTGCTGGGCAGTCCATCACCATCCAGGCACAGCTGCCTCCCAGCGGGAATGTTCTCAACCGTTCTTAGCTGCAAATGTTGAGATGGTGAAATACTACAGTATACACGTGCATTTATTTTTCCGATATTCCTTGCTTCTCTGTTGCTGTATATGTTTTTCCTTCCACACGGAGCGTAGGTTCCTGTTGCTTATTTGGCATTGCTGGCTTCATAAATATAAATTTTATGGTTTACTTCCTTGACTCTATCTTAAATGTTTCCCATTCTGTCAATTTCCCATGCACTTTTGAGCTGCAGCCAGTTTTCTTTAACAAGCTGTAAGTTCCTTCACAGTCTGTTAAAAACCGCTATTTCTTTACTGCCGTCCTATAGACTCTTATCAATATTTCAAATCGTGTGATCACCAAGTTGCCCAAGAATAGCATCTGCAGTTAAATTAACAGGGATAAAATTACAAGATCTATCAATCTTCATGCTTCACGATGTAAGGAGGTCATTAACTGAGGTCAGGAGAAACTTTCCCCTGACAGCGAGCTCCTTCAGAATTAGTGCATTATGGGAACATTTACAAATTAGTCTCATTATACTTAGGGGCATCTGGTATGAACCCCTTGTCACAATCATGATTCTGGGAAGGCAATTAATAGGTTCCTGTGAATTCTCAGTAACCTCCAACCTCATTTAAAAAAAGAACTTTGGATGAATTTCTGCAATTTCATCCAAAAATACTTTTTTTCTTCCGTCCTCTCCACAGTTGCTAATCCAGTGACCAAAAACTCAACCTGCATCATGGGTCTTGCTATAATTCTGTAAGTAATGTCAGTTAACACAAGGTGACAATGCTATTACTTGAAGTATGTCCTGTGCCTTCCCACTCATTACTGGTCAGAGGCACAGAATGCTAGAGCTGGGAGAGACAACAGAAGTCATCTTCTCTAGCGTTGTCCAAAGCTTGTTCTGTGGAGCACCACTTTTCTGTGATGCTATAGGTATAATTTGGGGGGGGGAGGGGGGAACTGTGGCCACATCATTGGATCACACAACTTCTCAGAAATTTTGGATCCTTGTTGGGTTGAATCAATGGGTGATATGAGTAGAAGTAGGGTGGGGTATTTATTCCCCTGCTTCCTCCTTGCCATGGTGGCCTCAGGCTATCTGAAACCGTCCTCTGAAGACCACAATTCCTTGTTAGATGGCCTAGTCCATACACATACTCCCCACAGCTAACTGTTGTGGAATATGGTTGTGGGAACCACTGGATTCTCTCGTCCTTTTATGTCTAAGGGTAGTAACAGCACCCTACTATTTTGCTGGTCCTAGAATACTGCACTATCTCAGTTTTTGTTGTTTCCTTAGACCCTGTCCATATTTTATAAACAATTCCTTTATTAAATCATCTTTAAATTGCTCAATTTGAGTATCCCACCTGTTTCTTGCCATGACCCGGACTGGTGTAGTCATTGGTTGATCAATGCCGGTTTGAGGTTAGATTGGCTTTGCCCAGGCAAAGTGAGGGCATGGCATTGCAGGATGCTGTGAGAGCAAGCAGATCCTGCAGTTAAGCACGGCTCTTCATCAGACTGCTGGAGTGGAAACCAACTAAAGGGACTTCTGACCACAGGCAAGGCCAGTAACACTGGTAATTGGGAGTAGTAATTTTTGGCCAGCTTAATTCTGGGCTAGTGACTATTCAATTTGGAAGCTCAGATAAGATAATTATGTAATAATGCTTTGAAAAGTGAGAGTTTCTAGTCTTGACCATCATTCTGAGGTTGGCAGAAATAATTGGGGACCTAATTGCCTCTCTAGCATCAAACTTTTGGACAGGTTTTATATAAAAGTTAGAATCTAAGGTAGAAACATACACCTATAGGCAGCACAAGAGTGTAGAGGATGTAAGATTGACTCCTCTCCAGTTCAGCCTCTGAATTCTGGATTTGAATTTACTGGTTGTTTGGTGCCTGTCTGGGCAGCATTTGACAGCGGATGCAGAGTTCTGTAACATGACTCTCCCCAACTGCAGGGAAATAGAGGTCTAAAAGGTCTTGAGATAGTACTCATATTCATAGAATATGCTAGAAGCATGTTCTCCAGAATATGAGACTGACATGATGCTTACTGTGCTAAGGAGGCAACTTAGAAGCATGTTCTCTAAATAACTCTGATGCAGAATCTTTTCCTGAACCTACATAGCTTCAGGTTAGCCCCATAGTTGTTCCAATTAGGTCATTTGTCCAGACTATGTAAAGAGTTCTTTAATATTCATTTATTCATTCAGAAAACATTTATTGACTCCTTCTATGAGACAGGTACTGTGCTTAGTGCTAGGAACACTGATCAATACATATGGCGCTTTTGTGAGGAGATTGTTGTATTCTGGGGGAATGAGACAGAAACAAGCAAGAAATAAAATAATTACAAATTATGCCTGGCTGGTGTAGCTCAGTGGACTGAGCATTGTCCCATGGTCTGAGAAGCCCGTTCAATTCTCAGTCAAGGCACATGCCCGGGATGCGTGCTCGATCCCCAATAGGGGGTGTGAAGGAAACAGCTGATCCATATTTCTCTCTCACATCGATGTTTCTATCTTTCTCCCTACCTCTGTCTCCAAAAAGTCAATACAAACATGTTAAAACATAATTACAAACTATGATGAATGTTATGAAAGATATAAGCAAAGAACATAATGAGAGAATGACAGAGACACGAAACTTTAGATGGGGTGTAGGAAAGGCCTCCTCAGTATATGACATTCAGGCTCAGAGGGAAGTGATGAGAAGGTGCCAGCGGGGAAGAATTCTGCAGGCTCAGAGAACATGTGCAAAGGCACTGAGGCTGGCAAGAACCATGGAAGGACTGGGAGACAACAGGTGTCTGGAGTAGAGACAACAATTGGCAGGGCCTGGAAAGGCAGTGGTGAAGACTATGGCTAAACTGTCTGCGTTTGAATCTGGTTCCAGAATCTAAACCCTTGACCTTGGCAAAGTCGCTTAACCTCTCCATGTTCAGTTTTCCCTTCTGTATAATGGGGATAAAAACAGTATCTATTACAGTGATACCTCGGTTCTCGAACATAATTCGTTCCAGGAGGACGGTCGAGAACCAAATTGTTCGAGAACCGAAGCAATGAAACCCAATAGGAAATAATGGAAACTGGATTAATTCGTTCCAAGCCCCAGAAAATGCCTATTTACTGGCCTAATTTGTATATAATATGTAGAAAAACATAAGTCTCAACAAGAAATAAAAGTGTACAGTATGTCTAAGGGTTAAATTCAGTGTAAAGCGTGACTCTCTCCACAAAGCGTGACTCTCTCTCTGCACTCACACTGATGACGCGAGCAAGGCGCGCTGGGCCGAATGAACGCCATTCGGCTCAACTCGGCTCATCTCGGAAGTTCGAGTTCCAAATATTTGTTCGGATTCCAAGACAAAAGTTTCTCGAATCTCCTGGTCGAATACCGATTTGGTCGAAATCCGAGGCGTTCGAGAACCGAGGTATCACTGTATACTTAAGATCAGTTAATATCATTAAGTATATATGTGTAAAGTCCTTGGGACTTTGCACATAGTAAGTACTGTCATAAGTGTTGTTAGTAGGAGGTTGCATAGAGAGCGGTAAACAGTTCTGGAACATGCACAGGATTTCATACAGCAAAACAAGCCACAGTGAAGACATTAAAAAAATAAAACAGAACAGAACACCTTTCTTTCAAGGTACATCATAAACTTATGCCTGATGATGAAATGTATAGTATACAAGTTACCAATTTATTTTTAAAGACAAATGCTGTTTTATGATCGTCTTTTGAATTCATCATGGGCAAATAGGGCCCTCTTTTTCCTCCCCAGCCAATAATCCACTCTGGTATATATAGATCATTTTTCTCAAGGAGAGTTGAAAGAACAGAAGTACAAGGTATTATTGATTATTTTAGTGAGTGTACCATGCCTGCCATTTTATCCTGCTTTTATACCTCATCAGAATTTAAAACTGGTTTGAGCTCCACATGGGCATAGTTATATGTTATCTAAAAGGATTGTGGGAAGAATAATGCTGGACAAAATCTTGGGCTCACTGTAGCTGGTATGCCAATAGAGTTAATTGCAAGCTTTTATATAAGTCCATTATGAATGCAACTTACTAGTATATTGTATTTTCTAATTTTTCCCATATTTTGAAGGAAAAAGAACACATCATTTTCATTTATGTGTCTACTCAAAAACTGGAAAACAAAGGAGACAGAAAGATAGAGAAAGTGTCCTCAAGTCATACGCTCAGAAATTTGCTTTAGAGAGTTGGAGGAACCAGAATAAATATTTTGGTAAAAGCTTCCAATGTGGTTGCACACCAGAAGTTTCCCAAAGCCTTTCATTTTTTCTTGGTATGCTTTCCGCACACAGTCCTAAAGAAGTTATTCTTTCCACTGCAAAATTACCTTTTCGGAATAGATTTCGGGATTGGTATATATTCAGGCAGACTGCCTGATCCTAATTCAGAATTTGGGATGAATAGTTTAGACTATTGAATATGACACTCTTTCCAGTCTTGGCCAAGAGAACACACTCTAAGGGCCTTGACCAGAAAAGGCAATTGGAATAAATAGAGTTGAAACAATGCCTTTTAGTGTCTTGCATTTTGAAAGTGCATGTTTAAAACAATAGATGTTAGAGATAGTCCACATGGTCAGGAATCAGTGACTGCACTCCTCAAGTAGTGTTTAGAAAAACGGGGGCAAAATGTACGATTCAATAACATGTTACATACCGAGTCTGACAAGCTTCTTGGGCTTTGCACACAGACTGCCAGGATGCAAGACACTAGTTGGCTGGGTGGAGCAGAAGGGCTATAAAATTGTACTCTTTGATGTTTTCTAATCTTCTTATCCCGCCTCTTGCCCATTTTATCTCGCTGTTGTTTTTCGGCTGCATACAGTGTTCTATGAGGCAGGAAGTAAGCCCCTGACCATCAGCGGTAGAGAAATACATTTTAAAGCATTTACCTAGGTTTACCTCACATTCCTGCCTCAGAGAAGGGGTAAAGTGCACAGCTAGCGGCTGAACTGAAATATTTTTATCTTTCTATAAGTGAATACAATGTCCTAGTGATTCACATTTTAGGTTTTTAAAAAGCATTGTATTTTAGGGTGACCAGCTATTCTGGTTTGGCTGAGACTGGGGGGTTTCCTAGCATGTGGGGCTTTCAGGGCTAAAACAGGGACAACCTGAGCAGCTGGTCACCCTAATAACACCTGGATACCACAGGATTTTTTCTCATCTTCCTTTTCCCTCCTGGTCTTTCTCCCATCTGAGAGCTACTGGGAAGTGGTTCTGCTTTAGTTTCATATGGTTTAGGATGTGGGCACTTTTAGCAGGTGTTGTATCTCTTCTACTCACCCATCTAGTGCCCCGCCTTTCAGGTCAGTGGAATTTAAGAATGACTGCAGTGAACACTTTTCACATTTCCCATTTTTTTAAAAAATCACAACAGTTCATATAGGCACCAAAGGCAGGTATTTGCCCCACCTGAGCAATAAGAAAACAGACACTCATAGCGGTTGCTGGTAACTTCCAGGGAGCTTTCATACAACGAGGCTGGAGCCCAGGCCTGACATTGAAGGCAGTGGTCCTTTCAGTTCACAGTGCTGAGTCTTCCAGATTTTTGTTGTCATGGACAGCTGGAGGAGAGTCAGGATAAGAGTCAGAGCTATTTCTGGGGTTGGTAAATTGGATAGTGGAAAAGAACATTAGCCTGGAAGTCATGAGACTTGGCCCACATTCCCAGGCTCCGGCCTTATACGCGTGGTGTCATTGGACAAGTCCTCATAGATCTGTGCCTCATTTCCTTCACAGTACAGTGATGAGGTTGGATTAGATGAATTCTGAGACTCTCTCTGGTTTTATTTTATTTATTTATCGTCACCCAAGGACATTTTTGCATTTATCTTCAGATACAGCGGGAGGGAGAGAGGGAGGAAGAGAAAGAGAGAGATCGATGTGAGAGAGACACATCGACTGGTTGCCACCCACATGACCCCAACTGAGGCCAGGGACAAACTGCAACCAAGGTACGTGCCCTTAGCAGGAACTGAACCTGGGTCTCTCTGGACCGCAGGCCGACACTCACACCGCTGAGCCAAACCAGCCAGGATGACTCTCTAGTTTTAAATTACACCTTATTTCTTCTTTAATGCCTGTTACTCTCTTTTGGACCTCTTTGAAAGTCATTTGAAGGTAGTTTTACTTGGATATAAAGCTGGAGGATGATGGGAAATCCATAGATGAGTTGTGGCCATACTGACAGGGTTAATGGTCTGAGTCAGGACTATTGAACACCTCCTGTGTGTCTCAGATCCCCACCTTTATGGGGATAATTCTGATAGAAGGTTTTAGGTAAATGACCTCTCAGTCACACCTGTCAGCATGGGGTGAGTTATGTTGAGGTTTAGAAAGAAGGGGAAACAAAGAAAATAGACATCAACACCAAGAGCTCCTGTCTTCAGAACAAGATGGAAGGTCCATGTCCTTGGATATCATGAATTGGAAACTGTACATTTAGGCCAGATATTCCACCTATAATATAAGGTCTAAATTCTAAGTAAACCTGGGTTGTATATGCTTCTTAGAGCTAAATAGATCTCTACTGAGAAGCAGTTGGTTCTTGTAACACACTCCCAGTAACCTCTGTCACTCCATGAGAAAAGTTTATACTAAGGAAATATTGGTATATAATAGGATGCAGTACTAGATCTTTAGTGTACTTTGTTAGTATTATTATTTTTTATCCTCACCTGAGGATATTTTTCTATTTTTTGTTCAGACTGAGTGGGACAGAGTGGGAGGGAGAGAAACATTGATGTGAAAGAGACACATCGAGTGGCTGCCAACCACATGACCCCCACCAGGGCTGGGGACAAACCACAACTGAGGTACACACCCCTAGAGGGAACCGAACCCCAGTCTCTCTGGACCACAAGCCAACTATCTAACCGCTGAACCAAACTGGCCAGGGCATCTTTTGTTTACTTTGTTAGTTTGGCTTTCTACCTCTGTGCACAGGAGCTAAGATAATGCTTAAGGGTTTTCTAAAGGAGGGTTTGCAGAACTCCAGAAAGGGGGAATTGAGACAACTGCCCTCTGACCTCCATTTTGAGGCATCTGCAAAAGGAGGCAGGGCAGTAACTCAGGGAAGGAGACACTAAGGCTTCGCTGAAGCTTACATACTATCTACCCAATTCAGCCCCCATAATGCAAGACAAAGGCATTGTGATGGTTGGGAAGATGGGGGCTCCTTTCCGTAGCGTCTTCTACGATTGCTCTTGATGTTCATTTTAAGGGATTTTGAATTCCTCCTCCCCCCAGTCCATTGCAATTAAATAAAATGCCTGTTACTCCCTCCCATACCAAAACCCCAATTCAGTGCTTGCAGAAATGTTTGCAATAGTTACTGAAAGTCATCTGTGGGTGATTGATGGATTGTGATTAAGAATAGAAAAGAAATAAGAAAAGTGGTTTGGTAGATGGACAGAAAGTCATCAGGCATCTTGGATGGCATGGGTGTCTTAGGCCTGAACAAGTTCACACACTTCTCTAACAGAGAAAATCTGCTCATTGGGTCAACTCACACTCTAGACAATGGAGGAAAAATCCCACCTCTTATTCTAAACCCATTTGGATTTTATTGTTTACTGCTGTAGCTAGTCCTAATTCTTAGAAACAGAACAAATACTAACGAGGGAGTAATGTTGGTGCTTCATCAATACATAGATATAAAAATGTTTGAGGTTGTGTCTTCATGCCCTTCCCTGCCCACCTTCACTCCCAGAATTTCATGGTTCACACGCCTCTTCTCTAATTGCTCAGGTTGAGATTCTTGCTGAGCTGTGAGCCATTTTCCAGGAGCCAGACTTAGCAGTTTGCATCACGGCCTTGAAGGGGATGTCACTGGAGACCTTCAAGCTGTGTGTTCTGTGTTTGGAAGAAGAGCTGCAATTCCAAAGCCTGAAGCGACTGCTGTCAGATGGTATGAAGACATTCCCTTTGGAATCTCAGCTAAACCAATAGATCTACTTTCAGATGCTGCTTCAGTTCGTGGTTATGCTTCAGTTCATGAAAGGAGTTCTCTAGTCACAAAGAAAGGGGATAGTGACCAAAGAATGGTTCCCAATTTTGCCACTGCCCCAATGATATCTGGAGAATAGATTTGGTTGGGACCCAGGGTGAGGAGATTCTAGTTTATAGAAACATATCAGTTACATTGCAGAATAAAGGATAAATTATCTTCATTTAACCCTTGGGATGTCTAAGGATTTTAAAAGTCTCAAACTTCCCATGCCTCAGATTCTTACAACAAGAATGCATTGTAGTCTTATCTGAAGTGTGGTCACACCTAGAATTATACTACATTCATTGACTGAGGGGCTGCCACGAGCTTCTGGAGTGGGTACATGCTCCAGATCCTCTAATCCTCACAACGAATCTAAGAGCAGGTCCTTTTCTGCCCTTTTTAAGAAGAAACTGAGACTTAGAGGGTTTACGTTGTATAAAAGATCATACAGCCTTTAAGGTGAAGCTGAGATGATTTAAACTCAGATCTCTTCTTCCCAGACCTGCAGCGTTCAGTTGTTTCTCTAAGGTCATTTGAACCACAAGCAAAAATGCTTGCTAAGCATCTAACAGAAGTCATGAATAAGAAGGAAGTTCAATAATTAAAAGGAAGAAAGGAAGGGGAAAGGATTTAGAGTTTATTCCTTCCTGTCTACCAATGAACAATGTTGTCTAGTAACTATGCTGCCTGAAGGCTAGCATGTGCCCCAGTTTGTCAAATACTAATGGTGGTGATTGCATTTCTCTGAACTCACTCCTCCTGTGAACCAAGAGCAGCCCAGAAAATAGTGCAAAGACATCACACCTCTGCTGGAAAATTTTTTTTGCTTACACTTTGTACTTTGGGTGAAGATGACAGAGGACACCAGAGAGGACATGCTCTGGGTATGAGGTGTGAAGATGGGAGCTTCAGTACCCACTCGCTCTTACATGGACATCCTTGGGCAGGTCCCTCAAACCCTGAGCCTTAGTTGCTTCATTCCATATCATGGACGTTATGTCACAATTTTATATCTATAGAGAGAGTCATTGAGAAGATTAAATGGAGTAATGCATTTGACAGTTCATGAAACAATGCTTAGTGCCTGGTAAATCCATTATGGAACCCAAATAATACTTCTGGTAAATATTGTGTTGTAAATGTAAGTATTTTAGTGTCCGGTAAAAAGAAACATCCCGAGTCTGCTCCCATTTCAGAGTCTTGGGGCTTGCTTTTCTTCCTCCTGGGCTGTTTTCACAGATCTATGTCAAGTTGCCATATCTTATTCAGGTCCCAACGTAAATGTCATCTTGGCTTAAAGACCTCTCCTGCCCACCCTTTCTAAAGAAACACATTCTGGCAGAGCTTCCTATTTTATTACCTTCATAGCACTGTTATCTAAAATTATTTTTTTACTTGCTTGTTTATTCTTTCTTGCCTCTATTAGAGTGCAAATTCCTTAAGAGTGGGGACTTGTCTGCTTTGCTTACTGCCAAGCAACCAGGACCTAGATGAGTGCTGTCCGATGGCAAGAGAATGCAAGCCACAGATGCAACCTAAAGTTATCTTGTAGCCATATTAAAAAGTGATGACTAAAAATAATTTTGATAATGTATTTTATTTAACCCAGTATATCCCAAATATTGTCCTATTCACCTATAATCATTGTAAAATTATGGAGATATTTTTGCATTTTTAAAAAATTTCATTCTACATTGTCCAACTCTGCTGTGAATTTCACAAAACACATCTCAAGCCCTCAATAGTCACATGTGCCATGTAGCTGCAATATTGGACAGTACAGACCTAGAGAATTAGCATGCTCAGGTATTCAACATTTGCTGAAGAATATGTGTGATTTTCCATCTTTATGTGAATTGCTCTAAGCCTTTGTTTTTATTTATTTATTTTATTATTTTTTTAAATGTATATTCTTAATATATATATTTTTTCTTTTTTTTTAAATTTTATTTTTGTTGCAGATGTTTCTCCTTTTTTTCCCCCATTGACACCTCCTGCCCATCCCCCCCACCCTGTCCCTGGCTTTGATGTCCGTGTCCATTGATTATGCGTACATGCATATAAGTTCTGTGGTTTATCTCTTCCCTCCCCCCACCACCCTCTCTTCTGAGGGTTGTCAGTCTGTAGCCTACTACCACGTCTCTGGGTCTACTCTATTCCTCAAACTGTTATATTCATTATATTCCACAAATAAGTGAGATTATGTGGTATTTGTCTTTTTCTGCTTGGCTTGTTTCGCTTAGGATAATACTTTCCAGGTCCCTCCATGTCATCTCAAAGGATAAGAGATCTTTCTTTCTTACACTTGCATAGTATTCCATTGTATATAAGTACCACCGCTTTTTTATCTATTCGTCTACTGATGGACACTTGGGCTGTTTCCAGATCTTAGCTATTGTAAATACTGCTGCTACAAACATGGGGGTACATATATTCTTTCTGATTGGTGTTTCAGGCTTCTTAGGGTATATTCCTAGAAGTGGGATCACTGGATCGAATGGAAGTTCAATTTTTAATTTTTTGAGGTAACACCATAGTGTTTTCTGTAGTGGCTGCACCAGTCTGCATTCCCACCAGCAGTGTACTAGAGTCCGCTTTTCTCCACACTCCTCGCCAACACTTGTTGTTTGATGATTTGTTGATGGCGGCCATTCTGACAGGCGTGAGGTGATACTGCATTGTTGTTTTAATTTGCATCTTTCTGATGATTAGTGACATTGAACATTTCTTCATATGTCTCTTGGTCATTTGTATGTCCTGTTTGGAAAGGTGTCTATTCAGCTCCTCTGCACATTTTTAAATTGGGTTCTTTGTCTTCCTTTTGTTGAGTTGTATGAGCACTCTCTATATATTGAAATTAACCCTTATCTGATGTATCATTGGCAATTATGCTCTCTCATAGTGGGTTGCCTTTCCATTTTGATGGTTGTTTCTTTTGCTGTGCAGAAGGTTTTGAGTTTGATGTAGTCCCATGTGTTCATTTTCTCCTTTGTTTCTGTTGCCTTAAGTGATGTATCAGTGAAAATTCTGCTGTGTATGATGTCCAAAATTTTGTTGCCTACATTTTCTTCTAGGATTTTTATGGATTCACGGGTCGCATTTAAGTATTTTATCCATTTTGAGTTTATTTTTGTGTATGGTGTAAGTTGATGGTCTAGTTTCATTTTTTTGCATGTAGCTGTCCAATTTTCCCAACACCATTTATTAAAGAGGCTATCTTTACTCCATTGTATGCTCTTGCTTCCTTTGTCACATATTAATTGAGCATAATGTCTTGGGTCCATTTCTGGGTTCTCTGTTCTGTTCCACAAGTCTTTATGCCTGTTCTTGTGCCAGTACCAGGCTGTTTTGATTACAGTAGCTTTGTAGTATAATCTGATATCTGGTATTGTGATCCCACCTACTTTGTCCTTTTCCCCCCAAGATTTTTGTGGCTAGTCGGGTGTTTTTTTGGTTTCATATGAACTTTTGAAGTATTTGTTCTAGTTTTGTGAAGTACGTCATTGGTATTTTGATGGGGATTGCGTTGAATCTATAGATTGCTTTGGGTAGTATGGACATTTTAATGATGTTAATTCTTCCAATCCATGAACAAGGTATGTGCTTCTACTTTTTTATATCTTCCTCTATTTCTTTTTTCAATGCTCTGTAGTTTTCTGCAAATAGGTCCTTTACTTCTTTGGTTAAGTTTATTCCTAAGTATCTTAATTTTTTTGCCACAATGGTATATGGAATTGTTTTTTCAGTCTCTCTTTCTGTGAGTTCATCATTGGTGTATAAGAATGCCATCAATTTCTTGAGGTTAATTTTGTAACCTGCTACTTTGCCAAATTCATTTATTAAGTCTAGTAGATTTTTTGATGGTGTCTTTAGGGTTTTCTATGTATAATATCATGTCATCTGCAAATAATGACAGTTTCATTTCCTCCTTTCCAGTTTGGACCCCTTTTATTTTTACTTCATGTCTGATTGCTGTGGCTAAGACTTCCAGTACTATCCAGTGGTGAAAGTGGGCATCCCTGTCTTGTTCCTGTTCTTCAGGGAAATGCTTTTAGTTTTTGCCCATTGAATATGATGTAGGCTGTTGGTCTTTCTTTCTTTTTTTTTTTTTATCCTCACTCGAGGACATTTTTCCATTTTTTGTTCAGATGGAGTGGGAAGGAGAGAGAGGAAGAGAGAGAGAGAGGAACACCAATGTGAAAGGGACACATTGAGTGGCTGCCACCTGCATGACCAACCAGGGCTGGGGACAAACTGCAACTGAGGTTTGTGCCCTTAGCGGGAACCAAACCCTGATCTCTCTGGACTGCAGGCCGACACTCTAACCGCTGAGCCAAACCTGCCAGGGCTGTCAGTCTTTCATATACGGCCTTTATTATGTTGAGATATGATCACTGTATTCCCACATTGCTGAGCATTTTAATCAGAAATGGGTGCTGGATTTTTCCAATGCTTTTTCGGCATCTATTGATATGATCGTGTAGTTTTTATACTTCATTTTATTCATGTGGTGTATCTCATTTACTGATTTGCAAATATTGTACCAGCCTTGCATCCCTGGGATGATTCCCACTTGATCATGATGAATAATTTTTTTGATGTATTGCTGGATCTGATTTGCTAGTATTTTGTTCAGGACTTTGGCATCTATGTTCATCAGGGATATTGGCCTGTAGTTTTCTTTCTTTGTAGTGTCTTTTTTTGGTTTTGGAATTAGAATTATGCTGGCCTCATAAAATGAGTTTAGAAGTCTTCCTTCTTCTTGAATTTTTTGAAATGGTTAGAGGAGAATGGGTATTCTTCTTTGAATGTTTGGTAAAATTCCCCCGTGAAGCCATCCAGGCTTGGGCTTTTGTTTGCTGGGAGAGTCTTGATTACATCTTCAATTTTTTTTGTTGTTATTGGTCTGTTCAAGTTTCCTATCTCTTCCTGGTCCAGTTTTGGGAGACTATGTGTTTCTAGAAATTTGTCCATTTCATTTCGATTGTCGAATTTTTTGCCATATAATTGTTCATTGTAGTTGTTAACAATCTTTTGTATTTCTGTGGTGTCAGTTGTTACTTCTCCTCGTTCATTTCTGATTTTGTGTATTAGGATTCTCTCTTTGTTTCTTGGTGAGTCTAACTAAGGGTCCATCAATGTTGTTTATCTTTTTGAAAAACCAGCTCTTTGTTTTATTGATCCTTTGAATTGTGTTTTTTTTTTTTTTGGTCTCTATGTCATTTATTTCTGCTCTGATCTTTATTATTTCCTTCCTTCTACTTGCTCTGGGTTTTCTTTTTGTTTGCTCTCTAGTTCTTTAAGTTGTGAGGTTAGATAGTCTTTTAGAGATTTTTCTTGTTTTTTGAGGTAGGCCTGTGGTGCTATGAACTTCCCTCTCAGAACTGCTTTCACTGCATCTCATAGATTTTGTGTTGTTGTGTGTTCATTTTCATTGGTTTTCAGGAAGTTTTTAATTTCTTCCTTGATCTCCTCGGTAACCCATTCATTGTTTAATTACAAACTATTTAGCCTTTATGTGTTGAAATGTCTTTGCATGTTTTTGTTGCAATTGATTTCTAGTTTCATGTCATTGTGATCTGAGAAGATGCTTGATATGATTTCAATCTTCTTGAACTTGTAGAAACTTAGTTTGTGTCCTAACATGTGTCCTAACATGTTGTTTATCTTTGAGACTGTCCCATGTGTACTTGAGAAGAATGTAAATTCTGTAGTTTTGGGGTGTAATTCTCTATAGATATCTATAAAATCCATTTGGTCTAGTGCTTCATTTAGAATCTCTGTTTCCTTGCTAATTTTTTGTCTAGAGGATCTATCCAGGGATGTCAGTGGGGTGTTGAAGTCCCCTGCTATGATTGATTTTATTACTGTTGATTTCTCCTTTGAGGTTCTCCAGAAGATTTTTAATATATTTTGGTGCTCCTATATTGGGTGTGTATATGTTTATCAAGGTTATATCTTCCTGTTGGATAGATCCTTTCAATATTATGTAGTTGCCTTCTTTGTCTCTAGTTATGGCCTTTATTTTGAAATCTATTTTATCAGATATGAGTGTTGCTATCCCAGCTTTTTTTTTCCTTTCTGTTTGCTTGGAAGATTTTTTTCTATCCCTTCACTTTCAATCTATGTGAGTATTTTGTTGTGAGGTGGGTCTCTTGTAAACAACATATAGATGAGTTATGCTTTCTTATCCAGTCAGTTATTCTGTGTCTTTTTATCGCAGCATTCAATCCATTTACATATAAGGTGATTATTGATATGTACTTATTTATTGCCATTTTTGTTTAGTGTGGTTATATTTTTCTTCCTATTTGTCTTGCTAATTATAGCAGCCCTTTTAACATTTCTTGCAATGCTGGTTTGGTGCTAGTGTATTCCCTTAGCTTTTTTTTTTTTTTTGTCTGGGAAGTTTTTTATTTGACCTTCTATTTTGAATGATAGCCTTGCTGGGTAGAGTAGTCTTGGATTCAGATCCTTGTTTTTCATGAACTTGATTACTTTATGCCATTCCCTTCTGGCCTGTAGTGTTTCTTTTGAGAAGTCAGGTGAGAGCCTTATGGGGTTTTCTTTGTACGTAACCTGTTGCTTATCTCTTGCTGCTTTTAGGATTTTTTCTTTGTCTTTAATTTTTGGCATTTTAATTACTATGTGTCTTGGTGTCGGCCTGTTTGGGTTCTTCTTCCTTGGAGCTTTCTGTGCTTCTTGCACTTGAATGCTTTCTTCCTTCACCAAATTAGGAAAATTTTCTGTCTCTGTTTCTTCAAATATATTCTCTAACCCTTTTTCATTTTCTTCTTTTTTGGGGACTCCTGTGATGCGATTATTACATTTCCAGTTGTCCCATAGTTCTCTTAAGCTGTCTTCCTGTTTTTTAATTGTTTTTTCCTTTTGGTTTTCTGATTGGTTGATTTTTTCTACCCTGTCTTCTAATTCACTGATCCGGTCTTCAGGTTTATCTACTGTGCTGTTTAGACCTTCCAATGTGTTTTTTATTTCTGATATGTCTTTCTTCATTTTTTCTTGGTGGTTTTTAATTTACAGTTGGTTGATTTTCAACATTTCTATGTCTTTACTCATGGTGTTGATGTTCTTACTCATGCTGTTGAGTTTCCTCAGGATCATGGCTCTCAATTCAATTCTGTTAACTTGCTTAACTGTACCTCATTTATCTCATCTTCGGTAGAGGTCTCTTGTTCCTTCATTTGGCTTTTGTTTCTGTGTTTCACTATTTTGGCTATTTCAGTGGGCTTTGGAGCCTACCAAATTTTCCCTGTGGGTGTTGGTGATCTTCTGTTTGTGGCTACCTCTGCTGGGTTTGGATGATCATGGAAGGACCCCCATTAAAACACCACTGTCAAGTCTTACTTTCCGGGGTAGAGTCGCAAGCCCAGGAATGGTTCAGTTATTCTCTAGCATTTTGTCTGGAGACTATTAGTCACAATTACTTGAAGAGCCTTGGGTTCTCAGTTGAATGAAAGACTCCCTCAGGTGTTCAGTGTAAGGGGATTTCCTAAGGGTGGGGCAGATGCTGGTGATTAATGAGCCTCAATTTGCATTTAATTGGGGTTGAATCTAGAAAGAGGGTTGCTGCCTCTCCCCAGAGCCCTGGGAAGGAGTAATATGGCCACCATCATGCATGGCTGCAACTCTGCAAAAGCTCTGAGCGCCCTCCAAATCCTGAGTGTCCCCCACACAGTTCCAGTCCAGTCACCCCTCCCTCTGCCAGAGCCCAAGGTGAGTGGCTGTGGCTATTTTAGCATCTGTCCCAGCTCTGGGCTGTGGAGCCCCTTCGGAGTGTAACCCCGAGGGCACAACTCACAGCTAAACCACTGCTGTCTGTGGGCTCTCAGCCCCCCCCTCGTGCCTCCCCAATCCTACCAGGATCGAGTCAGTGTCCCTGGTTATATGGTCCTTGCAAGCTGTTTTTCTGTTGCTTTTTCCTAGTGATTTGTCTTTATTTTAGTTGTAATTCCAGTTTGGTCCTGGGAGATGGTCTGTGTAGCTTCCATTCACTCCACCGCCATTTTGGAATCTAGCCTTTGTTTTTAAATGAAGGAACTTGAGAACTGAAACGTTAGAGATCATTCATGTACTTCCTTACATCATAGATGAAGAAACTTCGATCTCTACAGGAGAAATGTTAGTTTCTACATCACCTTACTCAAAGTAAGACATCTTCTTGTAAGAAAGGGGCACAGCCAGGCCTGGCGCTCATATCCTCTTATTCGAAAGTGAATGCCCTTTTCTAATATGCTGATCTAGAGATTAAAAAACACTCTCTGGGATATATACTGCATCATTTATTTCTGAACATATCAAATTATTATATATAATACTCCTTGACATAAACGGCTGTAATTCCCAAAGTTTGGCATCAAACAAGTGATCAAATTTTGTAGTTACTGTTGTAATGACACGTCTTTCTTTATACCTTGTTTAACTGCATTGTTTAATATAAATCACTCAGAAAACTTCTTAAGAACTTCAGCTTTAGCTTAAAAATCAAAACAATACATTTTCTTTCCCAGATTTTACATTCCAGGATGTTAAAAATTCAAATGCCATTCATACACCTGCAGAGCACGTGGCCACCTCATTCACATTCCTTTCTCTCTCGAGTCACTGGGAAGAAGGTGAACAGCTCCTTGTGAGATGGCCTGATATTGATTAACAGTGTCTACAGGAAATCAGCTCAAGACAATTAATTTTTACAGCACTGGCCCTGTACTTTCAAGCATTCTATTAAAAGTATGCATTGTTAATTGATACTGCTGGGAATTAGGAGCACAGACCAGTGTGCCAGAAAAAGAAAGCAGGGCACAACTCTGTTGCATATTCATATTGACTTTCTACTTAATAATCCAGTGGGGAGGGGAAATCAGAGCTGTGATCTATCTAACCCATTATAGATGGAAAATGATTGCCCCTTTCCTTTTATTTTTAAGTCATGAACATTAGGGACTGTGTTCTAAGATAATGAGTTGTCACTTCTGCCAACTGCGACACGGTGCATACTTTGTCAGTCTTCTGCTTTTGAGTCTCTAGGGGCAAATAATACAGAGTCCCTGGGCTGCACTGCGTTTGCTGATTTAATTCTCTTTTGATGTCTATTTGTTTCTCTAGAGCCCTGGAGAACATGGCATCACTGCCGTCTTCCCTGTGCAACGTTGGGGATGAGACTGAAGAGAAGCTTTCATGGCCCCTGTGCACACCCCCAAGGCACTAACCAAAATGTGTGACAAAAAAGGACCTGAGTAATGTGGATCCTAGGAATGCGTATTTCTTAGAGAAAAACCATTATTTTTTTTTGTTCTAAAGCCTTTATTTCTTTATTTTATTTTTCAGTGATAGTTTACATTCAATATTATTTTGTATTTGTTTCCAGGTGTACAGTATAATGGCCAGATAATCACATATTTACAAAGTCTCCCTGTCCAATGTATTTCCAGTACCCACTTGATAAAAACTTCCTTTTTTTTTTTTTTTTTTTTTTTTAGCCGGAGGGAGAGAGGTAGGAAGAGAGAGAAAAAGAAACATCGATGTGAGAGAGACACATTGAGTGGCTGCCACCCACACGATCCCAACTGGGCCGGGGGCAAACCACAACTGATGCTCGTGCCCTTAGTGGGAACTGAACCTGGGCCTCTCTGGACTGTGAGCCAACACTCTAACCGCTGAGCCAAACCGGCCAGGGCTAAACCTTCATTTAAATGGCTCCAGCAAACCAGGAAAAAATATCTCGCTTAAAAATCATGGAAGTGTATTAAAATCCTGGATGGTATTGCTGAACTAAAAATGTGTTTATTTTGAGTTGGGCATTTCAGTTAGTTGCTTTAGATTCCAGGGTTTGCTTTTACATTTGAAAATGATGAGCTCATCATCATTCATTGATTCTTTTTTTGGAAGGAGCACTCTGGTCTCAGTGAGACTGGAAGTATAGGCTGAAGATGGATGAGAAAGGTAACTGAAGAGGAGTCAGGCTTGGACACCAGCAGTGTAGAGAGTAGTCAATCAGAGGCTATTCAGGGTGCCCTTAAGGCTCCAGGCCATGAGTTTTGTTTACATCCCCCTCCTACCTTGCTAGCTGTGTGATCTTAGCCAACCTCAGTTTCTCCATTTGTAAAATTGGGATCATCTTGGCCCCTATCTTAAATGGTTGTAGGCGGGTTTAATGAGAATATATGTGTAGAATTTCTGGTATGTTCTAAATGTCCAATAAACATTAACAATAATCACCATTTTTGCAATTCTCATTGAGTAAAAGTGCCTTCATTCCAGAGTAAAGCAACTGATGTTTGTGCACTGAAGAAACTGTATATTTTTGATATATCACTATGCAACACAAGCTTTTTGCCATTTTTTTATATTTCTAATCTAATTTATTTTTAGTACTCGTATATATTGAGTTTTGAATGTGAACAATATTTGAAAATAATAAAGCAATACTTTAAAGTAATATAAAATGTGGCCTTCCACAGACTCCTTGGCCTTCCCATCCCCAAATTTCTGAGATTTTTAAGAGACTGTTGTGATTTCATGTCATCCCAGAATGACATCCCTAATATAATTGCAATATGAGGGTCAAGGCAGAATGTCACAAATTTGTTGTCTGCAGGCTCAGTTCAAGATTCCATCTGCACAATACCATGACAACCAGTTAGAAAGAGAAAAATTTAGTTAATCAGGCAGTTGTTTTAGCTACATGAAACCAAACGACTGGTTTCAATCTTATTTTCTTTTGCTTCATTGCATTGATGAGATTCAACCCATAGTTCTGACATCATGTGTGTGATCTAAATCACATTCTTGTATGTTCTGGAAATAGCTTTAATTGAGTATTTAATGGAGTATTTGCTTGGTTCGAAAAACCTTTCTTTGCACATGTGTATGTGAGGAGAATTGTAATCCAGTGATTATGTGTGCTCAGAGGTGCTCTGCTTCAGTGTTGGAGGTATAAAGTATTTTTCCTCTGGTTGGGGGTGGGGGGTGGGTGATTTTAAATAAGCTTCCACCAGAGTAGTTTCATGGCAATGAAAGCCTGTTGTGCTGATGGCTGTTCGTGCATATTTATTTCTTGTTTTAAGTTCTACCCAGGTCTACCCACAACTGTTTGCTATATAGTGTGTTCCATAGGAATGGGTGTTCTGAAGTTAAATAGACTGTGCTGAGTCTAGGAGGAGAGATTCTTAGCAAGACACTTCATCTTTCTAAACTTCTGTTTCCTCATCAGTAAAGTGGTTTTTTGGTGAGAAGAAATTGAAGCAATTCAGTGGCTATTTCTGTTTGTTTGTTTTTCTGTGCTCATACTGATGGCCTCGGCATGTGGAACAAACACACATTACTCTTATATTCTTTTTAAAAAATCTCTTCTGTTCAAAGGGAAATGGAAGCTGCTAAACAGGGTCTGGCATATAATTTTCAATTAAAAAAAACCCTGCTCATCTACCTTGCTTGTGCTAGATATTCGAGTTTCAGGAAGCATTCCACATGAGCCCTCTAATCTCGTGTGAAGGAACGGATAAGGAATGCGCCCGGGCATGGGCTGAGGAGGGACACTGCGGTTCTCCCCCTGCCTCCCCAGGATCTGGTGGCAATGACAAATGGCAGCTCAAAGCAGTTTTCCAAAGGCTGCTTCAAAACAAGCCAAACAGTCCCTGTTTGATTTGGCTGTTTGCTGTCATTCTTACATGAAAAGAAAGAAATGTTTGGCAAGAACAGACTTCAGAATGCTGCCAAAGGGAGCTTCCAAGGGTCAGTGTGTCACTGGGCAGTTGTTCAGCCCACCAGGGGAACATCATTTAAACTCTGCTTGAACAGTCCCATTTCACTGCAAATTGCATTGCTAATAACAGTTGCTTAGATTCTCACATGGGTTACAGGTGCATTCACAGCCTTATAACTGTTATAACTTTTTATTTTTAAATAATTTCAGACTTACAGAAAAGTTACAAAAACAGCAGAGAGAGTTCTCATTACCCTTTTCCACATAACATTGTGTATCACCATGGACAGCTGCATTCTTCTCAGTTCCATACCTATTATGAAACTTGTAATATTATCAGTAATAATATTCTTCATTTTTTTCAAAATCCTATGAGTAGGTAATGGGAACAGTCCAGCTGGGTACAGGCAGAAGCCAATGCATTGTCTGTAGAGAATTTAACACAAAATAATACTGACTAAAAGTCATCTGTTTGCTATTAGGACCATGTGCCAGCAATTGTAAGGAGTATCAATGGCGAAAGATTCTCTTTTGTAGGGTCTGCCTTGCAAATTCATCACCTCTTTGCTTTTCTTCCCTGCTTTACTGTGATATTATCTCATTGAGCATTATGTAAGTTTAAGGTGTACAATGTGTTGATTTTGATAGATATTTCAACATGATTATCACCTTTGCGTTAGTTGACACCTCTTTCACATCACATAATTAGCATTTCTTTTTCTTTCACATCACATAATTACCATTTCTTTTTCGTGGTGAGAACATTTAATATCTACTCTTTTTGTAATTTTCAAGTCTATAGTCCAGTATTGTCATCTATAATCACAATGCTGTGCATTAGATCCCAGAACTTATTTATCTTTTAACTAAAAGTTTGTACCCTTTAACCAACATCTTCCCATTTTCCCCACCTCCCAGTTCTTGGTAATCACCATTCTGTTTCCACAACCTAGGCTTTTTTTAGATTTTGCATTAAAGTAGTATCTTATGGTATTTGTTTTCTCTGTCTGGTTTATGTCACTTAGCATAGTGTCCTCCAGTTTCACTTAAGTTGTTGCAAATGGCAGGGTTTCATTTTTTCCTCATGGCTGAATAATGTTCCATTCTATGCATATATGTGTGTATGTATGCATGTGTGTGTGTGTGTGTATGTATGTATATCTCACATCTCCTTTAACTGGACACTTATGTTATTTCTATATCTTGTGAATAATGCTGCAGTAAACACAAATGCAGATATCTCTTTGATATCCTGCTTCCATTTCCTCTGGATGTTTACCCAGAAGTGGGAAAACTGGATCATATGGTAGTTAAACTTTTTGAGGAAATTCTGTGCTGTTTTTCATAGTGGCTGTACCAATTCACATCCCCACCAACAGTTCCCTTTTCTCCACATCCTCACCAATATTCATCTCTTATCTTTTTGATGATAGCCATTCTAAGAGGTGTTAGATGATATTTCATTGTGGTTTTGATTTATATTTCCCTGAGGATTAGTGATGTTGAGCATCTTTTCATGTACCTGTTGGCCATTTGTATGTCTTCTTTGGAAAAATGTTTATTCTCCTCATCAGATTTTGGATATTAACTCCTTATGTATGGTTTACAAATATTTTCTCCCATTCCGTAGGTTGCATCTTTGTTTTGTTGATTGTTTCTTTTGCTGTGCAGAAGCTTTTTAGTTTATGTAGTACCACATATTTATTTTTGTCTCTGTTGCTTGTATTTTTTGGTGTTATATTAAAAAGGACATTGCCAAGACCAATATCAAGGAGCTTTTCCTTATGTTTTCTTTTAGAACTTTTGCAATTACAGGTCTTATATTTAAGTCTTTAATGCATTTTGAGTTTATTTTTATGAGTGGTGTAGAATGGGGATTCAAATTCATTTTTTTTCTGTATGTGATTATCCATCCCATTCCCCCCACCTTTTGTTGGAGAGACTATCCTTTCCCCATTGAGTAATCTTGGCTCCTTTGTCAAATGTCAGTTGACCATATACAGAGGTTTATTTCTGGGCTCTCAATACTGTTTCATTGGTCTATGTGTCTATTTTTATGCTAGTATCAAACTGTTTTCATTACTATAGTTTTGTATTATAGTTTAAAATCAGAAAGTGTAATGCCTTCAACTTTGTTTTTTTCTCAGGATTGCTTTTAGTTGGGGTCTTTTGTGGTTTAGTGAAACTATTAGTATTGTTTGTTTCTACTTCTGAGAAATGGGACTTTTGATAGGGATTGTATTGAATCTATAGAGGTTTTGAATAGTATGAACATTTTAACAATATTCATTCTTCTGATTCATGAGCAAAGAATATCTATTTGTATTTCTCTCAGTTTCTTTCATAAAAGCTTGTAGTTTTCAGTGTATAGATATTTCACCTACTTAGTTAAATTTATTTCAAAATGTTATTGTTTTTGATGCTATTTATAGGATTTTCTTTCTTTTTTATAAAAAGTATTTCATTGTTAGCGTATAGAAACACAATTGATTTCTGCATGTTGATTTTATGTCCTGAAACTTTACTAAATTAATTGATTTGCTCTATCAGTTTTTTGGTGGAGTCTTAGGATTTTTCATATATAAAATCATACCATCTTCAAATAAAGACAATTTTACTTCTTCCTTTCTGACTTGAATGCCTTTTCTTTATTTGTCTCATTGTTCTAGCCAGAACTTCTGGTACTCTGTTGAGTAACAGAAGACACCCTTGAATTGTCCCTAAAAGACTGAAGAAGCCCTGGCCAGTTTGGCTCAGTGGTTGGAGCGTCGGCCTGCGGTCCAGAGAGACCCGGGTTAGGTTCCCGCTAAGGGCATGTACCTCGGTTGCAGTTTGTCCCCGGCCCTGGTTGGTCGTGCGGGTGGCAGCCACTCGATGTGTTCCTTTCACATTGATGTTTCTCTCTCTCTCTTTCCCTCCCACTCTATCTGTACAAAAGATGGAGAAATGTCCTTGGGTGAGGATGAAAAAAAAAAAAAAAGACTGAAGTAAAGCTTTCAGTTTTTTACTGCGAAGTGCAATATTAGCTGTAGGCTTGTCAAATATGGCCTCTATTGTGTTGAGGTTATGTTTTTTTTTTTTTTTTTTTTTTTTTAATAGAGTGGGAGGGAGAGAGAGGAAGGGAGAGAGAGAGAAACATCGACGTGAAGGGACACATCGAGTGGCTGCCACCCGCAAGACCAACCAGGGCCGGGGACAAACTGCAACCGAAGCACATGCCCTTAGCGGGAACCGAACCCGGGTCTCAGCTCTAACCGCTGAGCCAAACTGGCCAGGGCAGAGGTTATGTTTTTTATATACCCGATTTATTGAGAATATTCACCACATTGTTGTTTCTATAGTATTTATTTAACCAGTTACAAACTTGTTTCAATTACAGTTGACATTCCATATTATTTTATATTAGTTACAGGTGTACAGTATGGTGGTTAGACATTTATATAATTTACGAAGTGATCCCTCCAATAAGTCTAGTACTCGCCTGGCACCATACATAGTACAACATTATTGACTATATTCTGTATGCTGTACTTTACATCCCTGTGACTATTTTGTAACTACCAATTGTACTACTTACTTTCTTCACCTTTTCTACCAGTCCTTCACTCCCCTGTCCCATCTGGTAATCATCAGATTCTTCTCTGTATCTATGAGTCTGTTTCTGTTCATTTATATTGTTCTTTAGATTCCAAAAAAAAAAAAAAAAGAGAATCATAGGGTATTTGTTTTTCACTGTTTGACTTATTTCACTTTGCATACTACTCTCTAGGTCTATCCACATTGTTGCAAATGGTAAGTTTTTATTCTTTTTAATGGTTGAGTAATATTCCAGTGTATATATGCACCACACCTTTTTTATCCAATCATCTGTTGATGGACACTTAGGTTGCTTCTATATATTGCCTATTTTAAATAGTGCTGCAGTGAGCATAGGGATGCATATCTCTTTCAAATTCATGTCTTGGGTTTCTTCAGATAAATTCCCAGAAGTGGAATTGCTGGGTCATAAGATAGTTGTATTTTTAATTTTTTGAGGAACCACCATACTGTTTTCACAGTGGCTGCACCAGTTTGTAATCCTACTAATTATGTACAAGGCTACCCTTTTCTCCACATTCTTGCCAATGCTTGTTGATTGATTTATTGATGATAGCCATTCTGACAGGTGTGAAATGATGACTCATTGTGGTTTTAATTTTCATTTCTCTGATGATTAGTGACATTCACTGTCTTTTCATATGTCTGTTGGCCATCTGTATGTCCTTTTTGGAGAAATGTCTACAGTTGTCCCTCCATTCCAGACTCTAGCAGTTGCACCTGGTGTTGAAGGATTCCTGGGGTGCTCGAATACATAGACTTACAGTCCATACGTACAGTAATTTTAATTTTAATTGTAATACAGGGGTGTATAATTGGCTCAGACAACCGAGCGTGCGCTGTATCATTTTCACCATCTCAATCAACTTTTTAATGAATATATTTGAAAAAACTGCGATAGAGTGAAGCCACAAAAGTCAAAGCACGAAGTGGCAAGGGACGACTGTATACAGGTCCTTTGCCCATTTTTAAATTGGATTGCTTGGTTTTTTGTTTTGTTTTGCTGTTGAATTGTATGAGTTCTTTATAAATTATGGATTTAACCTCATCAGATGTATTATTGGTGAATATGTTCTTCCATTCAGTAGATTATTTTCATTTTGTTAATGATTTTCTTTGCTGTGCAAAAACCTTTTAGTCTGATGTAGTCCCATTTGCTTATTTTTTCTTTTGTTTCTCTTGCCTGAGGACATATATCAACAAAATTATAACTAAGAGTAATGTCATAGAGTTTTCTGCCTATGTTTTTATTCTAGGAGTTTTGTGATTTTAGTTATTAACATTTAAATCTTTGATCCATTTTGAGTTTATTCTTGTATATGGTGTAAGAAGGTGGTTTAGTTTCATTTCTTGCATGTATCTGTCCAACTTTCCCAGTACCATTTATTAAATATACTGTCTTTACCTCACTGTATATTTTTGCCTCCCTTATCATGTATTAATTGACCATATAGGCATGGGTTCTCTATTCTGTTTTGTTGATCCATGTGTCTGTTTTTATGACGGTACCATGCCATTTTGACAGAATAGTTTGATATCAGGTAGTATGATACCTCCAACTTTGTCCTTCTATCTCAAGACTTCTATGGCTATTCAGGGTCTTTTGTAGTGTGGACATTTTAATGATGTTAATTCTTTCTATCCATGAGCATGGTGTATGCTTCCATTTGTTTGTATCTTCTTCCATTTCTTTCTTTACTGTCTTATGATTTTCTGAGTACAGGTCTTTTACCTCCTTGGTTAAATTTATTCCTTGATATATATATATTTTTGATGAAATTATAAATGGGATTGTTTTCTTAGTTTCTCTTTCAGACAGTTCATTATTGGTATATAAAAAATGCAGCTGATTTCTGAAATTCATTTTTTATCCTCCCACTTTACTGAATTCATTTATCAGTTTTAATAGTTTTTTTTTTTTTTTTTGTATGTGTAACCTTTGAAGTTCTCAATATGTAGTATCATGCCATCTGCAAGTAATGAGAGTTTCCTTCCTTTTCAATTTGTATGCCTTTTATTTCTTCTTCTTGTTTATTTACTGTGGCTAGGACTTCCAGTACTATGTTGAATAAGAGTGGTGAAAGTGGACGTCCATGTCTGGTTCCTGATCTTAAGGGAAGTGCTTTTACTTTTTCCCTCTTGAGTATGATTTTAGCCATGGGTTATATATGGCTTTTATCATATTAAGGAATGTTCTTTCTATTCCCACTTTACTGAGAGTTTTATCATAAATGGGGGCTAGATTTTGTTAAATACTTTTCTGTATCTGTTGACATAATTATATGATTTATATTCTTCATTTTGTTAATGTGATGTAACACCTTAATTGGTTTGCAGATGTTGAATCAACCTTGCATTTCAGGATTAAATCCCACTTGATTATGGTGTATGATATTTTTGATGTATTGCTGAATCTGGTTTGCTAATATTTTGTTGAGAATTTTTACTTTTATGTTCATCAGGGATATTGACCTATACTTTTTTTCTTTGTAGTGTCTTTATCTGGTTTTGGCATTAAGATAATGCTGACTTCATAAAATGAGCTTGGGGGTCTTTTGTTCTCTTAAATATTTTGGAAGAGTTTGAGAAAGATAGGTGTCAGTTCTTTGAATGGTAAAATTCATCTATGAAGTTATTAAGTCCCAGAATTTTGTTTATTGGGATTTTTTAAAAAATTACTGCTTTGATTTCATTAGTTGTAATTGGTTTGTTCAGATCGTCTGTTTCTTCTTGAGTCAGTCATGGAAGATTGTAGAGAAACTTATTTATTTCTTCCAGATTGTCCAATGTGTTGGTATGTAGTTGTTCCTAATATTTCCTAATAATCATTTGTATTTATTTGATATCAGTTGTCACTTTTCCTCTTTCATTTCTGATTTTATTTTTTTGGGTCCTCTCTTGTTTTTTCTTGGTGAGTCTGGCGAGAGGTTTGTTAATCTTGTTTATTCTTTTCAAAATACATGCTTTTAGTTTTGTTGAACATTTGTATTATTTTAGACTCTATTTTGTTTATTTCTGCTCTGATCTTTATAATTTCCTTGCTTCTACTTACTTTGGACTTTGTTGTTATTTTTCTAGTTACTTTAGGTGTAAGGTAAGATCTTTTACTTGAGATTTTTTTTCTTATTTACTTAGGTAAACCCTGTTGGTATGCATTTTCCTCTTAGGACTGCTTTTGTTGTGTCCCATAAATTTTGGGTCATTGTGTTTCCATTTTCATGTGCCTCAGGTTATTTTTTGATGTCTTCCTTGTTTTCATTATTAACCCATTCATTGTTTGGTAACATATTACCTAGCCTTCATGTGTTTATGTGTCTTTCAGTTTTTATTTATTTATTTTTTTCTTGCAATAGATTTCTAGTTTCATACCATTGTGGTCAGAGAAGATGTTGGATATGATTTTAATCCTCTTGAATTTATGGAGGTCTGTTTAGTGGCCTAACATGTGGTCTTTCATGGACACTTGAAAAAAAATGTATACTCTGCTGGTTTGGGGGTGAAATGCTCTAAATATATTAATTAAACCCATCCAGTCTAATATGTCATTTAAGGTGACTGTTTTAGTGTTGATTTTCTGTCTGGATGATTTATCCATTGATGTCAAAGCTCCCTACTATGACTGTATTACTGTTGATCTCTCCTTTTATGTCCATTAATATTTGCTTTATGAATTTCGGTGCTCCTGTATTGGGTGCATAAATGTTTACAATCCTTGGATTGGATTGATCCTTTTATTATTACATAGTGTACTTTTTTGTCTCTTGTTATAGTCTTTGTTTTAAAGTCTATTTTGTCTTATATAAGTATTGTTACCCCAGCTGTTTTGTTTTCATTTGCATGAAATATATTTTTTCATCCCATTTACTGTCAGTCTGTGTGTCTTTCAATCTGAAATGTTATCTCTTGTTGACAGTATATGTATGGGTCTTGTTTTCTTATCTATTCAGCCACCCTGTCTTAACCAGTCTTTTGACTGGAGCATTTAATCCATTTACACTGACATGATTAATGATAGGTATGTAGTTATTGCCATTTTGTTATTCATATTTATGTTTTTGTTTCCTTCTTAAAGGGGTCCCTTTCACATTTCCTATAATACTGGTTTGATGGTGATGAATTTCTTCAACATTTTCTTGTCTGGAAAGCTCTTTATCTGTTCTTCAATTCTAAATGATAGCCTTGCTATGTAGATAACATTGGTTGTAGATCTGTGTTTTTCATCATTTTGAATATTCTGTGAAAATCCTTTCTGGCCTGAAAAATTTCTGTTGTGGAATCAGCTGATAGTCTTGTGGGAGCTCCCTTGTGGGTAACTGTTTTTCTCTCACTGCCCTTAAGATTATCTCTTTGTCTTTAACCTTGGCATTTTAATGATAATGTATGATGTGGGCTTCTTTGGGTTCATCTTGTTTGGAATTCTCTGTGCTTTCTGGTCTTATGTGTCTATTTCCTTCACTAGGTTAGGGAAGTTTTCAGTCATTATTTCATCAAGTAGATTTTCAGTTTCTTGTTCTCTTTCTTCTTTTTCTGGTATTCCTATGATGTAGATGTTGGTACACTTAATGTTGTCCCTAAGGTTCCTTAAACTATTGTCATTTTATTTATTAATTTTTCTTTTTTCTGTTCTGACTGGGTGTTTTCTGATACCTTGTCTTCCAAATCACTGATTCAGTCCTCTGCTTCATCTAATCTGCTATTGATTCCTTCTAGTGTATTTTTCATGTCAGTTAGAGTGTTTTGATTTCTGACTGGTGCTTTTTTATGTTTTCTCTGATTTTCTTAATGTTTACTATCTATTTATTAAAGTTCTTACTGAGTTCATCTATTCTTTTTCCAAGTTTATTGAGCATCCTTATACAGTGTTTTGAATTCTGTATCTGGTAGATTGTTTGCCTCCATTTCATTTAGTTCTTTTCCTGGATTGTTCTTCTGTTCTTTCATGTGGGACATATTACTTGGTCTCCTCACTTTGGCTACTTCTATTCATTTGTTCCTATGTATTATGTAGATCTGCTTGGTCTTATATAGTAGGTGTCCTGTGGGGCCTAGTGGTACAGTCTCCCTGGTCACATGAGGTAGGTTCTCCAAGAATGTCTTTTGTGTGGATCACATGTGTGCTCCTTTTGTATTTGAGCCTTGATTTCTGTTTTCTCATCAATGGTTGGGGTTGACCTGGCTGACTGGCTGTGAGGATTGTCTGTAAGCACCTCAGGGGCTGACCCCATGGAGCAGGATTCACTCTAGTGGGACTGTGGTGTGTGCCAAGACCACCCTTTATGTGTGTGTCATCTGTGGTGCTAATCAGGTGATGGTTTCTTGTGGTCTGAGGTTGGCCACTGGGTGTGTTGGTTCTGGAGTCTCTTGGGAGATGCTCTGTTGCAGGATAGTCTCTGCTTATAACCACTCTAGGGGCACCTGTAGGAGTCACAGTGCAATCTGTGGTTGGCAGTTGCTCATGCTGGGCCTGGAAGTGTATGGGAGAGGCCATGCTGCAACTGGAGGAGATTGCCACCTACTGTGAGCCTGGGCCACTCAGAAAAAGTCTCAGGGCACACCAAGGCCAGCCACCACCTGCTTGGGACAGCAGTCCCTGGGAAGTTTTTAAGAAAGCTTATAGTATGGCTGAGGCTGCCCATGAGGCATAGCCTCTGAAAGAGCCACAGGCAGTGTGAGAGTTGGTAGAGCATTTCCTCAGGGAATCACCAGGGTAAGGTGCAGCGTTTACCCAGTAAGTGCAGATTCAGATTTGGCACCCGCCTGTCCCTGTAGGCAGCAGAGGGCTCAATAGAGGGAAAGTGGCAGCCCTTGCCCTGAAGCCACAGGGTTAAGTTCACTCTGTGTGTCTCTTGTGCCTTTCAAGCTGCTTTCTTTTTGCTGGAGTTTAGGGTGAGTGCCCGTGAGTGAGTGAATCTTGTGCAGGCCCTTTAAGGGGATGCCTGAGTTTTAAGCAGCTCTCTGTTCACCAGAACACCATCCCCACTAATTTTCATAGCCAGCTGCCATGGGGATCCTATTTTGGCACTGGAGCACTGGGCTCAGAAGCCCCATGTGTGGGGCTGAGAGTGTTTTTCCTTAATGGGGACATCTGCCACTGAAAAATCCCTAACGAGTCTCAACCTCCACACATGGGTGTGGGACCAGCCCATTTCACGTCTCTGCCCCTCCTACTGACCTCTTCTTTATATCCTCAGTTATAGCAGTTCCATTCAGCTAGTCTTCAGGTGATTTTCTGGGTTGATTGCTCTATATCTCTACAGTATTTATTATGAATCTCTACTGGAACTGCTATCCTATCATGTCACAACTTCTTAATTATCCTTTTCTCACCCAGACCATGAGATCCTTGAGGACAATAACAATGTAACCTTTGTATTTTCAGTACTGAGTACCAGCCCACAACACTTGTCTGAATGAGCTAAAAATCCTGGAATTATTTTCTTTATATCCTTCCTTGGAAGTACTTTCTCATTAGTAATATGTATGCATAACATTTTGTTCTGAAGACATTTTGTGAAGGAGCATCTAGTATTTTTAAATGATAATAATCGCATATTATAACCAATGATTTAAAAAATTGTATGAACCAATTAAAAAATTTCAATAGTTTAAAGAATCTGGGGACCTTTAGTTGAATAGTACTAAAGTGACATATTCTATGGGACTCCTGATAGCATTGTGAAAACAAACACAAGCTTTGGAACTCAAGAGATGATAGACTTGGCTCTGTCCCTCGTATAACAGACAGTGACTGTGGAAAACTTATTTATCTCTGGCACTTAATGTTCTCATGTATAAAATGAGTGCTGTGAAAAATAGCTATATAAACATAGACACAAAGATAAACATAGATGTGTGTCTATGTTTATACACACCTGATTAGCAATGTGTGGTACATAAAATTATTAATGATTATTGATTCTCAAAAATTTTACCTAATTGTAAATATTTCAGATAGTTATATAGCATAAGTCATTCTAGATAATATAAAATAATTTGATAACTTTATTTATATTAATTTTGAAACAAAAATATAAGGTTTTGTGAGGTCAAGGAGAGAAATGCAACTTCATAGTAAAGAATTTCCATAGGTATTACCCTGACATGTAAACTTTGCAGTTGGTTGCCATGTTAGGATGTTAGTCCAAAGAGATCATTTGTATCTTGACAAGAGTTTAAAACCCAAAGGCCATAAACATTTAAAATTTTGGTAGAAGTGTTACCTTGTTCATATTGAACATAGGTTTATTTTAAATGACCATAGTAGAAGCCCTGTTATTTGATGTGACTGGCATTGGCTAATCAATATCAGTAAATTAAAAAAGGATTCATGAAAAGTATATCTACATGTATTAAATATTCATGTTCGCCTATGTTTTGATGGGAAGTCAAGGCCTTTTGTTTAGTGTGACTGCACTCATTAGAGTACTCAGTCATCTTTCGTGTATACACCATACTCACAATGCATTGTCTACTGTTTCTACTAGTTTCAATTTGCTAAAGGCAGAGCTAGAAATTCAGGAGTTGTGGAGCAGTCCAAAAGCAGAATCTGTCCAGATTTTTACGAATATTTCCCATTCTTTCACAGATATCTTATCCACAAAGATTTTCTTTCCAGACTTGCCTTTATCAACTCTTTCTAAAACATTCAACTATGTTTTCATAGAAACCCCAAGCTTTCCACATTCGTATTTCATCCATTTGTGTAATATTTAATTAAATGATGTGATTGCAATAGCAAGAATACTGGCATAAAGTGACTTGAGAAAAGCTTAGGAAACTCAGAGTAAACATAAAATTATGTGTTCACATTCTAGAAGGTAACCCACGAATGGTAATTGTACAGTCATGTCAGTCAGGTGTCGCACAGAGGAAAGGAGGCTGTGCCTCTGTCGGACGGACTGGTTAAATGGAATGGTCAGGAACGTCAGCTGGATTTAATCTTGAGCGCTTAGCTTGCTCGCCCACTGAATTCTGCTAATTAGAAATGCTGCGGGATTCTGAGCTTTTGACCCTTAAAATGTTTTAAACTTTTATAGCCTTCTTATTAGATTATTTCAAGGCAATTCAATTTGAGATGTTGCTTGGTGTTTGAATTTCATCTTTTGCCAACCCGTTTCTCTTCTCATGATCTCCTCAATCCAGGTGTGCCAACAAAAATGCTAGTTTAATTTTAAAATTTGAGGTACAAGAAGGGACTGGACAGTCATATCCTATGGAAAGAGTGTCTGTCAAACACTTGCTGAGTAAAAACACCAATAATGTCCTAATTCTCGGCTTCACACTTGTATCCCTAAAACCGCCCTGAACAGTCAAGCTTTTTAGAATACCTCCTGACATTTTTACTTAATTTGATGTTGAAAGTTTTAATGTGTGCCACAGAGAAATGATCTTCTGTTAGTTCACACAAGTCTCTTTTGGCCTCCTGTAGTACAGATATTTTCTTAAATAGAAATAATTCAATATTCTTTGTTTACAAAATCCATATTTGAAAAGATTATGAAATAAGTGTGTTCGATATAGGAGAGAGAAAAAGAAGTTCCTCCACTAGAAAATCCTGATATGATTGATCCATTAAATTTTTAATTCTTGCTGATGTTGATGAGAGCTAAGTGCATGCAAAGAGCCAGATGTTGCCCTTGATGTGTTTGAAATTTGGAACTGTCTCTCTGAAGGGTATCTAATCTAAATCTTCCTGATACCACTCCCTGCTTGAAGAGCCACTTGGCTGGGAAAGAGAAAATTTTCCATGACTTTCTATAATGTGATAGATTAGGTTGGTATAAGTTAACAGATCTTCTTTTTTACTTTTTAGGATTTTAAAGCTGGGAAATTTTACACTTTGAGAGTGAAACATAGGGGACAGTAGGGATATACTGTTGCATGATGCAAAGTTGCAGCTGCTCCTCAGACAGGGCCTCCTCACTCTATTCCCTATAGTTCTTCTCACTCCATTGTGGACATGTGGCCAGTCATTCATGTTACCTTTTGACTCCTGTAGGCAGGTAGATTTGCAATCCCTCCTGTGGATCTTCCAGTGTAATACATTGTTCCCTCTGCTATCTGCAAGAACACTTTCAGGCAGTGCCTTAATCTACAATGAACGCTCACCATGGAAGGTGCCTTCCAAAGACATCAGGAATCCACTTCTGCAAGATATTACAATTTACAGCTTTAATGTGAATGCAACATCTTGCAAACACACCTTCAGGGGCATGTCTCCCCAAGCCCAGGTAATATGTGGTCATTATTTACATTTTGACTGCCCTACTCCTGGGTTTCCTGGTTCTTCAGGTTCCATGGGATTTCTTGGAGAGGGTACTGAGCGAAGTACAAGGGGAAGGCCAGGATCAACTTTCTGTTTTTGTTCCGATTTCCTGAAACATCTGAGCAGGTTGTCCTTGGCCAGCGTCCTTATCCCCAAGATTTATTGTTGGTGCTTCCCCAGTGGCTTGGTGTAAGGGACAGTAGAGTTGGAAATAATCCTGGAAGGAGAGGTTATCTGAGGACAAAGACCTACCAAAGATGGTGGTGGTGGGGTGGGGGGTTGGAGTGAGGGTAGCAGGTAGAATCAGGCCTTGAGTACCACAGGAAAGATACAGCTGAGGGCAACAACTAGAGTGGATGGGAGGCTAGAAACTAGAAAAAAAAGAAAAAGAAAGAAAGAAAGTTTCTTGGTTTTTATATTCACTGTTTAGTTTGGAAAGTTACTTCTACTGAATGAAAAAATATGTGACTAGCATGTTCCTTAGGGTCATGTGAAGGCTGAAGAGAAAAAAGTGATTTCTTGGGAAATACAGGCTTATCCCCAGTTACACAGAATACTTCACACATATTAAGGTTTTATTTTTAGTCATCAGCAAATGTGAGGATAAGTTGGCTAATGGGAGACTTATGCTTAAATAGCTTCTTAATTTTTAAATTCTTTTAGTTTGCAAACTGGCGGGCCTGTCAGTGGGAGATGTCAATATTAGCAAGGGCATTTCTTGTCACCTGTTTATGGCTCCCTCTCTGGGAACCCTGGCAAGTGCATGTGAGACAAAGAAATCTGTGTATGAAACAGGGTCGGACGTGGGTTGTGTCTTAACCGGAGGAAGCACAGCATATTTAGCTGCATGGCCAACTTTAAAATGCTTGTATAAAAAATGTTTTTTTATACATTATTGTTTGGGTCTTTTCCTGGATAAGTGCATGAACCATACATCTTTGACTTTGCCTCTAAAATATGGATTTTCATCTTTAAGGAATTTGGGGTCATAGAGTATAGATTATAGATGGTTTGAGCTGCAAAGGAATTAGAGGTCTGCTAGTCCATTTCTTTATTTTATGGATGAAAGATTTATTTCCAAACTTTGTCATATCTAAACTTATTATCCTTTTCTTTAAAAAAATTAATTTTTTTCCAGTATTATCAAGATATAGTTAACATATAACACTGTGTAAATTTAAGGTGTACAACTTATTGACTAAATATATATATATTATATACAACTTATTGACATATATGTGTGTGTGTGGGTGTGTATAAAATTAACACCAACTTCTGCTCTGGCAACCACCAATCTGTTCTCTGTATCTATATGCTTGTTTTTTTATTTTGTTTTGTTTTGTTTTTTAAGATTCCACATATAGATGTGATCATACAATGTTTGTCTTTCTCTGTTTGACTATTTCATTTAGAATAATATCCTCAAGTTCCATCCGTGTTGTCCCAAATGGCAAGGTTTCTCATTCCTTTTTATGGTTGAATATTCTGTTGAGTGTGTGTGGGTGTGTATAATTTTGTCTAAATAACTCTTAATACATTGAGACATATTAAATAATATGTCAATTTTAATTATTATTATTTTTTTGGAGAGGAAACTCCTTGGGAGTTTCAGTCTGGATTAGTACTTCCAGAGCCTGGGCTTCCCTCCAGACTTCCTTTCTTTACTATCATCCAAGGACACATTTTGCCTTTTTTTTTTTTTTATATGTGTGAAATTGTAAGTTACCTTATTTCCATGACTTTCTGTTTCTTGCTTTATTTTGGTGGAAGACATTGTTTATCTTATACCTTCTAGAGTAGGAGGCCACCGCAGATAAATTTCTTGAGTCTGTGTATGCTTAAATAGTTTTGATCCTCACATTTAATTGATAATTTGGCTAGAGATAGAATTTTGTAAACGACTTCTTCCCCTGACTCTTGAAGGCTTTGTTTCTTTGGGTGTTAGCTTTTAGTATTGGTGTTGAGACATCTGATGTCAGTCTGGCTCCTGACTCCTTCCACATGACAGCCTTTTCATTCCAGTCATTTCTACTGCTGATGTACCGATGATGGGTCTCATCCATTGTACAGAGTACTAGTACAGCCCATTCACTCTGGAAACATTTTCAGTTTTAGGAATTTGGCATATAGTGCTAATTTGATAATTTCCATATTAAATTTTTTTCTGTGCTTATAGACTTATTTTCTAACTTTCTGATCCTTTCTTTTTTATTTCCCTACTTTGATCTTTTTTCCTGGGAATTCTCAACTTTCTCTACCAACCCTTCAGTTGCATGTAAAAATTTCTTGCTATCATAGTTTTAATTTCCAAGAGTTCTCTAAATAGTCCTCCCTTTTCTTCAATAGCCATAACATCGACTCTCATCTCTGATGCTTTAATAATAATTTCATAAGTTATCTTTTAATAATATTTTGTAATTTTTATGTTTGTCATTTTTTTGCCTTCTTTTTTTTTCTTTTTTTAAATTAATTTATTTTTGTTACAGATGTTTCTCTTTTTTCCCCTTGCAGACACCCTCTTCCCTGTCCTCCCCCGACACCCTCCTTGTTGTCTGTGTCATTGGTTATGCATACATGCATAGAAATTCTTTGACTTATTTCGTTCCTTAACCCTGCCCCCCTCCTCTGAGGTTTGTCAGTCTGAACCGTACTCCTTTCTATGTCTCTGGGTCTGTTTTGTTCATCAGCTTTTTTTGTTGTTGTTCATTATATTCCACAAATAAGTGAGATCATGCAGTATTTGTCTTTCTTATCTTGGTCATTTTTAATGTATTTTTTTAGTCCCTCTTTCATGTTAGAAAATTTTCTCATGTTTCTAGTAACACTGGTTTGTTTTTCTCTTCCCAGTGAAGACTGAGGTACTAAAAACAGCTTTAAAGTTTGTGAGCAGGAGTGAAACTTATGAATGGCCGGGCTTGCATGTTTATAATTCTTTATTATATTAAGAGTTTCAGGAGGAAATGAAAGTAAATGCCTATGTTGTAGCCACAATGTTGAATTCAATGTTTTGGCTGATATGCTCTTACACTGGGTGCAACATTACTGGGATCTAATAAAGCTTAGGTGCTGTCTCCCAACCATCTTCCCCTTACCAATACCCTGTCCCCTTCTCCTTCCTTATCTATCAATGTATACCCCTTCTGTTACGTCCATGGAATGTTCAGGGGACATTTGTCCAGCAAATCAGGTTTTCTTTAGCATCTTCAGCAATTTGAAAAAAGTCATTGTGGAATACAGTCCAAAGAACATTTAGATCCATAACTGTCACTTTTTGCCTAAGGCTAGGGCTTTAGGTGAGGGTGAACTCACAGGCAGCGGCACTGTCACTCAGAGCTGAATGAAGCTTATCTGACGCATTTTCTCTGAAAGGCTCGTCCCAGCCTTCTTGTACTTAGGAACACTGGACAGCACTTCAGCACCATGCTTGGCGCCAGTTTAAACAGGGAAATCACTAAGAAAAAGTACAAATGTGAAAAATGTGGCACTACACAGACTGTGAAAAGGGCACTGTTTACAGTATGAGAACTGAAATGAGAAGGCGGAGCATCCCCGTGTTCACTGCAGCGGGAACATGCGTGGGCAACTGACGTTTTCAGCCCGCTCACACAGCACCGCCGGTATTGATTCTGGGGTAAAAGATACATTTTAGCAAGTAGGCAAATTTGCAAATACAGCATCTACAAATAACGAGGATAGATTCTGTGTATGTGTGTGTATTTGTATAATGAGCAAATGGAAAACAAAATGAAATTAATCCCCAAAGCTTGGTGAACTCTACAACTTCACATGTACATGAGAATTGGCCAGCCTGACCTTGACCTTTTACTCAGTAGGGGGACAGGTCCTGTTCCTATCAGTTAAGGCAGCGACTAGTCAACATTTCACACGAGCCTCCAGAGTTTTGTTTGGTTTTTCCTTTCTTTTCGTTTCCATTGGTTCTGTTTCATAGAAGCAGCTAGGTGAGTACACAGTGACCAGTATTCTGGGCTGGTAATAGGTAGGCCTTGTTGAAACAGTTGAAGCAGGCCGCCCTCCTCCCTAGGGCTGCAATCTTAAACGCTGAGTACTAAGAGCTGCCAGAATTGACCATCTGCTGTTGAATTATTTAGTCAAGCCACAGAGGCAGGTTCTGATCTGTTTCATTTCTTTGTCCTAGTTCATGACATTAAAAAAATCTATTCTGCTTCAATTATTTCTATGCTTGTCACATGGCATACTGACTCACCTGGATCTGAAAGGAAAGACCCAATGATGAGTTACTCTGAGGGGAAAGACAGTATAGAGGAACATGGGTGTTTATATTCACCCATATTGTGCGTAAGTAAAATTGAGAAAATGGTCAGTAATTGGTAATTTATTTGAACTGTGTAAAATAAACTTTTAGCAACCATGTACTTTAAAAAAATATATGTTTTATTGATTTTTTTTAGAGAGAGATAGAAACATCAATGAGAGAGAACATCAATTGGCCACCTCCTGCATGCCCCCCACTGGGGATCAGGCCACAACCTGGGCATGTTCCCTGACCGGGAATCAAACTGGCGACCCCTTGGTGCATGGATTGATGCTCAACCACTGAGCCACACAATGTACTTAAAAAAAAAAAAACCCTACTGACTAATTTATTTTGAAAATTGTTTTCTGATTCAGCCTTGGTGTTGCCACAGAGACGCTGGTATTTTCTGAAGCTGTGCTGAGGAGGAGTCAAGGATGGGGAGGCTGGGAGTAGAGGAGAACTAGCACGGTCCCCAAGTCGTCTTCAGCTGAACTTCTATGAGTGACAGAGAAGTGTTGGAAAAAGCTCTGGTTGAGAGCTGATCCTGGTTCTGGGAGGACTAGTTACACAATCTTAGATGGGTCTTAGAACATCCTTAATTCTTAGCGACATTAGTTTTGGGATTAGCCAGGACTTTTTATTTTTCAGATAGAGAAAGCCTATGCAGATGATTTTTTTGCCTCCAGGTTTAGATTTTTTGAAGTAATATTGACAAATAAAAATTATATATATTTAGGTGTTACTATGAGATTTTTAAGATATACAATGTGATGATTTACTGTACATACACATTATGAAATGCTTATCACATTCAAGTCAATTAGCACATCCATAGTTACACCTCACATAGTTACCTTTTGTGTGTGTGTGTGTGTGTGTGTGTGTGTGTGTGTTAAGACTTAAGATGTACTCTCAGCAGATTTAAAGATCAGTATTATTAACTGTAATCACCATGTTGTACATTAGATCTCCAAACTTATTTATCTTACTCATTTTCTCTACTCTTCATTGCTGTCAACCACTGTTCTACTCTCTGGCTCTATAAGTTCAACTTTTGAGATACTAAATCTAGGTGAGATTATGCAGTATTTGTCTTTCTGTATCCGGCTTATTTCACTTAGCTAATGTCCTTCAGGTTCATCTATGTGTCACAAATGGCAGGATCTTCATTTCCTATGGCTGAATTACATATATCTCACATCTTTATTCATCCGTAGATGGACATTTTGGTTGTTTTTCATGTCTTGGTTGTTGTGAGTAATGTGCAATTAACCTAGGAGGATATTCTGTTTCCTTTTCTTTTGGATATATACCTAGAAGTGGGATTACTGGGTCATGTATGGTAGTTCTATTTTTAGTATTTGGAGGAGCCTCCATACTGCTTTTCATAATAATTGTACCAATTTACATTTCCACCAACAACAGTGTACAAGGGTTCCCTTTTCTCTATGCTGTTTCCAATACTTATTATCTATCCTTTTGATAATAGCCATTCTAACAGGTGCGAGGTGATATTTCATTGTGGTTTTGATTTGCAATTCCCTGTTGATTAGTGATTTTGAACATGCTTTTATGTACCTGTTGGCCATTATATGTGTGCTTGAAAAAATGTTTATTCAGGTCTGTTACCCATTAAAAAAAAAATCCTCAACCAAGGATATTTTTCCATTTATTTTCAGACAGAGTGGAAAGAAGAGAGAGAGAAACATCAATGTGAGAGAGATACATTGCTTGGTTGCCTCCTGCATGACCCAAACCCCAACCCCCAAACCATAACTGAGGTACATGCCCTTGACCAGAATGGAACCTGTGATTCTTTGGTCTGCCGGCCAACGCTCTAACTGCTGAGCCAAATCGGCCAGGGCTGTTGCCCATGTTTTAAATTGGGTTATTGTCATTTTGTGTGTGTGTGTGTGTGTGTGTGTGTGTGTGCAGTTGAGGTGTATGAGTTCTTCATATATTTTGGATATTAACCCCTTGTATGTATAATTTGCAAATATTTTCTCCCAATCTGTAATTGCCTTTTCATTTTGTCAATTGATTTCTTTGCTGTACAGAATTTTTTTTATTGGTTTGCATGAAAACTGTTCTGTGTAGGCTGTAGGTGTGGTTGGATCCAGGGCTTCAAATGATGTGATTAGTGTCAATTTCATTTTCTCATTCCCTCAGTTCTGTTGTTCTCCATGTTGGGTCTCCCCTTGTCATACCAAATTAGTTAAAAGACCAATGTCACAGCAATGACATCAGCTGTGAGTTATTTTGTCTTCCCAAAATTTTATAGGAATCCCAGAATTTGTTTTCTTTTTAAAAATATTTTGTTTTTATTGATTTTTCAGAGAGAGAGGAAGGGAGAGAGAGATAGAAACATGGATGTGAAAAAGAAATATTGATGTGAGAGAGAATGCCCCCCACTGAGATCGAGCCTGAAGCCTGGGCATGTGCCCTGACTGGGAATCGAACCGGATCCCATGGGAGAACACTCAGTCCACTGAGCCACGCCGGCTGGGCCAGAATTTGTTTTTTTGTGTTTTTTTTTTTTTTGGGGGGGGGGGAGGCAAGTGCTCATCTTTGAATCAGTCTCCAGGGGGAGTGTGGTGCTATTCCAGGGTGGTTATCTATCACATGGCCACCTGTGGAGCCAGGGCTGGAGTTGGTGCCACCTGTATCATCTGAAATAGAAGTAGTGCAGGGATCTTCCATCAGGGAAAATCAAAGTGCTCCCATCAGAAAAAAAGTAAATGAATGCTGGCAGGCAAAATAAAAAAATGATCATTTTGGATTTATTTAAACCATAGACTTTCTGTATGTTTAAATTAAGCTCATGTTCTTTGAAAACAACACATAAATGTGACATATTATTGTGTATAAATAATATCAATGTATTAAATATACACATATTTATGTGTCTAGTTATAGAGCTAATGCCTACTTGTTCAACAGACGTTACGGAAGATATCAAGGTGAAGAACGTAGAATTTAGTGGGGGATATTGGTAAGTAAAAAATAGTTAACTATACCATGAGGCAGGAGTGACAGGTATGTAGTGAAATGGCTGTAATTGACAAAAGCTACAGGAGCTGTCAGGAAGATAGTAAGACCAACCCCAACCTGATTTATGGCTTAAAACCAGCAGACCAGCTGGGCTGAACATGGTGACTAACTTTACCTTTTGGTAACTCTTAATCTCATTATAGGCTCCTTGTAAGACATTAGCATGTTAAACGACATATCCTGTACTATCATGGATAAAGAAACCCAAATATAGACACAAAATGGTCGATGGGGCTCTTCTGAGAAATCGCCACTCTTTTTCCAGAAAAATCCTGAATATTCCTCCCCGTCAATGAATGCCCTACCCCTTGATTAAATAAACTTCAATGAAAGAAGAAAATCCCACTAATGAGTGACTGCGCTGTCTTTGAGGGTAGCCCATTCTCTGTTTCACTGCTTCACTAATAAACACTTCCAGCCCGGCTGGTATGGCCCAGTGGTTGAGCGTCGACCCAGGAGGCCACTGGTTCAATTCTCGGTCAGGGCGCATGCCCAGGTTGTGGGCCAAATCCTCAGGGTGGGGCACGTGGGAGGTGGGCAGTCAATGTTCTCTTTCATCATGTTTCTATCTCTCTCTCTAAAATCAATAAAGAGAAATAAATAAATAAACACTTTGCTATAAACTCTTGGATTTTTTCCTGCTCTAAACTGGGAACCCACAGTGGGTCCCTGATAATATGTGTGGGAAAGTATAGAATGCCAGGATATTTTAGTTTTGAGCAAAGGAAGTTTAGAACACAAACTAGTGACTTAGAAAAAGCAGAGGAAGATCTCACAGCTCTTGAAGATAGCATTGCTAAACCTAAGGGGAAAAGAGGAAACAGACGCCAGAGGTGAAGATGAAGAGGATAAAAAGGAGAGGAATAGTAATGTAAAACGGGGAAAGCAGTACCTGGATGGGGGCAATAATGTGGAAGGCTTGTTTCTTGTACTTTCCAACCTTGGTTCAGGGTTAACTAAGGACATTTTAAAACACAGGGAGGCAGTGCTCCTCCCTTGACCGTCAGAAGCGGGATCTCCAGCCAGGGCTCGCGGGCATGCTTGAACCTGTGGTCATGCTCCACCTGGAACTTGGAAGTGCATGACTGGTATAGTTCCTTGAAAACTCATAGAAGAGTGTTTGCTAATATGCTGCCTTTTTATTTTTCTCTCCAAACATTTGTGATTCCAAATTAATACTTTGTTCTTTATGTGTTAAATTATGCTTTATACTCAGTAATATTTTATTTACATTGAACACCAGGGTTGCATAATTTGGGGATGGAAATAAGAGAGTCTTGAAACTTGAATTGTTTACTTAAACCTTCAATTGAAAAGAACTTATATAATATCACGGTCCATTAATACCTCATTTATCAGGATGTCACTTAACCAGGCATATCAACTATTGGAAGCCTAGTTCAGAAACAAGGAAAGAGAACTCTGAGAAGTCAAAAGTGTGGCTGTAGTTTCCAGTAACTAAAACTCCTGCACTTTACTTTTGGGAGAGTCTTTAAAGGCTGGGTTTTAGTCAAATTACACACACATAAACACACACAAACTCACTTTCTGAAAATCTGGTCTATTTGTCCATAGCAGATTAGAAATAAGAAATCAGAACTAGAGGGATTTGGGGAAGCTGTGAAAGATTATTAGAACCACTAGCTGGAGATGATACCAAAACAACTGAAAATTAAAAGGGGACTAAAAATCTGTTAAAAAAACAAATAAAAATGCATAGCAATGTTAGGATACTAAGATTACCACATACACACATGTTTCTGACTAGAGACCTATGTTATCAAGAAGCACTCGTGTTCAGTACTTCTGCTTCAAAAGGCAAAAAATAAGTCATATACTTACAATATATATAACTTTGTAAATTATATATTTTACTGTAAAATTATAATTTATGTATATTTGTATCACACATGCACACACACACGGTAGAGCAAATGTAAATTTATAGTTTGTATGGAAAAGAATACAATAATAAATAAATAATAATACAAGAATAAACTGTGTTTCATGTATTCACAACTGTAAACCTACTTTTGCCCAACCCTGTGTATGGTTTTAAGATGTTAATGCTTAATGGAGTAAAGTTTAGTTATTTGGAATTTTTTTTCACCTGTACCTTACTGTTCTCTGAGTGTGTCTGTTAAATGAGATATTATGGCATTTTGTGATTTAACCTGCTGAGATCTGATATTTCATATACGAAGGAGTATGGCTAGGGAAGAAACTGTGGTACATGTATTCTTTAAAAATATTTTTTTTGTTTTGTTTTGTTGGTTAAGATTGTTTTCTAGCAAACCAGCACATCAGGAACTAGTTTAATTGTTTTCTCATTACCAGGGTCATTACTGCTAATAAAATATGCTTAACATTTTGTCACAAATGTTTCTTCCTGTGGGTGGAAATGCCTTTCTTGGTTATGTGAAGCTGAGGGTGCTGGGGTTCGGACCTAAGCGGAGACTGGAGCTGAGGCCAGAGGTTCCTTGGGCATCTAAAGTCATAGCCTTGTAGAGATTGCAGGGACATAGCCCAGCAGGCTCCTGACTACTCCTTCCTTGTCTGCTGGAGTCCCTTACTTCTTTGAGTTTGCTAAAAAGGAAACAAATACCTAGCAACAAGCCGGTGGTTATTCAAATGGGATTCTCATGTAAAGGTCTTTGCAAATCTCAGTAGTGGTGAAGGCAAGCAGACATTTCTCATTCAGTGTGTAATGTTAAGGCTGCTGTGGACTGTCTAATGTTACTGTAGAATAGAAGGGTCGAATTCCATCCACATCCTTGTGCAGTGCTTTTTAGGTAGACATTTAGTTATAGTCTCAAGTCAGGTATGGTAACATTCTTGTTGGAGGGTCTATTCATTGCTGAAAGAGTGGTAAATGGGATAAATATATGTATTCTATTTAATTGTCATTGTCAAAAAATTAAAATAATTTAGTTAAAGGATGGGTACTATTAACTGTGATTAAACTTGGCTGACCTCTAATTTGACTTAATCTTCAAAATTGACAATTTGGAATATTTCTGCAGAGAAATAAGTGATCTTGATTAATGGAATGCAGTGGTATGGACGGTACCTTTCCTCTTGCCTCATACAGTCTTGGTCTTGAAGAGAGGAGGTGAGACACTCTTCATTAGCCTGAAATTACAATTCCAGATTTGGTCTCCTGCCCTCAAGTGTTTTTTTTTATTGATATAATAAAACAATATTTCATTATTCTAAATATAATATCCAATTTAAAAGTAAATATATCAAGAACGGATTTGAAATGTTATTAAATGTATTTTAGCATGCTTTGAGATAATTATAGTTTTTTTAAATTAACCTTTAGGCTTCTAACTTACTTGTTAGAGTGAAAGATCTATAAGCCATCTCACATTTTTAGAGTAAAAAAAGTAACTAAGTTTTTTTCTGGAATCACAAAAATATCTGAATACTTTTCAGTTTAAATCAGTGAATGATTTTTTAAATTTGGGAGTTATTTTAGCATTAAATAATGTTAATATTATTTTTTTATTGAATGAAATCAAGTATTTGATTTTTGGTTAATAGGATCATATAGGTGTACATTTCTATGATACATGATCTGTATATTGCATTGTGTGCCCACCACCCACAGTCAAATCATCTTCTAGCCCCCTTTACCCTTTACTACCCCCCCCCACTTTCCTTCTGGTAACCACCATACTACTGCTGTCTGGGTCTATGAGTTTCAGCTTTAAATCCCACATAGGAGTGAAACCATGTGGACTTTCAGCTTTTTCTGATTGACTCATTTCACTTAACATAATACTCTCAAGGTCTATCCAGGTTCTTGCAAATGGCAGTATTTCATCTTTTCTTATGGCTAAGTAGTATTCCATAGTATATATGTACCACATCTTCTTTATCCAAGCACTCTTCAAATATTAAATTGGAAAAGTTCATTCAGATCTCAAGAGCAAAGACTTTATTCTCCCAAATGCGTTAGTTCTCCAGGGATTGGGCTTCTTTGGAAATATATTAATGGTTAAGGTCAAAAGCTTTCCAAAAAAATTAAGGGTAATGAAAACAGGTTGCTTCTTTATAAATAGTCTTCAAAAAGCATCATCTCTTAATCCAAAACATGTCCTCCGTGGTTTAGCAAATGCCAAGGACCTCAGAATTTAAGATTTGGAGATTACTATCTTTTTTGCAGACTCCCCCAATTATTCATATTGCCCTTTATTTTTCAACACACATTAAAGGGTAAAGAAGTCTCCAGTGCCGGCAGGTGCTCAAAGCCGATGCACATTGTTCCCGTGTAACGTGGGACTATCATGATGCCCTGGTTTACTTCTTCAAAACAATTTTTAGATCCTTCATCAGATCCTTCACACCTTGTGGCTTGTATTTGGGGTTTGGGATAATGGTGTGGTGTCAAAGAGTCACTCTGTACACAAAAAAAGATATTCCAAAATGGATGTTTCTAATTTAGAAAAAAGAAGATTTTTCTGGAGAAATGATATATTTGATTTTTCTAGCTGTTATCCTTTGTCACAGATGTACTGCTGAGGCAGATGAAATGCCTTGTTCCTCAGGCATCATTAACTTTAGTTAAAAGGTGGTGCTCCAGTGAGAATGCAGGAGATGGAGTGAGCACTGCCTGTAGTCTCATGTAGAGAACCTAGGGCTCAGACCTTCAGAAGCAGGCAAAGGAGAGGGAGTAAACTCACAGACCTTTTAGAATAGGAGGTCCGGAACTTAGGTACCTAAGCAGTAAAGGAAAGGAACCTAGCTGGCCAGGAAAGGTGCCTTAACAGGTATCTTTCGAGCAGTGCCCTTTTGTATCTTCATGTTTAGAATGTCAGTGTTCTCAGAGTAAACTCAGTGTAAAGTCAGTTGTCACACACTGTTCAAGCATGCTGTGGTCCCAGAGAAAAAACCCCATGTGTATATATATATATATATTTTCTCTCCTCCCCTCCCCTCCCCTCCCTTCTCTCCCTCCCTCCCTCCCTCCTTCCCTCCTCCTTCCCTCCCTCCCTCTTCCCTCCCTCTCCTCCCTCCCTCCCTCCCTCCCTCCCTCCCTCCCTCCCTCTTCCCTCCCTCCCTCCCTCCCTCCCTCCTTCCCTCCTTTCCTTCCTTCCTTTCTTTCTTTTTTTTCTTTTTTATAAGGATACAGCTGGCCATCTCATAAAAATCATGAATGGGGCAAGAAAGTAATTGCCCTAGCCTAGCACTCATGGGGACAGGACTGAGATCTGGAAATCAGGAATTACAGCATCTCTCTGTCAGTCATTCTGAGGATGCATGGTCTTGTGTTTCTGTTTTTCCAGGTGCATCCCTCTCCATCTCACTGCAGACTATTCCTCTGTATATTTCTGGGTGTTGCTACCTCACATCTGAGGCATGTATGTGGCTTTGGTCAGCTGAGAGGCTGACTCTGGCCTTTACATTACATGACATTTTAGCTCCAGAATTTACCAATTAGTAAGGACAATCTCTATGTTTTAGTCTAGAAAATCTTATTGGCTGAGCCAAGCCTATGTATTGGTTCTCTTTGGATGAGGAGCCTTCCGCTGGTCCAATCAGCAGTGGCTGAACAAGTATTAGGATGGGCTGAGGCAGAACTGAATGAAATCTTGTGATAGGTCTATGGGCAGGTGAGATTAAGACAAAAGAGGAAGTTAGGTGTGGGAGCAGATTGACTGACATCTTCTATACTACATACATTAATGTTGACATTTTAGATTTTTAATATTGACAAATTTAAATTAAGTACTATGTGATCATAAAACCACATTTGAGAAATTCTGCAAAGGGTAAACGTAACAAAATCACCCACAATCTCATTACCCATAGTCAAATGCCAACATTTTGGTTCATTTACTTACAGTATTTTTTCCTATGTATAGATCTCAAAATGCTATATTTAATAAGGAAATACCCTGAAAAGATGGGAATATGCAGATGCATTTCTCTGTCATTTGTGGATTAAAATGAACTTTAATGAATAAAAATTTTTTAATAATACATTTTAATAAAGACCTAACAATATGCATGGTCTTCCATCTAGTAATTTCTTATTTAAGAATTTACCCTTAAGAAATTCTCAGAGATGTGTACAAAGATGTATGCAATAAAGATATTCACCAGTGCATTATTGATCATAGTCAGAAAAGGGAAACACCTGAAATATCCAACAATAAAGATAATTAAGAAGAGTATAATAGAGGCACCAGATGGGATGATATTTTGTGGCCAATAAACAATCTTTGAAGAAATATATTTACTGAACTAAAAATGTTCACAATAAATTGCTAAGCAGTTTTCAAAATTATATGTGCAACAGAAGCATATTTTTGTATAAAATTATATGCATATTAAAAGAACTTGGAAGACATTCACCAAAATGTTAGTAATAATAATTGTCTCCAGGTAGCAGGATAATGAATTCTTTTCACTTTTTGCTTTTCAGTATTTTTCAATATTTCTGTATTGAACGTATATAATATGTAAACAAACCCAATACACACAATGAATAAGGAAATGAATTTGGTGGCATAAAACTATGTGGGAATGAAAAGGAAAATTACAGCAAGAGAGACTTTAGCAGTGTCTAAGCTCAGTAAAGGGGAAGATTGACACACGGCTTCCTGATCAAAACTTCTTTTAAGAAGCTGTCCCACCATGTGAATAAAACCCAAAATATATGAACCTCCTTCCTGGCTTTATGCATGCATCATATGGAATGGAAATGTATGTCCCTTTCTTTGATAATTAAAGTCTCTCAAATTCTCATTCTTGGATTTTTTTTTTCCTCCCTGGAGAATTTTTTTTTCTATTTACTGAACTAAAATATTCTTCATATATAAATAATTTTCTTCATATATAAAAATAAAGGGTTCAATGAGCTCACCATAGTTTATGGTATTTAAAACCTTAGGGAATCCTGGGAGTCGGGGGGAGGAAGGTGTCAAGGGGGGAAAAGGAAAAACATCTGTAACAAAAACAAATTAATAAAAATAATTTAAAAAAAGAAACAACCTTAGGAAATCCCAAAATAAGCATATTGCAAAAGCAAAGATTGTGAATGGAACAGGGGAGGTGGGAAACTGAAAATAATATGTCTAAATTATGCAAAAGCCAGAACATATTAAAAATACAAAGAGCCAGGCGGTGTGGCTCAGTGGTTGAGCGTCGACCCATGCACCAAGAGGCTGCCAGTTCAATTCCTGGTCAGGGCGCATGCCCAGGTTGTGGGCCAAATCCCCAGGTGGGGGCATATAGGAGGCGGCCAACTGATGTTCTCTCTCATCGGTGTTTCTATCTTTTTCTCCCTCTCCCTTCCTTTCTCTCCAAAATCAATAAAGAAAAAAAAAATTTAAATACAAAGAGGACAAAAAGTGCTTCCTGGTTCTGCAGGGTTACATTTCTGAACCCGAGGGAGTCCAGGGAGATTGATATATGTCTATACTGGGCATGCTTGGGAACTTAATCTTTCCACTGGATGAGAAATGGAGTGAGATGTTATGTGTGTGTTTCCTTTCTCCTTTGGGGTAAAGTGCAGCAAAACAACAGTAGCAGTACAGCAGCAGCGATTCTGATTGAGGGTCCTACAACACTGGATTCTAAAGAATCAAGAGTTTCCTTCATTTGTAATAAACTCAGCATATTTTCAAAGTCTAATCATTGAACTTCTTCCTGAGCATATCTGATTTTGCACGTCAAATGTGATTATTTCTCTTATTTATCTTTGCTGCTTTGTCTTTAATTTGGATGATGATTGTTATCAAATAACTAAATGTGGCTTTTAAGGATTCTGGACTGGCTGGGAATTGACCCCCATGATGCTATGGTGCTGAGAATTTTGAGCATCCACCAAAGAAATACAAAGGCAGAGAGAGCCTCTCAGATGGTTTGAGATTGAGGTAGACAGAAGCTCCTTTTTTTCTTGACATTGCATTAAAATGAGTGTATATACTTTTTGTAATGTTTGTGGTTTAAAAAGTCAAATATTATAGAGACACTCAGAAGGAAAAGCAGTTATTCTTGGCTTCTGACTATTTCCTTACTCTAGTTACACTTCTCAGAAGTAACTACTTATATTTTGCTTGATTATTCATGTGTTTTTCTCCATTTTTTTTCAGATAAAATACTCTTATTTCTGTTTCTTAATTTATCTTTCTCAATTTATTAGTATTCAGTCTATTATATAAAGATGTAGTTTAATACTACTGGCCTGTATATTTTTCTCCTCACCTCTCTCCACAATCATTCTCAGTTCCTTCACAGGTCATTTTTGTTGCTCCCAACAATATTAAGTCACCATTTCTTGTTGCATCACAATTGATAGTATTTACTGACTTCCTACTATGAAGATAATGACGTCAGTGTTCCCTACTTTCCTCCACCTCTGTCCCCACTTCAATCCCCATTCTAAGTCAGTTACATCTTTCCTTTTACATTGGCAAGGTTAGGAATATATACATTCTGTTCAGTAAGTGTAGTGCAGTATTCCACAGCTCGTCCACAAATTTTTTTTCCTAGTAATTGAAAATAAAGATCATTTTTATTATTTAGACAAGGCATAACAGTATTTTCTATCTCATTGCCTTTATCCTACTGTCTGGGAGACTTGCTTGATTTAATATTATAATGTATCTTGATTTTTTTTATCTTTACCCGAGGATATTTTCCCATTTTTTGTTCAGACAGAGCAGGAGGAGAGCGGGAGGGAGAGAGAGGAATAGAGAGAGGGAGAGAAACATCGATGTAAAAGGGACACATCAAGTGGTAGCCACCTGCATGACCCAACCAGGGCTGGGGACAAACTGCAACCGAGGTATGTGCCCTTAGCGGGAACCGAACCCGGGTCTCTCTGGTCCGCAGGCTGATGCTCCAACCGCTGAGCCAAACCAGCCAGGGCTTGATTTGTTTTTTAATTTGCCAATTTGTGGATTTCTGAGAAATTTTTGGTCTTTGGCACTTTATTCATAGCATCCTCTACTTGGTTTATGGTTGCAATATCTTCCTAATCTTCTCTGTGAAGGCCAATTAGAAGTGTTTTTTAAAATATTTTTTTTCTATCATCATGATCTTCTCTCTCTCTCTCTCATTCTTTCTCCCTGAATAAACCAAGATTCATTTTTTGATCTATTTTAATTTTGCATGTTTCAGCTTTTCTTTTTTTTTAATTTTTTTTTTTATCCTCACCTGAGGACTTTTTTTTTCCATTTTTTGTTCAGATAGAGTGAGAGGGAGAGAGAGAGAGAGAGACATTGACGTGAAAGGGACACATTCAGTGGCTGCCACCCACACGACCAACTAGGGCCGCGGACAAACTGCAACCGAGGTATGTGCCCTTAGCAGGAACCAAACCTGGGTTTCTCTGGACCGCAGGCTGACGCTCCGGCCACTGAGCCAAACCGGCCAGGGCTGTTTCAGCTTTTCTTAAGTGCCATCATTGGTGGCATTAAAAAATGGATGTGAACCTTGTGTATTGGAATGGGACTTGACGAAGGGGAAGGAATCAATCTGGAGAGAGGGTAGGAATCCAGAGATTATGCACCGGGAATCCTGGGTGCCAGAATGATGACGGGTTTGCTCAGAGGACACATTTCCATGCTGGCTGCCATGCTTCTCCACAGGTGATGTATCCAACAGATCCAGAGGATATTCTTTTTCATTTTTCCTCTGGGGGATAAATATCTCACTTTAGAGTGTAGGTGAGAAGAAGAATGTTTCTGATCCATCAGTAGACTTTCAGCATTCCTTTTTTAAGCCTATTCTTTGAATCTGTCCTCTGTCACAGCTGTCGTTTCTCAGTCCTCCAGAGCAAATCTGTTCTCTTGTTGACTGCAGTCCACTTGGTTAGTATTCTTAGTTGTGATTTCTCCACCAGTCTTCCAATTTGTTTATCTGTTTTTCTGTTCTGTGGAAAGTTTATGAAATTTCTTGCTCACTGGTGATTCCTCTCTTATTTCCTCTGTTGTGGCGAGTTTATATCTAGCTCTTCTTTCAGTATTAGTATGATTGGGTCTCAAAGGGAGAGGAGAGACATGCATATGCCATATTGAAATATAAGCCAGCACTGCACTATTATTTAAAAAATTTTTTTTCTTTATTGATTTTTAGAGAGAGAGGAAGGGAGAAGGAGAGAGAGAGAGAAACATCAATGAGAGAGAACATTGATTGGCCATCTCCTGCATGCCCCCCACTGGGGATCTGGCCCAGAACCTGGGCATGTGCCTTGACCAGGAATTTAACCGGCCACCTCTTGGTGCATGGGTCAATGCTCAACCACTGAGCCACACCGGCCAGGCACTACTGCACTTTTAACTAAGATATGTTGAGTTTTGGAGCTCTAAGTTTAGGAAGACCAGAAGCTATCAATATTCTGGCAAGATGAATACAAAACAAGAGTTTATAGATACATCTGTTTTATATGGTGTCAGGCTTCCAAGTATTGTCCTAGAAGAGAAGAAGGATATAATTTTTGAATGAGACGAGATTTGTTGAATGTGAAAGGTGGAGAATTGTGATTTAGAAATTCACAGTCATGAATTCTATGCAGTTGATGTGTTCAGAAAGGCAACAGCTGACAATTATGATGTGTGCTGCAGAGCAGAGAGAGACAGTCAGTGGCGGAGTGTTTTTAATAACAAAATCAAATGTTTGTAATAACTTGTTGAAGCCAAGAGAACACACTAGTATATACTGACTAAGACTTAAAAATGTTAAGAAACATCAGCGTTTCCTGACAAAGGGAATTGGGGACTCAAAATGTGCACAATTGATGTAGCAGATCTTCTAATAACCCTTTAAAACTAAATACCCCCATAAAGAAATAAAATGGCTTGTTCTGCAATGTAGAGTGCTACAGTTTACAAAAGGCAGACAGTTTTGGCTTAATTTTGGCAAGGTATGTTCCAAAAGAACAGACCGGCACTTCTTCAGTTTATTTCCACTGGATATTTACATGTTCTGTGGCCAGACATCATTTTCTGAGTGTCTGCTTAATTCCAACACTGTACTAGATACTTGCATATGTTCCTAAGTATTAGTCTAACATATTCCTTTTCAATGTGTCTTAATAATGATCAATAAAATATTAATGCTGTATATTTATTTATTCATAGAATTCATTGTAAATTCAGTGAACAATCCCATTCTTTCAGATGCACCACTTAAAGCCAGTGATCAGACTCTTAACAGAGCATCATCAAGCTGTCTGCATGAAACAAAGGTGTATAAGGTACAAGCAGATTTTGTCGGATGTATGTTCCTATGAGGCCTCACACGTGCAAAGAATCTTGACACAGTCTTTTATGCACTCTGTCATTTTCAAAATAGGGGGTAACATTTTAGCATTCCAAGTTGTGAGAGTTATAGGGTCGAATTTTTAAAATTAAGAAATAAATGCCAAGAGAAAAAAATTCTTCTTAAAGCAGCCTCTCCTTTTCTTCTTTTGGTACTGACATTAGAATTGATAGCGCAGTGTCACATGGTATATGTTCAGTGGCACATTTGCTCATGTGATCCCCAGCTAAACGTCCTGGAAATTGGGAACCACACCCAGACGTGTTTGGGTTTAGAATCTCCCCAAACCCTTACAAAACAGATGTAGCTTTACCTGTGTTGCAGAGGGCGAAACAAGCCCAGAGAAGTCAAGTGCTTGGTCAGGGCCATAAACGGTAGCTGAGGGATGGAGACAGGATTCATATCCGTTCTAGTTCAGTGATGGATGCAAACCCAGTTCTGGGCTTACAGAGCCTGTTTCTTTCACTGTCCTGCCTGGATCTACCAGACAAGAGGTTGTCTGAAGTCATTTGACTCCACAAGAGGCCCCTCACTTTATTTAAGGAAAAATATCTTATTTTTATGATTGACCCTCCAAAAGTATTCTTTACATGCCTACCTGGTGGGTTAAATAATGGATTTCAACATTAGGTTTTCTTCTCTTAGGGTCCGTGCCACATAAGAAAGATAAGCCAGTGAAGCACTGGTGATGTTGAGAAGTAATCCTTTATCAAAATACTGAATTATGATGGCTAGGAAACTTGCCTGTCAGCCTTCTCCAAGTCACCTAATTTGAGCAGAAGCTTAGACAGGATGTGAGTATTAAGATACATCGAAAAGCTGAAGGGGTGGCCATATCCTTTTGAAACTTGTGTTTGAAGACCCAAAGTTTGAGCTGTCAGGGCACATCAGTGCTCTGCTGCAAAGATAGTCTTCCATTTCCATTTTTTTCTGAGCATCTCTCTATTTCTCTGATTTCTGGTTTTCTTTCTTTCTTTCTGCACATCCTTGACAATGTGAAGATATGTACAGGCCAATCCAGGCAGAATACCCCAGTTCAGCAATATGCAGGTCTCCTACTGACACTTGATGGCTCTGATGGTTAATCACCATATGGCCCCCATGCTCCTTAGCCCCTTTGGCCAAAGCAAACCTTTGAAACATATTTCTTGTGCTGGGGCACTGGCTATGTCCTCCCAATAAGGCACATTGGCCTCTCTCCTCCACTGCTTTTGAACTATGCCTTAACATGGAATTATTTCTTCTTAAAATACATTAATTGCAATAGTATTCTATTTATTACTCAGTTTTTGCCCCTCAAGGGAAGTTCCTGGTCTTGAAAGAAAATTTCTTAGATTTAAAGTAGATATGCTGTTGTGTAATTAATTTAAAGCAGAATGAAGGGCTTAAAGTAGTTCTTGACACAGAATTAAGCACTTGACAAATGTTGGTTTGCTTATTTCTCCTACCAGGTTCAGAGATTCTGATATTGTGTTAGGGTGTGTGTGTGTGTGTGTGTGTGTGTTGTTGTTGTTGTTGTTGTTTGTTTTTTAAACATGTTCGGGACTCACATTAAATTCTTTAAGGATGTAAAAAGATGGCAGTGGGCAGAACCAGAGGGAGAGTGAGTGTGTGAGAGAGTGTGAGTGGATGTGAAGGTGGACGACCAAACCGGAGCAGTGCAGAGATGCAGAGCAGAAGGTTCCTGTGCCATGGACAGAGCAGCTGGCTACCATGATAAGCGGCCCTTCAGGGCACTTCTCCCTGCGCTGTGGGTAGGTCCCACCATTTTGGAAGATCCTGGTCTTCTCTGGGAAGAGGCAGTGGGAGCAGCTAGGCCCCAGCAACCTGAGCCCACCAGTGCACCTGGCACCATTGGACCAGTGGACACTCTGTGTCAACACAGACCAGTGCACAGCAGTGAAGCTCCCAAGGTGCCTGTCACAGAAGCCACTGACAGCCAGGAACCCAGCAACATCCCCCCCTAGTAGCAGCCCAATCAGAGTGCAGATATACCCCCAGCAACAGAGGTTGGGGAGCAGACATCTATCCCCAGGCAACAGAAGCACAAACCAGCAGCTGAGACCCACCCCCAAAAATATAGCAAAAGCTGAGCAGGAGTTGAGCCCCATAGGGCAACAGCACTCCCCAGCCCCCAGTGGTGGGGAAGTTGGGCTCCACAGAGGCTTGTGAAGTCCAGCAGCCCAAAAGTGCAGTGGGAAGCCAGAGCCCTAGAGAGACTGGTGCAATCCAGCTGCCCGCCCTTGGGACCTGAATGGTGCAGGGGCACCTGAGAGGCCTGTGCGACCCAGCAGAGACTGTGCGATCCAGTTACCCACAGAACCTTCAGGGTGTGGGGGCACCAGAGAGGCCTGTACAACCCAGCTGCACATAAGATAGGCATAGAGGATGTGAAAATGGAGGCAGAGTGAATAGAAGCTACACAGAAGATCTCCCAGGACCAACTAAAATAAAGACAAATCATTGCAAAAAAGCAACAGAAAAGCCACAGAACAGGACCATATAACCAGGGACACTGGGAGGATCTGCAGAGGCACGAGAGGGTGGTGGGCTGGGAGCCCACGGACAGCAGCAGTCTTAGCTGTGAGCAGCACCCTTGGGGAAAAAAGACCAAGGTGGCTTCACAGCCCAGAGAGCCAGGACAGAGCACTAAAATAGTCACAGCCACTCACCTGGGGGCTACTGCAGAGGGAGGGCATACAGGGCTAGAACTCTGTGGGGACACCCGGGATTTGGAGGGCACTCAGAATTTTTGCTGAATGTGGCCACAAAGGACAGTGCCATTGTGCTCCTTCCCAGAGTTGTGGGGAAAAGCAGCAGCCCCCCACCCACAGGAGATTCAGCCTTTCCCAGGTGAGGCAAAGAAATGCCAATTGAGGCTTATTAACAACCAGCATCTATCCCATGCTCTGGAAATCCTCTTATGCAGGACACCAGGGCTACATTCTAAGGCACTGAGTAACTGAGACTACTAGCCTCCAGGAAAAAGGTAGAGGATAACTGAACATTTCCTGGGCTTGCAAATCTACTCAGGAAAGTAAGACTTGACAGTGATGTCTAACATGACAGTGGTGTTTAACATGGGCCCGCCCAGGCTCATCCAAACCCAGTAGAGGGAGCCACAAACAGCAGAACACCAACTCCCATAGGGAAAATTTGGCAGGCTCCAAAACCCACGGAGATAGCCAGAATGGTGAAACAAAGAAACAAATCCCAATGAAAGAATGAGAACTTTATCGAAGATGAGATAAATGAAATGCAGTTAAGCAAATTATCAGAGGTAGAATTCAGAGCCATGATCTTGAGGAAGCTCAACAGCATGAGTAAGCAGATCAGCACCATGAGTGAAGATATAGAAACATTGAAAACCAACCAAGTGAAAATGAAGAATGACATAGCAGAAATTAAGAACACAGTGGAAGGACTAACCAACAGAATAGAGGAAGCTGAGGACAGGATCAGTGAATTAGAAGACAGGGTAGAAAAAAATCAACCAATCAGAAAACCAAAAGGAGAAAACAGTTAAAAAACAGGAAGATAGCTTAAGAGAACTGTGGGACAACTGGAAACATAATAACATTTGCATCATAGGAGTCCCCAAAGGGGAAGAAAATGGGCAAGGGTTAGAAAATATATTTAAATACATAGTGACAGAAAACTTTCCTAATTTGGTGAAGGGAGAAGGCATTCAAGTTCAAGAAGCACAAAGAGCCCCAAGTAAGAAGAACCCAAACAGGCCCACACCAAGACACATAGTCATTAAAATGCCAAAAATTAAAGACAAAGAGAGAATCCTAAAGTCAGCAAGAGATAAGCAACAGGTTACCTACAAAGGAAACCCCATAAGGCTCTCAGCTGACTTCTCAACAGAAACACTACAGGTCAGAAGGGAGTGGCATGAAGTAATCAAGGTCATGAAAAACAAGAATCTGAATCCAAGACTACTCTATACAGCAAGGCTATCATTGAAAATAGAAGGTCAAATAAAGAGCTTCCCAGACGAAAAAAGGCTAAGGGAATATGTTACCACCAAACCAGCACTGCAAGATATGCTAAAGGACTGCTGTAATTAGTAGTAGAAATAGGGAGGAAACTATAACCACACTAAACAAAAATGGCAATAAATAAGTTCAAATCAATTATCACCTTAAATGTGAATGGTTTGAATGCTCCAATCAAAAGACACAGAGTAGCTGACTGGATAAGAAAGCATGACTCACAGATATGTTGTTTACAAGAGACCCCCCTCACAACAAAAGACTCACATATGTTGAAAGTGAAGGGATGGAAAAAAATCTTCCAAGCTAACGGAAAGCAAAAAAAAAAAAAAAGAAAAAAAAGATGGGGTAGCAATACTCATATCTGTTAAAGTAGATTTCCAAATGAAGACCATAACGGAGACAAAGAAGGCCACTACATAATATTGAAAGGATCTCCGGGAAGATGTAAGCTTGGTAAACATATAGGCACCCAATATAGGAGCACCAACATATATTAAAAATCTTCTGGAGGACTTCAAAGGAGAAATCAACAGTAATACAATCATAGCAGGATACTTCAACACCCCGCTGATATCACTGGATAGATCATCTAGACAAAAAATTAACAAGAAAACACAGACTCTAAATGAAGTGCTAGATTAAATGGATTTCATAGATATGTACAGAGAATTACACCCAAAACTGCAGAATTCACATTCTTCTCAAGTGCACATGAGACATTCTCAAAGATAGACCACATGTTAGGAAAAAAAAATATGTCTCTACGAGCTCAAGAAGATTGAAATCATATCAAGAATCTTCTGAGATCACAGTGGCATGCAACTAGAAATCAATTGCAACAAGAACATGCAAAGACATTTCAACACATGAAGGCTAAACAGCATGTTATTGAACAATGATTGGGTTACCATGGAGATCAAAGAAGAAAGTAAAAACATCCTGGAAACCAATGAAAATGAACACACAACAACATAAAATCTATGGGACGCAGTGAAGGCAGTTCTGAGAGGGAAGTTCATAGCACTACAGGTCTACCTCAAGAAAGAAGAAAAATCTCTATTAGACTATCTAACCTCACAACCTAAAGAACTAGAAAGCAAGCAAAAAGTAAACCCAGAGCAAGTAGAAGGAAGGAAATAGTAAAGATCAGAGCAGTAATAAATGACATGGAGACCAAAAAACAAAAACAGTTAAAAGGATCAATGAAACAAAGAGCTGGTTCTTTGAAAAGATAAACAAGATTGATCGACTCTTAGCTAGACTCACCAAGAAACAAAGAGAGATAACCCAAATATACAAAATCAGAAATGAAAGAGCAGAAATAATAACTGATACCACAGAAATACAACGGATCATTAACAAATATTATGAACAATTATACGGCAACAAATTCGACAATCTAAGTGAAATGGACAAATTTCTAGAAACACATGCTGTCCCAAAACTAAACAGGGAAGAGATAGAAAACTTGAACAGACCAATAACAACAGAAGAAATTGAAGATGTAATACTCTTCCAGCAAACAAAAGCCCAGGCCCGGACGGCTTCACAGGGGAGTTTTCCTGAACATTCAAAGAAGAACTAATACCCATTCTCCTCTAACTATTTCAAAAAATTCAAGAAGAAGGAAGACTTCCAAACTCATTTTATGAGGCCAGCATAATTCTAATTCCAAAACCAGAAAAAGACACTACAAAGAAAGAAAACTACAAGGCCAATATCCTTGATAAACATAGATGCCAAAATCCTGAACAAAATACTAGCAAATCGGATCCAGCAATACATCAAAAAATTATTTACCATGACCAAGTGGGATTCATCCCAGGGATACAAGGCTGGTACAATATTTGCAAATTAATAAATGTAATATACCACATAAATAAAATGAAAGATCAAAATCATATGATCATATCAACAGATGCTAAAAAAGCATTCGACAAAATCCAGCACCCATTTCTGATAAAAATGCTCAGCAATGTGGGAATAGAGGGATCATATCTAGACATAATAAAGGCCATATATGAAAGACCTACAGCCAACATCATACTCAATGGGAAAAATTAAAAGCATTTCCCTTAAGAACAGGAACAAGACAAGGATGCCCACTATCGCCACTCTTATTTAACTTACTACTGGAAGTCAGCCACAGCAATCAGACAATAAGAAAAAATAAAAGAGATCCAAATTGGAAAGGAGGAAGTGAAACTGTCATTATTCACAGATGACATGATAGTATACATAACAAACGCCAAAGACTTCATCAAAAATTTACAAGACTTAATAAATGAATTTGGAAAAGTAGCAGGATACAAAATTAACGTTAAGAAATGGATGTCATTCTTATACACCAATGATGAACTCACAGAAAGAGAAACTAAGAAAACAATCCCATTTACCATTGCAGCAAAAAAATTAAGATAGGAATAATCATAACCAAAGGAATAAAGGACCTATTCGCAGAAAACAACAGGTCATTGAAAAAAGAAATAGAGGAAGAAATTAAAAAGTGAGAGCAGTTAGCTTGTTCATGGATTGGAAGAATTAACATCATTAAAATGTTCATACTACCAAAAGCAATCTATAGATTCAATGCAATCCCCATCAAAATACCAACGACATACTTCACGGAACTAGACAAATACTTCAAAAGTTTATATGAAACCAAAAAGGACCCCAAATAGCCACAGCAATCTTGAAAAAGAACAAAGTTGGAGGGATCACAATACCAGATTTCATGTTATACTGCAAAGTGACTGTAATTAAAACAGCCTGGTACTGGCACAAGAACAGGCAGGTAGATCAATGGAACAGAATAGAGAACCCAGAAATGGACCTAAGACAATATGCTCAATTAATATTTGACAAAGGGGGGAATAGCATACAGTGGAGTAAAGACAGCCTCTTTCATAAATGGTGTTGAGAAAATTGGACAGCTACATGCAAAAAAATGAAACTAGACCATCAACTTACACCATACACAAGAATAAACTCAAAGTGGATAAAAGACTTAAATGTGACTCATGAATCCATAAAAATCCTAGAAGAAAATGTAGGCAACAAAATTTCAGACATTATACACAGCAGAATTTTCACTGATACATCACTTAAGGCAACAGAAACAAAGGAGAAAATGAACACATGGGACTACATCAAACTAAAAAGCTTCTGCACAGCAAAAGAAACAACCACCAAAATGGAAAGGCAACCCACTCTATGGGAGAGCATCACTGTCAATGATAGATCAGATAAGGGGTTAACTTCCAGTATATATAGAGTGCTCATACAGCTCAACAAAAGAAAGACAATCCAATTAAAAGATGGGCAGAGGAACTAAATAGACACCTCTCCAAACAGGACATACGAATGGCTAAGAGACATATGAAGAAATGCTCATCATCACTAATTATCAGAGAGATGCAAATTAAAACAACAATGCAGTATCACCTCACACCTGTCAGAATGGCTGCCATCAACAAATCATCAAACAACAAGTGCTGGCGAGGGTGTGGAGAAAAGAGGACTTTAGTACACTGCTGGTGGGAATGCAGACTGGTGCAGCCACTATGGAAAACAATATGGTGTTACCTCAAAAAATTAAAAATTGAACTTCCATTTGACCCAGTGATCCCACTTCTAGCAATATACCCTAAGAAACCTGAAACACCAATCAGAAAGAATATATGTACCCCCATGTTTGTAGCAGCACTATTTACAATAGCTAAGATCTGGAAACAGCCCAAGTGACCATCAGTAGACGAATGGTTAAAAAAGCTGTGGTACATATACACAATGGAGTACTATGCAACTGTAAGAAAGAAAGATCTTTTATCCTTTGGGACGACATGGAGGGACCTGGAGAGTATCCTAAGTGAAACAAGCCAAGCAGAGAAAGACAAATATCACATGATCTCACTTATTTGTGGAATATAATGAACATAACAGTCTGAGGAATGGGGTAGTCCCAGGGACATGGAAGTGGGGTACAGACTGACAATTCCAAGAAGAGGGGGTGGTGGGGGAGAGATAAACCACAGAACTTATATGCATGTATGCATGGACAGCAAAGCTGTGGACAGGGCTGGAGGGTAGGGGAGTGGGGTATCAGTGAGGGAAAAAGGAGAAACATCTGTAACAAAAATAAATAATTTAAAAAAATTCTTTAAGGATATACTGCTTACTTTACACAGACACACATGTATGCACATAACACACATATATATAACAGAAATATAACATGTAATTTATATATGTACAAAATGAACTTATCTTACCTATAATAAGCTACTGAATAAATACTCTTCAGTGAGTCTGATTTGAGTCTCATGTTCCTCCTCACAAAGTTGTTGGTGATAATCCTTAAAAAGCATAGTGTGAAGAGGACAAGGACTGGACATGTGCTGGGACATCCGTGTTCTCTTCAGAGGTGCATTACATCTCTTGTAGCATGACGGTGATCTGCTTCATGCTCCAAGGCTCATAGAATTAGTTGATGAATGTTGTTAGAATTTTCTTATGTAAGTGACCAAAGTATAGTCTGTGAGTAGTGCAATTTTTGCATTTGTATCTATAGATTTCTAATAGCAACTATATAGTAGGGTGGTTGTGAGTGTTGAGTTACCTGAAGGAGTGCTTGGCATCTCATAAGCACCAGGTGAGTGTTTGGACTCTGATGTCAGAATTCTTGCATTTCAATTCCAACGTGGCCACTTCCTGGTTGTGCCATCTTGGCCGGTTCTGGTGCCTCAGTTTCTGCATCTATAAAATGGAGGTCATAATAAAATTACTCCACAGGGTATTGTGAGAATAAATGCACTGTAGTATGTAAAATGTTTAAAATGTCACCTCGTACATTAAAAGCATAATATATTAGTTATATTTTACTAGTAGTTCTAGAATTACTATTATTACTGAAAGATTTGCATTCATCTATGGAGTCCAAATAACATTCCTCTCCCTGATCTCTCCATACAGTCTTTTATGAAAGGTACCCTTACCTTACTCAGGTTGGCTCAGGAAATATTTTCTACCTCCATGTTCTTTGTCTAGTCTAGCTGTGTATACTTTGTGTTGTAGACCCTCTCTTGGCCTTCAGTTCTTCTCTGACAACTCCAGGGATTTCACTTTTGGGCTTTTCCTTGCATCCTAGACCTATACAGAAAAGTTTTCTCTTGCCCCAGTTACCCAACATCATTTACTTCATGCGTGACATTGGTTCCCAGACTCTGGCCTGAGCAACTTCTGGATGCCTTGTTGCCTCTGACAAGAGTTGAGGAAGAGGGTGGGAGGCAGATGGATGGTATACTTTACAAAATGCTGGCTGCTGGCTGTCTTGCTGAACTATGGGGTCCATCCCTGTAACTCAAGAAGCCTTTATCTTTTGTATTAGCCTTGCCTTTTTTCCTGCTCTGATCAGCATTCTTTGCAAGCTGCTACTTTTAAGGGGAACACTTTAAACTCTTTTTGGCAGAAAGATGTATGGACTGCTTGGAGTTCAAGCTGAAGGTGGCCTCCTCACTACTGATCATAATCAACATCCTGTGTAACACCTTTCAGGAACTCCTGGCATTACTCTTAGGTCACCTCATGTGCAATATAATATGAGCTAAACTTTCAGGTGTAGTCACAATCCTCACAACAGCCATAGGAAGTATTATTACTACATAATGGATAAAGAAATGGAGGGTCAGATTAAGAAATCTGTATGGTCACTGTTGTATTTTTAGCTCCTCAGGAACATTCCTTGCCCCCCCCCTTTTTCCCCAGTGTCTGAAATACCTCCTTTCCATGACCCCTTATAATCCAACTAGATGGTCAAAATGCTCAGTTTCAGCTTCTTGGGAGAATGACCCTGGAGTCAGCAGCTTGGGAAGAGGCCCTGAGCAGTCATTTAAAACTTTCACTTATAGGTTTGCTAAAGCAAGTAATATTAATATCTGTTCTGTTTTCACAGTTATAAGAGAGTTGGGAAATACATAAGAGTTGTTTTCTCTTTTTATCTTCTGGGGAGCAAACAAGCTCAGAGCTCCAGGACCTGGACATTTCTTGGCCTCAGGAGGAAACGACTAGTTCTTTGTTTTTGAAAATCTCCTGAAGGGGTGGATCATCTGAAAGGGAGGAGGTCTCCAGGGTCTGGAGGATATAGTTGGGATATGACCCTGGGAGGAGAGAGATGGATTTTCTCACTGCTATCTCAGGATGGCTGCACCCCAGAAGGGAATGACAGTACAAATACCTGAAAATCTGTACACTAGGTCCCAGCTATAACAAAAGACCTGTGCCTGAGCTTGGCAAGAGGCAGGGGAAACACTTGCCTTCAGATGGCGTGTGTGTGTGTCCCAGAGGACAGTCATGAAGGTCTGAAGGTAAGTGGCCTCTTTCTCCAATGTTAAGGATTGAATACGCCCTCTGAGACTATTGGATAATGCCCCAGAGAAAGGGAGGGCCTCCCTAAGTAGGCCTGAAATTCAGTTTATCAACACTGATTAGTGAGGGGCTTAGCACTAGAGTAAAATCAATTTAGAACAAATAAAATAGGGTGACATGTCTTATTTCTGAGTGTCAAGCATATTGACACCCATTAGACATCTACCAGTACAACTCAGCCATTATCACTTGATTTTATTATTCTTTACAGATTAAAACTTTGTTCTGGAATTGAGGGCTGAGGGAGTGGGAAAAGAAGGAAGGGTAGAGAATGTTATAAAGGAAAGCAGGTGGAAACAAGAAGGGAGGGAGAAGCAAGTGCGTTTCAGGAAAACAGGGAAAGGAGGACGAGCAGGCTTGCTGACAGACTGAGTTGAGGATGGACCTGTGTAATGGGGTGGTTGTATGTACTCTGTGTATGGTAGTGACTAGGGGTATTTATAACGGTGGGATAAGAAATTGGAAGGGCAGTAGGCTTGGCACCCTTTTATAGTTCTGGAAGTGGTGGAGAATTCCCATAGTTGTTTAGGGCCAGAATTTTTAGGTTGCTCATGATCCTAGTTGTTGAGGGACATGATAGTTATACATGGCCATTGGCCAACAGCACTGTACTGTAGCTTCACTAATATCTCCAGGATCCCGATGAATAAATAACAGGAAGTCAAAGGTAACATCTTCCACAGAAGATGATCTGCTTTGGGGTGCCTGCCTAGTTCACTCTCTCTTCTTTTGGAACCGACCCCATCACAGTGTTTGATGAAGGGATGGGTTATGGACCTCATGATACAGCTACTTCTCCTGTTTTCTACCCTTGTTACAAACTCTTGTACTAGGGATACACCTAATTTGTCAGAGAGAAACCATATTTTCTGTCTTTTTTAGTCTGGGGTCAAAGACACAGGGCATGTACTCATAGGGTGGTGCATACTTTAATACAGAAATCACAAAGCAAGCAAGAAGGCAGGGACAGGGTATGTTTTCAACCATGTGCCTTGATAAGTAGACAGAGCTGGCCCTCAAAGAGAAGCAAGTGAGGGTAAGGGCTAAGCAGAGAGAACAGGGAAGAGAAGCTACTTGGCTTCAGAGAGAGGCTGAGAGAAGCAGAGTAGCTTCCTCCGTCACGGATGACTTCTGAGTTCCTGGGTGATCAAAATACCCTTCCTGGAGCTTTCTTCATGTCCTTCCAATTGTCGTCCTTGAGGGACATCTGTTGTTTGCAATCTCTGATGAAGAAGAAAAGCTACCACTTAATGAGTGGGCCTTTTAAATAGCAGATTTAGCAAATCTGGCTGACTCTGTCCCCATCTTCCATAGAAACACAGAGAAATCATACTTGTGAGGAGAGACTTTAATCTCATAGGGAAAATAAATGTTTCTTAAGCACATTTAGATGTCAGTCACTGTGCCAGATGCTTCCCCATTCTCTTCCATTTAATTCTTATAAAACACCTGTAAGGTACCCAGTAATTATCCCCATTTTACAGATGAAGACCCAGAGACTCAGAAAAGTTAAGTAATCTTTCACTTTATATGAGAGAGCCAGGATTAAAAATTATACCATTTTATTTTTCTTTCTGCTTTGCTTTCTCATCTGACTTCATTTAAACTGGAATATTGAAAATTTTTTCTATCCCTATGGTATTGCTTTAAAATTTTACACAGTTTGCTAGCCTTGATAACTAAGTAGGGGCTATTTTTGAACTTAGAAATGTTATGCATGATTCTCTGGGAACTTATGAATAATTTTTATCTGCATTTCTAATCTTGGACCCTCAGACTCTGAGCAGTTCTGCTCTGTTGAAAACAAGGAGATTCAGAGGACACAGAGGACGCTAAAGGAACCTGGGTGAATTCAGGAGGAATGCAGAGTAGTTATTCTGAAGAGCCCAGTAACTCCTTCCCGTGGATTATTAGCTGAGTAACTCTCAGAAGCCACTTAGCTGGTCATGATTATGTAACTTAGGAAATTACTGGGAGAATGTAAGACATTACTTATGAGACTTAAAATTTAGAGGGGAAAAATTATCTCGGAATTTGCCCGAGGACGTTCTGAATAGATTCCAGGCACACCATACTGTTCTTTACTGATTGATGTTCTGTTTAGTTAAATCCTGCTGTTTTGCAGTTTCTATGCCATCCAGTAACTTCATAGAAATTCCCAGAGGCAACATTAGCATCTGTCTCCTATTCTCCATCACCTTAAAGAATTATTGTGGAGGACTGCAAGACAATGTTTTAGGAAATTATGAGATACTTCAGTCTGTCTTTCAATCAGAACTTCCTCCAATTCTTAAGGATATTTTAAAGGAAATTTCAGATGGAGCTTAAAGTAGGGATACAGTTACAGTCCTTAAACTCTATGTTGAACATGCTCTTAATCTCTAGGGAGAAAATTGTGACTTGCGGTTCTTCACTTGGATGCAAACTCTGAAGCCTGGTTCCTATGGTTTTTGATCACTTGACATGAATAGGGATGCCTACTCGGTTAAACAGAGCTATAAATGGCCCTATTAAGAGATGCTCCTGCAATGCAGGCTTTCAGTTTATTATAAATTGCCCACCAGGTTTTCAGTTGGAACCCCCCTGAGAGAAATCCACTTTCCCATCAGATTTTCATTAAGATCTATTTCCCTGAACCTCTGTCTGTTACTCCGCTCTTGGAATGTCTTGAGAATCAATCATTCCATTTTACTCGCCTGAAATGTCAGGCAAATATAAAAACACACAACCAAAGGTTTGTGACCGGTTAACCATAGCAAGCATACCTGATATTTGTTATTGTGTGGATGTGGCTTTCAGTTATTGAAGCAAAATGTGCCAGTGTCCACTTCATGAGGGATGTGGGGACTACAGGTTGGCTTAATTTCTAGGAACTACAGGCTCTGTTGTGTAATGATTATTTGCCATCCATTTCTTCTAGGGTTAGAATCACTGCCATGATACGCTATAGTATTAATCTCTGACAGTTAGTGCAAGTGTAGTATGGACACAGACTAATAACTGAATGTGTTAGTCTCTCATTCCTAACACTTCTCTGACTTCTTCATTGGGATATGATTAAGCATGGATGGGAACCCTGAAAAAGATTCAAACATTCACAGGAAATACTTGAAAATGGGAACTGGCCTTCCTTTTGCAAGATTCCTAACACCCTTTGGCCTCTGAGACTGAAGGTCAAAAATGTTATCCCTTTCCCTTTTTTCTGCTGTTATAACTGAAATCGATTCAAGTATTTGCCAAGTATAATTCGGACTTTCTGGTTAAAGGCCAACTTTTCACATGAAGCATTATGAATTTGCAATGAATTCATTACATTTAGTATTCATGGTAATAACACTGATCATTATGGAAAGATTTAATATTCATGAGGGTTACATTGCTATTTTCTCAGGTGCCATGATAAGTTTTAATAATAATTCAGCATTTTTTCCTGGGAAGTTGGCATAATAGAATGGCAGGGCATTAATACAAATTTTTAAACTTGATCTTCCATGAGAGCGTTTGATCGGTATTTTTCTGTATTATTAAAACAAGCTGCCTCTGTTAAATGATTCTGAAAAGTCAAACAAATCTCCCCATTGAATGCAAGCTGGTGACTGGTGTCGTTAACAGTTTAAAAGGTCAGGGACCGCAGAAATATCTGCAAGTCCATTTGGGGAGGGGGGTAAAAAGCACTTTTAGTATTTGTGTCATCCTTGGCCTTTGTGTCCTTAAATTTGCTTTTTACCAAAAGCGTACACTTCAGAGTGTTTTTTTTTTCCCCTGGTATGCCATCTGTTTCTTTGCAATTGGGGATGGTTGAATAATTTCCTGAGGAATTGCTGACAAGATGTGGCCCAGGAACAGTAATCCAGCAGGACCCGATTTCTCATTAAAATCGCTAAGCTCAGCTGTGTTGTAGCAAGCTCTTGATTTAAGGTGGTCACCCTGGGCCGGCAAAGGTCACTGACCAGCAGCTACCCATTTTTTTTTCTTCTAAAAACAGAACAGTTAAATCTGTATACACATTGTAAATGGTCCCATGTATAGACCATTTAGGTGGGAAATTGTCACGTGTCCTAAAGGGATTTTTTTTGTCATATCAGTAGTAGTGATCATCTTTGTTTACCTTCATGACGTACTGTCTGCCTCTCACTCTCTGAGAAGACTGGCAGGGGCATTTCACATCACACCTGTCTTACCCCAGACGACTGTCCTTTTCTTCCCCAGTGCACAGATGAGCTGGGATATGCATTTACTTTTCTGGAATTTCCCATGATTCTTTTTGCAGAACCTGACGCTCCTCCTCAGCTGCTCTGGAACTGCTGACAGTTGGAGCAGGAGGCATCTGGAATCGGCAGGGGTCCCAGGCAGGGGAGACAGTGATGCGGACTTTGCCCTGGCACCTCAGTGTCCACCACAACCTGATGACTCAGATATTGTTATTTTTCTCATTTCACAGATGAGAAAACTGAGTCACAGAGCATTTAATAACTTGTCCCAAATAACATAGCTAGTAAGTACTAGAGAAGGGATTTGTACTCTATTGCTAGTTTTCTTTGTCACCTACAGAGCATTTAGTCTCATAATCTCCTGGCCCTAGATGATATATGTCCCCAAAATATATGCAACCGATCACCAAGATCAGATGCAACGGAACTATTAAAAATAAAATTCCTGCCCCCCACCGCAGACTTTCTGAATCAGAATCTCTGGGTTGGTGGGTGCCTGGAGTTTTTAACAAGCTCTCCTGGTAGTTCTGATGCATACTAAAATATGAGAACTACTGTCCTACAGCATAATAAATGTTATTTAATTAATTGGTTTATTAAATATTGAACAGTTAAAGTCATTATAAAGCTACGAGTAAAGTTGGGTGAAATTAGAAGTAAAAATCTGAAGCTATGGTGGAGGTGGGCTGAGGACCCACAGAAAGAGACCAAGGCAAGAACTCTCTTATATGGAATAAATCACAGGAAGGTTTTGGTATCAAATTTTGGTACAAAATTTTGTGATGATGACCTAAGTGAAATGAATCCTGTCTGACTCCCGTGTTTCACATTTCAGCTGAACCAGATGAAAAGTGGTCTCAAACTTTCTGTCTGCCTTTTTCTGCAGTTTTTTCTCTTTAACAACCAGGAGATTGGGCATCTTTACGTTGGTTCTTCCAATGCCCCAAATACAACAGCTTGTCATTAGGAGGTCCTTGTTCCAATTATACATTCAGCATGTTGTGTTTCTGCTTACTTTCTCTGTAAAAATTTTATTAAATTTGGGATGAAATCTCTCAAGAGACATCTTAAATTTGATTTTCCAATCAGCCATGGTTGAAGTGAAAAGGGGGCTGTTTAGTTTTTTAAAAATTGTATAACATCCTGGATTGAACTTGTTAAGGTTTGCAAAATAGAACTACTGTTGAACTCATCAGTTTCTAATAAGAGATTTGAACTGGCTTAAAAAAGGAAGAGGAGGAGTATTGATTATAAAGGTATAGAGGTGTCTCAAGGAGCCCCCAGGCAGGAGTGCTTCCAGGCCTTAGGATGCAATTGGAAACTTGAGCAGCAGTTTCCAGAACTTTCTTTCTATCCCCAAAGCTCCTCCATCCCTCTGCATCACTCTTCTATTTCTTAGGCTGGTGTAAGGGGACCACCTCAGATGTCTGCTCTATTCAAAAGGGCTGAGACCATTTCTTAGGTTACAGTCCCAATTGCAGGGGTAAACAAAGCTGATCAGTCTAGTTTGGGGCTAGACTCACTGCCAAGCGGGTGTGTGTAGAGACAAGGGGATGGGTTGTGGAGGAGCGTCAGACATTAAGTAGTGAAGAGGCACTAGGAAGATGTTCCAAAAGTTAATTCTTCAAGAAATAGACAGAATGCGTTTTGTCAGTGCTTTGCAGCTTGCTTTCTGTTCTGGTGAAAGAGGCATGAGGGATAGTGATGGGGCAAGGAGTGCAGGAAACAGCCTTGCAGAGAAAAACCCAGCGCTGAATGGGCCCTCCAAAACTCAGTAGCAGCTTTCTTCCTCCCCCGTAACATATCTTCTGCTGAGATTAAGCCATACTAGACAAAAACAAACAAACAAACAAACAAACAAACAACAAAAACCATGGTTAGCTGTGAGAGGTATGGATTTAAATGTACCACATCTCACAAACAAATCCAATGACACAATATTATATGCATAACTTTTTATGCATGACTTCACGTCATCATCTTGAAGTAATATTCATCAAGAGTATGGAAAGCGTAGTAATGTTTCCAATTTGACATTGAATCCGGCGGTGAAAGTTCATGCCTATTTCATCTATAATGACATCTGGACATGGGCTCTTTATGAAATATTTGTTTAACAGAGAAGAAACAACATTTGATGGCAAGTTCTCTCAGCCATTTCCATAAACCTTATTGGTCAGTTTTCTTTATAGAACAAAGATAAAAATTAATGCACTACCACTCAGACAATCCCACTGCTGGTTTCCAAATACCAGAACTTGTCTGATGTAGCCCTCATTTGGAAGGATAGCTTTAATGTCTTCATTCAGCAAGTATTTATTGCATATGTCACAGGTTAATAACTGATGATCTGTAGGCTGGACTTGTCCTACAAGTGTGTGTGTGTGTGTGTGTGTGTGTGTGTGTATGGGGTGGGGGGATATATTCACATCTATATAGAGAGAATTGAATAATGTTTAGTTAGTTGCTAACATTTAAAGTTTAGATTTCCCATAAAAATCAAGACTTCCAGCTTTATTTGAAAAATCAGATGTGTCAGCATTACATTTACATACCTACAAGGTAATGTTCGCTAGAATTCTGCATGAATAAAGCATTGGAATTAACTATGTTAACCATTTATAGAGAGAGGCTAATTGAATGATTCGAGTTGCCTTAGCACCTGGTCTTTGTTGTGGAGAGCTGAGTTCTTGGCATTACTCAAGTTCGTTATGTGACTCTTCTCAGGCTTGTCTCCTCTGAACAGGAGATGTTTTGGCAGGGAGTTGAGCTCAAAAGGTGGTCATAAATTCACAAAATTGCCTCCTCTTTCTATATTGGTAGTCTCCCCACTAATTATGATGGAGTAAATCTTTCATCCTAAATCTGCACTGTAGGGTAATATAAGAAGTTTGTGGGAAGAGGTACATAGACAGAGAGGTGGTAGAATGTGTCAGATTTTAATATTTGGTGGCTTCATCCACATGGTCCTCATATCTGCTTTGCCTGCCAGCAAATTGCCCATACTCCTGAAATTTGACAGGGGTGTTAACTTAAAATGGACCATTTTACAGATCCTTTAAGTAACTTGCTAAATCCACCCTGGGTTCCAGATAAATTTAAGTCCTACCCACTCGGTAAAGTATTTCCTGTCTCTACCAACACAGACTGAATTCATTCGAGTACACTCCTATTATATTCCGTATTTTGCCAGTACTTCCCAAACTGTAATAGATTGAATTGCATCACCCCCCCCCCCCCACACACACACACACACACACCTCTCCCTATTCATATGTAGAAGTCCTAACTTCCAGTTTGGCTGCATTTTGAGATAGGGCTTTTAGGAGGTAATTAAGGTTAAATGAAGTAATAAGGGTGGTACCCTAATCTAATAAAATTGGTGGCCATATAAGAAGGGGAAGAGCACTTTCTTTTTCTCTGTCTATATCTCTGTTTATATCTGTGCCTCTTCCTCTGTCTCTGTCTCTGTCTCTGCCATGTGAGGACACATTGAGAAGGCAGCATCGTAAAGCCAGGAGGAGATCCTTACCAGAAGCTGGCCATGCTGGCCCTGATCTCAGACTTCCAAACGCCTGTTGGTTAAGGCGCTCACTCGGTCCATGGTATTTTGTTATGGCAGCCTGAGCAGACTGAGACACAAACCATGTTTAGAAAAACACTGGATGTTAGTGGATGTTCCAGTAGTGGGAAGTGTGGATGGTCAGGTAACTTTAGGAGGCACTAAATTAAGTTAAATAGGATTCTTTATCATATGACTTCTCAGATCTTTGTTAATGTGCATGATCAATCTCCAAAGGGAGGTATTTTATGTAAGATTTTCTAAACTTCTTTAATTGGGGGACAACTTTTATCAAGAAATACATTTCAATATCTTGAGCAAAACTAATCTTCTACATGGCACTATTTAGAAAATTGTGCGTGTATATTGACCTGATGATGTAAATTGGCTTATGATATCTCTTAGTTTAATATTACACTTTTCTGTCTATATCCATCCATCCATCCATCCATCCATCCATCCATCCAACCATCCACCTATTAAAATTTTTCAGTCCACAAAAATGTAATCAGAACCTATGGAGCATTAATCACTTAGTTAATTTTTCAACTCTATCACTTAATCAGCCTAACAACCACATGAGTACCATTTTACAGGTTATGAGAACAAGGCTCCAAGTCATTAGCTCAAAATTATAATTAGCAGAAATATGAATTGGTCTCAATTTTAAGTCTATGCTCTTGCTTTTATTCACCCCCTACCCCCTCCTTGCACATCCAAATCCATGTCGATAGAGATATTGAAACTCAGAGAGCACATACTTACTCGAGTGATAGTTTTGGTTTCACACTCTTGTTTAGCCTATGCTCTTTCCATTAGAACATGTATGTTCCAGGCTAGGGGATTTTCATGAGCACAACTATGGATGTGGAAAAGTACAGGGCACGTTTAAGGACTAACCCACTTGATATAAAGACGGCTTGTGGAGGGAAGAAGGCTGGCAGATGAAACTGGAATGGTAAGCTAGGAATAGATTTGCCATTTTTGAACATCATGTGTGTTAGTTAACTTTGTTTGAAGCAACAAACAAGTTGAAAATTACAGTGACTTACTACAAGAGGTCTCTACTTTTTGCTCATATTATTTGGGGGCTGCAGGTTATCTGTGGCTCTGTGGGCTCAGCTGGGTTTGGCTTGGTTGGACTCCGCTCCATGTGTCTTTTTGTTCCCAGACCCAAGCTACTGGAAGAGCCACTATATGTGATATGGTTTATCTTTGATTTGTATGATAGGAGCTTAAGATTAAGGGTATAAGCAATGCCTGTTAAACTCTGTGTTCGGAACTGGCAGGCTATCTCCTTCACCCACATTCCATTGGTCATGACCAAGTTGTAAGTAGAGTTATCTATTTTGTGTATTCTACTTGGTGGCACTGAAGAATCACATGGCAGCAGGTACGGATAGATAATGTTTCTATAGGGAAGGAGTGAAAATTTGGAAAAATAATGTCCTGTATCAGACTTTACAGTTTTCAGACCTCTCCAGAATTAAGCCTTAACTTTAAATCTTAATTCTGTCACTAGTAGACAACTCTTGACACATTTTTTGGGAAGCAGAAGTAATTCTTGATCTGGAAAGATGGCTGTGAGCTATATGTATAAATATATTGTCCCCCCCCCCTCCGGATTATACTGGGTAGGCAAACTTTTGTGGCAGAATGGGGCTCTTCATCCCTTTATCATCTTGTTCTCTTCCCATTCTCATACTTGTGTGAAGGGTTGTTAAACATTACAAACCCATGGCATGCTCTCAGTATCAGTGAGAACGGAATTGGGTTATCTTACAGGAACTCCAATCAAAAGTATGTACATGTCCAGCCTCACCATACCAGGAACAGCACAGGAACTTGCCTTTCTGTCTTTGGACAGAATAGCAGCAAAATGAACCAGGACTTTTGGTTTAAAGCTGAGAGGTTGAAAAGGAGAGACAGAGACCAAGAACAGGAGACTTTTGGATATCCATGTGAGATAGACATAATGAGAACAGCAAATAAATGTTTTGCATCATCCTATGAATTTCGAATTTGTTTACAGTCAACCAAAAATAAAGTGTGTGTGTGTGTGTGTGTGTGTGTGTGTGTGTGTGTTGCATGCCCTTTGAAACACCAAACTTAAAAATGTCAGGAGTATGTTCTCTTGATTTTTGACCATGGACTCCAGGTGTGAGAAAGGAGACAACGAGGGAAAAGGACTAAGGAGCTCTATTTCAGAGTGTGCAAGGTGGTAGAAATTTCACGTCAGTCTGGACCAGTGGTTAGGAACCTCTGGACCTCCGATTAGGCAACCTCCTAGGACAGGGGCTGCTTTTAAAGACTTGTCTGCAATATTCTCAGCTCTTTGGTGTTGATCCATCCCAGATTCTTCCATACATTTCTATTGAGACTAGAAGAACTGAGGTTTAAACAGCCTTTTGTGTCTTAGTGTCTTCTGTTGCTTGAGTCTCTGGGGACTCTTTACCATTGTTAGTTAAAAGCTTGCTAACTGTGTTCTGTTATGATATAATTAAATATTTGATTAATTGCTTCAGCCTTATTCCACAGAGTATGCAGTTTTCCTGAATCAAAGAGTTTGTCTCAGCACGGTGTCAGAAAACATGAAGATTTAAGGCTCACCCAAGCATCAACTTAGAGCTAATGCAGCTGCCCTGCCTCTTGAGGCTGCTGAATGGTAGGATTAAGCAAACATTTAAAAGAGAGAGACTGCTGATATTACTGAACAAGAATAATAATAAAATGTGTTAAACATTGGAGAATAAAAGCTTAACATTTTATGTTTTTAATGTATACACTGGCTCCTGTTTTTGGTCTTCCCTTTTAATGGAGGAAAATGAGTTTTCATCTGTAAGAGGGAGGTCAAAGTTGTAAATAAGCTTGGATGTGGAGAAAGTCTTTCCGCAGTCACCAAACATTTACTAATCATCGTTTGTGTACCAGACACTTCAAGAGTAAGATTGCTTTTAAGGTGCTCATGTTCTGCTACAGACCTTTATAAAGAACATTCCAAATACAGATAAATACTAATAAGTTTAAAAATAGTGTGAATATGGTTATTGTAGTTTGGCTAAGACAGGAGTGGGAAAGGAAGGAGATCAGAGGAAAAACAAATACTAAAACGATTAAAAAAAAAAGTCTCTAAAGAAAAGCTAAATGGAAGAATGAAAGATATATGGAGAACTCAGTGTCAGCTTCGAAGGCTCGTCATTGTGACTGGCTTTAGCATTAGCTCTGAGCAGAACGCACCACCTAAATAGCAGCAGATATGAGTTGGAGGAACTGCCTCACTGCAGTTCCTGCTCGATGTGATCTTCATTGCCTTCATCCATAAAACTGTCATGGGCCCTGGCTGGTTTGGCTCAGTGGTTGGAGCGTTGGCCTGCGGTCCAGAGAGACCCAGGTTCGGTTCCCGCTAAGGGCATGTACCTCAGCTGTGGTTTGTCCCTGGCTCTGGTTGGGTTGTGCGAGAGGCAACCACTCGATGTGTCCCTTTCACACCGACGTTTCCCTCTATCTCTCTCTCTTCCTCTCTCTCCCTCCCACTCTGTCTGAACAAAAAATGGAAGAATTTCCTCGGGTGAGGATAAAAAAAACCCCAAAAACTGTCACAGGGTTAGCTGCCCGAATACCTGAAATCCATGCTTCTTTTATAGTGTGGATTTGCTTCTGGGAAGCTTTTGCTCAACCAAGGACTATGTTTCTCCTTCTTTGGCACCTTAGCCAAAACCATGTGACTAGTTCTGATCAATGGAATTCGAGTGGAATTAATGTGTGCTGATTAGGAAAAGGTGGAGTATCTTGTGTACCTTCCCATGCCCTTGCCACTTGCTGTATTGATGTTGATGACAATGACATCACACGGGCATTTCTGAGAGCTGCTTGGTTTGCATTAGACTCAACATCAGCAAAAAATAAATTTTGATTGTTTTGAGTCACTGAGCTTTGGGAGTTGTGAATTGTAATTAGCCTACCATAGTGCAAAGATTTATAATATCCAGTCTACATTTCACGGAGCTGATGAGAGCCTCAGACACGATAGACATGAAAAGCATTGTAAAATTTTAGGTACTAGAAAAACAGGGATTGTTATTGGAAAGAAAATAAAAACTTACCTATTGAAAATTAGTGTATTTTATAATAAGTGCAATGAACTCAGTCTAGCGCATGTTTAAAAAGATTACTGTTGTAGTATTTATAAGCTGTATCAGAACATCTTTAGTCTCAACTGAGGCCTTTGTTTTGAGTTATAGCTAATGCTACAAAATAATAATTTAATGAAATACTCTGAACATAAACTTGAGGTTTATCATTATGACATCTGATCTGTATTATTATTATTATTATTTTTAACAAAATGTGAATTGACTGTCTCAAGGGAGATACCATTTGAGTTGGCAATAATTATGAGCAGAAAAGGACTGGGTGAGGATTTATAGGGGAAAAAATGATGAATTGCTCAGAAGTATTTCAGGTACAAGTGATGGAAATTTGATTTGAAGTACCTTGAGCCAAAGAGAGGCTTTATTGATAGGACATAACTGGAAGAATGGTCAGGGTGCATCAGGACCTCAGTGATGCACTAAAATGCCATTGGGTTCTTTCTGCTGACCCACCTCTGCTTCTCTCTGTATGTTACTTCCTGCTCCCAGTGGGCACTGCCTTTTCTTTCCATGGCTGCTGGTAGCTTCCTGTTTCCCATCCTCAAGCATCAGTCACTGAGGCAGACAGTTTGTACTGAGGTGGTATAAACTCCTTTCTTCCTAGTCCTGACATTTCAGGGAAGGGATTTGCTGGGTTATTTGAGTTATGTGCCCAGTCCTAGAGAGGTGAAGTCATTAACATGGTGGCTTCTGGGTGGGTTAGTCATGTGTATGAGGCAAGAATTTACTAGCAAGGAATTCTAGATGCAAATTTAGCAGCCAAGAGAATTTTGAATGCAAAGTTGTTGATTAAAATAATCACTGTTAAGGTATTATTCTAGATTCTTTTGAAGGATGAAAGTATAGTTGACGTACAATATTATATTAGTTCCAGGTGTACAACATAGTGATTCAACATGTATATACCTTATGAAGTGATCACCATGATAAGTCTAGTAACCATCTGTCACTGTTTAATGTTATTATAATGTTTTTGAATGAATTTCCTATGCTGTACATTACATCCTTGTGACATTTATTTTATAACTGGAAGTTTGTACTTAATCCCCTTTACCCATTTCACTTATTCTCCTCCCCCACTGGCAACCGTAAATTTGTTCTGTGGCTATAAGCCTGTTTCTATTTTGTTATTTGTTTTGTTTTTTTAGATTCTACATATAAGTGAAATTATATGGCATTTGTCTTCTTCTGTCTGACTTATTTCACTTAGCATAATACCCTCTAGGTCCATCCATGCTGTTACAAATGGAAAGATTCCATTTATTTTCATGGCTGAGTAATCTATCTATCTATCTATCTATCTATCATCTATCTTTCTATCTATCAATCGTCTATCTATTCATCCATCCATCCACCCACCCACCCACCCACCCACTTGTGGGATGTAATTTGAGAGTCAGCAAAGAGATTTTCTATTCTCAACATGGCCCCTGCCTTTTTGCACCCAAATACTTTATCATTGAACTCATTCCAGTTCATTATATTACTGTCCAGTTGCGACTCTTTGTTAAACTTGGGAAGCCAGTGGGGCTGAGTAAATCTGGAGTGGCATTTAATTGAGTCCAATATAGCATATTTATAATTTGTACTGTCCTACTATATATGATCTAGGCTAGAAAAATGGAATAATACTATGCTTGTTGTTTTCATTAGGAAATATTGTAATTTGAGTATATTTTACTATTTTAATAACTCCTGTTGTTGAAGATTTGGGTTGTTTCTAAATTTTTACTCATGTAAAAAAAGAAGCTGTAACTTTTTTTTTAACTAAATCTTTATTTATCTTTTTTATTATTGACTAACAATTTATTCCTAGAAATTTAACTAATATACCAAAGGACATTTTTTTTTAAAGAGAGAGAGGAAGAGAAAGGGAGAGATAGAGACATCAATGAGCGAGAGAGAACATTGACTGGCTGCCTCCTGCATGCCCCCCACTGGGGATTTGGCCCACAACCTGGGCATGTGCCCTGACCAGGAATTGAACTGGTGATGCCCTGGTGCATGGGTCGACGCTCAACCACTGAGCCACACAGGCAGGGCCCAAACACACTTAATTTTTTATATAGGTGCTGCACAGCTACCCTCCAGAAAGAGTGCAGAAAGGCACACTCCTGAACGGTCCTCCAGAAGTCTGAGGAGTCTATCAGCATCTTTTTTGAAAAAATTAATATTAAATTTATTTTAAACACTGATCATTTCAAAGCTGAATCTTTCTGTAACACTTTGGTTTGGTTTGTATTTTTATTAATGAAGTTAAATTATTTTATGTTTATCAAATATTTATATTTGTGTGTTTATGAATTGTGTATATATCCTTTGTTCACTGTAATCTGAGGGTACTCCCACTTTTTCTTTGTTTTTGTAAAGACTATCTATTAAGAATAATAGCTTTATATCTTATATACTGAAAAGATATTTTTTCTCAGTTTGAAAATGATCTTTTATATTTTTATAATATTCTTTTAAAATAAATATTTATAAATGTATACTTTTTTATTAATTAATTTTTGTTACAGATGTTTCTCCTTTTCCCTCCACTGATTCCCCCCTCCCACTCCCTCCCTGCCCTGTCCCCAGCGTTGTTGTCCATGTACATTGTTCATGCATACATGCATATAAGATCTGTGGTTTATCTCTCCCCCACCACCCCCTCTTCTGGGGATTGTCAGTCTGTACCCCACTACCTCATTCCTCAGACTGCTTTGTTCATTATATTCCACAAATAAGTGAGACCATGTGATACTTGTCTTTCTCTGTCTGGCTTGTTTAACTTAGGATGATACTTTCCAGGTCCCTCCATGTCTCAAAGGATAAGAGATCTTTCTTCCTTACAGCTGCGTAGTACTCCATTGGGTATATGTACCACTGCTCTTTTATCCATTCGTCTACTGATGGACACTTGGGCTGTTTCCAGATCTTAGCTATTGTAAATAGTGCTGCTACAAACATGGGGGTACATCTATTCTTTCTGATTGGTGTTTCAGGCTTTTTAGGGTATATTCCTAGAACTGGGATCACTGGGTCAAATGGAAGTTCAATTTTTAATTTTTTGAGGTAACACCATATTGTTTTCCATAGTGGTTGCACCAGTCTGCATTCCCACCAGCAGTGTACTAGAGTCCCCTTTTCTCAACACCCTCACCAACACTTGTTGTTTGATGATTTGTTGTGGCAGCTATTCTGACAGGTGTGAGGTGATACCTCATTGTTGTCTTAATTTGCATCTCTCTAATGACTAGTGATGTTGAGCATTTCTTCATATGTCTCTTAGCCATTTGTATGTCCTGTTTGGAGAGGTGTCTATTTAGTTCCTCTGCTAATTTTTTAATTGGGTTCTTTGTCGTCCTTTTGTGGCATTGTATGACACTCTATATATATTGGAAATTAACTCCTTATCTGATATATCATTGGTAATTATGCTCTCCCATACAGTGGGTAGCCTTTCCATTTTGATGATTGTATCTTTTGCTGTGCAGAAGCTTTTGAGTTTGATGTAGTCCCATATGTTCATTTTCTCCTTTGTTTCTATTGCCTTAGGTGATATATCAGTGAAAATTCTGCTGCGTATGATGTCTGAAATTTTGTTGCCTACAGTTTCTTCTAGGATTTTTATGGATTCATGAGTCACATTTAAGTCTTTTATCCATTTTGAGTTTATTCTTGTGTAGGGTGTAAGTTGATTGTCTAGCTTCATTTTTCTGCATGTAGCTATCCAATTTTCCTAACACCATTTATGAAAGAGGCTGTCTTTACTCCACTGTATGCTCTTGCCACCTTTGTGAAATTGAGCATATTGCCTTGGGTCCATTTCTGGGTTTTCTGTTCCATTCCACTGGTCTATATGCCTGTTCTTGTGCCAGTACCAGGCTATTTTGATTACAGTGGCTTTGTAGTATAACCTGAAATCTGGTTATGTGATCCCTCCAACTTTGTTCTTCTTTTTCAAGATTACTGTGACTATTTGAGGTCTTTTTTGTTCCATATGAACTTTTGGAGTACTTGTTCTAATTCTGTGAAGTATGCCATTGGTATTTTGATGGGGATTGCATTGAATCTATATATTACTTTGGGTAATATGGACATTTTAATGATGTTAATTCTTCCAGTCCATGAACAGGGTATGTTCTTCCACGTTTTTATATCTTCCTCTATTTCTTTTTTCAATGACCTTTAGTTTTCTGCGAATAGGTCCTTTATTTCTTTGGTTAAGTTTATTTTTAGGTATCTTAATTTTTTTTGCCGCAATGGTAAATGGGATTGTTTTCTTAGTTTCTCTTTCTGTGAGTTCATCATTGGTGTATAAGGATGCCATCAATTCCTTGACATTAATTTTGTATCCTGCTACTTTGCCAAATTCATTTATTAAGTCTAGTAAATTTTTGATGGATTCTTTGGGGTTTTCTACGTATATTATCATGTCATCTGCAAATAATGGCACTTTCACTTTCTCCTTTCCAATTTGGATCCCTTTTATTTTTTTCTTCCTGTCTGATTGCTGTGGCTAAGACTTCCAGTACTATGTTAAATAAGAGTGGCAAAAGTGGGCATCCTTGCCTTGTTCCTGTTCTTAAGGAAAATGCTTTTAGTTTTAGCCCATTGAGTATGATGTTGGCTGTAGGTCTTTCATATATGGCCTTTATTATGTCTAGATATGATCCCTGTATTCCCACATTGCTGAGCATTGTTATCAGAAATGGATGCTGGATTTTGTCGAAGGCTTTTTTGGCATCTATTGATATGATCATGTGGTTTTTATTCTTCATTTTATTTATGTGGTGTATCACATTTATGGATTTGTGAATATTGTACCAGCCTTGCATCCCTGGGATGAATCCCACTTGGTCATGGTGGATAATTTTTTTGGTGTATTGCTGGATCCGATTTGCTAGTATTTTGTTCAGGATTTTGGCATCTATGTTCATCAGGGATATTGGCCTGTAGTTTTCTTTCTTTGTTGTGTCTTTTTCTGGATTTGGAATTAGAATTATGCTGGCCTCATAAAATGAGTTTGGAAGTCTTCCTTCTTCTTGACTTTTTTGAAATAGTTAGAGGAGAATGGGTATTAGTTCATCTTTGAATGTTCGGTAAAACTCCCCAGTGAAGCTATCCAGGCCTGGGCTTTTGTTTGCTGGGAGAGTCTTTATTACATCTTCAATTTCTTCTGTTGTTATTGGTCTGTTCAAGTTTTCTATCTCTTCCTGGTCCAGTTTTGGGAGACTATGTGTTTCTAGAAATTTTTCCATTTCGCTTAGATTGTTGAATTTGTTGCCATATAATTATTCATAGTAGTTGTTAACAATCTTTTGTATTTCTGTGGTGTCAGTTGTTACTTCTCCTTGTTCATTTCTGATTTTGTGTATTTGGGTTCTCTCACTTTGGTTCTTGGTGAGTCTAGCTAAGGGTTGATCAATCTTGTTAATCTTTTAAAATAACCAGCTCGTTGTTTCATTGATCCTTTGAATTGTTTTTTTGGACTCTATGTCATTTATTTCTGCTCTGATCTCTATTTTCTTCCTTCTACTTGCTCTCTAGTTATTTACGTTGTGAGGTTAGATAGTCTATTAGAGATTTTTCTTGTTTTTTGAGGTAGGCCTGTAGTGCTATGAACTTCCCTCTCAGAACTGCTTTTGTTGCATCCCAGAGATTCTGTGTTGTTGTGTGTTCGTTTTCATTGGTTTCCAGGAAGTTTTAATTTCTTTCTTGATCTCCTCGGTAACCCATTCATTGTTTAATAACATGCTATTTATCTTCCATGTATTCAAATGTCTTTGTATGTTCTTCTTGCAGTTGATTTCTAGTTTCATGTCATTGTGATCTGAGAAGATGCTTGATATGATTTCACTCTTCTTGAACTTGTAGAGACTTAGTTTGTACCCTGACATGAGTTCTATCTTTGAGAATGTCCCATGTGCACTTGAGAAGGATGTGAATTCTGAAGTTTTGTGGTGTAATTCTCTGTAGATATCTATTAAATTCATTTGGTCTAGTGCTTCATTTAGAGTCTCTGTTTCCTTGCTAATTTTTTGTCTAGAGGATCTATCCAGGGATGTCAGCGGGGTGTTGAAGTCCCCTGCTATGATTGTATTGCTATCTATTTCTTCTTTGAAGTCCTCCAGAAGATTTTTGATATATTTTGGTGCTCCTATAATGGGTGCATATATGTTTATCAAGGTTATATCTTTCTGTTGGATAGATCCTTTCAATATTATGTAGTGGCCTTCTTTGTCTCTAATTATGGCCTTCATTTTGAAATCTATTTTATCAGATATGAGTATTGCTACCCCAGCTTTTTATTCCTTTCTGTTTACTGGGAAGATTTTTTTCCATTCCTTCACTTTCAACCTATGTGAGTCTTTTGTTGTGAGTTGGGTCTCTTGTAAACAACATATAGATGATTCATGCTTTCTTATCCAATCAGCTACTCTGTGTCTTTTTATGGGAGCATTCAGTCTATTTACATTTAAGGTGATTATTGATATGTACTTATTTATTGCCACTTTTGTTTAGTGTGGTTATATTTTTCTTCCTATTTCTCCTGCTAATTACAGCAGTCCTTTTAACATTTCTTGCAGTGTTGGTTTTGTGGTAGTGTATTCCCTTAGCCTTTTTTTTTTTTGTCTGAGAAGCTCTTTATTTGACTTTCTTTTTCAATGATAGCCTTGCTGGGTAGAGTAGTCTTGGATTCAGATTCTTGTTTTTCATGACCTTGATTCCCTCATGCCATTCCCTTCTGGCCTGTAGTTTTTCTGTTGAGAAGTCAGCTGAGATCCTTATGGGGTTTCCTTTGTCAGTAACCTGTTGCTTATCTCTTGCTGCTTTTAGGATTCTCTCTTTGTCTTGAATTTTTAGCACTGTGATTACTATGTGTCTTGATGTGGGTTTGTTTGTGTTCTTCTTACTTGGGGCTTTCTGTGCTTCTTGAACTTGAATGCCTTCTTTCTTCACCAAATTAGGGAAGTTTTCTGTCACTATTTCTTTGAATATATTCTGTAACCCTTGCTCATTTTCTTCTTCTTAGGGGACTCTTATGATGCGAATGTTATTATGTTTCCAGTTGTCCCACAGTTCTCTTAAGCTGTTTTTCTGTTTTTTAAATTAGTTTTTTCCTTTTATTTTCTGATTGGTTGATTTTTTTCTACCCTATGTTCTAATTCACTGATCCAGTCCTCATCTTCCTCTACTCTGCTATTTAGACTTTCCAATGTGTTTTTTATCTGATATGTCATTCTTCATTTCTTCTGGTGGTTTTTAATTTCCAACTGGTTGATTTTCAACATTTCTATGTCTTTACTCATGGTGCTCATGTCTTTACACATGCTGTTGAGCTTCCTGAAGATCATGGCTCTGAATTCTAGTTCTGTTAACTTGCTTAACTGCACCTCATTTATCTCATCTTCGGTAGAGGTCTCTTGTTCCTTCATTTGGCTTTTGTTTCTGTGTTTCACCATTTTGACTGTCACAGTGGGCTTTGGAGCCTGCCAAATTTTCCCTGTGTGTATTGGTGTTCTGCTGTTTGTGGATCCCTCTTCTGGGTTTGGATGAGGCAGGGAGGACCCACTTTAATCACCACTGTCACATCTTAACTTTCCTGGTTAGAGTTGCTAGCCCAGGGAATGGTAGTTATCCTCTAGCTTTTTTGCCTAGAGGCTATTAGTAGCAGTCACCTGATGAACCTTGGTTTCTGAGTTGACTGAAAAACTCCCCCAGGTGCTCAGTGTAAGAGGATTTCCAGAGGGTGGGGCAGATGCTGGTTGTAATGACCCTCAATTAGCATTTCAATGAACATGGGTGGGGTTGAATCTCTGAGGGAAGGGCTGCTGTCTCTCCCCAGGTCCCTGGGAAGTAGTAAGATGACCATAGTCCTGCATGGCTGCACTTAGCAAAAACTCTGAGTACCCCCCCAAATCCCGAGTGTCCCCACACAGTTCCATTCCAGTCTGCCCTCCCTCTGCCAGAGCCCAAGGTGAGTGGCTGCTGCCAATTTAGCCTCTGCCCTGGCTCTGCGCCGTGGAGCCGCCTGGGACTTTACCCCGAGTGTGCAGCTTCCTGCCGAGGGCGCAGCTTCCAGCTGAGGCCACTGGTCCCAGCCGAGGCCACAGGACCCAGCTGAGGGCGCAGTTTCCAGCCAAGTCCACTGGTCCCAGCCCAGGCCGCTGTGGACTGTGGGCTCCCGGACCTCTCAGGCGTCCTCGCAAGCCTACCAGGATTGAGTCATTGTCACTGGTTATGTGGTCCTCCAAGCTGCCTTTAGGTTGCCCCTTCCTGACGATTTGTCTTTATTTTTGTTGTAATTCTAGTTTGGTCCTGGGAGATGGTCTGTGTAGCTTCCATTCATTCTGCCGCCATTTTTTCTCTCTCATAAATGTATACTTTTATATGGTCAGATATATTTCACCTTTGTTTCTTTCATGGTTTTCCTCTTTGGTGTTAATGCTTAGAAAGATTTTTAAATTGACCCATTTAGCCCAGCTGGTGTGGCTCAGAGGTTGAGCGTCGACCCATGCTACAAGGTGTTACCATTTTGATTCTTGGTCAGGGCACATGCCCAGGTTGTGGGCCAAATCCCCAGTAGGGGGCATGCAGGAAGCAGCCAATCCATGTTCTCTCTCATCGATGTTTCTATCTCTCTCTCCCTCTCCCTTTCTCTCTCTCTCTCTCAAATCAATAAAGGAAAAAAATATTTTTTTAATTGACCTATTTATGTACATATGTTTTTTCCAAATGCATTTGTAGTTGCAATTTATTATATCATTTTGAAGATATTTTATTTCTTTTGGCTTTCATTATTATCATTGAGAAATAATCTGTAAATCTTATTAGGGTTTATTTGAAGGTAATGTATATTTTCTCTGGCTTCTTTGAAGATTTTCTTCTTGTCTTTAGATTCCAGTAGTGTTATTATTTTATGTCTTTGTATTTATTCTCCTGGTGAAGCTGTCTTAAGATCTTTGATGATAGAAACAACTGATAAGCCTGATTCTCTTCTAGTCAAGCTTTATATTTTGTACAATAATATGGGGACGTCTTCATAGGCCTGCCTATCATGGCACTGGATGGGACTAAAGAGCTTTTGAGAATGGAAAGTCAGTGAGTTGGTTCATGATTCCATATCTAGGAATGTGAATGTTGGTCTCCATGTAAATGATGTCCTATATTTATGTTGGGAATGGTGAGGAGATAGGAGCAGGTCAGGCAGTGAGAGATGGGACCACGGGAAGGGAAGGCTGAGACATGTGGGAAGTTTGAGAAGACCTGGAGCTCAGCACACAGGCAGAACACAGTACAGAGCATATCTGGGAGTTTATTTGGACTCTACAGATCTCAAAATAAAACTGAAATTAGCATGGGAGATTGTGCCTCCCAGGCCAGAAACTCTCAGCCCCAATTTATAAAAATGCAATTTAGAAGCTCCTGGAAGGAGCACAGGTGAATTACATAACAAAAAACCCAGAAAGGCTGGTTTCATGCAAGAGGGGAACAGCAATTAATTGTATGATTCCCTTTTCTGGGTTTGCAAAGAAATTTTATTTACTATTAAAGAATATAGTGCTGGAAGTTCCTACCTATTTCAACTAATATACCTACTGGTTTCTGGAAGCAAGGCACCAGGATTGCTGCATGAGTTTTGCTGAGAAACTATAGAATGTGTTCTTATTGCAAAAAGCCAGGCCACCTTAAAAAGGATTATACAAAACCAAGGCTGGATTGGGGGAAGAAATCAAAAGCAAGCATGGGGTTGCTCCAAGGACGTTTCCCCTCCTCCTCACTAATAGTCTGGGAGGAGTTGAAATTATCAAAAAAGGAAAGCCACTAAGGCCCCTATAGATGACTTAGGGCTGAACCCAGTCAAAGAGAAAACACAAGTTTTAAAATGTATAGATGTTACTAAGACAGAATTCCTTCAAAGGACCAATCAGAGGCTAGCAAAGTATATATCTAACCCTAGACAACAGAGCCCCTTGTGCAACACACTTGGGCCCCCTCCCCACTATAGGGAGTTTGTCTATCTTTCAAATAAACTTTCCTTTTGCTCACCCTTTGTCCCTGAAATCATCCTTCGATTTTTCGAGACAATGAGCCTGAACACCGCCTCTAGATTTCAATGGGAACAGTGTAAGAGAGAGGAAGAAGGTTCACTGCTGTGTAGATGGGAGTGTGTTTCACTTAGCTACAATTCTTTGTGTTATCAGAGACCTTTCCTAAACACATTGAAAAGGATATTGATTGACTCTTTCATAACTCAAAATTTAGTTGTAGATTTAGTCTGAGGTTCAGCTCAGTACAGGGACCCAAATTATGTAATGAGGTCCTGGATTCTCTCTTAGATTCTCTCAGCTGTTCTTTTTTATTGGATTTATTCTCAGATAGGTTTTCTCTTACATTGGAAATACAGGCTTTACCACCTCTAACCCACATCTTTTCGGATTCAAGTCTCAAGAGAAAAGCACTATTTTTTTTTTTAAAGAGTTGTAGCAAAATTGTGTTACTTGCTCTGATTTGATTCTTGAACAATAACTGTGGCCAGAGAAATGAAATACCCTTAATGACTAGACTAGTGTCAGATGACCATTACATAGGTCTAAGGGATGAAGTTAAGTTGGTCTGAAGTGTGTCAGTTGATAGGGGGAGATTTTTTTTTGTTTTTTGTTTTTTGCCAGAGGATAATGGGGTTCTGTGGTGACCTAGCCTTTATTTCTTATTTATTTGGCTTTCTAAGCCTGAAATTGTTTAATTTTAATATACAGTCTTTAATTATTGAGAATATTTTCTTTAGTGGCTCTCTTGAAGTGTTATACACTCCTGAAATGCCTGTATGCGCTCATGCCCTACATCAAAATTTGCAGTCCTCATTTACATAATCTGCAGTCATCTTATAAGTAGAGGCAGCTTCAGTGGTCTGAACACTGGATGCACATTTCCTGGAGAGCATTTAAGAGAGTATTTCTGGATTTGCCCTGGTGATTTTGATGTAGTACATCTGAAATGAAACAGGCGTGATTCTGATGTAGCGCTAGGAAGAGAATGATAGGTTAGAAAATTCTGGAGCAAATCAAGTATCTATTTTCTTAGGTGGTAAATTTTAGATTCTCAAGTGTTTGAGAGTTAATTTCCTTTAGCCAACAAGTGCTGACCTCCTTTATTTCAATGTTATTTGATTTTGAGTTAAAATTTGGTAGAAAAGGAAATGATGGGAATGAAGGTGGGAAGGGCAGGAGAGTGGATATGGCTACAAGTGAGGTGTTTTTCCTTCAAGATCTTTGTGAAGCCTCATTAAAAATAGCCCACCTTGAAAACATACTTATATTTCAGAAGCATTTATTAACTGAGTATCTAAGCAGAGAGCACATGGGAGACATTTTTCTTTGATGCTCAGGAGCTTGTCTAGCTGCAGGGCTTAAAAAGATAATAGCACTTGTGTGTATATCTAGGTTCCCCATACTATGGATTACAAGTGTTTGTTTGTGTCATTTTTGCTTTGTCCATAATTTTATTTTATTTTTTAATTTTAACATATTTCTATTTTTAAATTATAGTTGATGTACAATGTTATATTAGTTTCAGGGGTAAAACCCTGTGATTAGACCTTTATATAAATTATGAAGTGATCACCCCAACAAATCTAGTATGCATCTGATACTATATATAGTTATTAAAATATTATTGACTAGCCCTGGCCGGCTTGGCTCAGCGGTTAGAGCGTCGGCCTGTGGTCCGGAGAGACCAGGGTTCGGTTCCCGCTAAGGGCATGTACTTCGGTTGCAGTTTGTCCCCAGCCCTGGTTGGTCGTGCGGGTGGCAGCCACTCGATGTGTCCCTTCACATCGATGTTTCTGTCTCTCTCTCCCTTCCTCTCTCTCCCTCCCACTCTATCTGAACAAAAAATGGAAAAATATCCTCGGGTGAGGATAAAATATATATATATATATATATATATATATATATATATATATATATATATATATTATTGCCTATATTCCCTATGCTGTACTTTCCATCCCCATGAGTTTTCTGTAACTACCAATTTGTACTTCTAAATTCCTTCACCTTTATCACCCATCACCCCAAAACCCCTGCCATCTAGCAGTCATCAAAATATTCTCTGTATCTATGAGTCTCTTTCTATTCTGCTTATTCATTTATTTTGTTTTTTAGATTCCACATGTAAGTGAAATCATCTGGCATTTGTCTTTCTCTGTCTGACTTATTTCACTCAGCACAATACCCTCTAGGTCCATCTATGTTGTTGCAGATGGCAAGATTTCATTATTTTTTATGCCTGAATCATATTCCATTTTATATGTAATATATATGCCACTTCTTCTTTATTCATTCATCTATTAATGGACACTTAGGTTGCTTCCATGTCTTGGCTATTGTAAATAATGCTGCAATAAATATATAGATATATGTGTTATTTTGATTAAGTGTTTTGTTTTTCTTCAGATAAATATCCAGAAGTGGAATTACTGGGTATTTCTTTGTCTCCTGTTATTGGCTTTGTTTTGAAGTCTATTTTGTCTAGTAAAAGTGTTTCTACCCCAGCTTTTGGTTTTCATTTTCATGAAATATCTTTTTTCATCTCTTTACTTTCAATCTGTATGTGTCGTTTGATCTGAAGTAATTCTTGCAGATAACATGTGTAAGGGTCTTATTTTGATACCCATTTAGCCACTATATGTCTTTTGATTAGAGCATTTGATCCATTTACATTTAAAGTAATTATTGATCGTATTTATTGCCATTTTATTATTCATGTTTTGATTTTTTTTCTTCTTCTTCTTAAAGACCCTTTAACATTTTTTGTAACACTGGTTTGGTGGTAATGAACTCCTTTAACTTTTTCTTGTCCTAGAGCTCTTTATTTGTCATTTGATTGTAAATAGTAAGCCTTGCTGTGTAGAGTAATCTTGCTTTTCGGGTCCTTGTTTTTTATCACTTTGAATATTTTGTGCCAATCTCTCTGGCCTGGAAAGTTTCTGTTGACAGTCTTATGGGAGCTCCATTGTAGGTAACTAAATGTTTTTCTCGTGCTGCTTTTAAGGTTCTCTCTTTGTCTTTATCCTTTGGCATTTTAATTATGATGTGTCTTGGTGTGGGCCTCTTTAGGATCATCTTGGTTGGGACTTTCTTTGCTTCCTGGATTTGTCTATTTCCTTCATCAGGTTAGGGAAGTTTTCTATCATTATTTTTACAAATAGGTTTTCAATTTCTTTCTCTCTCTCTTCTTCAGGCACCCCCATGATGAGAATGCTGGTGTGCTTGAACTTGTCCCAGAGACCCCTAACACTTTCCTCAGTTTGGGGATTCTTTTTTCTTTGTGATGTTCTGATTGGGTGTTTTTTGCTTCCTTATCTTCTAAATCATTGATTTGATCCTCTGCTTAATCTGCTTTACTGTTGATTCCTTGTAATGTATTCTTCATTTCAGTTAATCTATTCCTTATTTCTGACTGGGTTTTTTTTTTTTTAATGTGTTTTATCTCTATTTTAATGTTTTCTATGTCTTTGCTAAAGTTTTTACTAAGTTCCTCTACTCTTTCCCTAAGTTCATTGAGCATCTTTATAACCAGTGTTTGAACTCTGCATCTGGTAGATTCCTTGTCTCTATTTTGTTTAGTTCTTTCTCTGGAGTTTTGTTTTGTTTTTTTTCATTTGGCACATATTTCTTGTCTCTTAATTTTGGTTGACTTCCTGTGTTTGTTTTTATGTATTAGAGATAACTGCTGTTTCTCCCAGTTTTGGTAGCATGGCCTCTATGTAGGTGTCCTGTAGGGCCCAGTGGTGCTGCCTCCCCAGTCACCAGATCTGGATGTTCCAGGTATACCACCCATGTGGGTTGTGTGTACCCTCCTGCTGTTTTAATTGAGCTTTGATTGCTGTTGGTACATCTATAGAAAAGAATGACCTTCCCCCACCAGGTCAATCAGCTGTGGCCACTGTGGAGGATCTGTTGTTCAGGGGTCAACCCCATAGAGTAGAACTCACTTCAGTGGGCTCAAGTACCTGTTGAGTCCACCCCTTGAGTGTGTTACTTGTGGAAGTGGTTGGGTGGTGCTTCTGTGTGGTCTGACGCTTTCCACTGGGTGAGTCTCTCTGGGGCCTCCTGGGAGTTGCAGAACCAGGTCAAGCCCTGCCTATGCCCTGCATGGGGCCAACCAGCATGAGCTATAAAGCAGTCTGCAGATGGCTGCTACTTGTGGGCTTGGAGTTACCTGGGAGAGGCAAGCTGTGAACCAAGGCTAGCTGCCACTAATGGTGGGTGTGGGGCCACTGAGCAAGAGGTATAGGGTATACAGAGGCTAGATGCTGCTTATTTGAGAGATTTTAGGAAAGTTGGCAGCATGAGCCAATACAGGCTATTTGTATGAAAAAGCTGCTGGAAACAGCTTGGTTGGGCACAAAAGTTGGGAGGGGCATGGTCTCAAGTAATCAATAAGGCTGGGTGAATAGTATTAGCCAGGTTGATGGAGACTCAGGTATGGCACCTGCCTGCTGGTTCTTTTAAGTAAAGGGCTCAGCAGAGAAACAATGGCCTCTGTCATCACTTCTGTCTGGAAGAAACCTGCCCCTCCCTTTCTCGCTCTGATGCAAAATAATTAATTTCCTCCCTGTATGTCATTGGCAGCACTCTAGCTGCTGCCCCAGTGATGGAGTTCACAATAAATGAGTCTGAGTAAGTTCGTGCAGGCCCTTTATGAGGAATGCCTGGGACTCCAGAAGCCCTCTGTCTCGCTCACTCACAATTTCTGCTGGTTTTCACAGCCGGAAGTTATGGGGATTTCTGTTCCTGGCATTGGAACCCTGGGATGAGGGGCCTGTTGTGGGGCTGGACCCCTGGCTCCTCAGTGGGGATCCCCACAGTGGAGAAATCCCTCCCGATTTTTAACCACTATTCCTGGGTGTTGGGCTTGCTCATTCTGCATCCCTGCCGGTTCTACCAGTCTTGGTGTGGCTTCTTCTTTATATCCTCAGTTATAGGACTTCTGTTCAGCTAGATTTCAGGTGGTTCTGAATGATGGTTGTTTTGCAGTTTAGTTATAATTTTGATGTGGATAGGGGAGGAGGAGAGCACAGCATTTATTGAACTGCCATCCTGACTAGAACCTGGACTTCAGTTTTAAATGGGTTCCTTTTAAGCCCTATTTTCTGTTCACTACAACTGTTTAAGAGAAGAGGTGTTGCCAAATGAGCATTTAAATAAATAGACCAACTCAGAAAAATGGTGACCCGGCTAGTGTATGGCTTGCGTGTACTTCTTTGTTACATTGGGCATACGCATGGTGGGCTCTCATTGTTCCCAAAGGCTTGGACATTATTTTCAAATGATAATAGGTGAATGTCTTACACTTAAAAAAATCGATGTCTATCTCTTTTCCCCCTCTGCCATAAATTTGTAGCCAGTAACATAACCAGGGTTTGTCAAATGCCAATATCCAGAAAGCCATGGCTTGCCCTCAATAAGTTTTTTTCTATAACAGCTATCCACTTAATTTTTATTTATGTAGTAATTTTTTCTGAGAGTAGAGTAGACTATTTTTCTAAAAAATATATATGTTTTTATTAATTTTTAGATAGAAAGGAAGGGAAAGGGAGAGGGAGAGAGAGAGAAAGAAACATTGATTAGCCTTCCACCAGGGTTTGAGCCTGCAGCTGGGGCATGTGCCCTGACTGGGAGTCTAACCAGTGACCTCCTGGTTCATGGGGATGCTCAGTTCACTGAGCCACACCAGCCAGGTTAGAGTAGACTATTTTAACATGCCAATCTTCATATCTGGGGACCAAGGTGGAGAGGGATGGACTGAAATTTTTCTTCAGTTCTACCATCCTTCAACCAATTTCTGTTATTTTCAACCCTGTTTCTCATTCTGCCCAGTCTTCTGTCTCCAAGATTATCTAGCTCTGTACTGCTTTTGCAGTGATTTGCACTGCATCTCCCTATGGTTGACTCTGACTGTGGATTTTGTCACTGTTTTACCTGTCAGTGTGCTTCTATCTGCTTTACAATTCCAGAAATGCAAAGAACTGCTCTCTTCTCCCATTCTCTCTCTTAATGTGGTTCTACTTTTTTCCTACTGATAGACTTTTTTTCGGGTGAGCCTTTGGATAGAAAGGAAGATGAATCTCTCATCTGCCACCTGTACCTGAAGCTATTCTGCTTCTCTTTTTATACTATATCAAGGGACATCTGATTGTTCATCTTCCATTTAATGAAACATGCCATAATAATTAATTTCAGAAGTAATTTTACTCAAATTTGTTATGTTTATACACAGGGATATGCATGAGCAAAGGCATTATTCTTTGGGAGAAAAAAAAATTGAATCTTAATATTGCTTCTATTGCTAAAGTCTCCTCTGAGATTTCAGAAAATAATTTAAAAACCAAATAGGTGAAAGGTTTTATAATATAATTTATAACATTTTATTAGAATGATAAATGAGTATAGAATTAAAAGAACGAAGCTTTTTGGCAGACTATAGGACATTCACCTAAGAATAAATTACTTGGAACTTCGGTTACTTTTTAATATCTGTTACCAGTTTTTGCCTAAGGCATAATGCCAAGCAGTTCCAAAAGATGAATTATTACCCACAGCTCTTACCATTTTATCTTTTTTGTTTAATTAAATATGGTTCTCATCTCTTTATCAAGAGGAATAAATCTAGATTGCTATGTATTTAGTCCATTGTAGCTTATTTTTCTGGTACTTAAAAAAAAGGCAACTCTGTGCCATATGCTGTGCCCCAGAATGGCTGTAAATAATCATAAAATTAAATGCCAGAATTTACCACTACATGTGGTTTCTCATTAGATTTGATGTGGCTTCTCTAAACTGGAAATGGTTGAATGGTTGATTTCTTGTATTATCAAGCTGTTTTCTGAGTTTTCTTGCAGGCCCACCTACCTGGATATATAATTAAGTCTAGCTCTCAAAGGCTTCTAGTAGATTGGGGCTATATCTTTAGGAAAATAAGAGGTTATTCTCTGAAACACATATGTGCTATAGGAATAGCAATTCCAAAATATATTCAGTGGCTGCTCCCTAATATGATGGTGACCATATGTTTGGTTATTCCCAAGAAATCCTATGTCATGTACCCTGATTCAGGGTTTGGAAAATACAGCCAATACCATATGTAACACTTACTAAGTAAAGAGAATAGATCAGGCTGCTATTGCTAATGAGCTCAGTGATTTTTTTTAGAATGAATTCCAAACTAACCCAGACTATATCAGTCATTATTTTATATTCATGCCTTTACATTTCTTCTTTAAATATTATTGTATTCTAGAGAATTAGAAATTTTCATATAGAGAAGATCATGGTCCTATAACAAAAAAAAATCTATTTAGAGGAGAGACTTTATAAATTAAAATTAATATGGGTTAGACTATGTCTAATTTTAGATCTATTGCTTTGATACTCTCCTTTATATATTTTTGCATTTTAGAGAATTAGGAATTTCCATGTAGAGAAGACAATGATCCTATGTTCACAAATCATTTAGAGAAGAGATAATATCCATTAAAATTAAACTTTTGTTTTGTTCAGTCATAAGGGTAGCAAGTAAAGATCAGCTCCACTGAGCAGTGTGTTAATTTTTCACACCTCCCAATTGATTTGGTTTCAATTCCATCACCAAATATAGTAGGGATAGATATTCCAATAACAAATATATTTGAATGTCATTTGTTCCTCAAGGTACTGTGCTGAGGAGGAGGGCACCCAAAATAAATGTTCTGACTTTTGCTCCAAAGCAGGTCAAACTCTGGTAGTCTGAGAAGAGCACAACTTGTGGTTAAGTGTCAGGAGTCAGGAAGATGTGACCTTGCCACTTATTAGCTGTGTGACTTAGCAAGTTAAATAAATCCCCTGAGCCTCAGTTTTCTCATTTGTATACTGGAGAGAATAATGCCCCACAGGTGGTTGTGTATGTTGAATGAGGTAGTGATGTGCTCAGCACAGTTTTGGCACCAAGTACTTCAACAAGTATTGACAAGAGCAGTCATTATCATTATAATCATGTCATTTCTTTCATATTGATCAGTGATATTTGTCAACATCAGACTATAATACCATTAAGCAGAAGAGGTAGGAAGCACGTACCTTGGTATGCTCACTATTACATCAGGATAGGAATGGAGTTGAGGTGTGGCAAGAGGAACACAAAATTGCATTTCTGCTTCTTAATGATTGACATAACTGATTTCTAGAAACTTTATTCCTGTACATTTCTCTCCATCTTTCCCCTGTTATCTCCATATTTAGAAGCACCCACCTCCTGTAATAGTCTGTTCAGCTTCCTACAGTACTAAGGAATTGATTTGGTTGTTGGTGGAGATGGTCTTACCCCAGGTCAAATATAAATTAGGGACCAGAGCCAAGAATAGGGCAGAAGCACAGAAAAGATTTTTTTCTTGATTTTTAAATTTCTTTATGTAAGTAGCTATGCAATGTAATAAATTTTTATCACACTCAATGAATTGGCTTTAGTGACACAGCCACACTTAAATGAAGTTAAGTACTGTACAGGGACATATTGGTTATGCCGAGTATGGGCTGTTTATGAAGTGTACCACCACAGGGAAAAATAAAGGAGATCAACTGCATGAGGAAAAAACTAAAGTTCCAGGTGGATAATGGGACATCCAATCTTCCTTAGAAAAAAATGTATCTTTGCTTTAGCGGAATCCAAGACCCAGAGTGATGATCAGAAGAAAGGTTGACCATATACTCTTTCTCCTGGTTTATTTCTTCTGAGAGAATCATATGGTCTTTGATGGTAAAGATCTTACAGACCATTTAGTGCAGTTGTTTAAAAATTTTTTGTTTTAAAACTATGGCAAATTTTGTTGAGATGAAATCCTCCATAGAGCCCATGTATATGAAATAGAAAATAACTAATTTGTGTGGGAGTGAACATGGAGACCTAGAGCATACCTGCTTGGTTTCCCAACCCTCCTGTTCCATTCACAGTCTTTGCTTTTGCAATGTGTTTATTTGGGATTCCCTAAGGTTTTAAACACCATAAACTATGGTGAGCTCATTAAACCCTGTATTTTTATATATGAATAACCTTAGACCTAGAAAAAGAAAATTATGTTTAAAATCATGAGCCAGTTAATGTCAAAATAGGTCATAGAACCTAAGTCTCCTAACATCCAGGCCATTGTACTTCCCTTATAGGATGCTACTTCATTCAGCTTGTCTATTTCCTTCAGGAGCCTCTGTGGAGAGAAAACAGCTAGGCATAATTTTCCATAAAGGATGCTGCTGCTACTCTTATTACTACTACTGCTACTACTGCTACTACTACTACTACTACTACTACTACTGCTGCTGCTGCTACTACTACTACTACTACTATTACCACTGCTACTACTTACTTTCCTTTTTATATTTTCAAAATGTAAAAAGGAAAAAAATCCATCAATGATGAGAGTGTTAATATAATCCATATTTATAGCTGGATTCTATGTACTTCTTTCTTCATAAACACATTTTTTAAATTGACCAAATTGCAATTTTATCATATCTATAAAGGAGACACTTCTTTAACTAATCAAAATGATTAATTGCATATATTCTTTTCAAAACCATATTGACTCTACCTTATTATAAAAGAATCATTCCATGATATCCTTTCTGATTCTGATTGTGTGGTTTCCGAAACAGAATAACAAAATAAATGAAAACACTTCTCTCCAGGCACTTATGCCAAATGTTATAATTGAAGAAATAAAAGAAGACAGTATCAAATATTAAAGATTAGACAGTATTGTCTAATCTTCGCTTTTGCCTCCAGCATTATAAAGTAGTGACATTTATTGTGAGGTCAGTGAACAGATTCTGTTGAGTGATTGACTTTTATATGTGTTTGTCAGCATATTAGTTTTCTATTGCTGCATAAAAAAATCATCAAAAATTTATTATATTACAACGAGACAAATTTATTGTCACAGTTTCTGTGGGTTAGGAGTCTTAGATACAAATTGGATGGGCCCTTTGTTCAGGCTAAAATCCAGGTGTTGGCTGAGACTGGTAGTGTCCTTGGGAGCTCACTGGTTGTTGGCAAATTTATTTCTGTGTGGTTTAATGACTGAGGTCCATTCTTCCTTGCTAGCTGTTGGCTGGGGACAGCTCTCAGCTCCTGGAGGGCACCATCCTCTTCCTGGCCAGCAGGAGAATGTCCCTTTGACATTCTTTTAAAGGATTCTGTGATTTGGTTAGTCTCACCCAGGATAATTGCCCTTCTGATTAACTCAAAGTCAACTGATTACTCAGTCTTGGGTAGGATATCCAATCATATTCACAGGTTTTGTTCTTCCCTTACTTAAGGGGAAGGAGGGGGTTTTTCAGGCTTGTACACCAGAGAGCTAGAATCATGGGGGCTGACTTTAGACTCCTGCCTACAACATTCAGATTTTGTATTATTGCCAAAGTAAATGAACATTAGATAAAAAGATCAATTAAGCAAGTTTATTCTCAAAATCTTCTCATTACCCTTAGGAGTATCTTGTTAACTCAAAGGAATAAATTGCCAAAAGGATTTTTTTTTTTTTTGGTGGAAAAAGGTTGCAGTGAGGAGAGACGGAAGAAAGGAAGGGCTTTTCTCAAACTATGGAAGACCTACTTCGGATACAAAGCTTATCCCTCAGCAGACTTCTCAAAAACAAGAAACTCAATACTTTAGTAGCAACCAATGTGTTGGTGTGGAAACTATTTTTCTTCCACGTATTTTCATTAGCATTTTTAAAAATAAACAAATAGAAAATGTCATCCAGAGTCAAGTTTCAGAGTTTTACCATTTCTGTGAACAGAATTCAGATCTAGTTACCATATTACAGGGATAAAACCCAAAAAACTCAATAATTTTATGACTAAACATTCTGAGTTTTTTTTAAAAAAAGGAGAGAGGACTATTTTGGCAAGAGTAAATCATCAGTTAAATTATTCATCGAAGAATAATTCATTATGTTAAAAGATAAATGGAGGCATATTACAAATTTTAAGAGTTTTTTTGAGCAAAAATCAATTTGAATTGGGCAGTATCCAATCTAGCAGATAGAAAGGAGCTCTGAGGAACTGTACAAAATGAAATACTTTAAGACTTCCAGTCAAGATGATGGAGTAGGTAAAGGCTGTGTTGGCCTCCTTCTATGAACACATCAAAATTATAGCTATATTATAGAACAGTCAACTGGAGAACCATCTGAAGACCAGCTGAAGGAGCCACACCAAGGCTGGATTTTTAATGCTGTTTAATAATACTTGAGCATTTTCTGTGTAAAGGCCTTGTACGTCTTTTGTTAGTTATTCTTGAGTATTTTATATTTTTGTACCTATTATGAATGGGATATTCTCATATATTATGCTTTCCAATTCATTATTGTGAGTAGATATACAGTAGTGCTATTGGTTTTTGTATGCTCATCTTGAGAACAAAGCTTTTAATGCCAACTTGCAATGTTTACTAGCACATTTTTATTAAAGAAATACTAAAAAAAACATTTAAAATATTAGATATTAAAAAAAAAACAGAATGAAAGACTTTTATAGGCAGAAGGGAGAGGAGGCAAGAAAGTTATACTAGGCAAAAAGTGATCAGATATTACAAAGTTACTTTCCTTAGGGGATGGTAGATTACCTAACTAATGTTGATTAGGAGACTCCTGATCAACCAATTTTAGATTCCATTTTTGAGAGAGCCAAACTGTGATTGAGTCTCTGTTTGGTGATGTGGTGTCTTGGCATAAGTGACTCCATTTTGGAGCTTTTGTCTTGTTTATAACAATTGTCAAAACAGTTTTGGCTTTATCTCATAAAACAAAGCCATGCAATTTCTAGAAGTTTTCTCTTTGATTTGGTTTCATGAAAAATTACTTTCTACCCATTTCAAATTTCCTTTAGAATTTCAGGTTGAATCCCTTTTTTTTTTGGGTAAACTCTTTCAGATTGTGCTATAAGTATAAAACATCTCCGTGGAACTGTATCTGTTCAGTTCAGTAGAAAACATTGGTGAGCTTCTAGGAATTGGGGTTAAGTTCAGACTGCTTACATAGTCTGAAACTGTGGTTTCAGATGGGAGTGCCAGCATTTGGTTGAGCTGTTGTAAAAATGCTTGTGGGTTCAAGATTGCCAAGCTGCTCTAGTGTTTTAATGAGACACAGACCCCCTGTACATCAAGATTTTGATTCTACCCACAATCCTGCCATTCTTTGTGACTCTCACCACACCTTAGTACTTAGTACTTCTAGTACATAGTATTTCTGCTCTGTTTCTGAATGTGGTCCCACATTCCAGTACTTTTAGCACCCAGTCTTTCATATAGATGAAAAAAAAAAAAAAAGGAAAATGGGGGTATAAAATAAGAATTACGTCTCTATGTTAATGTTATCTCTCTCTCTCTCTCTCTCTCATTTCTTCCTCTCTCTCACCTTTGAAAACACCAACAAGAACAACATCCAGATGGAGAAAAGAGAAAGGAAAGAACTTGCTCAGTGTCAAGACTCTAAGGGTGGGCAGAGCCACAGATGGAATCTGTGGTTACCAAGTCCCTAGACTTTTGCAGAAACAAATGTTAATGACAACATCCATGCTGCAGCTTCTGGAGGACTCAAAGGCCAGCTACATCAATGGGGATTTGGATTTTTCTAAACAAGACTTTCTGGACCAAGGTCCTTAAAATCAAGGGGCTTATGACATTTTTCTAAAGATGTTCTCTCTCTCTCCTACTCTCTCTCTCTCTCTCCCTTCGTTCCTTTCTTATTGATGACAAACGTTTTAAAACTCTGCAGATACTTAAGTGATGAGTGAATCTGATAAGGAATCTCACTCACCCTTGTAATGATCTAGCCATGCTCAGTTGTTTCAATAATGATGCCCCATGATTAAGTTGTTTCAATGACATTTGCATTGTTTCCTGCAGATAAAATACCTATTTCCAATAGTTAAGATATCTAGTTCTAACAGTACTGATATGTGGTACTACTGAACTAGCTTTTAAACTGGCCAACATGGCGTCATGCAAGATGCAACCTTAAGGTGAGCAGTGTGTTAAGTGACTCCTACATTGCAGGGACATACGATTCCCAATTTTCCTTAGGTCTCAGAAAGGCAGTGAGGGTATTTTCTGAAGCTGCTCTTATATATTAAATAATTCTACTTTCCCTTGCCTTTGGATAAAGTGACCCTGTTCCAGAGAAAGTGATGTGAAAGTATTCTCACTGTTGGCCAAGTGTGAATTTGAAAAAAAGTACATGGCTCATCCTTCACTGCCAATTAAGATTTTACAGTCTCATTAGTGTAATGATTCTGTCTCAAAAAAGCTTTGCCACCACAAAGATTATTTTTTTCCCCTCTAAAGTAGGCAAATTAAGCTCTTAAAAATCAGACAAACCTTTTTTCTCATCTAATTCAAAACCTTCTGAAGAGCTTCATGATGTCAGTGGTGTTGGGAAATTTAACTGAGTTGAATGCTTAATATGAGAGTTAGGTTTTGAACTCACATTGAAGCAATGCTTTTAACAGAGTTTATATAGTAGTTTCAGATGTGTGGCATTACCAAAGAATCACAGGATCATAGCTGAGAATGGATAAATTAATAGGGCCCTCATGCCCAAGATATTCTGTTTTCCCGTATTTAATTGCTTTCTTCTAAAACAAACACATACAAAAGACAACAATAAATACTAACCAAAACCCAAAGCCTATATTCCGGGAACCATTACCTTCTGCTAAAATGTTGCTTTTTAGAGCTTAAATTTTCCTGTTCCTGCTACTTTTTAAACCCTATGTTTCATAGTAATATAGATTATTTATTTCAAATGATGAATACTCTCTATGTCAATGATGCTCTGGAAAATAACTTAGACTAAGTGTAGAGATAGACAATGAGGGGTTAAACCTAGGCCACAGGCCAACTCTCATGATTCTCATAATATGTCCTATAACCTTGGGTCAGATGTAAGCATCATGTGACAGTGTCATGTCATGGGCCTGCCTCTTCTCCCTCAAAGCCACCAGTTACTCCTGCTAAGTCTTTCTACTCGAGAGGATGATCTTCTCACATCATTGTTCTTCAACCAAATGTATATACTTTATTGCTGAAGCCTCCAAGCAAACAACCCCGAAGCAAGAACATTTTCTCTCTTAACTACAACAAAGTTATTCTGAATTAGAACAATGGAATTCGCGCTGACAACAAACAAAAATGTTGTGCCCCTTTTCTGTTTTGCATTTTATTTTATTTATTGATTTTTAGAGAGAGGAAGGGAGAGGGAGAGAGGGATAGAAAAATCGATGAAAAAGAAAGAACATTGATTGGTTGCCTCCTGCATGCCCCCCACTGGGGATTGGGCCCACAACCTGGGCATGTGCCCTGGCTGGGAATTAAATTGGTGACCTCTTGGTGCATGGGTCAAAGCTCAACCACTGAGCCACACTGGCCAGGTCTGTTTTGCATTTTAAATCTGTCCATATAAAAGACCTTTATGTGTATACAAAAAGAATGCGCTTAATTTAGCATCAGTAATTTAGCACCTGTATTTTTGGTGTCTTCCACACACTTTGATTCAGGTGTCCCAATTTACTTAGAACCTATGTGGCACCATGAGGAGGGCTTATGAACAGTCCTCACTTCTAGGAACTCACATCCGGAATAGCAACAGCAATTCTTGCAGTTAGATGTAATGTGATATTGTGAGTGCCATACAACAGAGATGGGCACAAATAACACAAAATGCTAAAGAAATTGAATGAGTCAATAGTAGATTCACATGCAAACAAAAGAAAATCCAAGTTTATTTCTTTCTCACACAAACAATTTTTGGAGGTAGGTGGTGCTGGCTGCCTGGTAACTCTACAATCATCAAGAACTCAGGATCCCTCTACCTCATTGTTCCACCATCATCAGCACTTGACTCCCACATCCTGGTCTAAAATAGCTGCTCAAGCATCCGTCATTAAATCCATCTTCTAGCAAGTGGGAAGAGGGAAGGAGTCAAGAATCGCGTGCCTTGCTTGCTGTAAGAACACCTCCTGGAAGTTAAGACACAGCACTTCTGTGTTCATCCTATTCACCACACTGTGGTCTCATGGCTGACCAGACCTAGCTGCAGGGAGAGGGTGATATGGTCTTTACTCTGGAAACCAGGTGCTGGTAGAAAAGAAGGATAGTTACTGGAGAAAATGGTTATTTTCTGCCTCAGGCATTCAGATAAGGTAGAATTTTATCTGGAAAGAAAAAGCAGATCTGGAAGGCTTCCATGGACAAGGATATATTTAAGCTAGATCTCTGAGGGAAAGCAGGAGTATGTCAAATATAGAATCAGCAGAAGCATTATATAGGCAGAGGGAGCAGTATAAGAGTTTGCTTTCAGGAAGCAGCCAGCCTGAGTCAGGAATGTAGTCAGTCACCACAGATCAGGAATGGCTTTTCTGTTTAGTGCTGGATGGGGAGCTAAGGAAACATTACACAATGTTCTCAGGATCTGGGCTACTTTGTCTCATCACATGTATCTAGCTGCTAAAAGCTGGATTATTACATCATGCCCATAGAATTGATTCCCTGACCTGAGGAGATAAATCAGAAAAAATATTGCTAGGAGAAATGTCTGAGATTTTACTGCCTATGTTTTCTTCTAGGATTTTTACGGGCTCAAGTGTAACATTTAAGTCTTTAATCCATTTTGAGTTTATTCTTATGTATGGTGTAAGAAGGTGGTCTAGTTTCATTCATTTTTTTATATCTGTCAGATACTCCCAACCCATTTATTTATTGATAATCTGTCAGACTATCTTTACCCCATTGTATGTTTTTGCCTCTTTTGTCAAATATTGACTACAAAAGCATGAGTTTGTTTCTGGGCTCTCTAATCTGTTACATTGCTCTGTATGTCAGTTTTTATGCTGTTTTGATTACTGTGTACTTGTAGTATAGTTTGATATCAGGTAGCATAATTCCTTCAACTTTTTCTTTCTCAAGATTGCTGTTGCTATTTGGGGTCTTTTGTAGTTACATATAAATTTTTGGAATATTTGTTCTAGTTCTGTGAAATAGGCTATTGATATCTTGATAGGAATTGCATTGAATCTATAAATTGCTTTGGGTAGTGAGGACATTTAATGATGTCAAATTCTTCCTATTCATGAACACAGTATATACTTTCACTTTTTTATATCTTCTTCAGTTTTTTTCTTCAGTGTCTTATAATTTTTCAAGTACAGGGTTTTTACTTCCTTGGTCAAATTTGTTCCTATGTTATTCTTTTTGAAGCAGCTGTGAATGGAATTTTTTTTTTTTTTGGTTTCTCTTACTGATAGTTCATTATTGGTGTATTAAATTCAACTGATTTCTGGATACTTATTTTGAATCCTCCTTTATTGAATTTGTTTATCAATTATAATATTTGTTTTTTGGTGGAATCTTTAGGCTTCTCTATGTACAGTATCATGTCATCTGCAAATAATGACAGTTTTATTTCTTCCTTTCCAATCTGGATGCCTTTTATTTCTTCTTCCTGTCTGATTGGTTTTATGTTGAATAAAAGTGGTAAAAGCAACATCTCTGTCTCATTCTTAATCTTAAGGGAAACGCTTTTTGTTTTTGCCCATGGAGTATGATGGATGTGTCATATGTGGCCTTTATTACATTGAGGTATATTCCCTTTATTTCCACTTTGCTGAGAGTTTTTTTTTTTTTTTTTTATTTTTATAAATGCATTCTGGATTTTATCAAATGCTTTTTCTGAATCTATTGATATGATCATGTGGGTTTTTTTTTTTTTTTTAAGCTTTAATATTGTTTTTATTTTTTATGGGGTAATAATCTCTTACTTCAATACTTTGTGTGTTCTGTGCTTTATACACATTTCCCCGACTAGGTATTATTTATTTTTTAACTCATCTTTATTGTTGAATGTATTACAGATGTTTCTTCCTTTTTCCCCCCATTGACCCCCCCCCCCCATTCCTGCCCCCTCCTGCCTTTCCCACACTATTGTTGGTGTCCATTGGTTGTGCATATATGCAGAGAAGTTCTTTGGTTTATCTCATCCCACCCTCCCTCCCCCTTTCCCTCTGAGGTTCATCAGTCTAACAACCAATTTGTACTTCTTAATTCCTTCATCTTTTTCACCCATCCCCTCCGCCCCCACCCATCTGGCAAGCAACAAAAATTCTCTGTATCTATGAGTCTGTTTCTGTTCTGCTTGCTCATTTTGTTTGTAGATTCAATTGTTGATAGATATGTATTAATTGCCATTTTATTGTTCATATTTTTGTTCTTTTTTGCCTTCAAGAAGACCTTCAGCATTTCATATAATACTGGTTTGGTGGTGATGAATTCCTTTAACTTTTTCTTGTCTGGGAAACTCTTGATATGGCCATTGATTCTAAATGATAGCTTTGCAGGATAGAGTAATCTTGGTTGTAGGTCATTGTTTTCCATAACCTTGAATATCTATTGCCATTCCTTTCTGGCCTGCAAAGTTTCTTTTGAGAAATCAACTGACAATCTTATGGGAGCTCCTTTGTAAGTAACGGCCTGCTTTTCTCTCGCTGCTTTTAAGATTCTCTCTTTGTATTTAAACTTTGGCATTTTGATGATGATGTGTCTTGGTGTGGACTTCTTTGGGCTCAACTTGTTTGGGACTCTCTGTGCTTCCTGGACTTGTATGTCTGTTTCTTCACCAAGTAAGGGAATTTTTTGGTGATTATTGTTTCAAATAGTTTTTCAATTTTTTGCGCTCTCTCTTCTCCTTCAGGCACCCCTATGATGCGAACGTTGGCATGCTTGAAGTTGTCCCAGAGGCTCCTTACCCTATCCTCATTTTTTTTTTTTTATTCTTTTTTCTTTTTGTTGTTCTAGTTGGGTGTTTTCTGCTTCCTTATATTCCAAATTGATGGTTTGATTCTTGGCTTTACCTACTCTACTATTGATTCCCTGTAGATTATTCTTTATTTCAGTTAGTGCATCCTTAATTTCTGATTGGCCCTTTTTTATGTTGTTGAGGTTCTCACTAAGTTCCTCAGAGGTCTCCTTAAGTTCCTTGAAGGTCTCACTAAGTTCCTTAGATGTCTCACCAAGTTCCCTGAGCAATCTTATAACCTGTGTTCTGAACTCTGCATCTGTTAAATTGCTTATCTTCATTTTGTTTAGTTTTTTTCCTGGAGTTTTGTTCTTTTCTTTCATTTGGTACATGTTTCTTTGTATCCTTATTTTGGCTGCGTCCCTGTGATTGTTTATATGTATTAGGCAGAGTTGCTATGCCTCCTAGGCTTTGTAGGGTGGCCTACTGTTGTAGGTGTCCTGTAGGATCCAGTGGCACAGTCTCCCTGATCATCCCAGCAGGGCCCTCACAGTGCACCCCTAGTGTGGACTGTACACCCTTCTCTTGTAATTGAGTCTTGATTGCTGTTGGCACATCAATGGGAGGGGTTTACTTAGGCTACCTTGGAGGATCAGCTGTGCAGGGGCCCACCACACAGAACAAGACTTACTTCAGCAGGGCTCTGGTACCCACTGAGCCCACTCATTGAATGTGTCACTTGTGGAGGTGGTTGGGTGGTGGTGTTTTGATGTGGTTTGAAACTGTCCACCAGGTGTGCTGGCTCTGGGGCAAGGCCAACCACTACCTGTGCTCTATCCAGGGCCACCCGGCATAAGCTACAAAGTGAACTGCAAATGGCTGCTTCTTGTGCTGGGCTTGGAGGTGACCAGGAAAAGCCAAATTGTGAAGCAAAGCTAGCTGCTTCTAGTGCCAGGCCTGGGGCCACTTAACGAGAGGTATGGGGCTTGCTGAGTCTGGCCCCTCTTGAGCCCTAGCTCCACACCACTCTTGTAGGCCACTGGTTTGCACAGGCCCCTCTAGATCCCCAGCTTCCCTCTGCTCTTGTGGGCAGCTGTGTTGCACAGGGCTGTATGGAGCCCCTGGTCCCACTGCTGGTGGCTGGGGAGTGCTGCTGCACAGTGGGGCTCAGATCCTGTTTAGCCTTTGCTGTAGTTTTTGGGGATGATTTTCTGCTGCTGATCTGTGCTTCTGTTGCCTGGGGATGGATGTCTGCTCCCCAGCCTCTGTTGCTGGGGGTATATCTCGACTCTGATTGGGCTGCTACTGCAGGATATGGTGCTGGGTTCCCAGCTGGCCCTTTGTGGTTTCTGCAACTGGCACCTTGACAGCTCTACTACTGTGCACTGGTTTGTGTTGACACAGAACCCTATGGTGCCAGGTGGACTGGTGGGCTCAGGTACTGGATGCTGCTTGTTTGAGAGATTTTAGGAAACTCTGAAACAGGATCCAAGACAGGCCAACCCTATGGTAAAGCCTTTGGAAACAGCTTGGGTGGGCCTGAAAGTTGGGTGGGGCGGGGCCTCAGATAATCACCAGGGTGGGGACAACAGTGTGAGCCAGGTTGCTGGAGTCCCAGATATGGTGGCTGTCTGCCTGCCCTGTGGGGGAAGGGCTCACCAAAGGAAAAACAGCCTCCACCAGCATGTCTGTACAGGAGAAAGCTACCCCTCCAGCCCTCGTCTTTGTTTGGAGGCCAAACAGCACAGTTCTTCCCTGTTCTCTGGTGCTCCTCAAGCTGCCTCCCCTAGGAGCTCAGAGGGAGCAAGTCTGAGTAAGTCTGTGCACAGGCCCTTTAAGAGGAACTGCTGGGGTTTCCGAAGCCGCAGCCTCCCTCTGCCTCAGTTCCTGCTGGTTTTTCCAGCCAGGAGTTATGGGGACTTTTCTTCCTGGCACTGGGACCCTGAGCTGGGCACCTGGTATGGGATGGGGACCCCTCAGTCCTCAGGGAGGACCTTTCCAGCGGAGGTGTCCTCCTGAATTTTACCCACCAAACGGGTGTGGGACCAGCCCGTCTGCGCCTCTGCCCCTCCTACCAGACTCTGTGGCCGCTTCTTTAATTCCATAGTTGTAGGACTTCCATTCAGCTGGATTTCAGGCGGTTCTGAATGATGGTTGTGTTGTAGTTTTGTTGTAATTTTGATGTGGTGGTGGGAAGAGGTGATACTGCATTTACCTACGCCGCCATCTTGACCCACCTCTATGATCGTGTGGTTTTTATTCTTTGTTTTGTTTATGTGGTGTATCACTTTTATTGATATGCAGATATTGTACCAACCTTGCATCCCTGGAATAAATCCTACTCAGTCATGGTGTATGATCTTTTTAATGTGTTGCTGAATCTGGTTTGTAAAATTTTGTTGAAGATTATAACATCTATGTTCACCAGGGATATTGACCTATTATTTTCTTTCTTTGTAGTGTCTTTATCTGGCTTTAGAATTAGTATAATTCTGGCCTTGTAAAATAAGCTTGGGAGTCTTTTCTTCGAAATTTTTTGAATCGTTTGAGAAGATACCCATAGAATTAAAAAATAATTTAAAAATATATCTATAGAAATTATTTTAAATGTGCATTAAAAAGTATAATCACTTGTTAAATTAAGGAAGATATTTAGAAATTTAATTAAATCTGGATTCTGATTATGACATGTATCAAGTGTGAAATAATCATCTCTAAAACCTTTCACACATGTGTTCATTTACTAATAGGCATCATAATAGCATAACATCATGCTTAAAACAAAGAAACACTTAGTCCTGAAACAGAAAAGTAGGCAACGCAAGATGGGCAGTGCAGCATTGGAATAATAATAGTAATAGACACTTAGTGGCCCTTGCCCTGTGCCAGGTATGCTTCTAAGCATGTAGCACATATTAATTTAATCTTCAGAAAATACCGTGAGCTAGGTTTCTATTACTATCTCCATAACTAATATGTAGGGAAGGATAGACAAACCCAACTAACCTGGCTCCTTAGCCACTATACTAGCTGGCAACAGGGAATTGGGTGTGGGGTAGAACCCAGCTCCATGGCTAACTAGAGATGAGACTCTTGGGAAAGTTATTTCATCCCCCTGTGTCTCCTTTTCTTACAGTTTCTATGATTCCATGAGAAGCTATATGTAAAAGATGTAGCCTGGGGCTTGGCACAAGGTAATTGGTTAATAGTTAAAAGGTTGAACAAGACTGAGTCATTAATCATAAACACTAGCCATATTTTGTCCTTAACCATACAAACCAAAAGACAGACCTAAAGCTATTTCTGACATGGCTTTAAATTCTCTTTCAAAAGAGTAAAATTTCTCCTTCTATTCATTTACCCCAATTCCCTGAGGTCTGTCTCTCTGCTAGTTCTTGAGTTTGAGCAGATTTTTATAGCCATCTGCTACAGTGTTGTGTAACAACAAACAATAGCATCCTAAAAATGTTTACAAATGCTTCTTACATTAGTGCTGTATATTTTTTCATTAAGCTGTGACATCGCCATTGAAAAATTATTTTAATCATTGAAAACTGAATTACATGAGGAGAAAGCATCAAGAGATAGTACTTAAAAGGCTGGATGTACATTAATTGCTTTAGCTAATGAAAGAAACATGACTTAGCCAATGCATACAACATGAATCCTAAGATGCACGGACAATTGACTACGGTAATAAAACAAGTATTAGTGTGTTGCATCTGAAATCCTCATTATGCTTCATGCAGCAAAGCCCATGGTGTACCTGCTGTTCAGTGTGTGCTTCCTCCTCTTGACACCACAAGCTAATTATAGCGCAGGGTGAAAGCACGTGACCTATGTTTCCACAGTTTGGGGACCTTCGAGAACCCTGCAAATTATGTCTGGTGACTCTTTTTACTTTTTAATCTGATAAAAGTAGGTGTTGGTCAAAATGATTTTGGGATATTCTGTGTTCCATAGGCAATTTTAATTAAAATATTAATTATTTAAATATGCACACACTATATTTCACTTACATTGGGATCTTGCTTTATCTCCCTTGGCTTTCTAAACTAGTAAATTATTAACTCAAGGATAATTTATGGCACAGTGTTCAAGATGCTGTCCATTGATTTTTTTGTCTGTCTTTTCATTTCATGAACCTTAAAGATAATGATAAAGTCATGTCATTTAAGAGACAGAAAGAGAATTGAATGCCTTATTTTCACTATTCTAGAATCACATAGCAATGGGATTATGTAGCTTATAAACAGGCTGTATTAACTACAACCTTCTGTTCATAGATGAAAAATATTACTCTATTAGGACCCTCAGTAAAACTTGATACTACCTAAATGCCCCCCCAAACTTCCCACCACCTTTTGGTGTGAGAATGGGTGGTCTGAGGAATCTCTACAGGGATCATCTAACCCAGTCTAGGGTATCCTAAAGGGCTGGAGGAGATAGTATCTACATGGAAATAGAAGGGAAACAGGAGTAGTAGGGACATTCCAGTTTGACTTTCTGTGTTTGGCAAAGAGGCCGTGGATCCCCGTGACAGGGGTAGGGGAGGGGTGGGAAATGTGAACACAAGGTCAGAAGGTTAAAGAACTTGTAAGACATATTTTTGGGTCTCAAGGAGGATTTTGGTAATAGGTGAAGACAGAGAACACCTTCCTAAGATGTCTTCGATTAACAATTGAGTAATGCAGGCTCGTCATGCTGTAGGATTTCTCTGGAGAAAGTATTTGGACTCTTCCTTCAATAAAATTCTATGATACATGATTTCACTCTGGTGGGAAGAGAAGGCTTCATGGAAAATGTAAAGATTCAGCTGGGCCTTGAAAAATGGGTAGATTTTTATGACATTTCATTTCAATACAATTTTAAACTTTCAGAAAAGTTAAAAGCAGAGTATGACTAATCTCCTTATGCTTTATCCAGATCCACCAATGCTCACATCTTGCCCCAATTGTTCTTGTTCTCTTTCTTACACACACATGCTCACACACACATCCTGACACAGATATTTCCTTCTGTACCATTGAAAGTTGGAGATGCTTTGCTCCTTTACTCCAAAATACATCAGTCTATTATTTCCTAAGAAAAAGAACATGCTTTTATATAATCATAGTCAAATAATAAAACTTATGACATGTAATAAGAAATAATTCAGATCCAGGCCTTTCTGTCACTGACAGTCCATAGTCAGATTTTGTCCCTTATCTCAATCATGTTCTTGACAGGATTGAGCCTTCCAGGGCAGAATCATTGCCTGTAGTGTCTCTATCATTGTCTGCTCATTTTGATAGTTCCTAATTTTTTTTTTTTGTCTTTCTTGATCTTGAGACTTTGGAAAGGTATAAGTCATTTATTTTGTTGAATGTCCCTCAGTTTGGGTTTATCTAATGTTTCTTTATGATTAATTTTAGATTATGCATTTTTGGAAAGAAGGACGTTAGGTTGTATCCTCCTTAGTACATCATGATAGGAGGAGACACAAAATGTAGGTTTGTCCCCATATCAGTGATATTAACAGTGATAACTTAGGATGGTGTCCACTAGATTTTATTACTGTAAAAATCATTGATTTTCCCCTGGGTAATTCATAGACATTTTGTGGGGAGAGACTTTGTGGCTATGTAAATGTCATGTTCCTCATCAAACTTTCGTCTGATGGTTTGAGCATCCATTGATGACTGTCCAATCCATTGATGCATCCATTGATGACTGCTTCTGGATATTAGTTTATCCTACTATATCTATATCACTATAAGGAAGAGCTTTTCTGGTTCCCCCACCTATGTATTCATTTACTTATATCACTGTGGGCTCATTTTTTTGAAAAAAACAAGTTGTAATCCACTAGTGTCATTATTTTGATATTCAAATTATCCTTGATTTTACCTCTGGAAGTTCCTTCAAATTGGTTCCTTTTTTTAGTAGTTTCTATCATTCTTTGAACACTTTTTGACTTTCTGGGGTAATATACTACTCCAGGATCATTTTGTAATTTCCCTGCCCCAGTCTTAGACTCTGCCTTTTATTCCAGGAGTACGGTTCCTAGCACCGAGGTTTGAGTGTACTCATTACTATCAAGGTGTTATTGTTCTAATATCTTTGGCAGACAGAGCTAGGATATATTTATTATATTATATTATATTATATTATATTATGTTATATTTATTATATTATATATTATTATATGGTGTTTTTTTTCTTTATTGATTTTTAGAGAGCGAAGAAAGGAGAGAGAGGAAGAGATAGAAACATTGATGAGAGAGAACATCAATTGGCTGCTTCCTGCATGCCCCCCACTGGGTATCAGGCCCACCACCTGGGCATGTGCCCTGACCGGGAATTGAACCGGCAACCTCTTGGTGCATGGGTTGATGCTCAACCACTGAGCCTCACTGGCCGGGCATGTTGTATTATATTGTATTGTATTATATTAGTCTTTCTACATTAAAAAACCATGAGTTCACACTGATAATGGCATCTTCTAGTCTTTCTTGCTTCTATATTTATAACTTCAATAGTGAGACACCTATCTCAGAATGAATACATTTTTAAAAGGCAGAGAAAAATAAGAAAGTTTTTCTGATCTTGAAGAATCTGTGAGACATCGAGGTGGAGAAAGGTCTGGATCTGAGTTATTTCTACCAAAGGAAACATTGTCCGGAATTTATTACATTTTATAGAGTGGTATAAATGCTAAGAAGGTCTAAGTTGCAGGATCTGCATGGGATTAGGGGTCATATAATCACGTGTATGCCTCCCAGTTTCTTCACAAGGAAATCATCATCTCCGCCTTCATTGTAGAGGGCGGGGAGCACCTTCTGTGCAAAATGCTTATATGGGTTTTAATAATGCCTTGCCTTCAACATTGAGATATTTAAGACTGACCTCTTATTGAACTATTTGTGGTATAAGGTTTCTCTACCAGAGATCATGAACTTGGCAATAAATCCTGTACAACAAAACACTCTCCTAAAAAAAAAAAAAAAAGAAAGAAAGAAAAGAAAAAAGAAAACCAAATCTCTTTTCCAATAAATTTTGATATAGAGTTCATCTTTTAGGTTAAATGGTAAAACCTCTTCAAAATGTAATTGCTGAGCCTTTGTTCATGAACCAAGAAATTTTTTTTCATGACTTGTCTTCTTTTGTAATCTTCCTAATTATGGGCAGACACTATTATGCTAGTCACTGTTGAGCGAGATTCTTACCACTGTTATTATTATTTGTCTGTGATCAGTTGAAGATGACTTGAGACTGCAAAACCAGGTGCCAGGGTGTTTATTGGATGACTGAGATTTCTTTTTCAGCATGTGGTGAAAGAAAAACAATTTCAAATCTTTTTAAGGTGTGTGTGTAGGAGGGGGAGGGAGAACAATATGTTTCCGAATTAGGCCAATGGCTATTTGCTGCTTATTATTGGAGAAGGAACACTGAGTACTAGATGATCAAATTCTCCCAGCCTAGGGACATGATTCAGTGTCAACTGGAAGGAAAATTGTCCCTTTCAAGTGAATACTTGCAGAACATAATGCTCTCACAGAAACCTTGGCCCCAAGATAACAGGTTGTTTCTTGTCAAGTTACGAAATTTTGAAGAACTTAACCTGGTCACAGGAGGGGCGTCAGGTTTGAGCTAGGCGTACAAAATATGAAGCTAGGAAGGGATGAATTCCCATCAGGACTAATCCTTCCTTCCTTCCTTCCTTCCTTCCTTCCTTCCTTCCTTCCTTCCTTCCTTCCTTCCTTCCTTCCTTCCTTCCTTCCTTCCTTCTTAATTTATTTTTGTTACAGATGATTATCCTTTTCCCCCCATTGACACCCTCCTCCCAATCCCGCCCCCACTCCTTTACCCAGCATTGTGGTCTATGTCCATGGTTAAGGGTACATGCATATAAGTTCTGTGGTTCATCTCTTGCCTTGCCCTGTTCCCCTCTTCTGAGGTTTGTCGATCTGTACCCTACTTCTCTGTCTCTGGGTCTATTTTGTTCATCAGCTTGTTTTGTTCATCATATTCCACAAATAAGGGAAATCATGTGATATTTTCTTTCTCTGATTGGCTTGTTTTGCTTAGGATAATGGGAAGGGCAGGACCCGGTTGGCAGAGGGCTGGCTCCTGAAACAAATATTTGGTCTATTCAGTGAAGCATCTTTCTGAGACATTTTTTTTTTCTTGTATAGGAATTAGTGTGGAGGGCGGGAACCAGGCCGATCAGTCAGTGAAGCGGACACTGCTTTATGTTCTCTGTTCCCTTCTCTTACGCTGTTCCTCACAAACACCTCAAAGCCCCATTTCGTTTCATAATAATTTTGTAATACTAAACCCACAATAATGCACATGAAGCACTTAACATGGTGTGTGTCACATAAAAAATATTTAGTGTTTAGCAGTAATGATTAATTTTGGAAGTTATGAAAATTTCTTTACAAAAATGGATGTTAGAAATGTCACATCATTTTCTTTATATTCAATTAAATTTAGCCTCAAGTCGCCTGCATGCTGGTTGGCAGAAAATCTACTATCAGTCATTATTAGACCGTCCCTGTCTCAGTTCTTGGGACCTAATAAAGAAAATAAAGTCAGCCCTGGTTGGTTTGGCTCAGCAGTTAGAGCATTGGCCTGCGGTCCAGAGAGACCTGGGTTTGGTTCTCGCTAAGGGCATGTACCTCGGTTGCAGTTTGTCCCCGGCCCTGGTTGGGTCGTGTGGGTGGCAGCCACTTGATGTGTACCTTTCACGTCGATGTTTCACTCTCTCTCTCTTCCTCTCTCTCCCTCCTGCTCTATCTTACCAAAAAATGAAAAAATGTCCTCGGGTGAGGATTAAAATAAAATAATAAAATAAATAAAATAAAATAATCTAAGGCATGCATGGCTACTTGATGTTAGGGGACCCTGGACACCTCTGCCCTGCATGGTCCTGGGGACTCTGGAGCACACCTTGAGGCCAAAGGCCCAGCCTCCTGTGGGGCAATAATTAGTGGCTCTGCACTAAAGTCTTGCACCCTCACCATTGTGTGAGGGGCCTCAGAATTCGTCCTGGTCTTGGGGGTTCCCGTCTCTCCTGCTGTTTTCTTCTCTCTTCTTTATCACATGTCATGTTTGCAAAGGTTCAGCTCCCTTTACCCTATGGCAGGGTTGGCAGATTTTGCAGAAAACAAAGCAATAACAAGTCACACTGTGAAATGTGAATTTTAGATAAACAGTGAATAACTTTTCAGTGTAAGTTTTTCCCCTGCAATACTTGGGACATAGTTACACTAAAACAAACAAACATTTGTCTGCAATTGATATTTAACTGGGAAACCTACATTTTATCTTGCAACTCTACCCTAAGAGTTACTGCTTTTGAAAGACTCAGGAATAGAATTGTAGGGTTGAGTCTTTCAGTGCAAATCTTCAGTGTGGTAGAGAGAAGACAACCTATATAGACTTAGAAAGGTGCAGGGGAAAACCCACCGTGGACAAACACAGAATAATGTCTATAAATATTCCTGTTACTCTCATCATTATGATCATCCTGTTCATCATCCCCCCTGGAGATGTGCTGCTTAAGAGTCAGTCCCCTTGGGGGAGGCAGTATTAAAGGATCCTTTTCTAAGTACAGTATTAATTAAGATAAAGGAGGCATAGCAAGTCTGCAAGCTGAGGCAGGGGGATAGGAACAGGGGCAGAAGTGCAGAGAGGTACCTCACAGCTTCACTTGCTGGCCTGAGGTGGGCATCTTGGGCAGCCTAGGATGGCAGAATTGATACCGACCTGATTCTATTCAAGTCTCTGCTTTGTCACCACGACCACCATGCTGTGTCACCTGGGGCAGGTTGCTTGACGTGTCTCTGCAGCTCAGACCACTCCTGTGAGAGTCAAACCCAGATGTGCTCCTGAATGTTTCATAGGTACCTCAAAGTCGACATGTGCCATTGGGAACCTATCCCTCTCTCCAGACCTGCTTTCTGTGTTCTTTGTGTTGGTGCGATGACACCACCATCGGCCCAGACCTCCAGGCCAGATCCTTACCAGTCATCCTACACTTGGCCGCCAGTCTTATCCCTGGTGATTGCCAGAATGGGTCAGGTCCACTTGGATGGCTAGGCATGTGCCCTTGTTCCCTTCATTGCTGCCCAAAGTGAGGTCCTTCTTAGACAGGAGAGGGACCATTCCAACTTTTCCCAGGAAGACAAAGTCACTCTCAGGTGGCCAGAGAGAACAGAAAATGACTGTACATTTGGAGGGAGAATTGAGTTAAATATACATCTGTACCTTTTATAATGGCGTAGTGATAGTCCACTCTACCTTCCTTTTCTGCCCACCCCCCCATTAAGGGTTGAGTTTTTTTTAAACAGGTATAATTGATATGTAACATTATATTAGTTTCAAGCATAATGATTCAATATTTATGTATTGTGAAATGATCACCACAGTAATCTAATTAACAGTCAGCCTCCCCCCCCCAAATTCACCCCCCTTTTTTGAAGTCACTTGAATGCATCTCTGTTCCTGTCTATCAAAACGGCATAACAAACAGAAACTCATTTTACTTTCTTTTTCTCAATGGACAGGAGATGTCGACTAATACTAGGGTGGCAGGGTATTATACTAGGGTCTGCTTACACCTTGGACACTTCTTGTTTTCCAGAATTGAAGAAAAATGTATGTTAGAATATGCCACAAGGGCAGTTTCCTGAATGATACACCCATGCGCAGAAAGTTATTAAATCCGTAGAGATTAGAGAACAAGGTAAGAAGGCATTTGAAAATAATTAACCAATCTTCTCTATTCTTGAAATAGCTTCTCTTCCCCAGGAGCACAGAGGAAAGAAGCCAAATAATAGGGGAATGGATGAGAAAGCACAAGACCACTTCATGATTCCTGCTTTTTAAGGTAGAAAAAAATCACTCATAACTGCATGCCCTTTCCTGGTTATGTCACAGGAAGGCACATGGCAAAGGGATAGGAGAAGAAGCAGAGTTATTAGTCATGTTGGACAAAAGTGTTAAATTGTTGGGAAAGGGGGGGAGGATCGCATCTCAATAATTCCAGAGAAATACAACCTAAGTGAAATAATTTCATGATGGTTTTGGATCATTCCAGCCCAGTCAACAGAAAGGTTCAAAATGACCTGTAACAAACAGGTTGATTGTTACAAAATTATCCCAGGAGAAATGCATGTGTGTACACACAATCAAAAACACTATACTTTATATTTTTATGTATTTATATATATAAAATGATATGTGATATATATATATATAGCACTCAAAATGTAAATTTTTGACACTCTCTAAACAAAAATTAGATTTAGAATTAAGTTTGGATCCTAGCCAGCTGTGCTAAGCACCTGATACATGTGATAGGATTTGAATATAGAAGGCAGGTGTTTTCTGCCTTTTGAGTTCCACAAAATTCCAGTCTGTGTGTATGTTTGTGTGTGTGTGCATGCTTATGATTCTTTTCTTCAAAGTTTGCAAGCATCCCCGTCTATTGTGCCTCTCAGATCTCTGGCTGGAAACATAGCTGGGAGCTGATCAATGCCATCCCGGTCGGTGCTGGATCACCGCCAGAACTGATTGGTGAGTGTAATGAAGCTGTACCTTAAGAAACTGTTTACTGAGTGTCTGCTAAGTGCTAAGTACCTTCATGATAATCTGCCAGTTCAGAATTTTATCCATTTTACAATAAGGACTAAAGTTCAGTCACTTACTTGTGGTCACATTTGACCTCCAAGTGACTAAGCTGGAGTTCAGTTCCATGGTGTCGAACTGGAAAGCCCGGGTCTCTCTGTGGTTAGTGATGACATGTGTAAGTGGTTTGGAACAGGGACTCTGGCGCCAGACTGAGTTTCAATCCTGCTTCTGTGGCTTTCTAGCTGTTTTACCTTGGGCAAATTATATAACCTCTGTGGTTCAGCTTCCGCATCCATAAAATGGGAATAATATTATGGACTGATAATGATAATAATATTAATAAAGTTGTCCAGAGGATTAAATCATACAATATGTATAAAGTGCCTATCCCATGCATTGTAAGACCTGATCTGTATTGGTGGTGACATTACTGTTATTCTGAATGGGAAGTGTCCAGGGTACAGATGCTCATCGAAGCCAGGCAGTCAGGATTGCTCCCTCCTCGGAGGTCCAGAGTTTTCCAACAAGCCCATGTTTACTTTCCAGACTCTTTGGGAAAACCTGTGAGCCTGGTGTGAATGGGATGGCTTTTCACTTAGAATCACCTCATCCAAAATCATAGACATATCTCCCTCCTGGGAAATATAAATTATTTGATTCTAATGTTCAAAATACACCTTCTCTGAATGCCTCCCACCATGGCGCCTAAGTGAGGGGCTTTCCACCTCAAAATGAGGTCATAAAGACACAATTATTCTCTTCCTCAGAGTAGACACGACCAGGCTCATTTACAAAGTTACTCAGCTGTGACTTGGCCACTTAAATAACCCTATTGTCTAAAGATATTCCTCGCTGCAGCAGTTTACCCCCAGGAACCCCCAGGAACCGTGTTACAGAGAAATACAAATAAATACAAGTACGTTCTGCACCAGTGGTGTTACAGTGCTATATTTTGTCAGTTATAAATTATATCTGGTCTTTGGTGGGAGGGAGCCAACAATTCCGTTGCCCAAGAAAGAATTTCATAAGAAATAATAGACCCTCATAATTTGGAAGTCTCATATGCTGGTTTGATTTTGTTCTGGCAGATTTTAGAAGCAAACAGTTCTCTGAATGCCTAAAAGTAATGCCTAGGATTCTGTGTTCACATATTTAAGCTATGTATTTAGATACCATTTAAGCATTCCAGGGTGTTAAGGGTGTTTACAAAGGAAACTGCTGGAGGCAAATTCAGGCAGTTCCTTAAATTAATAATGCTTTTTTCCGCAGTCCAGTTTTTCCATCCCGTTCTGCTACAGCCAGAGTGCATCTTCTCCATTTATTCAGGAGATAATGATAATTTCTATTTACACGCTGCTTTTCATCTGGAAGCCGCCCCCCCTCCATCATGGTCTGCCCCCTTCTGCATGGCAACAGGGAATGCAGTCTGCAGCATTCACTCATTGGTCAGTGAGGAGAAGAGACACCTCAAAGCAAACACTGAAATAAAGAGGCTGAAAGAAAGGCAGGAGGAAAAGAAGGAAACTCAACATGTTGGCATGTTTGCTTAGGAGAGGGGCCTGGCCCAGAGAGCAAAGTATTCTTCCAGAACCACACCTGCACTTTTGTACGAATAAGTAGTGTTTAGGGGCTTGGAGCTAGACACACCCACATTTAAGTGTCTTTAGTATAATCATGTGACCTCTTTGAGACTTGTTTTTTTCATCTGTTAAAGGAGTACAATATTTCCTACTTTCCTGGCTTGTGTGGGTGTGTATAGTATGTAATAAGGGTTAGTATATGATTGTTAGTATTTGCTGTCTCATTATCATAGTGTTGCTATACTATTACTGTCATTATTATCTATACAATTACATCTGATGGGGGCTGTACCCTTCAAAGGGGCCACTCTCTGCCTGGCTCTACCTGCCTATGTCTTTAGTCCCATCAATAGAGACAATGTTGAGGTTTACACAAAAGAGAGCAGGGTTTTATCATCCACAAGCCTAAATTACAATGTATCCTTATGGGCCAAGGAGAACACTTGGTGTTCCATTAGCATGGACTCTAACAAAAATACTTTAGACACTAATCTTCAAATTTTAGTATGCAAAACTGTCATCTGGAGGAATTTGAAAATATGCAGATTGCAGGGCCCTGTCCTGCATTGTCAGGTACAGTACGGCAGCCCAGTAATCTGATTTCTCGTGGTTCCCAGGTGGTGCTGATGTTGCTGCTCGGGGACTACACCTTGAGTCCTGCACATGAGCTTCTAATTACCATCTTGGAAGCCATTAGCAGTCTAATCTTCGAAGGGTGTTTTGTATTTGAGGCCCAGAGAGTCCGGAAGAGGCTGGGGCATCAAAGGTGAAGTCAGGGATAGGGTGAACACCTGCAGAAGCTGAAGGCGGAAAGGGGAGGGTGGGTATCAAGACCCCATGCCACCTAGTTCACAATCTGCTGGGACTCTTGACTTAGGGTTTTTCTCCTTTCTCCTCTTCCTCTTGGCTTCCTCACTCTTTAACCACTCTTATCTTTGTGGGTTTCCTCTTCTTTCTACCAAGTCACCGCCAGATGGGCCTGATGAGGGACATGGGAAGAGTTTTCTCAGGTAGTAGAAAGAGCAAGCATAATGGCCTAGAGGTTAGGTCACAGGTACTGAAAGCAGTTCAACTTGGTAAAGCCTAGAAAGCAAAGAAATTCCAGCTTGAGAAGATGCCCTGGATAACAGCCACGAACTGGACTTGATTCTAAGTACCGGTGGAAGCTACCAAAGGGTCTTAGCAGGGGAGTGACACTAAGTGCTTGTCGTGTGGGCCTGCACTGTGAGGAGCTGGCTGGAGGAGCCGAAGCCTGGACTTAGGGGGACCAGAGATCAGGTGTCCAGGCACGAGGCAATGGTGGCCTAGATTAAGCTGACACGGCGGGAAGGAAAAGACTTGTGAGTCCTCGTCTTGCTGTAATAAAGTTCTTGAATAATATCTGTCCTTTATTCTAGTGGTGTGTCCCCCCAGTGGCTCCCATTGTGCATCAGAATTAGCTGGTAGGCTTACTAAAGTATGTATGGCTGCATTTCAGTACTCATGGCTGCATTTCAGTACTCACAGACTTTTTGATTCAGTGAGTAAGGGTGAGGTCTGAGAATTTCTGACAAGCTCCCAGAGGTTGCTGCTGCTGCTGGTTCTGGGACCACACTTTGAGAAACACTGCTTTATTCCTGCCTTTAAAAAAAGAGGATTATTGGGCCTTTCCAGGTGAGCGTGTTCTCAGCTTTTGGTAACCAGGATCTTGGTGTTTAAACAAAACATCGAATCTACTTGCTAAGACTCTACCCCTCAGGATCTGCCCTAGCTCACCAGGCTCAATTAATTTGTCTTCATGAACCATCGGCCTTGCCCTAACTTTTCCAAAAACTGCTTCCTCTTAGCCTTCACTTGGCTTACACAGCAAGTGGGACCTGCTCATCCCAAAGTGATCCTAATGAACTCTCTCTGGGTCAACTCCCGGAGTAAATGACTTGGATAACCCAGCATGCCTGTAATACTTTATTTATTTAAAGATTCTGAGCCCTCCTACCCCACAATCTTGTGCTGAACCAGGACAAACCAAAAAACAATTAAGAGTTTAAAAATGTTTCTTTATTCCACAAGTTGCTTCTTTGTTCTCGGACTCCTTCTGTGTGTCTTTAATTCTCACAGATGGTCAACCTTTCTTGATTTCAATTTTGGCAAGAACCCTCCTGGCCCATGCAGGAACACATTAAACATTCTCTGCTGATGGTACTAGAAAACAAAAGTTAACTGTAAGATTGCTGTCTTGGTCAGTTATTATACTGTTCTCTCACTTTGGAAGGGTTAGTAAGAGTATGCATCAGTCACAGGCCTTCTTTCTTTCCTTTATTCTCTATTTTTTAAAATGGTTTTTTTATTTTTATTTTTTTGAGAGAGAGAGGAAGGGAGAGGGAGAGAAAGAAACATTGATGAGAGCGAAACATAGACTGCCCCTTGCACGTCCCTCACTGGGAATCGAGCCTGAAACCCAGGCATGTGCCCTGACCAGGAATCGAACCAGCGACCTCTTGGTGCATGGGACAATGCTCAACCAACTGAGATATACCAGCTTGGCTTTCTTTCTCTTTTAAAATTTTTTTCCGGACTCAATCCTTGCAGTCTAGGTGTTTTGCAGCTTGGAATATCTTGCCACAAAATTGGTGTGGTTACCATATCTACTGCACTGAATATATATTCATGCTTCCTATGTGCCCTCCAGAGACATGAAGGCTATTGTGATCTCTGCTGTACCTTCAGCTCCCTGTATGATCCAGCAACTTGCCACACAGTGACTTTGGGGTATGAGAATGGGTTCCTTAAAGCACTCCCCTGGCATTGGTGACACGGTGGAGGAAAGGAAGGGGAAAGAGCAGCAGAGGAAAGCAGTGTCAGTACTCTTTGGTGCTATACTGCAGTCGGTTGCTTTCGCAGTGTCACCCAAGTGGAAGAGACGAGGACACCCCAGGGGAGAGATGAAAGAGGGGGAGATGCAGGGGAAGGTAGGTTCAGAGCTGAGTCTGAGAAAAGATCCCATTATCCATTATTATGCAAACAAATGGTTAAGAAGGAAATGAATGAGAGAACTGACAGTGAAGATGATTTCGTGTCAGAAAGAAGACTGGACTCAAGGGCTCTTCTAGTTTCAGGGGTCACTCAGTTACAATATACTGCTGTATTCCCTCAAGTGGAGTCTATAAATCAAATTGCTTAAAGTGACTCTAATTTTCGCATTGATTTCATTATTAAACTTACTTTGCAATGTAATTTTATAATATAAATATACTTACATATATTTATATGACATACACCTAAATATATATATTTATACCATATAAATATATTTACACTGTAATATATAAGTGATTCTGTTATGTAAGTTATTTTTATAAATTATGTAAATTATTCTAATGAACTGAGAACTTTTTTTTTTTTTAATCCTCACCCAAGGACATTTTTCCATTTTTTGTTCAGGTAGAGTGGGAGGGAGAGAGAGGAACAGAGAGAGAGAGAGAAACATCGACGTGAAGGGACACATCGAGTGGCTGCCACCCGCACAACCGACCAGGGCTGGGGACAAACTGCAACCGAGGTACATGCCCTTAGCGGGAACCGAACCCGGGTCTCTCAGGACCGTAGGCCGACGCTCTAACCGCTGAGCCAAACCGGCCAGGGCTGAACTGAGAACTTTTGATGAGGAAGGGGTCAAGTTGAAGGCTAGCCCATGGCATGTGGGACATTTTAGAGAATTGGTTGGGATTTCACTTTTTACATTTTCCTTACTTTTGTTCTTATAACCTGATCCATTAATGAGGGGATCCGTTTTTTTCTTTTTTTTCCCCCCTACAATTGATTGAGGCAAGAAATGTTTATTTCATACTAAAAGTCTCCTCTTTTCATATTTATAACACTCAAATTTAATCTCCTAATTTTTGGTTTAATTTCAGTATAGAATTTTTATTATTAATTTGGCTTGCACAAGTTTGGTAATTTATGAATTTCCATTTTCAGATAGGATCACTTTAAAAAAATAAAACTCAATCACAAAATTTTTCAAAATTGAGTTCTGAAATGTTTGTTCACTTAAACAAAGTTGCATTAAGACCTTTAGAAACACCAATTTAAAAAAAGAATGAATTGCAATTTCAATATCACTACAACGTAAGTTGAATATTTGTTGTACTAATCAGAAATACTTTCTGTAAGGGTCTGGGAAACCTCACTTTTAGTCTAGGTCAAATTATCTAGATGATTTGAAGGTAATATTAAAGTGATTTTTTTTTTTTTTTTTTTTCCTGTCATGGATTTCCCTCAATCGAGTCTGGCCTTTTTCCCATTGTGTCTGAGTTAGAGGGGTTTGACTGTATGAAGCTCTTCAGTAGTCCTGGTTTACAATATTACACTTCACCAATAGGTGTCACTGTCTAACACATGATCTATTCAAACAAAAAAATTCCTATGTATGTATTTTAAGGTTCTGTAATCCTAATTAATTCCATACTTTATCAGTGTGGAAGGGTTGAAACTTTGAGCATTAAGTTTCCATAAAACAAGGGCTCCAGAGGATTTTGGGGGCAGGGGAAGGAAGCAAATTATGTATAGAGTTCTAGTATTTTAGCTGTTTCAGGGAGAAGTTAGGAGAGCGCACAGATCTGAAACTCTTTGACGTTCAGAGATCTGTCACCATAAGTAACCTTTAATGACTGCCTGTTGAGGCTTACTTGCTTTTTTATTTAATTTAATTTATTTATTTTTAACTCAGCCAAGGCCTTCAAATAATAGTGGAGAATCAATTAATTCAAATTCTATTCCAAGTGGTAACCAAACTTTAAGGTTCAGAAAGATTTTTTGTCCTGTTACAAATAGCTGAGCCAGGATACCCCATCTTTGTCAAATATCAGTAGTGTGGTAGACACATGTTTTCTGATGAGTAAAGGAGTTGACCTTGAACACTTGACAAAACAGACAAAATTATCTGCTTGAAGGTTTGAATGCTGAGGTGACTTTCTTCTGGATGATCTAAGAGGGAAGTGGCTTTTTTTTTTTTTTTTACAGTTTTAGAGAACCTCTTAGAAAGTTTATTTTTCTTCAGTGAATTTTTTGGGAAAAAAATGTTTTGGACATTTAGAACATACATAAAATTAGAGAGAATAAGATAATAAAACCTCTTTATGCTCATTACCTAGATTCAATAATTATCAGCATATGGCCAGTCTTTTTTCATCTATACCATCTCTTTTATGCCTTAACCCTACCTACTGGATCATTTTGAAGTAAATGCTAGACACAATATCATCCTCTCCTACATATTTCAGTATGTACTTCTAAGAGACAAGGACACTATTTTCTTAACCATTCTTATACCAAAAAGAAAAAAGAAAGAAAGAAAGAAAGAAAGAAAGAAAGAAAGAAAGAAAGAAAGAAAGAAAGAAATTAACGTTATTTCTTTAATATCCTCCAGTATGATCTCAGTATTCAACTTTCCCTATTCTATATTTAAAAATTGGTTTATTTGAATCAAGATTCAAATAAAGTCCACTTATAGCATTTGGTATTTCATAATACTCTTTTAATCTGTATCAATTTCCTCCCTTTTTAAAAAAATGTCATTTATCGGTTGAAGAAATTAGATCTGGTGTCCCATAGAATATCCTACATTCTGGGGTTGGCATATTGCATCCCTGTGTTTTCATTTGATGTGTTCATCTATACTCTGTGCATTTCCCATAAACTGGTAGTTGTATCTAGATGCTTGATCATATTCAAGCTCAATTTTTGGTAAGAACATTTTATAGGTGATGCTGTGTACTCACAAGTATATCACATAAGAGGCACATGATACATAGCACACTTTTTCTCTTTTATATTTTATTTTACCTTCTTTTATTTTATTTTTTGAAATGTTATGATTGACTAAAAGCTTAAGATGTAGTCAGCCTGATTGATACATCACTACCCACGTGACTGTAGTAACCTTTGATGGCCATTGCCTATGAGGAACAGAGTGAAGAAATAAAATGGAGTCACTATCATCAAGCTTCTAAATTACTAAAATCAAGTAGGTTGAGGCATGAGGTAATGATTCCATTATTGTTTCAAGTAGCCTGGGAACTGAAACTTTTGAACTTTACAGTGCCGCATCAATGCCTGGGTATACTATTCAAACGTACAGACAGTACTCTGATTAACCCTGAAGGACTGAGGAAAGAATGCTCATGTACCCAGACCACCTGACACCCCTTATCCAGACCACAGGTCATCTAGAGGATTGCCATTGCGGATCAATCAAAGGCTAGGAATGCAGGACTGGCCCTTCTCAAGAATGTACCTTTTACTATGAGAACTCTCAGCTTTTCTTTTTTCTTCAGAACACTCTGGGTATTGCCTAGTTGTGTTTCTGGTTGGCAAACCCTAAGACCCTTGAATAGGTCTTTATCATTTATTTCTAGCCCAAGCCTCCATGTTCCTTTTCAGTTTGTTGGACACCTGGAGTTTTATTAGAGGCTACAAAATATAGATATTCTAATTTAATCAGTTCTTCTGTAGTTACTGAGTGGCATTCTTCTATAAAGAAGAATTTTTTCCTCGTCAATGATTTGATTACCTTGGAATACAGTTACTCTAGGAAAGGTAGGATACATGCTTGATTTCCTCCAACCCCTTTATTTATCATATTTCAGAATGACAGGTTGGTGCTCTCAACAACGTTCAAATGGAACCAATGAGATTTTTAAAAAATTTCATTATAACCTCATATATTTAAAAAACATATATGATGTGTTTTAATCTCATAATTATTATACGTTTTGATGCACAAACTCTTTTATCTTTGTCCAGTGGGAGTCCTTTTAACTTGTCTCCTATTATCTCTTGACATAACTCCAGTGAATGTGGATAGCTTCTTTGCTTTCCAGGATGAAAGGATGTTCCAGGTTTACATTGTGCATTTACTGCACCAGACTTAGAATCAGCCATCTCTCTAAGGATATCAGGTTCTTTTTCCTGGAAATGGTAGTTAGAAAACACAGTATGGACACAAGGGGCGCCCCTTGCCACTGAGTTGTTTATTGCTTCCAGACCTTTTATGTGAACAGAGCTAGGTAATAATTTTTTAAAAATAAAATACATAATGAGTATATTAGACTTTTGATTCAAATGCAGGTCTACAGATCTCATTGACCTGTATTTCCTTTAACTATGCCTCAGGCTTTTATAAGATCCAGCTTAGGTAAAATTGAGTTCATATTTAGTTTGGGTTTAGTGAGGTATATTAATGTGATTTTTTAAGTCACTTTGGTGTAGTTAAGCTATTGCTAGCCATCAGTGTATGAATTACTTCTGTGGTTCTTGGAAGCAGAAACATGTGGATACTGGAGAAAAACTAGGCTTGCAATGTATGGAACATGAAGCTGATCCCTGGAAAATTCTTCCAATTCGTAGACATGTTTAATTGTTAGTAGAGAATACTCATCAATACCTAGTCAAAATGAAAAGTGCCCTGCTGTCAGGAATTTATTTGATAATGCAGTATATATACAAATAAAAAAGCAGCATACATTTTTTAAAAATTTATGGTAGTCATGCCACATAAAATTTGTCAAAATTCCCATGTTTGTAGGGTGTGAACTTACAATGGGGCTACAAAAAACAACCCATATTTTTCTGAAGTTGCATATTTTATGCAACTCCACTATCAATAATAAAAATAATTTTTGATGTGTCACTCTAGAAAGTATTAAAATATCTTTCTTCTCATTACCAAAAGTTGTCCTTATTTGAAGAGATGAAAAAATTGCAACCCAAACCATACAGTTTAACATTATAAAGGTATCTTAGGTAGTTAATGAATAAGATTATTTTGGGTTATATGATAGTTGAATATTTCCCAGCTATTTAAAATTTGTTTGTTGTGATTTTTTTCTTCTTAATCTGAACAAATGTTCACTTCCATACCTAATTTTATATTCTTAATTTTAATATTATTATTTTTAAAGTGAGCCCCTAAAATTGCAGAAATCTTAGATTCCCCGCAAATTTTAGAGCTGCCAGGTGCTGGTTGTTTTTATTTAACCCTTTCCAACTTTTAGCCCTTCTCTGCTCCATTCTGTGCTGTGGGACCTCTATAGATTGCCTTAGCTGGTGTTAACCAAAGAACTGGAATTCAAAAGGAAAGAGAAAAAGGTTGGGCCATTTACTCCTTGGCTTTCCTCTTGTCTCTCACCATAGTTAGAACAGTGAATGTACTTCTCCAAGGCTTCAGGCCTTGGTGGAAGGCCCTAACTCCGTGGTTTTAGCTCTTATGGGACGGCAGTAACAGCATTTCTTCATTTTCCCCTTAGGGCCCTGGATGTAATGACATTCTCCCAAATGCCTCACCATCATTGTTGATGTCCTTAATCCTGTTCAAGGCTTAAGTAATAGTTCCCTTGATAAATTCTTTTAGTTAAACTTTTTCAAGTGTGCCATTTGTTTTCTGCTGGGACTGAGACAGATATTGAGGTTAAGCCTGAGTAGAGAAGCTGGAATATGGAATTAGCCAATGTTATTGGCTCCTTCTGATCCACATAGTATCTCAGCTTGCACTTCCCTTTTTGTCTGAAAGTGTGTTGTATCTGGACCCTGTTCAGGGCATGGAACATTCTGGCAGGGGAGGAATCTCCTGTGCTTATATTTTAGGCTTCACTGGGATACCACATATCTACCCACCCCCAAGGGCATTCCTTTTCCCTGGGGTGTCAACACTGCATAGCATATGAGTTTTTGATTTTCAAAAATACCTATATTCTGTTCTTTCTCTAGTATTTAGAATTATTCTACTTTTGCTGCTCCCATAGGTGCATCCTTCTTCCTTCCTCCTCTAGTACCTTTAGTATAATATTTGCAACTAGTGTAGGCATTTGTTTTATACAGAGAAATTATGATTTCAACTAACTTATGTTTCGCATCTTGCAAAAATCCCTGAGGCAAAATGCTGAGGATTGGAATGAAATGGGGAAAAGGAAAAATACAGGGAAAATCACACAAATTAAAGTTATGTTATTATGCCCCCAGACCACCCAAAATTGTTGCAAGGTGTTTAACAGTATGATACAAAGTGTTTCTTGGAGCCTACATGGGGCACATCTTGGTATGCTCACTTTCAGATTCATACTCTGTCTCTCTCTGCCCTGCTTTCTATTCCAAGGAACTATATTTCTCAAGCCTCTAGTCCTCTAGCATCTGTGCAGATTTCATACACTAGTATGAAACAGGACAAGCCGGATATTCTTCTTCTCCTCTTTACTTTTATTGGCTTCTGTGGCAGTATTTCTGTGCCTCTTCTATGGGTCCCAATCCAACAGCTGGAAAACATTTGTTGCCATAGTCCCACTGGAAAGGCCCAATTGGATTCCAATTTATACCCAGTAGCCACCCTCCTGGATTTGGGACACAGCCTCCTCTCTGTTCCTCTAGCTCTAGGGTAGTAGCAGTTTTGTGTTGTTGCCAGTCTCTTCGATGCCTCATCATCTTTTTGGTTCTTTAGTTCTTTCACCACTTATATAATCAGTTTCCTAGATTGGATTCTATCTGTTTGAGATACCTCAAGTGGTTTCTGTGTTCTGATTGAAATCCTAATGGTATATCTTGTTTCTGCTCAATGGGGGGATTTGCTTTTCACTGAGATCCCCATCTTTGTCAGAGAGGGCTTGTTTGTAAAAAAGAGCAATGCAATCAATTAATCTAGTTTAAGTAAAAGAAGATTTATTGCAAATATACATACAGAGCTCATGAAACTCAAGATTTATTGCAAGTATATAGAAAATGAAATCTGTTCTACTTTCTACTCTAGATAGGCTTAACCCTCAGATGATAATATGAATAAGTGGATCAAACTAAGCCACTGCTGATTATTTTACTGCAACCCCAGGTCAGATTATACAGTGGTCCTGTAGAAAACATTTACCTCTTTCAATTTTAAGGTTAGTTTCAAGCAGTGTTCTTGCCAATGGGGAAAATGTGGTATGTAACTATATGATTTATTATCCGCTTAGACTTTACCAGAGACAATGGGGGACGTAACAGGTCAGTGGTATTCAGAATACTCTCCATAATACAGGTTTATGTTAACTCTCAAATTTTAAATTCTTTTGCTTGCTGACTTTTTTTTACCCTATGTAATTAATTCCTCCCATACTTCTTTTCATACTTCTTCTATTTTATTTTTACTTTATCTTCAAGTATTTTTCTTATTATAATACATTATAAAGGGCAATGAGCTCTGTGTCCCAGGAGAAAAGAATGGATTATGTACAGACCTTCTAGTCCATTTGGCCAAACTCCAATTATAATTAAGAACTCTCATTTCATTTCATGTAAATATTGTCCACTTACCCTCTTATTAGTTTAGCTATTTCCATAAGGTCTGAGGAACTTGAAATATTTCTTAACTTCACTGAATATACACGTTATTTTTAACTGTACCTTCTTCCATGCAATAGTTTCCAATTCTGATCTATACTGCTTTCTCAAGTTATGTCATACAATAGGCCAGAACCAGGGCAGTCCTAAGCGATCTTAGCAGTAGAAGTGTGTGGTTTTCATTGCAGCAACTCAGCGTTAATATGTTTAAACTCTGATCTGATTCTAGTTCTGTCTCTTAGAGAGCTGATAGAATGATAGTAGATGGCCTAAGATCAAAGGCAACCACTCTGTCCTTGTTTCTTATTTGTACCTAGTTGGTAAGGGATTTGTTCATGATCTTAGTATTTTTCCTATTTCTTCTTCTCCAAATAATGACTTTTCTTCTATATACTTTAAGAAGTAAAAATAACAATTCCAATACTAGTCACTTCAACAAGAGGAGTATGATTACTTTTTGTAAAAATGGGACTTCTTGCAGTGAAGTACCGTACACTTCAGAGAATGTGTAATTTCAACTTGGTTGGCTGTCACATTATTACCGAACACCCTCTCCCGTCTTGACTCTATTGCACAGGGTCATTGGTCTAGATATGCCCTCCAGAATGCTGCCAAGAAAGGGAATCTAGGTTGCCTCTGTTGGGGCTGACCTGGAGATTTACAATTCCTGAACCCACATAACCAGTTTGTTTAGATTTGTTTTGATGTTCCATAGAACTAGAAAGCTGCCCATCAAAATTACTACTGGTCACTTGTTCATTGGTTGGTTCACTCATGTTAAATAATTGTACAACCAATCACTAGTAACTAAAATAAGGGCATTGAGGTCTGCTAATGGCTGAACCACAGGTAGCAGGAAAGGCCTGGAAACAGCTGCAGTTGTTGAACTTAAGTAAGCATCACATGTGGACCACGGACCCAGACAGTGGAGATTACCAAAGAACAAGGGTCTAGGAAAGGCTCCATGATAGCAACTCTTGCTAAGATGCCACCCTCTTTAGTTGGAGAACTAGGCTACTTGGGGAACAAAAGCCTACTCATATTAGGGAAAATGACCAGGTAGAAGTGCTAGCTTAAATATTTATAATGGGAGAATCAAGCTTGTTTGTGTGGTAGACAGTTGAATGGGTTTTGATGAGAGATGCAATAATTGTGTGTGTGTGTGTGTGTGAGCGTGCACATATGATAAGATTTTCTAAAAGGTACTTGTAAAGGTAGGAAGAATAGAAACTCTTCCTACCCCAAAGTATATAGAGTATTGTCACGTCCTTACCTGCTACTCCCACCCACAACATTGGGGCTGGACTAAATGTAGATCATGGCAGAATTGAGCAGAAGACCAGTTATAGATCAGAGAAAACACAGATTATGAACAACAGGAACTATGTGTAGGAGTAAATAAACAGTTTCTAGATAAGATACACCATAGCCATATTTCTGCAAAGTATTTTGACTGAAAGGAAAGCCTCCTTAAAAATCAGCTGATGAGACTCATTAAAAGTCCGCAGTTAGAGTGATATCAGACAGGATCTGAGAATTCTCTTCACTGAGTAACCAAGAATCTAGTATATAAGAAAATCGCAATTTAGAGTCTATGAAAATCTTCATAAAACATAAAAAAAAGGACCAAAGAATATGAAAGCAAAAATCTGAATCCTGTCAGGGCAGAGATGTTTCACCTACCATGTGACAAGAGGTTTCCACCAGCTTCTTATGAAGCAGAACTTGGACATTAATATCAGATACCTTTTTTATATTTTTATATTTATAGTTTGTAGAAGATAACAGTGTATAATTTTACTACTCCCTTTAGCATTATTTCCTATAGGGTTGAGACATTCGTGACTTATTAATTTTTATTGCCTTCATAAAAAACCCCAGTTAAGAAACCCATCCAAGTATTGTTGAAGATAGAGATCAACACCAGATGATCTTAGAGGATTTCCATGAAGAATCTGCTTTTCAGAGTGCTAAGACCACTTTGGGAGCACCCCACCAAGCATGCTGCTAGTGTGACTTTCTTCAGACTAGGGATGCCAAAGGCCCATATAAGAATTAAAGGAGAAACAAATTTCCATTAGAACCAGTAGCTAGAAACAGCTATAAGTTCTAGCAAAGTGATTTGATACTGGATGTTGTTTCAGTTAAATGATGCCTACACATAAATAGGTTATCTGTGTACAGTACCCAAGAAACTCAGCCCATCACTTAGTAGCTGTGTGACCTTAGACTGGGCATTTAGCCACTCTGTGCCTCAGTTTCCATCTTTATAAGTGGGATGCGTATAATAACTCTTTCTGAGTTGTTATGAGGATTTGAACATGTGGAAAGAACATTCAGTAAATATTAGATAATATTCATTACTAATATTGATAAATATTTTTATCAATAATTAATTTCACTGAAATAAAGGCTGATAGGAAATTTAAAATTCTTGATATGTGTTTAGAAGCATGGCTTTTAGTCATGTCATGGCTCTGACAATTATACTTGAAGTGAGTTACAGAATTTTAGAGATGGAATATGGGAGTGATTTTGAGATTATCTTATTGAATTTCCTCAATATATGGGAAGAAATTGAGGCCAGAGGATTCTTGCTTAAGGCCACACAGCTAGCTGGTAGCAGCTTGCGTTTCATTCTGCTGTTTCTCTTAAATGAACGTGGCTCTTAGTTTTCTCATGTGGAACTCAGGTATTACATTACATTAATTTCACTCCAAATTTGATTAAAACATAGGTTCTTTTAAAGTGCATATTATTAATTTATCAACAGATATTTATGTCTAAATCTGAACTTGTGCATATTCTGTAACAGCGATCCCACTCCTAAGTATGCAATCCACATTAATATATATATACCAAAAGATATGCACTAGAATGTTCTTAAGAGCACTATTTGTGTTACCCAAACCTGGAAACTGCCTAAGTGCTCATCAGCAGTTGACGAGGTAAGTGAACTAGTGCAGTTACACAATAGCACGTGATGTAGTAGGGAAAAGGGTGAACTGCAGCTACCCACAGTATTGATGAATTTCAGCAGTATAGTGTTGAATGAAGTCATCCCAAAACAGTTTATATTATGGGATTACATTTATATAGAGTCCCAAAATAAGCAAAACTAAACTCTGCTGTTAGAACTGGGGATGATGGTTACTCCTGTGGGTGGTAGTAAGTAGGAAAGCGTACAGAAGTGTTTCTGTGGTGCTGGTAATGTCTGCTTCTTGTTCTGAGTTCTGATTGCATAGATGTGTTCAGGCTGGGAAAATTTAGTGAGTTTTATACCTGTGAAATGTGTGCTTCTCTCTATGTACATTGTACTTCAATTAAAAAATAAACAGTAAAACAAAAATAGTTTTTGTTGTTACCCACTAATCCTGGTACTGGGGATAATCTCAGGAATGAATCTCACAATATTCCTGCCCACATGGAAGCTATTTTTGGTGGGAAGTAGAGGAGACAGATATGTGCAATGAAGGAAATTTAATGTTATTGTGAAACTGTAGAAGGACAGTGCTTCTGCATTTATTAAGCAACTACTTTGTAATTGCCATTGTTGTCTTCTAGTGTATAGTTAAACATTTGATAGTGCATCATCTTTCATTCTGTCTCTCAGACCTTTGTAATATTATTACTTTCTTTTTTATCTGTAATGCTTTCTTTTTTCTTGGCTGCTGCTGATTTCCAAGTGGTTTTAGACTCATTTTTCATCAGTATGTCAGTGGACATCTGCCAATTACCACAAAGTGTTCATTTCTGATAAAGGAATAGAAACAGAGCAAGCTAGAAAAACCTGCTTTGGCAGCCAGTGGTATATGGGACCTATTAGAGCCATTTAAGTGACCTCAGCAGTGATCTGTTTACAAAGGAAAGACCGTTTGCTTTCTAAGATCTATTGCCCATTTAGTGACCTCACTGACAAATGTAACATTGTTCAATATTATTTTCTCATGTTTCTGAAGTTGTACTTTAATTGCCTTTCAGACAAAAGGGACTCTTTAATTATTATGCTTAATTGTGCAGAGAGAACAGTTAAAAAACAGGGATATACATTGATGTTCCAATGTGCTTTTATGGAATAAATGAAGTCCAAGAAGCAAAAGAAATATGCTGAGAAAAACGGGTGAAGAACTCTGGGAATGTACAGAGACTTTTATTGGGACCACGTATAAGGGCCCCAAGAGAAGCAAAGAAAGATGCTAATTAAGGGGCAGAATACAGTATGTTTTCCTTGATCACTTCTGATTGTTCATGTCAAAATGTCCCTGTGGACTGAGGGAATACACAAAGCCTCTAGCTTGAGTCTTTAATAAGGTTTATGGTATTATTTAATTTTAAGTTTTATGAATAGTCTATTACTTAACAATGGTTCCTTTTATGGGATTTGTAATAGTTGTGATCCCATCCCCTTGTGTTCTGGTAGTTTTTCTTTTCTTTCCCCTCTGTCAGCAGTGGGTGTGTGGCCCCTGTTGGCCATTTTGCACAGTGTGGCTCTGGCCACAGGTTACAGTTGACTGGAGGCGGGAAGAGCACGTTTCAATCCGAGCACCTTGTGGTCATTGATTGATCAAGACGTGGGCATCTGACCCAAGCTTGGGCAACTCCTTCCTTAGGAATTTTGAGCTGAGTCTTAGAGGACAGGTTGGTTCCTCTTTGGATGGTATATATGTACATGTGAAGGCTGACTGTAGACATCTTTTTCTGTCACGTGCCATACTTTGTAACAGTAACGATTGCTACATGTGCACAGTGGGGAGAAGGATAGGGAGGTAGATGTTCTTGAGGTCATTCTACTTCCTAGTTTCTGCCCATTCATGAGGCCAATGGGGCATTTCTTTACTTAGATTCCATGAGAACATTAATTGGCCTTAGATGGCAGAGTGGGTTTCTCTACTTGCAAACAACAGTCTGTGTACTACAGTGGCCTTACTTTGCACGGACTCTCTTCTGCAGACAGTAACATATGGGTCACCACTGTTAAACCCAGTTGGTCAGCTCAACTCCCTTTTGGAATGAAGTGGTTTAAATAAATCTAAAAAATAAAGTAGTAAATAAATATTTTAGAATTCCTAAGAAGGGTGTATATGTCATTTTACATTTGGAATTACGTTTCACTGAAGGATGAAGATTAATTGTAGAAATCATTCCATGTTAACGCTAAAAGGGATCTTCACTCCAGATCTTTTGTGGCTTAGAAAAGTGGGGCCCAGGGATGCCAACAGGCCTATTCAGATTTTATGGTTCATCAGTCCTAATAGGGCTTTTCCCCTGGGACCGTAAAGAGCTTATACATAGGCCCCTACAGAATCTGAACCTGAAAGCGGAGAGCTAAATTCCAGAGAGAGTGGAAGCCAGAGGTGATGGGGCTCGGGGGAGCATTTCTGTGGAATGCATGGAGAGAGGAGTTGTGAATTCAGTATCGGGTCCCCAGGCACCAAATTCCATTGCAGGCCCTCTTATTGCCTGACCCATCATGCTACTGTGTTTTAGAAAATGCTTCAGCAATCTGCATTTTTGCAATTGCTACCTACTTCTCTCTGTCTTCTAAACTCAAAACTCTTTACTTCCTCCCATAGTTCCTCATCTCTCTATCTCCTCAGAGGACCCCTTTGGTCAGGACTGAATGAGAAAGTCTCTTCTTCATCAGCTGTCAGAGGAAGGTGTGAGTTGTTGAGATTGCAGACAGGGTGTGGATCAGGATGCACTTTGGAAGAATATGTTCTCGAAAGGGAAATAAATCGAGAAATTCTGCATAATGAACTCATCTAGTCAGAGGTCATGGAGAATTAACCAGAAATTTGTACATTTTTGGGGGGTTGGCAGAGGATACGTCTCTGATTTTCAATTTTACTTCTTAGATGGTAAAGTTACTTGACCTCTCTATACCTCACTCAGTTCATCTTTTTAAAGAGGGAACAGGCTCAAATATGCAGTTGTATGGCTGACATGAGAAGACACACATGCAGAATTTAGCACAGTAAGCACTCACTATATGTTAGCTATTAAAACCAGGAAGGAATAATTTTTATGAAGGCAAAATAATGACTCTCACAGAGGTATAAAACAAACATGTGTCAGAGATTTTATTTAACTTATTATTAAATGAATACAACCATTTCAAAGGGGAAATCGAAAGATCCAACTATTTATAGACCAGGAGTATTGAAATTAACTGCTCTAAACAGTGCATAATTTTCTATTGGAGGCACCCAGTAATCTTTTTTGCTTGTTCAAAATTCCCTGACATTGCTATAATTATTATTAATTCGTCTTAGCTGAGTTCCTTCATTCATGCCCACTTATCAGGAAGGGTTCTACTTTTGACATACCATAAATCTCATGTGCCCAAAACCCACATTTACAATATAAATATTCCTTCTCATTCCAGGTAGATTTTGCAATAGAGTTCTTCTATTACAACCCCTTATTATCAAGCCTTCAATTCTTGGCCATAACTTACCAGCTTGGATTAAAGTCAAAGGATGAAAAATATGTTGAGGCTTAAACAAGAAAGAAAAACGGAAGTGGTCTTGCTGGCAATTTACCCATTTAGAAAATGTCTGGGGCTAAGAAAACTAAATTCACTGTTGGCAATGCATGCTCAAGCAAGAAAGTCTATTTGGTGTGGGAAATAGAACTCAACCTTTCATTTTCAGCAATTTAATCAAATCTCTCCTGCTCTCTCAAATATTTATTTAGTCTCCTATAATTTATGGTAACCATGGCACTTAGTATTACCCAGGTGTTAAATCTAATACAAAAAAGGTAAAAAGAATAGTAGAGTAGTATCAAGTGATGCCCAAGGGAACTTATTAAATGTATTTCATTTAAATAATCCAATTCAACGAATTGAGGCAGAACTCTTTAAAAAAAAAAGAACTTGGCTCAAACTGAAACCCAGATCATTAATTTTAATAATTTCTATTGCATACATCTTGGGTAGACAGCTGTATAGTCATTGTGCTGGTTGTTACTTACTCTTATTCTGTGATATATACAAACCAGGTTGCTATTAGGATCTTCATTTGAAAGACACTCAGAGGGGCCAGTGACTTGCACAAGGGCACAGGCAAGGCCACACATACATTGTTCTACTTCAGCTCATTTTTATCTCTTTTCTGGGAAACCTGAGATGTTTCTTGATTAAAAACAGATCATTTCAGGAGGTTAGCCACCTTGGGGTACCCCTGTCATACAATCTTCTTACCCTCAGAAACCACTGTGTTTCGTGCCTTCTTCTCCCACAGTCAGCACCAGTTTCACGCACCTGCGTGGGCTCAACTTGTGAGTTTATTTGATTGCTACCTCACCACAGGTAAGAACCATTTTAGAAAAGAGGGATTAGTCCAGGGGCCCACAGTGCAGGTGAGCCTCCTGATTAATTGTGGGCTCATGCTGATGGCTGACCGAAGAAGTTGAAGAAGTCAGAAGACTGGATTCTGGGTCTGACTTTGCTGGTGTCAAATGTCATGACCTTGGGCTAACAATTTAAGAACTTTGTCCCAAACACTTTAACCACAGTGTGAGCTAATTTAGTAGGAGAAAAATGAATATAATGGACTCTCCAATATTGATACATTAATATTACACTGTGAAGAGAGCATGGGCTTTGGGGGTTCAGATTTTGGCTCTGTCTTTAAGTAGCTGCTGTTTAGTAAATTAAAAAATTACTTAATGTGTCTGAGCCTCAGTTTCCACATCTGTAAAGTGATAAAGACGGTATGTTATAGGGTGCTCTAAAGATAATCTGTAATATGTTTAACATGCCTGGAACAAAACGTGTGTACACTAAATGATAGCTATTATTTTACATATCACTTCAGGCTCAGTCCCCTGTGAATTAAGTATTCTCACTTTTCTTATATTTTTTATGTCTAAATCTTGAAGGAAAGAAAATATGAAAGTTCAAATATGGCATGCTTCTTTTATTTTGTAAACTATACAACTGAAGTTATTTATTCATTGGGATGACATTTATCCAAATGTTGGCTAAATCTAGATATTGGTGACCCATGGCAATTTTCTGTTCAGGCTAAGGTTTTTTATATTATATCACCTATCCAAGTGAAGTCTTTTCTCTCAGCTGGAGATTGCTCTGGGAACAGCCAAATTATTTTGTTGATATCTTCAGCCAAATGTGGACCATTTATTCAAATCCAATAGTGCAGAAAATATTTTTACAAAGACAGATAAGAAGCAGCACCGTGCACTGGAAAGAGACTAGATGGAGAATAAAAAAAACAAAAACAAAAACGCACACCCAGTTTCCAGTTCACCTAACACCAATTGTGAGCATGACCTGGAATCATCAATGAATTTCTTTGGGGCGGTTTCATTGGTGATTTGTTGAACCACAAATATATTCCGATGCTGGGTGCATAAAGGCATTGATGAGTCTATGCTAATTAGAAATCAGTTGCTAAAACATGAGGAAATTAATTCAGATATCTGTGTTTTGGATACTACTGTTTCCTTTCATTAACATGGAAATCAAGGATATTTACAAAGCACTAGCATAGTGCTAGAATTAGTATACTAGCACCAGTATGCTAGCTTTCATACACTTCACAATACTTTTCAAATACATCACTTAATTTGGACCACACAGTGACGTGTGAGATAGATGTTACCATTCTCTCCTTTTGACGGGCTAGGAGTGTGTGTGTGTGACACAGAAGGAGGTGGGGCTGGGGAGAGAGAGAGAAAGAGCATGATCTCACAACCACTGAAGAAATCAGCAACAGTCTCGGTCTTATTCTAGTGTGTTCATACTCGTGAAGCTTTGCTGCTCCAGTCATCCTACATCTGCTTCTATTTAGCCCAAGCCCATTAATACAACAGTAACATTGGGAACTCTGCCTGGTTAAAACCTATAAATATGCCTCATGATAGCTGAAATAATTAATAATCAATAATCCAAAGAATTACTGAGTTTTAACACACAGAAACAGAACTTGCACCCTGGCAGGCTTTCCACTGATCCCCAGAATGGCTTTTTTTTTCTGAACAGGGTACAAACATGATAATTTAATTACTTTCCCAAGCTTTGGGACAACTTAAGGAAAAATAGTCAAGTCAATGTTTTCAGTTTTGAAAAACATTAAAAGAGTTTTAATTGGATTACAAAGCAATATATAGTTACTGTAGAAAATGAGAAAACAGAAAACAAGTCCAATTTCACCAATTTCAATGACAGTTATGTTTGGCCACCTGGGATCATGACAGATTATTCACTTTCTTGGCACTTTTTTTCCCTTTTAACCAAATTTGGCTTCAGAAGCTTTCCCAACACAGTGCCTGTGGGATCCATAATGCTTGATCAGAGCTGGCCCATGGGTTGATATCTGTTTTTCATCTCTTGTGCCTTTCCAATGCCTTTTCTCTAAGCTCACCTGTTATCATATATCAAGTTTATACATATATCTTAATAGAATTTACCGATTTGACGGGCTTCAAAGCATTCAACTGCTTTATGAATGTGGTGCCATCTGTCCTTTCTTCTATAAAAGGTGCAACTCTTACATGCCAATCAAAGAACTTCCTCTGCGGTTTCGGGGAATGGGGGATGAGGAAGGAAAGTTAAAAGGTATTATGCAGACGATCATGGAAATCAGTTCTGAAAATGAGCTTTAATTTGAACAGTTTAAGTGAAAAAATTTCAAAAGGAGACTTTTGTAGTAAAAATACTTAATGCCCAACATTTCGTGTTAAGCCTGCGCGCGTTCCAAATAAGGTGTCCCTGTCCTTCTAAATTACTGAGTGTAAAAGCTGTAATGTTATATGTTCCCGAGGGGCAGAGAGTAATTCAGACATGAAGTAATTTTAATAGAAATCATTCCTCTTTTCTTGGCAAGAGAAGAATTTCAGTAGGAATTTTTCAAAATTACAAAATATCCTTCCCTGGGGGATCCGTGCCGCCACTTAGCAGATTTCTCATTTCATTTAACACAAATATTTTGATCCTCAAGGGGAAATATGCTCAGTTACAGTTTCTGCATTACTGTCTCCCAAAGATAAACGAGGTGCTTTTTCTCCAAAATGGACACAGGAGAGGAAAGGTGGGAGGAAAATGATGTAAATCCCAGGAAGAAATTTCTAAAAACAAATCATTTACCAAAGTCCTTAAAAATGGAAACAACCTCTAATTTCAATTTCATTTTCTTCTCAGAATGTTTTTCAAACAGGATATGTGTGTGTGTGTGTGTGTGTATTTTTTTTTTTTTTTTTCTTTTCTGGAGAAAGCTAGCCTGAAGGTCTCCCTGAAGGAAAAAGAAATTTTGATCTTGGAAGGCAACTGGGTTAATCCTCTCTTACCAGTTCAGATGGATGCAGTGACCTGCTAGATGGGTGGGTGAAGAGAGGTTCTGAGCTGCACCTGGACTTAGCAGGAGAGGGCACTCTGATTGAGCAGCAAGTGTGATGGAGGGTTGTACGCGGATGCTTTCCATTTGCTGGTCTTGAGTAGATGATGCCAGCACACCTGGGAGGAAGGTGCAGCTTGTCATCAGTGCCTGCTCCCAAGTGTCCTCGGTCCTCCAGATCTTCTGAAACTGGGCACTTAAACCTGCCCTTTCCAACCAACATTAAAAATTCCATCTTGTCCCATTGATAATTCCATTGAGGTTCCACTCTTTGCTAAATAACAAGCAAAATAATCTCCCACATTGGGTAATGAGTGTAAATGGGATGCACTGTTTTGCCAGTGGTCCGGTTGAAAGAGTTGAGCTCCCAGGAAGTAACTTAATGGTGATAATGTCGGGCACCATGAGTTGTTAGGGAAAATGCTTGAAAGTGTCTAGGTATTACCATCTTCATCAAAGTGGGCATCTACCTATTCTGTCTCTGAAAGAATGATATCTCCCCCATTGTTGACTTCAGCAGCATATTTTGGTGATGAGACCATTCCTTTCTTAGATGGTAAATGATTATAAGGCTTTCAGTGAAGGAGGCACTAAATGAGCTTTTAAATACACCTTGATGTCCTCAAATAAATTGTTTTACAGCCCTTACATGATCCCTCAAGACTTCATTTTTAAATGTCACATCTCAAGAAGTGTACTTGTGTTTAGATTAAAAACTTAGATCCTAAGAACCTGAAACCATGACCCATGTATATGTTTTCATAATTTTAGTGCAGGGTTCTCACAGTTTCTGGGTACATAGTTAGTGACCAATAAATGTTTTTGCCCCAGCGGTCTGGGAAGGTTAGCAACACCAAGAGAAATTGCTTAACAGATTAATCGGAGCGTTGCTTCGGTCATACAACATGTCTATCATGGACACATGGTTGTTACAAAAATGCAAGGTCAGAAACAGTCCTTACAGACAAGTGATCGGATGTCACAGTGACCTTTATTGGAAGTTTCATTGCCTGAGGGATTGACATGAGTGTCCAAGGTAATTGCCAGATGTTTGGGCATTAGGCTGTGAGCCCTTTTGGAGTCAAGGGTAAGCAGCTCTCTAAAGCCACAAGCAGCTGTTAAAAAAATACAATTAGTTTTTAAATGGAGTTTTTATGACCACTTAAGCTCCAAGAATTGTTTAAAGTGATATAAAAAATTTTTTTTAAACCATAGTATCAGTTTTTAAAATTCTTCAAGTAGGCCTCTTTGTAAGGAAATAGACTTTATTAGGCCAATATCCTTCTCTCTCTTTATCTTTTGTTTTTATTATGTTAGGCCTAGTAAAAGTCACTCCTATGCCAAGTACATCAATTAATTCCTGTACTAATGAAGCCAGGAAGGGTGTTAAATTTTCTGAGGCCAATTTTTGTGTGATTAAGAGCTCACCTTACTCCAATTGTTTTTTTAATTTTTTTTTCTTTATTGATTTTAAAGAGAGAAGAAGAGAGAGGGAGAGAGACAGAAACATTAGTGAGAGAAAACATTGATTGGCTGCTTCCTGCATGCCCCCCACTGGGGATTGGGCCCACGACCTGGGCATGTGCCCTGACTGGGAATTGAGCCGGCGACCTCTTGGTGCATGGATTGTTGTTCAATCACTGAGCCACACTGTCAGGTTGTTTTTTGTTTTCTTTTGCAAATGTGTGCCATGAACATGTGTACCCTGAGATGTGGGACAAGAGAATATAAATAGATTCTTGTAAACCCATCTTTAATACTAAAGAATTAATATTAGAAATATTAGTTATTCATATTAAGATTTATAACAGGAAGTAATATATTTTGAGTGCCTTCTATGGAGCAAACTCTGTACTAAGCATTTCACATACAATCCTCACAACAAATTTATAAGATAACATGAGCAATCCCCTTTTTATAGAAAACAAAACAAAACAAAACAAAACAAAACAAAACAAAACAAAACAAAACAAAAGGCTCGTGGAGGTTAGCAGACTTCCCCAGGATCCCATTGCCATTAAGTGATGGACACTGGATGGGAAACCAGGTTCGTCTAACTTCAAGCCCACTCTCATCCTTCAGGCCAGGCTGCTCCAATAATAGTATTTGTATAGTAATTTATAACTGATCACAGACCTTTTCATTTATTTTTGGTCTCTGAGTGTTGATCAGAGATCCCTTCTTAGGAATGGGATCTTTGTCATTGCCTTATGGATAGGGAATGAAGGTGAAACAGTTATGAAGCTTATTCAGATTTATGTAGCTGGACCGTGTTATTTCTGTCCTATCAAGGACACCAAAGGTTTCAGAGCTAGTGGTATCCATAGCGTGCCGCCACTGTCTTTTTCCTTTGAGGTGCAACTTGTACCAAGAATCAAAAGACTTTCAAGCTCTGAAAGAGTTTATCCAACACACTGCATGAAGCATCTCCTCCAATCTCTACCTTCCAGAAGTTCACACAAGTGCAATGTCTAAGCACACTTATACAGCAAGATCTTGGAAACTAGTAGACAATTCATATCTTAAGCCAGTGATAATTAACGAGTAAACATATGCATAATTACACAAAATTATTAAGCACACAATGGACTCAAACTATCATTTGTATCCAGTACCTTAGCTGAAAAGTTTGATCCAATTTATTGTCAGTTCTAAGATAAGAAAACTGTTATTTATACTTAGCATGAGATAAAGATCTGGAAGATGATAGTATAGTTAGAAGAAAGCTGAATGTCAGTAGAGTTAGAAGAAAGCTGGAAGATATTGAGTGGGCCTAAGGAAAATTATTAGTCCATATGTCTATGAACTTTTGCTAAAGTCAGTAATTCTAGGCCAGAAGCCCTGTGTTATTTTTAATATCTTTTTACCCCATTCACTTCCACTGCCTAACACTGTCCAGAAACTGCCTTCCTAACCAAGCCATTCATTGATGAGCTTGAAAGCATTTATGTACCTCCTATTATTGAAACTAGAATAAAAGGTATATGTACATTTTTCTGAAGAGCGGTCCCTAGATTTTGTTTGAACCTTGGAATGCGTGACTCTGCAAAACCGCTAATCTGAAGTGATTCTCCATCCTGGCCACATGTTAAAATCATTTGTGCAGCTCTTTAAAATTATGGATGGCTTCTCACTGGCGCTGTTGAATCTGAATGTCCCAGAAAGGGGAGATGGGAGTGGAGATTACCAAAACACTCTAAAATTTATTATAGTACACCAACAAGTGTTGAACACCATTGATCTAGAACACAATATTGTCATGTTATTTGAATAAGGAGGGGAAAGAGAAGGGAGACCATGTGTACATTTTGGGGGGATCGTGTACATGGAGAAAGAAGAAACAAATTGAAGAAATTATTTGCTTACTCTCAAATTGATTGGTTTTAGTCTCTTGCTTTCAATTAATGGCTTTTGATCTTATTCTGCCAATGTTTTTCTTATAAGCTGCCTCAGATCTTTTCTAAAAGAGGCATTACAGTGTTGTGTTTTCTATTATTTATTGTTTCTAAGGCGATAAGCAAGAGGAATAGATTTTGACTAGTTACGCCCAAAGTGGGGGATTGGAATGATTATGACTGCTCACAGAACTGAGAACAAAGATGAAGATCCAACTTCTGGGAATCCCAGTATATGGGCAGTTTCATGGAACCTCTCAGCTCAGTTCCCAAGACCTCCAGCCCTTTGGTTCTCTAATCAAGGTTCAATATACCAGGGAAGGTTCGTTTGCCAGTGACGGTGAACAGGTGGGCAAAACTACTGGGAGCCCTCCTATATCTATTGGGAATCATTTCAAGAAAAGGAGGTGTTTCAGAAGAGTAGGAGTCATGTCAATTAATAGCTACTCTACTAATAAATATATTTGGTTTCGTCTAGTCCAAGACCAAGTTTCGAGAAATTAAAGTGCAGGGCAGATGGAAAAGCCACAGGTTCAGAAGAGGAAGTCCACTAGAGGATTATATTTATGAGCTGGGTTAATTGTGGCTCAAATGGGAACATAATTATCAAGGGACTGTGGTTTTATGGTATTTACCCTCATACAGCTGGTAAAGGATCCACTGTAAGAACTATGTCCCTGGCTGAAGCAGGGCTTAGCTGGTGGCTGGCAGACCACCCAATGGAGAGGGCCAGGACCTAATGCAGAGTTTTCAGCTTCTGCACCATTGACATTTAGGTCTGTAAATTCTTTGCTGTGTGTGTGTCCTGTGCATTTTAGGATGTATTTTAGCATTGTTGGCTTCTGCCCAACAGATGCCCGTCATGACCAACAGAAATGTCTCCAGGTATTGCCAAATGTTCCCTGCAGAACAGAATTGCCCCTGGTTGAGAATTACTGACCTGGAAGGTGGCTGATCAGTGACTGCTTCACTTCACAAGTGATTACTGAGCTCCTGCTCTAAGCCTTGTGGTGGTCACTGGGGTTATAAAGATGATAACCCTTTCTTCAACCGGGTCACACAGTAATGGGGAAAAGTGGACACAAACAGCATGGTTTGTATCTCTGTTGTATTACCAGCACCCAGGCTATTCCCTAGAACAGGTGACCTGCTCAGGTATGTATTGATGAAATTAATGAGAATGCATCTTTTATTAACTGTTTGACCTAAGACAAGTTCGGTAGTCTCAAAGAATCTGTGTCCTCATTTATAAAATAGGTATAATATTAGTTACTCACAGGACTGGGGTGAGATTTAAATAAAATAACACCTGCTTAGAACATGATAGGCAGTCAATAAAGAATTATTATAAAATGAACGTGTAAATTGTCAATTGGGATCTTTTCTGTATTCTCTAGAATTGCTGACAGTCACGCACAGTTGAATAGTAAGGCATGGAGTACCATACATTCTAAATTTAGGGAAAGCCGACAGCCACCTCTGAATAGCTGTTACACAGAGAGGCCATCCCAGTAGTCCCTCACCACTTGATTGTGTTAAAAAAAAAAAGCTAAAGATGGAGAGAGGAGCTTGTCCTTTGGAGAATGTTGAACTCTCTCCTCTCTGGGGTGGAAATTACCAAGTGCTAACCCCCTGCGGTCAAACATGTCTAAGAAATTCATCAGATTAAGCAGGGGATGGGTGATGCTACCCCGTTGGAAGGTTGCTGTGAGTGATGTTGCAGGCATGTGGAGAAAAGTGTAGAAGTCAGAATGGACCTGAGAGATGGAGAGCCCAGGAGAAGAGGGTGTCTGCAATACTTGGTATGAGAGCTAGATGACCTGGATGCTGATAGCATAGTAAGGTTTAAATCAGCTCACCGGGGACCCCCAGAGGGCTGTAGAGAGGAGTAGGTGGATAAAGAATAGACTTGCACAGGGGCTGGGAGCTAAACCATATTTAGGGGACATGGAGTAGAGGAGGAGGCCAAGTTGTGCCAGCATCTTCCCCAGGGAGGGACTTTTAGGGGTTCCCTGAAGAAATAACAAATATACCCACAAAAAGAGCCAGCATGTGGAAACTGGGTGCACCAAAATACCTAAATGTTTCTCAATAGAACAAGTAACAGAAAGTAGGCGGAGAACTCAGTATCATGCCCATATCATGGTCTGGTTATGTGACTAAGAGTTTATGGCCACAATAAAATTAAATAAATTCTGACCTAATGAATGTAGGGGAGCTCCTAGTCTAAGGATCCTTAAATGCACTTTAAATAGGATCAGTATCGGTTTCCAGCCTAGAGCAAGGCTGAGCCAGAAGTGGGCGGGGACTAGAGGACTGCCAGGCAGAGGGGTGTACATTTCCGTACCCCTGGCCCAGTCACACAGATGTTCTGTGCTTGCATTGCATGATTGCTGGTCTTGCACAGAAACCCTGGACTTCTACAAGAAAAAGGGTCTCACCTCGCATTCTATCAATAGCACCAGAGGGAGTCTTCATTTCCAAAGGTAATTGCTGCAAACGTGTTACACAATATCATTCATTACTTGCTAGGATTGAGTGTTGAAAGTACATTTCACAAGATAATGAAGTTGTTTCCCAGGACTAAAATAACGGGTTATCTGACTCTTAGGTTCATCCCACATTAGATGTATTACACACACAACTGTCAAAATAAATAACTTACTTGGGATGTGTCAGAGCTCACAACAAGCTGATGAGAAATGTGTAGGGTTGTAGAAAGCAAATCAGAGAGGCTGAGTGAGTGAGGGGAAAATAATGGTCCGTGTCAGCAAAGGGACAGCCCAGCACGAGAGAGGAAAGCCTGGTGAGATTTAAAATGCCCACATTCCCATTCCTGCAGGTTTTAGTGAACAAATAGGGCCACATGTGGTCACACCAAAAATATCAGTTTGAAATGAATCTCCAGCTGCAGCAGTGTCTCGTGAAGCTGGCTCTGTCATTTACAAAGGTGACAGCCAAAGCTATAACATGAAAATGGGGGTTTTCAATCAAGGAGCTTGAGAAAAGTGGGGGGAATCATAGACTAGTCGGCAAATACATTTTTATTAGGCAACAGGTGTTATTTAAAAAAAATAAAATATTGAAGAGCCTGCTCCAAACAGGGAGAATTGCAGGCATAGATTTGTAACCTTACTTGTTGAATGGAAAGTTATTTTCAAGGAAGAGTTAGGGAATATTTAGAGTAGCTTCTAAGTGGACATTATGAGCTTAGGAGGGTATGAGAAAACATGATGATAACGATGACGATGACGATGATGATGATGATGATGATGATAAAGAAAAAAGAGGAAGAAGAGGAGGAGGAGGTAGAGAAGGGGGAAGAGAAGTAGAAAAGGAGGAAGAGAAGAAAAGGAGAAAGAGGAAAAGGATGAGAAATAAATCTTGTTCAGACCAGCTAAATAAAAAAAGTAAACATGACCCATACAAAGTATACCCCAACATGTAAGCTCAATTAGAAAAGGTGATAAGGCTGGGGAAGGTGAACATAAGTAAATACTCAGGGCTTGGCAATGTTCTTCTAGTGGCAGCAGTCATTTGTCCAGGGTCCTTACTGTTGGATGAAGCCATGTAACAAACTGCTCGTGGCACTGGCCGTTTGCAGCTCTCACTAGTCTGTCCCTAAAGAGCGGCGATTTCATGGAGCATCATTCAAGGCGATGGCCATGTGGAGGGCCCAGTCTGTCTGTCTTTGGGCTGACAGGTCTGAATTCATTGAGCATGCCCAGTGGGCCCAGGCATTTGAGGCCCTGGGTACCCCTCCTGATGCAGCATTTCTCGTTCTCAGCAAGACCAAAGCCAGTTTAGGCAATTTTGTGACTCAGCCACCAGATTCTTCACTTTGCCAAAGACAGAGGAAGAGAATTACTGGAAGAGAGATCTGGAGTGAAAGATAAGAGCCCATGTTAGAGTTTTGTTTTGTTTTGTTTTCTACCTCCATTACTACAGCTTTTCTGAGCATTGCTATTACAATCAAATAAATTGGTTATACAGAATTGTGGGAGTGAGGCAAGAACCATGGACTTTGGGGGCAGATGACCATGAATTCTAACTGTGCCTCATAGGGCAAATTGCTTAATCTCTCAGCCTGTGTCCTATTGAAGAACACTATATATTTTGAAAAGTTACAAAGATCAAATCAATGAGACTCACCTTTAGGGCTTATGTTAAAGTATCTCAGTTAAACCTCACCTCAACCCTGTTAAAGTATCTCAGTTAAACCTCACCTCAACCCTAGGAGATGTGAACCATAATTCATACCCCCCATTTTACATAGGGAAAGCTGAAGAGAAGAGAAGTAACCTGTGTGCAGTTGCACCCTGTGGTGCAACTTGGATTTGAACTAGGTCCGTGTGACTTCAGAACCTGAGCTCTGAACCTTCGCATAAAAATGCCCAGTTTGGCTCCTGCCACCTACTGAGCACTTAATAAATGACAGCCCCTATGCTGATGACAACTACCTTACATCCATGTTGGAACAAGAGGGGATATAAATAAAACAAGAGAACTACTATGGTTGTTGCTGTCTTTTGAGTCGTAAGAAGTATAAAATGCTCTGCCAGCTCCCAGAGACATTTTGCTCAGAGAATTGTGAAGACTTTGACTTTATAGGGAAATGAGTTAAGTGAACAAAATCCAATGGTAGAAAAAATCTCATCAAAAAAGGCTTAGATAAATCTGTTGCTTTGACTACCACTAAAACATGAAGTTTCTTTTGGAGGCTTTTATTTCTGCTGTGGTGTTAGAACATCTATAAGTTTAGGCTTCACTGGGAAAATGAGGGGATTGATTAGATTTTCCCAAGGCCTCCCTTCAACAAACTCAACAATATTCAGTATGACAGTTCAAATAATATCAACTTTAATCCTAAATTAAAAACTTATATTTATTGGAAAAATTAAGATGTACGGATTTAAGAAAGAACTTTGAATTGCCTGCTGCACTTTAATTTTGGGGAGTACACGAATTGCTTATTTTATTTTCCTCTGCAGTTGTACTTTTTGGCATAGGAAGTCATAAACTGGTTTAAAGGAAACAATTGATCAGAAAAAGCTTCCATTAGAAAACAGTATACTTAATTTCTTAATTAGGTGAATAAGAATGACTGAGGTCTGGCCAGAAGAGTTTTCTTTTCTTTTCAAATAATGTTAGGAAAATAGGCCAGGTGATTAGTAATCTATTTTTAGGACTTGACAGGTCAGTTTTATTTCTAGGAAGAAAAAGGGCTTCGTCTATTTGTAGAACTTGATAATAGCCCACAGCCATTTGTCACTGCAGGTTAAAAACCTCTTGCTAACTTCCTCCTTTAAACAGCCTAGACTAATCCCTCAGGAAATCCAATCTTTTTACCTCTTCACCAGATGGCACCAAACATCTTTCGGGGAGAGAAGAGAGGTGAATGGGAAGGCTTACTTCTGGTGTTTCATCTATAAAATAAATCCATTTAAAATGTGAAATGCCGAGGGAATGAAATATATAGAGAATTGGAGCCAGTTTCCATGTTAAGCAATCCACAGCATTCCTTTGCCCTTGCTCTGGATCAACTTCATGTTCTCTAAAAGATAATCCTAGGAAAATAGATTTTTGAGTCAATGTTTTATTATAAAATATACATATCCTAAAATGTATCCTTTTAACCATTTTAAGTGTACAATTCAGTGGTCTACGCAATTCACTGTGGCATGTACATCTACAATGGTGTACACGTATTGTCACTATGTATTTCCAGGACATTTTCATCATTTCCAGCAGAAACTGTGTACCCATTTAGAGTCTTCAAACAAGAAAAACTTACTTTATTTAAAAATAATTATAGATTTACGGAAAGTTGCAAAGATAATACAGAGAGGTTGCATGTACATCTCACCCAGTTTCCTCCAATGGTTACAACTTATGTAACTACAGTACAATATCAAAATCAGGAAATTGACACTGAGTTTGATACAATGTGTGTGCAGGGGAACCTGGGTTCTCAAACTTAATTTATTCCAGAAGGCTGTCCTAGAAATGATTTGTTTGAAAACTAAACCATTTTTTTCCATTAGAAATAATGTAAATTGAATTAATTCATTTCAGACCCCCAAATGATTCCCTGTTTTAACCTTTCTTCTATACAGTACATGTCTAATGTACTGTTTAATCTACACACAAACACTTCTTTTCTTAAATCTGTCGAGCCAGCCCCACTAGCCTTAAAGGAATCACTTCAGCGCTCCTTCTAAGGGTGTCTTCAGGAGGTCAGTAGGTGGCATCTTCGCTTTTTCGCATAGCACTGCCTCAGAAATGCTGTCACCAGCTAACTGCTTTTCCTTTAACTAAAGCAACAACAGGTTTTCTACCTCTTCAATTGCCTGAGATCATTGTTTCTTTCCCACCCCTAGCAACATTAGCACCCTTGATGGCCTCTTTATGTTTTAAAATTGTGTCAGCAACAAAAGCAAAACAAACAAACAAAAACAAAAATCCACAAAAGTATTTACAGCACCATTTCCTGAGATGTTAACAAAGGAGATTTAGAGGTCAACTGACTGGCATTCTCTTTTGTTTGTGGCCTGAGAGACACTTTTTTGTCATGCTGATGTATCAGCAGGCAAGGGTTCTCAGCTTGAGAACTGAAATTTTTGTTCAACAACTTAGACATTATTTCCGTGAACAACTTGGTTGAAAACCAAATTGTTCAGAGATGGGAGACATTCGAGAACCGAGGTTTCACTGTATACAGTTCTTCCCCCTAACTTTACTGAGATAGGATTGGCATATAATGTGTAAATTTAAGGTATACAAGATGATAATTTGATATATGTATATATGAAATGATTACAATAAGATGTTATCTCACTTAGTCACTGTGTGTGTGTGTGTTGAGAACATTTAATATTTCTTAGCAACTTTTAAGTATACAACAGAGTATTGTTAACAATAACCACTCTTAGATCTCCATTACTTATTTCTCTCATAGCTAGAAGTCAGTACCCTTTGACCAACATCATCCTACTTCCCCCACCCCCCAGCCCCTGGCAACCACCAATCTACTCTGTTTCCAGGAGTTCAGCTCTTCTAGATTCCACATATAAGTGACATAATCAGGTATTTGTCTTATTTCACTTAACATGATGCCCTCAGGGTTCCCCCACATTGTTGCAATATTTTTAATTTTTTGCAGTGTACAGATGTTCCCTTATCTATACACCCTTGTCAGCACCTGCTATTTCTTATCTTTTTTATGGTGTGGATAGTTCTGTGCCATTTTATCATATGTATAAATTTGTGTAACCACCGCTGCTATCATATGCAGATCATTTGAGTATGTGTACAAACCTCATCTTCCTTAAAGTCCTTTACCCTCCTCTGTTTATAATAATTGTCTTACATATTTATTCTACACAGGTTGAGAATCACATCATGCATTAAACTTTCGGCCTCAACCATCAAACATAATTGAGAAAACCCAAAAGAAGAATGTGTTGTATTTACCTATATTTTGTTCTTTCTATTGTTATTGCTTCCTTCTTGATGTTCCAAGATTTTTTCTTAATCATTTCCTTTCTGTTTCAAGAACTTCCTTTGTGGGAGATCTACTGGTGACAAATGTTATTATTTCCCCTTGATTCCTGAAAGATAATTTTGCTGAATATAGAATTTAGGGTTGCCAGTCTTTTCTTTTAGCACATGAAACATGTATTGTTTCCTTCTGGCCTCCATGGTTTCTGATGAGAAATCGAAGGTATTTGCATTGTTTTAACCCTATAGATAAGTTGTCTTTTCCCTCTTTCTGATTTTAAGACTTTTGTTCCCTTGTTTTTCTGAACTTGGCATGGATTTCTTTGAGTTTATATTTGTTGAGGGTCACTCAGCTTCTTGAGTCTGTAGGTTTATGTATTTTGCCAAATTTAGGAATACCTTTCTTTAGCTCTATCCTTTTTCTCCTGTCCTGGGATTCCAATGATGTGACTGTTGGAGCTTCTGTTATACTTCCACGGGTCCTTCAGGGTTGGTTCATTTTTCTTCAGTCTGATCTCTCTATTGTTCAGTCTGGGTCATTTCTATTGTTTTATCTTCACTGTCATTGATATTTTTCTTCTGTCTTCTCCATTCTACTCTTGAGTCCGTCCATTGAGTTTTCTATTTTGGCTATTGTATAGTTCTAAAGCGTTCATTTTTTTTTTTTTCCTATTTCTTTGTGAGACATCCTAACTTTTCTTTTGTTTCAAGCATGATTGTAATTGCTTATAGAAATATTTTTTACGATGATTAAAAATGTTGTTGGATTATTTTTACATGTGTCATTTTGGTGTTAGCATCTGTTGATTGCCTTTTCTTGTGCAAGTTCAGATTTTCCTCGTTCTTGGTATGATGAGTGATTTTTAATTTTATCCTGGACATCTTGAGCATTATAAGAAATATGGATGTTATTTTATTTTATTTTTTTAGACAGAGTGGAAGGGAGGGAGGGGAAGAGTGAAAGAGACAGAAACATCGATATGAGAGACACATCGACTGGTTGCCTCCACACGACCCTGACCAGGGCCTGGGGATTGAACCTACAACCCAGGTACATGCCATTGACCTGGAATTGAACCTGCACCTCTTTGATTCACAGGCCAATGCTCTAACTGCTGAGTAAAACTAGCCAGGGCAATCTGGTTGTTATTTACATCTTCTCTTTTAACCAACCTCCCTTGACACCATGCTGCCAGGTGAAGGGGGGTGTCTTGCCTGTTACCACCAGGTGGAGGTGGACATTAGGTGTACCACTTGGCCTCTACTGACACCACAGTGTCGTTCCTTGGGTCTCAAGGATCCTAGCTGGTCCCCCTTTTTCTCTCTACCTTTCAACATCTAGTTATGTTTGTTTTTTATTTAATGTACAAGATTTTTAGCTGTGCATAATGGGAGGAATAAGGAGAATTGCATGACACTCTCTTGGTCCTGAACTGGAAGTTTTAGAGTCGTTTTATTTTATTTTGTTATGTAGTTGGTGAAACACATGATCCAAGTAAATCTACGGCAATGATGATGCTTTAGGCTAAAATTTAGAGTGTTTGCAGTCATAACCAGTGTATTCACTTCTTTCTGAATCGTGGATTTTGGGGGAAAACCAGCACTCATTGCTCAATGACTGTTGCTACTACATAAAGTAATGGAAAGGTTTTTGTTTTTATTAAAAAGTTTAAGGAAGGAAGTTAATTTTTTTTTTTTACTTAAAAATACCACCTGATTTTTTTTCTTAGAATATATTTAAGGAGTCTGTTTAAACACACCTGAAGATGGAAATTATATCCTCATTTTAAGCTTTCTGTTCTTGACAGAGTCATACTCTACAGTGACACAGTATCATTGAATTTTATTATTTATTTTTACTAATTAATTTCTTTTTGTTACAGATGTTTTTCCTTTTCCCCTCATTGACACCTTCTTCCCAACCCCCCCACCCCAGCATTGTTGTCTGTGTCCATTGGTGATGCATATATGCATATAAGTTCTTTGGTTTATCTCTTCCCTCCTCCGTGACCCTCTCCTCTAAGGTTTGTCAGTCTGAATCCTACTTCTGTGTCTCTGGGTCTATTTTGTTCAGCAGCTTATTTTGTTCATTATATTCCACAAATGTGAGATCATGTGATATTTGTCTTTCTCTGATTGGCTTGTTTCACTTAGCAGAGTACTCTCTGGGTCCCTCTGTGTCGTCTCAAAGGATAAGAGATCTTTCTTTCTTACAGCTGCATAGTATTCCATTGTGTATATGTACCACAGCTTTTTTATCCACTCATCTATTTATGGACACTTGGGCTGTTTACAGATCTTAGCAATTATAAATAGTGCTGCTATGAACATAGGAATACATAATATTCTTTCTGATTGGTGTTTCAGGCTTCTTAGGATATGTACCTAGATGTGGGATCACTGGGTCAAATGGCAGTTTAATTTTTAATTTTTTGAGGAAACATCATAGTGTTTTCCATAGTTGCTGCACCAGTCTGCATTCCCACCAGCAGTGTACTAGAGTCTCCTTTTCTCCATAGCCTCACCAGCCCTTGTTGTTTGATGATTTGTTGATGGCGGCCATTCTGACAGGTGTGAGGTGATACCTCATAGTTGTTTTAATTTACATCTCTCTGATGATTTGTGATGAGCATTTTTTCATATACCTCTTGGCTATTTGTATGTCCTGTTTGGAGAGGCATCTATTTAGGTCCTCTGCCCATTTTTAATTGGATTTTTGTCTTCCTTTTGTTGAGTTGTATGAGTACTCTATATATTTTGAAAATTAACCCCTTATTTGATGTGTCATTGGCAATTATGCTGTCCCATACAGTGGGTTCCCTTTCCATTTTGATGGTTGTTTTTTTTGCTTTGCAGCTTTTTAGTTTGATGTAGTTCCATGTGTTCATTTTCTTCTTGTTTCTCTTGCCTTAGACATTGTATCAATGAAAATTCTGCTATGTGTGATGTCTGAAATTTTGTTGCCTACACTTTCTTCTAGGATGTTTATGGATTCATAAGTCACATTTAAGTCTTTTATCCATTTTGAGTTTATTCTTGTATATGGTGTAAGTTGATGGTCTGGCTTCATTTTTATTTTTTATTTTTTGCATGTAGCTGTCCAGTTTTTCCAATAACATTTATTAAAGAGGCTGTTTTTACTCCATTTTATGCTCTTGCCACCTTTGTCAAATATTAATTGAGCATAATGTCTTGGGTCAATTTCTGGGTTCTCTGCTCTGTTTCATTGATCAATATGCCTGTTCTTGTCCCAGTACCAGGCTGTTTTGATTAGAAAGGCTTTGTAGTATAATCTGATATTTGGTATTGTGAGTATCATTGAATATTAAATAAAAGTGCTATGGAAAAGGATGGGAAGTATAGCTTGATGTATATTTTATTTTTCCTCTTGACTAGAATAAAGATTCTAAGTTATAGGCTTTAACTATCATGTCACAAAGAAAGCAGTCAGAAAGTTGACTATACCTGCTAATTAGAGACCAGGTTCAACAGGAAAACCCAATTGTTACCAACATTCCAGAGAAAGCACAGCCTTTACCTTATAATGAATCAATCTATCCACACTGTAGCCTAGAGTTAGCAAATATATTTAAGAGCCTTTTAATTTTTACATTGCTTTGGTTCCCAGCCTCAATGATGCTGTGAAGGGGTCAGCAAATTGTTTTCATACAAGGCCAGATAATAAATATTTTAGTGTTTATGGGCCATACACTCTGATCTGTTGTAAATACTCAACACCTACATTGTAGCATGAGAAAAGCCATAGGTGACACATAAACAAACGAATGTGGCTATGTTTTAATAAAGCTTTATTTACAAAACCAAGCAGCAGGCCAGATTTGGCCAATGGGTTATGCTTTGCTGACTCTTGGTGTATACCCATGTGGCAGGATACTTTAGATTCTTAGCTCTTTATTTCTCATGTGTAGACAAGTTCTTTCATGCCTCCTTGACTTGGGGATTTTGAAACAACAGAAATCAGAAGTGGCTTGAAATCAACTCTTCTATTTATTTTGAAATCCAAGACAGAGATTATAAATCAGCGTCTACAAGACTGACTACGGCCAATGACTACTTTTGCTTGGCCCAAATAATGTTTGCACGGCATTTGAATTAGTATTTAGCATTTAACAATCAGGATGTTTCACATAAAAATTGAGATCTCTGACTGTTCTAGAAACACTGTCATGGCAGGCAAGGTAGTGCCTGTGTCTCTCATGACAGCAACTGACTAAAGCAGGACAGTTGCTGCTCCTTTGGAACAGGTCTCCCCAGTCCCCACAACTCCCTGTTGTCTCTGAAATAAATTTCAGGGTTAGTTACTATCTATTATTTTTCCCTGGCTTTTTTTTTTCTCTTTATGGTAAAGGATCATTTATTTATTCTAGTGTCTATACCATTGTTCATATTTAAATCCTTGGGCTCCTTTTCCTTACCTGCCATCCTTGGCCTGATGCCATTGTAGAACTAATGCTAGGTATTCCAGATGAGAATAGGGGAAGAATAACACTTCAGAAGGAAAAGAGAAAGATGCCATTTCTCTAAACTGGCAAGTGTTAAGACAACAGTGAGACCTCAGGAAAACAGGACTGCATTGTGTTCTGTGGGTCTGGTGGTTTTAAAACATATTGTAAATTTTTTCACGCTCTTCACTTGAGACCAGGCTGGCCTGTGTGACTTACTCAAGGGAGAGAATGTGATGGAGGTAATGCTGGGTGACTTCTGAGGCAAAAAACCATACCATTTCTGCTGCTTTCTCTTGTGATACCCACTTTGGGAACCTTCACAACCGTGTGAGAAGCCTGGGTACTGGGAAGTGGCCATGTGGAAAGATCATGTAGAGAGACCACAGTGATAAGGAGGGGTGCCCAAGCAACTCCAGCTGTTCTGACTCCCAGCTTTTTTGAACATCCTTCGTCCAGTAACCGTGTAAGCAAGAAGCCTACAAGATGACGCCAGCCCCAATCACCATCTGATTGCAACTTCATGAAAGACTAAGCAAGAACCACCTAGCTGAGCCCAGTCAGCTCCCAGAGCAAGGTAAATGATTGCTACTGCTTTAAGCTACTCTTCTGGGCAGTTTTTAAAAATATAATAACCGGTAACCAGAATAGTGGAAGCGCTGGAAAGAAATGGAAAAGCCCCTAAAGGATGGCTGCACAGTGCAAGGTGGCTTTCTTGCCTTGGCAGAGAATCCTGTAAACAGAAAGCAGCTGATCTTGAAAAAACGCCGGTGGGTTTGGCTAGAGGACACAAATCGTGTCCAGTGGAGGCAGAGACAGAAGACTAGAGGGTCCCCTCTTCCTAGCACTACCAAGTTCTGAGCAACTTTTGGAAGGAGAGAAGGAAAAGAGGAGGAGGAGAGAATTCTAATTTTGGGGCCTGAAATTCTGGCCAGTTCAGGGGATGAAGTCAATGTTTATATTATTTAAAAACAATTTAAAAGCATTGCTTCTTTAACATTCTAATTTGGGGACTCTGATTCAAATTAGTATGGAAAAGGAAGCCCTCGATTTGCCCAATATTGGAAACAGCACCCTTTTTCGCCCTCAGCCAATCACAAGTTTGCTAATACAATGGACTATTTAGCAAAAAATGTTGTGAAATTAGACAACATAGGATATCTGTCAGCTCTAAAAATTCAGTGAATAAAATATAAGTGAAGAAAAAAATTTTGGTGGGAAAGGTCTTGGAGACGGAAGAGTAAGATGATGCAATTACTGATTATTGATTTCTGTCCTCCCACCATTCTGATCATATCTCTCAATGGCATTTAACCTGAACTTGGATATGGGACAGATACTATAGTAATCTACCTTGTGGACAATGTTGATTTCCTTTGAAAAACTGGCATGACTGTTGTTACTAACATGTTTATAGACTATTTTGACTGGCCTGATTGTTTTGGTAAAGGTTATTTAGAAGCCATATTTCACGGATTTATGTTGTCCAGGTTTCATGAATAAGGACATATAAATAGGGAAGAAAGGCCAGTTTTTATTTTATTTTATTTAAATTTTTAAAAAAATGAGAAAAAGAAAATATAGATGGTTGGCCAATATTAATATTTGTATATATTTTCTTTATTAAGTGAATTGAAAAGTTAATTTGAAAATAATCATTGGCTTGCTAATGGATGTTTTCAAGGATTATGATTGGATAGTCAGATCTATGTGTTTATTGTATATGTGTGTGTATATGTTTATATCTGTATATTTATATACTGTTAACCCTTGAACAACATAGTTTTGAAGTGTGAAGGTCCAATTATAACCCAGATTTTTCTTCAATAAATCCTGTAAGTGTATTTTTCTTATGATTTTCCTAATAACATTTTTCCTCTAGTTTACTTTGTTGTAATGGTACAGTATATAATACTTATGACACATGAAATATAAGTTAATTTACTTTATGTTATTATTATATCTTCCAGACATCAGTAGGTTATTAGTAGTTAAGTTTTGGGGGAGTCAAAACTTATATGTAGATTTTCTACTGCATGAGGGGTTGGTGCCCCTAACCACTGCATTGTTCAAGGATCAAATATACATGTGTGTGTGTGTGTATGCAAGCGTGTGTGTGTGTGTGTGTGTGAGAGAGAGAGAGAGAGAGAGAGAGAGAGAGAGAGAGAGAGAGAACACTTCACCCTTTGTTTTCAAGTACATTGCTGTGGATGAAGAGTTTGGAAAGTTCTCAGTAAGTTCTCCGAACTTCTCCTTTTTGTTTTGTGTAGTTGCATTTTAAATTAATATATATAAAAATAACAAAGAGTTATTTTTCTAAAGCTCCTCTATCTTGTTCAGGCTTCTAAATACAATTTCTTTACATCATCACAATTTGGATATGGAAATGGATTTGAGACTGTTCTGGAGAAGAAAGGTGGCAAGTTCAGAGCCTTCCGGAAGGGAGCGGGTTTTCCAAAGCCATCAAGAAAGGGACCTGTAGGGAGACTTAAAAGTGAGAGATGAGGGCTTTGATGAGGCCCCAGAAAGCTTTCCTGGAAATGAAGATCAGTGAAATGAGCCATTTATAAGCAAATAACGAGAGAACTGAAGGAAAAAGAGGGTCCTGTTTTTTGTTTAGGCAGGTAATGTGGGCAGTGCTAAGTGTGGCAACAGCAGAGCTGAGAAGGTAGTAAGACTCTTGACTGTCATTTCTAAACCTTCCGACTGGAGAGCAAGAAGGAGCCTGGGAAAGATGCTTGAGTTCCCTCAAACGAATCTGAAGTCTTCCCCCAAAGAGATTGTTGGATTCTCTTTGGTCCCCACCCCCATCCCCCACAGCCCCGTAATTCTTAGAACCTCAGCTTTATCAGCTTTGGGGGAAAACAAGGGTTGTAGGATTTGTTCAAAATAAATTATCCTCAAATTAATGGTCCCCTTATATTAAGCAGTCAACGATGTGTCTACAGAGACGGCCATATGTGAAAGTGCAGTAAAAAACGTGTAGCCAAAACCAAGACATGCTGTTCTGTGGAAAACAATACTTTCAGCAGATTTGGCTTCACAGTCCCTATTAAGATGATGAAGTGGCTTAAGCAGAGGGATACAATCAAGTCTAGAAGGAGCAAAAAGGAAATTGGAAGCAAGATGTCTTAGTAGTCTCTTAAAAAGGCATCATCATTTCATGTGGGGTAATGAGACCTGGGCCCTCTGCAACTGAGTTACCCAAGACTCCCCTTGAATGCTTCTAATTACAGGGGTAGCCAAATTCTATTTGGGGTCAGAAGAGAGATGAAGACATTCTGACCCCCTCACCTGACGATGGCAAGAAAAGACCACTCTTGGTTCTCATAATTTTATCCTTGTCACAGAATATAGAGAAAATTACCTCAGAATCATGCCCTGGGCCACCTAAGGGCCATAAATTCAGACTAGGAGATGATTCCAGAAGGCAATGAATTCTTTCTCTATTAATTCGTATCCCTTAAGACAACCCACAGTGGAATGGTGGTTAGCAGCAAGATGAGAAGTTCCAGAAAGTAGCATGGATAGAGAAATAAAGGGTTTCTTCTCTCTTTGGTTTAAGTCAACTGTAAACAGCTGAAGAAGAAATTGTCAGGAAAAAAGTGCCAATAGGAATATCACTAAAAAAAAAAAAAAAAGGAAAAGAAAAAAAGGGGAAGAAGAAAGAAACAAACTTGAGAATTTTATTAGACACCCAGATTTAAAAAATAACCTCAAAGGACCATCAAACCTAAGTTAAAACCAGGAATCTAGTTCATAGCCTTCAATTAAAATAACAGTATTTGTAATTTTTGTACAGTGCAGTGACCCAGTTTTCACAAACAATCCAAATGTTGCTTTTAAAGGCAGCAGTGTCAGAAAGAAATTAATTCGGCACAAATCAGTCAAGATTCCTCGCACCATTTCTATGGCAACTGGAAGCAAAGAAGATAGAAGGTTTGGTGACAGGAGATTCTGAGGAGGAAAAAGCAAACCACTTCAGGTTGTTTATCAAGTTCAGTCAAATAATAAAAGCCATTGATCTCCCTAAATGAGACTTTTTAAAGTCCTTCACAGTTCTTATCAACGTTATCTAAGCAAAGAGTTCCCCAGCCAGGCACCCTTAAATATCTCAGGATGCTCAGAGGTAATACTGGGGCACTCAAACTATTTGCATTAATTTTAAAAGCCCAATGCAAATGGTACATTTACCTGTTAATTCCGAACCCGTGTAATCCAGTATCTGCACGGAAACACATTTTTTAAAAAGCATGGTACTAAAAAGTAATTAAAAAGAATTTAGGGTGTTTTTTTCCCAAGACACCTCAGCTATATTTCTTCGTAAGCCCATCAACGTTTCTCGTGTTACCACCCCCTTCTCCCCTCTTCTAGTCTTCTTCTGCCCTTCACCCCAGAGCCTTTCATGCATGAAACCCCCCTAAAATCTTCCTCCACCGGCTGCCCTGGGGAATTTTTCTTTCTTTCTTATCTGTTTTCTCCCTTATCTGTTTATTATGGGCCTCTCTCTAACTTCTCTCATAACCCTTTTTCCTTCTTTTCTCCTAGTCCTGTCTGGTTGTCTGTGTTCCCGTTTCTGCCCCCCAGAGGTGTAGGAAGGCCACTCTGTGTAACAGGGTGCAAACAGGGATGGCCACAGTGTTCTTTCATTTAGTGAGCAGAAATCGTTTTAGTGTACACTCATCGTTTAGTGTACACTCATCGTTTTAGTGTACACTCATCGTTTAGTGTACACTCATCGTTTGAACACTGAGCAGCAGCAGGGCCTTGTCTTCATGTGGAATCTTATTTACTAACTTAGGGCTGGGGAACGTAGCCCTTCCTGGTGGACTTTCTCTTGATCCATCCCTCCTGTGTGGTGACTCTGTTGTACCTTTGGGGGATTTCTATGCTTCCACCACACATAGTTCAGAAAATATTGCACAGTGATTATTTTACTGGCCCCTGATTTGACACTGTCCCAATGAGTAACTTTTCAGGTGTGTGTGATGTATTTTTCTCACTAGATTGCGTACCCTTTGGAGATGGAAGACACGGACTCAAGAGTCTTCCACAGCACATTACATGATGCTAGACAATCAGGTGGCATTTTATAGATATCATAGAGTTAATGACATCAGAGATCATGGCACCCAATTTTTTCCAGAAAATCTGTTATTCTGAACAGGCCACTTCTGGAAGCATATGTCAAATAGGGGCAATCATTCTGTAAAAAATCTACAGTAAAAGTATTCTGTGCAGATAACTGGGAAAGGCTCAAATTATACATACCCCTTTGGAAATGTATGGTACGTGTTAGCTTATTGTTTAACTTGTTGAACCCAACGCATTGCAAACCTCCGTGGCCACAAAGTCCACCCCCTTCCTCTCTCAAAGCATCCTTCAGCATCCCACAGTATGGCTGTGGACCCTCCTCCCGTGAACTCTGACCTAGGGTCGCCTGCTAAACCAGGACATGCATCTCAGATAAAAGCCTTTTGTGTGGCTTTTCTAAATCTTGCTCTAGCTTTTCTTCTTCACAAAAATTAACTCTTTAATCAGGTATGAAGAGGAACAATGGAGGCACGAAGGGTAAAAAAATACTACTTCGGAATTTTCCTTTTCCATCTGCAGTGTATTTAATCCTGGCAGCCTTTGTTTGGTCCATTTTCCTCTTGCGGAGGTCAGGCTTGAAGTGATACATGCTTTTTGTTTTCTCTGGACACCAATCAGAGAAAGTTTCTTTCAACATCTGGTACTGCTTAAAAGCTAAGAAAAAAAAAAAAAAGGAAAAAAAGCACTTCATGAAAAAGCTATTAGTAGGCAGGGAAATGAAACCTTGGTGTTCTCACAAAGGAAGGAACACTTAAGAAAAATTGAAAAGAAACAATAAGCTGGAAATTTGAATGCAGCTGATATTTCTTTTCATTAACAGTTTTTTTTTTATCTGCGGTGTATATAAAATGACCCACAACAAAACACGGTGCCTTCCTCCAAAGCTCTGAGCCTCACACACAAAAAGACAGCCCCAGGGAGAAATATATAAACGCTGCATTGAATTATGTTAAATGGGTCATGGCCAGCCACTAAGAGGACATTTCCTAAGAAGGTAAATAATCATTCATTCAAGAGTAGTCCCACAAAGTAGGGAGGATGGCGAGGAAGAGACAGGCAGCTGTGATCGTAGGCAAGGGTCTTGCTCCAAGAGATGGTTCATTCTTGGACAGAACTGCTGAGATGCTGGTGAGTATTCAAGGGAAGAAGGCGTTGCATTTTCCTGAGGTCATGGAGGAGAGATTAAAAATAAAATAAATAACATAATATAATTCAACTCATCCAGGGAATAATTTTTAGCATTTATTATTATAGATTAAGGAACAAATAGAAAGATCGAAAATGGCATGGTCCCTACCTTCTAGGAGTTTAAATCCTAGGATGGAATTAAGACACAGTTATGGATAACTCTAATACCAAGCAGGATGTCATGAATGCTGTAAGAGTTATAAATTGCTCTGAAAGTTGAGTGGAGGTTCCTTTTTAAATTGTTTCTCTTCAATGTAATTTCTAGAATTTATGTGCAAAGCACTGTTTGGGACACAGGTAAATAAAATGATCACTACCTTCCATTGGCTCACAGTTAGATCCTGCTGGTAGTCAGCCACTCACCTTTAAAAAGGGGTTCACAGCCCTGGCCGGTTTGGCTCTGCGGTTGGAGCATTGGCCTGTGGACCAGAGAGTCCCAGGTTCGTTCCCGCTAAGGGCACGTACCTTGGTTACAGTTTGTCCATGGCCATGGTTGGGGGTTTTTGGGTGGCAACCACTCGATGTGTCTCTCACACATCGATGTTTCTCTCTCTCTCTCTCCCTTCCTCTATCCCTCCAGCTCTATCCAAAGATAAATTCCAAAAAAAAAAAAAAAAAAAGTCCTTGGGTGAGGATTAAAAAAAGGGGGGTGGTTCACAATCCATGGCCTGCAGGGCATTTCTGGCCCATTGACTCTTTTGAAAATAAAGTTATTGGAACACAGATACGTTCATTTCTTTACATAGGGTCTGTGCTTTCAAGCGCTAACAGCAAGGTTAAGTAGTTGTAGTGGAGACAGTACAGAATGCGAACCCTAAAATATTTACACCTGGCCCTTCATAGACAATGTTTGCTGACTCCTGTACTAGAAGACAATCAGTAATGTGAGCCATTTGATAAGGAATCTCTTCCGTATGCTATGCATGTATTAAATAATAGACACAAGGTAATTGCTCTTATTTCAATATGATGGTGGGAAACACAACTACACCTACAGCCTCATTGGGGTTGGAAGCTCCTTAGGAGGTGAACAATTCCTTATTATCCAGGTAATACTCCAGAACTCAAGTTCTGTGCCAGTTCTTTCTTCACCATTGTATCGCTGGTGCCAGGTACTAAACAAATATTTCTGCATTGGACCCAGAGAGATCTATAAACTAGTCCAGAATAAATGCTGGCATGAGAACCATAATTCAGGGCACCTCATTCCCCGTGGACGCTCCTTCCTCTTTTCTAGCAATTTCTCCCCTGGGCTATTACTCGTCTTGTCTCCCAGACTGTATTCTTCCCTGCAAGACTTTATTGCTAACAGGAACATTTTTCTAGAGCTCTGCTCAAAAAATCTCAAGTAGTTTACCATTACTGAAGTCCTACCTAATTTTCCAGACTTAGCTTAATTATTTTACCTCTGTGAAGACCTCTGAAATCTCTCACCCACCTCAAGAATGAAATGTACCCTTCCATGTGTCCACAATTTCTATTTGTTGTGGAGAAAAATGTTACAGTAGAAAACGTGATGCACACGTTGGAGCACATTCTTTTGATTTTAGCCCTTACTGCCTTTGAGCTATTTTACAACTCAGGAAGCTGGAGATAACTGATAACAATGCAGAATAACTCTAGTCTATAAATAGGCAAAAAATGCTGTCAGGTGAAGTTGCACTTAAATTTCCTCGCTACTGTGGAAGAAGCTAGTTTTGTCTCCATTTGCACATTCATTAGAATACATGTTTTCATTTTACATCTGAATGAGAATCATGATTTGACCCTTTTTAGTAAATCACCCTTTAACATGTTTCTTCAATGTTTATTGTACAACTTCTATATGCCAAGCTTTGTGTAAGGAAGTGGACATATAATGATGCTCGTGATAGTCATGACCTCTGACTTAGAGGAGTTTATTATGTCTGGTCGGGGAGATAGTTATTTATTTATTTTAAATCACAGAAACAAATATTTAAGGTTCATAATGGAAAATTCTGAGTTGTTCTAAGAAATTGGTTTGAGTGGCAGTGAGCAGTGAAGAAGATAAGGAAATGCCCCTCAGAAAGTAACATCACAGCTGAGACCTGCAGAAGAATTGGTGAAAATTCAGATGGAGGGAAGATACAGAGGCAAATAGGGGCAGAGTGAAGGCAAAGGGATTCTCTAGATACAGATTAGGCAGGACCTGGCAGCCCATTGTAAGTAGTTTGGGTTTCATCTTCAATTCAACAGGAGGACATTAAAAGGTTTTACAAACATCTTTCTACTCCTACCTAGAGAATTAATTAGGATAAGGGTCAGAATGGAAGTAGGTTCCTTTAAGAAAATACTATGTAGTCTTACAGTAGTATCTCACTCACATTAGTCTACTTTCTAAGATAATGGTGAGGACCAGGGTTCCCTCCCCTGACCTGAGGACAAGGATTATGTGTTATTTACCTTTGAATCTATCTAGTGCCTTGTGTACATAGAACACCCTAAATAAATGCTTGTTGAGTTGAATACCAGTCAGTACTCTATTAATAACCATCGATAGGCTATACTTTATGTAACAATAGCTAACATTTACTGAGTGATTATTATGATGCAGACTTTATACAAAGAACTTTGTAGGGATTGTATCATTTAAAACTCAACAATTCTATCTGGCAGTTTCAAAAAATTGTTTTCATTTATGAGATGAGATATCTGAGATTTAGATCAGTAAATAAGTAAAATAACTTGGCTAAGGTAACGAAACCAGCAAGTGGGACAAAGACAATTTTGCCTAACTCTAGAAGCTGAGCTCTTAGTCAGAAATTATAGGGTGTCCCCGAAATTGTTCACAACTTTGAATAATTACAAAGCCAGTGTTTATTAAAATACACTTCATTTTCAAAATGTAATAAAATCTACAGACACCCTGTATACATTTTGGCGGGATACCCTCTATATTACTCTCCATCCAAGTATTTGAATAAGAAGTTTACCAAAACAGATGCTGGTTCTTTGTAGCTGTTTTCTTTTTAACCATTCAGATGTAGTTCGATGCATCTTTCTCCGGATTGCATTCAAGCTCTAAATCAAGATTTTGGAAATCACGGCCTCCTTCAAACATTGTCATTTATACTTTCTCGTATCCCCTCAAAGACGTTTGCTGTTAGAATTCAGCACAAAAATCTGTCTTGCATTAGTGATTTATAGCGTCGCCAACATAATTTTACGCCTAACAACATCACCTACATTGTTTGACAGCAAGAGTCAAGCCATGAAAACGTGGAGCCGTTCATTGCAGCTCCGATGGAAACATAAATAAAAGAATAAATATATGCCAAATATAAAGGAGCCAGTCTCAATAGGGAAAGAAACATTCTGTCAGGGCCTCAAACAATGTAGGAAGGTAAGAAAAATAAATACAATCTAATTGATTATTTAACTTCATTACATTAATACATCTTCACTATATTCAGCTAATCAGCCAATTACAAGTGACAAGATAGAATGGTACCAAATTCCCTCCACATGAATAAAAAGCAATTTTGGATTATCTTGCTATATTGACTTCTCCTCACAGAGTTCAGTTTCTTTCTCTTGCATGTAGCTGGGGGAAATTGTAATTGCCTTAACTGGTTTTGATTGACCAACTGCTTTAACAGGACCATAAATACAGACTTCAGACAGCAAACACAAAATGTTTATTTCTGTGATCCCTCTCTAGATATTGACAATCTGACCCATGAACCCGCCAGCAGGTAATCTCATAGATCATTTTCTCTACAGGAGATTCTTGCAGTTGGGCAGGCTTGTCAATATCCCTGGCACAGGGTTTTGATCAAGGACTGCTTTGTAATTGTCTGGAAGATATATTAAACACCTCACTTTCCCCAGTGTTCTAAACACGGAACAGTCACTTCAAGTGTAAATTGCTCACACCAAGATTTCTGTATCTGGCTATTTTAAAAAGCATGTTTCAGATCCTTGCTGCTTAGAAAATTTACAATCATATAAACATGACTTCCTCATGCATATCTCTGAAGGTATTCTCTTGATCATCAAATCAGAGGTGGTGGTGGTGTTTTTTTAAACCCTAGTTGACAAGTCTTCTTTTTTAAATTCAAAGAATACAACTGCTTATCAATCTAGTCAGCTAACTCTTGCCTTAGAAATGTCTTTAGCACACGTGTTTCTGTTTTTACTGACACCACTGTACATTAATGGGTAAGCACTGAACATGCAAAACAGATAATCGAGAGAAATCATCTGGATGATTCACACCCTTGACTCTCTTTCTTTTGCCAAAAATACTTAGCAAAGTGTGTTAAATTCTGATGGGAAGTGTGTGGATCCTCAAATGTTAGTGTGAGATCGTTGAAAGGGAAAGAAGGGAGCTAGGAAACAGAGGGAAAGTCTGAAAGGTAGAACATTAAGGGCAGATGAGAAGTTGAAGGTCAGTGCCATGGCCCTCCCCTTTGAGCACAATCTCTCTTCAAGTCCTTCTCTTCTCAAGAATTTTTTTTCAGTGTTCCTTGTGGATGTCATAGTTGCCAAAACCTCTCTGTCAGATAGGCAGGAAAACGAAATAGAGAACATCTGTTCTGATTTGTTTCTCCTCGAGTGTGAATTAGCAGATGGGTGAATGATAGGATATTTTAAATTACCAGTGTTGTGAAATTTCAAACACAGTTATGGGGTGGCTGGGAGGTTGGGTGGGGGCAAATGTTACAGCTTTGTGTAAGGAAAAGCCAATTGTTTGTATTCCTAGCCTCATTGAGATGCTAATCCAGCTGGGCTAGGTTATTATAGGTCATAAGTAAGAAATAGGCCTAATGTTTGATGCGGTAAGCATTGTAGAGGGAAGAATTAGATTACTTTAATTTAAGCATAACCTCTCAATCATATTGGGAAATGCTAAAGTCCACTACCTGAGAAGAGATCTACGACTTTACTGTCTAGGTAGATAGCTGTTTTCTCTTTAGCTCAGTTTTTGTGCTGAAAATAAAAAATTCAATGAGAGTCTTTCTGTAGCATTAAGCTCAAGGGCCTTCAGGTTATAGCAGCATTAGAATAAGGTCAGTTTTAGTATTTATTGTCGAAGAAAGCTATTATAGATTATAAAATGGATCTTCTTTCTAACAAAGCCTGCTCTCTTTATACTTTGTAGAAACAAGATTGCCATTTGAGAGAACCCCAGAGCATAAAGAACAATTAGATATACAGAAGACTAAAGATTTAACATGGGCGGGATTGGAGAATTAAAAGACTCTTGACCATCATTTTTTAAAAGATTTTTTATTGCTTTTTAGAGAGAGAGGAAGGGAAATGGAGAGAGAGAGAAATATTGATGTGAGAGTAAAACATTGATTGGCTACCTTCTGCACAGCTGCCTCCCCCCCCCCCCCCATCCCAGGGATAGAGCCTACAACCCCGGCATGTGCCCTGACCAGGACTTGAACACACAACTTTTTGGTGCATGGGATGACACCCAACCAACTGAGCCACACTGGCAAGGGCAACTTGACCATCATTTTTAAGTTAGTCTACTGATATTAAAAGTTCAAATTAAAGAGAAAATAAGGCAAAGTCAGTTTCTCTGTATATTTTAGCCTTTTCCCTGGGAACTGACAAACAGCTCTTCAACACACAGGTGGAAGTGTGCATCTGAGAGCTAATGAATACTGGAACTGTTCCCTGAAATTCATAGTTTGAGAACTAGTTGTCATGAATTAATTTTGTCTTGGCACCCTGTTCAAATGGATTATAAAACAGACATAAATTTCAAGCTTCCCATGGGCAATCTTTAGTCTAAAATGGGGGTCACAGTATTCACTATGGTTAGTGGCAGGCAATACATTCCATATTAAAATACCATATACCCTCTCTCCTCAGCCCACCTAGCTCTTGTGTGAATATTGGAGAGAGCTATGTCATAGCTACACAGAACAAAAACATGCCACATATTTCCTCCCCCAGTCCTTCCACGGAGGGCAGATCTGCATAGTTGTAAGAGCTTGGGTTTTATAGAGAGACAAATCTGGATTAGAGTGTCAATTCTTCTGCTTACGAACTGTGATCTTGGGCAAGTTACCTCATAGTCTCTAGTCTCAGATTCCTCAACTGTAAAAATGGGGGTAATAATATATGTGCCTTGCAGAGTTGTGAGAATAACATGACATAATGTAAAGGGATTTGTTCAGTGTTTAGTACATGTTAAGTACTCAATAAAAATTAGCTGCTGCCATTATGCCACAGTTTTGACTGGCTATGTTGTAGACCTTGGTGATTTATTACATGTTCTTTTTAATGAATTAACAATCTCAAGTACCATAAAGTAAGTGTACAGATGAGACATGTCTCTAGTATGCTAATAGTAGTAGAAGAACAGTATTATACATGCACTTGGTACTTCTGAAGTTTATACACTTATTACCTGCTTTGATCTCTGCAGAATCCCTGCAAGGTGGCTGCTCTGATCCCCATTCTGCAGGTGAATAGATTGTGATTCAGAGGAGTTAAGAAACTTGACCTGTCATGTTTTCTGTGGCAGACCCAGGTAAAGTTTGCAGCTATTTTTACTTTCATGTAGAACAAACAAAAGAAATTTGATAGTCTCCATCCAACCTGTGACAGCCTTTTGCTCAACCAGCTATCCTGGTCAGATGCCTGTATTTCATTCAGGTCAGTATTAATCCTACCTTAGATTCAGTTGGTTTAAGAAGCTTCTGCACCAAACCTTTTATCTGCCCTCCAGGTATATCCCAGAAAATAAGCCCTCATATTCTTCAGTGTAATTTTGTGTTGTTGTTAATCCTCAACCGAGGATATTTTTTTCATTGATTTTTAAGAGAGTGGAAGGGAGGGAGAGACAAAGGGAGAGAGAGAAACATCAATGTGAGAGAGACATATCAATTGTTTGCCTCCTGCATGCTTCCTGACGGGGCTGGGGATTGAACCTGCAATCCAGGTACATGATCTTGACTGGGAATCAAACACATGACCCTTCGGTGCTAGGGCCAACACTCTAACCACCAAACACACAGGGCTCTTTACTGTAATTTTTATTAGAAGGTCAGTTAGGGGGATACAATACTGATGGAAGCTTACCTGAAGAATAATCTTCCATTCCTTTATGGTCAAAATGCAGTATTAGATCAAGTGAAATCATCAAGGAGATTCATGAAGACATGCTTCTTGGCTGCTTGTAAAATTAATTGTTTTGAAGGTCCATCAGGCATTATTGTGCTCAGTTTAATTGATTCATACTATAATAAAAATAGTCTTAGGAAGCGAGTATATGGTTTCTATATCAATATGAGCATATTGTCCATTGAATTCATTCCACCAATGTCTGAATGGCTATGTTTTGCCAGGGGTTGGGTTCTAGAGATGCAATAGTGAACAAGGCACAGTACCTCTTCTCAGAAGACAGACAGGCAAATGCAAATATGTATATGGTGATACATGCACCATAGTAAGTGAAAGCACCTAACAGGGCCACCGCAAAGTGCCCCAAAACTTCTCTCACTTCTGTCACCAATTACAAGTTTGGTGTTTCCAAGGCCACCTCAAGTTTAGTAATTTACTGGAACTCACAGAACACACTGAAAGCAGTTATACTCTTAATTATGGCTTGTCACAATGAAGGATACAGATTAAAATCAGCCACGGGGCCTGACTGGTGTGGCTCAGTGGTTGAGCATCGACCCATGCACCAAGAGGTCGCCATTTCGATTCCCCGTCAGGGCACATGCCCAGGTTGTGGGCCTGATCCCCAGCTGGAGGCGACCAGTCGATGTTCCCTCTCATTGATGATTCTATCTCTCTCTCTCCCTCTCCATTCCTCTATCTCTCAAAAATTAATAAAGAAAAAAAAATAAAAAATAAATGAACAAAATCAACCGAGGGAAGTGCTGCTTGTGGCAGAGCCCAGAGAGTTCCAAATGGGAAGCTTCCCGTTGTCTCTCCCAGGGGAGTCGTGGACAGTGAGCATCTCCCAGCAGTGATGGGTCACACTACTTATAGAGTGTTGTTTGTCCTGAGAGAAGCTCCCCTGAGCCTGGGGTCCAGTGTTTTTATTGGGGCTCAGTTACATAGAGATGGTTGACCACTTTTGTGGCCGATCTTAGTTTCCAGCCCCTCTAGGAGTCAAGCTGATACCCTCTGGCCCAAAGCCTCCACAATAAATCACATTGTTAGTATACACTATCAGGTATGTCAGAAGTCCTCTGAGTAGACAAAGACACTCTTATCAGACAGAACATTCCAAGAGTTTCGAGATTACTTCCAGGAAGCAAGGACAAAAGCCAGGTTTGGGCAAAGTTAAGTGCATACTACAAAACTGCTACGCCCGTGTGCAATGCCAGGGAAGACTTCTTGGGGTAAAAAATGTATAAATGGAGACCTGTGGGGCAATTAAGTGTTAGCCAAGGTCTTCCAGTCAAAGGGAACAGCATGAACAAGGGCTCTGAAACAAGAAAAAGCTGAGATTATTTGCTGTGCTGCAGGATGTCTGGAGCAGGAGGTATGGGAGAACAAGGGGCCAGAGGTGAGCTTGGAGCAGACAGCTGGGAAACAGATCTTACGCTGCCTCAAAAGCAATGATATGCTGGAACCAGCTTGTTATAGATTTGAGAGCTAATTGCTAAATATTCTAGGATTTTGCACATATTATTCAACACAGTTATTACTAAAAATTCAAATATATAAATGTATGACTAAATAAATTATATTTTTGAAAGATAATACTCAAGCCCTGGCTGGTTGCTTAGTGGTTAGTGCGTTGACCTGCAGACCAATGAGTTGAGGGTTCGATTCTGGTCAAGGGCACGTACCTCGGTTGCGGTTCATCCCCGGCCATGGTCAGGTTGTGCAGTAGGCAACCAGTTGCTGTATCTCATGTCGATATTTCTCTCTCTCTCTCTCTCTCTCTCTCTCTCCCTACCTCCCACTTTATCTGATGATAAACAGAAAAATATCGTTGGGTGAGGATTTAAAAAAAAAAGAATACTCAAGATCCATCACTTACTAATTACATTTTATTATTATCTATATTCTTGAGGTTATTTATGTCTATTGTATGTGGAATTTTTGTACAATAGTGGATTACTGTGTATTTCTTTCCAATCTGCTTTCAGTGATGTCATTTTGGTAGCTTGAATTCAGCCATGGTAGGAGTATTTACACCGCAGTAATTGACAAGTGTTATAAGTATGGGCCTTTGCTCCTTCCAAAAGCTGATTGTTAAACATTTATAAATGTAACACTACTTAGGAAAATATTTCCGTGAGGACAAAAAGGCATTGAAAGATGTTAATCTGGGAATGATATAATAAGCTTTGTTCATTGGGAAGGTCATTTTGGTTTTGAGTGGAGGACAGATTTACTGAACAAGAGTGGATGCAAGTAGGAAGCCATGACACTGTCCTCCTTCTAAGGACTCATACGGAAACCTGTCTCTAGTTTCAATACCAAAGACACTATGCCTCACCAGAATATTTGTCTTTTGATCCTAAGCACACTGTAAATTTCACTGCTAATCATTTTTCCGTCCCACTTGGAAGTATGAATCCAAATTTGTGATCTACCTCTAACAATTGTGTTGTACCTTTTTTATGCCCTTACGCCGATTATTTTCCCACCCTTATTTTTCTCTTTGATACAATGTTCTCACTTTTACAAAGATTTCCAAATGTATTCTAAAACAAGACAGGCAATAATTAAAAAGATAAATATTTAAAAGGTATCCCAGCCCTGGCTGGTGTGACTCAGTGGATAGAGTGTCGACCCACACACTGAATGGTCACTCATTAAGTTCCCAGTAAGGGCATACACCTGGTTGCAGGTTTGATCCCTGGCCCTGGTCAGGGCTCATGCAGGAGGCAACCAATTTGATGTGTCTCTCTCGCAATGATGTCTCTCTTTCTCTCCCTCCCTTCCATTCTCTCTCTCTCCCCCCACCTTCTTCCCTCCCTTATACTCTCTCTAAAAATCAATGGAAAAAATATCCTCAAGTGAGGATTAGCAAACAAACAAACAAACAAATAAAAGGTAGCCTATGACCTTCAAGGCTCACATTTATAAAAAATGTCAACAAGTACCCACAACTTGTGGTTGTTTTAGAATGATTTTCTTCACTAGTTTTAACTTGGGACTGAGGGTTCTTCCTAGTACTATAATCAGGGAAAAGGCAGGATACTTACACATCCCATGAAATCTGAAAGGGCTTCATTGAAAAAGTGAACCACATAGAAGAGTCTTGAAGGAAGAGCGAGCTGGTGGGAGCCAAACACATGGGGGTGTTTGGGACACTGCCCTGCACTAAGGATGCTCACTTCCTCCTGGGACAGGATATGCAAGAGACATGTCCAGATCATCTATCAATATCTTTCTTTCCTGATAGGAGTCCGCCAACGTTTAGAGTTTCATGAAGGAGGGAATTTTTGAGTTTCTGACATGTGCCCTTAGGAGTCAGCCTGGGAAGGAAGTACATTATCCTGTTTTATTCCCCGATACTGTTTTATATGTGTTTTATACTCATTCTTTCATTCAGTCTATTAATCAAAACAGTCCTGTAGGTGGATGTTTTGTCCCTGCTTTAAAGTGGAGGAATTAAGGATCTGGAGTGCTTAAATAAATTATTCAAGTGGCAGAGATAGGATTTACATTCATACTCTGCCTCCAGCCCAGCCTCTCTCCTTCCCTCAATAAGTTCTCTGCACAGAGTTCAGGTTGAGCTTTGATCCACTCAGAAGAGGTACTGGGGAGGGAGAGAGCTATGATTGTCTGCTGAGTAAAAGGACTATACATTTCAAAGCAATGTTTGTGAGACACCAACAGATATGGATGAAAGGGCCCATCGTACTGACTTGTATCTTGGAGGAATGTTAATAACTTTTCCTTTCGTTTCATTAACATTTGTTTCTGACCAACAAAAATAATTATACTAATAATTAAGATAATGCTATCAACTAACATTTATTGAGTGTTTAGTCAATACCTGGCATTGTGCTGGGGAGTTTACTTGAATTGTTAACTAAACCTCACCCCAATCCTGTGACTGTGATGAAGGCACTATTAGTATCCCCATTTTATGGTTGAAGAAACTGACATTCAGTGAGCAAGTCGGGGAACTTATACCAGGTTGCACAGTTAATAAGTTAGGGAACTTATACCAGGTTGCACAGTTAATAAGTTGGGGAACTTATACCAGGTTGCATGGTTAACAAGGGCTGAAGTTGAGATTCCAAATTACCACAGCTGTCTTACAAAATCTACTGTGTGCGGAGGCGTTGGGATAGCCTATGGATTTAAAAATCAGAGGAAGTATAATGTATTCTTCCTCATGATTGTACTATGAAGAATATACATATTTGTCTCATTTGCCATCTACAGGGCATTCACATAGAAATTACAGCTCAATCTCATTAATCTTGAGAAAATTATTCCAGGTATTGAAAGTGTTGGATTTCAGAAAGAGATTGTTGCCCCTGTCATCTTGCCTTTAACGATGAATTGAAGTGTTAAATGCAGTGCTGAAAATGATGTGTGTGTGTGTGTGTGTGTGTGTGTGTGTGTGTGTTTGTGTGTGTGTGTGTAGTCAGGGAGCAGGAGTGGACAGTGGGTTGGAGCAGGAGAGAGAAGGTCAGAGAGAATAGGGGCCCAGCTGAGACTGATGTATTCAGTTTGCAGCACAGGACGCCTGCACCAGAGTCAGTCTTTTGTCTTCATTTCAAAACTGTTGTGAAGAGTTTCACGTGCATCCTATAAGTCAGGCAAGTCTATGAAACAATTTCTTTCCATGTTCCCCACTCTCAACTATAACTAGAATAAGCACAGACAAAAAAGATATGGCTAGTCACATGCTTGAAATATATTGATTGAGTTTTCATACAAATTGTGCGCAAGTGAAACATTTTATCTGTCCTTCGATGCTGTCTGGGCAGGCCATGTTCAAGCAATGATCTGGGAACTTGGTATCTGGAAAAGCAGAGGCTCTGAGCCTGCCTCAGTGTGGCCCAAAGGATAAAGCCACTGGTCCCCTCTGATTTTTTCTAAACAATGACCCTAACAGAGTTATTCTCTTTATTGGCACACTGCTTTTGATATCTAGTACCTTCTTAGATAAAGAACAGTGGCACGTTCATTCTGTGCTGGAATGGATAATGCGGGGCTTTATTTTGGGTTTATTTTGAATAAAGAGATTTGCCATCCTGGGATATAACTGTGGGGATTAAAGGCAATAGTGATATTATTAGAAACTCAAGCTTCCTTGATATTAGGATTACTATTTGCTAAGGTCCTGAAATATCAAACATTTTCCCCATTGTGATATATGCTTTATGGCCAGGTGACTTTAAAAAAAAACAAAACAAAAAAGAAGTCTCTCCATAGGAGGAACTCAATTCACTCCATTCATAAATCTAAATATGCACTCTGAGAGAGCTAGGAGAATGCTGTTTCTCCTTTTCTAAATCCAATACCAGCGGCTCTAAGTAGGCCTCTATCATTAATCCCCTGGATTTTGGCCACAACCTCCTCAATACTCTGTCCCTTTCTTCTACTTCCCATCTCCTCACCAAGTCTCCCAGCATCATACTGTGTCTGGGATCTCTTTGAAATGCAAATTTGACCTTGTCTTTCCCATCCCTTTACTTATTCGGTTGCCTGAAATATAAAATCTCACCTTCTTAGTATAGCATGTAAGACCTTCCATGATGTGACCTTTGCCCTTTCCATAACTTTTCTCCAGTGGTCTTTAGACTAATTATTACAACTAACTTGTTCACTATATATAATAAGTTAATTTTTTCAGCAGTCCTATGAGGTTAGGGTCATAGTTCCCATTTTATAAATGGGGATACTGGACTTTCAGAAGGAGTACATAAATTGTCCTAATGATGTCACTGGGATTCAACACTTACTGGCACTAACATTTTTTTAATCTCTTTCTTCTGCTGCCTCATAGTTCTGTCCTTCAAAACTGTAAAAGTTAACTAATGAACCCAATGTTCTGCCATCATATTTAGGCAGAACCATAGAGTATCACATAGAGTCCTGGAACCTGGTTTCAGGAAGGGTCTAGAACCAGGAAGAGGAATAGCACCAAAACGCAGGAGGGGAATACAGCTCACGGTAAATGCAGAATCACATATGATACTAAGACTCAAACACACAATGGTTATTTCAATTTTCAAAGTCTTTTCTTCATTTGTACTATGGGGAGAACAATACCTTCCTCACAAGGTTGTTTTAAGTAGTGTGAATATATACACATATATAATGTGACATTACAGTACATACAGCAAGCACTTAATAAGTGGTAGAAATGCAGCTCTTTATTTGTTTTTATGCTACCTTGTTTTATAAATAAAATAAATGATTTATAAGGCCTCAGAACAATATGCTTATTGGTGCTCCTGTGGTTGGTACTTTAGCTCTGTGTTCATTAGGAAAAATAGTCAACTTCAATAACAAAACTGTCATTTTTCACTTATTTTTATTTGTAAAAACTCACAAAATGCTGCCATCAGGAGACTGGGCTGGCATGAGAGGGACTGGGTTCCAATATCAGGCTCTCGTTAGACCCAGCAGCTGTGCACGCGCTGATACATGGTACTACTTGTCTATGGCTGGGCTTTCTCAGCAAACATCTGGCCTATATCACGGCATTGTTATAACCAGTAAAAAACATAGTTGGGGAAGTAGTTTGAGAAAAGAAGTTTAAATCTTGTAAACTCAATTTGTGCACAGCAGAAACCATGCTATTGAGATATTCACTCACACTGACTCCCTGTAAATACAGACCACTGTGGAAGGTTTCCAGAAGAAAAAGCACTGATTTCTGGGAGAAATCTGGCCGCCACCTAGGGAATAAAGCCATACACATACCAGTATTGGAATTCAATTCTCCCAGTGATGAGAGTGGAAACAATTTCATTAGGACCCCTAAATGTAATTTTACAAACATAAATAGAGCTGATCAACTAGTCATTGCTTCATTGCTTGGATTTGTACTTTTGCAGGTATAGGTACTTCTAGATCTAAATGTCCTCTTCTGCGCATTAACCACACATCTATCTCCCTTCATCACTCCTCAAGGTGGGAGTATTTCGTCATGGACACTCATGGACATCACACTGGTGGAACATCCCCCAGAGGCATGGAGGAGATCATAGTCCTTATCCCGTTTATAGCTCTTTTATCTCATTCCTATTAGAAAAATATGAAGTTAATCTGGGCTGCTTTTTCCTCGTGAGACATTTGTTATCCTTGTCACCATCATCATTCTTAAAAATAATAACGGTAATAATTATCAGTAAGAACTACTCTCCAAACCTGGGGCAAAATATGGTCACATTCATTTTCATTTGAGTCCTCTAGGTCAGAAGAGCATGCTGTTTTACATTTCTTTCTTTGAGGTTTACATCTCTTTCTTTGAGGTCTCCATCTCTTTTAGTTTTCAATAGGTGCAAATTAGGTTCTAGGAGCGCAAAAGAATGTGAAAGTCATTTATACTTCCACATGCAAAAGGGGACTTATTACTTATTACTGCTATATGGGGTTGCGGTTGACAGCTGGTCCTGAGCGGTCTGGTAAGTAGTACCAGAAGCTGATGAACCAGGTATTTGCTCCTTTGAGAGAGTTGAACCTATTTCCTCAGTGCCCAATTTTTCAGGTGCTCCCCTTGCTTCACGTAGTCTCCCATGGTCACAGTTCTTGGTTCTTAGCAATTCCATTTTGTCTCAAGCTATCTCCTAAGCCTCTATGCAGCTGGGCTCTTGCATATCAGTTTTCTCTCCCTCCAAGGAGTCAGACTTTTGTTTTCAACAGTCACAACACAAAAAGATTTCATTACATTGCCTCTTTACAACCACGAAGCTAGCAGCCTCCCCTTTTAAGGGTGGCTATTCTAAATGCCCCCAAGAGACATAACTACCTAGGAATAGCCAAAGAAGCCTCCTTTTCCTAACAATATCACTACTTTTTCAGTCTTTTAATGACATTAACCCTGAGGGTCTCCAGGGGAATGCTATGTCCTTCTACGTTTGGGAGAGGGGACTAGCACCAACACCTCAAAGCGATGTGCCATTCTGAGGACCACCCAGGTAGTTTATGGCACTGCTTTTGCTGGAGAAAAGAAAGAAAGAAAAAACAAATATAATATCACTACATTATGTATATCTTAGCACATAAGAATAAAAACCTATTAAATATATTGAGTCCTTATTCTTTTCCAGGCACTGTGTTAAGCACTTTACAGGTATACTCTTTGTTAAGCTAGTAAGGACAGAGCCAGAGTCCAACCTCAGTTCTGATTGATCCCTTGAATCAGAAGCTGCTGCTCCCTCCAGGAGATGCAGCTTGGTGGGCAGAGGGCAGGCTGGATTTCAGTCCCTTGAGGCTTATCTGTGAATGTGTTTGAGTAGTGTCCAGACTGTTCAACCTCAGCATTCCTGCCCACATACACGCTGTAACCTGTTGAAAGAGCACAGTGCATACATGCAAGAGTGTGGGGACTACACTACTTGAGTGTGAATCCTGGCTGCTCCACTTGTAATTATGTAATCTTTGATGAGTTTCTTTATCTTGGCTTCTCCATCAGTTAAATGGGAATAATACCTGCCTCGTGGGGTTGTTGCAAGGCTAAATGATTTTTATTCATTTAGAGTGCTCAGACATAGCACATAGTAGACACTTAATAAATATTGGCTTCTGCAAAATTAGTATTTTAACCCCTAAACTATCAGTGAAGCACTAGCAGGAAAGGGCTGTGATGTAGAGGAAAATTGTTTATGCAATAGGTTTCTTAGGGTTGGCTTTGTTGAAAGTGATGGGTAAGAGTAGAGTCCATGAGGTTTCCAGCTGGTTCCCAGAGGACGTGAACTGGTGAGCATTCAGGGCAAAATCCATGCTCAGGAATATTAGATACATGTTTATCCCAGGTACCACGTTTCTCCAGGGTCCCTGTCTTTCAGAATCCTGAAGCATGATAGGTGATGAGCAGAGAAGCAAAGGGACCCCACTGTTTAGAATTCTCATGCAATAGCTCCTTCTTCCACCACTAACCAATGTGCTCTCCTGGGGCAACAAGTCACTACTTCCATTAAAAATCCTCACACGTTGACTTAAAGAAAATGGAAGCACACAATTATTTGACTAGTACCAAGATCCATGATGAAAATACAAACAGTTGTGAACACATGGCCTTCTGAAGCATGAGGGACCGATCTCAGGGATATGTAGATGTTGTAATCCTATTAAATTCACATGGCTCAGGAATGAACAGAAGTGTATGATGTCCTTGTTTTAGTTAAAGGTACTTGTTCTCTGAGATAATCCATTAAAGAGAAGACTATGATATCCATGGAACATTTTGGCTCATTTGACTATTTTTTAAATTATGCATCAACATGTGATCACGGTTAAAGATTAGAGAACAGAGTCGAGGGAAAGTCAGGGGTGGGAACTGAGAAATCATGCTTTTAATGGGGGAAAGTCAAATGGTTTCCTTTCTTAAGGAAAGCATCCTAGTAATTTCCACTGGCATCTCACACCTCCTGACTCAAAATATCCAGCAACTTTTATCGTTGCCAACAATGATGTGTGTCTTTAGGGTCTGGCAGACTTCAAAGAAAAGAATGAGGATTCCAATATAGATTACTCCAAAATAAATGGGTTTTGATGGAATCAGGAAGTTGGGCTTATTACCACCTTCTTGGATGTGCAATGATAGAAAAGACAGCTAATAGAAAAGACTGAGAAAGTGAGGGCTCTCCTTGACTGGCTACTCCAGAGGAAGAATGAGCGAAACATAACCTCAAATTTCAACCTCAGTACACTAATGCTTGAGAAATGCAAATTTAAGTTAACCCTCATGTCTCCAATGTGCTGACAAAGAGAAACATTCCTTATCTCTGATGTACCATGTGCTTTTTATTTCATATGGGCATTATATATGGTTCATAAACTTTCATTGCCAGGTAACATGAGGCACATTGGCAAGAGTTCCCTGTACATTCGGTTTGGAGCAATGGAAATGGGGTTGGACGAGGAGACAGAAGGCCTGAGTCCTTGTTCTGCTTCTGTTGTTTATTAGCTGTGTGACCTGGCATAAGTTGCTTATTATCTTGGATCCCTTTATTTCATTTATAAATGGGGAATCCAGTATCTGACCTTCTGGCCTTACAAGGTGGTTGTGAGAATGAAATTAGGTAGTGTGAATTAAAGCACTTTGAACACAAAAGATGCAAGCAGTTAACACATTAAAGGACTCATTACTACAGATAAAATTGGCTGTGGGCTTTTCTTGTAACTTTGTTGGGGGCACGCTGCCAAATTTCACAAAACCAATCTATTCCCCAGCACCATTTTTTAATCTCACATTCACCTACTACTCATTGCAATCTGCCTTTTGACCTCTCCTCTTTTCTAAAATGGTTTTCTTAAAAGTCACCAGTGACTTCCTAATCACTAAATTTCATGTTAACTTTTCATTCTCAATCTCTCTGAACCTATGATATCCCTTATCATCTACTCCATGAAATTTCCTTCTACTTGGGTGACCCTGTGCTGTGCAGGCTGCCTTTCTGATGTCTCTTAACTACTTCCCTACTGATTCATCTTCTTGTTTCCACCCTTAGATAGAGGCATATTCCAAGATTCTGTCTGTGCTCCCTTTCTTTACTTCCTTGGTGATTTCATTCACCCAAAATGTTCAGGTTTCCCTGGAAACCTCAAAACCATTATGTCCATCTGACCTGAGCATCATCATTTCTTCTATCTCTTCCCTTATATCGGCTTTTTCCTAAATTGCACACTTGATAATGAATCATTATTTTCTTAATCATAGAGGTGAGAAACCTAATTTATTTGGGTTTTATGCCCTTCCCCAACCAATGATCAATCTTGCCAACTTTCCTCCAAACTGTTCTTACTCTTACCGTCAAATCTAGGCTTTTATCACCTCTCACCAGCAACACTCCCTTAAGAACCTCCAATTTATGGGATAATAATCTTAAAAGTGGAGACCCCATAATTCTTATGTTCTCTTATTCACAGAGATCCTGTGATTTTCCTATACTTGGGATTATAGTATGGTATCCCTATGCCCTCTATGCCCATGCCCAACCTGCCTGTTCAAGAATGTATTCCTGACTTTTCCACATATTCTGTATTTCACCCAAATTCAACAATTTCTGACCCACACAATCTAATATTTATCACATGAATAAATGAATGTATAATTAGTCCACTTTATTTCTTATTTCTGGTCCTAATTGTTTTTATTCATTTCTTTAGTCAACTATCTCCAGTCACCTCCCTCTCTCAAAACCCTAGTGATTCTTCGAAACTCAGTATAAATATTCCCTCCTTCTTGTGATCACATCAACCACTGTAGTCACTCTCCCTCTGAGATTAGAAGGTTCTTTGATGGTCAATCCCCAGAAGAGGGGGTGGTGGGGGAGAGATAAACCAAAGAATTTATATGTATGTATGCATGAACAATGGTCATGGACAACAAAGCTGGGGACAAGGCAGGGAGGGAGGGAGAGGGGAGTATCAGTGGGGGGAAAAGGGAAAACATCTGGAACAAAAATGAATAATTAAAAAAATGAATGATATTGCATGAGGAAGTTCTCAGTTTTCATTCATTCATTCATTCATTCATTCATTCATTATTTTGGTGGCTTTTATTCTAGGCATTAGTTTTCTTTCTAATTTTTTTTATTAATTCATTTATTTTTGTTACAGATGTTTCTCTCCCCCACACACACTGATTTCCCCCTCCCCCTCCCTTCCCACCCTGTCCCCAGCTTTGTTGTCCATGTCTATTATTCATGCATACATGCATATAAGTTCTGTGGTTTATCTCTTCCCCCACCCCCTCTTCTGGGGATTGTCAGTCTGTACCCCATTTCCACATCTCTGGGACTACCCCATTCCTCAGACTGTTATGTTCATTATATTCCACAAATAAGTGACATCATGTGATATTTGTCTTTCTCTGCTTGGCTTGTTTTGCTTAGGATTACACTTTCCAGGTCCCTCCATGTCGTCTCAAAAGATAAGAGATCTTTCTTTCTTACAGCTGCATAGTGCTCCATTGTGTATATGTACCATAACTTTTTATCCATTTGTCTACTGATGGACTGTTGGGCTGTTTCCAGATCTTAGCTATTGTAAATAGTGCTGCTACAAACATGGGGGTACATCTATTCTTTCTGACTGGTGTTTCAGGCTTCTTAGTGTATATTCCTAGAAGTGGGATCACTGGGTCAAATGGAAGTTCAATTTTTAATTTTTTGAGGTAACACTATATTGCTTCCCATAGTGGCTGCACCAGTCTGCATTCCCACCAGCAGTGTAATAGAGTCCCCTTTTCTCCACAACCTCACAACACTTGTTGTTTGATGGTTTGTTGATGGTGGCCATTCTGACAGGTGTGAGGTGATACCTCATTGTTGTTTTAATTTATATCTGTCTGATGATTAGTGTTGTTGAGCATTTCTTCATATGTCTCTTAGTCATTTGTATGTCCTGTTTGGAGAGGTGTCTATTTAGTTCTTCTGCCCATTTTTTAATTGGGTTTGTTGTCTTCCTTTTGTTGAGCTGTATGAGCACTCTATATATATTGGAAATTAACCCCTTATCTGATGTATCATTGTCAATTATGCTCTCCCATAGAGTGGGTTGCCTTTCCATTTTGGTGGTTGTTTCTTTTTCTGTGCAGAAGTTTTTGAGTTTGATGTAGTTCCATGTGTTCATTTTCTCCTTTGTTTCTGTTGCCTTAGGGGATGTATCAGTGATAATTCTGCTGTGTATGATGTCTGAAATTTTGTTGCCTACATTTTTTCTAGGATTTTTATGGATTCGTGAGTCACATTTAATTCTTTTATTCATTTGAGTTTATTCTTGTGTATGGTATAAGTTGATGGTCTAGTTTCATTTTTTTGCATGTAGCTGTCCAATTTTCTCAACACCATTTATTAAAGAGGCTGTCTTTACTCCACTGTATGCTCTTGCCCCCTTTTTCAAATATTAATTGAGCATATTGTCTTGGGTCCATTTTGGGTTCTCTATTCTGTTCCATAGATCTATCTGCCGGTTCTTATGCCAGTACCAACAATTTTGATTGATTTAAAACTAGCTCTTAAACTATTGTCTTAAAAACATATGACCATAATTGACATATGACTGTTCTTCTATGTCAGACTATTACTTGTCAGTTTTCAGCTACCTTCCTTGGGTCTATATTACTTAATTGAGGCTTACAGTGCATAAGACACCATGGCAAGTGTTTGCCAAGGATCATATATAACCCCACAGAGACCTTTAAAGGTAGGTATAATGTTTCCTCACTTTACAAATGTGGAAACTGAGCTCAGAGATGTTAAGTAAAATGTAGGGATCACACAGCTAGCAAATGGCAGAGTTAAGACTTCAGCTAGAAAGGATGTGGTCTTTACCTTGATAATAAAATAAATCTTAAGGCCAGAGATTTAGCCTGATACCTTCTAGTTTTTCTCCCTAGCCCACATTGACTTGATTATCCATGGTTCTTAATTTAGCCCCTTGCAAATTAATTTCTATTTTTAACTTGTGCTACATTTTGTGTGCAGGAGTTGAGTCTTGTCCTAATCTCTTTGGCTGGGATGCAACCCTTGGGACAGTGCTACTATGTCTTAATGTTCTCAGCTGTTCACTGAAGGGGATAAAGCCATAGATGTTTCCAGTGGCAGCTGTCTGCAAAACCCTGCCATGGTTAAAAAACAAACTTAGAAAACTAGGCTCCTGGGGCCAGAAAAACATGTGTAATTTATTGTAAGATAGAAAATACTTCAGGAACCCCAAGAGGGAAAGAAATCCTTCTACCTACGTCCTGCAGAAACTCCAAATAGCCAGCCTTATATTTTTCTAGTTACAAAGGCAGATTTTCCCCTCTGAAATACTCAAGAGGACTTTGTGGTAAGTATGAATTGATGCGAAATCACACTAAAAAAACTGTCATGACTGTAGTGCTTCCTTTCCATAAATTTGATGTCAAATGACCCTTAGCAATGACATGTTATTTCATAAGAAAGCAATCAAATCAATTAAACATTTATTGAGCTGCTACTACATGCCTATCTCAGATTATGGTTGGGGTATACTCTTGGACCCCTAGAAACAGGATATCACATGCGTGGTAAGTTCTTAGTAAGTATGTTTTAAATTAAAATCAGTATGGCCTTGAAACTGAAGAGCTTTCTCTAAAATAATTTTCTTTTTTCACATTATGAAAAATGAGAGAGGTAGACCAGATGATCCCAAGATCCCATTCAATGTTTAAATAACACAATAAAAAATGCTTTTAAAATTTATTCTATACTCTAGTAGCCTAATCAAGTGGGCCGTGTGGAATGTAAAATTCTATGACTTGTATGTATATTATGCAGAATGACAAATTAGCCATGAAGACAATTTCAGTGTAGTAAATAGGACCATATACAGGTTCCAGTAAACAATATATATGTTACATAATTAGTGAAAATGTATAATGATAAAAAGTATCATTTACTATAGTAAGAAAAAATATTAAAAAATCTCAGGAATAACCTTACAAGAAGTTTTCAGAATATATATTCATAAAACTATAAAGGTTTAAGATATAAGTAAGGAAAACAAATGGAAATATCTAATGTGTCCTAAAAAGTCTGTTTGGTTAGGTCTATATGTTGAACCCCATTTGGACTCTTTTGGGGAATATGACTAAAGTTAAATTAAAGGTGACTTGTAAGGATGATATGCTTAAAAATATTTAGGTATTTTTGAAGAAAAGAATAACGACTATGTATTTCCCCCCAACAAACATTATATTGTATCATAAAGCTACAAAAGTCAAAAGAGTTTGGTATCAGAAAGGACAGATAGGTTAATAAAAATAGGAAGGAGATCCTAAAAACCATACATTCTTGTAATAATTTAACATATAATTTCAAATCAGCAGTATATTAATTAGGCAAGGCCAGGCCAGGTAACAAATTATCCCAAATCTCAATAGATTAATACAACAAAAGTTTATATAATGCCCACTTTGTAGTCCAGTGCAAATCACATGATAGGTAGAGGAAAGGACTTTGTTCCACAGAGTCATTCATGGATCTAAGCTGACAGAGCCTCCACTATCTTGTAGGTAAAATATTTAAAATATATGATCTCCATGATTGCATGGCAAGAGAGCTTTTTAGACCTCATACCTATTCTTAAATGCTTTGCCTGGAAGGAACAAACTTACAAAGCAATGACCTGCATAACTGCAAAGAGCTAAGAAATTTGAGTGGGTTATGGATATTTTATGGGAAATGATTTTGCCTTAATGGAAAATATATAGATTATTTTTAATGGTATATAGGAAAAATGATTCATTATTTTGATTAACTTTAAAATTATCAGATAAAGTAAAGCCATGATAATCTGTTGCCAGCAAAGATGCATTATAAAAAATGCTGAAGTAAAATTTTCAGGATAAAAATATATGACAACAAATAAAACTGGGATTTGTAGATAGGAATAAAGAACAACAAAAATGGTAAATATGTGGGAAAAATACATATTTTCTCTTAATATCTTTGAAAGACAACACATGGTTTAATAATGTCAACATTGCATTGTACAGTTTATAATGCATGTACGTGTAAAATATATTACAAAAACAATAGGCAAAGGAAGAGGATTTACAGAATTATATTGTTGTAAGGTGATTATATTTTATGTGAAATTATATAATATTAAGTAGACTGTAATATATTGAGGATGCATTTTGTAATCCTAGAGTAACCACAAAAAAATGCAGTATAGCTAAAAGACATTAGAGAAATTTAAAAAGTAATATTAAAATCAATTTAACCAATAAGAAGGCATAAAATTAACAACAGAGGAAGAACCACAAATAGACCTCTCTCCGTTAGTTATGTAACGAGAAGAAGAAAAAATAAATTATGTATGACCGCAGAAGAAATCTACAAATATCTTAAAACACAAAGATGACCAACACTTACATAGGAAGACATAGAAATTATGTGTATTTCTATAGCTTTTAAAAATTGAATTCATTTTAAAAGCTTTCCAAAAGAGTACCTCAGGCCTAAATGGTTTTAGAATTAAATTCTGTCAAATATTTAAGGAAATAATATTATTCTTATACAAACTCTTTTAGGAAAGAGAAGAATAAAGAGTAATTCCCTATTTATTTTTTAAGATAGCATAACCTCAATAACAAAACTTGACAAAAGATACTAAAATAAATGAGAATAATATAATAATAAGTTTCATAAACATAGATGTAAAAATCCTTCACAAAATACTGGCTAATTGAATTAAAAATATATAAAAAGGATAATATAGCATTCTTTTAAAATTTATCTTTATTGTTGAAAATATTACTATGTCCCTTTTTTCCCCCTTGACCATCCCTCCTCACCCCCCTACCCTCTTCTCACCTCACTATTGTCTGTCCATTTGCTATGCATATATGCTTTTTTTTTTTTCTCTTCCCATCCCCTCCTTTCCCCTAATATAGCATTTCTAAGTGAACTTTATCCCAAGCATGCAACACTGAGCTAGCACTCAAAAAATTAATCAGTGTAATCTATAACATTAACAGAATAATAGAGCAAAACCATATGATATCAATAGATGCAGGAAAATTATTTGTCAACATTCAACATACATTTATAAAAAGTATCTTTAAATATAGGAATATAAAGAAAATTTATTGAATCTAATAAAGGGATCTACAACACAACAAAACAAAACAGCCAATATCATACTTAAAGATGAAAAATTAAATGTGTCTTTCCAAGATTAGAAACTAGACAAGAATACATGCTCTTAACATTTCTAGTCAACTTGGTACTAGAGATCCTAGCCAGTACAATTAAGTAAGTAAAAAGGTAAAGTCATAAAGATTGAAAAGGAAGAAATGAAACTATCTTTACTTGTAGGCAAAATGATTATGTAGAAAATACTAGGGAATCTAATAAAGGAAATCTATAGAATTAATAATAAGATAATGTAGTAAGTTTATAGGATTCATGGAAAATATACAAAAATTAAATGAATTTCTATATATTAGCAGCAAAAATAGAAAATAAAATTCAGACAAGTCCATTTATGGTAGCATTCAAACATAAAACATTTGGAAATAATTACAGTAAAAGATATGTAAAATCTCTTTACTCATAAAAGCAAAATGTTTCTGAGATCAATAAAAGAAGACCTGAATAAGTGAAGGTTTGAATCAGAAGACTATGTATTTTTAAGATGTCTGTTTTCTCTAAATTGACCTATAGATTTGATAAAGTCAAATAAAAATTCCAACAGAGTTTTTGGTAGAAGTGGATAAGTTAGTTCTAACGTGTATATAGAAATTCTAGCCAGAGCAATCTTTAAATAGAAGAACATTTTGAAAAACTCATGTAACCTAATTTCAAGATTTACAATAAATCTTGATGATATTGTAATCAAGATGATATGCCATTGACATAAGAAGACACAACTACATCACAAGGACACAGCACAGAATCCAGAAATAGACACATTAATGGTTTTGATTTTCAACAAGGCACCAAGACAATACAATGATGAAAGGAAGAGCCTCTTAACAAATGGTGCTGGAATAACTGGATAAGCACTAGGAATAAAAACTAATCAGTACCTCATACCATCCTAAAAAGTTAATTTGAGATGGATTACAAACCTAAACTATAATTCTAAAGTGAAGGAGAGGTAAGAGGTACTCATGGCCATTAACAAGGATATGAGGAATTTAGATAATGAAAGGAGTTTAGAATCCATTCTTTCCACATTATAGGTGAGAAAACTGACTCAGAGAGGTAAATCATGTATCCAACATCCCAATGATAATGTATCTTGGTTCCACATTACTATTCTAATTTTATTTCTTCCTACATTTTAGAATTTTTCCGGAAAGCTAATCTTAACAGTGTTAGATAGCCTGACACTTGTGACAGTTTAGTGTCTGCATTCAAATCTAATGCTATCATACATCAGTCAAAATATAGAGTCAGACTGCAAATGAAAACCACTGATCTGATATACAGGGAAAAATACGTAGTTGAGAATAGGAGTGATGTGACCAATGGGATTTGATCTATCAGTGAAAGCACCATTCAACAAATACACATTGGACATCCCCTCCATATCAGGAGGTCCCAGAGATAAAACAAGTGGCAAAACATTATTATAATCCAGAATCTGTAGCTTTATCATTAAAAAGGTATTAGGTCATGGCTTCATGCAAAACACTTTATATACATGATTTAATTTAACTTAATCCCTACAAAATCCTGGTCGGTGGAATTATTTTCTCCATTTTAGAGTAAACTGATGTACAGAATGGTTAAATTACTTTGTTTATGATTAGAAAATTATTAGCTTGTGGGGTCAGGATTCAAAGTCAAGTTTGCTTGATTTTAGAACTCAAACTGTTAACTAGCTTTTCTGCAATATTGCCTAATATAAGAGATGTTGCCCAACATCTCTGTTCCCTATAGAATAGGTTTACTATTCTCAAAACAAAGAAGAAACTGAGGTTCAAAGATTTCAAGAATGTTTTTCATAGTTAAACAGCTACTAAATTATATGCTCAGGATTTGAAACTAGATATGTTCAGCACCAACTTCAATGGCAATGCTTTCCCAATATTTGAATATACAAACTCTGATGGCATTGGTCACAGTGCTTGATGGAACCTCAGCAGCGGAGGAAAACCCCATCAAAGCAATTTCCTGAATTTTAGAAGAAAACACTCCAATGCAACCACCTGGCTCTCAAGATTCAACTTTCTCTAGGAAAGTAGCACAACCATTCTCATTACCTCTACAACGCCAGGCACATAGGCATGATTAGAAATAGTCAACTAATATGATAATACAGTTATCATATTGTATAAATGTATATGTGGCAGTGTAAGGAGTTGAAACTACCAAATGGTTCATTCTATCTAGTTTTATCCAGCTATTTAGCAGACAAAAGTAAATGAATGCAGCATGACTTGGCTATCAAACCAATCTCTTTAATTCCAAAGCATCAAAATGTGTGTATTTTTCTCTTTCCTTTTTAATACAGGTCAGAAACTCTAATAATGCCACCTGATAAAGAAGTCAAGGCGTTTTAAAATGAGTGTTCATGTACTCTAAGATACGTAGTTCTCATTTTAATTTAAAACAGAAGTTCTTTTCTGTCTCCCGCTCTCTCTTTTTTCTTTCAGTGACTTTTCCTATTTGAAAGCAGCCGTGTGTGTTATCATTATACTGGCAGTTTCTGAATGATTTTGGAAAAGATCAAAGTCCTTTTGTTAATTGCTAAGTATAAAATATTTAATCATTTCATTGTGATTTATTGGGTGAGTATAGAATGTGACAGCTTCCTCCAAAATTCTATGGTAGCAAGTGGGTGAAATAGCAAAATATAATAAGATTTCCAAATGTTAAATCAACACAGATTGTAGAGGAGCTTGCTAAACTTAGTACCTTACTTTCCTTTTCACTTTGGAGACTGCAAAATTGGTTCAGTTGACCCCAGAAGAAGACTAGTGCAAATACATACCTCTTTGTTGGATCCAATACATCACAGTAGAAAGGGGATGTCATTTTGCTCTTGACAAAATCAAGAGCTGTTTAGTTGAAACAACTAAGAAGTTGTTTCACTAGGGGGTTCTTTCATTCCTGCTGTTAGTCAGGAAGCAGTTGGCTGGGAATGTTTTACACGTCCTCTGCTTTCTTGTATTTTTAGTTTTGATATTTGAATCTATGTAACTGAAAGCATACTCGCCACAGTGTACTAAACCCCAAGTGGATTTCCATTTTTCTTCACCAGAAATTTTCTATGAAAGCTTGGACTAATGTCTAAATGGGTTTTGATCCACTTAGTCCTGTGGTTTGATGGGCCAATGTTTGTATTATGCCATCTACAGGGATTTATCTAGATCAGGCAATGCTTGGCTCTTAGTAATTCTTCCACTGAATTGATCTTAGAGCACTGAAGATACAAAGGGATGGGCATCAATAAACAAACTGAGCATTCATTTCCTACAACCTTGCCTCCCTGGTTCAGAAACTGGTCTTAATCCCCATGTTTCTTATGATGAAAATGATAGCATTATCTCAGAGGGTGGTTTTGAGGATTAAATAGTATAGTATATATAAAGCAGTTAGTTCAATTCCTAGAACTGATTAAATACCCAGTAAAGGTTAAGTATTATTATTAATAATATTTTGAATAATACCTTTTTGTGTTATACCATTGTTACAATTTACTGCATACTTTCACATATATTATTTCAGACACTTCAAGTTGAAGAAAAAAAAAATTGTTCTCTGCTGGGCTTATTTAATTGGCTTAGACCTGAATGTAGAAAAATGAGTTAAATACTCGAAAGCATTAATTAATGGAAATGATAAAAGCTAACATTCCAATTTAACTCTAGTTCTCTGCTCTCAACTTGCAGGAGAAAGAGAAAAAATCAGAAAATGTGCTTAGATAAAGTACTTATTTAAAAATATAAGTTTTAGACAAGTGTACTGACAAGACAGATTTATTCAATTTTGCTGTATTTTACATTCTTGTTCAAAACACTAGTCAGTAAAAATTATTGTTTACAATAAATATTGAAAAAGTAACCCATTCACTTGGTCATTTAATCATCACTCTTAAATGCTTAATATGTGCCCCAAGTTATCCTAAATGATCAAATATACATACAAGTATGTCCATTTTTGTTCAGCTAGTAAGTTAGGAAGGTGGAGTAATGTATTTCTTTAAATGTTGGAATAATAAAAGGTAATCCAAAAGTATTTTCAATACGCTCTTATTTAATGAGAAGTGAAATTAACAAGAATTCTACTCTACCCTGACAATTCTAAATGAGGTTTTATTATAATTAGGATATGGATTAGCTTCTCTCTAAAGTAGTTTAGATATTTCCAGAACAATCTCATTTAAAAGATGAAGCAAATTTTTTTACACCCATTACCTAAAATAACAGTGCACACTCAAAAAAAAAACAAAAAAAAAACACTGCTACAGAGAAAGAATAGTTTCCGTAAATAGGAAACAGTGAGGTTTGTGCAAACTATTCTGTAATTAACTTTAAAAAATAGCTTTAGCGATATTTATACATTTGAATAATTACCTTCTCATGCAAAGTAATCATCTTGGAAATCATTAAATAAATTCCAGTGATACAGGTATTACTTTCAAATAGTATTTGAAAATCTTTCAAAGAATTGAACATTAAACATTAAAATAACTCTCATTTGTGGCAAATTTTTACTCTTTGAGCCCAAAGTACCTGTAACTAACATTTAAAAATAATATATACCTAATATATATGCTATCATGCTCAAGGAATTACTCTAGGGTTGTCGAATGAACTCAAAAAGTGTCAGCAGGCTTTGCTGGAAATAAACAAGAGAGATTTATTCAAGGGTCTTGAAGTTTGCAAACTGGGAACACAGAGAGGCAAAAGCCCAGAAGTGTGCATATGAAGAGAGAAGAATTAAAAGTTCTTATAGTAAAGAGTACATTCTTGAGAATTATTAGCCTTACATCAGTAGCCCTACGATTGGGCAAGGGTGGTTATCACTCAGATGTCAGGCAGTTAGGATGATGCATGCCAGATGGTCCGGAAGATGTGCACCAGGAGGTCTGGTCATGTTTGGTGGTCTGTGTAATGGATGTCAGGTGGATGTATACATGAATTCTTCAGGAGGTAATCAGGTGGCCTGCATATGTGAGTCTTTTGGAGGTTAATTAGAGGATTACCTGAAGGTTCAGAGTATACGTCCAGGCATTGATGCAGGTCTGGAAAGTTCAAAAATTTTAAGTTCCTAGGATAGTTAGAACAAGAGTGGAGTCTTTCCTTGTGCCTCAACTTTCATAATGTTAATAATTGTAACAACTTGGTTAAAATAACTGTTTCATACATAACTTTATCTTCACTCTTTCCTAAAAGTAATGTAAATCTGTAATTAACATTTAAAAAGTAATATACAACAAATATGAGTTGCTATACCTGAGAAATAAATCAAAATATTTTATAAACATACATTGAATAATAGATTCACTTTTACCTTTGTGTTTAAAATATTTTTAAATTTAATTTTTCTGTGATTTATAATGCATGACAAGGCTTTATCATATTTCTCCTAAATTTTCTCCTCCCAGAAATTTTATTGAATTAGGTACCCTTTCTTTATTGGTTTAACATGTTACCTATAGAAGAGACATTGGGGAGAAACTGCCCAACTCATGATGTTCACATTTTTCTGAAAAGGGCCTCCCAAGCCATAGAGGTGAACCAATGTGTTCTGTTGGCCTGGGCTAATCATATTTCTCCTAGGAATTTAGAATTGGGACTAAGAGCTAGGTGTCCTTGTGTGTGCCTGGAGCTAAGGCATCTAAATAGGAGCTGAGGATGCCTATGTGCATAAAGAAGGAGGTTTGTAGAGAGAAAAAGAAGAACGCAGATGTTGTGAGAGGCCATGTTGTTAATGGTGCAGTCCTGTCTGCATTGCCATCTGTCATCATTAGAAGTGGAGTTATTGGGGTACCATGGGGAAAAGGATTTCCTAAGGCCCCCCTAGGAAGATGAGATTTCATGGAAAGCTTTATTGGTGATGTAAAATTAAGGGCGTTCCCCTGCAAATTCCCATCTTTGTTCATCCCACCATGGAAGAAGTCCAAACTTGTCTTCAGCAGGACCAGGTTTAAGGCCACTGCCCAGAGTTTCTGTTTCATATTAAAGTTTCATCCAGTCCAGCATCTAGCTAGCTTAGTTTGTGTTTCCAGCTGCAGTCCATTGTGTATGGGTTCTGCCTAGCCATGGGCCACAAGGCTACGGAGAGAGAACAAGGTGAGCGTGGGTTATGAAGCAAGAGAGAAAGGGGAGCAAGGAGAGAGGGAACTCTTTATTTAGGGACTTTACTCTTCCAAGATTTTGCATGCTCGCAGTGGCTCCACCTTCCTAACCAATCCATTGTTTTTCAGGCTAGACTGACGGGCAAACACCTTCCCTGGGTCACCTGGACTTCACTGTGCATGTGCCCATCTCCCCCTTTGCTTTCTCCCTTCCCCCAGTGATCTGCAGGGCATGAACGGTGGTTCACTGGGGAGTGTGAACCTGTAGCTTGCTGGTGAAGTTGCCTAGACGACTATGTTTATAATGTCTGGCCTCCCTTTTGCTCTCTTTCTAGTAATAATATTCATACACTAAGTAATTGTGATGGTAACATTGTGGGAGTTAGAGGATTGGGATAAAGTAAGAGTCCCTCAACTCCAGTCACTGTAACATCTTTGCTTTTGAGTGTCAGAAGAATAGTCTTATGGTAAAATGTCAGTTTCTTTCTCAGGTTAACTAGAATTAGGTTTTCTTCATTTGCATTAAAGAAGTATATTGACTACGTGTTCTCCCAAAATTTACGTCCATTTGGAACCTGTGAATGTCACCATTTTTGAAGTAGGCTCCTCAGTGGATGTAATCAAGATAAGAAGCGGTCATACAGGAATAAGGTGGACCCAAATCCAGTGAATAGTAAGAAGAGGTGATTTGGGCAAAGACACACAGAAATGCTTGGAGGAAGGATTGAAGTGAACGATGCCTTTACAATCCAGGAACAGCAAGGACTGCCCAAACCACCAGAAGCTAGGAAAGGGCAAGGGAGCATCCTTCTCCTACAACCTTTGGGGAGAAAACGGACCTGCTCACACCTTGATTTTGTATTTCTGATCTCCAGACAGTGAGACAATAAATGTCTAATGTTTTGGCCACTCAGTTTGTGACAATTTGTTGCGGAAGCCCTAGGAAGTGAATAAACTAATAAAGCACCTTTCGCACACGATAAACTCTTTTTTTTTTTAGATCTGTGTAATTGGTATGGCTATTTATTCCTACAAGAACATCACATTGCTTTGTTTTTGTTTTTTTAGCATTTTAATGTATAGCTGGGCAATTCTCTGTCAGTATTCTTCAATATTTTCTTGACCATTATCACTAGCTTATCATTTTACAAAATTAGACTCACTTTGACAATATCCAGGGGGGCTTTTATAAAAACTTTGAGTGGTCCTGTTATCAGGAAAGTTGAGGTATCATCTCCCCTACTGGATGATGGGGGTGGAGTCCTAATGATGTCTTGAGAAAAAGAATTTTCTGAGACTGGCACGGGAGGGTGAGTGATTTTTACTTGTGTGGAATACATCTCTGTGTTTCTAAAGTCACATTTTTCTTAATCCAGTCCTGGAAGAAGTGTAGCTGGGGATTCAGTAGAGCTAAAAGCAAAGCCAGTGTCCAGAGTTTCCATTCCATGTTGTAGCCAGGTCCAGTTCAGCGTCAGGCTAGTTGCAGTCTATTAGTCCATTGTGTGTGGGGTCCACATGGCGGTGGGTAGATGCAGGGTTGCCAAGAGAGCAGCATGCCCCCTGCAGTGAATCCCAAGAGAACCAAGGGAAATCAAGAGGAACCAAGAGCAACAAGAGAGTGAACTCCTTTGTTCAGGAATTAAGTATCCAGTGACCTGTTCTCAGGTGTAACTGACAGGAAAATACCTTCCGGAAGTCACCCCAACTTTATTGGACATGCGTCCATCTCCCAGTCATAGGATCCCTTGGGAGTGTAAAGTTGTAGCTTCCTGGCAAGGCTGCCCAAAGGACATGCCTATAATCATTGGCCTTTTCTTCGCTCCTTTCCTGTCATTAATAACTAATTTAATTACAACTGTATCACTTCCATGAGTTTTTGTTTAGTTTTTTACTCTTAATTTGTAAGATGATTTAAAGGCACCTACATTTCCAGCTTCGGGGTATTTATTAGGGTTGCTTTATGGCCTGGCATTTGTCAGTGTTGGTGAGGGAGGCCAAAGTTTGCCACCCCAAAATATGCCTTTTGGGATATTGATTTTAAACTGCTTATTAAGAAATAAAGGACTTAGAAAGAGCCTTTGACCCTCCCCTTTACCTGCCTCAAGGAATTCAGATAGAAAAACCTGCTTAAAGAAAGAGAACATTACCCAGCTGGTGCAGCTCAGTGGTTGAGCATCGACCCATGCACCAAGAGGTTGCCGGTTTGACTCCTGGTCAGGGCACATGCCTAGGTTGTGGGCCCAGTCCCCAGTAAGGGGCATTCAGGAAGCAGCCAATTGATGTTCTCGCTCATCAGTGTTTCTATTGCTCTCCCCTCCACTTCCCCTCTCTTTAAAATCAATAAAGAAAAATATGTAAAAAAAAAAAAAAAAAAAAAAGAAAGGGAACATCACCTTAGTATCATAAAATAAATGAAACATGGGGAGAAATCTAGCAAAGCCTGTGTATTGGACACACTTGTGTGTCCCATTGTTTCTGGTTGGCCCAGAAAGAATTTGGTTACCACATGTTTGCTCCTTCTCATCTGCTTGTAAGTGGCCTGCTTTCCCTTTGAAACCCCAGCCACTTTCCTCCCTCCCTTTGTCCAGAATGGCATATAAACCTCAACTTTCCAATGGGTCCTTGGACTTCATATTCTTATGACACCCCTGCCGGTACATTCATTCGTAATAAATTAGGACATTTCTCTGGTTAATCTGTTAATTTATTAGCCCAGCCAGAAAAACTTAGAAGTGTGAGAGAAAAATTACCTTTTGCGCCCCCACATTGGCATATGTTTTTGGTTGTTTGAAAAGGTTTATCTTCTCTGAAGAACACAAGCTATACTCATTACTGTTAAGCATATAATTTGTTAAAGTCCTACTTTTCATCTTTATTCCTTATTTTCCTGGTCTATCAAAAACAGTGAGTGCATAAGTACCTCCTAATATGACTGTAATTTTACTAAATATTCTTTACACTTTGGTTTATGTGTTTAGGTATTATGTTATTCAGTGCATAATATTTATGGCATTTATTTAGGATTGCACTTTTTATCACTAGAGAATATTTTCTTTCTTTGATTAAAGGCTCCTTGGCTTGAATTCCACTTTGTTTTGTATTAGTATCATCAGCATTCTTTATTGTTGTTGTTGTTAATATTGGTTTACCTTTGTTTATTCTTATATAGGTTTTTACAATTTATATAGTTTTTAATTAAGAGATGCAATCTTGTTTTTAATATTCAAACAACATGGGACTATGTAGAGAAAAATCTGAAAATCCCTAATTCATCAACCATTCACTGCATCTTCTATTGCAATGCTAATTATCTCATCCAAAATAACTAATAATAATCAGTGGGTATCTTTTCAGATAATTTTCTATTCATTTACCACTATATATTTATTTATCACTTGTCTAAATAATTATAATTTTAAAATAAAAATTTTATAAATAAAATATAAAATTTATAAGTATATATTATAAATAATAAACACACAAATATGAGCTTTTACATACATTTAGTCATACTGCTCCACTTCCATGTGGCATGAAGGAGCTAGAGAATGGTGATGGTCATCCTCTATGGCATAGGATCCTGCTGGGTGATAGGAAGCCCTAAGTGGGGTCTTTTTGAAAATCTTATGTCCCAAACACATCACCCACTCAAGTATAATTAATTTACGTTATTGGAAAATGACTTTGGGAAAAGCAAATAATTTAGATAGAATATTCAGATTCAAATTCTAGGTATGATTTCTTACTATGCCAGAAACAATATGTGCCTGCAATGTGCCCAGGTTATAAAATAATTTTCAGGAACTATGCATACTATAGTAACTTAATCATGCTGCATTATAGTAACTTAAGCATGCAGTATGTGTGTTATCGGTGGGGAGCCCTCTGTGTCCCCACCTGTTGCTGGTGGGAGTGGGCTTCTTGAGATCATGAGTAAAGGAATATTCTGAGACTCGCAAGGGATAATAAGTGGCATTTATTTGTGTGAAATTGGACCCTGAGTTTTCAAGGATCCATTTTCCTCTTCCTTCCAAGGAAAAAGTCCCATTTTGCTTTCAGCAGAGCTAGAATTAAAGCCGTTGCCAGGGTTTCTGTTCCATATTTGCATAGTCCATTCCAGCATCAAGCTAATTTAGGTTGGGTTCCCAGCTGCAGTCCATCAGTCCATTGCATGTGGGTGGCCATGAGGCTTCTAGGAATGTAGGTGAATAAAGGGAAGCGACGCAAAACCAGAGAAACAGAGAGCTAAGAGAGCAAACTCCTTTATCTGGGGGATTATATATTCCCAAATTTTTACCTGCTTTCAGTTGCCCCACCCCCTGTAGCCAATTATCTTTGTTTCCAGGTTAGACTGACAGGCACCTTCCCTGTGGCACCCTGACATTATCGCTCATGCATCCATCTTCCCCCTCTCCCAGTGATCTACAGAGAATGAACCAGTGGGGAGTGTGAAATTGCAGCTCCCTGGTGAAGCTGCCCAGAAGGCCATGCTTATAATGTCTGGCCTTCCTTTTGCTCCTTTCTGTTATTAATAACTAGCTAATTACAATGGTGACATGTGGACATATGCTATCATTTACCTTTTGCATAAAAGACCCAAGAGGCCATGGTCTATCACAGTAGAACACAGGATCTTCTTATAATAAATCCACTTGTCTTTATTTGTAGTTTTGGTCCCTTTCTCATTCCTATTAATTTCTTATTTTCTCCTATTTCCTGATTCAATTTGTTATACTTTTTTTTTTTTTAATCCTCACTTGAGGACATTTTTCTATCTTTTTTGTTCAGATAGAATGGGAGGGAGGGAGGGAGGGAGAGAGAGAGAGAGAGAAACATCGATGTGAAAGGGACACATCGAGTGGCTGCCACCCACACGACCCAACCAGGGCCGGGGACAAACTGCAACCGAGGTACGTGCCCTTAGCGGGAACTGAACCCGGGTTTCTTGGGACCACAGGCTGACGCTCTAACCGCTGTGCCAAACTGGCCAGGGCTGTTATACTTTCTTTTTTAATCCTCACCTGAAGATATATTTCTATTTTTTAAAATCTTCAGATAGAGTAGGAGGGAGAGAGAGGGAAAGAAGGAGAGAGAAACATCGATTTGAGAGAGACACATTGATTGATTGCCTCCCACACAACCCTGACCAGAGCCGGGGATTGAACCAAAACCAAAGTATATGCCCTTGAGTGGAATAAAACCTGAGACTCTTTGGTTCACCTGCCAGGGCTACATTTTCTATTTTAGTGGGTTTTCTAAGAACTCAAATTTTAGATTGACTGGTTAAGATTGCTTTTTTTGTTTTCATTTTGTCAGTTTGATTTTGTCTTTAATAGTTGCTTTCTTCTATTTATTTAGACTCATTTTAAAGCTGTTTAGATAATACTATTTTATTTTGGTAAAAAATACATAACATAAAGTTCACTAACTTAACCATGTGTAAGTGTAGAGTACAGTAGTGCTAACTATATGCACGTTGTCACAAAACAGATCTCTAGAACTTTTTCATCTTACAAAACTAAAACTCTATACTCATTGAACAACTCCCCATTTCCCTTCCCCAACGCCCTGAAAACCACATTGTACTTTGTTTCTATCAGTTTGACCACGTTAGATAACTTCTATAAGTGGAACCATGCAGTAATTTTCTTTTTGCAACTGGCTTATGTCACTTAGTATAATGTCCTCAAGATTCATCCATGTTGCAGTGTATGGCATAATTTCTGTCTTTTTAAAGCCTGACCATTATTCCATTGTACGTATATACTGTATGTTCTTTATTCATTCATTCATTGTTGGACATTTAGGTTGCTTCCACCTCTTTGTTATTGTGCACATTGCTGAAATGAACATGGGTGATCAAATATCTCCTCAAAACCTCATTTTGAATTATTTGGGATATATACAAAGGAATGGAATCGCTGGATAATATACTTCCATTTAAAATTTTTTAAGGAATCTCTATTATCTCCATATTGTTTTCTATAGTGGCTGTACCATTTTATATTTCCACCAACAGCCACAAGTGTTCCAATTTCTTCAATCCTCAGAGGCAGTTTTTAGTTACTGTTTGTTTTATTTACTTTTTGTGTTTTTTTACAGTGGCCATCCTAATGGATCTGAGGCAATATCTCACTGTGGTTTTGATTTGCATTTTCTGATGATTTAGTGATGTTGAACAGCTTTCATATTCATTTGTATATCTTCTTTGGAGAAATATCTATTTGAATCCTTTGTCTTTTTTTAAATTGGGTTATTTTGGTCATTGAATTGTAGGAATTATTTATATATTCTGGAGGTTAAATTCCTATCAGATAATATAGTTTATAATGTTTTCTCCCATTTCTTGGGTTGCCTTTTTTACTTTGTTTATTGTTTTCATTTCTCTGTTTAAGTTTTCAAATTTGATATAGGCTCATTTGTCTATTTTTTCTTTTGTTGCCTTGCTTTTGGCATTGTGTCAAGAAATCATTGCTAAATCCAATGTCATGAAGCCTTTTCTCTATGTTTCTTTTTAGGAATTGTATAGTTTCAGGTCTATGTTTAGTTCTTTAATTTATTTTGGGTTTATTTTTGTACATTGTGTGGTAAGATCTAACTTTGTTCTTTTGCATGTGGATATCCAGTTTTCCCAACATCATTTGTTGAAGAGACTATCATTTTCCCATTGTATAGTCTTGGTGTACTTGTTGAAGATTATTTAACCATACATGGAAAGGTTTATTTTGGGGATCTCTATTCTGTTTCATTATAGTAATTTAATGATACAATATGTATGTCTTTATGCCAGTACCATACTATTTTGATTACTGAAAATATGTTTTGAAGGAAGGAAGCATGACATCTCCAGTTTGGTTTGCTTACTCAGGCTTGACTCTTTGGGATCTTCTGAGATTCCATGTAAATTTTAAGATGTTTTATTCTATTTCTACAAAAAGGTCAGTAGGATTTAGAAGGTGATTACATTGAATCTGTTGATTGCTTTGGATAATATGGACATTTTAACAATATCAACTGTTCAAATCCATGACCACAGGATACATTTTTATTTTATTTGTATCTTCTTTAATTTCCTTCAGCATTGTTTTATAGTTTTCACTGTATAACTCTTTCATCTTCTGGTTAGATTTATTACTGTGCATTTTATTCTTTTTGATGATATTATTGCAAATCTGATTCTTCCCTTTCAGATTTTTTATTGTTAGTGTATAGATATAAAACAGCCCATTAGGTTCACTCTTGGTGTTATACATCCTGTGGATTTGGACAAATTTATAATGTCTATATAATTATAGTATTTTTAAAACTTATCTTTATTGTTGAATGTATTACAGATGTCACCCCCATTTTTCCTCTCCTCCCCAATCCTGCCCCCCTCCTGCCTTCTCCACACTTGTTTGTGTCCATTGATTATGCATATATGCAAAGAAGTTCTTTGGTTTATCTCTTCCCGCCCTCCTTCCCCCCTTCCCTTTGAGGTGCATCAGTCTAACAACCAATTTGTACTTCTTAATTCTTCATCTTTGTCACCCATCTCCCCAGCCCCCTCCCATCTGGCAACCAACAAAAAGTTCTCTGTATCTAGGAGTCTGTTTCTGTTCTGCTTGCTCATTTTGTTTGTAGACTCAATTGTTGGTATATATAATTTACTGCCATTTTATTGTTCATATTTTTGTTGTTCTTCTCCTTCAAGAAGACCCTTCAACATTTTATATAATATTGGTCTGGTGGTGATGGACTCCTTTAGCTTTTTCTTGTCTGGGAAATGTTTTATATGTCCATCGATTCTAAATGATAGCTTTGCAGGATATAGTAATCTTGGTTGTAGGTCATTGCTTTTCATGACTTTAAATATCTCTTGCCACGCCTTTCTGGCAAAGTTTCTTTTGAGAAATCAGCTGACAGTCTTATGGGAGCTCCTTTGTAGGTAATGAACTGCTTTTCTCTTGCTGCTTTTAAGATTCTCTCTTTGGCGTCAGCCTGCGGTCCAGAGAGACCAGGGTTCGGTTCCCGCTAGGGGCACGTGCCTCGGTTGCAGTTTATCCCCGGCCCTGGTTGGTTGTGTGGGTGGCAACCACTCGATGTGTCCCTTTCACGTCGATGTTTCTCTCTCTCTCTCTCCCTCCCACTCTACCTGAACAAAAGATGAAAAATGTCCTTGGGTGAGGATAAGAAAAACAAAAATAAAACAAAACAAAAAAAGATTCTCTCTTTGTGTTTAACCTTTGGCAGTTTGATGATGATATGTCTTGGTGTGGACTTCTTAGGGTTCATCTTGTTTGAGACTCTCTGTGCTTCCTGGACTTGTATGTCTGTTTCCTTCACTAAGTTAGGGAAGTTTTCTGTCATTATTTCTTCAAATAGGTTTTCAATTTCTTGCTCTGTCTCTTCTCCTTCTAGCACTCCAGTGATGTGAATGCTGGTATGCTTTAAGTTGTTCCAGAGGTTTTTTACACTGTTCTCATATTTTTGAATTCTTTTTTCTTTTTGCTGTTCAGATTCATGTTTTTTTGCTTCCTTACATTCCAATTCTATGGTTTGCTTCTTAGCTTCACCTACTCTACTATTGATTCCCTGTATATTATTTTTTATTTCAGTTAGTGCATACTTCATTTCTGACTGGTCTTTTTTATGTTGTTGATGTTCTCACTAAGTTCCTTGGAGGTCTCCTTAAGTTCCTTGAAGGTCTCATTAAGTTCCTTGAGCATCATTATAACCAGTGTTTTGAACTCTTCATCTGATTGATTGCTTATCTCCAATTTGTTTAGTTCTTTTCCTGGAATTTTGTTCTGTTCTTCCACTTGGGACATGTTTCTTTATCTCCTCATTTTGGCTGCTTCCTTGTGTTTGTTTCTATGTATTACGTAGAGTTGCTATGTCTCCTCAGCCTCATAGGGTGGCCCATTGTTGTAGGTGTCCTGTAGGGTCCAGTGGCACATCGCAGCTGGGCCCTTTAGGTGCACCCGTAGTGTGGACTGTACACTCTTCTGTTGTAATTGAGTCTTGGTTCATGTTGGCCTGTCAATGGGAGGGATTTACTCAGGCTGATCAGCTGCAAGGATTAGCTGTGCCTACTGACTACTGGTCTCTGACTCCCTTGGAGGATCTAGGGTGTAGGGGCCCAACACACAGAGCAAGACTTACTTCAGCAGGGCTCTGGTACCCACTGAATTCACTCATTGAGTGTGTCACTTGTGGAGGTGGTTGGGTGGTGGTGCTTCTATGTGGTCTGAAGCTGTCTACTGGGTATGCTGGCTCTGGGGCAAGGTCAGCCTCTGCCTCTGTTCTACTCAGGGCCACCCAGCATGAGCTACAAAGTGATCTTCAGATGGCTGCTTCTTGTTCTGGGCTTGGAGGTGCCCAGGAAAAACCAATTCACAAGCCAAGGTTGATTGCTTCTAGTGCCAGGCCTGGGGCCACTTAATGAGAGGTATAGGGCTCGCTGAGACCAGATACTGCTTGTTTGAGAGATTTCAGGAAAATCTGAAGCAGGATCCAAGACAGGCCAATCCTATGGTAAAGCCACTGGAAACAGCATGGGTGGGATTGAAGGTTGGATGGGGCAGGGCCTCAGAGAATCACCAGGGTGGGGCAACAGTGAGATCCAGGTTGCTGGAATCCAAGATATGGTGGCCAGTCTGCTGTCCCAGGAAAAAGCTCACCAAAGGAACAATGGCATCCCACAGCAAGTGTGTCCAGGAGAAGGCTGCCCCTTCAGCTCTTGCTCGTGCTGAACAATTCAATTCTTCCCCACATGTCTCTGTTGCCTTTCAAGTTGCCTCCCCAACTCTGGAACCCAGAAGGAGCACGTCCCAGTAAATCCATGTGTGGGCCTGTTAAGAGGAACTGCCTGGGACTCTAGAAGCCTCAGCCTCCCTCAGCCTCAGTTCCCACTGGTTTTTACAGCCAGAAGTGACAGGACTTCTATTCCTAGCACTGGAACCATGAGCTGGGGAGCTTGGTGTGGGACAGGGACCCCTCACTCCTCAGGGAGGACCTTCATGGATGAGATGTCCCTTTGATTTTTATCCACCACATGTATGTGTGGGACCAACCCATCTGTGCCTCTGCACCTCCTACCAGTCTCGATGTGGTTTCTTCTTTAATTTCATAGTTGTAGGACTTCCATTCAGCTTGATGTCAGACAGACCTGAATGATAGTTGTTCTGTAGTTTAGTTGTAATTTTGATGTAGTTGTGGGAGGAGGCCATATCGCATTTACCTGTGCCACCATCTTGACTAGAAGTCCATCATTATAGTATTTTAAAAAAATATTTTTGGTGTCCTAGAAGTCCTCTGTATTTGACGTATTCATCCCTTCCTCCACCTCCAAGCCCTGGCAACCACTAATCTTTTAACTGTTTCTATATTTTCCTTCTTCCAAAATGTCATCTAGTTGGAATTAAGTTTGCAGCCTTGACTTATTTCCCTTAGTAATATTCATTTAAAGTTCCTTTGTATCTTTTCATGGCTTGATAGTTCATATCTTTTTAGCACTGAATAACATTCCACGGTTTGGATGTACCACAATCTATCCATTCATCTACTGAAGGACATCTTGGTTGCTTCCACATTTTGGCAATCATGAATAAAGCTTCAGTAAACATCCTTGTGAAGGCTTTTATTTAGACATAAGTTTTCATCTCCTTTGGGTAAATACAAATAAGCATGATTACTGAAAAACTTTTTTTCATTTAATTAATGAATTTATTTTTGTTATAGATGTTTCTCCTTTTCCCCTCACTGATACCCTCCCCCCAGCCCTGTCCCCAGCTTTGCTGTCCATGTCCATTGTTCATGCATACATGCATATAAGTTCTGTGGTTTATCTCTCACCCCACCCCCTCTTCTGGGGATTGTCAGTCTGTACCCCACTTCCACGTCTCTGGGACTACCCCGTTCCTCAGACTATTATGTTCATTATATTCCACAAATAAGTGACATCATATGATATTTGTCTTTCTCTGCATAGCTTGTTTTGCTTAGGATAATACTCTCCAGGTAACTCAACGTCGTCACAAAGGATAAGAGATCTTTCTTTCTTACAGCTGCACAGTGCTCCATTGTGTATATGTATCACAGCTTTTGTATCCATTTGTCTACTGATCGACTTTTAGGCTGTTTCCAGATCTTAGCTATTGTAAATAGTGCTGCTATGAATATAGGGGTACATATATTCTTTCTGATTGTTATTTCAGGCTTCTTAGGGTATATTCTTAGAAGTGGGATCACTGGGTCAAGTGGAAGTTCAATTTTTAATTTTTTGAGGTAACACCATAGTGTTTTCCATAGTGGCAGCACCAGTCCCACCAGCAGTGTACTAAAGTCCCCTTTTCTCCAAACCCTTGCCAACACTTGTTGTTTGATGGCAGCCATTTTGACAGGTGTGAGGTGATACCTCATTGTTTTTTTAATTTGCATCTGTGTGATGATTAGTGATGTTGAGCATTTCTTCCTATGTCTCTCAGTCATTTGTATGTCCTGTTTGGAGAGGTGTCTATTTAGTTCCTCTGCCCATGTTTTAATTGGATTCTTTGCCTTCCTTTTGTGGAGTTCTTTGAGCACTCTATATATATTGGAAATTAACCCCTTATCTGAATGTATCATTGGCAATCATGCTCTCCCATAGAGAGGGTTACCTTCCCATTTTGGTGGTTTTTTCTTTTGCTGTGCAGAAGCTTTTGAGTTTGATGTAGTTCCATGGGTTCATTTTCTCCTTTGTTTCTGTTGCCTTAGGTGATGTATCAGTGAAAATTCTGCTGCGTATGATGTCTGAAATTTTGTTGCCTACAGTTACTTCTAGGATTTTTATGGATTCATGAGTCACATTTCAGTCTTTTATTCATTTTGAGTTTAGTCATGTGTATGGTGTAAGTTGATGGTCTAGTTTCATTTTTTTGCATGTAGCTATCCAATTTTCCCAATGCCATTTATTAAAGAGGCTGTCTTTAGTCCACTGTATGCTCTTGCCCCCTTTGTCAAATATTAATTGAAAATATTGTCTTGGGTCCATTTATGGGTTTTCTGTTCTGTTCCACTGGTCTATATGCCTGTTCTTGTGCCAGTACCAGGCTGTTTTGATTACAGTGGCTTTGTAGTAGAACCTGAAATCTGGTAATGTGTTCCCTCCAACTTTGTTCTTCTTTTTCAAGATTGCTGTGGCTATTCGAGGTCTTTATTGGTTCCATATGAACTTTTGAAGTACTTGTTCTAGTTCTGTGAAGTATGTCGTTGGTATTTTGATGGGGATTGCATTGAATCTATAGTTTGCTTTGGGTAATATGGACATTTTAATGATGTTCATTCTTCCAATCCATGAACAGGGTAAGTGCTTCCACTTTTTTATGTCTTCCTTTTCTTCTGTTTGTAATGACCTGTAATTTTCTGAGAATAGGTCCTTTATGTCTTTGGTTAAGTTTATTCCTAGGTATCTTAATTTTTTTTGCTGCGATGGTAAATGGGATTTTTTTTAGGTTCTCTTTCTGATAGTTCATCATTACTGTATAAGAATGCTGTTGATTTCTTGACATTGATTTTGTATCCTGCTACTTTGCCAAATTCATTTATTAAGTCTAGTAAACTTTTGATGGAGTCTTTGGGGTTTTCTACATATAGTATCATGTCATCTGTGAATAATGACAGTTTCACTTCCTCCTTTCCCATTTGGATCTCTTTTATTTTTTCTTTCTGTCTGATTGCTGTGGCTAAGACTTCCAGTACTATGTTAAATAAGAGTGGAGAAAGTGGGCATCCTTGTCTTGTTCCTGTTCTTAAGGGAAATGCTTTCAGTTTTTGCCCATTGAGTATGATGTTGGCTGTAGGTCTTTCATATATGGCCTTTATTATGTCTAGATATGATCCCTCTATTCCCACATTGCTGAGCATTGTTATCAGAAATGGATGCTGGACTTGTCGAAGGCTTTTTTGGCATCTATTCATATGATCATGTGGTTTTTATTCTTCATTTTATTTATGTGGTGTATCACGTTTATTGATTTGCGAATATTGTACCAGCCTTGAATCCCTGGGATGAATCCCACTTGGTCATGGTGGATAATTTTTTTGGTGTATTGCTGGATCCGATTTGCTAGTATTTTGTTAAGGATTTTGGTGTCTCTGTTCATCAGGGATATTGCCTGTAGTTTTCTTTCTTTGTAGTGTCTTTTTCTTGTTTTGGAATTAGAATTATGCAGACTTCATAAAACAAGTTTGGAAGTCTTCCTTCTTCTTGAATTTTTTGATATAGTTTGAGGAAAATGGGTGTTAGTTCTTCTTTGAATATTCGGTAAAACTCCCCCGTGTAGCCATCCCAGCCTATGCTTTTGTTTGTTGGGAGAGTCTTGATTACATCTTCAATTTCTTCTGTTGTTATTGGTCTGTTCAAGTTTTCTTTCTCTTCCTGGTCCAGTTATGGGAGACTATATGTTTCTAGAAATTTGTCCATTTCGCTTAGATTATCGAATTTTTTGCCATATAATTGTTAATAGTAGTTGTTAATGATCTTTTATATTTCTGTGGTGTCAGTTGATACTTCTCCTCTTTCATTTCTGATTTTATGTATTTGGGTTCTCTCTCTTTGTTTCTTGGTGAGTCTAGCTAAGGATCTATCAATCTTGTTTATCTTTTCAACGAACCAGCTCTTTGTTTCATTGATCCTTTGAATTGTTTTTTTTTTTGGTCTCTATGTCGTTTATTTCTACTGTGATCTTTACTGTTTCCTTTCTTCTGCTTGCTCTGGGGTTTTCTTTTTGTTTGCTCTCTAGTTCTTTAAGTTGTGAGGTTAGATAGTCTATTAGAGATTTTTCTTGTTTTTTGAGGTAGGCCTGTAGTGCTATGAACTTTCCTCTCAGAACTGCTTTTGCTGCATCCCATAGATTTTGTGTTGTTATGTCTTCATTTTCATTGGTTTCCAGGAAGTTTTTAGTTTCTTCCTTGATATCCTTGGTAACCCATTCATTGCTTAATGACATGCTATTTAGCTTCCATGTATTCAATTGTCTTTGTATGTTCTTCTTGCAATTGATTTCTAGTTTCATGTCATTGTGATCTGAGAAGATGCTTGATATGATTTCAGTCTTTTTGAACTTGTAGAGACTTAGTTCGTGCCCTAATATGTGGTCTATCTTTGAGAATGTCCCATGTGCACTTGAGAAGAATGGGAATTCTGTAGTTTTGGGGTGTCACTCTCTGTAGATATCTATTAAATCCATTTGGTCTAGTGCTTTATTTAGAGTCTCTGTTTCCTTGCTAATTTTTTTCTAGAGGATCTATCCAGTGATGTCATTGGGGTGTTGATGTCTCCTGCTATGATTGTATTGCTATCGATTTCTCCTTTGAAGTCCTCCAGAAGATTTTTGATATATTTTGGTGCTCCTATATTGGGTGCATAAATGTTTATCAAGGTTATATCTTCCTGTTGGATAGATCCTTTCAATAATATGTAGTGGCCTTCTTTGTCTCTAGTTATGGCCTTCATTTTGAAATCTATTTGATCAGATATGAGTATTGCTATTGCAGCTTTTTTTTCCTTTCCGTTTGCTTGGAGGATTTTTTTCCATCCCTTCACTTTCAACCTATGTGAGTCTTTTGTTGTGAGTTGGGTCTCTTGTAAACAACATATAGATGAGTCATGCTTTCTTATCCAGTTATCTACTCTGTGTCTTTTTACGGGAGCATTCAATGCATTTACATTTAAGGTGATTATTGATATCTACTTATTTATTGCCATTTTAATTTAGTGTGGTCTATTTTTCTTCCTATTTCTCCTGCGAATTACAGCAGTCCTTTTAACATTTCTTACAGTGCTGGTTTGGTGCTAATGTATTCCCTTAGCCTTTTTTTTTTTTTTTTTGTCTGGGAAGCTCTTTATATGACCTTCTATTTTGAATGATAGCCTTGCCGTGTAGAGTAGTCTTGGATTCAGATTCTTGTTTTTCATGACCTTGATTACTTCATGCCATTCCCTTCTGGCCTGTAATGTTTCCTTTGAGAAGTCAGCTGAGAGCCTTATGGGGTTTCCTTTGTAGGTAACCTGTTGCTTAATCTTGCTGCTTTAGAATTCTCTCTTTGTTTTTAATTTTTGGCACTTTGATAACTATGTGTCTTGGTGTAGGCCTGTTTGGGTTCTTCTTACTTGGGGCTCTTTGTGCTTCTTGAACTTGAATGCCTTCTTCCTTCACCAAATTAGGGAAGTTTTCTGTCACTATTTTTTTGAATATATTCTCCAACCCTTGGCCATTTTCTTCCTCTTCGGGGACTCCTATAATGCGAATAATATTACGTTTCTAGTTGTCCCACAGTTCTTTTAAACTGTCTTCATGTTTTTAAATCATTTTTTCTTTTTGGTTTTCTGATTGGTTGATTTTTTCTACTCTGTCTTCTAATTCACTGATTCGGTCCTCAGCTTCCTCTACTCTGATTTGTAGACCTTCCAATGTGTTTTTCATTTCTGATATGTTATTCTTCATTTCTTTTTGGTGGTTTTTAATTTTCAACATTTCTATGTCTTTACTCATGGTGCTCATGTCCTTACACATGCTGTTGAGCTTCCTCAAGATCATGGCTCTGAATTCTAGTTCTGTTAACTTGCTTAACTGCACCTCATTTATCTCATCTTCGGTAGAGGTCTCTTGTTCTTTCCTTTGGCTTTTGTTTCTGTTTTTCACAATTTTGGCTATTACAGTGGGCTTTGGAGTCTGCCAAATTTTCCCTGTGGGTGTTGGTGTTCTGCTGTTTGTGGCTCCCTCTCCTGGGTTTGGATGAGGCAGGGAGGACCCTCTTTAAACACCCCTGTCAAGTTTTAACTTTCTTGGTTAGAGTTGCTAGCCCAGGGAATGGTAGTTATCCTCTAGCTTTTTCGCCTGGAGGCTATTAGTAGAGGACACCTGAAGAACCTTGGTTTCTGAGTTGACTGAAAAACTCCCTCAGGTGCCCAGTGTAAGAGGATTTCCAAAGGGTGGGGTAGATGCTGGTTGTTAGTGGGCCTCAATTAGCAATTCAATGGCCACCAGGTGGTGTTGAATTTCTGAGGGAGGGGCTGCTGCCTCTCCCCAGGGCCCTGGGAAGGAGTAAGATGACCATAGTCCTGCGTGGCTGCACTCAGCAAAAGCTCTGAGCACCCTCCAAATCCCGAGTGTCCCCACTCAGTTTCAGTCCAGTCTACCTTCCCTCTGCTGGAGCCCAAGGTGAGTGGCTGCTGCCAATTTAGCTTCTGTCTGGGCTCTGTGCTGTGGAGCCACCTGGGACTTTAACCCGAGGGCGCTGCTCCCAGCTAAGGGAGGCCGAGGCTGCAGCACCAGCCGAGGGCGTAGCACCCAGCCAAGGTCGCAGAACCCAGCTGAGGGCATAGCACTCAGCCCAGGCTGCCGCAGTTTCCAGCTGAGGCTGCAGCTTCCAGCTGAGGTTGCAGAACCCAGCCGAGGTTGCTGATGGTCCCCACCAAGGCCACAGGACCCAGCTGAGGGCACAGCTTCCAGCCGAGGACGCTGGCCCCAGCAGAGTTCGCCAGACCCAGCCAAGGTGGCAGCAGCTTCCAGCCGAGGTCGCAGAACCCAGCCGAGGTTGCCGATGGTCCCCGCCAAGGCCACAGGACCCAGCTGAGGGCACAGCTTCCAGCCAAGGACGCTGGCCCCAGCAGAGGTTGCCAGACCCAGCCGAGGTGGCAGCAGCTTCCAGCCAAGGCCACTGGGCCCAGCCGAGGGCGTAGCACCCAGCCGAGGCCGCAGTAGCTTCCAACTGAGGTCACCGGACACAGCCGTGGCAGCTGCTGGTCCCAGCCGAGGCCACAGGACTCAGCCGAGGGCGCAGCTTGCAGCCTAGTCCCTTAGTCCCAGCCGAGTCTGCTGGTCCCATCCCAGGCCGCTGTGGACCGTGGGCTCCCGGCCTCCTCTTGCGTCCTCACAAGCCTACCAGGATTGAGTCAGTGTCCCTGGTTATGTGTTCCTCCATGCTGCCTTTCGGTTGCCCCTTCCTGATGATTTGTCTTTATTTTTGCTGTAATTCCAGTTTCGTCCTGGGAGATGGTCTGCGTAGCTTCCATTCACTCTGCCGCCATTTTTTTTTTTTTTTCCTCCCGAGATCCTTGTTTTTCATGACCTTGATTACTTCATGCCACTCTCTTCTGGCTTGTAGTGTTTCTGTTGAGAAGTCAGCTGAGAGCCTTATGGGGTTTCCTTTGTAGGTAACCTGTTGCTTATCTCTTGCTGCCTTTAGAATTCTCTTTATCTTTAATTTTTGTCATTTTAATTACTATGTATCTTGGTATGGGCCTGTTTGGGTTTTTCTTACTTGGGGCTCTCTGTGCTTCTTAAACTTGAATGCCTTCTTCCTTCACCCAGTTAGTAAAGTTTTCTGTCACTATTTCTTCAACTATATTCTCTAATTAATGCCCATTTTCTTCTTCTTTGGGGATTCCTATGATGTGAATGTCATTATGTTTCCAGTTGTCCCACAGTTCTCTTAAGCTAACTTCCTGTTTTTAAATTATTTTTCCCTTTTGGTTATCTGATTGATTTTTTTCTACCCTGTCTTCTAATTCACTGATCTGGTCCTTAGCTTCCTCTACTCTCTTGTTTAGTCCTTCCAATGTGTTCTTTATTTCTGCTATGTCATTTTCATTTTCACTTGGTTGGTTTTCAATGTTTGTATATCTTTGCTCATGGTGCTGATGTCATTACTCATGCTGTTGAGCTTCCTCAAGACCATGGCTTTGAACTCTACCTCTGATAATTTTCTTCACTGCATTTTGTTTATCTCATCTTTGATAGAGTTCTCTTGTTCATTCATTTGGGATTTGTTTCTTTGTTTCACCATTTTGGCTATCTCAGTGGATTTTGGAGCCTGCCAAATTTTCTCCATGGGTGTTGGTGTTCTGCCGTTTGTGGCTTCTCCTACTGGGTTTGGATGAACCTGGGCGGGCCCACATTAAATACCACTGACAAGGCTTACTTTCCTGGGTAGATATTCAAGCCCAGGAAAGGTTAGTATCCTCTAGTTTTTCCTGGTGCCTAGTAGTCTCAGTTACTCAGTGCCTTGGAATGTAGCCCTGGTGTTCTGAGTAAAAGGATTTCCAGAGGGTGGAATAGATTCTGATTGTTAATGAGCCTCAATTTGCATTTTTTTGCCTCACCTGGGAAAGGCTGAATCTCCTGTGGGGTTGGTGGACTGCTGCTTTTTCCCTCAGCTCTGGAAAGGAGCACACTGGCCACCGTCCTTTGTGGCCGCAACTCAGCAAAAACTCTGAGTGCCCTCCAAATCCCGCGTGTCCCCACAGAGTTCTAGCCTTGTATGCCCTCCCTCTGCTGTAGCTCTCAGGTGAGTTCCCGTGGCTATTTTAGCACTCTGTCCTGGCTCTCTTGCTGAGGAGTGGGCTTGGTCTTTATTCCCCAAGGGCACTGCTCACAGCTAAGATTGCTGCTGTCTCTGGGCTCCCAGCCCACCACCCTCTCGTGCCTCCTCAGATCCTACCAGTGTCCCTGGTTATATGGTCCTGTCCTGCTGCTTTTCTGTTGCTTTTTTCCAAGGACTTGTCTTTATTTTAGTTGTAATTCCTGTTTTTTCCTGGGCAATGGTCTGTGTAGCTTCCATTCACTCCGCCTTCATTTTTACATCCTCTAAGCCTATCTTGCATGTAGCTGGGTCACACAGGCCTCTCTGGTGCTCCTGCACCCTGCAGGTCCCACAGGTAACTGGATCCCAAAGTCCCTGTTGGGTGGCACAGCCCTCTCTGGTGCTTCAGCACCATGCAGGTCCCACAGGTGGGCAGCTGGATTGCACCAGTCCCTTTTGGGCTCAGGCTTCCCACCGCTCTTGTGAGCTGCTGTACCGCTCAGTCCTCTGTGGAGCCCCAGGTCCTGCCGCTGGCGGCTGGGGAGTGCTGCTTCCCTGTGAGGCTCAACTCCTGCTCAGCTTTTGGTATAGGTTTTGGGGATGGGTCTCAGTTGCTGGTTTCTGCTTCTGTTCCCTGGGGAATGGTGCTGGGCTCCTGGCTGTCCGTGGCTTCTTGGATAGGCACCTTGGGAGCTCCACTAATGTGCACTCGTCTGTGTTGACACACAGTGTCCACTGGTCCGATGGTGCCAGGTGCACTGGTGGGCTCAGGTTGCTGGGCCCTAGCCACTCCCACTGTCTCCTCCCAGGGAAGATCCACGATCTTCCAATATGGTGAGACCTCCCCTGGGAGTAGGGAGAAGCGCCCCTGAAGAGCTGCTTACCATGGTAGCCGTCTGCTCCTGTCCACAGCACAGGAATCTTCTGCTCCATGTCTCTGCACTGCAAGAATTTGGTCCTCCACCTTCAAGTCCACTCACACTCTCTCACACACTAGCTCACTCTCTCACACACTCACCTTCCCTCCGGTCCTGCCCACCCTGATTACTGAATCTTATATAAAAGTATGTTCAGTTTTATAAGAAACCACCAAACTGTCTTCTAATGGAATGGTGGCAACATTTTGCATTCCCACCTGAGAGTTTCTATTGCTCTGCATTCTCACCAGCACTTGGTATTAACTGTGTTTTGGATTTTGGATATTGTAATAGGTGTGTAGTGGTATCTCACTGTTGTTTTAATTTGCATTTTTGTTGACATATTATGCAAAGCATCTTTTCTTCTGCTTATTGCTATATGTATATCTTCTTTGGTGAGGTGTCTGCTTAGGTCTTTTACCCGTTTGTCAGTTCATTTTTTTGTTTTCTTATTATTGAGTTTTAAGTGTTCTTTGTATATTTTGGGTTAACAGTCCTTTATCATCTGTACCTTTTCCAAATATTTTCATCACTCTGTGGCTTGCCTATTCATTCTCTTAATAGTGTCTTTCACAAAGCAAATGTTTTTTATTTTAATGAAATCTAGCTTATCAATTATTTATTTATGCACCATGCCCTTTGTGCTGTATTTAAAAAGTCATCACCCTATCCAAGGTCATCTAGGTTTTCTACTATGTTGATTCATTCTTTTAAAATAGAAAATACCTTTTTCTTCCTTAAATTTCTCTCCAGTCCTTCCAGCTTTAAAAATAATGTTAGGAAATTCTATACCTTGTTTTAAAAATATTGTTTCTTTTCCTTTGAAATTAATTTACTACATTACATATTATCTCAATTATCTGGAAATTAATGACCTTATTCAATAATTTTGAAGATTCATGTCCTCACCTGTAACATCTTTAAAATTAGACTGGCAGGGTGGAAAGATTGAGCAAAACAGCAAAAACAGTGAAAAAACCTTTTGACATGGACAACAGTGTGGTGATTTTCAGGGAGAGGGTGGGCAAGAAGAGGTGGAGAAGGGTACCGGGGGGATAAATGGTGATGGAATGAAACTTGACCTGGGGTATTGAAAACAATACAGTGTACAGGTGATGTATTATAGAATTGTATACCTGAAACTATATAATTTCATTAATTAATGTTACCTCAATAAGTGTAATAAAAAGGAAAATAAAATAAATTAGGATGCTTTTTGGAGTCAATAACTCTTAAAATCCATGTGATAATTATGATATACCTGTGTAAGGATTTTCATGATATTTTGTTAAAATTAAGTAAGCATTAAATTTTAACTTGCTTAATTATCAACTGGTTGAATTTTTTTTCTTTGTTTTATTTCTACCATTTTTTCCTAGTCCGTCTTACTTAAGGTTACTTTTAAAAAACGTATTGTTAAGTAAGGTTTTTGAGATGTCCTCCTCTTATTTCTTTATTTTGAATGTTTATTTATTTATTTTTCCTTTTTATTGAATTTATTGGGGTGACACCGGTTAACAAAATTATACAGGTTTCAGGTACCCAGTTTCACAACACATATTGTGTGTTCAGCACCCCAAGTCAAGTCTCATTCTATCACCATTTATCCCCTTATACCCTCCTTCACTTTTCCCTACTCCCTCCCTCTAGCAATCACCACACTGTTGTCTGCGTTTGTGAGTATTATTTCTTTCTTTTTTTATTGTTGACACTATTACAGATGTCCCACATTTTCCCCCTTTACCTACCTCCACCCAGCCCCACACCCGTCCCTGTGGTCATCACCACACTGTCGACTGTGTCCATGGGCTATGCATATATGTTCTTTGGCTAATCTCTTCATCCTCTTTTATCCAGTCCTCCCACCCCCTCCCTTCTGTCCTTTGTCAGTCTGTTCCTTGTATCCATGCTTCTGGTTCTATTTTGTTTATCGGTTTATTTTGTTCACTAGATTCCATATATAAGTGAGATCATATGGTATTTGTCTTTCTCTGCCTGGCTTATTTTGGTTATCACAATAATCTCCAGGTCTATCCATGCTGTTGCAAAAGGTAAGACTTCCTGCTTTTTTATAGCAGCATGTATGTTTATGGAATACTAAGAAAATGATTGTTATGTCTGAGGAAGTCTTTGTGCTACCTTCAGATATAAGTGGATTGACTAAGTATAGAAATCTTAGATCATAGTCTTTATTCTCAAAATTTTATACATTTCACCTTCTATCATTTTATGTTCAGGAGGAGATTTTGGTATAAATAAGAGTTTTCCCCCCCTATCGTGTAGGATTTGGTTTCTTTTCCCTAGCTCCTTATAGTTTTCCTTACACATGAAATGTATAGTGGAAACATATGGAGTCCTGATGAATGGGTATTTTGTTAATTTTGTCCCATACTTGGAATAAAGCCTTTGATCTAAAGAATCAGTCCTTCTGTCAATTCAAGGACCTTTACTTCTGTTACTTCTTTAATTATTTTTATCTACTAACTCTGTTCTTACTTATTACATGTATAGTATATATAATAATATCTGATGTGCCATGCATTCCTCTTTTCCTTTTGCTCATTTTCTCATTGTCTGCAATCTTCTGAATTAATGAGGAAAATGTTTGTCTTCTAGTTCTGTCTTCTGAAACTTGAATTCTCTGTGGCCTTTCTTCACTGTAATTTTAATGACTACACTCATGTAATTTTTAAATATAAAATTTGCTGTTTACTTTTCTTAGAGTGATTTTTTCACTAAATTTCTTTCACATAATTGAGATATAATTTTTAAAAATTTTTCTTGCAGTAAATGTTGTATGTAACAATGTGTACATATACTTATGTGTGTCTCTATCTCCACTTTTGTCTGCCTCTATCTCTGTTCTTAACTCTATCTCTCTCTCCTCCTTTTCAACTACTAAGTATTCTTTATATGACTGGAGCTTTTTATCTGTTCATTCATTCTTTTTTTAAAAATATATTTTTATTGATTTCAGAGAGAGAAAAGGAGAGGGAGAGAGATAGAAACATCGATGATGAGAGAAACATCAACTGGCTGCCTCCTGCACGTCCCTTACTGGGCATTGAGCCTGCAATCCCAGCATGTGCCCTGACCAGGAATGGAACCAGAGACCTCCTGGTGCATAGGCCAATGCTCAACCCCTGAGACACACCAACAGGGCTATTCATTCACTCTTACAGGAAGAAGAAGATTGCTACATTTTCCAAGTATTAGGAATTGGGGTGAGTTTTATGAAAATTTATGCGGATAAGCTCTTGAATATTTCAGTCTCAACTGATGGGTGAAGGAACAGTTTTTATTTGCTGTGGTTTTATTTTGGCAGATCACAGGTCCATTTTACCCCTATAGAGAGTGTGGAGGAAGCAACAGTCAGAAGTAGCTCTTTGGCAGAGAGTCTATTATGTGCCTAAGTGTTTCTTTTACATGTTTGTCCTTGTGGCCAAGTTAGTTGGAGCCAGCTGCTCCCGTTCTCCAACTGCTAAATTTCCTTATGAGAGCCATCTGCCTGGTGGGCCCTGGGCCACTTCCTCAGAGGTTCAGGTAGGATTCGATTCACTGGACTTCCTCCTGACACGGTCTCCTTTATTCCCTGCCTCTGTGGAAGCAGTTTCACTTGAGGTAGTCCCACACTGTTTTAAAACATGCTATGAATGTTGAAATGATATCATAACTTCTTAATATACTAATTTAAGGATAATATTTATTTTTGATACGTTTATTTGAAGTGTTCATTTAAAATATGTCTCATTATTTTGTAGTCGTATTTTTATACCACTAAAGAAAACTATTATCTGTAATTAAACTGAGTTATTATCTGTTATTAAGGCCAATGGATATTCTTCTGATTCCTATTTTATATCACTCAACCAGATACATAGAGAGAGAACTAAATAATGGCAAGATACTTGCTAGTTTTTCAAACACTTCCCAAATGCCATATGAAGTTCCCAGTCATTCTTTTATTCAGTAAATATTTATTAAGTGCTGATATTTCCTATATGTAAGGCATGTGTGGCATAGGATAGATTCATTTTCAATCTGTTTAGATGTTTGATATGATTATCTCAATCTTATTATCCATGACACAGGCACAATAGCTTAGAAAACAAGGAGAATTTTTTATACATCTTCAGAAAATGCACATTTATAGAAGTTATTTTAAATAAAGCAAAGTGGCAAGATCCGGACATACTCTGCCATTTAGCAAAACGAAAGCAAACCTCAATATCTTGAAAAAATTTATTCTTTGAGATAGCAAAATATAATAGCTTTCATGGATATATTTAAGAAAATTACCTCTGGTTGGAAATGGTTCAGAAACTAGGACATGTCACCATGGATTGTTTTCCGTCAGTTTAGAAGAGGTAGACAGAATGATGCCGAAGGCAAAAGGCAGGCATTGGAACCAAAAAGATCAGTTTCAAACTCTGGATCCATTATTTTCTGCTCGTATAAACCTCTCTGTAAAATGGGAGTGATATTATTTCCATCGCAGGACTCGGGAGCAGGGGTTGCAGCATGGCCTTTGAGGCTCCAGTAGGATTTTCTTACCAATGACAACATTCAAGGGAAGTTTTTCTTCTAAATCCTACTTCTTTGCTCCCTGCCAAATCAACAGGTATTTACTTACTAACCACTGTGTTCCTGGAATTTCCAGCAAATGAGTTGCCCCTGTGATACTTGAATTTCATATTTAGTGAATAGCGCTATCTCAATACTTAGTCCCTTGCTATGTCAGGCTACTGGTAGAGATTTGACAGTATTTCTTCCCTGTGTAGGTGAGCCAGTGTCTATTTATATTCATGGAGAATTCTTTCATAAGCACCTCATCCTGTAACAGCTGGTGTTATAATAACCATGCACACATACCCACCTATGTGAAGGCTGTGACTTGACATATGACATATGCTCCAATTAATGTAAGGCATTATTGTGTGTCATCAGTCACTTGAAAGTCCATTTATATAACATCTCTGCTAACCTCTTGTGAGAATAAATGTTCTTGGCATATTTAGTAAGTCCCTTGTCAAGGAAGAAAAAAGAGAGCTCTGTACACCGAACTGATGAACTGACATACTCATATTCTTCGTATTGCTTCCTATTAGGCTTTTAAGAAAGGTTCCTTCTTTAACTGACCAAAAAGCATTGTTTTGCAGGGATGAGAAGCCTTAAATGCTGCTGTAATTTTATTGTTTATTCTTCCCCAGGAGACTTTGCTCTCCCATTCTGTCGTTTGGAAAGCACAATCAGTTTCTGTTTGAAGTAGGCAAAGAAATAGATGGATGCTCATTAAACCAAGATTCTCAATTCCAAGGTAAAATTATAAACTCTGATGTCCATGGGAAATTTGTTTGAGAATTTGATGGAGAGAGCCAATCTGGGTTCTGGGGCCAAGGTGTTCTTCAGATTGTTCTTTGACTTCTATTCAGATTTTAATCTTGTCTGTAGCAGATAATAGTCACCAAATGGTGTTCTTTTCTTATGACACACAGCTAGACTGCATTACTCATACTCTTTCATAGTAAAGTATGGCCATGTGCCTGGCTTCTAGGTAATAGAATGTAAGAAGTGATGCATACCACTTCCAAGTTTGGACCAAAAACCTTCCTGTGAGAGCCTCTATTCTTTGTTTTTTCTTGTCTGATACTGAGAATACAGAAGATAACTTTGAGGTACCAAGGGGATGTTCAAGGCACAAGAGAGAAGAATCCTGGGTCCTTAAATTACCACATAAAATTGTCACATGAGTTATGAATCAACTTCCCTTGTGTAAATCCATTCAGATTGCAAGGGGATGTTCCAGCATCAGTCTATGATGACTTGCACCACCCAGATGTATAGTAGCTTCATTCTACTTAATCCAGGTCCCAACTGGAAACCACCTGAAGTTTATGATTGGAATCCAGCCATCACTGTTCCTTTTTATTTTTCTTTCTCTCTTCAGTGATTGCATTCATGTATCCCAAAGTGTGTTTCATTGAACCCCAATATCTAAGAACGTTCATTAGACATTGCATTTGGTAACACTGACTCAAATGCAGATTAATTGGTTTATTTACTGTGGGACATCTGAGTCTTTATATTTCCGAGTCTCTAAGAGAGACTACAATAAGCAGTATTCCCCAAGCATACTTTGAAATTACATCACTTTCCATCTATGTTCTTTTTATTAACATCTTCTGGAGTGTACTTTAAGAAACACTAGCCTAGAAATTGGATTTATATCAGTGACTTTCCCACTTGCGTTTTCTTGTGTTGTTCCCTTCAAGCTCAGTGTGGTTAGCATTCACATTGTTTGCCATACGTGAAGAGGCACATACAGACAGTTGGTACCTAAACTGTATAGCAATGTTTTTAAGAATTAAGATGGACCATTCATAGAAAAAATACTTCTCATGTGTATTGGTATGATGATGAATGGAGACTCCTTTGTCTCCCAAAGCTAACCCCCAAACGAACACATTCATTCCTCTAATTAACCCTGACTTCTGAAATTCCCTTGGTAATGGTAAAGGCTCTTATTGATCTAACGTGAGTGTAAGACAGTATGTTTTTGTAGAGAGGTGATAATTAACTAGCTGACATTTTAGTTGTGATAAGTTGTTGTAGTTCATCTGTTGTCATATCACCAATCAGATTTCTGGGCAATAGGACCAGCATAATGAAGGTTTGATTACAGGTACAAGAGAAATGAATGGAGAGTTTATTCTACTGTTACTTTGGCATGAGGGCCAGGCAGCTAGGAGAGAGGCACACTATGAATTCAGACATACTGATGTGTTTTATCACTTAGTAATTAGGCCTGGAATAAGTTGTTTGATTTTCTTAAGCTTCAGTTTTCTGCAAAAGAAAGGTAATAAAAATTATCTTACTCCATAGGGTTTTGAGAGTTAAATTAGAAAGTACATAATTAACATCAGCTATTACTTTTATTATTATTAATCCAGTCTTTGTATGATACAACAAAAATAAGGCAGTTATTTACCAGTGAATTATGTGCTTTTGTTGAACAAAGAAGACTCAGTGGGACATTGTTGGGAGGAGGAAGTGAATTCTTTGTCCATGACATTGAATCTTTCATGCCACTCAAACATTGTGGTCCAAACATCTCCACTTATAAATGTATTATACTATTCAAAGAAAAGAATGAAATTTCTTCCATTGCCTAGAAAATTGATGGATCTCGTGTTTGATATATTGTAACCTCTTCAATTTAGAGCAATTCAATTTTGATAATCTCTTTTTGGAGTTTAGGAAAGATAAGTATTACTTGCATTGTGTTTCCTAGGTTTTGTTATTAGTCAATATTTAATTTAATGCAATGTTACTGCATCAGTGATCTTTGAAAGAAGGCACTCCCAAACTGGAACTAAGACTTGTTCTTTAAAACTGGTTCCTTTAGCACAGCTGTTGTATTCCATCAAGGATTTCCTGGGGAGAATCTTTCCTTTGTGAGGCTGATACACCTTCTTTTGAGCTCTACTTTAAAGTTATTAAGAGAAGAATATTGCTGACATTCAATATGATATAAATACACTGAGAAAGAAACAAGTCCTTTGGGGACAAAGGAAAAGATGAAAATGTCTCTCCAGACAGTTTGGTGAAAATAGGATTATTTTTATTGATGTGTCAAATAGAAGGCCACTTTGAAAATATTTCCTTCTTTATCCCCCCGTCCTCCACCACCATTTCTTTGGTTTGTATTCATTTAAACATCAATCAGCAAATACTTACTAAACACCTAGCACATGCAAGATCCACTGTTCAACTCCAAGTTTTTTGTTTTGTTTTTTAAGATGTTTAAAATACAGATTTACCATCTGGTTGGGGAGTTAAAACAGAGAGACATATATGTAGGCAAAGTATAAACACCAAAGAAGCAATACATAACCAAAAAATAGTTAACATTTATTGAGTGTCTACTGTTTACCAAGCATTTTTCTGTGATTTACAATAATTAATTAACTCATTTAAACCTCATGCTTTCTCTGATAGACTTTTACACATGGCTCTTAGAATACGTAAATGCAGAGAATATATGAATATTAAACTGAATAAAACTAATATAGGAACACATAAAAAGCAAAGACAAATATGCTTGTCAAACAATCTGATGTTATTTAAAAACAACCTAGTGGGCTATACAACACAGTTACTCTGCACATGAAAGGGCGGTCTCAGAATTTGCTCAGGATCTTGTATCTACAGTTGATTCCCAACCATGATTATATGGCAGTATAATCAGATCAAGGCAAAAAAAAAAAAAAAAAATATATATATATATATATATATATATATATATATATATATATATATATCTGAATCATACAACAAGAAGAAAGCCTAAAACATGGGGAGAAACCTTGATGTGACCATGTCATAGCTGAGTAGCCCTTCTTAGGCCACTGACTTTGAAAATGTTCCCTTTTAGAGTGACTGCTGGAGGGAAAGAAAAAAAAGTGTAATTTAACCCAGAGCTTAGAATAAGTCCTATGAATCTCTACAATTTTGGTGGAAATATTAGACTCTGGGAAGACTATAACTTAGAAGCTTAAGGCTTTTATCTGATTCTCCTTTTATATAATTTGTGGACATAAAGTCATTATGCAGATGTTCTTTGCACTGAAAGACTACTTTGATAAACCTTGAAGTTTTTCAAAGATAAAGCAAATTTGGAAATAGATTTAAGAAAATTTGGTTTCAAAAGCTGAATAATTCTCTATAATAATGTTTTGTTTTGTTTTAAGCTTCTTTAGCTAGCATGTTATCTTATGTTTCCTGTAAGAAAAATATATTATACATGTTAAGATTTTGATTGGTTGATTCGATATTGAATATACTTAGAGGATGGGCATGAGTTCTTGTCCCATAGTTGGGACAGAGGTCAAGAAGAAAGACCCAGAATATTGAAGGCATAGTGGCATTGTTCTATTGTGATGCTGTTGGATGGATCCAGAAATGAATGGGGTTAACTCTGTTTATGTTATAGAATTACTACATGCAGTATTTTCTAGAATGAATAAATCAAATTTTTTATTAAGACCTAATTCCTATGGGATGAAGTGGGGATTGTCCTGAATGAATGGACTTCCCTGGTGTCCATAACTCCTGGAAGAAAGACTGCCTTCCCATGAAGGAGTGAAAGGATACAGATATATCCTCTCTTTGTTAACAATTTGAAAATTGGAATATATATATATATATATATATATATATATATATATATATATATATAATTGTTTTTAGACAGTTTATGACAGTACAGGACTGATTTCTAAAAAAAGATGAACAAATGAAGTGAGTACTACAATTGCCCTAACTTTATGCCTGCAGGCATTTTCAAGCCTTTGCACAGGGAATGGGAATCCAGGCATATTCAAAAAGCGCAGCTGCACAGGCTCACTAGAGGGCTGAGAATGCTTTCTCTCTCCCTACATGTTACCATGACATCAGTTCCCTTTACTCAGTTGGTCATGTCCAACTTTCAGCAAACAATTACCACGCATGATAAAAGACAAAATCACAGTCTGAAGAGAAAGTTAACATCAGGATCAGACTCAGATATGACAGAGGTGTCAGAATGAACAGATAAGGAATTTTTAAAATCTATGATTAACATGCTACAGGTTCTATTGGAAAAAGTAGAAAATATGCAATAATATAAGGGTAATGGAGGCAGAGAGATGGAAAGCCTATATTGTTAGGGCATCAGAAAGGCTCAAAAGGAAATAATAGAAATTAAAAAAACAAAACAAAACAAAAACAAAAAAACAAACCACCTTAATGGAAGTAATGAATGTCTTTAATAGAATCATCAAGAGATAAGACATGGCCTAGGGGGGCACAATCAGTGAGTTCAAAGAAATGACTGCAGGAACTTCAAAAGTTGAAATGCAAAGAGGAAAAAAATGTCAAATATAAAACAGAATATTCACGAATTCTGAGACAACTAAAAAGGGTGTAATATATGCATAATGAGAATACCAGATGAAATAACAAAATCCAGAAAGCTCAGAGAACACCAAGAAGGATAAATATAAAAAATCAGCCTAGGCATATCATATTCAAACTATAGAAAACCAAATACAAAGAAAATTTCTTGAAAGAAGCCAGAAGAAAATCACCTTACCTTTACAGGAGCAAGGATAAGAATGATATCAGACTTCTGTTCAGGATCCATGCAGGCAAATAGAGAGTAAATTAAGAGTGAAATAAAGAGAAAAAAAACCCCAACCAAATGAAACAAGAATTTTATTTATACTGAACTTCCTCTTCAAAAGTGAAGAAGAAATAAAGACCTTTTAAGACATATATTGGGGGAATGTATTGTCTGTAAACCTGCCTTGTTAGAACTGTTGAAATAAATTATTCAGAAAGAAGGAAAATATGTCATAAATTTGGATGTATATGAAGAAAGGAAGAGTGCTAGAGAAGGAAAAATGAAAGTAAAAATTTTTAAATCTTGTATTTTTCTTATTCTTGGGACTTAGCAGACAACAGGTTGCTCAAAATAATAATGGAAACAATATATTCAGTTTATAGCTTATAGGTAAGTTAAATGAATGACAGAAATATTATGAAGGATAGGATGGAAGAATGATATATGTTCTGTTTAAGGTGAGTACTTAGTACCCACGAAGTAGTGTAGTATTACTTGAAACAGAACTTGGATTGGTTATAAATGTATATTGCAAATTCAAAGACAACCACTAAAAAAGTAAAAAAGGAAGGGTAATTGGTATTGATAATTGATATTGTGGAGTTGATGTTCTAATAGGAGAAACAGAAAGATAATGAGCAAATAAAATATGCAGTATTTGGAATGGTGACTTCCTATGGAAAAAAATAAAGCCATATGCATATTTTGTGTGGTCCTTTGTTCAAACATTTCAACTGTACCAAGACATCTCTGAGACAGGTGGGAAATTAGAATACGGACTGGTAATATATAATACTGTTTCTTTTTTGTTAGATGTGATGATGGCATCATGGCTGTGGTTCCAAAAATAAAAGTGCTTATCATTTAAAGATACAGTCTGAAGAATTTCTAGATAAGTAAAATATGTTTTAAAAGTATTGATAACTCTTTTTGGTTGATAACTATGTGAGGAAGGGTTTTTATACCATTTTTTTCTAATTTTGTATATATTTGTAAATCCCAAAATACAAAGTTGTTTTCTTGTTTGTTGTTGTTGTTTTTTAGGAAAGCAATGGATAGGGGTAGTGGATAGATTGTGCAAGGGGTCTTGGAAGACCAAATAGATCACTAAGAAAGCGGCACTGGAGCAAAGACTTGAAGGAAGTCGGGAGGGAGTTACATGGATCTCTGGGGGAAATGATTGTGGCCGAATTAGGAGGTAGTGCAGAACTCAGAAGTGGGAAATGTGGAGAGAATCTACTCCAAAGAAAGTTGGGCAAAGCTGTAAATAAGAAGCTAAAATATGGTGAAAGTTAGCTCCCACTCAGCTTCATAGATATTCAAAATGTACCTTATTGTGTCTTATTGTGCACACAGAAATATTCTTACTCTTAATTGACCTAACAGATAACAGTTTGTTCAAAATAATAGCAACACATTCCAAAATGGTGGCGGAGTGAATGGAAGCTACACAGACCATCTCCCAGGATCAAACTGGAATTACAACTAAAATAAAGACAACTCGTCAGGACAAAGCAACAGAAAAGCACCTTGCAAGGACCATATTACCAAAGACACTGAATCAATTCTAGTAGGATAGTAGAGGTGCGAGAGGGAGCCCATGGACAGCAGTGGTCTTAGCTGTGAGCAGCACCCTCGAGATTAAAGTCCCAAGTGGTCCCACAGCGCAAAGGGCTGGGACAGAGCACTAAAATAGCCACAGCCACTCACCTTGGGCTCCAGCAGAGGGAGGGCGGACTGGACTGGAACTGTGTGGGGACACTCGGGATTTGGAGGGCACTCAGAGCTCTTGCTGAGTTGTGGCCACACTGGACAGTGGCCATCTTCCTCCTTCCCAGGGCTCTTAGGAGAGGCTGCGACCCCTCCAGATGAGATTCAACCCCACCCAAGTGGGCCATTGAAATGAAAATTGAGGTTCATTAACAACCAGCATCTGCCCCTCTGGAACTCCTCTTATGTGAAACACCTGAGAGGTTTTTGTTTTTTTTAAAACTTTTTTTTTTGGGGGGGGGGTATTACAGAGAGAAATAAAGGGAGAGGAAGAGAGAGATAGAAATATCGATGAGAGAGAACATCAATTGGCCGCCACCTGCATGCCCCCCACTGGGGATCAGGCCCATCAACAAACCATCAAACAAATGTTGGTGAGGGTGTAGGGAAAAGGGGACTCTAGTACACTGCTGGTGGGAATGCAGACTGGTGCAACCACTGTGTAAAACAATATGGTGTTTCCTCAAAAAAATTAAAAATTGATCTGCCATTTGACCCAGTGATCCCACTTCTAGGAATATACCCTAAGAAGCCTGAAACACCAATCAGAAAGAGTATATGTACCCCCATGTTCATAGCAGCACTATTTACAATAGCTAAGATCTGGAACAGCCCAAGTGTCCATCAGTAGACGAATGGATAAAAAAGCTGTGGTACATACGCTCAATGGAGTACTGTGCAGCTGTAAGAAAGAAAGATCTCTTATCCTTTGAGACGACATGGAGGGACCTAGAGAGTATTATCCTAAGTGAATCAAGCCAAACAGAGAAAGACAAATATCACATGATGGAATATAATGAACGTAACAGTCTGAGGAACAGGGTTGACCCAGAGATGTAGAAGTAGGGTACAGACTGACAACCCTCAGAAGAGGGGTGGGGGGAGGAGGTAGGAGATAAACCACAGAGCTTATATGCATGTACACATAACCGATGGACACGGACAACAAAGCTGGGGATGGGATGGGGGGATGGGGAGGAGGGTGTCAATGAGGGAAAAAAGGAAAAACATCTGTAACACAAATAAATAATAATAATAATAATAATAATAATAGCAACAATATATGGTATAGTATCATGGCGCCAGTTAAATTGTAACATCATTTTAAGATCAATAATTTTATTTAAAATAAAGGGGGTTTAATTTTTAAATTGTAGACATTGAGTTCTTTAAAAGCCAAAAATTTTTGCAACTTTTCAAACTAGAAATGAAAGGGTCACTGAGACATCCTGCAGATTTCTATTTCTAATAAGTTAAATGCTGAAATAATATACCAGATAAAATTTGGATCTACACAAAACAATGAAAAATGTTAAAAGTGGTAAATATTTAGATATATATAATTCTTTCCCCCCCTCATTTCAATTTTTTTTTTTTTTTTGTATTTCAAATTTCTTTAATGGGAACTTAATGTTTAAAGCAAAATTAACAACAATGTATTGTGGGTCTTATAATTCAGGTAGAGGTAAAACAATTTACAATAGCACAGGTAATTCCACGGATATTTAAAAATATACTCCTGTAAGGTTTTCACATTATATGTGAGGAGGAATGATCTATGAAGGTAGACTGTGATAAGTTAAAGACACATTCATAAACTATAGAGCCAGCCTAAAATATCAAAACAGAATGTGAAGCTAATAAGCCAACAGTTGAGATAAAATCATAAAACACTCAATCTGAAAGAAGGCAGAAAAGGAGAAAAGACACAAAGAACACAGGGCTAAACACAAAACAAATAACAAGATGGTAGTTTTAAACGAAACATATGTATAGTTACATTTGATTTAAATATTCTAAACACTTCAGTTTTAAGGTGGTGCTTGTCAGATTGGATAAAAGTTAGACCCAAATATATGCTGTCTATAAGAAACTCAATTCACTATATGTAGAGAGATAGGTTAAAAGTTAAATGACAGAAAAAGATATAGCATGAAGCAGCATATATAAGAAATATGAAGTGGCTATACTAATATTAATAATTACTTCAGGACAAGAATCATTGTAAGGGATAAAGAGGAACTTTGAATAATAAGTCAATTAATCAGGAAAACTCAATAATCTTAAATGTGTATGGACCTAATAACATACACAGAATACATAGAGTAAAAGTGATGGCACCAGAAAAACCAATTGACAAATCCACAATAACAGCCAATGTCAAAACTTCCTTATTACTAGAACATGTAGACAGACACATCAGTGGGTATTTAGAAGACAGTGCTATCAGCCAACTTGATGTAACTGAAATATAAAGAACATGCAGGGGTTGGCAAAAAAAGTAGGCTTACAGCTGTGAGTATGCCAAACACAGAGTTTATTTTTTTACATTATCATTTATTAATGATTGTATTATTTATTTGTATTACAACTGCAAACCTACTTTTGCCAACTCCTGTATATGGAACACTTCACCCAATTATAGGATAATGCAGTTTCTTTGAAAGATAAACTCTAGAGTTCTGAGCCATACAAATAAATCAACTAATCTAAAAGAGTTTGAAACTAAACTAGAAATCATATATGATATTAAATTAAAATTCAGTAACAAAAAAAGGTACCTGGAAAATCTACAAATACTTAGAAATTAAGCCACACATTTCTAATTAACTTACAGATGGACATCGTAAAAGAAATATAAAAATATGTTTAGGTGAACGAAAACACAGCATATCAAGATTAGTGAGATTCAGTTAAAGCACTGCTTGGAGGGAAATGTATGGCTTTAGAAGCTTATATTGGAAAATAAAAAAGGTCTAAAAGCAGATACTAAGCTTCCACTTGAAGATAGAAAGAGAAAAAAAGCAAACCCAAAGTAAGTAAAAGGAAGAAAACAGTAAAGAGAAGAGATTAGTGAAGGTCTCAGAGGAAGACTTGTGGATTCTTTATAAATTTTGTAGGATCTTTATGATACTATTCTTGTCTGTTCTCTCCTGTCATCAACACATGTGAAGAGCTACATCTTAGTCTCCACATTCAGGGGAGCTGAAGGAAAGATCTGGTTCCAAGGTAGAGGTAAGATGGCTCTGTGTCAAGTAGCAGCAGCCCGACAGAAATGATTTCAAGATGGCAAGAGGAGATCTGTAGAGGAACAGAACAGTACAGAGGCCAGATGGTTGGCTGCAACGGGAGCCTTAATTAGATAGATATGAGAATCATATAAAAAATTTCTAAAGATGCCTAGCAATATGTCAACAAGGAAACCTGGGAAAATACTGGATTTCCTACAAGCAGCTAGGATCAGGACTCAGATTTAGGAATTAATGAACCATCTACCTCATCAACTACTGAAGTGTGGAATATTTGGGCCCATAATTTTGGGAAAGATATTTTCTCGTTTGTCTATGGTTAAGAATAGACAATGGTTAAGAATGAGCACCATTGGAAGTTCTCACTGTGAGGAAATGGTGATGTGCTTAATTCAGGAAAATAATTGGTTGGTAGGTCATCCGAGTTCAGGTAACCTGGGATGTCTCAACCATATAATGCCATCCAGGAACCAATATTTTAGGCCATGGCCACATTTAGATAGTGGAAAGTCTTACTAGACCCCTGGTCTTCTGATTTACAGTACAAGAGCTTTCCACATATATGCTATTTTCGCGGTTAAGTGTGCACTATAAATTGAATTATTGGGAAGTCATTTAGTCAACAAATATTTGTTGAATACTTTCAATATACCATGTAGCATTTTAAGTTCTGGAGACCCAGGAATGAACAAGAGAGACATCTTCTTGGCTTTCAGGGAGCATACCTTCAAGTAGGAAGATGGAAAATAAGCATCTATAAAGGTAAATAAAGAAGATAATTTCTGTGCTGTCAATGGGAAAAGTGTGATGTGATTGAGTGACTGGCAGAGAAGTGGGAGCAACAGACCTCTTTGTACAAGTGGCATTTGGGTTGATGCTAAATGATCAGAAGACAAGAACCTTTTAGGCAGACAAAAGTACAAGTCTCCATGCTGGAATACACTGACTGTTTGAAGCTAAATTTGTCTAGGAGAGGTTGCCTTTGAACAGAAAAGGAAATCTGGGGAATGACTCAGGAGAACTATTTCTGGTCCTCCTTCCACCACCATTCAAACCTGGTCTTCTATTGATTTTCACCTGTTAAAGGAGGTAATCAGTTCACCTTTTATTCCCCAAATTTACAAGACAACCAGAAATATGGATAGGATTATGTATGTGACAGCAATATGAAAATCTAAAAAAAAGTATCTTCCAACCAGAGGAATGTTAGGGTAAGAAAGGCCACTGAGAGCCGGAGAGCTGCCGGATACCCAGAGAGGCCAATGGTGCCCTACTGAAGCTTTCTTCACTCTGGTTCATGTAAACAATGGCTTTCCCCCTGCCTCAGGATTAGAGTTAGTTTAGGAAAGCAGGTCGTTAGTGTCCTTGAAAGTCAAGTGCTAGAGCAGAGTGAAATGTGTTCCAATACTACATTATTCCTTGAAATGGTGGGGAGTAAGAGACTTATCATTTGACAGTATAATATAGCCCCAAACCATACTGTACCTAGGCTATGCCCAAATCCAGAACCACATTCTGCTTGAAATGGGGCAAAATGCTTTAAGAATGTGTTCAAATTGTTTCCTTCAGGCCAAAGCCAGTAAATGCATTAGGGAGCTTTAATAAACTTTCCTTTATTTACAAGAAAGATAAAAAATTTCATTTGAGTTTATGACCCCAGTTTTGGGGGCAACTTTTAAAGCCAGATTCCAGACCCACAGTGAAGGCAAGGAAAACATTTATAGGTGTGCATTTGCTTGCGTGCGCACACATACACACACACGTTGGCATTTTGAGGATGCTATCCGATTATTCATCCAGGATGATTCTAGCTAAATGAAATGGAACAGGAAGGAAACAGTTTCCAGAAGACACAGGTACACCAACAAGAATCCACTGCTTTGGGAGAACTGAAAAAAGGTTAGTGAAATTACACAGTCTACAACTCTATTTATGAATAATCCATGAGAAAACTAAAAATAGAACAGCCCTCCATAAGGCTGAGTATTTATGAGGCAATAGAATATGTACGCAGATCACTTATTGGGGGCATCTCAGGCAGTCTGGATGGTTATCTCATTAAGGGAAGTACTTGGTATTTGTAGATATATAGATGGGAATGTAGTTCCCATTGAATGGTATAATTTATGGAACTTAATGTAGCATCTTTAATCTAAATATTTTAGAAGGATGGTAGTAATTCATTCTCCTCTCCATCTATGAAATGACCTAGGTAGTAGATGACAGGCAGCAAGCTGACCTATAAAACTATCTTCTATCTCTTATCCTCAAATGTCTTCATGCCTCTTTGGGCAGAGGTGGCAAATCTGTAGACCAGGCTTTGAGGGACATTTCTGTTGCTTTTGACTCCTCTTCACCCTTGTTTAAAAAGATTGGATTAGTAACCAACATTTTAAAACTGGGATATCACTTGAATTTCCAACTTCTCTTAGGTAATAGGAAGACCTAACAATAGTACGCTAGTGACCTTGCACAGCTATGATTATTTGGAGTTGGGTAGCAACTCCCCTTCTAGTATAGACTGGTGAGGTTTTTATGCTAGGTTCTCATCTGGCCCACTTATGTACTTTTCCATTTGATTTTGTAAACCCAAATTTGGAGACACTATGTACAATTGTTCTCTTACCACCACTCTTGTTGCTTTGGGAGGGAAGTGTGGAGAGGCATAGCTTGGTACATATACCATGTCTAACTTACGAGTAGATTTTGTTATACAATACAGTTGGGGATAAGTTTTCTGGAATTAAATCCATTTATCCACTGGAAAATATTAATTCAATTTTACAAATATTATTTGAATACCTCTGTAAATGAAACCAAGGTTTGGCTTCCTGCCACCACAAAAGCCAAACTCATGAGACAGGTGCTGTTTGCAAAGGACAGAGGTTTATTCAGGTGCTGGCAACCTGAAAGATGGGGGACTCTTGTCCTGAAGCCCATCTTCACATGTCAGTGCAGGCAGAGGTTTTTATTTTTTTGATTAATTAATTTATTTTTGTTACAGATGTTTCTCCCTTTACCCCACTGATCCCCCCCTCCCACACCCTCCCTGCCCTGTCCCCAGCTTTGTTGTCTATGTCTATTGTTCATGCATACACGCATATAAGTTCTGTAGTTTATCTCTCCCCCACCACCCCCTCTACTGGGAATTGTCAGTCTGTACCCCACTTCCACGTCTCTGGGACTACCCCATTCCTTAGATTGTTATGTTCATTATATTCCAGGTCCCTCGATGTTGTCTCAAAGAATAAGAGACCTTTCTTTTTTACAGCTGCATAGTGCTTCATTGTGTCTATGTACCACTGTTTTTTATCCATTCATCTACTGATGAACATTTAGGCTTTTTCCAGATCTTAGCTATTGTAAATAGTGCTGCTACAAACATGGGGGTACACCTATTCTTTCTGATTGGTGTTTCAGGCTTCTTAGGGTATAGTCCTAGAAGTGGGATCACTGGGTCAAATAGCACTTCAATTTTTAATTTCTTGAGGTAACACCATATTGTTTTCCATAGTGGCTGCACCAGTCTGCATTCCCACCAGCAGTGTACTAGAGTCCCCTTTTCTCGACACCCTCTAGTTCTTTAAGTTGTGAGGTTAGATAGTCAATGAGAAATGTTTCTTGCTTCTTGAGGTAGGCTTGTAGTGCTATGAACTTCCCTCTCAGATCTGCTTTCACTGAATCCCATAGATTTTGTGTTGTTGTGTGATCATTTTCATTGGTTTCCAGGAATTTAAAAAATTTCTTCTTTGATCTCCATGGTAACCCATTCATTGTTCAATAACATGCTATTTAGTCTCTATGTTTTCAAATGTCTTTGCATATTCTTGTTGCAATTGATTTCTAGTTGAATGCCATTGTCATCTGAGAAGATGCTTGATATGATTTCACTCTTCTTGAATTTGCAGAGACTTAGTTTGTTCCCTAACTTGTGGTCTATATTTGAGAATGTTCCATGTGCACTTGAGAAGAATATAAATCCTGCAGTTTTGGGGTGTAATTCTCTGTAGATATCTATTAAATCCTATTGATCTAGAGCTCCATTTAGAGTCTGTGTTTCCTTGTTAAATTTTTGTCTAGAAGATCTATCCAGTGATGTCAGTGGAGTGTTGAAGTCCCCTGCTATGATTGTATTGCTGTCGATTTCTCCTTTGATGTCCTCCAGAAGATTTTAAATATATTTTGGTATCCTATATTGGGAGCATATATCTTCCTATTGGATAGATTCTTTCAATATTATGTAGTGGCCTTCTTTGTCTCTAGTTATGGTCTTTATTTTGAAATCTACTTTATCAGATATGAGTATGCTACCCCAGCTTTTTTTTTTTTTTTTTTCTTTACATTTGTTTGAAAGATTTTCTTCCATACCTTCACTTTCAACCCATGTGAGTCTTCTGTTGTGAGATGGGTCTCTTGTAAACAATATGTATGTGAGTCATGCTTTCTTTTCCAGTGGGCTACTCAGTGTCTTTTAATTAGAGCATTCAAACCATTCACATTTAAGGTGATAACTGTTATGTACTTATTTAATGCCATTTTTGTTTAGTGTGGTTATGTTTTTCTTCCCGTTTCTTCTACCAATTACAGCAGTCCTTTTAGCATAACTTGCAGTGCTGGTTTGGTGTTAATATATTCTCTTAGACTTTTTTTTTTGGTCTGGGAAGCTCTTTATTTGACCTTGTGTTTTGAATGATAGCCTCACTGGATGAAGTAGTCTTGGATTCAGATTCTTGTTTTTCATGACCTTGATTACTTCGTGTCATTCCCTTCTGGCCTGTAGTGTTTCTGTTGAGAAGTCAGCTGAGAGCCTTATGGGGTTTCCTTTGTAGGTAACCTGTTGCTTATCTCTTGCTGCTTTTAGGATTCTCTCTTTGTCCTTGATTTTTGGCATTTTAATTACTATGTGTCTTGGTGTGGGTCTGTTTGGGTTCTTCTTACTTGGGGCTCTCTGTGCTTCTTGAACTTGAATGCCTTCTTCCTTCACAAGTTAGGAAAGTTTTCTGTCACTATTTCTTCAAATATATTCTCCAACCCTTGCCCATTTTCTTCCTCTTCGAGGACTCCTATGATGCGAATGTTATTCCGTTTTAGTTGTCCCACAGTTCTCTTAAGTTATCTTCCTGTTTTTTAATTATTTTTTTCTTTTGGTTTTCTGATTGGTTAAATTTTTTCTACCCTGTCTTCTAATTTACTGATCTGGTCCTCAGCTTCCTCTACTCTGCTGGTTAGATCTTCCAATGTGTTCTTAGTTTCTGCTATGTCATTCTTCATTTCCACTTGGTTGGTTTTCAGTGTTTCTATATCTTTACTCATGGTGTTGATGTGCTTACTCATGCTGTTGAGCTTCAAGATCATGGCTCTGAACTCTACCTCTGATAATTTGCCTAACTACATTTCATTGATCTCATCTTTGATAGAGTTCTCTTGTTCTTTCATTTGGGATTTGTTTCTTTGTTTCACCATTTTGGCTATCTCAGTGGATTTTGGAGCCTGTGGGTGTTGGTGTTCTGCTGTTTGTGGCTCCCTCTACTGGGTGTGGATGAGCCTTGGTGGGTCTATGTTAAACACCACTGACAAGTCTTAATTTCCTGGATAGATTTGCAAGCCCAGGAAAGGTTCAGTTATCCTCTAGCTTTTTCCTGGTGGCTAGTAGTCCCAGTTACTCAGTGCCTTGGAATGTAGCCCTGGTGTGCTGAGTAAGAAGATTTCCAGTGGGTGGGATAGATGCTGTTTGTTAGTGAGCCTCAATTTTCATTTCTTTGCCTCACCTGGGAAAGGCTGAATCTCCTGGGGGGCCGGGGGTTGCTGCTCTTCCCCCTCAGCTCTGGGAAGGAGCACACTGGCCACCATCTTTTGTGGCCACAACTCAGCAACAACTGTGAGTGCCCTCCAAGTCCCGGGTGTCCCCACAGAGTTTCAGCCCAGTCTGCCCTCCCTCTGCCAGGTGAGTGGCTGTGGCTATTTTAGTGCTCTGTCCAGGCTCTCTGCGCTGTGGAGCAGGCTTGGTTTTTATTCCCCAAGGGTACTGCTCACAGCTAAGACTGCTCCTGTCCATGGGCTCCCAGCCCGCCACCCTCTCGTGCCTTCACAGATCCTACCAGTGTCCCTGGTTATATGGTTCTGTCCTGCTGCTTTTCTGATGCTTTTTTTTTTCAAGGATTTGTCTTTATTTTAGTTGTACTTCCCATTTGGTCCGGGGAGATGGTCTGTGTAGCTTCCATTCACTCCGCCTCCATTTTGACATCCTCTATGCCTGTCTTGTGCGCAGGTGGGTTGCACGGGCCTCTCTGGTGCCCCTGCACACTGCAGGTCCTGGGGGTAACTGGATTGCACAGTCCCTTTGGGGACCCAGCTCTATACCTATGTTATGGGCTGCTGGGTCGCACAGGCCTTTATGGTGCTTCAGAAATCCGCAGATCCAGTGGGTACCAGGATGGCACAGGCCCTGCTGGGTTTCACAAGCCTCTCTGGTGCTTCAGCACCCTGCAGGCCCCGTGAATGACTAGATTGCACAATCCCTGCTGGGTCGCACAGGCCTCTCTTGTGCCCCTGCACCCTGCAGGTCCCATGGGCCGGCAGCTGGATTGCATCAGTCCCTCTAGGGCTCAGACTCCCCACCGCTCTTGTGGGCTACCGGGTCACAGAGGCCTCTCTGGTGCCCCCACACCCTGTAGGTCCTGCGGGAGGGCAGCTGGATTGTACCAGTCCCTCTTGTTCTCTGGCTTCCCACTGCTTTTGTGTGCTGCTGAGTCAAACAGGCCTCTGTGGAGCCCCAGGACCAGCAGCTGGAGGCAAGGGAGTGCTGCTGCCCCATGGGGTTCAACTCCTGCTCAGCTTTTGCTGTAGTTTTTGGGGATGAGTCTCAGCTGCTGGTCTGTGCTTTTGTTGTCTGGGGATGGATATCTGCTCCCCAGCCTCTGTTGCTGGGGGTATATCTTGACTCTGATCGAGCTGCTACTATGGGGGATGGTGCTGGGCTCCAGGCTGTCCAGGGCTTCTGCGACAGGCACCTTGGGAGCTCCACTACTGTGCACTGGTCTCTGTTGACACAGAGTGTCCACTAGTCCGATGGTGCCAGGTGCGCTCGTGGGCTCAGGTTGCTGGGCTCCAGCCGCTTCCTGGGAAGACCTGGGATCTTCCAAAATGGTGGGACCTCCCCGAGGCACAGGGAGAAGCACCATGAAGGGCAGCTTACCAGGGTAGCCGGCTGCTCCTGTCCACAGCACAGGGACCATCTGCTCCGCGGCTCTGCACTGCTCGGGTTTGGTCGTCTACCTTCATGTCCACTCATAGTCTCTCACACACTAGCTCAGTCTCTCACACACTCACCCTCCTTCTGGTCCTGCCCGCCACCATCTTCCCTCAATGTCCAGGCAGAGGTTTTTATAAGGAGGGAGACAAAAAGCAGAAGAGAGAGAGCAAGGGCAGGGGATTGAAAAGTTCTTTATGTAAGACCAGCACAGTCCATTTTGATAAGGACCTAGAAACTGGTCAGGTCTGGTGTGCATCATCCTAATTTTCATCATCCTAGTTATATATCATCCTGGTTTTATGGTTGAAGGTCAGCAATTATCCTAGAGCTGGGATGACTGAAGTTCGGAGTCTCTGTCTTCTGAAGTTATTTCCTAGGATTCTTATAAAAACATACTGTCTATCTACAAGCTATATATTAGTGAGTCAGCATTTACAGAAAAAATGTCAAAAGAATGATGGGGTGTGTTACTATTCCCCACTGTTACAATTCCTGACTGTTACACCTCTATCATTGGGCAAGGCACATGGGAAGGAGAGGTCATGGAACAAAAGACATGGTTCTTGTTCCCAAGCAGTCCAGGCAAGATCACTAATGTTTATTTAACAGGTAATGCTTTTGGAATGAAAATGTAGTAGCAAATATAATTTATAATCACTTGATAGATTACAGAAAAAAGAAAATTTTATGTTACATGTTTAATCCTGAAAGCTGTTTCCTGTGGATAAACAAATAAATAAATAGATGGTGAATATTGTTAGTATTTTGAAGGAAATTGTTGTAGTAAAAAACTTAGAGGTTAATAATACTTGTCCCTGTGGCACCATTCTTTAAAAAAAAAAACACATTTTTTAGAAGATTTTGAACCATTCTTCTTCTTTATTTATTTTTACAGAGATGCAAGGGGTGAAATGGAAGGAGAAGAGGGGGTGGATAGGGAAATAGAAATGGGAAGAAATAGAGAGAAAGAAGAGGAAGTATTAAAAAGGATATGAGTGCCCATGTAAAAAATAGATTCCTGGGTTAGAACTAATTAAATTGTGTGTGTGTGTGTGTGTGTGTGAGAGAGAGAGAGAGAGAGAGAGAGAGAGAGAGAGAGAAAGAGAGAGAGCGAGAGAGAGACAGAGAGAGAGAGAGAGAAATCTGTGTATGGGTTTTTGATCTGAGTATTGATAAAGAATGATACAGACATTTATCTTATCAAGGTCTAAAATGTTCTTCATATTAGGAAATCCAAAGATCAATTCTTAGTCTTAATCTTATTTGATTTATGTTATGCGAAGTGCTGAGGTCCCAGAAAACCTCAGCATATTATTTGTGGATTCCAAAGGACTAGCTGTGAAAGACATGGGTTTATTAGGACTTACATGTGCACCAATGGTAGCTGACCAGTGCAGTTTACCACTGCACCGGCTGCCACCAGTGAGGATGTCCCCCTAAGTTTCATCCAGCCTGCCCATGGGTTGTACTGGGGGTGGCTGGCCAGCTGGTGCTATTGTTTCATCTCCACTCAGACTTTCCCAACACAAGCTTTTATAAAGTACAGAAAACAGAGAGAAACGGGGCATACAGAGGGAGAGGGATATGCCTGTGAGATCAAAACATGTTCTTCACAATCAAGGCGCACATCTAGAAGCAGTTTCTCTTTTGCCTTTCTTAGACCGAGTTCCTGGCATGGTTCCCAAGGGCTCATGGTCCGCTTACAGATGGCCTTCACATATTTCCAACAGGGTGGGAGGGGGAGTTGGGGTATGGGGTGGGGCCCTTGTTTCTAGTTACCATGCAGTTTATCAGAGCCATTTGACACAGATGATCATTCCATCCCTCTAGAAATACTTTGGCTTCCAGGACACCATACACACATAGTTTTCCTACCTACTGATTACTCCTTTTCAGTTTCTTCTGCAGGTTCCATCTGACGTCCCCCCTACCATCCCCTGCCAAATTTCAAGGGTAGAGTGCACCAAGGCTCATTGTTTGTGCTCATTTGCATTTTCACCTACCTGTACTCTTAGTGATCTGCTCAGCTTCATAGCTTTAAGTACCATCTGCATGCTAGTGATTCTCAAATATATACGTCAGCTCTGAACTCCATGCATACTCAGTATCTCCACTTGGGTGTCTCATAAGCATCTCAGTATTATAGTGTGTAAAACTGAATTCCTCTGCTTTTGTCTCAAAGCTTTGAGATAAAAGCTTACTTCCTCAGTTTTCTCCATCTAAAATAATGGAAACTTCATCCAGTTTCATTTAGGCCAAAAACCTTTAGAACCATTTTTCACTTGTCTGTTTCTCTCACCCCACAACTAATCTGTCTACAAATTATTTGTGTCCTTAAATATCCAAATTTATATAACTTCTCATCACGTTCATTATTGTTACGTTGATATAAGCCACCATCATCACCTCCCTGGATTATGATAACTTTTGGGCTTCAATTCTTATTCTACCAAAAGTCTATCTTAAACACAGGGACCAAATCAATTATTTTTACATGTAAGATCATGTCCATCCTCTGCTCATAACTCTCCAATGGCCCTCCATTTTACTAAGAGTAAAATCCCAAGGCTTTTCAATGGCATCTAAGCATAAAGGTGTGGCCCTGGCCGGTTTGGCTCAGCGGTTAGAGCGTCGGCCTGAGATCCTGAGAGACCCAGGTTTGGTTCCCGCTAAGGGCGTGCACCTCGGTTGCAGTTTGTCCCCAGCCCTGGTACGGTCATGCGGGTGGCAACCACTCGATGTGTCCCTTTCACATCGATGTTTCTCTCTGTCTCTCCCTCCCACTCTATCTGAACAAAATATCGAAAAATGTCCTCAGGTGAGGATAAAAAAAAAAAAAAAAATGCATAAAGGTACCGTAGTCCATTATCTTTCTGAGCTTACTTCCAACAACTCTTTTCTACCTCACTCTATTGCATTCCTACTGGCCTTTTTTCTAATCTTTGAATGTTTCAGGCATGCCCATTTGCCTCAGGGCCTTTGCATTTGCTGGGTTTTTTGTTTGTTTGTTTGTTTTCCTGTCTAGAATATTAGTACCACAGACATGTGCTTCAGTCTTTTGCTCAAAAGTTAACTTCTCATTGAGGTCTTTCCAAAGAACCTTATTTAAAACGGAACCTCTCTCCATCTGTCAGGTACCCCCAGTCGCTCTTTCTTCTTCATTTTTCTCCATAGCACTTGTCATCTTTTTATATACTATGTCTCCAAATAGTTTATATTTTATACACCCCTCCTCTGAAACATAAGCTTCTTGAGGAAAGACTGTTTGGTCTTTTAAATTTATTGTTGTATTCCTGATACCCAGAACAACACAAAGTAGAGGTCCAATAACTAATTGTTAAATAAATGAATGAACAAAAGGAAATGGCAAGACTAATTCTTCAATCAGATAGCAACCTGGTTTAAACTCCAGGTGGCATCATACTACCAATATGATCAGTTTTCTAGACCATCAGATAGGAGAGGAGGTAGGAAATACAGGGCAGCTTGATTTATGTCATCAGAATAGAAACCATGTGACCTGTTTGCCTCTTTTATCACCTGATCATGCGCCATCCTCCATCTCCTCCCATCCCCACCAAGGAGCATATGTGTAAGCTGCGGGCGGAGTACTGATACAACAGTGGAGGGTGGCATGGGAATCTGGGCATGTGCCCACGAAACTAACTTGTACACTCTGGACTCGCTCATGTCTGATATCAGAAGTGTCACTACCATCTTACCACCTATTGCTGCTGAGCCTTCTGAAACTTGTGAATTGGTGGACTTGGCAGACTTGGCAACCCAGTTTCTGATGGGCAGCTGTGTCTACATAGGTACTTGATGTTTCATGGTTCAATGCTTCATCTCAAGTAGGGCTCAGTAGTATATGAAAATCTATTTCAAATTGCCTTGGAATCTCTGCAGTAGGTGGAATGAGCCTGGCTAAAAATATAGACCTAGGGGTCTATATTATTACTTTCCTATTGGAGCTTACTGTAAACTATACATATTATCTGTTCTCAGCACAGGTACTTCTAATAGCATAGGATCTGCTATGTCTGATATTCCATGTGGCAGGGCTGCCTGAAAAACACGTTGGACCTGTTGCAGACCTCTTTACTGTTCTGGGACACTTTCAAAGCTGGAAGTCTTCCATGTTTGTCAGTAAAGGAGTGGAAGCAGTATTCCCTAGTGTGGACTGTGCTATACAGGTACTTAGACCTAAAAAGGCCTGCCAAGCATTGTACTTCCTTCATAAAGGTGGGATTATGAGATGCTGTAATTTGTCATTTACTTTGAAAAGGACATCCCAGCTGTCTTAACTGGAGAGGACAAGAAAGTTTCTTAGTTTTCCACTCGGCTTTTTCCGCTGCAATGGTAAAGACTAAGGAAGACTAAAACAGTTATATATAAATTACTCTAAAGAGTAAAGAAGCTATGTATAGGTTCAGACAACTATCAAATATGCATGTTTATGCCAACTTTAAATTCAGGAACTGGAGAAATGATTATGGAGTAAGTTAGTGGACCCCAGTGGACTCATGATAAGCAGGACCTGGGCCAGAATTCCATTTATTACATGGCACCCATATATCCCCAATATAACAGAGGCCCATGTTGCTGCTTTGAGTCACCATATGTCAATGTTAATTTGAACTCTGTATCTAACAGTTCTTGAAATATTTTGGCATTTCTCTCTCTCTCTCTGGTGTACTGTTATTTGAGTAAATGGACAGAAGTCCCTTATGGAAGAACTGGAAGAATCATTACTAATTAACTCTGTCAGGGTATCATAGGATTTTTTTTTTCCTAGGGACATGACTTTTCCATCAGTCAATGTATTCCAGATCTGAGAATGTCTCAGGAGTAAACTTTGGGCAAGAGATTGTGAATATTTATTGGGGTATCCACCCTAAGCCTCTTGATTATCCATTCCCGACTTCTTTGCATTGTACAGCTTCAGCAATACTCTCAAAGGCTGGCTATTTATCTTGATATTTGGAATCCATGTTGTATTAACCATCTCCGTGGTTCTTTGCGGGTCAGCTTCCTTGACGACCACTTTGACCTTACTATTCATTATGATTATTGCATTCACCTTGCTTTTTTTTTCAATTAAGTGCAGCCACCTGACTTCAGGATCCTCTCATGCCCATTGTTACCAGGGTGGCCACTTCTTCAACAGAATCGCTTGTTGCCCTGGTCTGCCAAGGACAGCTGTCCCTGTGCTTCTCAACAATGCTAGTGTCCTTCACACCGACATGTTCCCTAACAATGTTCCCTAATCATTTGGTAAATGGATTGTCTCCTAGGTCCTTTCATAGAACATTGTTGATGGGTGGTTTTTCTGGCCTTAAGTAATATATCCATGTTCTAGCAGGCTCACTTATCTGGATCTTTTGATTACTGCCTCCACCATCTGTCATGTTTATACTTCATTAGGTGTGGGCTGTTGCTTTGTCCCAGCTTCCAAGAACCATCCTATTGGTATATTAGCACTGTCTCCTGGGGGTCCTTAATGGGGTGCAAACTTTGAATCACAGGCGAGTGCTCACATATTGATAAAGTCATCCCTTTCCAACTTCACATCCTGTTCTCCTTCATACAGCATCCTCAGGATGCCATCACATGTGAACTCTTCTAGCTCTTGCCAGTATAGGTTGGCTAGGCATTGCAGCTTCTTTGACATTTAGTCTCTAATCTACTTCACCAGACCCATAACTTTCCCAGATGGCTTTTGTTATGACTGTTCCTATGATTTGGTGGCCAGGAGGAAAAGTAAGATAGATCATGAAGGGACTTGTATTATTGTTCAAGACAAAAGCTTCTGCACCATCTTCAAGGCAAAGTGGGGTGGGAGTGCAAGCCGTTAAGAGGGAGGAGGGTCACTTCTGAATAACTAGAGGATTTGGGGGAATCTGATAAATCTAGAGAGTTAAGATTTTCTAGTGCAGCAGCCAACATGTTCCCATCTGACATCTCTATGCACCACATTTTCCGCATTAGCCGTGCCCTTACGATAGAAGACATGCAGTTGTTTAGGTTCTCACACTACCTTCAGTTGGTGGTATTTTACCCTTAGGCTTTCATTTTCATATCAGTTCCCCATTAGTGGAATTTTTAACAATTGCACCATAACTGCACACAGCGATGAGATTTTCATTTTGGAACTAGGTGATCCAGCTTCTAAACCCCATTTGATAGTTGTCGTCCTGGAATCAGTTTGGGCAGGAACCGTCCAGCGTGGCTTCCTCGGGTGGCAGACTCTGAGGCATGGAGATTTGCATGCAGGAGGTTAAATGAGGAGTGCTTTTAGTAACATCACCTGTGATGAGTGAGGGTCGCAGGACTGGGCAGAAGAAGTTGGATTGTGATGCAGTTACAAAAGAGGCTTCAGTTGATCCTACGGTAAGATTGGAGCTATTCACAGTTGCCCTAATTGAATCCAGAGGCTATGTAGTCCAGCACCATCAGTCACTGGATACAGATGTCTCCAGGAAAGGGGATGTGTGTTCGTGTAGCTTAGATCAATTCCTGGAGAAGACTGACTCAGCTGTGAGCTATCAGCAGTTTGCACTCCTGGCACCTGAGGAAATGCGTGCCTCAGTTTTGAAGGACTATTTGGGCAGCAGGCCATGGAGGCTACCATAGTTCCCAACAGAGACTTGAATGAATGATTGAATGGTCCTTTTGGGATTATAAGCCTCTTGATAGTAGATTCCTTTTGGATAACAGTACAGCAGTTAGCATAGTGCTTTCCATCGATTGATCAATATGTGTCGAATGAATAAATGAAGGGATGAGTTTTAAGCTTCTCACCCATCAGTGACTATTTTAGGTCCCAGTCAATAATTAGAAGTTTTAACTATCATCCTTCTGCATGGCAGTTTTCTAAAACTTGCCACTCCCATGAAGTAGAATGATGTGGGTTTACTGTTTGTGTGGAACAGTGACTAGAGAGATCCTTTTGAAATGTGGTGGTGTGAGTGGGCACTAAGCTGAGCCCAATTTAATTGCTGCTCTGCTCCTCAGCCATGTCACAGGACTCATTAGTGCCTGGTTGATGGCAATTTATTGGCATGCACTGCCTTAGATAGAGGCTGAGTTTTGTGTGCTGTGGAACTGCCTATTAGCTTCATTCTGAATACTTAAGAGTATACTAGACATACTTAAAATTTCTTCCTTGGAAACAGATTGTTGGTAACTGCTTTATTTTCTCTCTAAATACAGAGTTTGTCACCACATTTCTTCATTAAACGATGTCAATATTCCACTCAGTAGAAATAATTGTACCCTTTTCTTAGGTGCAATTATCCTGATGAAAGTAATTAGTCAACACAGCTACTTAAGAAGGAGCCCTGCATTTGGAAGAGATTCAACTCATATGTACCATGTGGTAGGGATTTAGCTTGGCACTGAATTTAACTTGGCAACATGCACAACTTCACAGAGGATTTCTTGGTTGTTTTTTTTCCCCATACACAGATGATGTCCCAAGAACATCCAGTACAAAGAAAACATCCTTCCCTGTATTAAGACCAAAAGCATACCTGTTATTCTGACAAAAATTATACATATATATATATTTAACCCTCATAAGAAAATCAGGATTCTAATTTTACTTTATTCTCTCCTGCCTGTTTGCCAACTTTTTGGGTATTCAGCTAATGTTGTACAACCACATAAAGCTCACCCCTGCCATCAACTATGCATTTGGAGTGTGGATTAAAAAAAAAGAAATAGAGGAAAGCAACTTTTTAATGGCTTGAGATCTGAAGCAGTTTGAGAGATTTCAGACTCTTTAAGTTATCCCTAGACCAGTCTCTTTCTGGGTACGGAAATTAACTGATGGTTCTCAAATCTCTACTACTAAAATTTCTGGGGTGCTAGTAATATAATATATCTTGATAGGCATTTCAATTACACAAGGGTTTGAATTTGTCAAATTCAATGAATGATCACTTTTACATCAAAGGAAAATACTTAAAACACATATTGAACACTAATGATATGTATGGTGAATATTTTTGGAGAAAGGTACCAATGTCTGTAATTTAATTGGAACTGCATAAAAAATAATATGAGTTGTTAGATGAACATAGATATGGATAGATAGAGTTGTGTGATAAAATCAAGTAGAGTGAAATGTTATGGTAGAATCTAGGTCACAGGTATAGGAGTGTTCCATGTAAAGTTATTCATGCTTTTCTGTGTTGGAAATTATTATAATAAAATATTAAAATGAAAATTTTTATAATAAAATAAAATAATCACCTTTGGCACTCCTCTTGCAGTACCCTTGAAGCAAACTTTAATCAAAATGGAATGACAATTTATTGAGTACCTATTATGGACAAGTACAATGCTGGGTACAGGTTTCATTGGGATTCCATGCTTAGCAGATTTTCTCTGTTCTTCACTGGGTCTAGTGCAGCAGCTCCAATCTCTCTCATTCTGTCTCCAGTAGAAAAAATATAGGCAACTGTATTCTAACCCTCTGGGATGCATGGATTGATTTATCCATCCATCCATCCATCCATCCATCCATCCATCCATCCATCCATTTATCCATCCATTCATCCATCCATCCATCCATCCATCCATCCATCCATCCATCCATCTGTGTTTACTCTATTTCTCTGTTTAGTGAGAGGGATTTACAAGTGATCAAGACCAAGCTCTACAATCAAGAAGCTTCAAGTGTCATGGGGAATTTCAGTATGAAGTCACTATTCCTGCAAGTTCCACTCTGACCTTGTTTATTCATTCTGTCAGAAAAAATTACTTCAAGACCAGGGATGTGATGTAAGATATTGAAAATATACTTGTCCACATCTGGAAAACTTCAAAAGTCGCATTTTTTATTTTCCTGGTAATTTCCAAAGCCACAAAATATTCCAGTCACAAATAAAAAAAACCCAAGGCTTTCCTGTGGGAAACTTTAGAGGAAACCTAACAAAACTTTCCCCAATTGGAATAAGCCATTAAATACTTAAAAGAATTTTAGTAGCACATAAAACCAAACCAAGTCCTCTGAATATCACAGGGCCAAATCAAATGTTAAGTTTTGAAATAACCCGACAGAATCCATCTCACCCAGGTCTTGCCTGGGGAGTTATTGCTCCCTTCAGATCTGTCTTCTTTTTTTTTTGTTTTGTTTTATTGGTTTTAATTAAGTTTTACAGAACAAATTAGTTTGCCATATTTGAGTCACTTTTGCACAGAGATGAAAAGTTCTGTATTCCCTCTTCCAAATCAGCGTTTTACTACCGAAATAGCAATCTGTGCGATGCAACTACAATTGAAACTCCAGTCAATAAAAGAAAAAGTCCAGTAAAGTGGGAGAGAGAGGATATGGGAAAGAGAGCAAAGAGTAGACAGCAGAAACAGAGGAAGCAAAAGAAGAATAGAGAAGGGAAGGGAAAAACTAGGGAAAGTAGACGAGGCCAGAGGGCAGCAAAAATGACTCTGTGTTCTCAGAGTCAAATGCTTGCTGTCAGATTCGAATGTCTCAGGTTCCTTTTGCCTTCACCCCAAATCAATAAACTCCTAGTTGAGAGTCTTCGTAACCCACTATTTGCCATTGGAAACAGGAGCACCAGATATACTGCAATTCTAAGACTCAATGACTTGGACACCTGTTCTTGATCCTTTTCAATCCTCTACAATAGGAAAAAAAATTTCTCTCACCTATTTTTGATTTGGTACTAGAATTCCTGGATGTTTTCTTTCCCTTGCTTTTGTCTCATCTTAGGCATATAATGAAAGACAAAGAAACCAACAAAGAACAACCAACAAGCAAAAACCCTGTGTGAGAGCAAAGAGCCAGAGCTTGAAACTTACAGTGGTATGTCCTTCCACAAGATGGTGCTCATCTTTCTCTGCTTTTACTTTCCATCTTAAAAACTGGAATGACTGTGACGTGGGTTTCAAAATGACTTGAATGATTATACATACACATTTCTGATAGCATTGTAGGATTTTATTCATTGAGATATTTAATTTCCAGGGTATATTAGGGGACGCGAAGATGAAGGGAGTATTGGAGTTCGGGTATTACTGAAAACAGACTGAGAGAGAGATTAGTGAGCAGGGACTGTACTATGAAATGCTCACAGAATTGACACCTGTATAAGAAAAGGGAAGGCAGAGATTGGCTTGGGCATAGGATGAAGCTGGACTGGGGTGCAGTTTTAATGCAGGTTAACTCACAGGGCTTTGAAGCTGGGATGACCCTCCACAACTGTTTTTTTGGGGCACTGGGCTGGGCCCTAACTCTTCTGTAATGACCACTGGATGTGGACTGCTCCATGAGGCAACATATTATTTAGTGAGACAGCTCTCTTCAGCAAAGGCATTTCCTGAAAAGGGCTGAGAGCTGAGAGCTGTCACCAACAACATTGCCAGCAATTGTAGGAATAAATCCTACCTTTCTAATGGGAGATTTCCTGGCATGCTTTCTTCTCCTTTTCTTTCTCCTATGTTTATGTCCCTAGTATGTGGCAGCCACAATTCCATATGGTTCTTCTCTCTGAATTTCTCCAAGTCTTCTAGTTAGCCATGGCTATTTCTTTTTCTTTCTTTCTTTCTTTTTTGTTATTTTTCTGTTTCAGTTTGGTTCCCTGAGCAGCTATAGCTGTGGCTTCGATTTTCCTAGCAGCTTATCTTTCACCTTTGCTTTGAAATTGAGAAAGACCAATGTGCCTCGACGGAGAAATTTTACCTATCTGATTGCTAGGCAGGGGAGGAGCAACCGACAACCCATCAGTGAAAAATGTACGGGCAGTGGATTGGTTTCTGCTAATTTTTCTGATCTGTTAGCTAGTGCAGAAATGGATGGTGGCTGCTTTTCTGTTTCTTGCTTGTAAGGAATGTTAATATGAGTTTCAAGTCAATCAACTGGTGGATCTATATATTTTCCTTGGAGAGTTTAAGAGGGGCTCACTAAATAATATTCTTTTCCACCCATCAATCTGTGTTAGGAAGATGTATGACTGGTATCTAAGGCGCTGTCAGTGTGTTATTTTCCATGTTCCTCTCACATGTCAAATATAAAAATACAGCCTGTCAGTGTAAGTGTGATGTGGGGCATTGTTCAGAGAGACTGTGAGAACTCCTGCAGTGCTCCCTGATTCATCATTTCAACAGCCTAATCATTTCATAGCCCAGTCTAAACAAAACAGTTAGGACACTCCGACTTAGGGGGTACTGAATCAGGGGCAATTCAGAAAGGACAGAAAAGTCCCAAAGAGAAAAATGTTCCAGAAAAAAATAAATAAGAGAAGCCTTGTCTTTGTACCCAGTCTCATAGTTACTGATCTTTTTTTCCAAAGATTGTTTATCAATTAATTATTCTCCACCACACCCTACCCCCTGACATTTTGCCACAGCGTCTGGGAGTCCTCGTTAAATCAGAATTTCTACTTTCAGCTCACCTGTCACAGCTAAAGGCTCCCTCAAATACATTGACATCGATTAATATTTAATGATTGAATAGTAGAAATATTGGCTCAGCACTTTTTACTTTTTCTTCCTTTAAATTAAAATGCCTTTAAAATGGACTCTACTTCAGATACACTCAGCCCTAGATTTTTACAATGAGAGATTTATGTGGGTGCCAAATACAGGAGAAGACCATCACCCTGTGTAAAGCAATACATGCTCTAGGAAAAGGCTTAGACTGACGCAGAGAGAACTAGCATTTAATGAGCAGTTAGTTACTCTGGGCCAGGCACTGTATTGGGTACTTTCCATCATTCACCTCCAGTACTCACAAGCACCTCTACAAGGTAAGTATTATTTTATTTTTTATCCTCACCCGAGGACATTTTTGCATTTATCTTCAGATAGAGCAGGAGGGAGAGAGGGATGAAGAGAGAGAGAGAAACACTGATGTGAGAGAGACACATCCAGTGGTTGCCACCCACATGACCCCAACCAGGGCGGGGACAAACTGCAACCAAGATACGTGCCCTAAGTGGGAATCAAACCCCAGACTCTCTGGTCTGTGGGCCAATGCTCTAACTGCTGAGCCAAACTGGCCAGGGCAAGGTAAGTATTATTATTAACAGTCTCAGAGAAGTTAGAAAAAAAATGTCTGAGGTCACACATTCAAATTGTAGTAAATATTTGAATCTTGTGTTGTTGGGCTACACAATCCACACTCTTTCCTAATCCATGTTGTCCCACTGGGAGACAGGAGACCTGAGACCCACTGAACCGGTGCCCTATTTGATGCCAACAATCATTTTTGTGTCTTTGTGTCTCCATTTTCCACCTGTGAAATGAGCAATAAGTCAGATCTTGAATTCTAATTTGAAGTCTATTAGGACTGAGATTCTGGTTTTAAATCAGGTTAGCTCTTAGTTTATATGAGCAATACCCTACAGTTAATTTTTATAACATGCAGATGGAGAAGGAAATGAAGAGACATTTTCTTCCAGGGTAAAGTAGTAAAATATATATAAATGCTAAAAAAAATTAATATATGCATAGTGTGCATTTTTAGAGAGATCGATCAGCATAACCATGACAGAGAAGACGCAGCATGCTCAAGTGAAAAGAAAATAGGCTTCGGATCAGACAGATAAGTTAAATTCTACTTCCAGTACCTGTTGGCTCTGTAAACTGGGGCAAGTTTTGTAACCTCTACAAGTCTCAGTTTCCTCATTGATGAAATGGGGATAATAATTCCTACCTCACAGAATTGTGGAGAGTGGAAGAGGTCATGTATTTAAGGAGCCTAGAATAGTATTTAGCACCTGTTAAATAAAAGATCAGTGTTATTAATATTAAAAAGGAAATATCAGTCATAATCAATCTTCATAAATGTACCAGCTTAGTTCAATTTTATCATTTGTTGACAAAGATAAACTAGACACATGCTAAAAGGGATCATATAGGTAAAGACACAAGAAGTGATTTCAGTAATTCAACATCCTAGGTATAGTGATAGATTCCTGAGTAGTGTGTTTCCGTGAGTAGAGGAAGAACACTTAATGGAGGAGATACCTGCTATACGTTTTAAGGCATGAAGAAGGTATCTAGGAGTTGTGGGTTGCTAGCTTTCCCACAAAATCTGTTCTCTCTTCTGTAGTACTAGAGATGCAGCTTTGCACGTGGGTCCCAGTTTGAGAAAATATTAACCAGCTTCCTCTGCATCATGGTGTGACCTTTTGTCTAGTTTATTATCAGTGTTTCATGTGTGTATAATCTGTATCCATTGCTTAAAATAAATGACTCATTAATTTACCTATGGATGAACATTTGGGTTGTATGTGAAGATTAACGTATATAAAGTTTACTTCAATAGGTATAAACCAAAGAGGAAAAAAGAAAAAAGAAAATAGTTTGTCCTTTAATGTTTCTCCTTCTCCCTTCTGGTGGGCAGGACTACAGATGTGGTATGACTCAGATTTGAAAATGAAATCGAAGACAATATCCTAGGAGATGACAGAGCAACAAGATAGCAGGAACCTGGGTCATGATAGCCTTATGGCACAGAGCAGCTATGCAGTCTTGAAATTATCTTTATACTGGTAAGTGAGGGAGATATCAACATCTATCTTATTTATGCTACTCTGTTTTGGAGTATTCTGTACTACACGAGGCAACAATACCCACATACTCATTAATTCAGTATTTCTCATAGGACCACCTTCATTAGAATTACCTGGGCTACATATTAAAAATGTAAATTTCATCACCATCAAAGCAAATCCTTGGGGGATAGGAGTACAGATAATCCACATTTTAAATGTGCTCTTGGGTGATGCCCATATAAACTAAAGATACAGTATCCTGGATTATTAGCTTTTTGTTTTCTTAGGGCCTACGGAAAATGCTCCACAGCAGTAGACAGGCATCATCCTTTTAATATTGTAAGGTTATAATTGACAGGTTGTGAGTGCAAGTCAGGATAATTTTTCTACAATTAGGCTTAGTAATCTGTGGGGAATCATTGTTATACCCTTTAAGGCGGTTCTCAACCTGTGGGTCACAACCCTTTTAGGGGTTGAACGACCCTTTCACAGGGGTCGCCTAAGATATAACAGTAGCAAAATTACAGTTATGAAGTAGCAACAAAAATAATTTTATGGTTGGGGGTTACCACAACATGAGGAACTGTATTAAAGGGTCACAGCATTAGGAAGGTTGAGAACCACTACTTAAGCTTTGCTACTCAAACTGTAGTCTGTGGACAGCAATCTCAACATAACATTAGAGCTTTTTAGAAATGCTAAATCTCAGGCCCCAGCCCAGACCTACTGAATCAAAATCTTCATTTTCACATGATCTGTAAATGATTCATAGGTATATTAAATTTTGAGAAGCACAGCTTCTGGTGGTCTTCTTCCTTGGAAAGAAGTCTGTGAACCAGTGACCCATGCTTGACATTTATATAAGTGGCAACTATAGTTAGGAATTCAATGGGCAACCTCCAGAATGATAAAGAAAGACAGTTCTAGGAGCTAATGTTTTTTTCTCACCGTGATTGTACCAAACTTATAATCTTTTAGGTGTGAATCCATGGTCCTGACCCTTGCCATTAGCAAGGCCCATGTGGCTATTACAAAATGAAAAACACCTGGCTCTCAGCTTTGGGCACACCTTGATTCTGCTATTACTTGGATTAATCCCTTGTCAGTCTAAGTGGGCAGCAGATGACTTGCACTCTCTTTGGTAAGGACAAGGTTCTTCCACCTGTTTTTTCAATTACTCTTTCTTTTTTTCCCGACTTTACTGAAGATAATTGATGTATAAATTGTGTAAGCGTAAGGTATATAACATGATGATTTGATATATGTACAGTGAAATGGTGAAATGATTAACACACTAAGGTTAGTCAATACATCCATTACTTCACATCATTACCTTTCCTTTTCTTTTGTGGTGAGTAGAACTTTTAAGTTCTACTCTCAGCAACATTCAAGTATACAGTCCTGTTGTGTTAATCACAGTAATGTTAATGTACACAAGATACCCAAAACTTACTCACCTTATAACTGAAATTTGTACCCTGTGATCAACTTCATCCATTACCCATGGCCCATAGCAACCATCAATATACTCTGTTTCTATGAGTTTTTAAGGATTCCACACATAAGTGAAATCATAAAATACCTGTCTTTGACTGACTTGTTTACTTAGCATAATACCCTCAAAGTTCATCCATGGTGTCACATCAGCAGGATTTCTTTCTTCTGTATGGCTGAGTAATATTCCATACATATGTGGAAAATGTTATATGTAAAGTTCATTCTTAATATATAAAAATACAACTAATTTTTGTACGTTGACGTGTATCCTGTAACATACTGAATTTTGAATTAGTTCTAACAGTTTTTAGTGATGTCCAGTATTTTCTCTATATAAGATTATATCATATGCAAACGGACAATTTAAATTTTTCTTTTCTCATTTGGATGCCCTTGACTTTTTTTGCTTGCTTGACTGCTCAGGCTAGGGCTTCCAGTATTGTGTTGAATGGGAGTGGTGATAGTGGGCATCCTTGTCTTGCTCCTGATCTTAGAGGAAAAGCTTTTAACCTTTAACCACTGAGTTATGATGTTAGCGCTGGGCTTATCATATATGGCCTTTATTATGTTGAGGTACATTTCTTCTATACCCAATTTTTTACAGTAGTTTTTGTTTTTTATCATGAAAGGATGTTGAATTTTGTAAAGTGCTTGTCTATATCATGTAAATTTTATTTTTCATTCTATTAATGTGATGTATCACATTTTCAAATTTATATATGTCAAATCATCTTTGCATCCCAGGGGTAAATTCCATTTGATCATGGTGTATGATTCTTAAATATGCTGCTGAATTTGATTTGCTAGTATAATGGTGATAATATTTTTGCATCTATATTTTACATCTATACTTTTTGCTTCTGTGTTCATCGGGAACATTGGTCTATACTTTTCTTATAGTATCCTTACCTGGCTTTGGTATCCAGGTAATGTTGGCCTCATAAAATAAGTTTGGAGTATTCCCTCCTCTTCAATTTTTGGGAAGAGTTTGAAAAGCATTGGTGTTAATTTTTTTTCTAAATGTTTGGTAGAATTCACCAGTGAAACCATCTGGTCCTGGGCTTTTCTTTTTTGGAAGTTTTTTATTTATTTATTTTTTTATTACTGATTCTGTCTCTTTACTCATTATTGGTCTGTTCAGAGTTTCTATTTCGCCATGGTTCAGTCTTGATGGGTTGTTTGTGTCTAGGAATTTATTCTAGGTTGTCCAATTTGTTGGGGTATAATTGTTCATAGTAGTTGCTTATGATTCTTTGTATTTCTTTGGTATCTATTACAATATCTTCTCTTTCATTTATAATTTTACTAATTTTAGCCTTTTTCTTGGTTAGCCTACCTAGAGGTTTATCAATTTTTATATTTTAAAAAACAACAAATTTTGGGTTTGTTCATCTCTTCTATTGTTTTCCCAGTCTCTGTTTAATTTATTTCTGTTTTGATCTTTATTGTTTCCTTCCTTCTGCTAACTTTTACTTAGTTTGTTTTTTTTTTCCTAGCCCTATAAGGTGTAATGTTGGGTTGTTTATTCGAGATTATTCCCCCCTCCCCTTAATGTATATGTTTAGAGCTATAAACTTTCCTCTTAGAACTGCTTTTTCTGCATCCTGTAAGTTTTTGGTATGTTTCCATTTTCATTTTTCTCAAGGTATTTTTTTAAATTTCCCTTTTGATTTTATTCTTTGATTAATTTGTTATTCAAGAGTATGTTATTTTTTTTATTTCCACATACTTGTGAGTCTTACAGAGTGCCCCCTGTTATTGTTTTTTAGTTTTATATACTTGTGATTGGAAGAGATATTTGATCTCATTTCTATCTTTTTTATGTTGTTTAGACTTGTTTTATGGCCTAACTTAATGTATCATAGAAAATGTTCCATGTGTGCTTGAGAAAAATCCACCATTTTTATAAATTAGCCAATTCTAATGTATTTTCCCATGGATATTTGGAACTCACATGTGGCCTATAGTTAGGACATACTACTCAACCAAATGTGCACACCATAGTGTGTCAACGGATATCCCAGATATAATATACTAATTTCCTACTCATTCAGAGTTATTGTCATTGTTTTAGAAATAAGTTTTTATAGAAGACCATTTAAGCAGATCACTGGGTGGCTTATACATACTTATTATTTTTTCTCTCTATTCATTTGTTTGGTTTATCCAATGGGACTAAGTTGCTTAATAATGCCCTGTTCTTAGTAGACCAGGCTGGGGCCAATCTGGCTAATCACTTACTGAGTGTGAGTTTTGGATGGTTGAGGAAAGATCAGTGGGATTCTCTCTTCTCTTTATTCAGGGTTGGTAGCATCAGAGAATTAATTTAGAAGTACCATCTGGGGTGGTAGAGAATAATTGGTCAATATGAATTAATTTATTGTTAATAATAACAACAATTTTCACAACTTACAACCACAAGAACACAATAAATAATTTACTGAGCATTTTCTATGAATTTTACATATATTATCCCTATTAAATTATTTTTAAAATCATGATAAATTAGGAAACTGAGGTTTTGAAAAGTTAAGTGATTTTTCCAAGATTATTTAGCTTGATGAGTGGAGCACTTAGTGTTTGACTCCAGATTCAACTATTTCACCCATTAAGATGTAGCCTCTCAACAAGTCACCCATAGCCAAGAATACTAAGCTTCTGACCAATTTTGAGGTATGGGACAAACAAGAATTCAGCTAACTATGACGTGAGAAGAAATTGAATGAGCAAGATGTAAGATGGTGTGAATGAAATCTGAAGATACAAAATCCATGGAATTTTGGCCTCTGAGGGTCCATTTTTCCTTCTTACCAGCACCTTGGTTTCTCGGGGGGAGTTGCCCCTTCCACTCAGGATACCATATAGTGGAATCCTAGTAAGGAACTCAGATGCCACCGAAAAAAGGAGTAGATGTGTGAACTAAAGCCAACTGGACAATCACTCCCTGGAATTTGAATCTTGAACAAAGTACCAAGCAGATAATGCATGATCAGAGTTTAATCATTTTGGATTCTTCTTGCTATGGGTTCATTTCTCTAGTTTCTGCAGTTCTTGATTCAAGGCTGCTGTATCTCTTATCTCTTTCAAACTTGGTCTCCAACATACCTGTCAACTCTCTGAACTAACTCCCATCATCTTTTCAATATACTACCTTTTGATTAATTCAGCCAGAGTTGATTTCTGTTTTTTACAACCAAGGAACCCTGATCGCCACACCAGAGTTGTATTTTATCTGCTCAATGTGCCTTTGTGGGTAGGTCAGGAATATATAAGGAGACCTAGTTGAGACATAGAAATAATACTTATTTGAAAATACAATGAAAAACAATGATTATAGTCTTAATTGTTTTATGGGCAATAATAATATTTAGGGAGTGCTCATGGATTTTTGAAAAGAGGGTATAAGATAAAGCTAGGGAGCATCAAGTTGAACAGCAAACTTCCTCTACCTATAAGTCAAAGACACACTCTAATTCAGGACATATGTACATAAAATTTCCTATTAAGTAAAGTTTCAATTTAAAAAAAATATAAAAGTAAACAATCAAAGATATTTTGGTGATCTGTAGGAGTTCAACCTCCAAAATAATTAAAATGATATTTCTGATACTGGTTCACACTATACATTCCTCCTTCCAGTTGGAGAGCTGAACAAGGAAGCCAGCCCTTAGAATAATAAGAGTATGGTCAGAGTCAGAATACTGTGCAGTAGTAGACAGGAGAATTTTTATTCTCAGCTAGCAGGGTCATTGTAGACAAAATAGAGGTTAGGACTATTGGACTCTGGCATTAAGAGAAGGAGCTATGCCTACCAATGATTGTTCCAGCTGGGGTATAAGTAGGAAGTCAATCTCTATCCATGTCCACAAAGAAAGGGATTGAAGGCAATTCACATGCTTTGTCTACTGAGAGAAAAATTGATAGAGATCTTTTCTTACTGAAGGAAAAGGAAATAGAAAAAATAAAGTATGGGGAATATTAAAAATAGTATACCACAGAGGAAGATAATTTTAACCTAAATACTTCAAGGAGAAACAAACCTCAGAGAATGATTTCTTTCAGTAAACAGAAGAGAATTTTAGAAAATTGAATCATCAGTAGTGGAATGCAAGACATTCCATCCCTCTGAAATAGTAATAGAAAGCCATAATGAGAGAATTGGCTGAGATGAAAAGGAAGATTCTCGAGTAAATAAAAGACTTTCAGAACACAAAATAATGGCATGGCAGGATAACATTGTATAGCAGTAAAGAATAGAATAGGCACTATAGAAAATCAAATTAATGATGCATTGAGCAAACTCTAGAGCTCTTACAAAATACAGAGAAAGGGATAGAAAGAAAAATGATGAAGGAGAGTGTAGCTCTACAAGGCAGAATGGAGAAGAAACCTAATGACTTTAGGTGTTCAAGAGCAGAAAACAAGAACAATTGGAGATGAAGCAATAATCAAAGACATGTTATGTAAAAAGTAACTTTTCTTCTGAGTCATACAAATACTTAAGTATTGAGGACAGAAGGATTCACTGCATGCCAGACAAAAATCAGAGAAAAAAGCACTGCCCTTGACCATGACTGGCCAAAATGTTTGAATTAGCGGAATAAAAATAAATCTCACATTCACCCAGGCAGAAAGAAAAATGTTGTCTACAAAGACTGGCCCTAACCTTTCTGTAATAGCAAATGCCAGAATTGGAGAAAAGTCTTGTGCTTTTGGGTGAAAAGTTTGTAACTCAAGAATTTGAAAAGCACCCAGATTGTCTTTCATGTGCGATAGCAACAGAAAAACCTTCACCATTATTTAAAGGCTCAGAAACTACTCATGGATGTGAGGAGTTTTAAATAATATTTAAAATATTATTTAAAAATATACTAAAAACATATAGGAGATGAAAAAATGACCAAAAAAATAGAAATTCTAGACACTGTGTTGATTACATCACACTTTACACCCTGAAATCAATAATTGCATTTTCTAGTTAGAAGCCTGAGTTACATGGCTAAGCTTAGCCTTGCAGTATTCCCTTATACTCTTACTTTTTTCCCAATTTACCAGCACCAGGTTTAACTCTTGAGTTGTATCATTTAGTCCACTATGCTTCCTTTCAGATGAAACCCCTTGCGGTACTCATGGTACTTCTCTTTACAAGTGCTTGTTGACAGTGAATGACCTATGTTATAACATTAGATTAGAGAGACTAGAAAATGACAGAACAAAATATTTGCTTTTGTTCTACACAAAGTAAAGCAAATATCTATATTCTGGCCATTTTCAACGCCAAAGATCTTGACTAACAGTGTTCTGTATTTTTCAAACACTGAATGACTCCAGCTCTTGGTATTTGATTTGGAAAGAATTATAAACAACCCAGTGGAAAATTTTATCACCAAAGCCCTTATCACAGCTTCTTCTCACTTTCACTCTATAAAGCAATTATGTATATTAAAACACTATAAGGAAAATGTAGCTAAATATTCATAATATTAACCAGCAGGTGGTGGGATTTGAGGTGATTTCATTTCTTCTTACAAGTTTAGAACTGAGCATGTATTGCTCTTATAATTAGAAAAGAATTGAATAAAAACCCACAATATTCAAAGGATACAAAAAGGCATCTCACAAAAGCAGAAACCCAAATGACCAGTAACATGAAAAATACTCTTTCTCATTAATAATTAAGGAATTCTAATTAAAACCATAATATATTTTCAAAATCGTTGTAGTGGGCAGTAATTTAAAAATTTGACTACACCTGTAATAGTGAGGATGAAGTGTGGAACTCTCACACCTTACTGTGAGAATAAAATTAGTACAATCACTTTGGAAATTAATATGACAATATATAGGAAAGTTAACATATATAGCAAATACACTTTTAGATTGTCTCAGCATTGCTTGCAATAAAAAAATTGGATAAAAATCCATTAAAAGGAAAAAAATTGATAAAGCAATTTGTCGTATATTCTATACTATAATTAAAATAACTGAATGTGAACTACATAGAACAATGTGGAAAAGCCTCCAAAACATAATGTTGCTAGAGAGAATGCATGTTATAAAAGAATATTTATCACATGATTCCAATTTTATAAATTTAAAGACATAAAAAATAAATTTTATTTTTTTATGACACAAACATATGTAACAAAATTATAAAAGTATACAAGGAAGTGATGAATTCAGGATGGTTATCTCTGGGGAGCGAAGTAATGGACTTGAAATTGGGGAGGAGTAACTCAAAAGGCATTGATCATTCTGCAATTGTTTTTGTCTTGGGAAAGCATAAAAATCTGAGGCATAATATGAATATGGTAATATCTGCAAAGCTGATAGTAGGTATAATTTTATTTGCTTGAAATATTTCATAGTAAAATTAAAAATAAAATAAGAACATATTTTATTTATAATATATATTTGTTGTGAAAATAAAATAGTTTATGTTTATAATTTCACTGTGATATAGTCTCACAAAGCAGATAAAATATAACATAAAGACTGAAGTAAAATAAAACTGAAACTAAATACTAGTGATATTTGGGTGACAGGACTGATATATTTTTTACTTCCTTTTTCCTGTATTTTCATAATTTTTAATATGATATTATACTATTTTTATAATGGAAGCCGTATTTGGCCTGTATTGTGGAGGGTCTTGAATGTTATGGTATGTGTTTGGTTTTATCCTATGATCTACTATTTCCCAAATAATGTGCTATGGAACATTAGTGACCTTTGAGGTTTTAATTTGTGTTCCTGTGAAATAAAGTTTTCAGGGTCAATAAGTTTAAAAAAATGATGTTCCCCGTGCCTCCTGCTTGAATAAGCAGAATGCACATTTATACAGTAAAGGCTCTGAGAAGTTCTGTAGTAAAAAGCACCATACAAGACAAGCTGAGCATTTGTTCAGCTCTGTGTTTCCCAATTACATATGATTACAGATTCTTTTATGGGGGCGTATTTATTATCATTTGAGGGATGTTAGTTTTCAGGAGACGCATTTTGCAGAACACAATTATGGAAATATCCATAACATTATATAGAAAGTAGCATAATTAAAAGAGATTTTGGACATTGAAAGTGGCAGTGCTGGGCAAGTCGGTTGGAGGTGATGGAGGCTGGTGTCAGAGAGGCCAAATGGGCAATCATTGCAGTAGATAATTAACAGATGATAAAGGCTTCATACGTTGCTGAATGCTTCAGCCCACTATAGCCACAATTATGCTCCTGGCACACAATAAACACTCATTTCCCAAATGTCTGTGGACCTGCTCAGATTCGGCTGATCTGACTCCAAACTATAGTTTGGATCAAAGTCTGTTCCATGTATCTCAGTGTCTTTATTTTTCTTTATTGATGTGAGAGAGAGAGGCAGGGAGAGGGGGAGAGAGATAGAAACATCAATGAGAGAGAACATCAATCGGCCACCTCCTTCATGCCCCCCACTTGGGGATCAGGCCCACAACCTGGGCATGTGCCCTGGCCAGGAATTGAACCAGCAACCTCTTGGTGCATGGGTCAATGCTCAACCACTGAGCCACACCGGCCCGGCTCTCATTTTCTTTAAAAAAAAAAAAAAAGATTACCCAAGGTATGTTCTTCTTATGGCAAATACAAGTTTATTTCAAGTCTTGTACCATGACAACTAATATCCCATTGGCCAAAGCAAATCACATGGATGGCCAAACCCAAATCAAGAGAGAGAACATGGCACTCCGTTTACCACAAGGCGAAAACACATCACAGGGCCAAGCTTAACATCAAAGGGCTAGGGAAGTATATTCTTCCCAGGAAACTGGGAGTCAGGGGAAGAAGTGAATATTTGCTGAATGATTATCCCATCTATAGCCCTGTCGGTCTACAAAATGAACACAGCACAGCTCTTTGCTCGCTAGTGGAAATCTGTATATGTTATATGCATCAGTATGGTCTTGATTTCTGAAAGACGCCAAGGATGAAAATGGTTTTAGCATGACACAAACCTAAAGACAGTTGTGTGACAACTGAACCTTACCTGCACTTTATTTACTCTCTAGGTGTGATAACAAGAGTATAAAGTGTCTATAAAGAAGAAAATTGCTAAGAAATTAAAGCAGGATTGTAGGAGCTGAGCCCTAATCATTGTGCCTGGCAGAGATCAGCATGTGAGTAAGAAGCCCATCTTCCACATTCCACACAGCGTTTCTCTTTCAATATTAATTGACATTTAGTATTCAGAGACATGACACTGTCTAGATCCCAGAAAATAATTTCAATCCTCAAGGGGAAAAAAAAAGAATGATCTTGAATATTTTGAAATAATGTGGATCAAAAGTATAGGATCAAACAACCTGTTATGTTTTTAGATACTTTGTATTTTTACTCCAAAATGGTTTGGTGCCTGTTGTTTTCTACATTTAATATCCCATATTATATTTTTGTTGTTGTTGTTGTTGTTTGTCATTTCCACATATTAATTGTGTGATTCTGATATACAGGCGACCCTACCTGCATTAAGACACATTGCTTTAAAGAGTAATAGTAAGGTATATTTTTTGAGGTTTTATTTTCTGGCCAGACTGCTTTTAAAAGTGCAAGACTTATGTCTAGTTGTGTCGTAGAAGAAGTGGGAGAGTAAAGGAATGATGAGAGGAAACCGGGAAGGGCCTGGTCTGTAGCCAAACTGTGAAAATAAAGAGCGGAGAAGACCGGGAACGATATTTGGGGAAGCATTTTGGAAGGCAGGGATTCTCTCAGTGCTCATAACAGACCACCAGGAGGGCACCGGATATGTTCTACCTACAGAAATACATGTGTTTTACATATGAATTGTGTTGCATATGAAATGTTTGGTGCCACATCGCATCTATATGGAGTACTCGATACATAGTACTGAACAAAAAGGGGAGGCCTAAGACACAATTTTCTAGTCTTACGGTGTATCTCTTCTGTGGAATACGATCCTATTATTTTAAAAAATATAACTCAAAATAAAAACAAAATTCACAGGGTGTTAGAGTTATGAAGCTTTGGGAGATGGAGTATAAAGCAATTATTAATATTTTGTATTCAGTTTATATCTGGTTAATCACTTGTTGAGTCTCCAGCTGAATGACTAGATGTGCCTAGAAATGCTCCTTGGTACCAATAGCCAGGTTAGTTAAGTTAGATTGTTTACTGTGGCCCATCTAACACCAAATCCCAGGTCAGTGACTATTAGTGATAATAATGTTGGTGACTCTAGCATCATTCATATAAAGCGATCTTAGAAACCCACTGCTATACTTTAGTTTTAGAGTCATGTGCTCTCTGCCACTGGCCAGAGGGATGAATTGCGGATGACCTCCTTACCTCCTTAGGGCTCAGTTTTATTCATTTATTTATTCAACAAGTATTGTTGAGGATCTCCTCTGTGTAAGCCTTTGCTAGGTGCTGTGAGCAATGGCAGAAGGAAAAATAATCATTGCTTACAGTAATATTACAATGTAGTGGGATTTAGTTATAAGATATAGTTATAAGATATAGTTATCTTATAACATAATTTAAGTGCTATAAGACAAGTATACCCCAAATATTAAGCTATCTAAAAGAGGAAGAGGGCATTTGGGGTTGGAGTGGGCAGGGGGAAAGAAAGGAGTGGAGAGGGAGGGAGGCTTCTAGTAGAGGGGAGCTCTGAGGCTGGCTCTGGGTCTGGGGGGGCCGGTGAGGCACTGCAAACTGAGGGTGTGGTCTTAACACAGAGTAGAGAACAAAGAGACGTATTTGTCGAATGGTGGAGGTGACCTCTTGGCTGCAGGTGATGTGTAGGGGAGTAGAGGGAGTAAAAGTCAGGAAGATAACGTGGGGACAAAGCATAGAAAGCTTTGCATTTCCAGACTGAACTGTATTTATAAGGGACTGATAAGTCACTGGATTTCTTCAAGCAGATATTTGGTATGACGTGAGAGGTGTTTGGGGAAATGACTCTGGCATCATGGGTAAGATGATTTGAACTAGAGGGAAGGGAGAGTTGTTTCAGGCAGACCAAACTAAGAAGCTATCACAATAGTTTAAGTCAAAGAAAATATAGACCTGAACTGGGGAGGAGAAGTGAACAACATTTCTGGATGAAGATCTGATTAGGCTGTTGGGAGGCAGCTGGAAAGATGTCAGTTGTGGCTTAATTTTTTAATCTCCCCAAATTCTCTTAGCCCAGGTTTTCTCAACCTCAACACTATTGATAATATGAAGTGTATAATTCTTATTTATGGAGTAGGTGGGACTTTCCTGTGCATTGCAGGGTGTTTAACAGCATTCCTGACATTTACCCATTAGAAGCTTATGGTGCTGCCCCTACCCCTATCTGCATCTCCAGTTGTAAAAGCCAAAACTATCTCTAGACATTGGCAAATGTCCCCTGGGGGATAAAATTATCCCCAGGTGAGAACCCCTGTCCTATATACAACTAATAGAGCTAACAGGATATAAAATCTAACAACCCACCAGACTATGTCTATGTCTGTGTCTGTGTCTGTGACTGTGTCTATGTCTGTCTCTGTCTATCTATGTATCTATCTTTATATTTATCTATCATCTAACTAATTTGTGATCTATCATTTATTTTCTATCAACTATTACTAGGTTTAAGGTATCTCTACAAACCCAAAATATGAATGTGTTACAAAAATACCCTGAGATCCAGGAGACCTGTGCCGTATCAGCACCTTTTGTAGATGGACGCCAAGGGAAGATAATGTGGATCCTGAAGGTCCTGATACCAGATCACTCTGGTATCCCCAGGAGGGGCTCACTGGAAAACATGGCTGTGCTGGGTGGGAGTTCTGCAGCATCAGATCATGAGTGGGAGCAAGGGGTCCACATTTGATGAGAGGCAATGGGGCTGGCACAGTCTGGGCCCTGTAAACCGCTGATCATTAACAAGCCATTCCCTCCTGGAGAAGCTATTGAGGATAGACTTCAAACTGAGCAGAGCAAGGACAAAAGGGGCAAAAAAAAAAAAAAATCCCAATGCAAATGGGATTGGAGAGTAGAACAGATCTTATAAAGTATAAGGCCATACTTCTTAAATCACTTTGAGAGGAAAAACAGTTTAGAATCATGGATCTAGAAAAGTTATTTTGGCTTCTTTTTCTTCCTAAAAGTAGACGAAAAACTCATTTTTTTGCATGTGAGCAAAGGAAAAAGTATGCAGTCTAATAAAGAGAATGAGGAGCAGGACAACCCCCACGGCCCAGGAGGCACCTGGAAAGACATGCCGACAAAGTGGATGAAAACCGAAACCCAGAATTTCAAAGTGAGCTGAAGAAACCAAGCAAATAGTAGAAGCAGTGACAATAAATTAAAAATAGAAAAACTCAGAAATGAGTTGATTAAGGAAGATTCAAAAGGAAATAAAATTGATCTTTAATGAAATTGAGCTACAAGGCACACAAAAGCAAATAAACAGAAAGGATAATGCAATGTGAGAGATAGAGCATAGATAAGAAGAACATTTTAAATATCAAAAAGACATGAAAAAAATTTTTTTAAAGCATCTGAGAGAAAGGTATGAATTTAGAAGATTTATCAATATCTTATGTCTAATACAGAGATTCATTATCTGGAGTCATGGACTACAGGGTTTGTGGGTAAAATTCAGGTGGTCTATTAACTTGATTGGAAAAAATATGATGGCTTCATTTTCACCAATCTCTGGCTGAAATTAAACATTTTTATTTAATTATTAATGCATGCATCAGAACACAGTAGTATTAATAGTAGCCATTCCTTTGTCACCAAAACTAATGACAAATGTCATAATATCAAAATATAGTTTTACAAAATGTTTCCAAATATCACTTATGTTCATCACTTTTTCAAACTTATAGTTGTTATTAGACATGCCATCAGATCTTATTATTTAAAATATTAATACAGAAGTAAATATATTACTATGCCCAAAATTAAAACTATTTTGAGAACTCTATTTCACTATAACTAGTTTTCTTTTATATTCTATGCATTCAATTTTATGCATCTAAAAATATTATTCTGAGAAAAGACCCAATGGTTTCACCAGACTGCTAAAAGTTTCCATAGTACAATGAATATTGTAATCTCTATTATATAATAGGAGTCCCTGAAGGAAAATTATAATTCAAAAAACTTTCTTGAAATAAAAGACAATTTGAAATTACATATTGAGAGGACTAGAAATGGGCGCATAATGGCCAATATTATCCTGTAAAGAAAAATCCTTTGGACATCCCAGCAACACGACCAGTAGAAAGAAAATTAGATTGCCATTAGAATCTTGAACAGCAACACCTTTACGACCAAGGAAAACATAGTAATATATTTAAGAAATCTAAGGCAAGAAAATGTGGGCCAAGAATCTTATGTTCAGCCAAATTGACCTTTAACTATAAAAAGCCTCTGGTAAACTGATGTAAACATGAAAGAACACAGAGAATATTGTTCTCATGTGCCTTTCCTGAGGAATCCACCAGACCACAGTGAAATGAGAGTGGAATTTAATAGTAAGCAGTTTGAAACTTTTATAGCACTTTGACATTGCCATGACATCCAAGCCCATGAATCATTTCTCTCGTAATTTATTTTCATTGTACTCTACAAAAGTATTGGTCCATAAAAGATTGGAAAAAATTTTAACTCTCTATACTAATAAATGAACTTCAGACAACCAAATTTACCATATGGTGGGTAGTGAGCATTAAATATAAATTTACCTGGACAATTAAGACAAAAAAAGTCTTAAGGGAGACAGTGTAGTATGTAATGTCTATATGCTCTGACAGTGAGGATAATATTAGTATTTTAAAAATGAAGAATTTTAGAATAGGGAGATTATATACAAACTGCCTCCTAGTTCTTCCCACTGAGAAGACTTAGAAACAGTAACAAAATTATTAGTAATGAGCATATCTCACATGTAGTCTACAGTCTGAAATACTATTTCCTACTACCTGCATTTGGATGATTCCAAGTCTGAGGTTGGAAATGCATATGATGACCTACAATGTACCAGAGAGCAAGAAAGCTATCAAAGATGACCAAGGTTATGTCAAAAAGATTCAGGGATTAACTTGAAGAGGCTTGTAGTGGTCACATATGGGGAAAGCAAAGTTAGGAACTTGGAGATCAGAGAATCTCACAGGTAGAAGGGAAATAAAGATGAGAGAAGAGTGGGAGACATGAATGATATAAGGGGATGAAACAATGGGTGGGAATACTTTGTATAGATGGCACCTTAAAAGATCTTTAAAATGCCTTTCCTCTCTAACATGTAATTCTGTCCCTGAAACATTTCTGGCCACTTGCCCAGGTTAATTGAAGCATTTACTACGTCTAGGGTGAGAGAAATAGAGGGACCCCCCATTGTTTGGAGTTTCTGGAATGGATGGAAATGGATTGATGGGCTATTTCTGGTATCTCTGTTGAAGTTATAGCTGGCCCCAGTCTTTTTTTTTTATCCTCACCCAAGGACATTTTTCCATGTTTTGTTCAGATAGAGTGGGAGGGAGAGAGGAGAGAGAGAGAGAAACATCGACGTGAAAGGGACACATCGAGTAACTGCCACCCGCACGACCCAACCAGGGCCGGGGACAAACTGCAACCGAGGTACATGCCCTTAGCAGGAACTGAACCCGGGTCTCTCCGGACTGCAGGCCAACGCTCTAACCGCTGAGCCAAACCGTCCAGGGCAGCTGGCCCCAGTCTTTATCATTCAGCTTCAACTGTTTTCAGAAGGGCTATCCTTATAATGAGTGCCATATATAATGAGAGCACTAAATCAACATGAATGTGGTTTACCTATATTTGTTTATGAACGATGGTCCTCTTGCAATTTACAGCATAGAATGGATGACTAGCCTTAGCTTTTCAATGGGATAGTTAGGCAAGGAACAGAAGAGCAATTCTAAGAATTTTTGAAAGACTCAAATCGTGTACCATCGTATCCTACTTCTGACGAAAGAAACGTGACTCTTCTTTGATACTATGAGGTTTATAATTATTCTTCTCTGAGAAGATATTAAGGGGTATCTAATATTTAACCTCCCTGGGCCTTGTGTTTCATGCACTGCTACTTTTAATATCCTATTTTAAATCAAGATTAAAACAGGTTCTAGTATAACTAGAGAGCATTGCCTTTAAGTAAAAGGGCTGTGAGACTATCTATATTATATATATATATATATATATATTCATCTCTCATTTGCCTAAAGCTTTTAATTTTTTTCTAACCTTTTCATACCTATTATTTCACTTGATCTTCACAACCACCACATGAGGCTGTTCACTTTAATGAAATGAACTTGAAAGCAGCGAACATTTAAAACGTTTCCCCCCAAATGTAGTAAAACCACAAAGAAAATTTCCAGAGCATTTATACCATAGCTCTAACTTAAACTGTATTTACTGCAAATTGTATTGACTCAGAAGAGATGGCGGCTCATAAATACAGTTTCTCTGTCCTGAGCCACATTCAAACTGCAGTTGTTATGAATACAAAAGAGCTTTCTGAGTACATAACTGTAGTTTTGCTGCATTAAAGCGCAAGGCTGGCATTTGGACTAGAAAACAGGCTGTAACTGTGTCTGTTCTGCATGGCAAGCACCTCAGCGCCTGCCAGCAATAGGATGGATTTACATATATTGACTCAATCCAGCATATGAGTAACGATCAATTTTCTTGATCTATTCTATTCTGTCAATCTGTGCTTTTGCTAGCAAATGAGGAGACATTGCTGTCAGCCAGAAATAGAGTTTCCTGGGCTTATGTGAGCTTTTAAGATCTCTTTTCTACTTAATTAAAAGATACATACAGTGGTTGGCAGAGAGCAGCAGGCAAGTCAGGGTAACAAAATTTGCTATGTATAGACATTCCTGGAAGAAAATCATGGAAGATGGCTAAATAAATGCAAAGGAAGACTTATGTTTCTGAGGATAGTATATTGTATGTCAATGTTATTAATAGTAAAATAAATACAAAGGGACAAATACAATTTGTCAGGAGTAGCCAGTAAAAGCATCCTTTTCAGGAGTCACAAATTACTCTTCCAGGTAACAATATGTATCCTGCTAGATCAAAGGAAGGGAAAATGCTTTTCTTTTCGGTCACTCATATTAATGTACCATGTCATGTTAATTCATTTGCTTTTGGCTCAGATAATCTCTAAATTGTGATGGAGTTGTAAGTAGGACCAAATAATATATACAAAGTGGGTAAGAACTATTCCCATAAGGGACATAAAGAAAAGCTTGACACATCCGGTTCTGTAGGTGACCTTTCACCTCAAATGCACCGGTGATCTCAGTGACCCCATCAGGCCCCCAGACAAAATCTGAATACTTTTTGGAGAGTTAGTTTTATGGCAGGTAAATAACCAAATGTTTCTGCAGGGGGTGCAGTGGTGTACTCCTGCAGTTTCTACTCCTCTGCCCGCTTGCAGGGTTCTGGCAATCAGGGTTCTGACTGTGTGCACGGAGTGGGATGTCATTATTGATACCTTTTCTGGCTTTCATTAAGTACTGGGCTGGTTGGGTTTGGCTTCTGTCAGTCCGCTAGGACCGCCCTGAAGGCTAGCATCAAGTACCTGCAGAAAGGCCTAGACGTACCGGGGAACAGATTTTAGCGATAGCACGCGTTAGGAAGGGACAGTGGCTGAAGTTCCCTGCCAGGAGATCCTTCATGGAAGTGTCCTGTGACCCTGAGAACATGACTGACGTTTTTGCACTTCAGTTTTCTCATCTGTAAAATGGAGATGTTGCCGTAGACGCACAATTTTCCAGCTGGATGCAGGGAGTCTTCTCAGAAGCCATCACCGGGAGAGGGCAGGTGGGACGAGGGGATCCCCACTCCTGGGACACTGTTAGCAGCTCTACTTGTAACTAATTTATATAATGTGCTTCCAATGAGATTTTGTTCACATCGAAGCTGAAAAAAGCACTAGGGCATCTTGAAGGTTTCCAACAGCTCTGCAGTCTATGATCAATTTGAGAATACCTGTGCCTTTTTGTACACTGGGTTTTCGATTGAGAATCCTGTTTGCTAAATCCGAGGAATGGATTGGAGCCAAGTCACCTCCAACTCTCAGCGGTTCTTCCTTGTTGGTCATGTCGGACAATGACGGCTCCCACTTGGTTAGCTCACTGATAGAGCATATGGTACGTAAGGTGAATGCTATCAGTAGATATCAGACGGCTATCTGGTCCCCATAAGATTTGTGCTTTTAGATTTTAGCCAAAGGAACTGGTTAGGAATGGCCAAAAAGCGAATGGGTGTTCGAAAGGGCAAGCATTTGGTGTCGAAGCAGACTGAGAAGAAGATAAAAATAAAAGTAAGTTCTCTGATCCCTAAGAATCAAGACATTGACACAAATTCCACATTTATTCCTTAACCCATCTCATTTGGTTTGGAAATGAAAATAGACATACGGTGCTCTTTGGAAATCTGCATCTCCCTTTTGATCTCCGCCTCCACTGCCTCCCCCTTGACACATGGCGTTAAATATCTCATGCTGAACATTTGCCCCATGGAGATAGTGGAATGAAAGAGTTCAACCCAACCAACGCCACAAGGATCACACCATTAGGAACTGAGATTACCCCAGTACGGAAGGGCAAGTGCTTCTGGTTAGTCTCTGTCGTCATGGTGGACTGGGACTTCAAATGTATACTTCCTTAGGGCAAGACTGTCCTTTTCCCTATTATGTCACGTTTCTAATGCTCACAGCCCCTAATATGTCATAACTAACCATAGTAGGAGCATCCTCATTTTAATCTATTCCCACTTCCTTTAGAATCAAGGAAATTGAGACCTATGGTAGATACTGGATTTGTAACAGGCCGTAGGACCAAACAAATGTGCTTGCCCTTATGAATGTTCCTCAATGAAGAGGTCATCATCTTTGGATTTCCAGATGTGAGATGGGTCCATGAGTCAACCAGTCAACCTCTATTTATTAAGAACCTACAATGTGCCAGGGAACGTGCTAGGTACTCAAGATACCATCTAACACCAGGCCACTTTCTACTTTCACAAATTTCACATTCGTACAGGAAAGACTCAATAGCCTTTGAGGAAAGGCTACAATGTAATTCCAAGTACCGTAAACCTAAAATAGTTAAGAAGGGTATCCAGTCTTATCTGAGTGATCAAGAGGGCATCTCTGATGAACCAATGGTGAAGTTGAGAATTGAGTAATAAAAAGGAAATAGAAAAGCCAGAGTTTTTCTAAAACTACTTTATAAAAATCACCTGGGCATATGTTTATTGCAAATTTCCAGACTCCTCCTCTTGGAGATTTTGATTCGTAAGTCAAGGGGTGAGATGTAAGAATTTGTATTTGTATGTAACTTCCCCTGGTTGTTCTTGCAATCCAGGAAGTTTGGGAAATCCTCAATGAGGTGATGAGCATTTCGGGAAGTGTGCTGCATTGAGGGTAGGGAAGACCTGAGAGAAGCTATTTTGATTAGAGGGTAGACTGTGATGTCAGGTGAGGATCAAGAAGGATTTGCTAGAAAAATATTTAAGATGTTGAAACCTTGCACAGTGGCTGATCAGAAGTTTAGGTGGATACCAGGATATGGGGAAGAATAGGAAATGAATGACTACTCAGCAGAAGGAACAGGACCTGCTAATTCCTTAGAGTCACCCTGCAAATAAAGTTTGCTTTCAATTGTTTTAGATATTATTCCCTTTACCACCAAGGAGAAATGTAGGTAGCTGAATAAGAGGGATAGTTTGTGGAATAGCCTTAGAGTGTCCCTTGTTTCTAACTTCCTAAAATGATGCATAAAAGTCTGCAGAGAATTACTATTAGGCTTATATTTCAACAAAATGTAAACAGTCCTGGCAAGGGGGCCCTCCATCAACCACAAACCAGGGTGTCTTCTTTGTGTTACACACCGTACTTGAACCTTCTCAACTGTTTATGTGGCCATGCAAATGGCTTTTAGGAGAGATCATGTGCCCAAGAACATGAAAGATTAGCCTTGTTTCTTATATTTCAGGATGTTCCTTATCCTACCTTTTGGTTTTAGAATCCCTGGCAGTGGTCTGCTGGAGCTAGCCCATACTGGCTTGTGAGAGTTTATTGTTGACATCTTTTCCCATTTTGTGTATAGTGACTTTACAAATCAGTCACTGTGGGAACTAATTTGTGGGGGCTTTTATACCATGGAAATCAGCAATCAGCTTTTTTTATTACTGAGAGTCTGTTATTAAACACTTACCAGCACACCACTGCCTGACGGGAATTTACATTTTTGAAATTGTGGCTATTTCTACATGAGGGTATTCACTGACCAGACTCTCCTACCAATGAAAGTTTTTTGTTTTTTTTTCTCCCTGCTCTCTTTTATATTATGGAGGAAAGCCTTCCCCAGAATCCTCAATACAATTCTGTTACTTCTCTTTGGTTAGACCTGTGTCCCATGGTCATTCAAGGGAGACTGGGATAGTCAGTATCTGGCAAAGGAATGGGGCTTCCATATTTGGTCTAAGCCAGTGGAGCTGAACACAATAATACTGAACAAAATTGAGGCTCTATTAGACAGGAAGACAGGGTCATTGTTTGTTTGTTTTATTGATTTTAGAGAGAGAGAAGAAGGGAGAGGGAGAGAGAGATAAAAACATTGATGAGAGAGAACATTGGCCGCCTCCTGCAAGCCCCCACTGGGGATTTGGCCCACAACCTGGGCATGTGCCCTGACCTGGAATCAAACCAGTGACCTCTTGGTGCATGGGTCAATGCTCAACCACTGAGCCACACCAGCCGGGCAAGACAGGGTCCTTATCCTTGACCTGGAAATGAATAATATTTTCCACATTTGTAATACAAGACAAGGATGTATGTGGCCTTCAAGATCCAGAAGTAATAGGACTGAAGTAAGTTCTCCCTGTTTTGTTTGTTTTTGTTTTAACAGCTGTTGGCATTTCATACTCATCCTTTTATAGGAGTGGTTCTCCAAGTGTGGTCCTCAGATCAGTGGTCTCAGCATCATCTGGAGACTTGTTAGAAACACAGATTCTTAGGCTCTAACTCAAACTCTTGAGTCAGAAGCTGTGGAGGGAGGCAATAATGGGGGCAGGGCTATGCTTAGGGATGTGATGTAGCAGTCTGTGTGTAATAGATATTCCAGGTGGGGCTGATGGATGCTGAAGCTCGAGAGCCACCGTCTTAAGAGTGTTCCTAGCTCTATTAGTGTGATAAGTGTCAAGTGAATTTCAATGAATAATGAGCACCTAGCAGGTGTTAGGCACATAGTAAGCACAGTCATTCACTTATTCATTCATTTGCTGTTCATTTGTTGAGCACTTGTTGTTGTTACCCTGTGTCATACAATCCATTGCCCACTAGCAGCCAGAATGATCTTTTAAACAGGTAAATCAATTGTACTCTGCTTGCTGAAAACTTTTCAGTGACTCACATAACCAGGTGAATACAAGTTCTGAGTCCCTCCATGGCTTGGTCTGCCTTGCTCTCCCAACTCCTTCCTACTCTCCTCTTCCCTCGTGGAGCCTCTACCTCACTGACATCCTCCTGTGATTGAACTTATCTTGTCATTGTAGTTCCAGCTCAAATTGTCCCTTTTCAGAGACAGCTTCTGACCACCTTATCAAATGGACCTGCCTCACTTGTCTTCATCATTGATCTTTTCCGTGACATTTGAAATGGCCGTGTCTATTCATTTGCTTACTGTCTGACTTTTCCTAGAATGTAAGCTCCATGAAGGGGTGCCCTCTGCGTCTCAGAGTGGACCCTGGAAAACTGGTCGCAACACGTTTGTCGAGTGAATTTCCAGGCATCACCTGAGCTCTGCCAGAACCGAGATTTGAATTGTTAGAGGAAATGAACAGCTGGAATCAACACTGAGCACTTTGGCATAGGCGTATCATGCTTTTTTCACTTGTAAATTATGATCTATTTCATCTTTAGAAACTTCAGTTTACTTCCAGGAAGCTCTTCAAAGGATCATGAAACTCACTTGTCTGGACAAGATCAGTTTGCTTCAGTTGACTTGGCAGTATGTTCATTTATTGACAAGAGATTGCCAGGAACTTGAAAAAGAATACCACAATGTCTCCCTATACCTTGTACCACGTCAGATAAGCAAATAACTGACTCGGAAAATTTATGATAGCTTTATAGATGTTTTTCACAGAGACTGTTCTGGAAATAGAAAGACGAAATCAGACTACAGTGCCATCTAGTGGTCATGTTTAGTTTCTCAAGAAATAAAATCCAAGATACTCTAATAGTACTGATTTTTTTTTCCCTTCTTGTTTTGGAAGGGGTGTGTGTGTGTCTTTCTGGTCTTACATATTACTTTAGACATATTAAATGGTGATACCTTTTGAATTGGTTCAATGCTAGGAAATTCGTGAGGAACGTTAATTCTTTATGTTGTGATAGACATGTTTTATAAATAGTAATAATATTAGATAACAATTTATTTTAAGGTATACAATGCCTAAGATAATGAAACTGTTTGATGCGCCTATTTGGTCTCTGGTCTCTAATTACCAGCTTTCTTCTTACTTTGTTGTATATTCAGATGTTCCATCCTATTCAGTGGTGAGGATGTTTTTCACCCTCACCATTGGCTCATAGCAAGGCCCTTTGCAAAAGATAAACAAATCTTCAGTTAGAGAAACAAAATAAATAAATGATTTTTAAACAAAAATTAGAACCTCCAAAAATTTATTGTATAAAGTTATTTTCATCTCCTATAGCCGTAACAGGATTTCCAGGGTCTACAGAAACTAATGGGAATTATTATTCTGAGTGCATATAAAGCAGACTGTGTCCTGTACTAACAATTTTATGTGCATATATCTTTACACACTGAACAGTCCTGCACAGTGTGGATGATTATCGCTTATTTTAAAAAGAGGGATAGACTCATAGAGTTGTCATTTATTGAGCCCTTAATATATGCCAGGCATCCTGCCAGACATTTTTCATGCAATCTTTATTTAATCCTACCAACTTTCGGAAGTAGTATTATGATCTGTTCAAATGAAGAAACTGAAGCTCAGAGAAGTTATTACCCCAAATCCCGTATCTGGAGACTGGGATTGCAGTCCTTCCAGCTGGCCTCCATGCTGTGCCTTTTGTACCTCTTCTCCATCCAGCATTTTAGAAAGAATTTTGATATTTAAGTATTTTTAAAACATCCCCCCTCCCCCCCCCCTCCCCCCCCCCCCCACACACACTGAGGGCAGGGAGCACATCTAATGCCTGGCATGTGAGAACTCAGTAAGTATTTGTTGAATGAGTTGAAGGAGGCAGGCTTTGGAAGGTTCCAGTTCTCTAGCCATCCACTTGGTTAACATTTATATTAGTTGTTTATTACTGCATAAGAGATTCCCCCCTAAACCTAGTGCCTGAAAACAACACGCGTCTTATTTCCCAGTTTCTGTGGGTCAGGAGTCCAGGAGCAGGCTACCTGGGTCTCCCACAGGCTGCAGTCGAGATTTTGGCCATAGCTGTAAATCTTGCCATGGCTCTGCTGGGGCAAGATCTGCTTCTGTGAGCATTCACGTGGCTTTGGCAGGTTCTAGGAGATCTGCATCCAAGCTCATCCGGGAGGCCCTTGGCAAACCTCATCTCCCTACCTCGTCACCTTCTCCACAAGGCTACCTCACGAATGGCAGCTGGCTTTCCCTGAGTGAAGTGATCCAGGAGAGAGTGAGAGAGAATACCCAACAGGGAAACCACAGTCTTTTTCTTACCTAATGTCGGAAGTGACATGTTTTTTTCCTTTATTTTTATTGTTGATATTATTACAGATGTCCTCATTCTCTTCCCACCTTTGTCCACTTCCACTCAGCCCCTACCCCTCCCCTCTGGCCATCTCCACACTGTTGTTTGTGGGTTATGTTTATAGGTTCTTTGGCTTATCCCTTCATCTTCTTTCATTCAGTTCCCAGCCCCCTCCCCTCTGACAGCTGTCAATCTGTTCCATGTGTCCATGCCTCTGTTTCTGTTTTGTTCATTACTTTATTTTGTTCATTGGTTCCTCATATAAGTGAGATCATATAGTGTTTGTCTTTCTCTCACTGGCTTATTTCACTTAGCATAATAATCTCCAGGTCCATCCATGCTGATGCAAGAGGTAAGATTCCCTTCATTTTTAACAACTGTGTAGTATTCCATTGTGTAAATGTACCACCGCTTTTTTATATTCTCATCTACTGATGGGCAGTTGGGCTGTTTCCAGATCTTGGCTATTGTAAATAATAATGCTGCTATGTACACAGGGATGCATATATTCTTTCGAGTTGGTGTTTTGGGATTCTTAGGACATATTCCCAGAAGTGAGATTGCTAGGTCAAAAGGCAGTGTTGTATTCTCTTCATTAGAAGTGACTCATAAAATCCCTCTCACTTAAGAGGAGGACATTACATAAGTGCGTGAACACCGAGAAATGGAGCTCATTAGGGGCCGTCTCAGAGGCTGCCAACCACGACATTAGTGGCATATTCATTGAGTATGAAACCTTGAAATTACTCTGTAATATTAGATCGATGCTTTGCCCTATAAACCAATAATGTTTTTTAATCTAGGCAAGGCAGGCTCTCATAATGCATCGGAGAGCTAGTTCTAGTGTTAGATGAACTAGATTCAAATCCCAGTTCCCTGACTTTATAACTGTGACTGGGTTGATGTCTCCATTTCTTAGCCTTGGAGTAGGAAGCATAACAGCACTCACCTCCTATGTCTGTCCTGAGAATTAAACGATATCGTTTCAGTAAATTGCTGTGTACTGTACCTGATGCATAAAAACAACAATATATCCCAGCTAATATGGTCTAAATATTGGTGCGAATTTATTTTTAACTCTCCAGAGGGCTTTCTTATGTATCTCATGTTGCATCTATTCTAATTGTAATCCTAGTAAGGTGGTAGATTTGATACGATTGTACCCATTTTAAAGTTTTAACATTTGAGACATGTAAAAATTGAATAACTAGCCCGTATATGTTGAAGACAGTACTGTAATCCAGTCCCCCCCGCCCCAACTAATTTCTCCTTCCAAATTATTTCTATTTTTTAAAAAGAATATCTGCAAGGGATGAGCAGGGAACAGTCTCTCTACCCCATGTCTATATATTTATTGTCACAGAGCTGTAAGAATCACCTAATTAATGAGCCCAAAAGTTGTCTTAGAACTAAGTCCTATTTTTGTCATAAAAGAATAATCTCTAACAAACTTGAATACATGCACCACATTCTAAAACTGCACTGTTATGGTAGCTTAGGAAACCCACATCCTGGCTTTGGTTCCTTATTCTGAGAGTATGATTTTTCTGTTAAGTTAATGAAAAACAACCTCACGAGACTCAGAGTCTATCCCTTAATTTGAGAATGGTCTCCCAGAAGGCCGAGGAGACCTTCTAACGATAAATTCCTAGTGATATTTTACCTAAGCCAACAATAAAACTCAGTAATGGAGACTCGAACCACAAATACATTCACATTTAATTCCTATTATTCTCCAAATCCTCAACCCCATCTCTTCTTTTCCCTCCCAGAAAACCCCAAATTCAGGCCAAACAATAATGAAGAAAAACATTGTTGACTATGTGTCATAATCACATCTGTCTTCAAAAACAGAGGACTCTATTCCCCAGATATTAGATCAAGCCTTGAATCATTTTCACTTACGAAGCTGATCTATGCAGAAGAAATGCCACTTTATTGTGGAAGCTCAGTGCTGCCTCCTCTCCATTTCCTCTCTACAACCTCGGAAAACTGCGGCTTCCCTGCGCAAGCTGTAGCACACCTGTGCTGCATCGCTTCTTCTAAGCCCTTTGTTGTCAGGTCTCACATAGGCATACAAGCTACCCAACTTTTAAGACTTTTACTCGTTGGAGTTTGCAGTGTACTTTGGAGGGGTTAGAAGGAGGAAAGTATGAGTAGGAGAGAGGTTATTACAGATGAAGAAGGGTGAAATAATGCTTGATGGATTGATGTCTAATTTTTTAAATTATTGGCAATGTATCTAAGGGAAAACAAAGTTCTTAACACCTTTGTGGTACATCAAAGAAAATAATTAGTGCCCTTTAATGTTTAAAAGAGGGAAGTCTTTCAAAGTCAGGATCTGTAAGCTTCTTCACGGCCTTTTCCCTAGCTAGCAGACTTAGTTCTGGGAGGCTTCCAAGGGCAATTTATCATCACTACCACGGGTGTCCACATCCAGCCCCTAAAGCTGAGCAAGAGAATCATGTCACCACTTTGACCTTTCTGGGGGCTGACCTAATAGAACACTATGTTCTGCAGAGCTGTTGAAGTCTAAAGGGCATGCATATCAAGACACCAGTGCCATCGTAATAAAAAGTGCCTGAATGGATGTGTGTGTGTATACCTGTTAAGTCTATATATATATATATATATATATATATATATATATATATGCAGAGATACACAGATAAGCATATGTATGTATGTATCTTTAATCAAAAACTTGAGCCCTGGCCGGTTTGGCTCAGCGGTTGGAGCATCGGCCTGCAGTCCAGAGAGACCCGGGTTTGGTTCCCACTAAGGGCACGTACCTCGGTTGCAGTTTGTCCCCGGCCCTGGTTGGGTCGTGTGGGTGGCATCCACTTGATGTGTCCCTTTCATGTCATGTTTTTTTTCTCTCTCTCCCTTTCAATCTATCTGAACAAAATATTGAAAAACGTCCTTGGGTGAGGATAAAAAACAACAAAAAAAAACTTGAAGCAATGGCCCATGATCAGACCACATCTAGAGTACTGTATACAGTCTTGGGTCATACATATTATGAGGGTTCTAAACAATTTAATATATATCCAGAAAAGGAATAGAGGCTAAGGAAAGATCTAGACACTACTAGGTGGAAAGAACAGAGGACGAAAGTAGGTATTAATGCCCCGGAGAAGTGAAGATATAGTAAAAGCAGAGTCACTTCCAAATATTAAAGCAGTGTCATCTAAAGGGAGAAAAGACTGGCAATATGTCACTCCAGGGGCAGAGCTGGAAGAGCGGGCGGAAATGACGGACAGGAGGATGGGTCCTCAATGCTTGATGGACTTTCTCTCAACCTGAGAAGGCACCAAAGCATTCCAGCCACTCCACTCAGCTGTCCCGCCCAAGTCCAGGTCAGCTGGCGGGAGAAACGCGCCCTGGTGGCAGCCCAGAAAGCCAGGCTGGATGCGTTGCAGGAATCCAGACTCAGGCTGTCTACCAGGTACTAATGATCCAACAGAACAATAATAATAATCATCATGGCAAACAGTTACATAGCATTGTAACTCTGTTCCAGGCCTTGTGCAATTACTTTACCTCTCAGAAGATAACAGCCCCAGAGAGATCTTTAACTCCTGCTGTGAGGCAGAAAGTAGGAAAATAATTCTATTTTTTGACAGCGAAATATAAGTGGAATGGCAGAGAATTCAATCAGGCAAAATAATGTGCCTTAGTTCTTTGGTTATTTTAAAATAATCTCATCCTTTAAACAAAATGTGGTACATACATATAATGAAATGATATTCAGATATCAAAAGGAATGAAGTTCTGAAATACACTTCAGTATGAGTGAACCTTGAAAACATTATTCCAAGGCCCGACCGGTGTGGCTCAGTGATTGAACATTGACCCATGCACCAAGAAGTCACTGGTTTGATTCCTGATCAGGGAACATACCCAGGCTCTGGGCCCAATCCCAGTGGGAGGCATGCAGGAGGCAGCCAATCGATGTTCTCTCTAATCAATGTTTCTATCTCTCTCTCTCCCTCTGCCTTCCTCTCTCTCTCTCCAAAATCAATAAAGAAAAAAAATTTTTTCCCTGGCCGGTTTTGCTCAGCGGTTAGAGTGTCGGTCTGCGGTCCTGAGAGACCCGGGTTCGGTTCCCGCTAAAGGCGCGTAACTCGGTTGCAGTTTGTCCCCAGCCCTGGTCGGTTGTGCGGGTGACAGCCACTCGATGTGTTCCTTTCACATCGATGTTTCTCTCTCTCTCTCTCTGTTCCCCTCCCACTCTACCTGAACAAAAAATGGAAAAATGTCCTCTGGTGAGGATAAAAAAAAAGAAAAAAATTTTTTTAAAGGAAGAAAGTAAACATTATGCCAAATGGAATAAGCCTGATGTAAGAGGAAAAATAGTGTTGGGTTCCACCTATAACATCTCTAGACTAGGTGGATTTATAGAGACAGAAAGTAGAGTAAAGATAACCAGGGACAGAAAGGAGAATGGGGAGTATTGCTTAATGGGTAGGGAATTTCTATTAGGTAGCTATTGTACTAGCACAATTCGAGACTGTTCCACTCTGGACCTTCCTGGCCATGCCCCTCCCCAAGAGATGAGTGGTGGAAGAGGTCAGAGGGTCTTCAATTGTCCTCTCCCTCTTTGCTCTCATGTGGTGGGAGCAGGCTCAATGTTGTGAGTACCAGAGCCAGAAGAAAATTCCATGAGTCTATGTAAGGGAATTTGGAATTAGAGTCGTAATGAGGAATAAAGAGGCATCTAAGAAGTTGACCAAAGTTTACTTTGATCCTGGCAAGTGCAAGCACGAAAAAGAGGCCATGCTGGGGGGAGAGCTTAGGATGTGAAGAGGAGAAAGAGAAGACTGAATGTAGTTTTGTGCCCAGGTGGTCACCTTGGATGACATATTTCTTTCTGGGTATTTGAGAAACACGGGGCTTCTTTCCATACCCTTTCAATTGTGAGGGAAGAATGTTTACATTCTGGTGGAGACGGGACCTTCTGAGTTCGGGTGTAGCGTAGTCTGTTAGGGGCAGAACTTGACTGTGCCTAGCTGTGTTGGAATTCACAATAGATTTGAAGAAGATGGTCATGCAGAACTTGTATACTGCAATAATTTGTCCCCAAGAAAACTGTATGGCTTCTAAATTTCCACTTCTTTCATGTATTTCTGCTTTGTCTTAAATTCTGCCTTCCCTCTAAGGAGATCAAGTTCACCCTCTCTTTGCCCAAACTATGGAACAGAATCGAAATCAGGGGCACCTGAGTGTGGCTGAACCAAAGCCCCAGTGAATTTGGAAATGAAAGGATGAATGATCAGTTCTCTTGTTGCTGGTTCTTTCTGTGTGTGAAAAAGCCCTTCATTTACTCTGTCTTGGCAATAACTCGATTGATTCTGAAAAATTACACTTTCATGTCCCTTTGGAAATACTTGCAACAATAAAGAGGAGAATTTACTCTCCTGAAGTCAGACGGCTGCCTTGATGTCTCTGTACAGCAATGCAATTAATGAGCCACTGAGAAGCTGCCACTGAAATTGGCTACAGTGGGAGGGGAGTGAGGAAAAACTGCACCTTCTCATTCCTTGGCTTCTCACTGAATCCAAAGAGGAAAGATAACTGTTCTTCTAAAGCCTATGGCTAGTCCTGGATAATAATATGATTGCTATAAAAGTACCATAGAAAATATAGAGATGGAACAATTAACATGTAAGATGTTGAGGGCCTACTTCATTCCAGGCACTTCCCAAGCATTTATATTCTAAGAGCCATTAAATTTATGACAAAATATTTGAGGCTCAGAGAGGTAAGTCGGTTGTTAAAGGATGCAGAGCCAAAATGTGGACTTAAGTCTATCTGGTGGCAAAGGTCATAAATGAGGTGATGCTTGTCTTTCCCCTTCTTAGCCCTAGTTTTCTCAGGCCCTTGGGTACTTGATGTTCTCACAAATCCTCTCTCAATTAGGGCTTCCCCTCGTATTATCTGCTTGGGTCTCCCCTGTCCCCATAGACCCCATACTCCCCACCTGACCTGTTTGTTTTCCCCTGTTCCTGAAATCTGACGTGTCCGTTCTTACTTCCTCAACTCCTTGTCGTTCTCACTTTTGCTAACTGGTATGAAGAGATTAATGTACTATTCACTCATCACAGCAATACTAGCTTATTGAAAAATGTCATCTATGGACAGTATTTCCATGATCCAAAGGAATGATTCTCTAATATGGAAAAGGTCAGGCACCAAGACAGGCTGATTGAGAAATAACGTTTGCACATCTGAGCGTGGCGTTTGTGTGCGCATGTGTCAGTGTGCTTGATGAGGGGATGACTGCTAGGGAAGGGTTTCCCTCGTGTCCTCCTAGCATGCCTCACAGACCAGCGCTTTTCAATCCTTTTTCATTATTGCTCCCCTAAAAACAGTTTTTTCCTAATTGTCCCTTCCTATGACATCATATTATCTGCTTATGTACTAAAGTAATCAGTGCTTTATACGTGAAAACCGTAGGTATTTTTAGACTCTAAGAACCAGTTTTTGCCCAGTTGTGGGTGATAGGCTAATAGACCAATGTGGAGAGACAGGATAGCCTAGTGCTAAGGGGATGCTCTCTGAGTTAAAATCCAAGCTCCATTACTTTCTGGCTGTGTGACTTGAGCAAGTTATTTAATCCCTCTGTGCTTTCGTTCTTCCATTCATAAAATGAACGTAATAATAGTTCTTGTTTCATGGGTTTGCTGTGGGTGTTAAATGCTTATAAAGCACTTAGAAAAGGGCTGGAGGCAGAGATGGAATTAAGTGCTAGATATTACATTTCATGTCAAGGTGCACATAGAAAGAGATGTCATTTTGCCCGGCCGGTGTGACTCAGTGGTTGACCATCGACCCATGAACCAAAAGGTTGCAGGTTGGGCACATGCCCAGGTTGTGGGCCCAATGCCTAGTGGGGGGCATGCAGGAGGCAGCCAATCCATGTTCTTTCTCATGGATGTTTCTATCTCTCCCTCTCCCTTCCTCTTCCTCTCTCTCTCTAAAAAATCAATAAAGAAAAAGAAAGTGATGTCATTTGTACTACACACTGGAAGAAACTGTGGGGGTGGCAATTTGGAGTTGTCTATATGGGGCTTGCTGGAAAAAGTTTTAGTTTGTGTATTGTATAGTTACTATAAGAAAATATAAACATGAAAAACAATTTTAAATTTGTATATAACTTTGAAATAAAATAATTTCAAATGCTGTAATAATGAGAAACTTGAACTTATTGGTCATCAGTAACAGAAATCTTTCCACAAATGGTTGATGGTAAATAGTTTAGGGGAGATGCCGAAGGGCCTTCTATATCAGAATATTGATCTGAATTTAAGAAGTATCTAGAGGGAGTCATTCAAATCGGGCCTAAAGATAATCTTAACCACTGAAACTTTGTTGAAGGGTTGCTTCCCAAAAGGTTGAACATTTTAGCACTGAAGGTTTGTAACCCCTCTCTCTCCTGGGTGACTGTGGTTGGTGCATCACCCAGCGGTGGGCCACATCTGGGGAGGGGCTCTGACGTCACCTATCACCTCTCCCAGTTCATGTAAGCCTGGCCCAGAACAAATAGGAGAGGATTGTTCCTAAGAGGTCTTTTTCAGAAGAATATACTGAATTGCCTTAATCTATAAAAGAAGACCCAAGCTAGGCTTCTTAAGGAAGAACTATTTCAGATCTCATTCAGGGCGGTCGTCACTGCTTCATGAATGGGAGGCCACAGGGGTAGCAGACGCAGCCACAGCCCAGAGCAGGAGCAGGACAGCGGCCCAGGTCCGATCTCCAGGAATGCCTGTGGCCAGGCTCCGACTGGATGGGGCAGGAGGCGAATCTGCGGCTCCGAAATTTATGGCTGAGCCGGTTTCCTGCGCAGCCTGAGTACAGGATTACATTGTGCTCATTTACATCCTCTCCTTCGCTAGGCCCTGTGGAGAGCCGCTGGTAGATTTCTAAAAATACAGAATTAAATCTCCTCTCGCCTCTATTTGAATAATTGTATGCTTTTTATTATTGTTTCCCAGCAGTGAATTCAGAGAAGAACTGCATGTTCTAGCCAAGCCTAATGATTGTTTTATAAATATTTATAAATCAGATACTATCTTTCTTCCTTTCCCCTTTCGCCCCGGCTATATGTTATTTGGAGGCCCATTCTTCCCTTCCTAGCAGCTCCTTTGACGTTTTGCTGGGATGGGAGGGCATTTGGATTTTGACATTTTTCTTTGATTTGCTTGCCTGTACTTTGGGAGTCTTTGTTAAGAAGCTACATTCTGAAGTATTTAAAGGTGGCCTCCTGAGGCTGCCTCATTGTTCACATGTGCCAAAGCCAAACTGAAGCCTCTTAGAAGAGATTTATATTCTTTTGCAGAAGAGAGCACCCATTTAGTAAATTCATTTATCAACAGAGAAAACTAGACTCTGATTAGGACAGTGTCTTTTGCCTATCCTAAAAAGCATCAGGAATAATGGGGAAGAAGAAATATCTCCAGCCAAAAAAGTAAAAAAAAAAACTGGCATCTGTAACCAGTTCTATAGGTTGGTCTTGTTCCTGGAAAGACTGCTGTTCATATTCTGGCAGCGGATGGCACTCCATCTACGGTGCTTGGAAATTGTCCCCAGTGGCCCTGGGTTTCAGAAAGTGCTGCCACACTAATTAGATTAAGTTAACTGTGCCCAAACTATTATATTGGATTGATATTCTTTTTTATTCTAAGCATAGAACGACTACAGAAACCAATAGCTAAATAAATGCAAGTTTTCTGTCTGGTACCAAAAGGTTCTCCTGATCTTCACTGACTGTAATGGGACAGTGTCACATAAAGAGGGCACGGTGAGACTGATAGGCCCTTCAGAGTGGGCACTGCCTTAACCAGCACTTGCTTTCCTAGTTCCCATATGTGCCCAGATCCAAGGTTATTAGATTAAGATCTTCCAGGAAGCTTATTTTGATGAAAAAGGCACACGTGTTAGTCCAGCTGCTTCATACGAGAGCTTTCAGGAAGTAGGGATACATGACCTCAGTAATCGTCACCCCCACCACCACTACCACCAGAAGAAGAAGCAACCACCATGGAGCTGTATGTCAAGTTTCTCCTTTATACAAGAACAGGCTTCATACAAAGTGCTTTCCCACCTTCTCTCATTTTGCAATGATTTTGGGGAAACAGCACATTTAAAAGCGTTTGGGACAACCTTGTGGGTTAGCTGATATTATTCTCAATCTTCTGAGATATGAGGAAGCTGGGCTTAGTAGTGGAGGGATTAAGTAACTTGCCCAAGGTCAAGGAGCCTGAGATGCACCCGGAACTGACTCCACAGCTGGTGCTCTGAAGCCCAACGCTGTGTTCTACAATAGGAGCTAGACCTTTACTTGCTTCCATTTTGTCCCCTGATAAAGAAGAACACATAGCGATATTTTCTGATTTTTTTCCATGATCCTGTGAAGTTCTCTCTATGTGAGATTCTTTGCTCTTCAACATACCTCCAATATGGGCCAAGGCAAGAATTAGCCCCTAGAATGTTCTTTGGAGAAAAGGACACATACCTTCTCCCATGTTATCTAAACGGAGTCTTAATGAAACCAAGAGCTGAATCTTAACAGAGCTGCTAATTAAGGCTGGAAAATCCCATCTGAGACATGCAAGTTGCTGTCTCACTGAAAGGTGAAGGGGAAAATCATGGCGAGATATACACCAGATCACGCAGAAGGCTGGCTGCTAGCGATCCACCGGCCCACACACCACAAACCCAGCAAAGCACCAAAATTCAGCCCTTCCCCACCTCTGTGGGAAGGCGTCAGAAAGGGGCCTTGGAATTAACCTCACCACTTTGTAAAATCAAGATATATCAGTGCAATAAAGGGCTCTACCAGATTAGGACTGGTAGACCACTTCCATGTGGGTTAGCAGCGTGGCATGTGGCAGTGGTTTTCACATTTTTACATTTTCAAACAGTGAGACCCTTTTTAAAAAGAAGGTCTCAGGTACATCTCCACTCTGGGAGTTTAAATTGGAGATTCTCAGATTGTACCTGCCTCTGAGGGAGAGGGGGCAGAAGCCCAACTGATCACCTGCTGTTCCAAATGCCGCTAATTCTCTTCCAGAGCCCCCTGAGGACTTGTAAGTTTTCTTCTACTGTAGTTGGGTAGACTCTAAATTTGCCTTAACTTTGAGTATTTTACTAGCAAAGACAAATTTCAGTTTGAACAAATTAATATATTGTCCTAATGATTACAGAATTTAAACTGGTGATTTCAAATAAAGTTTGGCTGACTATGTATTTTAAGTATCATGGAAGTTAAAAATAAAACTGTTTATAATAGAACCTTTCAAACATACATGGAATAGATAGACTATATAATGAACCTCAATGTATTAATCATCAAGGTCCAAGAATTATCAATATTTTATTTTGCCAATCCTTAATCTATCTTATTTCCCCTTTCTTCCCCTGGAGTATTTTAAAAACTAAATCTCAGACTTCAAAGCATTTCAGTCATAAATACTTCTGTATGCATTTCTAAACAGGATTTTTTAGAAAAACAAAAACACATGCCATTATAACATGTAGCAAAATCAATGGTAACTCTTTAATATAGCCATAGCATTTTAACCTTGGAATTTTAACCCAATCAGTGTTTTTCCAAATGTATTTTGATGTTAAATGTAACATTTTTATATTAATATCTATTAGATACTAACAAAGGGTATTTTTAAAGAATAGGTTTCATTGTCAAATTATCTGGGGGAACTTCTAGTTTAAATAAAGTTAAACAAATTATCCACCTGCCAGACTTCTTAAAATCTTCAATACAGATTGCGGCAAAAGTAGGTTTACAGTTGTGAGTACAAGAAACACTGAGTTTATTCTTGTATTATTATGTATGAATTACTGTATTCTTTTCCATACAAACCTACTTTTGCCCCTCCAGGTATGCTAACTTCCATGTGACTGTCAAAGAGGGAAAAAGAATAGGCAAAAGTTTTGAAATTTATTTGACTACTGACACATTTTTTTAGGTGACAGGACAAGCATCCCATAAAATACATAAGAGTAGAAAGCTGATCTCAGGCCCTGGACTGTAAATTCCTCCAGGGCCTTAACGTTTGTATTTCCCAGGGAGTTAAGGACACAGCCTTGCTCTTAGTGAGCAATGAATGAAGATATTTGATACACATCAGCTGTCATCATACCAAACGATGAAATGTTGCTCAGGAGAGGTCTACAATCTAATCATGGAGAAAGACAAATGCTATTTTAACAACTCAAGGACCTCATGATATGGTGCTCCATTGAATACTGTGGCTGTAAATTCAACAGGATTCCAGAGGAGGGCAGACCCATGTGGCCCTGTAGTTTCTGTGTCCAGAAGGTACATGCTGAAGATGAAGCTTGGACAGGGCCTGAAAAAATGGGAAGGAGAGAGAAAGACATCTGGAATATAACTGAATAACATGAATAAGAACACAGAAATCTGAAAACTTATGGTGTGTTCAGGAAAAGGTGAGGAGACCAACCAGGCTAGGGAGTGGTGGGAAATGAGATCTGATAAGGAGAGTGGAGTGTGAGAATATAAAAGAACTTGACAGTCTATTTGGAATGTGATCCAGGTGGCATGATGATAAACTATTTGGGAGCAGATGCTGTCTCTTTTATGGCATCCTTCCAAGTGGAATACCTTAAATATAGCAGGTATTTAATACTTCAAACAAATAGATGTTTATATATGGAACTCCATTAGATGGCTCGAACCACGAGTTCTTACATCTCAACATGAACTCATTAATCAACATGACTAGCCTATTGATTACAACACACAAGACCCCAAGAGGGTAGGTCATAGGATGGGTCTATTTTCATGGAAGTTAGGAAGGCAAGGAAAGATCAGAAATGTAGATGTTTGGGGACCGAAGTTACCAAAACATAGAGCAGTGTAGTGAGGATGAAGGATAGAGAGGTCCCTCTTACCTTCCCTCCTTCCCCTCCACTCTCCCTAAAAATCTATGGAAAAAATGTCCTTGGGTGAGGATTAACAACAACTACAAAAAGAGACAATAAAGAGCCCTCACTTGAGTAGAAAGTGGAGTCCTGTTTTAAAGAGGGTTTGGGGTTTAAGAATTGGCACTGGTGTTTATATTGGTAATCTAGATCAATGCTACTCACAGGATGGTTCTTGAGTTGGTACAAAGTATAGAATTATTTGTTTCTGGTCACCAGTGAGATAGTATTAAAACTGTGGGTAAACCACATAATATAACTGGACACCCAAGCAAGTGGTTATTTTCTAGTAATTAATTTTTATTCTATTTTGCAAAAGTAATAGTTTTATGAGAGGAAATCCTTTTTTTTTTTTTTAGTTTCTGCATATTTTATTAATTTATTTATTTTTATTCATTTATTTTTGTTATAGATGTTTCTGCCTCCCCCCCCCCCAGGGCACCCTCCCCTTATCCCCCCCAGCATTGTTGTCTGTGTCCACTGGTTATGCATACATGCATATAAGTTAAAAGTAATAGTTTTAAAGCATTGGGAAAAAATATAGTACAACCTTGATTAGTCTTGAAAATGCCCTGAGGAATATCTTCTCTCACAGCGAGTTTTTCATTCTTCATTAAAACAAGTGGCTGTTTCTTTGTCGGAGAGCCAGGTGGCTTGCATTTTTAGGACATCATATTAGAAAATTATGCACCTAATTCCTAGAAGCAATACCTAGCATGGGGAGATGCTTACAGTTGGAGAGGCACAAGAGAACTGGGAAGGACTAAGGCTGCCCATCTCTTCTTCATTGCAGGTTTATTCTCATTGAGTAGACTAATAGGAGGAATTATTGGCCCTGTTTGAATGATTTTCTCTTACTCTTTCTTTTCCTTCCACTTTTCCTCCCTCCTTCTTTGTCCTGAGCACATGCATTTGATATTTTGCAACTATATAATATGAGCTTATCATACAGGCGACCATCCTGTTTATACATGTAATTTTATTCTCTTCTAATATTTTCTCTTCTGATATGTTGCCCCTAACTTAAAAGTGAGGTAGGCAGGAACTGTATTATCATCCCATTTTACAGATGAGGAAACTGAGGATGCAGAGAAGATTTATGAGGCACCCTATTCAACACATCGAGGACTCACATCTTCCAACTACTTGCCAAATGGTTTGACTTTCGACCATGATAGGAAGCAGCTGAGCAGACTGAGAGCTTTCAAATTGTTTTAAAATGGTTTAAACAGAGCAACAGGTGCAAAGAGCTAGCATAGAAACTGATAAAAAGTAAATGCTCAATAAATGTCAGTTTCCTTTCCATAAAAAATGCCAAAAGGCAACATACAATGAAGGAAAGAAGTTGTGCTGTGAGTAAGACATGGCCCGTGATCTTTAATCAAGAATTTCAGAGTTGGCATTACACAGATCATTAAAGTCAACCTTTTCCAAAGTGTTCTCCAAACCTTGTTAGGTAGGTCCCAATCTCTGCCACTATGCTCTGCCTCCCTCAACTGTTTAATCCCTCGAATCCCAGGGTGTTTTTCTGTTGTTGTTGTTTTAATCATAAAAAGGATTGATAGAATATACTTTTCAGAGAGGTTGTGAGCCTAGCACATAATGGACATTTGATAATTGGTACTGTTGTGTTATATCCACATCATCTTGCATTGACTTTATTCAATATAAAACATTCAAGTCAACCAATAGATTTTGAATTCACCTCAATTAGATCTTGTGTGGAATAGCTCTTCTACCCTTAACTACCTATTTTTTTAAATTCAAAAGTCAGGCAGTTAAGTCTAAGTGTCAACAAAGTGCATCCACATGTACAAATATGTGTACAAAATGCCTCCGTATATGCACTTAAAATATGTATCCCTCCCAAATTTCTCTTGTATGGCACAATATTTGAGGCTTGTGGGGATGATTTATTATAGTCTGGCAGCACCAATTCTTCGAGGCTGGCTACACTGGAGGAAGATTAAGAGGGAAGACAGAACCATTTGACAGTATAATTACACACACAGCTTTTAATGTTATTGTGTATGTATCAAAGATATTGTATCAAAATTTAAAGAGATAAATATTTTAAATTTAGAAAATGAGAATACTTTCTGCTGGTGGAAAAGAAAAAAAGAAATTTAATAATATGCCATTCAAACTTGCTTTAAATAATTATGTTATTTCAGATCTACAAGATAAACAGTCCACACCACAGAACCAGGGCACAGGCTATAATTTAATAAACACATGTCCCACAAGAGCGATGAAGAATATGGCCAGAGGCTGAAATTGGATGCATACATGATCTGGGGGTGTAACTTCATTTGTAAAATGAATCACAGTCTAAACTTGGACTCAGTTGACTTATTGAAATCATACTTTCTCACGAAATGTTGTTTTTCTTATAGGGACACTTTCCCCAGTTTATTTTTAGTGAAGCTCTTTTGAACAAAGCACTTCAGTATTCACTAGGGGCCAGCTAAGGACACTTCTTAGGACCTTTCTCTCTCTATTAGACTCTCTTTGACCCACCTCCAAAGCCTCTCTAACCTCACTGATTCCAACCCCCCACCTCCTACGCTCTTCAAATTAACTGCAGAAAACAAACATCATGGGAGTTTTCAAAATTTATGTCCATGGGTTTTGTAATCACTCTTTAACCCCAAGCAAGAGGCAGTATAGTGTGGCAGGAAAATTACAGGATCTGGCTAATAGGAAAGTATGGTTTTAAGTTCAGCACTGTCATTAACAATCTGAGGAGCTTGGGCAAGTCACTTCATTGGTCTTGGTCTCAGTTTTTCCATCCACACAGAGTGGGATGAACCAGGGAATGAATCCTAGAAGCAATACCTAGCAATCTTAAACCAAGGAATTCCGCTATCACATTCTATGATGCAAGTTATCTGCCTTCATTCAGTCAATGAAATCCATAGACCAAATTCTCCAGTTCCCCTACTTGTCAACTATAGGGTCATAGACAAATTCATTAGTCTTTTGCACAGTTTCCATATCTATACAATAAACAAAATAATAGTATTTTCCTGAATAGGGTTGCTGTAATGATTAGATAAGATTACCTAAAGAATCTATTTAGCACAGTGGCTGCCACAGAGTAGGTATTCAATAAATGTTATCTATTGTTTAGCTTTCAAGAAACACTGTTTTGACTCATTTTGATAAGAAGGCAACAGATACTGGTAGTTAATCAGGAGATGGTATTTCCAGAAATCGTATTTCTCAAATAACAGTCTACCACAGTAAAGGGCCACCATAGAATATTGCCACTCCACCTTCTGGGGCACACATAGTTAGTTGTCTCTTGCTAAGAACCACCTAACTTCCTACTTTGTCTTTTTGAATCCTAGATTCAAAGGATGAGTATCTTGAGATATCATTTTAGATTAAATTCTGGGGTCAAATTAAAAAACAAAACAAAACAAAAGCCTGATGCATATTCTAGTGAAATGATTTCAACTTGAAGTTCTGAATTCAACTCTTGTCTCTGCTGACATCTGCATGTGGGTAACCCTAGGCAAGTTACCTTCCCTTCTCTTTCTCATTCTCTCCATCTGTAAAGCAAAATAAAAGAACATATATCTCATAAGGTTGAAGTGAAAAACGAATGAGTTATTACTTAGGGCAGTGCTAGCACATTTTAAGTACTGTGTTTTATAGGTATTATTTATAATTATTAGATTTTTGAGAGAGAGAGAGAGAGTGAGAGAGAGAGAGAGAGAGAGAGAGAAAGAGAAAGAGCGAGAGAAGAGATGAGAGAAGGAGCTCCAGATGTGTGAACCAGTGATCCAAGGTTGTACAGCTGAGAGACCAGTAAAAAGGTTGAGATTAAAGAATAACGGTGTTTAGATCTGTATTGCAAGTAAAAAGGACATATCATAATTCTACATAAATCAGAAGTGAAGAAATGTTGACTGAATAACTTTTTGTCATTTCTCAAAGTGCCTACTATACACTAGTTATGCTTATAAATTACCTCATTGAATCCTCATGGCAGCGCTCTCTGAAATATCATTCTTCCCATTTTACTGATGAGTAAATTCAGGTCCATAGAGGTTAGTAGCTTGCTCAAGTACACACAGCTAGTAAGTGGCAGGATTTGAATCTTCGTTGACTGGCTTCTGAATCCATGTTTATTCAGGATGCCATGTTGCCTTACAGTTGGAAATAGGGGATAGGAGGCAGGGACAAATCTGAGGAGTAGGAGAGGTAAGTCTGGGAAATTTATTCTTTTTTTTTTACCTTAAGTTTACCAATGTCATTTTATATCCCCACATAATTTCCCATAAGAGACTTTGATGTACTGATATCATTTTCCCAGATACTTCATCATAACGAAAATTTCTTAAGGCTTTTCAAAGTCTAACCATATGTCTTCCTTGTTTGATGATAATTTAGTCTTTATTTTCCAGCTAGAGTGAGGTTAAAAGACATTGACTGCTAGAAACTGACCTGTTTCAGATAATATTTTTTCAAAATGTATAGTTATTCTTAAGTGAATAGTAGTTTAAGACATAACAAAATTTTGTAAGATAGCATGCCAAAATTACTCATAGATGCTCTAGAAATAGTTAAAGAGCACTGTATTAGTCATTTTTTTCCAAAACACTTTATCTTTTTTAAAGCCAAAACCTTAACAAACCCAACTATTGTTGAAATAAAGAGATTTTTATTTTTTGCTGGAGTGATTATTCTTGAAAGAAAATGAGTTTTAAGAGTGAAACTATAAAAACAGTAAAAAAAAAGAGAGAAAGAGAGAGAGAGAGAGAGGCAAAAATAATCATCAGAAAAACTTATTGAAAAAACCCTAAAAAGATCAGAGAGTAACTTTCTGGTCTGGCTATAGCAATGTTTTTATTATGAGTTTAACATCTGACCCTACTGTCCTGCTTCGCCAAAGATGTTCAACTTTTTATTGTATTAATTTCAAATTTATATGTGCATAAAGAAATAACCTACTTTCTCGGGAACATGTTCCATTATAGATTATAAATAACACACTGAATCAGTTATTTTCAAGCATATTTTTGTTCTCTCACTTCAGTTCACTTTGAGTATCAAACCCAAAGATGATCCCTTGAAACAACACAGAACTTTTTATTTGTCTTGTAATAAAACCACTCTTCTTTTTTATCACACTTTCATTAAACATTTTATGAATGTACTAAAAAATATTGAAGCCAACATTAAAACTCTCCACTCTCACAGCAGAATTATGTTCCTTCATTCTTCTCACTCTGCGTGTCATGGGATGTTCTAGCCAGACTGTGAAATGTGGCCTGTGTGGGCCCCTGAGGGTCTGAGTGTGGACTCCAGTGAGAAAAATACCAAACAAGGGTATGGAAATAAAATAAAAACCGGATAAACCATTACAATAGTTTCCCCTATGAAAATTATCTTGAAACTTGACAAGTGCCACTTAAGTCATTAATAGGTTCATTTGTTTATTTCATTTAAAAAATATTGTGGGCTTTCGCTATGACAAGCATTATTGTAGATGTAATGTAACAAAGAACAAATAAGTAACAAATCTGTCCCCACAGAGCTTACATTATAGAGGGAGATAAATAAGTAAAATGAAGTTTATTTCAAGAAGATAAGTTGGTATAGAGAAGAATCTATAGATGAGGTTAGAGAGTGCTGGGTGGAGTTGGGGACTGCTACTTCAATGAGTTCAGGCAAAGAAGGACTGACAGAGAAAGTGATCTGAGTAAAGAAAGACCTAGAAGAGCTGAGGGGAGAAGGGATGTGGACATCTGGAGGAACAGCTTTCCAACAGAGCAACCAGTAAATGCAAGTGCCCTGAGGTAGCAACATGCTCAACATGTTCAAGGGACAGCACAGAGCCTTATGGGTTTGTTCGTTTGTTTTAATTTATTTTTGTTACAGATGTTCTTTTTTTTCTCCCACTGATACCCTCCTCCCGTTCCCCCTGCCCCTACCAGCATTGTTGTCTGTGTCCATTGGCTATGCTTATATGCATAAGTTCCTTGGTTTATCTCTTCCCTCTCCCCCATCCCCTCCTCTGAAGTTTGTCAGCCTGAACCCTTCTTCTATGTCTCTGGGTCTATTTTGTTCATTATATTCCACAAATAAGTGAGATCATATGATACTTGTCTTTCTCTGACTGGCTTATTTCGCTTAGCATAATGCTCTCCAGGTCCCTTCATGTCATCTCAAAGGATAAGAGATCTCTCCTTCTGACAGCTGCATAGTATTTCATTGCGTATATGTACCACAGTTTTTTTATCCACTCATCCATTGATACACACTTGGGCTGTTTCCATATCTTAGCAAATGTAAATAGTGCTGCTATGAACATAGAAACCTGAGACCCCAATCAGAAAGAGCCTTATGTTTTAAAAGAACCTTTCAAATTGATGTTTTAAGATTACACAGAAGGGGGCAAGGGTGGAATTAGAGATGCTAGTTAGGAAACTATTGAGTACAATAGGTAGAAATGATGATGGTAGTTAACAGTAGAGATGCTGAAAAGATCAAATACATGTAAATGGTGGTAACTTCCAATTTCTTTTGTCTCTGAAAGTAAGCATCTAAATGAGACAAATATTATTCAACATCTGTTTCCAATAGAGTTTGTCATCTACTCTTTCTTAAAAATAAACTCATCAGAGGCTTTTTAAAATACCTCTTTGCATTTCTATATGAAATTTGACAATTTCCACAAAGAGTGATACTGGGATTTTGGCTAAGACATCATTGCATATGTTAATCAAATTGATGTATTTAAATAGTGTCTTATAGTTTAAGATCCTGATCTATTCATCTACTTATTTAGATGTCCTATAATATTTCTCAACAATGTTTTATAGTTCTTGAACATCTTTGTTAGGTGCACTCTCAGTTTTATTTTATATCTTTATTTTATTTTCTGATTGATTTTTTTTTTTTTTTTTTTGCTGGTGTATAGAAATCCAGTTGGTTTCTATATGTTAATATTACATTTAATGACTATGCTAAATTGTCAGTTTATCTGAAGATACTTTCAGATTTTCTACATATGCAATTATGTGTTCTGGAAATAATTACAGTTTTATTTTTACTCTTTCATACCTTATAGAACTAATAGACCCTGCTGTGCAATGATAAATAAAAATGGTGATGATGGGCATTGTTATCCACTGATATCAGGTAGAAATCTTTCAATAGTTTAGCATGAAATACAGTATTTGCAGCATTTTATTTTTAATATGTTTTTATTGATTTTATAAGGAGGGAGAGAGAGATAGAAACATCGATGAGAGAAAATCATCAATTGTCTGCCTCCTGCACTTGCCCTACTGGGGATTGAGCCCAAAACCCGGACATGTGCCCTGGTCAGGAATCAAACTAGTGACCTCTTGGTGCATGGGACAATGTTCAAACAACTCAGCCACACCGGCAGGGCTATTTGCAGCATTTTAGAGATTTTCTTACCATATTAAGATAATTTTCTTCTATTCCTAAAATACTGAGTTTGTTTTCGTTTTGTTTTGTTTTTTCATTAATTGGTATTGGTCTTTTTATCAGTCTTTCTGCATTTATTGAGTTAATCATATGATTTTTCCCTTTTATTTTGTGAATGTCATGAATTGCCTAGTGTTGAACAAAACTTCCATTCCTAGAACAATTCCAACTTACTTTTGAATCAGCGGCTTATAATTTTTTTAAGACTTATGCATGAGAGAAAGTGATTTTCTTTTCTTGAAATGTCCTTCTCAGGTTTTGTATTAAAGTTATAACAACTTCATGAAATGGGTTTCTACTTTTTCATTTTCTTTTTTTTTTTTTTTTTTTGTTAATGTATTTGTGTAATATTTGTGTTATTTCTACTTTAAATGACTGGGAAAGTGTAACAGTAAAACTTTTTGGGTGTAGTATCTTCTTGCAGGGATATTTCTAATTAGAGAGTGAAATTCTTTGGCAGGTATGGAACTACTTACTTTTTCTACCTTTTCTTGGTCAGATTTGGTGATATGTATTTTTCAAGGAATTTCACTTAATTTCATCTAAATTTTCAAATTTATAGGAATAATGTTGTTCATAATATGTTCTTATCTTTCGAAGTTCTGTAGGATTTGAAGTTATAAGCCCCTACTATTTCTGTTATTGTTAATTTGTGCCTTTTCTCTATTATTGATACTCAATTTATTTAAAAGACAATTCTAAAAAGTTACTTTTATTTTTTAAAAAACATGTACTTTTGTTTTCTGTTGTGTTATTTCTTCTCTGTATTATTTTCTTCTTTTAAGTTATTTGGCTTTAGTTTGCACTTCTTTTTGTCACTTCTATAGATAAATATTTAGAGACCTGATTTTCAGCCTTTTTTCTTTTCTAATATATGTTTTGAAGATTGTAATGTTCTCTCTAAGGAGCTATATAGCGGCATCATATATGTTTTTGTTTTTTTATTGTTGTTTCTGTTTTGTTTTGTTTTTGTCATCTAAGAATTTTATTCAGACCAACTGAAAAAATGGCAAGGAGAAAAAATATACAAAATTTAACATGCCATAAAATAAGGAAACATTGCCTCGGCTGGGTCCTGCGACCTGGGCTGGGTACTACGCCCTCGGCTGGGACCAGCGGCCTCTGCTGGGTCCTGGAACCTGGGCTGGGTACTACGCTCTCCGCTGGAACCAGCGGCCTCGGCTGGGTCCCGTGGCCTCTGCTGGGACCTGTGGCTGCCTCGGCTGGGACCTGCGACCACCAGGGCTTGGTGCTTCGCCCTCGGCTGGGTCCTGAGACCTTGGGTGCTACGCTCTTGGCTGAGAGCTGCCACAGCCTCAGCCTCCCTTAGCTGGGACCAGCGCCCTCGGGTTAAAGTCCCAGGCGGCTCCACCGTGCAGAGCCAAGACAGAAGCTAAATTGGCAGCAGCCACTCACCTTGGGCTTTGGCAGAGGGAGTGCAGACTGGACTGGAACTGTGTGGGGACACTTGGGATTTGGAGGGTGTTCAGAGCTTTTGCTGAGTGCAGCCACACAGGACTATGGTCATCTTACTCCTTCCCAGGGCCCTGGGAAGACGCGGCATCCACTCCCTGGGAGATTCAACCCTACCCAGGGACCACTGAAATGCTAATTGAGGCCTATTAACAACAAGCATCTGCCCCACCCTCTGGAAATCCTCTTACACTGAGCAACTGAGGGAGTTTTTTAGTCAAATCAGAAACCAAGTTTCTTCAGGTCACTGCTACTAATAGCCTCCAGGCAAAAAAGCTAGAGGATAACTACCATTCCCTGGGCTAGCAACTCTAACCAGTAAAGTTAAGACTTGACAGTGGTGTTTAAAGTGGGTCCTCCCTGCCTCGTCCAAACCCAGAAGAGGGAGCCACAAACAGCAGAACACCAACACCCACAGGGAAAATTTGGCAGACTCCAAAGCCCACTGTGATAGCCAAAATGGTGAAAAACAGAAACAAAAGCCAAAGGAAAGAACAAGAGACCTCTACCGAAGATGAGATAAATGAGGTGCAGTTAAGCAAGTTAACAGAACTAGAATTCAGAGCCATGATCTTGAGGAAGCACAACAGCATGTGTAAGGACATGAGCACCATGAGTAAAGACATAGAAATGTTGAAAATCAACGAGTTGGACATTAAAAACCACCAAGAAGAAATGAAGAATGACATATCAGAAATAAAAAACACGTTGGAAAGTCTAAACAGCGGAGTACAGGAAGCTGAGGCCCGGATCAGTGATTAGAAGATAGGGTATAAAAAATCAACCAATCAGAAAAGCAAAAGGAAAAAATAATTAAAAAACAGGAAAACAAGCTTAAGAGAACTGTGGGACAACTGGAAATGTAATAACATTCGCATCATAGGAGTGCCCGAAGAAGAAGAAAATGAGCAAGGGTTAGAGAATATATTCAAAAAAATAGTGACAGAAAACTTCCAAAATTGATGAAGGAAGAAGGTATTCAAGTTCAAGAAGCACAGAGAGCCCTAAGTAAGAAGAACCCAAACAAGCCCACACCAAAACACATAGTAATCAAAGTACCAAAAATTCAAGACAAAGAGAGAATCCTAAAAGCAGCAAGAGATAAGCAACAGGTTACCTTCAAAGGAAACCCCATAAGGCTCTCAGCTGACTTCTCAAAAGAAACACTATGGGCCAGAAGGGAATGGCCTGAGGTAATCAAGGTCATGAAAAACAAGAATCTGAATCCCAGACTACTCTACCCAGCAAGGTTATTATTCAAATTAGAAGGTCAAATAAAGAGCTTCTCAGACAAAAAAAAAAAAGGCTAAGGGAATACATTAGCAAGAAACTAGCACTGCAAGAAATGTTAAAAGGACTGCTGTAATTCGCAGGAGAAATAGGAAGAAAAATATAACCACACTAAACAAAAATGGCAATAAATAAGTACATATCAATAATCACCTTAAATGTAAATGGATTGAATGCTTCCATAAAAAGACACAGAGTAGCTGATTGGATAAGAAAGCATGACTTATCTATATGTTGTTTACAAGAGACCCACCTCACAACAAAAGACTCACATAGGTTGAAAGTGAAGGGATTGAAAAAATTTTTCCAAGGAAACGGAAAGGAAAAAAAGCTGGGGTAACAATACTCATATCTGATAAAATAGCTTTCAAAATGAAGGCCATTAACTAGAGACAAAGAAGGCCACTACATAATATTGAAAGGATCTATCCAACAGGAAGATATAACCTTGATAAACATATATGCACCCAATATAGGAGCACCAAAATATATCAAAAATCTTCTGGAGGACTTCAAAGGAGAAATCGATAGCAATACAATCATAGCAGGGGACTTCAACACCTCGCTGATGTCACTGGATAGATCCTCTAGAAAAAAAATTAGCAAGGAAACAGAGACTCTAAATGAAGCACTAGACCAAATGGGTTTAATAGATATCTACAAAGAATTACACCCCAAAACTACAGAATTCACATTCTTTTCAAGTGCACATGGGACATTCTCAAAGATAGACCACATCTTAGGGCACTAACTAAGTCTCTACAAGTTCAAGAAGATTGAAGTCATATAAAGCATCTTCTCAGATCAAAATGGCATGAAACTAGAAATCAATTGCAAGAAGAACATACAAAGACATTTGAACACATGGAAGCTAAATATCATGTTATTAAACAATGAATGGGTTACCAAGGAGATCAAGGAAGAAATTAAAAACTTGCTGGAAACCAATGAAAATGAACACACAACAACACAAAATCTATGGGATGCAGCGAAAGCAGTTCTGAGAGGAAAGTTCATAGCACTACAGGCCTACCTCAAAAAACAAGAAATATCTCTAATAGACTATCTGACCTCACAACTTAAAGAACTAGAGAGCAAACAAAAAGAAAACCCCAGCGCAAGTAGAAGGAAGGAAATGGTAAAGATCAGAGCGGAAATAAATGACATAGAGACCAAAAAAACAAACAAACAAACAAACAAACAAAAAACAATTCAACGCATCAATGAAACAAAGAGCTGGTTTTTCAAAAAGATAAACAAGATTGATGGACCCTTAGCTAGACTCACCAAGAAACAAAGAGAGAGAACCCAAATACACAAAATTAGAAATGAAAGAGGAGAAGTAACATCATTAAAATGTCCATACTACCCAAAGCAATCTATAGATTCAATGCAATCACCATCAAAATACCAATGACATATTTCACAGAACTAGGAAAATACTTCAAAGTTCATATGGAACCAATAAAGACCTCCAATAGCCACAGCAATCTTGAAAAAGAAGAACAAAGTTGGAGGGAACACATGACCAGATTTCAGGTTATAATACAAAGCCACTGTAATCAAAACAACCTGGTACTGGCACAAGAACAGGCAGATAGATCAGTGGAACAGAACAGAAAACCGAGAAATGGACCCAAGGCAATATGCTCAATTAATATTTGACAAAGGGGGCAAGAGCATACAGTGGAGTAAGGACAGCCTCTTTAATAAATGGTGTTGGGAAAGCTGGACAGCTACATGCAGAAAAATGAAACTAGACCATCAACTTACACCCTACACAAGAATAAACTCAAAAGACTTAAATGTGACTCATGAATCTATAAAAATTCTAGAAGAAACTGTAGGCAACAAAATTTCAGACATCATACGCAGCAGAATTTTCACTGATACATCACCTAAGGCAATAGAAACAATGGAGAAAATGAACACATGGGACTACATCAAACTCAAAAGCTTCTGCACAGCAAAAGATACAGTCATCAAAACGGAAAGGCTACCCACTGTACGGGAGAGCATAATTGCCAATGATATATCAGATACGGGGTTAATTTTCAATATATATAGAGTGCTCATACAACTCCACAAAAGGAAGACAAAGAACCCAATTAAAACATGGGCAGTGGAACTAAATAGACACCTCTCCAAACAGGACATACAAATGGTTAAGAGACATATGAAGAAATACTCAACATCACTAATCATCAGAGAGATGCAAATTAAAACAACAATGAGGTATCACTTTACACCTGTCAGAATGGCCACCATCAACAAATCATCAAACAAGTGTTGGAGAGGGTGTGGAGAAAAGGGGACTCTAGTACACTGCTGGTGGGAATGCAGACTGGTGCAGCCACTATGGAAAACAATATGTTGTTACCTCAAAAAATTAAAAATTGAACTTCCATTTGACGCAATGATCCCACTTCTAGGAATATACCCTAAGGAGCCTGAAACACCAATCAGAAAGAATAGATGTCCCCCCATGTTTGAAGCAGCACTATTTACAATAGCTAAGATCTGGAAACAGCCCAAGTGTCCATCAGTAGACGAATGGATCAAAAGCTGTGGTACATATACACAATGGAGTACTACGCAGCTGTAAGAAAGAAAGATCTCTTATCCTTTGAGACTACATGGAGGGACCTGGAAAGTACTATCCTAAGTGAAAAAAGCCAAACAGAGAAAGACAAGTATCATATGATCTCACTTATTTGTGGAATATAATGAACATAACAGTCTGAGGAATAAGGTAGTTCCAGAGACATGGAAATGGGGTACAGACTGACAATCCCCAGTAGAGGGGGTGGTGGGGAAGAGATAAACCACAGAACTTATATGCATGTATGCATGAACAATGGACATGGACAATAAAGCTGGGGAAAGAGCAGGGAGGGGGTGGAGGGGGGAATCAGTGGGGGAAAAAGGAGAAACATCTGTAACAAAAATTAATTTTAAAAAAATACGGAAACATTAACCTCTATAGGAACAGACACACATATACACACAACATGATGCAGAAAGGTCTGTGAGAATCCTTTGAGAATACCCTACTATTGGAATTATTACTTTGCCCAACTAGACCAAATGGGTAATTTTTGGAAAACCTTTGGCCACTCAGCTGTAACATACACCTTTCTCTTACTCACAATCTCAAATATCAACATAATTGAGCTATCTAACATGTAGTTGTAATTTTCTTGCCCATTTCAGGACTGATGATTACATATAAAAAAGAGATAGATCCAGATTATTGTGGAAAATTCAAGAGGAAAAAATATTTTGCTGCAGTACAAAAGTTAACATTGGAATTATTTGTTGTTTACAGTAAACATCCAAGTAAAGACATGCTTGGGTTGGATATTGGGGTTATTTTCCAAGAAAGATTATGGTTGGCAGATATTTTTAGAAATCATCAACTGAAATGCGTGTGTGTGTGTGTGTGCACGCTATTCCTCTGAATGACAATCAGACTATAGAAATAGGAATATATGCATCTCCAACCCTCGCCACTGCACTACCAATTTATAAATTTAAAAAACTGATTCTATTTATCTATATAGATATATCATCTCTGTTCAAGGATTTGGTATTCAAAGAAAAAGAATAATATAGTTAAGGCAAAGAAGGAAGCCAAGGCTTAATGTTTAATATATTTCTAATTTATTTTACAGAAATGCCTGCAGCCTAAATTGTGTTTACATGAATTACAAGTAGTGATGTTTATAAAAGACATTAACATTTCACTTAGGTATGTGGTTTAGAAAGGAGGAACCAGGGAATGATTGCCCTCAGCACCCTTAAATATTCAGGAATCAAAATGAATGGATGATGCTTATGAATCTTAACATTCAGCTTCATTTTGTCAAGATACAAAAGGTAACACACACAAATATACTGAACTACCAGGTCATGGATTTTAAAGCCATTAGTCATGCTTATGATTATTATGATTATGATTATATAGCCTATAATAATTTATTTAGGAAAGTTGTAAGTCTGACCAAGAAAGAAAAAAGCAATTTTTGAATTTACAAACACGCGACATAGCAGTGAGAACCGAGAATACACATATTACCACCTCCGCAGTATCCAACCACCCCTCAATCTATCTTGACAATGAAATTAATATTTAATAAAATCATTCTATTTATTTGTAGAAAAAAGAAAAATACTAAAAAGGGCATTAAAGTTTTTTAAAGTAATTTTGCCGCATTCACGGACTGAGGATTACATTGAAGTTGTGTGGGCTCGTTACATTTTTCAGAGAATTATGAAATCATTGTGAAGTTCCAAGTTTTTCTAGACTGCAGCCTTCTGGTATTTATTTAATGGCATGATTAGCACGTGCCATTTAGTTGAAAATAGTTTCTATTTCATTATGAATTCTTATTTGACCTATGTGTTTTTACAGACATATTGGTTGTTTTTCATATTTATGGATTTTTCAATTATCTTTTGGGTATTAATTTTAGCTTTATTTCACTCTAATTAGGTAATGTACACTCTGTGACATCAATGTTATAAAATCTGTTAAGATTTACTTTATGGCCCAGTGTCTTGTTAATTTGGGTAAATGCTCTATACACTTTGGGAAAAAATGCAGCCTTTCAATGTAGAGTTCTATATAGGCCAAATATATTAATCATGTTGCTCGTATCTGTTATATTCTTTTGGTTTGGTCTACTTATTGTTACAGAGCAAGTTGTGCTAAAGCTTTCACCTGTATTTATTGATTTTTCTCTCATCTTATTTTGCCAAGTTTGCTCTATATATGATGGCAATATTTTATTAGGTACATACACTTTGTTTTTATTTAAATTCCTATTAATAGACCATATTATAATTATGGAAAAAAATCCCTGTTTCATCTCTAGCAATACTTCCTGCCATTATATATCTTCCCAATAGTAATATAGCTATTGCAACTCTTTTTTTTAATTAAAAAAAAAGTTTCAATTGCAGTTGACATACAATGTTATATTAGTTTCAGATGTACAACATAGTGATTAGACATTGATAAAACTTATGAAGTTATCAACCTGAACCCATGTGACACCATACATAGTTATTGTAATATTATAGACTATATTCTCTGTGTTGTATTGACAGCCCCATGACTGTTTTTATAACTGGAAATTTACATCTTAATTTTTTTCTCTTTTTTTCACCCACTTCTCAACCTTCCTCCCATCTGGAAACCACTGAAATGTTCTCTGTATCTATGAATTTAAAAAAAAAATTGTTTTCTTTATTGATTTTTAGAGAGAGAGGAAGGAGGAAGGAGAGAGAGATAGAAACATGGATGAGAGAGAACATCGATTGGCCGCCTCCTGCATGCCCCCTGCCGGGGATCAGGCCCACAACCTGGGCATGTGCCCTGACTGGGAATCAAACCAGCAACCTCTTGGTGCATGAGTCAACACTCAGCCACTGAGCCACACTGGCTGGGCTGTATCTATGAATTTGTTTCTGTTTTGCTTATTTGTTTATTTTGTTCATTAGATTATACATATAAGTGAAATAATATGTTTTTGTTTTGTTTTTTTCTATGTCTGACTTATTTCCCTTAGCATTATACCCTCTTGGTCCATTCATATTGTCACAAAGGGCAAGATTTCATTCTTTTTTATGGCTGAGTAATATTCCATTGTATATATGTACCACATTTTCTTTATTCATTCATCTATTGATAGACAGTTGGGTTGCTTCCACATCTTGGATAGTATAAATAATGCTGCAATGAACATAGGGGTGCATATGTCTTATTTAAAGTGCTTTTATTTTTATTTTTTTATTTTTTTTAGGGAGAGAGAGAGAGAGAAACATCAAAGTGAGAGAGAAACATCGATTGGCTGCCTGCTGTACACCCCATACTGGGGATCGAGCCCCCAACCTGGGCATGTGCCCTGACCAGGAATCAAACCGGGACCTCTCAGCCCCTGTTTGATTCCACTGACCCACATCAATTGGGCTGATTGTTTTTTTATAGTTTATTTTTCTTCTGAAATCTTTCTTTGCCTTCTTTATTTTTGAATTATGTTAATCATATATTTTAATGTTGAGTCTGGAAAATATTATTTTATCTTGTTTTTTGTTTTTTATCTTGAATTTGGGGCACTTATTTTGGCTCTAAGGTACTAGTTAATTTTGTATTGAATTCTGGACATATTACATGAAAAATTATAAAGTATTCTTATCCTCCAAAAAAGATATACTTTTTCTTCCAGAAGGCAATAATGTTGGCCAGATTACCTGAATTCAATCATGGATTGAACAGATTGGAGGAGGGCTCTATTTTATGTGAGGAGTGGTAAATTTCCAGAGTCTGGTACCAATTGAAAGCATAGGGTGTTTACTTAGGCCTCTCCTTGGTAGACCCTGACTTCCAAATGCTCTATACAGCTCCTCAGCTGCTACTACTTGAAAACTGACAAATGCCTCAAGGGGAAATTGCATAACTTCAGGTTTATCTAGACGCTTCACTTTCCTCTAGGATCTTGGCTCTTAAAGTCTTTGCTAATTTGGTAAGCTTTCTGAAACCTTCAAACAAATGTTTTAAGACATTTTCTGCATTTTATATTGTTCTTAGCAGGAGTGTTGGCCTGTAGTAAGCTTATTTACCATTACTGGAAGTGAAATCTCTTACATAGCATTTTGTTTTTCTCTTTTTGATATGCCAACAATATTTTCTGTTTACTTTTCTGATTTCTTTCCTTTAATCATCTTTTACTTTGTCTTTTTTGTTTCAAATTTAATTTATTGAGACTCTGACTTATGATCTGTGTTTTTATTCCTTTAGTCTTACTCTTTCAGTGAATTCATTTGCACAATGAATCTATTTCTGTGAAGATATTTTGGGTTTGATCACTCTACCTCTCTCTTTCTTCCCCTCTCTCTCTCTCTCTCTCTCTCTCTCTCTCTCTCTCTCTCTCTGTCTCTCTCTCTCTCCCCCTTTTCCAGAAACAGTCTATTGATTAAGACCAGGGGTATTGGAGTCATATGAGCTGGAGTCAAATCTTGATTTCATAAATTGCTAGCTGTGCTTCTTTGTTAAAGCTGTTGAACCTCATTAAATATCAGTTTCTCCATCAAAAAACATGGAAATGCTAAAAAATTATTATGAGTATTAAATAAGGTTATGTATATAAAAATGCTTGCCATAGGCCTGAAACATAGGATTGACATAGGCACTTAATACTGTTAGCTATTATTAGTCTAAATGACCACTAAAAGTGAGGTCCAGAGATAGGCATTAGGAATTCAAAATATTGTATCTATCTTTAGTATCCTAACTCCTATTTGCTATTAGAGGTATTTCCATTAACATGTTTCACTAATTCTTAAATCAAATGTGTCAAAATTGAGATCTACGCTTTCTGGACAGAATCAATTATTCCTGACATTACCAGAGGCACCTTCATTTACTCAGTGCTGTAAGATAACAAACAAAAATTTCACACTTCCTCTAACCCTCTGTCATGTCTGTCACCATCTCTAGCCAATTATTTTTCTCTAATGTTTTGGATTTTTCTTTTTCTTTCTTCCTCCTATATTTTTATTCTAAGACTGGTCTTCTCACTCCATGCATAGATAGCCTTAACTAGCTTATTCTTAATCATCCAGGCTTTTGCTTATTCACCTGTTATGTCTTGTTCCCCAATATGAGAATTATCATCTTATAACACAATTTTATCACCCATCCCCTGTTTAGCTTTACAAAATTTTTCTCTAATATCAGTTCCTTAGATTGGTATGTAAAATACTTTAAAGTCTTATTTATTTATTTATTTATTTATTTATTTATTTATTTATTTATTTATTTTTTCTTTATTTTTTCTTTATTTAAATATTAGAGAGACAGAGGAAGGGAGAGGGAGAGAGAGATGGAAACATCGATGAGAGAGAACATTGATTGGCCGCCTCCTGCATGCCCCCCATTGGGGAATCAGGCCCCCAACCTGGGCATGTGCCCTGACTGGGAACTGAACCAGTGACCTCCTAGTGCATGGGTCGATGTTCAACCACTGAGCCACACCAGCCAGGAAATGCTTTAAAGTCTTACCCAAGGTCTCTCTTCACTCCCATCTTACCACGATTAGTTCTCAATAATGAAAACAAAAGTCAGAGGATGGTAATAAAACACTGATCGGAGCATACATAATACTCAAATTTTAGTCTCTAATCACTATTTTTTTAATAAAAGGAAATAGTTCACCTTGGAGAAGTATTTGATTCCAGGGGTAGGGCAAGATATGTACAACATCAATCTGAAATAACTTGTGATATTAGAAAGCAAGGAAATGCTTAAAAAAACAAACAAACAAACAAAAAAACCAACAAGGTTTGTCACAAGAACACAGGAGCCAACCTGAAGGACCTCTCAATAGCCAAAGGTGGAACAATTTAAGCAACACAATAAATAACAGTAATAGGTTTAACTCATGGAATAAAATTATATATACATATGTATATACATATACAAATATGTAAGATCCAGAGAAGAGACCACTCTTTCTTACAGAACTCAAATGAACAAATATAGAATAAAAGAGAGAAATAGTGAAGCATTAGGCAAACACTATACCAATAATAAATGTTGCAGACAAGAGGCGCCAATGGATACTAAAATTAGGAGACAATTTTGAGGAGAAGTGGGATTTGCAGAGTCTCAAATGAGATAATGCTTGTGCAATGTGAAGAACAAGGATTTGTACATAGTAGGTATTCAACAGAAGCTTGTAGAGAAGATGTGATTACCTTTAGAGCTTGCCTATGGTTAATTTATAAATGCTCTTTTACTGTGTTCCTTTAGTATATACCAATTTAACTCATACCATTTAAATTTGTATTTGATATTTAATAAGCTGCTCTTAAGTTTAGATAATTTCCTCAATTAAATTATAAAATTGTTTAATGCAGAAAGAGTCTTCCACTTCTTTTATCATGCTCCAACTGCCTAATTCAGTATTCTGCACACAACACAAGATGAATGTTCACTGACTGACTGATTATAAGTTGGCAACTCTGTATTCCTTCAGCTTCCTAATGAGCTGAAGCTTTCATATACTGATAATATTTAATAAACTGAAATACTGCAACTTGGAATGTTGGCAAAAATGTTCAAACATTGCACTGATTTCTACATTTTTAATTAAGTTTCCCATGGTGCTACAGTCATTTTATGGGGAAATGACTAAGAAATAAGTATATGAAACATCGTAGGAATACACCATCATATGACAGTCTGAGACACCAGTGACACAAAAGTTCTTCATCAGAATTCATTGTGACATCTTCAGTCTTAGCAACTTCATTTTTCTGTGTTTACTTATGAATGGTCATGATAACAAGCCAAAAAATGCATATGTGATTTTTTAAAAAACAGATAATGATGAAAAAATCCTCTGTTTCAAGAGAGGTGTCAATTTCATTCTGTGGTTTGTGGAAGGAAGGCCTCCTAACAAGAAATGAAAGTTGTGTGGTTGAATTTCACAGTGATTACTCTCAGAGTGTGAGGGAAATCTGAAGGTGGTCAGCCGGTTCTGAGGAGTCTGGAGATCCAGAGAGTGCTTGGCCAAGAGAGTGGGGTTTGCTTCATGCTGCATGGATTTCCCTCTTACTTCCTTGACTCACCACACCAGCTTCATAAAAGCTTAGATATGTGTGAGTTTTGATTTTTCATTTATCTTTGCTTTACCTCGGTTTGTTCATCTCTAAATTGGAATAATAGTAGTAGCTACTTCATCAGGTTGTGAACATTACATAAAATATTATGTATAAAATAAAGGGTATCATGTTCATAATTGCACAATAAATGTTAGGTTTTCCTAATATAGATATGTCCCTCTGTCTCCTTCAGACCCTAGAATCTTAGGGGGTGAGCAGAATTCTAAAGATTTTTTAAATTTCTTTTTTCTTTTATTGATTTTTTAGAGAGAGAAGAATGGAGGAGAGATAGAAACATCGATGAGAGAGAACACTGATAGGCTGCCTCCTGCATGCCCCCCACTGGGGATTGGGCCCACAACCTGGGCATGTGCCTTGACTGGGATTCAAACTGGCAATCTTTTGGTGCATGGGTTGACCCTCAACCACTGAGCAACACCAGCTGGGCAGGAATCTTAAAGATTTTTAAGATCAGCCTGATTATTGTCAGAGAGAAAGAAACTGAAGCACAATGACTTGCTTAAGGAAGTAAAGCTATTAATTGAAGATGGTTAGTTCAGGGGATGATAACTGAAATATTTACAGAATTACATCCATTGGTGTTAATAGGAAAACAGCAGTCCTTACTAAAATGAACTCCCCCCACCCCAAACAGCAATTGGTTTTGTTTTTGTTTTTTAATCCTCACCCAAGGACATTTTTGGGAGGGAGAGAAGAAGGAAGAGAGAGAGAGAGAGAGAGAGAGAGAGAGAGAGAGAGAGAGAAACATCCATGTGAGAGAGACACATCAAGTGGTTGCCACCCACATGACCCCAACGGAGGCTGGGGACAAATTGCAACCGAGGTACGTGCCCTTAGCGGGAACCAAACCCGGGTCTCTCTGGTCCGTGGGCTGATGCTCTAACCGCTGATCCAAACCAGCCAGGGCCTCAAACAGCGATTCTTACTAAAATGTGCTCAACCTTTATTCTTTTCCTTTTAATTGATTTTATGACTATAAGTCTGAATGATAGAAGTGGTTAAAGAAAGCACTGGGTGTTCATTGAATTTTTATTGGTTAATATACATTAAGACCAGGAAGATGGCAAATGTGGACCTTTTCCAAATGCCCATTGACAAAAGAATGGACAAATAAAGTGGTGAATTTATGCTGTGAAATACAATATAGGCCTCAAAAAAGAATGAAATATAACTACATAAACAAAATGGATTCATTTTAACAATGATTTTTAATATAAGCAGTAAGTCCAGGATATTATATGCAGCATTTTTAAAAGTTAAAAACAACTGACACAAGAGAAAATAAGTTTTGGATATAATAAAATGATATAAACGAAGAGCAAGTTTATGATGGACAATAATTTAAGATATGGTAATTTTCAAGGGAGAACAGAGACAGGATGAGGTAATACAAATAAAGTACATGGAAGTATATGTAAATAATTGCCAATGTTCTAGTTTCCATGTGGGGTGGTTTTTTGTAGTTTAATATATTAATAAAACAAAATAAAGAAGACCTTGTGCAAATCAACCATAAAGGTGTGTTGTGAACAAATATATTTTAAGCATAATAGCAGATGTGTGTATATATGTTTATGTGTGTATGTATATATAACAAACATATAATGTGTGTGTGTGTGTGTTGAGAGAGAGAGAGAGAGAGAAAGAGAGAGAGAGAGAGAGAGAGGCCTACATTGTGTTTTGTGTCTCTTCATATTGGGAAGTTAAAATAAATGTATCACATGCTGCTTTGTCCTCACAAGACTTAAGAACTTCCTTATTCACAGCAGAATGGTCAACATCCAGTGAGAACAGCTATGTTTAAGGCAAATTTTACTTCTATTTCTGGCAAAGAAGGAAGAGTGGTGAATGAGTTCTTACACATATACATGATGTCTTCCACTAACGTTTAAGGATTCAGCAAATATCTGAGTTTATCTGCTCCTTGGCTGTGCATTGCTGTTAAATTATTCTATACTTTGTCAAACAGTATGTCTTCCTTGGAGGAGGCCAATGCATTCATATTATCCACCCTACCATTTTATATATAGGCATATTGAGGTGAAGTGTACCTGAGGCCCTACACTCCCTTATAAATCCTTGAGCTGAGAGAGTCATAGAGGTCCATCAGATCTTGGAACAACCATCTGTGCTCCCCTATTTCTAAGTACTTTTTTATTTCTTCCTTTTACTTTGGTCTTCTTTCGGTCTCCAAAATGGTAGATGAATGGGTAGGGCATGGAGTGGTTGGTGAAGAATATCTAGAAAGGAAAAGTGAGAATGTGGTGAAAATAATAACAACGCCAACAACAACCAACATCTCTTGACTGCTTGGTGTGTGCCAGGCACAGTCTTGCTTTGTGCTTGACGCATACTTTGTGTTGGGAGTATATTACATCATTTAATTCTCAGGACAAAGATTAAAGAGCTAGTGCAAGTCATTACTTCATTGGAACAGAAATGTCATCCTGTTTTCGTCTTTGCTTTTCACTACAGTGTACACATGGCAAGTAATAATAAAGCTTAGTATTTATGAAGAAGCCACTAACACATGGGGGTGAACAAGATTCACTATACTACGGTAGAGCAATCATGAAAGTCCTTGGCTACAAAATTCTTCTGATAGTTGAGCGACTAGGTGTGAATGCTTTACTTTGTCTGATTTTTGGAAGGTCTCTGAGGTCCTCAAATGCTCATTTTGCATTCTGCTCTGCCACTTCAGTCGCTTCTAAGATGATCGAGAATTTGTCAGCCTCACATTTCACTGATCTGCTTGGCCCAGCAGAGCAAGTTGGAAGGATTATGAGTTGTGTCTGTGATGCGACACCTCCAGAGCTCCATTATTTGTGCCTGTGACTCAAATATTTGGAATGAATGGAATAGGCGTGTGTGGCACTAAATTGGTGTTGTCTTCTAAAGCACAAAGGTACAATTTTCAATAATAAATCGCCATATGATGATCCATGCTGGACATACAGTCAAGCCACCACAAGTGGAATTTATTAGATAGTTTATGACATTATTCTAACTTCATTTTACGTGACATAATATGTCTGGATCTTTATGCCTTTTGTGTTGCCAGACCTTGCCTAAAAGCATGCCAAGGGATGTGAGAGAGGAAGCCTCCAGGCCTTAGGGCTTTTGCCTGATCCTAAAGAGTGAGCAGGGCCGCAGAGAGAGGGGAGGTGTGAAATATTTGCGGGCCCCAGAGCAAATCATATTGCATGCTCCTGCGCTGCTCCCAGTCCCACTGCACATTTTTATAAATAAAGTACAAACCAAAAGGTCAGAGGACATATAAGGAGAGATGGGGCTAATGTTTTGGATGGGAGGGTGTTTTAATGAATCCCATAACCAGCCACATGACTCTGGACAAGTTAATTTCCCTGAGCCTTTGTTCCTTGGTAGGGATAACAACTGCATCTTCCTCACAGGATCATTTCAAGGATTACATGAAATTATGTGTGTAAACTGCTTATCACAGAATATGGCCTAGGCCGTGCAGCCAATAATTATTAGACATCATTGTCATTGAGAAGAGAATGGCGCATCCCTTACAAGGGGAATGAATGAGAATGTGTGCTGCACGCCTGACACATACAGTAAGGCCTAATAAGGACAGTTAGCTTTTCTTACTTTGTAAGTGTTATTAGAATAATACTAGGATCCTCAAAGAATGGGCCCCCAGGCTCTGATTCGCCATTTTCAGAGCTTTGTTATTTGTAAAACTATAATTTACAAAGTGTGTTCCAATCTTTAACTCACCAGACCCTCACAAGGAGCTTGCTGCTTCCTCTTCTGAAAAATAGGCTTCGTCCTTCCCATTTTGCATAAGAGGAAGCTGTAGCTGGTGGAGTTTATGTGACCTGTACAAGTTCTGCCGTGGAAGAGTCAGAATCTGAACTCAGGTGTGTAGGACCCCTATGCCAGCATTCTTTCCACATCACCTTTCTAAAGATTGTAGCTCATACTGAGCTAACTAGATCGAATTACTTTTTTTTTTTTTTTGCCTAGCTATTACCTTGCATAATTCATACAAGCTGTCTTCAGGGTTGTATTGATGCAACTAGGTTTTTTAACTGGGTCCCTCAGAGCAGTGACAGAGTAGAAAAGCAACTACCAACTAAGAAGCCAGGAGAGTGAACACCATGTAAAGATTATTTTGGGAGGGGGGAGGGGATATTGCTGTTTGTTTAAAGCATAAGAACTTCCTGGAGATGCAGCTGCGGCAAATGTATCAGCTCCTTGCAGTGTCATCAATCACAGAGGCACAGGGAAAAAAGCAAGCTGGACCCAGTACCCATCCTTGTAAATTATTTTTCAGGAAATCCTGCAGGTTTGGTTTTTTACCAGGAAACAATTACAGTTTAATATAGAGGACCACAGAATTCACATGGAACTGATTTCTATTTCTTTTTGTTCTGCTTACACAAAAGGAAATGCAATTTTTCAAAAACAGCAGAGAAATATACAGGCGCTGGACTAATATATTGGCGCCTGTCACTTTGAACTGAGGGATTGTGTCGTTTCTCATTGCCAGTCCTGACAGTGCCTCAAATAAAGAGGTGTCTTAGCAAATTATGTTCTTGATATCACTTACTGAAATGCAGCGGCTCCATTTTAAATAATAAGGTGACAATGCAAAGACCTGGAGCTGGATATGAAGAAAGTTTACCACAGCTTAACTGATGGTTCATTACATTGCTCATGGCATTATCTTAATCTCATATTTTCATCGTGTCCGTAAATGCGCAAAACTAAAAAGCCAGAGGTAATTTTGTATTTTTTCTGAAACCAGAGGAAGAGATTGTTAAATTATCATTGCTTTGATATTAAATAGCTTGAACCTGTACAGTGACTTTTGAATATGCAAATGAAGGAGCTTTGTTGCAAACATTCCGTTTGCTAATTGTTAAAATGATAAATGAGAAAAAAATGGAAGAAAACCGGCATTTACTTTGAAGCAAACCTCGTTGAAGGTTTATGTGATAAGGATAAAGAAAATGTTTTATATTTATGTGCAGGTTCAGAAGAATGATTGTCTAGAGCTGTTCAAATCTGTGACTTTGCAGCTGTAATCAAAACCAGCGGGAGAGTTTCTGACTTATATCCCTGGCAGTGAACTTGTGGAATACATAATACATACCCAGAAGAGTTAAGAGAATTTCAATAGTTCCTTAGGTAACAATTTTCATTCTCTGCTCTTAAGATGTTTGAAAAATGAAAGGCTGTAATTCCAAATCAAACAATAATTAAACATCCATCTTCATTTTTAAATGAGCTTTTTAACATCACCATGCTCATAAATTGAATGCTCCCAGAAGCGAGGGATGACTACAACTTTCAAGAATGATGATGTCATTGGGCATGTTTTCCCCTGGCAGTTGACCATTTTAACCTTGATCTTCAGCATCTTGGCTGTATGAATGTCAGGATTACCCCCAACAGAGAGAAGTGGCTGGAGTAGGTTGGGCTTGGACAAACACCCATGGGGACTTGGATGTGGCATCTCATTTGCCGTTACTCTTGGGAAATTTGACTTAGGTCCCCAGGCCAACTGTGATTTTGCCAAATTACAATTGTGGAGTCCATTTCCTCTGCAGACTGGGAGTTATGTGCACATCATTCTCCAGAAGGCAGTTGTCTACAGACGTTCATAGAGGAAGAAAAAGGCAGCACATCTCCCCAAATTCCGTTCCTGCTGACCTGGACCAGGTGGTACTGAATGATCTCCACTGCTATAGCTGCAGTGTGTCACAGTGATAAAAAATGTAGTTGTGCCCGGCGAGTGTAGCTCAGTGGTTGAGCGTCGACCCATGCACCATAAGTCACCAGTTCGATTCCTGGTCATGGCACATGCCCAGATTGTGGGCCAAATCCCCAGTGGGGGGCATGTAGGAGGCGGCCAATTGATGTTCTCTCTCATCGATGTTTCTGTCTCTCTCTCCCTCTCTCTCTAAAAAATCAAAAAAGAAAAAAAATGTAGTCGCCATGTGCTCTTGAACAAGCTATTTCTCTCTGCCTTAGTTTCCTCATCTGTAATAAAGTTTTAATGCTCTTACAGATGCAGAGAGTTAGTTAGTTGTAGAGGCTGGACCTCAGTTTGTCTGTTAGCCAATCTTATGCTCTAATCACTCTACTAGAAGGCCTCCCTAGGAGTTTAGGATTGGGAGTTCCAGTGACTTGGGACCTAAACCTATTTCCATTAAAAGCTTTTCAGCTTTGTGATTTTTCTATAAATTATTTCATTTCTCTGGGACTTTATTTTCTCTTTTGATAAAAATTGCATGATCTCTATAGCTTTTTCCAGTTCTGAAAACCTATTATTCTATAATGAGAGTATATATTTGGGAGGGAAGGAAAGGGAGAGGGAGAGAGAGACAAGAAGAGAGAAGAGATGTCAATGTATAATTATAATTGAACACAATGATATTTTTGTAGCTTACAAGGAAGTCAAATACTTTAAGATATTTCAGTACATTTGTACAATATGTCGATATATCATCACCATCATTTTATAAATGTGGAAATTGCAGTATAGAAATTTTTTAACTTGCCAAGGTCACATAGCTAAGTCACAGAATCTAGCAATTTTACTGCCAATATGAAACAGCATTCTCTGGATTAGGCTGGAAAGTCAATATGTAAAACTTCTGAAAATGTCTATTGCTTAATAATGCAAATAGTGATATATTTCATGCAATCAAAGAGTTATTTGAAAGATACAAATCAAATGTCATTAAATCAAATCTTTTTGTCACTGGCAACTCTTTAATTTTAATTGGATCTTCAATAGGTGGTATCTTCTTTTGATTTTTCTCCTGCCTTATTTCTATATTGTCTCCAACATTTAACCAGTTATTCTATGCACAATGGAAGTTCTTATTTAAATGGACCCTGCAGTGAATCCACGAAAAATTCTGTGACTATCTATTTTATAACGAAATTCATTCATTCTGCTATACCTCTATATATCAAAGTTTTTATATTTATCAATTGAGGACAATGGTTTCTCCTTTTCAAGGTTTTAAAAATTTCATGAGATATCTGTGACAAAACTTGAGCAAAAATAAGTGCTTAGGAATCATTATCTCATTTGTAAAACTGAATTTTTGCTTATTAAAGTTTCTTAAGACATCTTTGTAAACTCATGAGTGTCCTTTGAATAGCATACAAACTGGATTTTGAAAACTGGTTTTGAAGATTCCAAAGCTTTGTACAGCAAACAAAATCCACCCTATAGGTAACTGTAGACCTATTATTCAAAAAGAATGATGCAATCAAATCTGTTAGCAATAATACAATAATAAAATTCTGGTTTCTATTTTTATCAGAAGTCAGGGTCTATTAATATTTATGCACCTTCATGTGAGTGTGTGTGTGTGTGTGTGTGTAAAGCCCCTCCTTTTAAAATCTCAATTGTAAAATAAAACCATTGAACTCATCGCTTTCTTCTTCTCTCTTTTAATTTTCCTATTCCAGGGGTATTATTCTTTGAGGAGGTTTTTGATGGCAAACAAATTTGTTTCTTAAATGGAGCATTGGCTTTTGCAGTTCTGCTAGAGGGCTGGAGGAGATCAGAATGCCTGTTTGCTTCATAGATTCCCGTAAAATTCAACTTCTCCCAGCCATACATCTCTCTGATTACTGCCTAGCCTATATATATTTCAACAAGGAGAAAAACAGTCTCAAATTGTTAATACCAAAGAGCTCTAAGAGTTTTGTTTCAGCTGCAGCATGTGGATGTATTTATAAAGGCTGAAATCCTTCACATATTTTGTGCTCAGATTATAATTTTATTTGCTAAATCATTAAGCATACTTTTAGAGGGAGAGTATTCTTATTAGAAAGGAAAAATCCCTAGTGATTACACACACACACACACACACATATATCCTATGCACCACATATATTTTTTCTATACACATGTATATTTCATATATACACACACGTGTGTATAATGAGCATCTATAATGTTTAGCAAAGGATTTTTCTCTGAAACGACTCTGTTAAAACAATCATATCACACAAATCACAGACAGCCACAGTGGGCCAGATTTCTAACCCCTAGAGAGTATGGCATTGTGGTTTATTCATGATAACCAGAGATGGTGGAAAAGTTAACTACTTGGCAGTGGGTCACATTTCTGTAATAATCCAATACACATTGTACATGGATTCATTTCAGATTTGGCACAAAATTAAGCAGCAAATATAGATATTTCTTTAGTCTTCTGACACCAGGTTTGACCATAAACCTCATTCAGATGCTACTTTTTTCTCCTTTGCAACTAATTTCAGTGGGAAGTCAGCAGGCCATTTGCAAAAAAAAATTCAACCTCAAAATTTATGAGTTTGGAATGTTGATCAAAATCCAAATCTTTTGGCATTTACGTTCATTTGCCTTTGGCAAAAAAATAAAAATAAAAAATAAAAATCTTGTTTTCAAAAAGAAAGAAGTCAGAAGTGAACTTTATTAAAAAAGGCTCAAGCAGCTGTTTAAAAGGCTGTTTTGATGATGTCAGTGTAAGAGAATAAAAAACACATGGATTTAAATTCCCTTAAATTATACAAGCCTCTAAAAATTAAAGGGACTGTGTTTGGGGAAAATGTGTTTTAAGTTTATTAACTTAGGAATCAGTCTTCCATAGTTTCTAAACAGCTTTATATTGGAGGAACGCTACGGTTATTTGCTGAACTTAAAGACAAGTGAGACGTGGAACCCGGTTCAGTAAGAACCAAGAGGCTTATGTTGTGAACCCAAATGAGAGCGGAAATCCCCTGTTCTTCCTCCCCTTGCCAATAATACAGTAGTAACAGAGGAAGAATGAGGGGTACACTTTCAGCCAGTGAGAAAGCATGGAAATCCCCTGTTCTTCCTCCCCTTGCCAATAATACAGTAGTAACAGAGGAAGAATAAGGGGTACACTTTCAATTCGCAACTACAGTTCTCTGTGCTGTTTTATTTCCTGCTTCACTGTTTATTTCCCTGTTGTGTAGACAAAGCCCCGGCTCTTGAAGAGCCGTTGGATATACACCCATTGTTGACAGAGATCTGCCAGCCTAAAGGATTCTCTGTGCCTTCTGAAAATCACAGGCACGTTCTTCTAAAAGTGAGGGCTTTTTTTAGTTTCCATAAATTGGGCAGGGAGACAGACCATAAACAACTTTACTGTTCAATTCTTAAAGCAACATGACACCTCTTTGCAAAAGAAGATGTGGTGAAATTTTGACAAATGAATACATTCATACATAGACTCTATAATAAAAGCATTTGGAAAGCATGACTGGTGCCCCCCAAACAGTAATTTCTTGTTCTTAATTTGGTAGAAAATAGAAGAACATGTCTTCACCTGCTAGTCCATCGGTCTCCTCTAAGCTGCTTCTGTCATGACACTGGGAGGTGATGTTGGGACTTTGAGCCCTGAAACAGCAGATAGAAATAAGGAAACCACTTCTGCCCCAGCAACATCTTGATACACTTCTTGAATGACTACAAAGCACTAGATCCTACCTCCTTAGTCTTGGGAAATAGAGCAGTCCTGTCTTCTGGGAACCATGGCAAGACTAACGTAGAATCTCTACAGACAGATAGATATTTATAAGTCTGGTGGTGGGAAATATAGCTGTTATTTCTGGTGCTGCTCATAAGTGCTATGTCATAAGCTTACAGGTGTAGGTAAATACTTAACATAACTGTATATGGTAGATGTTTAAGAACTATTAATTAATCAGCCGGTCGGTGTGGCTCAGTGGTTGAGCATGGACCCATGCACCAAGAGGTCACCAGTTCAATGCCCAGTCAGGGCACATGCCCAGGTTTGGGGCTCAATCCCCAGTGGGGAGCATGCAGGAGGCAGCCAGTTGATGTTCTCTCTCATTGATGTTTCTCTCTCTTCCTCTCCCTTCCTCTCTCTCTAACATCGATAAATATATTTTTAAAAAGAAATATTAATTATTATTTCACAGACATTACTTAATCTATCATTTGCAACTCTCCTGTGTAATAACTATTTTTATTGCCATGTTGCAAATATAAAACACGGGCTTCAGAGAGGAAACGTGACTTGCTGAGCCATATAAACTGCTGGAAAGGGAACAATAAGAACAAAAATCATGTCTGTCTGATTCCAAAGTCCATGTTCTTCAAATTAAAAATATCCACTAGAGCAGCTAAAATTAAAAAGACAGACAACATGGAACAACTGGGCCTTGCATACCCTGCTGGTGGGAGCACAAATTGTTATAACCACTTTGGAGAACTATTCAGAGATTTCAATTAAAGCTGAATATCTTCATATCTAATGTTCCAACAATTCTACTCCTAGATATGGCAACAGAAATATGTACGTAAATTTACCAAGAGACATGTGTAAGAATGTTCCTACCAGCATTATTTATAAATTTCCCAAACTGGAAACACCCAAAATGTCCATCAACGATAGAATGGATATAAAAACTGTGTTACATTCATGCAGTGAAGTGATATACAGCTGGAAGAATTAGCAAACATCTACAACCACACAGGTGAATCTCATAAACATAGATGGAATGACAGGCCACGTTTCAAGAAGTACATTCCATAGGAGTTTATTCATATAAAATTCAAAAACAAGGAAAAGTCATCTATAATTTTAGATGGAGAGATAATAGTTACTCTTGGGAAACAGGTGATTGGAAGGAAGCATTTATTATGTTTCTGGTATTAACTAGAAATGTTTTGTTTCTTGATATGAGTGCTGGTTGTATGGGTATATTCACTCTGTAACATTTATTGAACTGTGTTTATGATTTCTGCACTTTGCCACATCAAGTTTACTTGCAAGATTTACCTTCCAGCACAAACTTTATTCTCATGAATGTAATGCATGACACCCTCAGCAAGAGGAGAGTGAAACTTGTGTCCATGGAAGACAGCTTTCCTATTCCCCATGTTCCAGGCCCCTCCTGATCCCCTGCAGCTATGAAAGTGTGAGGTCTTTCAAATGAACCCATGCTTCAGATTACGTCTGAGCAGAGAGGTCTTAACCTGTGTGTCACCTAGGCAAGAGGAAAAATAACACAGAGCCTTCCACCTACTGATACAGCATCACCCATAGACTCTAGTCATCCACATGTGAGAACATTTTCCCCATACTGAGCCTACAGAAATTCTGGTGAGTTTACTAAGTTAGCTCCTGCTCTACTGATGGGGATGAGCATGGTAAAACCTGCGTAGCCATCAGCCTATTTTGGTGGCCAAGGAAACACGTGCATCTATAATCATGGCAATTTGAGTTGAGTGTTTACTTTTGAAACCCCTCAATCTTCCAGCCTAATAAAAATTTTGTCCAGCAAGGGGAGGCTATCCTCGATGCATTTTGTTTCTAGGCTTGTTGCCTGATTTCTCTTTGGCAGTGCTGAGCATGTGGCCATAGCATAATTTGCATGGTTTATAAGCACACCCAAGTTTAATTTGGAATCACAAGACCTCAGGGTCCCTGATGCTATATAACCTGGGACTTCCATCTGTAGCACAGCATATGTTAGTCTGATGTAGGAAAACTGGGCAAGGAATCCAAATCTAATTATAAATGTACAAGCAGAATGTCAGGTAAATTACACTTCCTGCAAGTAAATTATTCCCTTAGGACGGAGTGGACTTTCGAGGGCTGGGCCATCTTCCCACAGCGCCCTCTGCCTGTAAGTGCCCGCCGCGGGGGCGTTGACAACTGAGTGTTCATTTAAGGAGTTTTGGAACCCTTAACAAGTGTCTTGCTGCATCTACAAGGAATATCTTGTCTAAAGCCTGTGAAATATACAGAGACAGATGAACGAAGGCAAAGTTTAAACGCAGTTAATGTTCAATTGCATCTTATGATTATGAAGTGCCCTAGGGCAGGATTTTGCAGACTGTAGGTTACTATTCACAAGTAGGTCATGAAATCAATTTAAAGGGTCACTACTAGCACTTTTAAAAGCTGAAACAGGAGAGATTAGGAAATTTTAGAGTGACTTGGACGTGACGATCGTCAGTATTGTTTAGAGCAACACTTTTTGTTTAATTTTGTGTGTATATATCATGTCAGGATGTATAATGTGTTTCTTTCTGGATGACAGTTTTTTCAAGTTTGAAAAAACTGCCCAAAGGTGCACTGTAAACAGATGTAATATTTTAATGACTGTAACCGTATCATTGCAGTAACTTTATAGCTCTTCTGTTTAACAAAACCAACTCCAGGCCTGGCGAGGCTGGGCACTGAAAATAGAGCAGTGAACAAGACAGACAAGGTGTCCCCTGCATGGGGCTCACATTTAGAGAGGAGACGTGCGTGAAGTACAAATTGCACCATAGATTATGCAATTATAATTGTCATAAGTGACAGTGAGGAAACAAATTCAGGGGTTACAAGAGTGAATACCAGGGGGCTCTGATAGCTTTGGGGGGGGGGTGTCAGGAAATCCTTCCTTAAGGAAGTGATATTTGAGCCAAAATCTATGAATGAGTCAGAATGAAGTTCAGTGTCAGAAACTTAAAATGTTTTAACACAACTCTTCATAGTCCTCATTTCTCCGTTGGAATCTCAAGGTAGTTCATCCCTCACTGGACTCCAGAAAAGCCCTTCTTGATACGGACAGTGTTCTGTGTCAATGCTATGTTCTCACTATATCCTTCCCATAGTCCCTACTCTCCATTCGAACTGACTGATTCCTGCCTTGCCCTGCTCATTGACAGACACCAGCCTACAAGCATCACCAATGGCACTTTTCAATGAGTATCTGGAAGTGCCAGAGGAAGGGTTTTGGAGCTGATGTGAAGGTGTGTGTGGATCAGCTCTGCCCCGCAGCTGGCTGCTCCTCTGCATGTCCTCCTGCTGTTCATGGGAGACAGGCCCCAAGTCGTATCTGCTTTGCCTCAAGAGAAATCCATCCTCCAGCTAGTCACATGATCCGTTGTCCAACTCTGGTAACTAATGAGAAAATTCCATGCAACAGACTCATTTGCAGGAGAACACTGCATTTACTTAGAGAAATACATTGAAACCACTGCTTGGGATGGAGTAGGGGAGATGGCAAGACGTCAATCTGGCACAGGTCACAGAACTGTACCTTCTCAAGTGGTCTCTCTTATTAGAGACGTAAGTTTTCCTTCTGAGGAAACCCAGTTTGAATAATGATGATGGTGAGGCCTGGCTCAGAGCTGAAGGGATCTGCATAACAGAGAGGAGACAGAGGAGATGTTGACATTCCCTGGGAGGGATCCAGGAAGCTGTGTGCTGCATAGAAGAGAGATAAGAGAGGGCAACTTTTAGGGCATCTCTTACTTTGTGACCCTTGTGGCTTTCCTTGACTCCTGAGCTCAGCTTTGCATTTAGATGTTTGTATCTTATCTATTATTTCCAACTGTTGAAACAAAAAGCTTTTTCATGATATCTATTTTGATAAAAGGCTAGCAACAGAAGTCATTGGTATATTTAAATTGTGAGCAAAAGCCACTCACTGTATGGTATATACAAATTATACTGGGTAGGCAAAAGTAGGTTTACAGTTGTGAATATGCAAGACACAGTTTATTCTTGTATTATTATTTATTAATTTGTATTATTTATTTAGCAACCCTGTATTTTCCTTCCAGCATCCCAAATGTAACTTTTAGGATAACTATTAGAGTTGAAAAGCTTAGCAGCACAGATAACAGTGTTACTTTTTTTTTTTTTATCCTCACCTGAGGACATTTCTTTTTGCCTTTATCTTCAGGTAGAGCAGGAGGGTGAGAGGAAGGAAGAGAGGGAGAGAAAAATCGATGTGAAAGGGACACATCGACTGGTTGCCACCCACACAATCCCAACCGGGGCTGGGGACAAACTGCAACCGAGGTACATGCCCTTAGCGGGAACCAAACCCAGGGCTCTGTGGTCCACGGGCAGATGCTCTAACTGCTGAGCCAAACCGGCCAGGGCAATATTGTTACTTTTATAGCATATGTGCGAGGTATTAAGGGAACCGGGAGATACTGCATTAGTGAACTAGATCCGTCCTCTAAATCAGTAATCTCCACATTTCAACCAGAGGATACAGACTCTAGACTGCAATGTGGGGTCTCCTACTCTTCTCCAGAAGAAGTGGAAAACTAAAATGAAGGCGATTCTGCTAAGAAAATAAGCTTTCTATTTTGCTCCCTCTCGTTTATCATGAGGATAATCAACATTGTAAGAAACTTGTATTCACTAAATTTTTAACAAATTTCAGGCAGAAAAGAGTTCTGAAGAAACTTTAGAAAGGGATTTGGAAATTGTTTACTAAGGGGAATGTCATGCCTCCCTCTTCCCAAACACTTTGGTGAAAGTCTACATTGCTCAGCGATACTTCTGCATGAGTGAATTCTTTGTGAGAAACTGAAAAGGCTGTTGACTTTTGTGTCTCAATCAGTGTAAGTTGAAAACAGGGACATTAGCAGTCAGAAGTTGAAAGAAAAGCAGTCTTTTGTTTACCACCAAAGCAATATGGTGTTTACTTCTATAGCAACTTCGAGATCTCCCTTGGCTTTCTGTTATACTGACAAGAAATAGTAGTATAAATAGTTAAAGATAGCTAGTCAGTGGGGTTACAAAACTTCTGTTAAGGGTCAGATAGTAATCACCTTTTGTTCGTGACTCAGACTCTGTTGGAACTACTCAATGGTCCTTCTGCCTTAGCAAAAAAGTAGCCATAAACTGTATGTAAAGGAATGATGTGGCTTGTTCTAATAAAACTTTATTTACAAAGACAGGGAGTGGACTGGATTTGGCCTGGAGCCTGTTAGTTGGCCAATCCTTGATCTATGGAAAAGGGCAAAACCTTAACTGGGAGAAGACTGAAACCTATTGATGCCCACATCAATCTTACGCTTCCCCAATAACTGTTTCTTTGCAAAGCAATTATTGGGATTTTTTTTTCTTTTTGGTGGTTTGTAAAGACTTTAGGGGCATTATATATTCTCTCTTTAATTCTTTCAGCAAATAAAAACTTCAGAGTGATTTTCAAAACTATTGTGCTTTTTTCCCTGACAGTTGTGTTTATGTTACTGTTTCTAAAATAATGTTTTTCCCAGAAGAAAAATTGTACATCTGATTGCCATGTGTTATTAGAAAGGAAATCAAATGCCCTATGACTAGAGAGTAACACTCTGAAACAAATCTAATCAGCACACTGCCTATGATTCAGAAGGATGATGTTGGCATTCACTAAGCTTTATCACAGAGAGTCCAATAATATGTCAAAGACCTAGATGTTCATAGAATGTTTTAAATTCAAACTTGTGTTCCAGTTAGCATAGTGCTCACTTTATACCTTCAAAGAGGATGATTAGTAAAAAGCCAATTTCATACATTTCATGGAGCTGGAGGAGGCCTCGGTGATCACTGGCCAACTCACCAGCCCGTGCTTCCATTGCACATCCTACAACATCACACCTGCTTGCACACTTCCAGTGATAGGAGGCTCTGCCCCAGGCAAGCACATTCCTTTTTTGGTTGGCTTATTGTCATTCAAGATGTCTTTGCTACATTTAGGCAGCATTTGCCTCTCATTTCCCTGCCTGCTGAGCCAACAATACTTTACCACTCTAAACACTTGCCCCCAGGAACAATCTTTCGTACATTTGAGGATAACTAATCAATTGTCTTTCGTGGTTATTTATTTCTGAAGGCCACACACCAGTTCTTTCCAAACACCTCATATAACATAGTTGAGAAGAGAAGTCTCAAACTCTGATGTTGACAGGGTTGGGGGATAGAATGTAAACAAGTGAATGCATATTGGAGAGGACAGAGGTGAGCCAGACAGAGAAGGAACCCCCAAGGGAAGAGGCAGAAGCTACCTGGCACCGAGCCGTTGTTGCTTCGTGGAAGTCTGGGGAGATCTCAAAGAACCCGAGAATCAGGAGTCTACTTAAAATCGCCCAATTTTTAAATGCTGGCAAATGATTCAAAAAAATGTTTAAACACTCTGTAAGCCAAACAAAACACATCTGTGGGCCAGATTCGGCTAGGGGAACACTACTTTGCAGACTTACATTTAGATTCGTCTTACCATCCTGGTTGCCACATTTTGTACACATTTCTATTTCGTCACTTGTAATGTGAGGACCATAAACCATTGCAAAAAGGGACAGAATTCCTTAATTGAAAGGAAAACAGAGAAACAGCAACTTCAACACAGATAAGCACCAGAGAGCAACTTTACTGCATAATCAGAATTTAGGTCACACATAATATAAGGTTAAATTCTAACTTTTTAACCATTGTGAACTCTAAAAGTAAAGACATGTGTTAACAGTTGATGTGATAGGTCGACAAGAAAACATATTGCTCTTGTCTAGAAGAGGTATCCTAAAAGCAGGAATAAAACACTGAAGGAATATAATATAAAACCATTACCAGACCATATGTTTGTGATATAAAGTGAGGCATTTTCTTGCCAGGATATCACATAACCGTGGCAAACTGCTATTAGCCTACTCTCCCACCATAAAAGAGAGAGGGAGAGAAAGATTCAACAGACATTCTTGGGATAAATTGGGTTGATGTTTTATTATACGTATTTAATTTAGAAAATATATTCCTGGAGTTCAGTGCCACTCACCAAAGTAAATAATTATATCACTGGGCTGAGGGGACATTGTTCTGTCATTTGTAAGTCTGCCCTTTCCATGACACAGGGGTTTGCCGGTTTTAGAAAGGCTTATCTGGAATACATTTCTGTTCCTGTGCTTCTCGCCCTCTGTTGCATGTTCTGATTTTTAAGCCAGTTTGCCCTTTCCCCCTTATTTCCTCAAGAATCTTTAGGACCTTAATTGAAAGAATGGAATGAACACTAAGCCCCAGCTGGACAGCCCCTGGTGTTAAGGTCAATCCACCGGCACCTTATCTAATTGCTGACCTCTTCCTCATGGAAAGGGTGGTCGTAGATGATTCTGCAAGTCAGTCACCGCCATAAAATTCCTTTGTCCAAAGCTGTCAACTCACAGAGAGGGAGAAAGAGCAGAGTAGCTTTGTGGAATATTTTTTATGCAACAAATCCATTGATTTCAAAATTGCCTCTTTTTTTACAGTTGACGCAAGCATTTTGTAAAACCTTTTAGAAACCCTGGCAATAGTGCTACAAATACTTCAGGGCATATTAATACATTAAAAAACTGGACATCTTTTTTAGGTGAATATTAAGAAGACAGTTCAAATAAAACATTGAAGTCATAGAGACAAAGTGATTTTAGAATTTAGAGTATTTTGTTATTCTTGGAGTTAGTCTTTGAGATTATAAAAAGAAATGCCAAGGAAAACCATTTCCCTTTAGCAAATAGTGATTAAGAGATTAGACATGCATAGACTTAAATTAGCTGCTTCTCTAGCCAGACAGTAATTAAAGCAATACTGTACATAGTTACAATAGACAGTTAATTTATTAGGTGAAACCTAGTATTAATAACACTGAATCTAATACTTACAAGGAAAAATACCCATCTTCTTATTTTATGTTAATACTCCTAAAAAGATTTAAATAAATCATGAACAATAAACAAATAATATCTAGATAACTTAAAAAGCTAGACAATTGTCTTTATTTTCACTTTATTACTATAGTAAACCTAATCACCCCATAGAGTTACCCTCTCTAAGGATAGTTCTCAAATGCACATTCTAGAATCCAGTTCTTTCAAGTTTAGACTTTGCTTTTCAATGTATATATTTAGATTAATCGACTATGAAATGTAACACAGCTCTTCCCTACAAACTTTGATACCTAAAGAAATTGTATGAAATTGTGTTTTATAACTCCTATCTCCCTGAATGGTGCTTTCCAATTTTCTTAATCTCCGACTCTGAAATCCCTCTCATGCTGCTTATGAAACAGTTACTATCCTGAATGAAAGTGTTTAAAAAATGTAATAAAGTATAGGCCATCTTAATGTACAATTTACATGGATTAGTAGCAACTTGTCCACATGCTTCTTTGCATTTGGATGCATATTATTCTAAAGTGCTTGATGCAGAAGAAGCCTTGACATTTGCTATTTCATGTGTATTGCCAGGACACGACTTGTAAACACTAGCAGAATTTCTGATCCGAATGACAATGCCATTGGGAAAGACTTCCTACTTGACATCTCTACACTTTTATACATAAAAATTATATATACACATACATACAAATTATATGTTCTATAGATATAATATATACACATCTATGCAATTAATTTTTAAAATTGCTCTGTGAAGAACTCTGTTAGGAGAATGAAAAGACAAGCTACAGACTGGGAGAAATATCTGTAAATCACATCTCTCACAAAGGACTGGTACCTAGATTGTGTAAAGAACTCTCAAAACTCAACAGTAAAAAAAAAAAAAATCAAAACAAAAACAATCCAATTAGAAAATGAACAAAAGATATGAAGAGACATTTCACCAAAATAGATATACAGATGGCATGGCAATTAAGCACATGAAAAGATGTTCGACATCACTAGCTATTAGGGAAATTAAAATTAAGTCCATAGTGACATATCACTGTATACTTATTAGAACAGCTACAATAAAAAAAAATAAAAAATAGAATACCAAATGCTGCCGAGGAGCCTGAGAAACTGGATTTCTCATACATTATTGATGGGAATTTAAGGTCATACAGCCACTCCGGGAAATAGTTGGCAGTTCCGTAAAAACACTAAACATATACTTAACATACAAAGCAGTCATTGCTCTTCTGGGCATTTATGTCAGAGAAATCAAAACTTAATGTCCAGATACAATCATCAAAATGGAAAGGCAACACACTGTATGGGAGAGCATAATTGCCAATGATATATCAGATAAGGGGTTAATTTCCAATATATAGAGTGCTCATAGAACTCAACAAAAGGAAGACAAAGAACCCAATTAAAATATGGGCAGAGGAACTAAATAGATACCTCTCCAAACAGGACATACAAATGGCTAAGAGACATATGAAGAAATGCTCAACATCACTAATCATCAGAGAGATGCAAATTAAAACAACTATGAGGTATCACCTCACACCTGTTAGAATGGCTGCCATCAACAAATCATCAAACAACAAGTGTTGGCGAGGGTGTGGAGAAAATGGGACTCTAGTACACTGCTGGTGGGAATGCAGACTGGTGCAGCCACTATGGAAAACAATGTGGTGTTACCTCAAGAAATTAAAAATTGAACTTCCATTTGACCCAGTGATCCCACTTCTAGGAATATACCCTAAGAAGCTTGAAACACCAATCAGAAAAAATATATGTACCCCCATGTTCATAGCAGCATTATTTACAATAGCTAAGATCTGGAAACAGCCCAAATGTCCATCAGTAGATGAATGGATAAAAAAGCCTTGGTACATATACACAATGGAGTACTACGCAGCTGTAAGAAAGAAAGATCTCTTATCCTTTGAGATGACATGGAGGGACCTGGAAAGTATTATCCTAAGCGAAACAAGCCAAACAGAGAAAGACAAGTTTCATATGATCTCACTTATTTGTGGAATATAATGAACATAACAGTCTGAGGAATGGGGTAGTCCCAGGGACGTGGAAGTGGGGTACAGACTGACAATCCCCAGAAGAAGGGGTGGTGGGGGAGAGATACACCACAGATCTTATATGCATGTGTGCATGAACAATGGGCATGGACAACAAAGCTGGGAACAGGGCGGGCAGGGAAGGGGAGGAGGGAATCAGTGAGGGAAAAAGGAGAAACATCTGTAACAAAAACAAATTAATTAATTAATTAAAAAAACAAAACTTAATGTCCACTAGAAAACCTATGAAAGAATGTTCATAGCCACTTTATTTGTAGTAGCCCCAAACTGGAAATAACCAAATGTCCTCTAAAGGTGGGCAGTTAAATTGATGGGTGGTTAAACACTGTGGAACATGCATAAAATGGAATACTACTCAGTAGTAAAAAGGAATGGACTGTTGATACATGTAACAACTGGAATGGATCTTGAGGGCACATACTCAGTGAAACAAGCCAGTCCCCAAATGCTCCATACTATGTGAACCTGTTCATGTAACACTTTCCAAATAACAAAATTATAGAGACAGGCATCAGAGTAGTGGTTGCTGGGGATAGGGGTGATGGGAGAATGGGTGGCAAGTGTGACTATTAAGGGATACATGAGGAAAATCTTTGTGGTGATGGTATAATTATATAGCTTGATTGTCATAATGGTTACACTAATCTACAGATAAGATAAAATGACAGGATCGGTATACACATGTAGCAATGTCAACTTTCTCATGTTGATGTTGTACTGTAGTAATGTAAAACATACCCATTGGAGGAAACTGGGTGAAAGGTACCTGGATTTTTCTGTATTATTGCAACTTCCTGCAAATATATGGTTACTTTGAAATAAAAATATTTTAAAAGCCTCCAAGAGGTATGTAAAATCCATAGATTATGTATTATCATTAACAAGGTGAAAAACATTATTGTTTTCATGAATTTATACCCTGAAATACATGTCAAGAGCCTGGGTTTTTGGTATCAAATAGACTTGAATATCTGCTCTTTCATTTACCAGCCATAGGTCACAGAAAATTACTTATTGTCTCCAAGTCTCAATTTCCTCTCCTGTTAATATGTAATCAAGGGAATAATCCCTACCTTGTAGCAGAATGAATATGTATTACTCTTAGATTTCTGACATCTAAATATACCCCAATAAATGAGACTTGAAATTATTTCCTTTCTTTCAGGCCTTCGTGGAGCTCTGCACTAATTCTTTGTTTTATTGCTGTGTTTAAATTGATATATGTTTATGACTTGACTCCGCAGCTGGATAGGAAACTCCATGAGCTCAAGAACTGGATTACCTTGGATGCCATTAGCACCTAGTAAATTACTATGTAAAGTTAAATTATTAATACATGCTTATAAAATGCACAATCTGCGTTGTACAATGCAATGGTCACTCTTTAGTGTCCCCTGGAACTTAACTTCTCAGCAGCATTTGACAAAGTTGGCCATTTCTCCATTTTAAATCCTGCTATGGACTGAACCGTGTCCCCCCGATTAATTCAAATATTGAAGCTATAACCCCAATGTGATGGTATTTGGAAATGGGGACTTTCAGAGTTTGGTTTAGATGAGGCCACAAGGGTCCCACTCTTGTGATGAGATTAGTGCCTTCATGAGACGAGACACCAGAGAGTTCTCCCTCCATCTCGTTCCACCAGGTGAAGACACTGTAAGAAGAAAGTTATCTGCACCAGAAAGGGAGCTCTCTCCAGCAACCGGCTAGGTGGCACCCGGATCCAGGACTTGCCATTCTCCAGAACCAGGACAACTTCATTTCAGTTTTTTGAGTCACCTAGTCTATGACATTTTTTATGATGCCCAAGTTAACTAATACAGTTATTTTTTTTCTTTCTTATGACATTCTTTTCTCTTTTATCTCACTGGCTAATTTTACCCAGTCTCTCTTGATTTTCCACAAGTCTTTAAATATTAGAACTCCTCTTTGTTCTCTCTTAAGCTCTTTTTTCCTCTCTCTTTCTTTTTAACTCTATACTTCCTTCTTAAATGATCTGGTCATTTGCCCAAGTTCCAGTTGTTATCTCGATGCTAGTAATGTCCACATTGGTATCTCTAGTTTACAGTTGCTTTTGTGCTCCAGACTCAGATATCTAAATTTCCCCTGGGACATCTTGCAGTCACCAATATGTCAAAAACTGAGCATGTATTGGTCAGGCTGCTGGCAGGAAACAGAAGAAATTTTACTAAAAGATGTATTTGTAAAATTGTGGACAAGGTTTAGAGAAAGCAACAAGGGTTGATGCATTACTGTGGGCCTAGTAACAGCAGGAAACTATTAGCACTCCCGGATCTGTCAGGCAAGCAAAGGAAGTGGTTACAGAGAGAGAGAGATAGAGAGAGAGAGAGAGAGAGAGAGAGAGAGAGAGAGAGAGAGAGAGAAATAGAGAGAAAGCAAGAGCCCAGTATGGAGAAGCCTGTCTGAGAAATAGTGGGGCAAAGCTCAACCCAAGAAGAGGCCCAATGGACTAAATATCCAATCCTCACCCTCCTCTCTTCCTTTGATCTCTTTCCTCTGCCCCATTCACTGAACCAATTGGAGTGAGAGGGGAAAATCTCCTCCTGGTGTAGGACATAAAGATCAGCCCTCTGGGGCATAAAGCAGGGTGGTGAAAGGAGGAGATGAGGTCTGTAATAGTCAAAGAAAGCTATCAAATACAGAAAGCAGGCAGCACAAATCGTTCCATCTCTAGTGTTTCTTAGCTCAGCAAGTGTCACCACCCTCCACACAGATCCTGGAGCTAAAAACTTGTGAGTCATTCTTGACTCTTTCTTTCTGCACCTACATCCACGTCAGGTACAAATACAACCCAAATATCGCAAGTTTGATACCACCACTCCCGTTTGAACGTCCTGATGTCCCTCCTGGTCTACTAGAGTGGCCTCCTACACCATCTCCCTCACCCACTTGTTCCTCTCTTTATTTAGTTTTCCACAGGCCATTAATATGGTTGTGGTAGGCAGAACAGTGCCCCACCCCCATGCACACACAAAATACCATGTTCTAATCCTTGGAACCTGTGACTATGTTGATTTAGAAAGCAGAAGGGACTTAGCAGATGTAATTAAGTTAAGGGCCTTGAGATGGGAGATAATGCTGGACCACCTGGTGGACACAGTCTAATCACAAGTCTTTAAAACTGGATCAACTTTTCCTGCTGTAGACAGAGGGAGATGTGACTATGTCTTCTACGAAAGAATGGTCAGAGACATGTAACACCATCAATTTTGCAGATGGAGAAAGGGGATCATTACCCAAGGAATGTAGGTGACTTCTGCAGCTCAAAAAGGCAAGGCAACAGATTCTCTCCTGGAATTTCCAAAAGGAACATAGACATGTTGAGACCTTGAGGTTAGCCGAGTGTGAGCCATGCCAGACTTCTAACCCGCAGAACTGTAAGAAAATTAATTTGTGCTGTTTTACTCCACTGTTTGTGGTAATTTGTTACAGCAGTAATAGCAAACTAATACACTGATGTGAAATCTTAAGGTTGATCCTATCACTCTTGTGCTTTAAACCACACATGCTTGCCATTTAGACAGGGTCTAAAATCCCCCACCTGAATTCCAGAGCCCAGGACTGTCTATTTGTGCCCCGCTCTTCAGCCTCTTTGCACACACTCTCCTCCTCAGTCGGCGTGTCCCAGACATGTCATTCTTCATTCTATTCTTGTACCACGCCACACTGTTTCTTGAATTAAGTTCTTGCACTCACAGCTCCTTTTGGCTGGAAGATTTTACCCGACCCCAACACTCTTTAACTGAGTGTATTAGTTTTTTATTGCCATGTAACAAATAACCACAAACTTAGCAGCATAAAATAATCATTTAACATCTATTATGTCACAGATTCTCGGGGTCAGGACTTCAGTCATGGTTCAGCCAGATACTCTCCTCAGGGTCTTACCAGGATGCCACCCTGGTGTCAAGCAAGCTATAGTCTCATCCGGAGAATAGGGAAGAATATCCTCCCAAAACTACTGAGGCCCAATTCAGTTCCTGGCAGTTGTATAGCAGAGGTCCCTGTGTCCTCGCTAGCTGTGGCTGGGGATCACTCTCAGCAACTCCAGACCACCCCCAGGGCCTTGCTACATGGTTATCTCCTAGAACCTCTCACAGCAAGGAAGCTTGGTTTTTCAGAGCCAGCAGGGGAATCTTTCTTTATTCAGTTAGGACAGTCTTACATGATGTAGCAGAATCACAGGACTGATTATCCCATTACCTTTTCCATATAATTTGGTCAAAGGGGGAGCTATTTCATTATATTTACAGGTGTTTGTCTATACTCAAAGGATGGTGGTGTACATGGTACAGACAGTAGGGGGCAAGAAACTCTGGGGGATCATTTCAGAAATTCTGCCTATCACATAGGGTAATAACTGCATTTGCCTGATGTGAGCTTACTCATAACTTTCTGAGAAAAAAATTCTCACAGTGCCCCTCTCACAGGCTTATTAGATTTCAGAATGTCAGACTGGTCTCACTCAAATCAGAGCTCTTACTCAATATCAAGATTTACTACTAGTTTCTAGAATGCAAGCTATCAAAAGTCACAGACAAATCAGAAGGAGTTCGGAGAGATCTCATGCACCAACCAAGTCTTTCCTTCCTGCCCCAGGTATGTACTCTTTAACCCAGAATATTAAAGGTGGTCTACATGTGAAATGTGCACTTAGGTTATGAAACATATCCATTGTGTACCTTCTCTGGGGAGCCATGCTTCATAGATCCATATAGTGTAGATTTGTTTACCATCAGTGATCCTAAATCCGAGACATCCTTCTAAGAAGATGCCCTAGATAAGGACGCTTATACTAGCAAGTGCCATTGGACTAATTGCCTGGAGGTGTTGTTGTCATGTTTAAAGGAAATTAGAAGATTATAAGGGTCACCTATCTTTTTTTTTTTCTCATTACTGCCTTCACCCACCTCCCAGTCCCCAGCCCCCAGCCTGATATTTGGAGGATAAATAGATCATAGGCTGTGTATTAGTATCCTAGAGCTGCAGTAACAAATTACCACGAACTGAAAGGGTTAAACAATAAAAATGTATTCTCTCAAAATTTTGGAGGCTAGAAGTCCAAAATCAAGGCATCATCAAGGCCACAGTCTCTCTGGAGGCTTTAGTTAGGAGGCATCATTCTTTGCCTGTCAGCTCCTAGTGCCTGAAAGCATTTCTTGACCTGTGGCCACGTCACTCCAATCTCCGTCTCCATGGCCACACATTGCCTCCTTCTCTTTTCCGTGTCTTTGCCTCTTTTGCCTATTTCAAATCTCCCTCTGCATTGCTCTTATAAGGATACTTATTGGATTTAGGGGTCACCCAATAATTCAAATTCATCTCCTTATCTCAATACTTTTATTACATTTGAAAAGACCCTTTTTTTAAATAAGGTGACATTCACAGGTTCTGGGAATTAAGGCATGGATATTTCTTTGGGGGGCGATAATCCAACCTACTACAAGTCAACTGCTTGAATGCCTTTTCTCCCTGGGTTCCCCAATCCATGCTCCTCAGCACCCTGCTCTTCTGCACAGTCACAGTTGTGCAATGTCTGTCTGGGTCCACTAGAGCACAACCTCCCGACAGGTAGGAACCTTGTCTGTCTGGCTCACAACTGTGTTCCCATTGCCCAACCTGATGATCTGCATATATCAGGCATGTAATAAGTCGATTTTTCCACTCCAACCAACTGGATCGTAGGTTTCTCTCCCACTTTGCTGGATAGAAATAGCCTAAGTCATTGGTAATGAAAGTTCTTCCCATTAATTGTGAACTTGTCATCTCTCAAGCTGTCTCACTAAAAAAAGCATTCATATTCTGAATCTAAATGAAGCTATTTCTCTTTTAATGCATTGCTTTAACTTTAGGCCCATCTCATTGTGGAAGAGGGGGGTTGAAATGCGGATGGTGAAACTCAACACCTTTGCTATAGTTCATGGTATGTAAATGTGGCACAAGACACTGTATCTACTTTAACTGGTCAGTTTCATAAGGCTGAGAACATTCCTTTTTACAATACAAATATTTAATCCTTTCCTGTCTGAACTCTGTCTTCCTGCATGCTGTGCCTTACACACTGCAGAATACAGAAGTGGTACTCAGCGAATAACAAATAACAACCACAATGATGATTGTAATGCACACCGTAATATTGTTACTAGAAATATAATTATGTGAACAGACAATTTACAGAAGAGAAGGGACCTCAGAACCCTTGTGTTGTCAATCTGGCCTCTCTCTTAATCAGGGATAATAATAATAAAAGTATCCCCCTCCCCATCTGCAGCCAGCTTGTCAACACAGCAATATTTATAGAATGCTCTATATAACAATGGCATCTCCATGCAGATGGATTAAGATCGAGGAGCAGCTGCAGATGGCTGTTCATTAACTGAAAGAAGAAAATGAATTTGAACAAAGGCACTTATGGAACCCCTAATTTATTAGTACTGTAATAGGGAAGAGCAGCTCTCTGGAATGGTAACTGAGTAAGACCAGTTACAAAGATAATTGTGAAAACAAGACACAAAATCAGTACAATATACTGGGACATTTTATTGCCTGTAAGTTCTGTGGAATTACAAAGTCAATAGATATCAGACTCAACATCTAATCCTTCATATTTATTAATTACATTCAACAAAACGCTTGCCATCAATCTACAGACCGAAACTAGATTAATATTCTGTCACAAAAACCTGCTCAATTTGTCCAGAGAGAGGTTAAGATTTATTTTACATCTCTATTGTATTTAGTACAGAGCATGTACACACACGCACACACACACACACACACACACACACACACACACACATTCTTTCCTCCAAATACTTTCTGACCAAGGTTCTGAGAATGACTTACATTCCAGGACTAGATGAGGTAAGGTATATTAAATGCCCAACAAAATGTCATAGAGGAAAATGTACTACTCCGGTGTTGGTATTTTTTTTCCCTTCCACAACACAGCTGCCACCTGACCAATAAAACTGTTGTCTACATCATAGCAATGATCTCTACTTCTTCAAAAGTGTTCATAAGTATTTAAAATCTGACATTAGTCAGAATTCATGTCAGTGAATTCCAAAGTGGAAGGAATCTGCTCAATCAAAACAAAAATATTAATTAACAGGTAAATGATAAACACATTGTGGTATTTCCAAATAATGCAATAAAAAAAAACTCAACAATAAAAAGAATCAATATGGTGTTTCCTCAAAAAATTAAAAATTGAACTGCCATTTGACCCAGTGATCCCACTTCTAGCCAAAGAAGCCTGAAACACTGATCAGAAAGAATGTATGTACCCCTGTGTTCAAAGCAGCACTATTTACAATTGCTAAGATCTGGAAACAGCTCAAGTATCCATCAATAGATGAGTGGATAAAAAAGCTGTGGTACATATACACAATGGAACACTATGCAGCTATAAGAAAGAAAGGTCTCTTATCCTTTGAGATGACATGGAGGGACCTGGAGAGTATTATGCTAAGCAAAATAAGCCAATCAGAGAAAGACAAATACCACATGATCTCACTTATTTGTGGAATGTAATAAGCAAAAAAAGCTGATGAACAAAATAGACCCAGAGACATAGAAAGAAGTATGGTTCAGACTGAGAAACTTCAGAAGAGGGGGCAAGCGGGAGGGATGAGAAACCAAAGCACTTATCTGCATGTATTCAGAACCAACGGACATAGACAACAATGCTTGGGAGATAGGGAGGAAGGTGTCTGGGAGGAAAAAAGGAGAAGCATCTGTAACAAAAATAAATTAATTAAAATACAATGTACATTAAAAAAAAAAGGAATAGACTACTGATATACAGCAATATGGATGACTCTCAAAATCGTTATGTCAAGTGAAGGAAGAGAGACACAAAGAGTACAGTACATACTGAATGACTCCTTAAATGAAAGTCTAGAAAAGGTAAGTCTATATTGATTGACAATAGACCAGTCGTTGTCTGAGGCCAGGGGTGAGGAAATGCTCTGGGAAGGGGGTGATGAAATGCTTCTCCCTCTTAATTATAGTGGTGGCTCTATTTGGCAAAACTCATTGAAATGTTCACTTAAACTGAGTTTATTCACTACATGTAAATTATAACTTGATAAATTGGTTTTAAAACTCTTTTACTCAAATATGTTTGAGAAATATTACATCCTATATTCTCCTCTCAGAAATTCATAAGTAATTAATTAAGGACTCTAAATTCATTAAAGGCAATCGAATCATTAAAAGATCTGAGAAATCCTATGGTGGAGAACACTGATTAACTGTTGATTCCCACATTCCCTGAATCTCTGTTACTTACAATCCCTCCCATTTAAAAAATTAAGTCCTATTAATATCCTTGGCTTATTAATGCATTAGCTGTGTGATCATGGGTGAGTCGTTTAAATTCTTTGTAGCACAATTTCCTCACCCGAAAAATGAAATAGTGGCCCCTGTCTCACAGGTGTAGTGAGGATGAAATGAGCTAAGGTCTGTAATGTTCTCCGAATTGTGCCAGGGGCAACTTGTTTGTTACTCAATGTGTTTGGAAATGGAGAGCCTTCCTTCAATCATCCACGTAAGCAGAGAAAGGCAAGATGCATATCATTGTCTCACAGGACCTGAGACGGGATGGGGAAAGTGAGTGATGGGTTCTTGATGAAGAAGCCTTTCAGATGATCTATATGTAAAGTGATGCACAATGATGCTCTAAAGAGGAAAACAAACTTGAATCGACTCCCTGGGTCTGAAGTTTACTGACTGTGTAACATGGGAAGTCAAGTGATGTTTCTAGATCTCAGCTTCCCTTCATTAAAAATAAGGTGGTTGTTAGAGGCGGAAAGCAGATTAGTGATTGCCAGGGGCAGAGAAGAGGGGGGGAATGGAAAGTTACTATTCAATGACTACAGGCTTATTTTTAGAGGGTTGATAAAATGATCTCGTCACAGCGATTCTCAACCTTCCTAATGCCGCGACCCTTTAATACAGTTCCTGATGTTGTGGTGACCCCCAACCATAAAATTATTTTTGTTGCTATTTCATAACTGTAATTTTGCTACTGTTATGTCTTAGGCAACCCCTGTGAAAGGGTTGTTAGACCCCCAAAGGGATCACAACCCACAGGTTGAGAATCACTGGATTAGAGAGTGGTGTTGGTCCTACAACATTGTGAAGGTACTAAAAGCTACTGAATTATACACTTTAAAATTGCGAAAATTCCCAGAAGATGACGGCAGACAGGACTGGAGGGAGGGTGAGTGTGCGAGAGAGTGAGCTAGTGTGTGAGAGAGTGTGAGTGGACATAACGGTAGACAACCAAACTCATGCAGTGCACAGACACAAAGCAGAAGGTTCCTGTGCCGTGGACAGAGCAGCCGGCGACCACGGTAAGTGGCCCTTCAGGGAGCTCCTCCCTGCGCCGCGGGGAGATCCCACCATTTTGGAAGATCCCAGGTCTTCCCTGGGAGGAGGCAGTGGGTGCGGCTAGGGCCCAGCAACCTGAACCACCAGCGCACCCGGCACCATCGGACCAGTGGACACTCTTTGTCAACACAGACCAGTGCACAGTAGTGGAGCTCCTAAGGCACTGGTCAAAGAAGTCACAGACAGCCGGGAGCCCAGCACCATCCCCCATAGTAGCAGCCCGATGAGAGCAACAGAAGCTGGGGAGCAGACATCCATCCCCAGGCAACAGAAACACAGATCAGCAGCTGAGACCCATCCCCCAAAACTACAGCAAAAGCTAACAGGAGCTGAGCCCCACGGGGCAGCAGCACTCCCCAGCCACCAGCTGTGGGACCTGGGGCTCCACAGAGGCCTGTGTGGTCCAGCAACCCACAAGAGCAGTGGGAAGCCGGAGCCGCAGAGGGACTGGTGTGATCCAGCTGCCTGCCCACAGGACCTGCAGGGTGTGGGGGCACCAGAGAGGCCTGTGCGACCGAGTAGGGACTGTACAATCCTGTTACCAGCAGGACCTGTGAGGTGCTGAAGCACCAAAGAGGCCTGTGCGACCCAGCAGTCCATAAGATAGGCATAGAGCCGGGTCCCCAAAAGGGCTGTGTGGTACAGTTACCCATGGGACCTACAGGGTGCAGGGGTACCAGAGAGGCCTGTGCAAACCAGCTGCCCACAAGGTAGACATAGAGGATGTGAAAATGGAGGCGGAGTGAATGAAAGCTACACAGACAATCTCACAGGACCAAATGGGAATTACAACTAAAATAAAGACAAATCCTCGGAAAAAAGGCAACAGAAAAGCAGCAGGAGAGGACCATATAACCAGGGACTCTGATAGGATCTGTGGAGGCGCGAGAGGGTGGCAGGTTGGGAGCCCAGGGAAAGCAGCAGTCTTAGCTGTGAGCAGCACCCTTGGGGAATAAAGACCAAGCGTGCTCCACAACGCAGAGAGCTGGGACAGAGTGCTAAAATAGCCACAGCCACTCATCTAGGGGCTACTGCAGAGTGAGGGCAGATTGGGCTCGAACTCTGTGGGGACACCCGGGATTTGGAGGGCACTCAGAGTTTTTGCTGAGTTGTGGCCACAAAAGATAGTGGCCAGTGTGCAACTTCCAAAAGTTGTGGAGAAAAGCAGCAGCCCACCACCTCAGAGATTTAGCCTTTCCCAGGTGATGCAAAGAAATACAAATTGAGGCTCATTAGCAACTAGCATCTACCCCACCCTCTGGAAATCCTCTAATGCAGAACACCAAGACTACATTCCAAGGTACTGAGTAACTGATACTACTAGCCTCCAGGAAAAAGCTAGAGGATAACTGAACCTTTCCTGGGCTTGCAAACTACCCAGGAAAGTAAGACTTGACAGTGGTATTTAACATGGGCCCACCAAGGCTCATCCACACCCAGTAGAGGGAGCCACAAACAGCAGAACACCAACACCCACAGGGAAAATTTGGCAGGCTCCAAAATCCACTGAGATAGCCAAAATGGTGACACAAATCCCAAATGAAAGAACAAGAGAACTCTATTGAAGATGAGATCAATGAAATGCAGCTAAGCAAATAAGCAAATTATCAGAGGTAGAGTTTAGAGCCATGATCTTCAGGAAGCTCAACAGCATGCATAAGGACATTAGCACCATGAGCAAAGATATAGAAACATTGAAAACCAACCAAGTGGAAATGAAGAATGACATAGCAGAAATAAAGAACACTTTGGAAGGACTAACCAGCAGAGTAGAGGAAGCTGAGGACTGGATCAGTAAATTAGAAGACAGGGTAGATAAAATCAACCAATCAGAAAACCAAAAGGAAAAAACAATTAAAAAACAGGAAGATAGCTTAAGAGAATTGTGGGAAAACAGACAACGTAATAACATTCACATCATAGAAGTCTCCAAAGAGGAAGAAAATGTGCAAGGGTTAGAGAAAATATGTAAAGACATAGTGACAGAAAACTTTCCTAACTTGGTGAAGGGAGAAGGCATTCAAGTTCAAGAAGCACAGAGAGCCCCAAGTAAGAAGAACTCAAACAGGCCCACACCAAGACACATAATAATTAAAATGCCAAAAATTAAAGACAAAGAGATAATCCTAAAGGCAGCAAGAGATAAGCAACAAGTCACCTACAAAGAAAACCCCATAAAGCTCTCAGCTGAATTCTCAACAGAAACACTACAGGCAAGAAAGGAGTGGTAGAAAGTAATCGAGGTCATGAAAAACAAGGATCTGAATCCAAGACTACTCTATCCAGCAAGGCTATCATTCAAAATAGAAGGTCAAATAAACAGCTTTCCAGACAGAAAGAGGCTAAAGGAATATATTAACAACAAACCAGCACTGTGAGACATGATAAAAGGACTGCTGTAATTAGTAGAAGAAATAGGAAGAAAAATAGAACCACACTGAACAAAAGTGGCAATAAATAAGTACATATCAATTATCACTTTAAATGTGATTGGTTTGAATGCTCCAATAAAAAGACACAGAGTAGCTGATTGGACAAGAAAGCATGACTCACATATATGTTGTTTACAAGAAACCCACCTCACAACAAAAGATTCACATAAGTTGAAAGTGAAGGGATGGAAAAAAATCTTTCAAGCAAACGGAAAGCAAAAAAAAGTTGGGGTAGCAATACTCATATCTGATAAAGTAGATTTTAAAATGAAGGCCATAACTAGAGAGAAAGAAGGTCACTACATAATATTGAAAGGATCTATCCAACAAAAAGATATAACCTTGGTAAACATATATGCACCCAACATAGGAGCACCAACATATATTAAAAATCTTTTGGAGGATTTAAAAGGAGAAATCAACAGCAAAACAATCATAGCAGGAGACTTTAACACCCTGCTGACATCACTGGATAGATCTTCTAGACAAAAAATTAATAAGGAAACACAGACTCTAAATGAAGTGCTAGATTAAATGGATTTAATAAATATCTACAGAGAATTACACCCCTAAACTGCAGAATTCACATTCTTCTCAAGTGCACATGGGACATTCTCAAAGATAGACCACATGTTAGGGCACAAACTAAGTCTCTACAAGTTCAAAAAAATTGAAATCATATCAAGCATCTTCTCAGATCACAATGGCATGAAACTAGACATCAACTGCAAGAAGAATATGCAAAGACATTTGAAAACAAGGGTTAGAGAAAATATTTAAAGACATAGTGACAGAAAACTTTCCTAACTTGGTGAAGGGAGAAGGCATTCAAGTTCAAGAAGCACAGAGAGGCCCAAATAAGAAGAACCCAAACGGGCCCACACCAAGACACATAGTAATTAAAATGCCAGAAATTAAAGACAAAGAGAGAATCCTAACGGCAGCAAAAGATAAGCAAAGGTTACCTACAAAGGAAACCCCATAAAGCTCTCAGCTGACTTCTCAACAGAAACACTACAGGAGGCTAAATAGCATGTTATTGAACAATGAATGGGTTACCATGGAGATCAAGGAAGAAATTAATACCTTCCTTGAAACCAATGAAAATGAGCACACAACAACCCAAAATCTATGGGATGCAGTGAAAGTAGTTCTGAGAGGGAAGTTCATAGCACTACAGGCCTACCTCAAAAAACAAGAAAAATTTCTAGTAGACTGTCTAACCTCACAACTTAAAGAACTAGAAAGCAAATAAAAAGAAAACCCAAGAGCAAGTAGAGGGAAGGAAATAATAAAGATCAGAGCAGAAATAAATGACATGGAGACCAAAAAACAATTCAAAGGATCAATGAAATAAAGAGCTGGTTCTTTGAAAAGATAAACAAGATCGATGGACCTTTATCTAGACTCACCAAGAAACAAAGAGAGAAAACCCAAATACACAAAATCAGAAATGAAAGAGAAGAAATAATAATTGACACCACAGAAATACAAAGGATCATTAGCAAATGTTATGAACAATTATACGACAACAAATTTGACAATCTAAACAAAATGGACAAATTTCTAGAAACATATAGTCTCCCAAATCTGAATGGAGAAGAGATAGAAAACTTGAACAGACCAATAACAACAGAAGCAACTGAAGATATAATCAAGACTCTTCCAGCAAACAAAAGCCCAGGCCCAGACGGCTTCACAGGGGAATTTTACCAAACATTCAAAGAAGAACAAATACCCTTTCTCCTCAAACTATTTCAAAAAATTAAAGAAGAAGGAAGACTTCCAAACTCATTTTATTAGGCCAGCATAATTCTAATTCCAAAACCATAAAAAGACACTACAAAGAAAGAAAACTACAGACCAATATCCCTGATGAACATAGTTGCCAAAATCCTGAACAAAATACTAGCAAATCGAATCCAGCAATACATCAAAAAAATTATTCACCTGGTCATTAAAAAAAGAAATAGAGGAAGATATAAAAAAGTGGAAGCACATACTTTTTTCATGGAATGGAAGAATTAACATCATTAAAATGTCCATACTACCGAAAGCGATCTATAGATTCAATCCAATCCCCATCAAAATAACAATGACTTCACAGAACTAGAACACATATTCAAAAGTTCATATGGAACCAAAAAAGACCCCAAATACCCACAGCATTCTTGAAAAAGAAGAACAAAGTTGGAGGGATCACATTACCAGATTTCAGGTTATAATACAAAGCCACTGTAATCAAAAGAGCCTGGTACTGGCACAAGAACAGGCAGATAGATCAATGAAACAGAATAGAGAACCCAGAAATGGACCAAAGACAATATGCTCAATTAATATTTGACAAAGGGGGCAAGAGCATACAGTGGAGTAAGGACAGCCTCTTTCGTAAATGGTGTTGGAAAAATTGGACAGCTTCATACAAAAAAATGAAACTAGACCATCAACTTACACCATACACAAGAATAAACTCAAAATGGATAAAAGACTTAAATGTGACTCATGAATCCATAAAAATCCTAGAAGAAACTGTAGGTAACAAAATTTCAGACTTCATACACAGAAGAATTTTCACTGATACATCCCCTAAGGCAACAGAAACAAAGGAGAAAATGAACACATGGGACTACATCAAACTCAAAAGCTTCTGCACAGCAAAAATAAAAAAATAAAAATAAATAACCACCAAAATGGGAAGGCAACCCACTCTATGGGAGAGCATAATTGCCAATGATACATCAGGTAAGGGGTTAATTTCCAATATATATAGAGTGCTTATACAGTTCAGCAAAAGGAAGACAAAGAACCCAATTAAAAAATGGGCAGAGGAACTAAATAGACACCTCTCCAAACAGAGGTGTGTCTCTCTTAGGACATACAAATGGCTTAGAGACATATGAAGAAATGCTCAACATCACTAATCATCAGAGAGATGAAAATTAAACAACAATGAGGTATCACCTCACACCTGTCAGAATGGCCGCCATCAACAAATCATCAAACAACAAGTGTTGGCGAGGGTGTGGGGAAAAGGGGACTCTAGTACACTGCTGGCGGGAATGCAGACTGGTGCAGCCACTATGGAAAACAATGTGGTGTTATCTCAAAAAATTAAAAATTGAACTTCCATTTGACCCACTGATCCCAGTTCTAGGAATATACCCTAACAAACATGAAATACCAATCAGAAAGAATATATGTACCCTCATGTTTATAGCAGCACTATTTACAATAGCTAGGTTCTGGAAACAGGCCAAGTGTCCATCAGTAGATGAATGGATAAAAAAGCCTTGGTACATATACACAATGGAGTACTATGCAGCTGTAAGAAAGAAAGATCTCTTATCCTTTGAGACGACATGGAGGGACCTGGAAAGTATTATCCTAAGCAAAACAAGCCCAGCAGAAAAAGACAAATACCACATGATCTCACTTATTTATGGAATATAATGAGGAATGGGATAGTCCCAGAGACGTGGAAGTAGGGTACAGACTAACAATCCCCAGAAGAACTGGTCGTGGGAGAGATAAACCACAGAACTCATATGCATGTATGCATGAACAATGGACATGGACAACAAAGCTCGGGACTGGGCGGGGAGGGAGGGGGAGGGAGAAATCAGTGGAGGGAAAAGGAGGAACATATGTAACAAAAATAAATTAATTAAAAATTAATTAATTAATTAATTAAAATTGTTAAAGCAGCGAGTTTTCTTTCAATAAAGACTATTAAGTGGTGCCCCACCGGTGTGGCTCAGTGGTTGAGCGTCGACCCATACAACAATAGGTCGCCGGTTGGATTCTCGATCAGGGCATGTGCCCTGGTTGTGGGCTTGATCCCCAGTGGAGGGCATGCAGGAGGCGGCCAATTGATGTTCTCTCTCATCGATGTTTCTATCTCTCTCTCCCTCTCCTTTCCTCTCTCTCTGAAAATCAATAAAGAAAAAAAATTTAAAAAAAATATTAAGTGGTTGTAATACTTAATATTCTAGATCCCTCATAGTTTGTTCATTCATTTATTTATTCAATACATTTTTATTAAGCTTCTATTATATAACACAGTAATGAACAAAAAAGACATGGTCCCTAACCTCCCCAGAATTATATCATTGGAGCTTTTCTTCCTATTGTTGACCCTAGTCTAAGGTATCATGCCTTGTTTTCTTTCAATCATGGTATAATTTAAAAGGCTGGAAAGTATGCTAAGGATTTGATGCTATGACATCAGTTATAATTTGATATTATGTGCAGAAGGAAGAGAGGGAAAAGACTACCAATTATTCAGCCTCAAGTAGCAGTCACTGTGGACTTGACTGGGTTTCTATCCCTAAATTCTCACCAGATTCATGTGAAATTGGTGCTATCATGCACATAATGCCAGATGAACTAAGCCTCAAAGAATTTAAGTAAATCTTATTTGGATTACAGATTTTATAAGTGCTAGTGAGGAATCAAAATACACAAGTCCATGGATTGCATATAATACTACATTTACTCCTATAATATAATTCTTATAAACCTAACATTTATATACAATGTAGAGTACATGTGACATTAAGACTTACAATGTTTGCTGTGAAGTTTGGCCTCACCGTGACAGATGCCAGCAAACAGAGTTAACAAGGTGAAGAAAACTAATTAGAGGCCAAAGTGCTGGTGATGCCTAGAGAAATATATTTTGTGGTATTTAAATATTTAAGATAGTTGTTAATATTTAAAACCATTGTTTAGGATAGTTTTTTTTCATCTAAGGAAGAACATTGTTATAAAATTTCTTGTGCAACTCCTAAAAGACTCTATTAAAATAAAATTTTGTGGTCATCATAGCTTTTAACCAGATACTGACTGGGCACACTATTAAAAAAATGACCTTGACAGGCATGTTCTCATAGTCATTTACAGTTTGCATGCCTGCATCAAGTAACTACTGAAATGCAACTGGCAAGGAAATTAAAGACAGATTGGATAGTAAAAAATATGGAGAGAAGACAAACATGGGCCATTTACTTTGGTTAGTAATTCAGTGACACAAAGCTATCGCTACATTTAAGTTATATTATCATCTGAGGTGTTTGGTGGGTTGAAATATTTCCTTTAATTGGCGTCTCAGTTAATATAAAAGTTAGATTAATCCTTCACAATCCAATAAATTGTTTATTAGCTGGAAAGGAAATTTTCCAAGCAAAGCATGGCCCCTACTATTTTTCAGTTATATCTTATTTTCTTTTTCATTTCTGAGCTACAACTATCATTGTAACATAAAAGAAAAGTCATGATAGAAAACACATTGTTTCTGACTTTAAAATTGGTGCCTCTCCTGTTTTAATGTCAAATAGAATGTTTCTCTAGGTTTACTGAGAGAAATCTGTTATGAAGTTAAGAAAATGTCTTTCTGATCTCATTTGTTAAAAAATTTTCTTGAATGAGTTTTAACTTTTGTCTAATGCATTTTTCTACATCTATTGATATGAGAATACTGAGTTTTCTCTTTTATTCTGTTAAAAATTGTGTACTACATAACCCTGGACAGGTAGCTCAGTTGGTTGGAGCATGGTCCTATGCACTAAAAGGTTGTGTGTTCGATTCCCAGTCAGGGCACATACCTGGGTTGTGGATTTGATCCCTAGTTGGGGCACATGCATGAGGCAACAAATCAATATTTCTCTCTTACATCAATGTTTCTCTCTCTCCCTTCTTCTCTCTCTAAAATAAATAAAAACATATACTTGAGTGAGGGGAAAAAAAACCAACAACATGTGTATTACATAATATACTTTTGGAAATCAAACCATCCTCACATTCCTGGGATAATGCTGGCCCTCACCCATAAAGCCTTACTTCCTGCCAGTTTCCCCAATGGCCTCAATCAACAGGCTAGTCCTATTTGAACTTCTTTCAGTTCCTGGAATAAATTTATTTTCACACATCATATATGATGTTTCTTATCCCTGGCACAGCCTTCTGGGCTTGTCTCTCCCCCAACACACCAACTTTATTAAAGTATTGTCTATTACCTTAAGCTTAAACAAGCTTTTGAGGGGAAATATATCTTGATACCTTCCACTCCTCAACCCCTCACCACAGCACCCACTATTTGTTCTTTAATATCACTTATATTAAGTTGTAATTATCTGTTTAATTTTTTTTCTTTCTAAATATACTGTACACTTCATGGAGAAAATACTAGGTATTTTTCAGTAAAGTTTCCCCTATACCCCACAGAGGGAGAGAGAGGGAGGGAAAGGGAGAGAGAGAGAGAGAGAGAGAGAGAGAGAGAGAGAGAGAGAGAGATCAGCGTAACAGCAAGGAGAGAGTGGGGGAAGGGGGATGGAGAGAATCTTCAAATTACATTTCTGAGGTGATGCTAAACATGAAAAAGTTTATGATTTTTAAATTAGTATCAGAATTGTCTGATTTTATTCAAAATATGCTATGCATGGGGGCAAAAGTAGGTTAACAGTTGTTTATATGGAAAAACACATGCAGGTTATGATTATTACAATAACTTTATGAATTTAAAGGAATGTCACAATGGCACAGTAAACCTACTTTTGCCCACCCCAGTATCTAGAAAATCTGTTTTGTGAGCTTATTGGCCATCAAAAGAAGCAACACGATGGAGACTGAAGGAAAGGCATTTCCATGAAGCATTTCCTTTCAGTAAAAACAAAGCTGTATCTTTTTTTTTTTAATCCCATATGAAGAATTACAAGGCATTGATTCATGTTTGAGATCTTGAAAACTATTATTTTGTTATATAATCCCAGCAGTTGAGATATAAAGACACTGCAATTTCAGTAATTCTGGTGTTAAAATGCCAGTATCTCAGACATTGTCACAGAAGGTCCAGAGCAACAACAGGATGAAAGGACAAAATCTTAGAAGAGAAAAGAAGAGGACAATTATATCTAGGACAACCCTAGTGAGAATCAAGGGTGTTGGAAGTAAGCAAAAGATAGAGATGAGCCTGCTTCTTAACCATTTCTAGATTAATAAAATTATATTTCAGTGCCAACAGCATTTAGATTTCCTTTCCTTTTCCACTCCATTCTCACTGATGACTCTTGATCTATACTCTCATCAGTTTATGCCTGTATTCTAGCCTTTAATCTCTTCCTGTTTCCATCTATTGCGTCCTAGTAATATTGTGATGCATGTCTTTCTTCCCACTTCATCTAGGGACATTTATGTGTCTCCCCTGTAAGTCCAAACAGTCTTGGAGGTTTGTCCATGATGTAACAGGAAGAACATAAAATATTGTGGTAAAAATAATAAATATATATATATATATATATAAAATTTAAGTTGAAGCCACTTCATTGCTTCAACTCTAGGTGTCTTTCTTGCCAAGAAAAGGTGGGAGTGGGAACTGTCACATTCTTGCAGTCCCATCTTCCTTCTCATCACATTTGGGTCCAGTCTTCTTACATAGGTTTCTAAATTCCAGATTAATCTCCCTGATTTTTTTGTCCATCTCTGTGTCTTCTACTGTTGTCATCAACTTGATTGCCAATATCCTGACCAAATACCGAATTTGCCTGCCAGTGAACACAGTTTCAAATGTTCTCGGTCTTCTTATTCATCTCTGCCACAGAAATTGTCTTGACCTTGTTGCTTTTCTAAACACCTTAATGTGTTTCAGAAATCAGGAAGGTCTTATTATTTGTTAAGTAAATAAATAAAAACCAACATTTTTGGCAGAATTTTATGGTTTTATTAACACAAATACAATGAGCACACAATCTGTCTATTCACTTTCTTTGCCGTGCAGCCTGGCATTGGGTTTGGTGACTTTGATGGCAGCTGGGCTGCTGTCTCCACAGTGTTTTGCTTGCGGTTCCTTGAGGAGACTGGTGAGCAGTCTCAGCACAGTGAGATCTGTTGCACATCAGCAGCTCCCTGACGCTGTGCACCAGGAACTTCCAAATCCCCTGGGCAGCGTGTGCTTGGTGTTCTTGTTGCTCCCATCACCAATATTTCTGCCATTTTCACTCAATTTTGACATATTGGTCTGACTGGTGATGGAAAAACTTCTTGCTTCTCTTTTTTACAGTCTTGGGCTTCACAAGGGGTCTGAAGGCAGCCCTGATGCTGAGTAGGAGATGGCTGTCACCTCAGTAGGCAGGACCAAGGAAGAACAATGAAAGCCACAATTGAAAGAGTGTGACACACTCTTTTCCTGCTCTGTGCATGCTGATTCAGAGTTAACCTACTTGCTGCTGACTCCTACTCTCCCGGCTGGTTCTGCTTCAGACCTTGACCCACATCTACATCCCAACCACCATGCCTTTTCTTCAGTTCCCATCCATCTGCAACCTTCATACCTTCCTGGTGCAAAAAAGATTGGCTTTCATTATTTTGTTCCCTATTCTCTTAAGAATTCACAAAATTCAACTGCTTAACACATTGGCTCTCAAATCATGCTTATCTCTCACTGGCACCCAGGCGTTCCACTGCAAACTACAAATAATGGGACTCTTGTCCTATTACACAGAAAAATTAGATGAATGAATTCAATTTTCTCATTGCAATGCCCTTCTGGATTTCTGTTAGTCATAGCACACAATGAAAGCCTAGACATTCAATAGACCAGTGACTAAATATTCATTAATTTAACTTTGCCAGTATTTGTGGTTGGGATTTATATGGACTTAAAAGCAGGCTCCTAACGAGTAAAGGGTTTGAGGATTTTTATGACCAGACTGTGATTATTTAATAATTTGGGAATATGGTATAATAATAAAATAAAATGTCAAATAACTATCTACTCTCCATATATATTTATATTCTACATATATGGTATACATAGTATACTACTATATATAATATATACTTATATATTAATATATAATAATCCTCAGCTGTGTCTCAGCTGAAACAAAGACAAGCCACAGCCCCAAATTTCAGTTTTTAGCATTGTATCAATTACTGTTTTCCGTCATGAATATATGCAAATAAATACATCCATATACACACATACACAGAAGTATTGCAGTGTGATACCGTCTGCTGGTGAACATTTATAACTCCAATATATTTTACTTTATAAATGAGAGCAATACTATTTTCTACATCTCTCCAATCTTTTTTCCTTTTACCTCTTTTTGCTTTTTAGTTTTTGAAACATAAAGTCTGTATGCTTTTGATTAAAATAAAAAGTCTCTTTCTGTTAATAATCAGAATTAATTTCAGACAAGGCTAAGAGTATAGTTCCTTTGGAAATATGCCTAGGAGACCCCATGAGTGTCTGTAACACTTAAACCTTCACTAAATATCCTATGATATATTTATCAAATAACATATCTGTTTATATCAAGCTTTACAATAACTCACTCTCATGCATTAGGCAGACATATGGATTGTTTAATGACATTGGCATGTCTTCTGTCTCCAGAGCTGTTTCCTGCCATGGCATCACACACTATAAAGAAATCATAGATGCATTTTTTTGTATCTCATTTTTTTTTTTTTTTTGAGCAAGGAATGAATTTTAGAATAACTGCTTGGCTCTGCTACATGGTCTAAAAATGACTGATAAAGCTTTTAAAAAAAAAAAAAAACATAGGTTAAAAAAATAATTCTAAGACACTGATATACAAAGATCCCTGAATTCGTTTTGGAAATGTTGTAACCCTGGTAATATATTCTGGTGATCTAGGTGACCGTCACTATTCAGTTTGATGCTTTTCTAAACCAATATTCTGGGGAGATGTTTATAACTGTTTTCCTTAATCCCCAGCTGAACTGATAAAGGTGATTTTCTGAAATCAGGAGGAAAGAAACATTCCAAGTAATCACTAGTGATAACATTTGCTGGATAAACTTCAGATATCTAAAAATAGAAGGACATCGGTTCCTAGTTCTACAAAGAGAACTGATGTCAGCAGCATCAGGATGTGCAACTTAGACAGAGTGAAAACACCCCATGGGGTCATATAACTCACCAGAGTCATTTTGAAGTTCTGTATGTAAATTGTATAAAACTCCCAACAATATAATCCTCAGGATATGGGGATGATTGGCAGGCTGCAAAGCTTTTTCTTTAGACTCAAACAGTTCTTTGATACAAACAATATTTTTCATTTCAAAGGTAATTGTTGGTAGCCAATAGGCACTGATGGTCCCATGTGGGTAGCACAATAAGTACATTGCCTTTCAAAAAACAGTATTGCTTTTCATGTGATAGAGACCATTTGTGCAATTGAAAACCCATTCAGAAAGCACACTGATAGACAGACCCGTTAAAATTCCAAGATGTAAATGTATTGAAGTGCACTATTAGGCTTTCACACAAAAGATCCTTGGAAAATAATTTAATATATATATTCAGCCATCATTGTATTTACTCTTTTGGCAATAATTCATTTTTCCTTATTTTCCACTGCACTTAGCGAAAATCCTCAGCTGTGTCTCAGCTGAAACAAAGGCAAGCCACAGCCCCAAATTTCAGTTTTTAGCATTGTATCAATTACCGTTTTCCACTGTCCCATTTTTGTTTCTTACCAGAAATTTGTAAATAACCCACAGAACACAGAGATGATAAATGATTGAATAGCCTATCCCTAGCCAGAAATGTCCAGGAAAGTACATTTTCTAATAAGTCTTGTAAATTGTCTTTTTTTTTTTTTTTAATCTCCCAGAGTGAGTTTATTTTACAACAAATAGGAAATGGTTTTTGTCTTTTCATTTTATTTCTACTAATCCTTTTCAGAAAGAAAGCAGGCCAGTAAGAGAGATCTTTGGGTTGTTCAATATTTGTACTTATTGACAGAGCCAAAGAAAACATGTAACAAAATGAACTATTAAAAAGCATAAAGCCAAGAATAAAGTTTGCTGCATTACCATTCAAAAGATTAACCATAATCTTATTAAGACATAAAAGTAGAGTTTTCAAAGAAACCCCCACTCAAAGTTCTGAATGATCCATTGTCTGAAAGAAAATCAATCTCTACATAACATCAAAAATAATCTTTTACAAATCTCTACATACTATTCATAACTAGGCAATAAAAATAATAAAAGTTCAGTGATTATCTTGAGCCATTATTAAATCACTTCCTATAAAATGAAAAACTTATTTAACTGTGTCTTTGTACCTGGGAAAGATTTGGTCATAATAAAATAAGTGGGACTGTCTGGCCAGTGTGGCTCAGTGGTTGAGCATCGACCCATGCACCAAGAGGTCGCCGGTTCGATTCCCGGTTGGGACACGTGCCCAGGTTTGGGCCCGATTCCCAGTGGAGGACATGCAGGAGGCAGCCAGTCGATGTTCTCTCTCATTGATGTTTCTCTCCTTCTCTTCCTCTCCCTTCCTCTCTCTAAAATCAATAAAGAAAAAAAAAAACACAAAAAAAAACAAAAAACAAGTGGGACTAAAGAAGCACAGTTCATTTTTATCTCTTCATTGAGTCACTGTGTGACCTTCAAACAGTTGCTTAATCTCTCTGTTTCATTTTTACCTTGTGTGAAAATGAGAGTTCACTTAAACTACAAAATCAGCAAAGATGCCAGAAGGACTGAAGGCATCATTTTCCTAAAAGTGCATACAGCTACTGAGAAACATATATCTGTGCACTAAAATTAAAAATCTATATTTCAAAATGAATGCTCTTACTATGGTGTGTGCTAGAAAAGCTGCATGCTCACTAAAACAAATGTAGATTTCAAGTGCTATTTTTCTAATAAATGTCTTCAGGCTTTTTCAGTTTTCCCAGCATAACTTTATCTAATCTAGGGTCTCGTGGGCTATATCTACTGTACCCATGTTATCATCATCATCAAATAGTCTTCTAGATACTTTGGCTAAACTCCAGAATGCTTGTTAATGACAACACAATAATAATGCCTTATTTATGGATACCACTTTGCACTTGACAGTCTAATGTACATAATGCTCTCTTGGTTAGTACATGATTGTTTTAAGGGTGATTGTACACTTACTATGACTCTAGTCCTTCTGAGCTAGGGAGTTGGTGGCATTTGTCATCCAGAAATGGAAAGTTTCTGGGATTTTTGCCACGTAAGCCAGACCATATGATTCACCAGTATAATTGTCTTCATTGGATATAATAACACGAGTTTGGCTATAGCAAGGAGTATGAAAGCCAGTGCCTACAGGTCAAGATACTAGAATAAATGAAGTGAAACTGGTGTTGAGACAATAAGGTCAGAGGACCTTGTCGATCTGGCAACTTGGTTCTGATTGTTGCCATGAGTCCATTCAAGCCCATTATCAAGCTCTGCAAAAATGTTAACATCAATACTATACATACATGTAAAATATCCCAATTTTAAAACATAGTACTCCAAGTATTTTAAGAACTGTGAGAGAGAGCTCTGTGCTATAGGAAGTCTCACATTATCAAAAAGTTCATTATAAAAAACAGTGCTTTAATAGAAAGTGGAGAGCAAATGCTTGAGGGTTTTAGACACTTTAACACAAGTCTTTATCCTGTATAAATTTTCCAATAGTGGTGGTTTTTATCATTATGTAAGTGTAGACCTATAATAACTAAACATCACGGAGTGTTGACTTCATATGGATTTTTGCTCAAGAGCAACATTTTTTTACCACCATAAGCACCATCGCTGATATAGCTCTTCTTACATTTCCATCACTTTCCTCATCACTGTTAAGATAAACAAACCATAAAGTCACTCATACAAAAGAGATGGGTTATAAACACCACTGCATTGTACATGGGTTGCTTCTGATTTCCACCTCATTAAAACCTGAGACACACACACTGTACTCAGATATGCACAAAAAAGTGGTATTTTTATTTTTCTATAACTATCTTCATCTCACTCTGAGACATCCATTGCTGCTGATGGCAGAAAAAAAAAAAATACTTCAAAACTTGCTGCTTACAATATCTTAGGCCCTTCTAGTGTCAAGTCATTTACTTTTGGTTTGAATAGCTCATTTCAGAAATGATGAAGGCAACTCAAAGTTCAATTCCTATCCAATCTGCCTCTTTCCTCACGCTCCCCAGGGCAGCTTCTGGTTGCAAGGGTTACTTTTCTCTCCTGCTGGCCGGCAGAGGGGGCCCAGGGTCCTCACACTCTTCTGGATCTCCACTGACCACCTGTGGGTGTCCAGCTCTGATGTCCAGTAATGAAGAGCTGACTTAATTGATCATTGGCATATATAAAGCCAAATAAACAGATATGGGGAGTGAGTGAGTCATCACTCTCTGCTGATCTGGCCCTTATTCTACTTATTATTATTATTATTATTATTGTGATAAAATACACATGAAAAGCTTATCATTTAAATTGTAAATTAAGTAGCATTAAGTTCATTGACAATGTTCTGCAGTGATCAGCACTCTCTAGTTCCAGAAGGTTGTTTTGTTATCCCAAATGGAAACTACGTACTCAGTAAACAGTCTTTCTCCATTCTTTCTTCCCCCCAGCCCCTGTCAACCACCAATATATGTTCTGTCTCTGTGAATTTGTCTATTCTGGATAGTTCATATAAATGGTATCATATAATAAGTAGCTTTTTTATACCAAATTTATTATAATTGTCATATATAGAATATAATTTTTAAAAGGGATTTAATATGCTTAAAGAAATAAAATAGGCAATCAAAACTATGAGCTGATAACAGAGAGATGAAACCACAAAATTTTATCAGATCCCTCCCCTTTTCTGATCTAGAATGGGTTTATTTTTTATCTCTGTTCAAAGTTCAATCTCATCATGGGAAACTATTTTTTCTTCAGCATCACTTAAAAAAAAATCAAAATATTCAAATATATACAAAACTGAGAGAATAATATACCAAATATCTATTTACCCATCAACAATATTCAGCAGTGGTTAACTCACAGACACTCTTGTTTGCTCATAGCCCCTTCCCCAAACACTCCCCCACTATCTATTTTGAAGTAAATCCCAGACATCGTTATATTTAATCTGTAAACATTTCTCAATTTTATCTCTAGAAGATATTCTTTAGAAATGTATAATCACAATACCATTATCACCTTTAAAAATGATTCCTATCTTTTTTTCAATTTTCTCATAATGTTATTTCACAATTTGTTTTCATTAGGATTCAAATGTACATTGCAGTTGTTTTTATGTCCCTTAAGTCTGTTTTAATCTATAGATTGCACCTTCATCTTCTTTTTCCTTTCCTCATATTCTGTTTGTTGAAGCAACTAGGCCATTTCTCTTCCAAGTGTACTACAAACTGGATTTTATTGACTGCCTCTCTGTGGTGTCATTTAATCTGCTCCTCTATCTTCTGTATAAGCTGTAAATTGGTAGTTAGATCTAAAGGCTTGATTCAAGGTTTTGCTGTTTTTATTTTTTACTTTTGGCAATGGTTTTAGGAGTAAAGCACACTTCCATCAAGAGACATATAATGTCTTTCTTTTTTGCTGTTAACAATTCATAATTACTGCCTCGGTCCATTATTTCCAGAGTAGCAGAAATAGTAATATTCAATTCTATCATTCTTTCTTTACTCATTTGCTAAAATGTAACCATAAAGAGAACTTTCTCTTATCAACATTTAATGGCCCTGAGGCATAATTCAGAAAGAGAAAACAGGATAAAAATTTTACTCTAATACTTTATTGACCAGTTTTCAAAACAATGCATTGGGTCCTTAGCATTCTCCAAATGTGTCCAATGACACCATAATTTTTTAAATTAGTATTATTATTAACTCATAGATTTAAACAGATTTGATATATTTTAATTTACTACATTTGTTTTACTTTCAATTATCAAATTGTCCTAACTTTAGCCAGTGGAGGTTTCATGGAGTTGACTCGTGAATCTTTTTGATATTCCCTTGTAATCCTTTAAATCATACTTGCTTCTTAGTAAAAACACAACACTTTTTAAGAAGTTTTTGAAGTAGTTTTCCTGATTTTTATCTGTCCTGTCTGAGGCTCACACGTGTGAAGGCACCCAGGCTAATAGTTGTTAAATGCCATGATAATTCCCAGAAAAAAGAATAAAAGAACCACCCACTGACAGAAACACAAGAAAATAATTAATAATTGTTGTTTTAAGACACTAAATTTGATTTCTTAAAATAAAGTGATATATAATCGTCAATATATTATACTCACTTAACTCCGTACTTTTTTTTTTTTTTTTACTAGTACCACTTCATAGCATTACCTAGAGATATTCAACATTCATATAAAGCTACACAGTACTTCATTGTATGGACATATTGTGTGGCCTTTTGTGTATGACTCATTTCACTTAGCATAATGCTTTCAAAGTTCATTCCTTTTTAATGGTTGAATGATATTCTATTTATGAATATATCATTTTTGTTCATCTATTTACCTCTTAATAGAAATTTGGGTTGTTTCTACCTTTTGGCTACTGTGAATAGAGCTGCTATAAATAATTGTGCCAAAATTTCTATTTGAATACCTATTTAAATACTTTGGGGCCTATACCCAGGAATGGAATTGATGAGTCACACGAAGAAGATGTGATTACTTACTTCCACTCTTGCTGGCATGAATATCCACTCATTATCAGCTTACCCCTAATTAATGATGTCCACCTCGTAGCTTCCTCTCTGAGGACACTTTGCTCTCCTTACAGAGAGAGAACCTGTAGCAGGCCTATAAGCTTGCAGCTCTCAGCCTTCTGTATGGGGAGAGGCACCAAAGATATCTCTGAATATTTGATGTACCACGTGTAGGTATAAGAAACCAAGAGGACACTCAGAGGCTCATTCCTCATCTTCTATTTGTGCAATTTTGCCACTCTTGTGTTTGTTGGATGTGCTGGGAAAATAAAATATCCTCTTGAATGTTTTCATCCACACCTTCCATCTCTTTGAGGATTCTAAGAGGTATTTTTTCTTACCTAATTTCTCCACCTCTGTCCCCATGATTCCTACACACACAACCTGCCTGGATGTTCCTACTCTTCTCACCGGATAGGTTGTTTCTACTGAAGAGGACAGGACATGTCTCAGACTTCTTACCTCTCCTGTTCTCTCTTTTTCTCCTTCCATAACCGGAAGCACTTTCACTTCTCAGCTAGCAGGGACTTCCATTACATCACATCTTATTTTTTCACCAAGTATCAGTTATTTTCTTGGTGTCAAAATGGCAACTGGGCTGCAGGGCAATATGGTTTAGGGGGAAATAAAAACATCTGAGTTAAACATTTTTTAATATTAAATTATTCCCTTTTCATTGTCTAATAGAAGTCTATATAATACAAATTATATTCCTTAATCAATGGGTTATTTTGCATTCACTTTTTTTAACTCATCTTTATTGTTGAATGTACTACAGATGCCCCCCTTCTTTTCCCCATTAACACCCTCCTCCCCAATCCCAGGCCCCTCCAGCCTTCCCCACACTATTGTCGGTGTCCATTGGTTATGCCTATATGCATAGAAATTCTTGTACTATACGAAACATTGCATACGTTTTAAACATTTCTGGGAAAATGAAGCTCTTCGGGAAATTTCCACCAGCTCCACGTGTCCCGACTCATTTTCTCCAAGTTGTTTATTCTTCCAATGGCTTATTCTTTCTCACTCTTTCAGTGTGCTGTCAGCGACTTTAACTGCTACCGTCCATCTGCCATGGAAGCCTGCGGCCCCAACGCCGTGTTTTACCTCCTGTCTTGTCCAAGGTTTGCAACCACAGGCCTGTCCTGCAGTAACTCTCTTAACCTGGCCTGGATTCCAAACCCACTTGTATTACTTTGTTTGGAAGGTAGATAAAATGACACCCAAAAAAAAGGGTTGTGTCAAGGGAGTAGGGAGCTTCTAGAAGAAATGAACTGTTAGCAACATCAAAAGTTGAAGAGAGGTCAGATAAAATGAGAAAAAAAATGTGTCTTAATGACCTTAAAGAGAAAATTTCAGCAGAGCCATAGAGCTAGAAGTCCTAGATAAATAGCCAATACTTCCAAAATTTTTGTGTTACCCTCCACTTCTTCGTAGTGCTCATGACAGTTGTAATTCATTTTGTAAATAAATGGTTTTATGTTGATTTTCCTCAAAGACTATAAAGCCCCCTGAGTGTAAAGACTATGATTTGTATAATATTTGTATACCCTCTATCTTTAGGACTAAACATAATTTTGGCACAGAAAAAGTGCTGAATACATAACTGTGGAATGAGTACAAATTAATGAAAAAGTTAAAGACACGCATCTTTTAGGTATTGAAGTTGCCAGTGGAAATTTCAGGAGACGTCTCCTTTAGTCCCAGCCCCATATTAATAGCTGTGTAAACTTGGACACGCCACTGAATTCCTTCTAATTAGGTGATTGATTTGCTGGAGATCTTTCCATTATTGGTGACTTTTCACCTAATTCAGGCTTATTTTTCATTTCTGAATGGAAAGTTTTGAGTTTATCTTCTTTATAGCCACACATTTTATTCCCAGCTGTAGGTAATTTATAGCCTGAGTGTAGCTTGCTAGAATGAGGATATTGAGCAACTATCATATTTACCTTAACTTTTTGTCTCATTATCTGGTTCTGGGGATTCTAGCTTTCTTCATTTCTGTCTCAATTTTAGATGCCCAGACTTGTTTTTTATTTGGTTTTCACTTGTTGTTTTTTTTCCTTCGTGGCAGGAGAAAAAATAGAAAATACTTTGGTCAGCAGTGTGACTCTTTCCTGGCGATCTTTTTCCAGGAGGGAATATTTTCCTCTGGGAGCCACACTACCATTTTTTATTTCCAAATTAAATTCATATTTATACCTTATTAAGAGCTCATTTGCACTAAATGGCTCTTTGTTGAACCTCTGTTTGTATTTGCCTGTGTGTATGTGAGAATTTATGGCTGGATTTATGCCACAGTTTCCTTAAAGGGTGAGCCCACTTTCCATTTGGAATCCTTTAACCAACATCTAAACTAAACACAGCAATAAAAATTTTAAAAACACCGTTGTGCTTTAGATATTCAATTTTATTTCAGAGAGAGATGCTTTGTTACGGTTAAGGAGGGAGACAAATCCTTCTTGATTATACCAAAGCATTCATTCTGTGCTATTGTCTCCATGGTTTCTTAGCTACTAAAGGAATGTAATATCAAATAGGAACCATGCTCAAAAAGCTTTAGAATAAGTGTAATATGCAATCCAGTTCTCTAGTCTCCAATATTATGATACAGACGAAATCAGGCTCTGAGAGGACTCAATGGGAGATTTCAATTCTTATGAGAAAATCAGGCAATTAGGGGAAAAGTGTGGTTTAAGGGAAAAGAAACCTTGAGCCATGTTAAATTAATTATGTGAGTTAAATCAAAGAAATTTGAGTTGAAATCATTTTTACAACTTCAGTCCTCTATTCTTCGACAGAGTTAGAAGGTTGTACGTGGGAGATGTGGGAACGATCATAAAGGAAGGGGTTTTTCAAGGGAAGAAGCAGTCAGTGTGTCCTTGTAGCCCCATAACTCTCGATTCTTTTAGATTTCCCTGCTGTAGAGCATTATTTTCCTTTGTAAAAATGCCCTAAATTCTTGCCAATAACAAGCACCTATATTTCATAGTCTATTGAATCAAGGCTGATATATGGTAATTTACAGAAGATGCATTGAGGCCATTCCCCAAAAGGGATGCTATCATTTCATGCAAAAGTGACTCAAGAGTAAAATGAACTCTCAGAAATGTTATTCTTTCACTGGCCAACTCCTGTCATCCTATAGGCAGGCCCTAAAGTTGATGGGCTATGAGGTGGGAGGTTGCTATTGTAGCTATGTTTCTAAGTCTAGGGAGTTCCTGCTCTTATTTTAAATAGTAAGAGGATGTCGTAGCATTTAAAGTTTTTCACTGGGAATTTTGCCTGCATCGAAGAATTCAAGATACCACTTGTATTGAAATAAAACTGCTACCAGAGGGAACTCCTCCACCTCAGATTTTTATTCATGAGGTATTAAGAATTCCCCTAGTTTTCTAAAATACAGTGATGGATGCATTTTGGCAAAGTGAAAATTGAATATAAAATGTTATGATGAATTATAAATACAGATATATTTCATTCTCTCATCTCAATACTTTGCATTAAATATGAGTGTTGTATTTCTTTCAAGTGACTGAGTTAATTTTATCTGAGAAAATAATAAAATGATCATTCATTTCAGAAAGGCCTTTGGAAAAGTTTACACTCATTCCCTTTTTATTTTTACATACATATATAACCCACTCTTGAAGAACCAGGAAAATGCTTTACACATTTCATGAACTCCATCAAGTGGAAAAGAACTCAAAGCAAATATTGACATAGAGTAGTGACTTACCATATTATTGAGCAGGGAGAAATTTAAATTAGCTTCTTGAAGGATAGATCAACAAAACCCAATGGTAAGTGAAGTCTGCACTGATCTTTGAGAAAGCTTGAACTCCAGAGTAGACTTTGGAAATTTTAATGAGACTGAAATGGAAAACGGGATGAGAAGTAGTTTACAAATCACCCAAGGTTATTTTAAAGATGTGTGTGTGTGTGTGTGTGTGTGTGTACAGATGAAAGGAATGTAGGAGGAACAGGAGAAACCAGAATATCTATCAATTATAATTTAATTGCAATAAGTCAATGTAATAAAAGATAATGAAATAAAATAGTCCTAATAAAATAAAATATAATGATACAAATGTAATAAAGCTGCAAACATCATCACATCAATACAAGATGCTTAGAAAAGAGAGTCAGAAAACTTGTCCTGCCTTCCTATCACCGACATCTAGATGTGTATGTGTTTTCCATGCAGAAGGGTTTTGGGGTGCTATGAAGGTGAGAGTCACCAAGATTTCACATTTCCCTGCAGCAAACAGAACAGCATATCAGACTACAGAATAGTGTGTCACTCATGACTGGAAAGGGAATTTATTGTCACTTGTCATGAAAATCTCTTCTTGTATACAAACAGAAGATAAATGATTGAAAAACACATTTTAGTAAAAAATCACTGGATCAAATTCATCATGCATTGAACAATATTTACCTAGCTATATTCCAGGAAGTCTTTAAGAAGTTGATTCAATATTAAATAAAATTTAAAAGTACATAGGGACAAGCAGTAATTAATGTTAAAATAAGCAATTAAAATAAATAAAATTAAGATTTAGATTCATACTCAAAACACATACTATAAGGAAAGAATCACAGATTTTTGCCCTGAGGTTTCTAGTTAATAATACAAAGTGAAAATTGGAGCAAATACGATCATTCAAAATGTTTCCCTTAGGGGAAGGGAAGCCCAAATATTCTCAGTACTCAGTCCAGGGAAAAGTTTCTCTCAAGACTTAATAAAGTACACTCTGTGAAATGTAATAAACACAGTCTTCAACACTACCTTCACATGCAACAGTTCTAGTCTCGGAGGGCAATTTGGAGACCATGTTGGCACGATCCCAGAAGTGTCTCTTGTATTTGTGAATATTCTACTTAAGATATCCTCACTGAGTGGTTTTTGTTTGTGTGAAAAGGATTTTGAATTTACAGAGATGTATACAGATTAATAGTAGTATAACAAACATCTGTGTAACAAACTCTTAGCTTAGTTACATCTTAATATTTTGCTATAATGTGCATTATATTCTTTCAAAATGCCAAAGACATTATAGATATAGTTGAAGTCTCCCCACCCACCATAATCCCTCCCAAGTGTCAGTGACCACCATCTTTCTCCAGAAGTAGCCATTGTTACGATTTTAACTTTTTAAAGAAAAGTATTTATGTGTTGAATTTTAAATATACATTAAAGAAATGTATAAATATTAAATGTACAGCTCAATAAATGTACAGTTCAATCATTTTTTACAAAATGAAGAGGCTCACGCAAACACTATCCAATTTAGAAAACAGAACATTATTAGCTCCCAAGGAGCCCTTCCCATCCAAACTTGTACCTGTTAATAACCACTACCCCCTACTCTTCTCCTTGAAAAGTGACCTGTTTTCTGCCACCATACATAAGTTTTTCCTGTTTTTGAAATTGATATATTTGAAGTCAAACTGTGTTTGCTTTCTTTTGCTCAAAATGATGCTTTTGAAATGTATCACATGTGGCAGTTTGCTGTAATTGTTCATTTTCATTGCTGTATAGTATTCCATCATTTCAATATACTGGGATTGGTTTAATCACCCTATGGTTGATGCCCTTTGTATTGTACCTGGTTTCCAAATATTGATAATGCTGCTGTTAGCATTCTTCTCCATAGATTTTTGTTGGTTGTATATCCAAAAAGGAAATTATGGAATTAATGGGTAATGCCAAGCAGTTTCCAACCGATTTTAACAATTACACATCTACTAGCAGTGTATGAGAGTTGCCATTGCTCTGCATTCTTGCCAATAATTGGTATTACCAGTTTTAAAGTTTTTGTCACTTTGATGAGTATAAAATGTTATTATTGTGATCTTATTTGCATTTTCTTTATGATGTGGTTGAAGACTTTTCTTAGATGCTCTTGCCTCATTCAAGTGAAGTTCCTTTGAGGTGTCATGACTTTGAAGTGCGTTTTAATTGGGTTTCTGTTTTGTGGCTTATTGACTTGTAGGAATTCTTTATATATTGTGTATGTGAGCCTGACTTGCCTTTTTGCTCATATAATTTTCTATCTGATAAACAGAAGTTATTAACTTTAATGTTTATAATATTTTTGCTATGGATATGCCTTTCTCTGTCTTATTCAGTAAATATGTCCTCACTTCAAAGTCATGAACATATTCTCCCATGTTTCTTTTAGAATCTTTATTGTTTTTCCTTTCACATTAATATTTCCAAACTACTTGGATTGTTTTTGTTTTTTTGTATATGGTGTATGGTAAGGGTAAAGTATCATTCCTACACCCTATCCCACTTCCATGAATATCCAGTTGACTCAGCAATATTTTTTTAGAAGATCACTATTACCAGTGCTCTTCAGTGTGTGTCGTAAATCATGGATGAGAGTTGCTTTCTTTATTCTGACCTATTTGTCAATCTCTGTGTTAATACCATAATGTTTAATTATCTATGAGAGCATTTCTCTTCATGAGTGTTTTGGCTAGTCATAGCATTTGTATTTCTATGTACATTTTAGACTATACCTATCAATTCACACACACACACACAAACACACACACACACACACAAATCTGGTAGAATTTTGTTTGGAAAAAGTTGTTATTTGAGGATAAGCTCAATTTTTGTAACACTATAAATTCTAATTTATAAATACATATACTTCTCTCTTTTTTAGGTCCTCTTTAATTTTCAAAAATGTTTTATATGTTCCATGCATTGATATTTTGTGTATTTCACTAAGTTAGTATAAATGATTTCTATTTACTCTTCACTCAGAATTACCAATTGTTAATATTTTACACACATACACATAAACATGCATATATACATAGATGCATATATATGTATAGAGCATCTATCTATCTATCTATCTATCTATCTATCTATCTATCTATCTAGTCTCTCTTTCCCAGTGCAATACATCAGGTGGAACATAAATTTTCTCCATTTTAGTTGTGTTACCTTTGATCAGATAAAGTAAAACTTAAGGGAAGAATAACTGAATAGAAACAAAAAATAATCTAAAAGATAATAACTGAAGAGGAATATGTAAGAATCACGAGTTTGTATACAACTACAATTGTAGTCTTAATCTGTATAAAACAAAAGCTGACAGACTTCGAAGTTAAATTTTACAAACTAACAATCATGATGGGATATGTTGATTCAAGTCTGTAAGAAACTCTATAGGCTAAGCTGCCAAAAGTAAAGTAATTAGGATATAGATGTTTGGAATGAAACATTATACAAATACAGAAAAGGAGAGAAAGAGAGAAAGAAACTTATACCTAAAAATATAAAGTATACTTTCATTTCAAGTACACAGGAAACATGTATTAAAATTGAACTCACATTCCACACTCTCTAAAATTAAATTAAATTAAATTAATAGTTCAGTAATAAATTGATAAAATTAGAAAAATTAGGAATTTAGGAAGGCACTTCTAATTTAAAATAATTTTTTTAAATATTTAGAGTATGAAAAATAAGAGTATTAAAATAAAATTATAACATCTAAGATTATAACTAGAATAAATTTATAGTTTTAAGTGCCTTTATAAAAAGAACAAGAATATTTGAAAATAATTGAGTTGAGCTTTCGACTCAAGAAGCTAGGAAGGTAACGAAGAACAAATTCTTAGATAGGGAGAAGAAAATTTCAAAAATAAGAAAAATTAAAGTAAAATGAGTCAAAAAAAAAAAAAAGAAAGGACCAACAAAATTAAATATAGTTTTTAATGAACTAATAAAATAGTCACATGTCCAATAATTGTGATAAAAAATGAAAAAAATTTAAAATATGAGTTAAAGACACACAACCACAGATACTGTATCCAATTTTAAAACCATAAGAGGATACTATAAAGAAAAGTTAAAAACATGAAAACTTGTATTAAGTATAAGTAATTCTAGAATAATATACAAATTTTAAAAAGTATAATAAACCATTAGCTTTTAAATAAATTTGATTTATAATAAAAATTATTGTCCCCATTTCTCTTTTCCTTTCTTTCAACAAAATACAATAAACTCTAGAACCAGACTATTCTCAAGGTGAACATTGTCCAACCTTCAAAAAGCCAACAAAAACAAAACATTTAACAGAATAGAAAAAGAGGGAGAGTCAATTACCAATTTATTTTAGATAAGTCATAACTTTGAAATCAAAACCAGACAAGGTCTGGAAAAGAAAGTGAAAATTAGGAACATAGATATAAAGTTCCTAAATAAAATACTAGAAAAATAAATTAAATAATTTAATATACACATCACAATTAAATAATACCTAGTCCAATAAATCAAGACCACTTCAACTTTAAAATAATCCAGTAGAAAAATGGGAAAATAACATGAACAGGCAATTCACATAAGAAAAAAGCTATAAACATGTTAATAGATATTAAACTTAACTAGTATTTAAGGCAAAAATACACAATTAATACAAAAAAAAAGAGAGAACATTTTCATATGCATAGGTTTGGTAGAATTTAAGAAGTATGACAATATCAAATTATTGACAAAAACAAAGCTTGCAAAATTTAGAATTTTCAACATTGGTGGGAGTGTCAATTGCTATAACTGCAAACATTTTGTTTAGCATTTGGGTAGTATACAATATAATAGAGGAAGTATACACCTAATGATGTTACAACTCCTTCTTTAGGCGTATTATCTAAAAGAAAATCTTATAAAATGCACAAAATGATATTTATATGTGAATTATAGCATGGTTTATAAGAGCAATGCAATTGGAAATAACCTAAAAAGCTTTGCAAAAGAAAATGGGTAAATAAATTAGAGTTATTATTAATATCAAATAATAGTCCACAAATAGAAAGTACAGAAGTTTAAGCGAATGAACTAGAGCTACATATATCAATAATAATAAATGTTAAAAACATAAGATTAAGTAAAAAAAGTGGTGGAATGGCACAATATGGCATGTGTGTGTGTGTGTGTCTGTCTGTGTGTATGATATATTGTATATCATAAATTATAAATTATATATCGTATATCATAAATGATATATAATATATAGTTATAGTATATATAATATATATAATTTTATATATCATGAGTTATATATAATGTGTAATTTATAATTTATATAGTATATAATAGTATAGCATATATACTATATACTATATAATGGTATAGTATATAAATAGTATATATAATATATAGCTTTCCAAAAGAAAAGTATAATATATATATTTTATATATACTATACTATTATATAGTATATGATTTATATTGTTAATTTCTAAAGGTAGTTTTGTCTTAGATGGATTTTGTTTTCCAACCCTAATTTTATAAATCACAATCTTTTGTTGATTGTTGGATTTGTTAAATGTTAAATCTATTACATTTACTATATTTATTGATCTGTTTAGTTTTATTTCTATTATCTTATTTTGTGTTTTCTATTTACATCCTCTTCATTTGTTCCTGTTTTCTCCTACTTTCTTTTGAATTAATAAGAAGTTCATTTTATTTTTGCCCATAGACTTAGAAGCTCTAAATTACATTATTATTTTACTAGGTATTCCAGAATTTTAAAAAACATATATAGTTAATTTTCTTTGTTAACAAATTCCATAGCTATGCGACTTTTATTCCCTTCTCTCATACATAACAGAGAACCTATCATAATACAACTATACATGAACCATTTCCACCTACCACCTCACTATTTTCAATTAAAGTTATATTTTACATTTCTAAAAATGTATAAAGCAGTAGGTTGTCATGCAGTCAATAAATAATTAAACTGAGTGACATATTTAATCAATTCTCTGATAACAATCTTGAATTTTTTAAAATTGAGTATCTGTCGGGGGTGGTTAACAATTTGAATATTTGTATTTTTGAAATGTCTTCATTTTGCTTTCACTCATAACTTAACTGGGTATAAAATTTGAGACTACAGGTATTATCCTCAGCATCTTAAATATATACTCTATTGTCTTTTGATTTTGTTGTTGTTGTTGCTAGAGACACCTCTCCTGACAATTTAAGTGCCATTTTTCTGCAGACACTATTTTGACTCCAGTTTTTAGAATTATAATATGTTCAAAGTTCTAGCTTTATATTTCTTTTGCACACTTCTCAGAATTCAATAATTTGTCATGAACATTTTTTCTTTCTTCACTTTTGGATACTTCTGTTACATCTATTCAGATATTGTTTCTTTATCATTTCTCCTATTCTCTTATTTTGGAATTCTCAAATCAGTCATCCATATTTCTTAGCTGCTTTTCTTTGTCCTTCAGATATTTATTTTCCTCTTTGTGAATTCTTCAGTATAATCATGTAATTAATTAATTCTTTCTCTTTTTTTTACAGTGTTTAGAATTATTTTACCTAATGGGTGTTATTATTTTTTTTATTTCAATGACTATAGTTTTTATTTGTAGAGTCTGTGGTTTGATGCTGTTTCATCTCCCTTTGGCCCTGATTGATTTCTTGATTCTTTCTATAGAAAATAGGAACTATTCTTTCATGTGAGGTTGTGTCATTGCCTTCCTTCATTTCTGTAATGCCATAGTTCCAGTAGCAAGTCAGCAGTTATTTTTTTATTATTATTTTGTTTTGATTTCCCCAGTTTTATTTTCTCATGAGCAGGAGAACTTTACTCTGGCTCCTGAAATCTGTAATGATTCCAGTTTTGGTCCTAATATCTGGAATTCTTTCCATTTTCCATCAGCAGATACTACAACTGAATCTAGACTCATGGATTCAGTCTTGCTTACCACTTTGCTTTTCTATTCTATTTCTCATCTCTGCAGGGATTTACCTTGGTGAGCCTCATTATGACATTTGCAATGCCTAATATTATATTTTACCTCTTACTGTTAGGATTTTGAAACAGTGCATGTGGTAAAAGTGTAAGCTGTACTCCATTTTGCTTGTGTTTGGAAATTTGTTATTCGATCGAAAATGATATATATGCTTTCACTCCAAATCTGATAGAAAGTAAGCTATGCCTTCAGATAAAATATTGGAGAATATCCCTGGACAACTAACCAATAATTCTTTAGTTAACAATGCAATGATTTGGAATAGAAATAAGAAAACCTTATTGCCACTTACAGTTCCACAGCTGGAGTAAGCTGACCTTGGGATGATATCTATGACCCTCAAATTTTCTGTCAAATGGAATTTGTTGTGGATATATAAAATGAATAGATGTTTAACATTGTGGACTCCAAATTCTGATTTAATATCACTCATCTTCAAAATTGTGAAATTCCATGGAGTGTCAATATAGTTTATGAGAAAAAACAAACTTTCCTTGATCAGATAAGCTTTATAATTCTGGTCAAATGAAGGGAAGCAATTTGTTTACTGCTGGAAGTCTCAGAACCTTTTATGTGCTCATGGTCTTCTTCAGTGAGCTATTCATGCAACATGCAAATGTTAAACTTGGCACCTCCCCTCCTTTTCTTTTCCAACAATATATTTATTTGAGAACTGGTAGTCTATAAAGGGAATATTTAAAATTCAGTGTTTGACTTATTTTCAGCTAGAACCACCATTTTTCCAGCAATTCACAAAATGACTAACACAAAGGGAAAGGAGAGAAACACCTGCTATGTGTTCTCTACGCCTTTTAGAAAACATGGAGTTGTTCCCTTGGCCACATCCATGTGAACCTACAAGAAAAGTGATATTGTAGACATCAAGAGAATGGGCACTGTTCAAAAAGAGGGGACCTACAGACGTCACCGTGGCACAACTGAGAATCTTCCATGTCACCCAGCACGCGATGGGCATTGTCGTGAACAAACAAGTTAAGGGCAAGATTCTTGCCAAGGGAATTAATGTACATACTGAGTATGCTAAGCACTCTAAAAGTTGAGATAGTTTCCTAAAACATGGGAAGGAAAATAATCAGAAAAATACGGAAGTCAAAGAAAAATGTACCTGGGCTCAGCTGAAGCGTCAGCCGCTCCACTCAGAGAAGCACACTTTGTGAGAACCAATGGAAAGAAGCCTGGGCTGCTGGAGCCCATTCCCTATGAAATCATGACATGATAAGTGTAAAAAATAAAATAAAAGACCACTGTACTGTTAAAAAAAAAATTGCAGTGTTTGATTTAAACACACACACCACACACACACATTAGCATGTGATTTCTAGAAGAGAACATGGAGTAGCTACAGCTGAATGTCATCTTAATTTTGATGGACTACTGGAAAGAACACAACAATAACCAAAAAAACCTGCCTAGGATATCAACTCATTATTTAACCTCATTAGCAACCATTTATATAATTAAAGGCAAAAGGAAACTTGAATGGGACCTATCACATATTCAGGGTCAGGATCCTTAGGCATAGAAAGAGAGATATCAGCCAGCTAAGAACAGCTTCATGGGGCCCTGCTAATGGAGCCTGAAGTGCTAGCTTCTGTTTTTATGGATGGCTACTCTAACCAGTTAATTAGGTTAGATGAAGCCAGAACTCTATTTCTTAAAAGGGAGCAGATGTCATTTGCCTATTTTTATCCAACATGATGATAAGTATCCTGGACTACAAAGAGTTTTCAAATAGCTCTGGTCAGCAGTCCCAGTAATTATAAGATTTGGGGAATAATTTTAAAAATGAAAATGTACCAGATCAAATGTATGTGTTTTAGTGAATACATTTTTAGTCATGGAATCAGAACACACATCATAAAAAGCACTAATGAGGTACGGCTTAAATATTTACATATATAAATATGCTCATATACCTATGGTAAACTTACTTTGTTGTACTACTTAAATTAATACTTTTACATCATTTGCATCTTTTTTATAAGCTTCTGTCTGGTTAATCTCGTGAGTTCCTATAATGTTCTTTTTTGAAATTTGAAATAATTTCTGAGAAACCTTTGATAAATAGCCTAATTATTTCCTCTGAAATGATCTCTAAGAGCAGAGAGATGTTGCAACACAAGCTGAGACTGAGTTCTTAATTCCTTCCTTAAAGATACTTCCCCTCCGGTAACTCCACAGACAAGAGACAAAAAGCAAGGTCATAGTTACGGAATTTTACAACTCTTATAAGGGACCATAGAGGTCATTGACCAAATATTTATGCTTTTTTTATTATAACCTGTAATTATCATTTAAAGGATGCTGATAGCATGTATCAGTATTTCTGATGACTTTTAAATACAATAAGCCATATCCTAAGTGATTAATTTTCTTGCCTTTTGCATTATTTCTCCCCAGGCCTCAGAAAAAATCATAAAAGAAGAAACCTCTATAGTTGCAAAGAATCATTTACTGAGTTCTTAGTTCTTAGTTTTTTATATACTCTGCTCACTCCCCCAAACCCCACAAAGAGGAGGATTTGAGTTGGCTTAAGGAAGAATTAAGTTTAGACACCAGCCCCCTCTCCCCATGATCTGACAGTAACTTATCCTTCCATTGCAACTCTCATGAACCCATCTTGAAATTTATATTCTTAAAGGACTTAATCTCAGGCCATGGACTTGTGTCTTATTGCTCCATCCAATGGGAATGGTCTTGCTTCCCACCATGGCATTCTTGTCTCTTGGCCTGGTAAACTCCCACTTGTCCTCTAAGATTCCCTAAGCAAGACTTCAGCCCTCTTGGGTTGATAAGTGCCTTTTCTGGGCTCTCATAATATCTCATGCAAATATCCACCTTTGCAATTTCTGTAATGTATTATGTTTATATGGCTTCTCCTCCCTGCTTGAACAAAAGGGCTGCATTTCATTCTTTCGGTCACCATTGTGGAGCACAGTGGGTGTCCTATTAATGTTTACTAGGTTCATTAGTACGTGTGTGATAGTATCATGTGTGATAACATTAAAGTATCTTAAGTTGGGTAGGTAAACTCCACTAAAATAAGGATTTAAAAAAGTAAGCTTTGTGAAACAATAAAGAAGGTTTGAAGAATTGGAGATCTGAAGACTTTGATGCTGGATGATTGCTCTCTTATGTCAATGAGGCTTGGAAAGATTTCCATGTAAATGATAGTATTTCTCATTTATGACATCGTTGATATATGGCCTGCTAAGTCAGATAAGAAGTTGGCTCTGTTTTGGTACTCTTTACTCCAGACTTCATTGACTTCTGATTCTCTGCTGTATTCCATATCTCAAATATAAATTATTTTTATTTTCACAGATTTTTGGGGTATTCCTTGTTGCACAATCTCTCTGGTTTACAAATTGGTTTGGAAAGTGAATATGCTATAAGTTAAATTCTGAATATGGTGGTGGAAAAGGAATAAAGACGGACTTTGCAAATTTACAATTTGTTGTGAGTTGACCTTGGGAATATGCCAGATTTTATTCTCTCTGCTCTAAGCCCCTTGAAGGCAGAGACTGAGTTTTATTAGTCTTAGCCCTGTTAGGCTATGTTCAGCAGTACAAAACCAGTGCTTGATAAATGTTCAGTGACTGCTGTGCTCATCCAAATTCATGCACCAAGAATAATTAGTTAATTATTATCAAATATTATCTCTATATATTTTTTGACTCAGAAGTCCCAAGTGTTTCCAATAAATATATTTATAGAAATAAGATGTTTTGCTGCTAATCGTATTTTGTTCAACAATAAAAGTTTGTTGAACCAAATTAATTACAGAAAGTCAGAAAAAGTCAGTCGGGGCTTGAAATAATTCTTTTGCTTCCCTTCTAAACACTTTGATCGTAAAGTATCATGCCATCTGTAATCTCCTTAATTCGTAATTCCACTGACTGAAAATATTAATCTTCCAGCAGGCCCATGTGGGACGCTCCTTTGGTGGTGAAAAGGGGGCTCTGGGGAAGGAGGCAGGAATATAAACCAGATCTCCAGTCTAGAACTCTCTCCCAACCTCCAAGCTCACATATCCAAATTCTTACTTAACTTGTATACACAGATGTCTAATAATTGTTTGAAATTTATTATATCCAAAGCGGGACTCTTTATTTTCCGCACTTAATTAACTTCTGATCTTGTAATCTTCCCCCATCTTATCAACAACAGCTTTATCTTTCTATTTGGCCAAAATCTTTACTCTTTTTTTTTTTTTACCACATCCATCTCTCAACTCCATCTCTAAGCCATCAGGAAATCCTATAGCTTCTGCATTCAAATGAAATGAGAACCTGGCACCTCCTCACCCCTCTGCAGCCACCATTCTTACCCTAACCGCTGACACCTCACCTGGCTTTGGTACAGGTTTCCTGGCTTCACCTTTTCCCTCTCACATTTAATCTTAACACAGCATCCCAATAATTTTTTTTTACAGTGGAAGTTAAACCATGTCACGGCTCTGCTCAAAAGCCTCCCATAGCTTCACAGAATTAAAGTCTTTGCCATAGCACGGCAGCCAGTGCAGAATCTCATTTTCTACTGTCACTCTGGTCTTTCTATTCCTCAAACATAATACATCCACTCCTTCCTCAGGGCTTCTGCATTTCTTGGTCTCTGCTGGAATGCTGTTCTCCAGGTGTCCCCCATCTCACTTCCTAATTTCCTAGTGTCTCAGATGTTATTGCATTATTGAGGCGGCACATAATGGATGCCTGTTAAACATTTGTTGACTGAATGAATGAGCTTGTCAATGATTAACAATAAAGAATGTCATTGTCTAGCAACTCAATTTCCCCTGACAATGAGCCTATGATGAGAGTAGATCAGTAATTCTTAGTTCTGTGGTAGAACAAGAAAAAAAAAAACACAAGACTTCAAAGAGTGTCTTAGTACTCTTGTGGTTGCAGGTACAAAGAACCACAGAATCTAGACAAGCAATAGAAAGAACCCCAGCATTATCACATAGGGTGTCTCATAAACCAGAGTGTAGATGTGCAGCCAGATCCCAGGTGGGATCTCACGTCTCAGGTAGGATGGGAACACTGCCAAGATGACTCTCCCTCTTTGCCTAGCGTGGCTCAAGAATGCACTAAGACTCTGTCTCTCTCTTCTCTTCCTCTCTGTCACATTACTTTCTCTCTGTGGATTAGTCTTTTCTGTTCCTTTGCCCACGTGGCAGAATGAAGCTTTCCACATTTACCTTTTATCAACCCTGCTGGGAGAGAAAATCCGATGGGTAAGGTCCAATTAGCTATGAAGAAGGAGCATGCAGACAAAACAGACATAGTTTCCAAAGAAGTGGGAATCATTCTGAACTGATCAAAAACCCTTAAAACTATTAAAAAGTGAGAAAGACATTTTCCCAAAGAAAGTCATCTAAGTAGGGGCAGAGGCTGGCCTTGAACTGGGGTCTTGCTTTCCAAATCTTGGGCTTTTAGGACTTTCCCATCACATGCTCTTTAGTTACCCATGAAGTTTCTATATACCTTTAATGATAATAAGCAAGAGTTCTTAGGTTTGTTTTTCTAAAAAAAAAAAAAGTTCAAAATAAAAAGGGTTTAGGGGAAGAAAAAAATCAGCATATAGGATGGGCCCTTTGATATTTGCGAACCCAACCCTAATTACCAGGAAGATGGCTGTAGCAGCCAGAAGTTTAATCAGCCTGCTTATTCATATCCCTGGTCCCGGAGAGCTTGGGCGCAGAGAAATATTTGCTTCTCTTGTGGTTCCAGAGAGTGTGCCCAGTGGAGCATCAAGGGCGTTGGTTTGGCATAATTCCACCACTGGTGAGCATCGGCCCACTCTATAAAGTATTTATTTTATCAAATTTATTTCAACTTCACTTCTCTGTGCAGAAGAAACAGCGGCAACTCAGTGCTGCTATTGGTTTGTAAAAAAGGTAATTTACTTTTTGCCCACAGTTAATTTAGCCCCATGTGTCCTTACCCCAAGTTCATGAAAATGTGACTTCACTGGGGAAGAATCCATGTAGAGATTGTACATTATACTTTAATGTCAGAAAGGTGGATGAGTTGACATTGTATAATGGAGAGTATATCACCCTTTTACTAAGAGATGTAATAGCAGAAACTGTCTTGACTGTGGCAACTGCCATAATAACTGCTCTGCTCATTTTTTATTGATGATGGATAAAAATTCTCATAATACTGAAGCACAGTAACTTGCTGGAATATAGCTTCGGGCTGCCCCTGGGGCAGACTTTATTTATGCATCCCTACTTTCACTATTTGTAACGATAATAATAGTATTATTAATAATAATAATAAATATCAGTACTTTCAGAAGTACAACAGGAACTAGAAGTTTCAGCTATTTTCACCTCAGCCTACCCTGCTGGATCTTCTTTTAAAGATGTAACGCAAGAAAAACCACTATAATCCGCACCATTGTTCTGGTTGCTAATAGACCTGTGCTCGCAATTTGGAACAGAAAGTGAAATCTGCACACTGTGGGTTTTGCTGGTTTTGCAACTATTATTGTAGGCTTTTTTAAAATTATTAATTTATAAAGTGCCCTGAGCCTTACAGAATATAAGCAACTGAGCAGGCTGGGGAAATCAAGTTATGTAAATCGCTATTAAGTTCGCAGCACAAACCACAGTGACCCTACAATAGCTCAGTACAGTGATTTCAGGAGAACAGGCACAAGCAAGAAATTTCAAAACCCCAAAAAAAAGAAAGTATATTAAAAATAAGCAAATTTATCTAACGGCTTATGAAGGGAGTGTCAAGTGGAGATTTGATGGAGATCCCCAAGAATTGTTAAAAATTCCCAGAAAGGCTGGATAATGTGTGAAATTCTTGTTTCGTTGGATTATTTTGATGACTTTAAAAGTACTTATGAGAGAATAAAATTATAAATAATATAAAAAGGACAATTCACAATTGATAATCCTGAACTGGACACTCACCCAGTCTTGTCATCACTAGGTTTATAGTTTGAAAGCTATCGATAGAGGGTGCTGTTCAGTATACCCTATACAGTGTAATCTATTAGGCACAATGAGAGAAATTCCTGTCTGATCTTAGTATCAGAAACAGCAGTATTTCTTCTGAGTAATGAACTTTTTTGTTGTGCTTGTTGTTTTCCCAATGGGCCCGGGGACCTGTGAGACAGAAAGATTCTCATGGCCTTTCAATAGCCATGTATAAATCTTTATACTGTTTTCTCATCATCATTTTTGAAACCACATCATGTTCCTGTACCACATTTTATTATGTTTAGTTAGCTTTATACATCTATTTAGCTGTCTTACCTAAATCCCTACTGGAAAGAAGGAAGGGGTTAAGGAAGAAAGAAAATAAGGAAGAAAGTTCAAAAGGTTTAAATCAGACATAATTATAATTTTCTATGAGAAATTAGAAAATCAAATTTTTTTATATTTACAAAAAATTACTAAATTCCTCTTGAGGGGTCTATATCTCTAATGTTAAATAGCTTTGATAGTAGATATAAGTTCTAATTTGTATCATGTTCTTGGGTATAAGCATATTAATCAACATATCACCTCACAGTTTAATATTGAGGAATTCTTGCTAGGTTTCTTAAAATCAGTTTCAATTCATTTATCTATAAAATAATGGTAATCCCATGTACTTTGAAGGCTTGTTGTGAGAATTAAAGATCATCTATATTAAGAGTAAGTCTTAAGCCTTCTCGTGTCTCAGTGTTCTCACCTGTAAAATGGGTATAAAATGGCACCTATATCACAAATAGGTTGAGGATTAAACACATAGGTATACATATTATATTTAGAAAAATTTCCATCACAGAATAAATGCAATTATTATTATTTTTTATATTTTTATTTTCCTAAAGCGTTATAAATATCCTAAATTGTGGTTTTTTTTTTCAACTTGAGTTGGAAATATGAATTTACTCAAACCAAGTACTATTTAAATGGGCTTAAAATGACCATTTAAAAATAAAATTGAATGTCTACCATTGCCTTCATTGGATTCTTTATTCACACTGCCCTAAATACCACAAGATTAGCTGCTGTACAACTATAGTTCTCAACCAGGGGAGTTTGTACCCCCCACCCCCAGGGACCTTTGGCAATGTCTGGAGTCAGTTTTGGTTGTCACAGCTAAGTGTTAATGTTACCTGGGTAGTGGCCAGTGGGTAAGGCCAGAGAGGCTATGAAACACCCTATGATGCACAGGACAAGCCCCACAAAAGAGGATCCAGCCTTAAATGTCCGTAGTGCCACAGTTGAAAATCCCTGGTGTAGAGTGTCATGGCCGAAAGGGGAACAACAGAGGGACCTGTCATGGAGCTGGTGGAAATCGAAATCTTTCTTACTCAATTAGTGCTATCTCTGGATTTCTTTTTCAGATTTTAGTTTCTATTTTTGTTGGAAGCCTGACAAATATGGGGGAGAAAGATAAGGAAAGGTGACACTATATATTTTAAAGAGTCCTGGAGGCTGCCTTAACTACCTGCTCTATATTCACAAATAATCCTATTTTTAAAAAGACACTTTGACCCAAATTAAGAATCTCAAAATAATCCATCAGAGTTCACATACCGCATATATTCTAGATAGTGCAATATATACTAGAGTCTGCGGGGTTATGCAGAATAATACCATTTGATATTGTTGAAACATAGCACACACTCTAAATACCCATAAAAAAGAAATGGATAATCATGAGGATGTAAAATACAGCTTAGGTAATATAATCAATAATATTTAAATAACTCTGTATGATGTCATATGGGTACTAGACTTACAGAGGTGATCACTTTGTAAGGTGCGTAAATGTCTAATTACTATATTGTACATCTGAAACTAATATAACATTGTATGTCAACTCTAATTGAAAAATAAAATTAAAATTACAAAAAGAGAAATGGATAGCCCTGGCCAGTTTGGCTCAGCAGTTGGAGCATTGGCCCACAGACCAATGATTTGCAGGTTTAATTCCGGTCAAGGGCATATACCTCGGTTGTGGTTCCATCCCCTGCCCTGGTCAGGGTCGTGTGGGAGGCAACTAATCAATGTGTCTCTCTCACATCTATGTTTCTCTCTCTCCCTCTCTCCTCTCTCTTTCTTTCTCTTCTATCTCTTTCTCTCTCTCCCCTCTCTTTCTCTCTCTCCCTCCCTCCTTCCCACTCTATCTGATGATAAAAATAAAACTATCCTCTGGTGAGGATTGAAAAGAAAAGAGAGAGAAATGAATGAAAAAAAAATACATTTAAAAGTAAATAAGTTAGATATGTATCAAAGTGGATGGAGGTCAAATATAATTGAGTGAAAAAAGCAAGTTATATAACAACTTGTTAGGGTAATACCATTTCTATTTATCTTAAAGACAAAATAATACATTACCAGTTAGGATTGTGTTTGGCTGCATTGTTATTAAAGAAATTTAACAATGGCTGAACCAAGTAGGTGTTTACAACTTTGCCCTCTAAGAGTCCAACTGAAGGTGATCCAAATGAATTTGTCTCTGAGATGCCATCTGTCAGGGCCCACAAAGGGAGGGAGTGGACACATACAATGAACCAGGTCTGATGGTTCAGAAGGGGAACAAGATACGTAATGTGTAAATATGCTTAATTAACCTACATTAGCTGGGGGACCTGAAAAAATTATTTTCAGGCAGGCTCAAGCCTGCAAAGCAGGGTTTCTTCCTCAAGACTCATGGCTCATTCTATCTTCTCTTTTGTCTTTAATATTAGAAGACAATAGCTTTGGCATCACCCTTTGCATCCAGGCTTCCGATCCAATGAGAAGGACCATCCATAAAGGATGAATCTCAATATACCCCCTCTCAGCAATAAAACAATGGTTTTCCTAGCAGCCCCACTTTTTATAGTTATTTTTATAGCTTCTTGACCAAACCTAAGTCACATCCTTCCTATCCACCCATCAACTCTTTAGCTGCCAGGAGCCTGGGAGTAGGGAAGAATGGACTTCCTGGATGAGACCAGTGCTCAGAGAGGATGCAAAAAGGAAATAACACCGATTAGGTGAGCAATTAGAATTTTTTGCCTCAAATATGACATAATGTTTGAAGATAAGTAGAAAGATATAAAAATTGGAAAAATACACCCCAAATTTATGAAAGGGTGTCTCTAGGAAGAGAGAAAGTAGAATAAAATTGAGTGGCAGCACAAAGACAATTGTCACTCAATCCCTGTTTTATTCATATATTTAATATAAAAAAATCTGAAGCAAATGGGACAAAATAATACAGTTTCTGTGATCTGGGTGTTAGATGCATGAGTCTTATACGCTGACTCTTTCTGTGATTTTTTTAAATTAAGAAAAATCTGACAACCTTTGTTAACCTTCAAAATACTGGGGCTAGTGGTAAATATTTTTTTTTGCCTTGAGAGAAAGAGAGACATGAAAGTATTTGCCCAAATAATGAGAGGAGAGACTAAGATGAAAATTCATGGAGCTATATTCCCACTGGCCACTCAACTGGACAGCTCTTGGAAGCTCTAACTCCCCAACTCGTATTGCGTACAGCGTCTCCCAGGTGCATACTCTGAAACAATTAAACTAGGATTTAAGCAGAACCATGGGGAAAAAAATTTTAAGTATTCATGATTCATCTTGTTCTCACTGAAAGTCAGCATAAAAGCTTGCACGTACAGTGTTTCCAAATAGCTGACTGTCCTAACGTTTTCTTTCATAAGAGATAGGTCACGCAGGATTCTCATACAAGAGGTGCTTTTATGAAAGGCACTTTATCCACCCCACCACCAAAAAAAAAAAAAAAAAAGTGTAATGAATTATTTTCCAAAGCTGATGGTTTCAGAGCATTCATTTTCATGAAAGTCAAAGTCACCCCACTCAGTAATGAATTCCTTTTGGATGTGATTCAGACTTTCCAAGGTTACCAATTCAGGTTTCACAGAAACACATTCTCTCGGTCTGACAAGAGCTATCCAGGGGAAGTTGAGGGACAAAAAGTTAAGGAAGCAGAAGACAAGATGGGGTGACTGGGCAGTTAATGAGCACTTGAAGAACTTATTTTCATGCCAAAGAAAGAAACCGGTTTAGAATAGGTTTTAATTTATGCAGATGAAGAAGTCAGAGAAGAAAAAGGAAGACTTACTGTTTCGGTTTCACTTCTACTGGCTGTGGACTCTTGTCTCCGGTGACCTCAAGTGCTCCCGTGGAAGAGGAAGCACTGGGAAGGAAAGGGATTGGGGGAGGAAGGCAGAAGTCTATGTAGGGTAAACTCAAAATGCCTTCTGTAGAACACCCCATGTATTCCCTGTCACCATGTCTTTCTTTTATTGTCTTGGAAAATGCAGTCAGGGTTTTAATGTGGGAAGGAGGAAAAATAAGTTTTCTTTTTCCCAGCTCCATTAAATATAGAAAAGAAGAGAATCAAAAACACTGACATCATGAATCCCAGTACCACAGAAACAAAAGCAAACAGTTTTCTTCGAACACATGCACGAACACGTCTCTCTGAGAATGGGCACTCAGCTTACTCTAATGTTCCTAAGGATGGAAGCTCTTGGGAGCAAAGCAGTTTAGGCCCAGAAAAGTAGAGTGATCATTTAATTCTGTTTCCACTATGCCAATAGATGTTGTTGTTGTTTTGTGAAAGTGGCTTTGGACCCACTTTCAGGGACAACAGAACTATTTTGTCGCCAAAGCTAAGTTTGGAAAATTTCAGACCAATGGAAAAGGCAAATCTATTCAAGCCAATTTGTGCTCACTACTGCTCGCTAATGGAACAGAATCATTTCATAATGAATTCCCGCTTGGGGATCTTAACCTTTGCACTTGAGCCCCTGATCAGCCCCAAAGACATGATGTTTACAAATCTTTTGGCCCCTCTGAGCATTCATTTCCTCATTGGACTTAAAAAACAACAACTTTTCTTCAGAGTAGTTGTGAGAATGGAAACAACTATATAAAAGCTTATGAACTCTAAAATGTTAGGCAGGTAAAATTATGTTAAGGGTATTACAGATATTACATGTTGTCAGCAGAAAACTAAACAAGCTTAATTTATTTTCTATCGAATGATTTTGTTTGTGTTTTGCTCTTATGACAGGTCATTTTGGTCTTAAATTTGCCTCGCAATGGAGTACAGCTAGGACGACCTGACCCTTCTTTTCTCTCAGCTCTTATTCCCCAGCTTTCAAAGAGCTAACATCTAACATCTCTTCAAGCCCAAATGCTCCAAAGGTCTGGGACTCAAAGTATGAATAAAGAGCAGAATCTATCTTGAGTAAAATCCTGTGTGGGCAGCATTTGAAGGGAAGTCAACAGCATGATACTAAGTGAAAGAGCATTTTTCAGGCACTTGAAGCTAAAAAATAGAAATTATAATTATTTGCTCTGGTTTCTCCAAGAAGTTGGAGAAATGAGGTCTTGATTCATAGGAAGGCTCTGATTGAAAAGAGGATTTTTATTAAGTTTCAGAAAAGCCATAGGCAAGGAGGAAGTCTGTGATAGCTGCTCAAATATTTCCTAAACATGATCCCATTTGAGGGACAGGAGCTTTGATGAATGTGGCTGTCAGCCCCAGAGATGCCAGGTTCTGTGTAATAAATGGATCAGTGCCTGGATGTTTAGTCTTTTATGGAAGAACACAGAATGCAAAGATTTGGGGGTTAAACTTATTTTGCTTGGTGCTGATTTTACATCAGTGCAGGTAGATGTGTAATTTTAAAACACAAATGACCAGGATGCTATCGATCACCAGTGCTCAGTCTGCAAACAAGCGTGTACAGCAGAACCAGAGATGTCTGAGTTCAGTCGGGTCTGACTCAACAGTCTCCAAAGTAGAAGCAACGGCAGATCCAGAAATACCAGCCGTTGCCACTCATGCCGCTGACTCTCAAGCCAGAAAAAACTGGGCTAGATGAATTGTTTTGTCACGTCTGATTCAGCAGCATGCAGCTTAATGGGCCGCTTCCCCAAAGAAAGAAGTGGTGGACATCTGCTCTTAAAAATGACTGGCATGTTCCCCAAACTAGCATTTTCTCTAAGGCTTTTGTGCCACATAGCACTTAAGTATAATTTTAAACTTTTTGAAAAGTACTTGCAATGAGTTAATGAAAGAGACTGTAATCTTCAAGTACAGACCAAATATGTCTTTCTTCTAAGATTGTTTTGCTATAACTGAGATTTCTAGAATGTGGTAAGCCCAAGTATTCTTCCGTTTGGCCCAGTGAATCTGTAAAAAGAGAGCTTACTGCTCCCTCACATGTGACAAACGAGCATCTTCGATCCTGGATTTCTGCTAGGAATACAAGCTAGATTATTCTGCAGGTCCACACAGTGCTTTGAAGGCTTCCATGGTGCTTTCCCATGAACAGTGTCCCTCCACGTTGAGCACAGAAGCATGGCTGAGTTCAGGCAGAAGCTTCTCCAAAATAGCCACATCCTTTGAACAGAAGACAGCAGATTATAGCCAAAATCATTATAGGAGCAAGATGAGCTCTTGCAATGTTTGAAGCATCTTACAGTGGCCAACCCACAGAGATCAAGAGTCGTCAACCTACAAAATGTGTTTTCAAAAACCAAACAACTTTTATTTCTTTCAAATTCGCCCTCTCTGATCGCCTTTCTTTTTAGCATCCCTCTCATATTTCAAAGTTCATGTTGGGAGCAAGGCTGGGGACTTCAGGTTCTAGACAAAACCCACAGAGAACCAAAACGAGCCCTTTGCTGGCATGAAGACAGGTGGCAGGGAGCAAAGTTTATGGAGATTATAGCAACATTTTTTTTTGAAAGACCATGGATATAAATTTTCTCCAAAGCAAGGGTAATGTCTTATTCATTTGTGTGTCCCTCATACAGTTAGCAGTGGCTTGTATACAGAAAGATTTAAATAATATTTGTTGATGCCATTGATCATCTACAGAACAAAAGATTATTCCACATGGACCATGAGAGTTTCTATGGGGCAGAGAAAGATGAATAAAACAAGGTCCCGATTTCAGAGTTTATCACAGCACCAGACTTCAAATTCAGAAAAGGCCTGAAACATAGACATTTTTCATTTCTTCACGTGAAGTTATATATGACTTCATAAAGGTAATACTGACAAGATTGGGAGGCTGAAGTTGTTCATCAAACAAATTTAAATTAAACCACAATTTTTGTAACTCCTTTGATGTTTTTTATTTTATTTTTTTATTATTTTTTTTTAATTTTATTTTTTTTTTGTTTCTTTAATTTTTTTTTCTTTATTGATTTTCAGAGAGAGAGGAAGGAAGAGGAAGAGAGAGATAGAAACATCAATGTGAGAGAACATTGATTGGCTGCCTCCTGCATGCCCCCACTAGGGATCAGGCCCACAACCTGGGCATGTGCCCAGACGGGGAATCGAACTAGCAACCTCTTGGTGCATGGGTCGATGCTCAACCACTGAGCCACACCGACCAGGTGTGATGATTTTTTATTTTTAAAGATTTAATTAGTACTTTATCTATCATCTATCTATCATTTAATCTATTTTTGATATGAGATAAAAGATTCATGGAAAAAAAAGTATTTATAATGAAATTGTAGAAAGGTGGATTTTCATGTCATTTTTACCCTCTTTATTTTACTGTCCTGTATGTTTGAAATCTTACATTGAACACATATAAGATATAATCAGAGAAAAGCAACAAAATTATATTCATTATGCAAAACGAGGAATAGGATTCAGCAAATGTGTGAATGAGAAGAGTCAATCAAAGTGCTTGAGCCAAGATGACAGGAAGGATGGTGGTTCTATTAACAGAACAGAAATTGAGGGTTCAAGGAAAGGAAGAGGACATAATTCCAATCAAACTGGGGAACGTTGAACTGGAAGTGCCAGGTGAGCATCTACTTGGACATGTGGATGAGAGGATTAGGAAAAAGCTGGTCATGCAGACTTAAGGGGCCATTGATGGCAGTGAAATTGCAAAGGGAGAGATTAGTCCAAATGGACAAAATAAAACTTGTACATTTAGAGAGTGTAGGAATTAAATAGGCCACAGATAGAGAAGGACCCTATCACCATGGGAGTGGAGGAGGCCACAAAAGAAAGATATTTCACAGCACTGAAGGCCGAGTGTGAAGGGGATGATGGCTGGGAAAATCTGTGGTATTTGGTGATTAGGTCTATTTCTATGTTCACACAGAGGAGTAGGTAGGCATTATGTTCTCAAGAATAGTTAACATTAAGGAAAGCTTAAGAAATAATAATAAACGAATAAAACAGTATGAATAAATATAGTGTGAATTTAGTTTTGTAAAAGAATTATACATATAACTAAGCACAGAAAAAAGAATGCACTCAACAGCCCTGGCTGGGTGGCTCGGTTGGTTGGAGCATCATTTTGTACATCAAAGAAGGTTGCAGGTTTGATTCCTGATCAGGGCACATAACTAAGTTGTGGTTTCAATCCCTGGTCAGGGCACATATGGGAGGCAGCCAACTGAAGTTTCTTACATCATTTTCTCTCTCTCTCTCTCTCTCTCTCTCTCTCTCTCTCTCTCCCCCTCCCTTTTCTCCCTCTCTCTGTCTCCCCACTCCCTCCATTCTTCTCTCTCTCTCAAATTAATTTTTAAAAAACATATCCTCGGCTGAGGATTAAAAGAAAATAATGTACTCAACAGTAGTTTTGAAGCAACTAGCCACATAGAGATGACCAAGGCAGATACCCTTGACCTCTACATTTTAGGTAGGATAAATAGTACATAAATAAACATATAAAGTAAAGATAATGTTGACTAATGATAGGTGCTAGGAATAAAATTAAGATCGATGTGATGGAGATTACTGGGGAAGAGGGGAAGTGGTGACCTCCCTGAGGACCTTGCGTTTAAGCTGCAAGCCAAATGGAAAGAAGAATCCAGCTCTCAGAAGACGGGGGTGGGGCTGGGGCTGTCCCAGGAAAAAGCACCAGCAAGAACAAAGTCCCCGAGACAGAACAAGCTTGGTGAATTCTGGGAACAGACACAATTTCAGTGTGTCTGGAGCTGTGTGGTTATTATAAGATATGGCTTATGCCCTCAGACAGATGACAGGTTTGGCGGAGACAGACATGTAAACAAATTGTTACATGTATTATAATAAATGCTGGGACAGAGAAAAGTACAAAGTGCTATGAATACACAGTAAAGAAGAGTCAGTTCTGCGAGGAACCAGATGTGACTGTTGAGCTTCTGAAGCCTTTTTTTTGGGGGGGGGGGGGGAGGGTTGCCTGTGTTGGTGAGCACTGAGTGGGAAATATTGCTGGAAGGGAGAATCTTTGCAGAGAGCAAGGGAAGGCATCACTAAGGCAATATAAATGGAAGCTGTTAGGTTAATAAATACAGGAGAAACTGCGTAGTTCAGCCAGAACTAAGAAGAAGAGGGGAAATTTTCTGGGAACCACTGACCCGTTGCTTATCCTGCAGACCCTAGTCCAAGACACAATAAGTAACAAAGCCCATAGTTCTATATCCACATTGTCTTCCCTGGTGTCCTCATCAGCATTACTGCTTCGAAGGAAACCCTAGGAAACAGGGACCCGGGACTAAAGAATGTCTCTACTCTCAGAGGATGTCCATGCTCACACTCCTGGGCTTCCCATGGGGTACAAAAAATCTCCTCCTCCCCTAGCCAGCAACTCTGGATGGGGAAATGGGCCACCCAGGCCAGATGAGGAAGGAATAGAAAGGAATCGGTAACAGAGTGGAGAGATGGAGGGCATTGCTGACAAAGGAGAGGCAAGGAACACAAGCACATAGCAATGTACAGAACAGTGACAAGTTTAGGGGAGTAGGTTATGGTGGCAGCTGTGTGCATGTGTGTGTGCAGTGACAGGGAACCCAGTTGAAAAGTCAGGTTAGGGGCCAGCTTGTGAAAGGTGTTAAATGATTTTCTTGGGACTTTATGCTTAATATTGTTGGCACTGAGGCATCATCAAAGCATTTTAAATAAAAGAGACATATGATCAATTATGCAATTTAGAGCAGCTCTGAATGCAGTGTGAAATATTATGGGATATTAAACCAAGAGGTTGGGTGACCAGTTGGGAAAGGACTGCAGTCACTGAGGCAAGAACTGATGAGACACTAAATTAGGATAGTCACAGCTGAAGTAAAGAGGGTAGCTTCAAGATTGAAAGGAATTGTAAGCAGCATAACTGAAAGAACTTGGGGATTACTTAAGTAGGAAGGATAAGAATGAAGAGCCAAGGGTCGTTTTAGCACGGGTGCCGGAGTGGCTGCAGATGCTGCTAGGCATTATGGAGCACGGGGAGGGAAGTATATTGGGAGCTGGGTGTGTTCAGATATGCATTCTGTATATATCGAGTGTGTGATGTTTGCAGAATATCCAGGAAGGGGGTTGCAAATTCAGGCATGGAGTCCAGGAAAGGTTGAAGTTCAATACAAATAAAAACCACTAGTTATAGGAGTTTGTTGAAACCAAGAGAGCTGATAAAATAATTATAGCTTTTGACCCAGCTGTTAGCTGTCACTCAGGTCATATGGGAACCTTTGAATAACAGGGAAGAACATTATTTGCCAGAAGGTAGAAACAACCCCCAAGATCCCAGAACCAGAGCCATCTGAATTCTCCAGCTATGCACTTGGCAGGAGCTGAACAACAGCATCCACAGAGAAAACATATTTTGTCTTGTAGATCCAATTTTCCTTGCCCAGAATTCTTAGTTTGGATATAAAGACTATATGATATCTGACATATGTTTGGTTTAGGAATTTTCGTTTTCCTCAATAATTTGATCAGATTCGCATTTGATCACTTACCACAATCAATTGTAAATTTAGTAAATATTTAACAAAAATCCAAAAAGCTTACATACACACAAGTTAAATGGGCTATGAATATGAACTTGGAAACAGAAGCATAGATTCTTTCTGAAGTTTTCTCTTTGAGGGTTCCTTCCGTTCTTGCTCTCTCCTGGGGAAATCAGCTTGACTATGTAATTCAACGTAAAATTCTTCTATGGTTTGTTTTCATAAATGTCAGAGAGGGTGAAAGTGTCAGAGTGGGCATTGCAAAGTATCTCCATGGTACTCATCAATACCCAACTACATGTTTTGGTCAGTTGGATTTTTCTGTGGCCTTAAAGGCCTAGTTGTTATTTCATTTCCCTCGGTTTGATACTTTATAAGCTAAGCGGTATTTGACATGGGTTAAACCTTTGACTTATCTAAAGTGTCTAAAAATCGTCCTTAGTTATAACAGCAAAGTCTTTTACCTTCGTGAAAGTGATTGATGTGTTTTGGCTTTATTGGCAAAATGATATCAGAGTGTCTGTATGTGGCACTAGGCTCTGTAAGTTGGTGAGGTTTCTTTTTATTAATATTTGTTTTAAAAATTATAAAAGGAATGCATACTTAAAAACTGCAAGCTGCCCGGCTGTTGTGGCTCACTGGTTGAGCATCGACCCATGCACCAAGAGGTCACTGGTTCAATTCCAGTCAGGGCATATGTCCAGGTTGTGAGCCCAGACCCTAGTGAGGGGCATGCAGGAGATGGCCAGTTGATGTTCTCTCTCATCGATGTTTTTCTTTCTCCCTCTCCCTTCCTCTCTCTTTAAAATCAATAAAGAAAAAAAAAAAAAAAAAAACTCCCCCTGCAAATTATAAGAAGCATAAAGGTAAAGAGAAAAGAAAAAGTGGGAATGTCCATGATCATTGGAAACTTGGTCATTATTTCGTATACTTAATAGCCGTCTGTAAAAGTATGGATAACATTTATAAAAAGAATGATATGCTAAACTCATGGTTTGTGCTCTTAGTTTTACCTAAAACATATCTGTGATTGTTCTTTATCAGCACTTATGGAACTACTCTATTCTTTTTAAAAGCTATATGGTAATATGTAGCATAGATGTTCCACAGTTTAATAATGACCCTGTTGGTGCTACTATAGAAATTTCTATTGGTGGATATTATACTCTGAACAACCTTATACACACATTTTTGCATATATTTCTCTGTAGAATACATTCTTAGAAGTTGAGTTGCTGGCTCAGATGATAAATAAATTTTTAATTGTCTGATATTGCCAAATTGTCTTCCAAAGAAGTTGTAACAAGTTGTATCTTCACTACAATGAATAAGAATGCCCGAGTCCCCTCATTGCCTCTAATACAGCATTCTAACATACTTTTGAGTCTTTGTCTGCCCGATGATTCAAAATGGTATCTTGTGATTTAGTTTGCATTTGAGAAATGGCCTTTCATTGTGGTTTGATTTGCATTTTTTAACTATTCCTTTTTCCAGTACATAAGTATATGTACTTATGTATTTTGCTCATTCTTCTAATGCGTGGTTTTTATTTTTATTTTTCTAATTTGTAAGAACTGTTTGCTCATTAAGAAAACTAATGCTCACCCAGTTTATTCAACCTGTGAATTCACTTAGGGTATTTTATGATGTTAAAAGTTTAATTTTACAACTTGAAATTTATGAATTGTCTATGGTTTCTAGTTTTGTATTTTTTAAAAAAGACGTTCTTAATATTGCAAATATAAAAGCAAAGTTTTGGTTTTTAGTTTTAATTCTTTGATCCACCTGAAAATATTTTGGACATAAGGATTGAGGTAGGGGCCTAGTTTGATATTTTAAAAGCCTTAAACCACTTATAATACTCTATCACCCCCTCATGATTTATCACATATCAAAATCCTGGTGTAATTTTGTCTCTTTCTTGACCTTATTCTGCTCCATTTTTCTGCCTGACAGAATCAAATTCTCTTGGTTATTGTAGCTCTATAATGTATACTGAAAGCTCTCTGTCATTTTTTTTCTCTTTTTGGTATTTTCCAGATATTCTTTCATGCTTATTTTATCATAAAATGTTTAGAATCAGCTTAGGTCATAATTAAAAATTGAAATCTCATTGGTATCATTATAGAGATTGTTCTAAATTTATACATCAATTTAAGAGAAATGGATGATACAGGTTAAAATATCATTTTCTTACCACTCCCCAACAGAATATATCTTTACATTTGTTAAACTATTTACTGATGGTCCTCAAAATCATTTTAAACTTTTCTTCAGATGCATTTTGTACATTTATTAAGTTTATTTCTATGAGTTTTTCAGTTCTAGTTCATGCTATATGGAAATTTCTTCTTCAAATATATATTCTATGTGATGTTTGTTTACATATAGAAAAGCCACTGATTTTTTTTCTTCAGGATTTTAGATTATTTTTAATATTTTCTTTGGTTTTTGTGCTTTCTTGGTTGTTCAAGACTCAATCTTTTATGAAGAAATGATAAAATTGGCTCCTAATTTCTATGCCTCTCATTTGTCTTGTAGGAGTACACAGAAAAGAAAAAGAATAGTGATGTATGCATGACACCTTCGGCTCTTCAGAAATGCTCAACCTTTATGTAGGAGAAGCTGTTGATCCTTGCTTTCGTGACTCCTGACTTCACTTCCTGCTCTAAAAGCTCTTTCCCGTTCCGCAAATGCTAAAGACACATTCCGGATTTTCTCCTAATATTTTATAGTTTTCAGTTTTACAGTTAGATCTTTAATCCATCTGGAATTTATTTCTATATATTGCGTGAGATAAAAATCTAACTTTATTTTTTCCAGATGGTTCGCAAAATTTCCCAACATCATTTATAAAATTGGTCAGTCTTTCCTCACTAGTTTGAAATGCCACTTTAGTCATACTCTAAACAGATCTGGGTTTTTTTCTTTTTTTTTTTCTTTTAAACCAGAGCTTACAAACTAAATGAAATGAATTACAACAGAGAACAAAGATAAGAAATTCAAACAAAAAATAGACATTGAGATACAGTTGTAAACAAATTATTTAATGTATATATAATAAAGTACAAATGTCATTCATAGCAAAATAGTATAAATATGAGTAATTCTGAGAAAATATTCTTATGAAATATTCAGAAGCTGGACACCCATAAAATATAAGGCTATAGCGGTTGATTATTCAAACATTGTTTAGAGTTACTCCCATCATATGGAACATTGTTTGAAGCCTCAGAGCTATAAACATCCTCCAGCTGCCTAGTTTAACCCCGGATCAGATGTTTCTGAGAGGGGATGAGAATGTCCTCTGAGTAAAAAAGCAAAGTCTGAAATTAAAAGAAGAGTAGCACTGTCTTCTTATAATTCAGGATTGTTTGGTTTTCTCTTACTTCTCTGAGGCTCTGTAAGATTTCAGTGTCTCACTTTCCTGGCCATAGAGTGGAATGAAAGTGGACAGAGACTTGGCCTCTTGCGAGTCTTTCTTTTAACAGGAGAGTTGATGAAGAGTCACTGAGATTAAATGCCAAAGATACTAAGAGTCCGTGTTGAACTCTGAAACCTGGGTGGAAATCATAAAGCATGCACACCTACAGTGCATGCCTTCCCAGGGCTTTGGAAAGTTGCTATTACGTTAACAATTCATACGTAATAGTGACTCCTGATATTTCTAGCTGTGTCTTTCTGGTCCTGACGTGCTGCTACATGTCAGTGGAACTGCAGCAGAGCCCGCTGATACATTTGTCTAACAAGCTTCACTTTGGAAGATTAAAAAAGAATGTTATGCCAACGCAAATATTTTATTTTCATGTTATCTGTATCAGCTTAAATAAAATTAACAAATCATCAAAGACAAAAACAGTTTACTAGTCTTGCAATGTCATGTCCCCTGCTCTAGGAGGGGTAAAGAAGACCCACGAGAAGGTCATGAGGCGAGTTTGCACAGAGCATCATTAAAACATGGACACTGTGTTTTCTCACGAGTGAACTCTGTTTGGAGGGAGGACATTTGATTGGGCTTTAATCAATCAATTAAACGACAACAATAATAACAAATAAGCCTCTTTCTTCGGTGGTCGGGGATTGGCATGTGTCTGCAGGCCGTGGTACAGAGGTATGGCCTGCATCACATTACACGGAAGATATGAGTCACTTATCTTCTTACAAATGAAATAGAGACGAGTCCCAGAATATCAACATATGGGAGGTAACTGCTGTTCTAGCCACTTTGTAGCACACACTTGGATGTTTGCAAACATTACCATGTTTAGCCATCTACAATACAAAGGTACAATAACAATACATTTTTAATTTTTCACGAGGGGTCCTAGGGATACAACCTGGACTTCAGTTTATTTTTTCAATAAGCTAAATGAATATAGATTTTCTTTCTGCAGTAAAAACAGTTAAGTTCAAAAGAGTGGGAGTCCTGGCAGTGAGGTGAACAAATGATGCCCTTAGCAGATTTTCCTGGAAAATGTTCCCGGGGCATGTTTCTATTTTTTCACCATTAATTGCTGAGATGATCCTGGGTGCTCTCTGCCTTCTTGGCACTCCAAATGAAGCTAGACTCTGGACTTTATATTACCCAGGCCTTCTGAGGAGTGCTAATTACAAAATACTTTACTTAAACACTAGAAACTCATTCACAAAACCAAGCCAAATCTCAGATTTGAAAGCATTTAAAAATATCCTTGCAACAGCCCGCATTACTTTATACTGATCTATTTTTAGGGGCCCAATGTTTGTTTTGCTGGAAGAAAAAAATTAAAACATGACAAGTATGCCATGAGCAAATCTGCAGTAATAAGTAGCACATACATGTGGAGGAAAACATTCACCATAAAACAGTCAACATAAAAACACACTCTGCAGAGGCGTTTTCATAAATAGCAGCTATTATTTTACTTTCCATTGCAAAGCATTTTAAATAACATGCCCTTAAAAGTTGTCAAGTTTCTTCCTTTAGATAGATATGATTTCCTGATCTTTCATAAAATTATTATGGAAAATTATAAATGGATTCCATTAGTTTCATGTGTAATTTTACAATCATATTGTTAAAATTAGAAACACATGGAAGAAAGAAATAGAAACATGATATCAGGCACTGAAGAGGCTATTCATTGGAAATTATTAATTTCTTTGTATAAAAGCAGGATTTGCCTGTAAAACTTTTATCCAATGTTTTGAACACATATCATGTCCCACGGATTTACAGATCAAAGTCCCCCAATTAATTGTCAATAAGTCACACACAGTTGAGGGCCATACCCTGCCTTATCTTTAATGTCTCTTTGAGTTCCTGAGCATAATAACAGGAAGAACTATGCTTTGAACCCCCAAAGAATGGTTTGGGAACTGTTTACCTCATATAGTTACTGTGATATAGCCAGGTACATTTTCACACTCTGTCTTTAAAAGCAAAAAGTGTTTTAAAAGGTTTTGAATCATCTCCACCTGGAAAGCAGTGTACAAAGGAAAAGTGTGACTATTTCAGTACTGGGGAAATGAATGCTTAATGCGGGGAAGAAAGGCGGATCCCCCCATTTCCACAATGCTGCGTGGTACCTATTCTGACCCCCGGCACTCATCAAGGGCTGTTGGCCATGTGTAGGCTGATGCAGCCTCCGTCACCAACATGTCCCCTGAGACCTAAGGCCATCTCCAGCAGCGGCAGCTCAGAGGAGCTGCAGCGACCGCTGGCAGACACCAGAAATGGCAGTAACACTTCAAGGGCCTGGATCCCCGTCATTCACCGCTTCACGGCTTCTTCGCACCGACCGCAGAATTCGACTTGCCATATAGAAAATGGGGCAGTGCAGTTCAGAAAAATACTGACAAATACCACAAATCACGTTCAGAGTGGAAACTGTGACTTTGCTAACATTGCCAGTATTTCCTGCCTCACCACCAGTAGATGGGTAACTGAAATGGCTCGCTGTGAATTTTGCAGTGCCCAAGCCAAAAGCAATAAAATTTCTGTAAGAGCATATGCACCATGACAGAATGCCACATCAGCCCAGAAAAATGATTTTCCTGGGAAGGTCTGTGCAGCCGTGAAGAGGGCTCAATGCTATGGAAGCTGGGCAGAGATTTTCACTAGCCCACAGTGAGGTAATTTTAAAGGCACTTTTCCCTTTATTTCTTCTGCATTCACTGAATGTACACTTTTTTTTTTTAATGTCAGAGAGACATTGCAGAAAAGATCAGATGAGATAGTCTGACAATGGAGCCAAAGTTCAAAGCTTCTCTGTTTTCAGGTGACAGCTGGGACAGTTTGTCTGCACTAAATCTCTGGAGGGCATGTCATTGTAACCCTGTCCCTAGCTTGTCAAACAGTTCAAGACAAACAAATCACTTAGTTGTTGGACAACTCTAACATCTGATACCATCACACAGAAGTTGTAACAATAGCCACTAATCAAAGTTCTTGCCATTCAGTTTAAAAAAAAAAAAAAATTCTCAGCTTTGGTTTAATAACCTAAACATAAAAGGCCTTTCAAAGTGAAAGGCAACAAGCATTTATTTGAGATCAATAAAAATAGCGATTCAGAAGGCACTGATTCAGGTGGAAACCCAAACAGTGGTCTGGTTAGGAGACAATGGCAAAGGGAATTTATGAGACACGAAAGGGGAACAATGGCATCGGTAGAAGGAAGGCATTTCTATCGGTGCAGATGACATAACACAGTGACGCGAATTCTAAACAATGTTTCTAATTTTTGGTCAGATAGCCATCAGTCCGGTAGTCATAATATGTACTTTCTTGTTCTCCTTGCAAACACTTCTTTGGGACACCTGGTTGCTTCAGGCCGGTCCAGAGGCTGTTTGCTGTCTGAACACCCAGCGCTGAGGCCTAAGAGGTGTGAAGTGTTCCCGTGGCCGGGCAGCTCCTGCTGCATTTTAAAGTGGCTCCATTTCTATTATTTTGACAGGTTTAAGACCACTTTTTTGTTGTTCTTTTGAACATCATTATATGAGAGGTTTGAAAATAGAGAGAGAGAGATTCTGTTTGAAAGATGAACTGGAAAGTCAAATATTTCAGTTGCATCCTGCTGTCAATAAATAACTACGGGGTGGGGTCAGAGTCATCAGAGGGGCGTGGTGCCCGGAAAGGCAGCGCCAAGCCCTCCTTAGCACCGCCCTCCCAGCCCCCAGGGGGGACCCCACTCTCAGCCAGTTCCACGCGGCTGCTGCGCTCTTCTTTCGGCACCTCTGGCTGCCTGCGCAAGGAGGCACGGACCCCCAGTGCCAAAACCACCAAGCGGTAGAGGTGTAACATCACCACGAGGAAATTCTTCACGGCAAAGAACACCAGCATCTGGTTGATCACGTTGAAATAGCTCATCAGTATGACACGCACGACGAGGAAGGGGCCGTCTTGTATGAAGACACTGATTCCAATGTTCCACAGATCGGCGCTGTATTGGCATAAGAACAGGCTGGGGAACCCCCTCGCTGTCACAGATAAGGGGCACATGACATGCTGGACTGAAAACACAAGACAGACCAATTAATGGATCTCTCTGAAACGTCAAAAGTAAAACAGAATGAAACGGGAACAAGTCTTCAGCCATGGGTGCTACGTTACTTCACGACTGTGCTTCTGGAATTTCATTCTGTGGGAACCGGTGAAACACCCTTCACCTTTTTCTATTCAAAGATGATGATATGTTACATTTCCAATAAAACACACCAAAGAAAGCCAGTTCTCTAGTTTATATCCATGAAAAGAATTCAGACTACTTTCTAGTCCGCACCCTGGGAGAAGCACAATTCACCAGGATAGAGAGAATCAAGAACTGAGCCTGGCTGGTGTGGCTCAGTGGTTGAGCGTTGACCCACGCACCAAGAGGTCGCTGGTTCGATTCCGGTCAGGGCACATGCCCAGGTTGTGGACCAGATCCCCAGTGAGGGGCATGCAGGAGGCAGCAAATTGATGTTCTCTCTCATCAATGTTTCTATCTCTCCTTCTCTCTCTGAAAATCAATAAAGAAAAAAAATTAGAAAAAAAAAAAAAAAAGAACTGAGGAAAGCACCGTGTCTATCCCTGGCGTCTGCGGTGGGGGGTGGGGGGGGGTGGGGGAGGGTGGCGCAGTACAGCAGGTGGTCTGGGCCTCAAGTAAGGGGACGGGCTGCCTCTCCTTGGCTTCCTCCTTTTCTAGCAGGAAGATGCTGGGCAAGTTACTTAATCTGCCTGGGCCTCAGTTTCCTTCTTTGAAAAATGGGATAAAAATTATATCTGTGAGGAGAGGGGTCCCTATTCATGGATTCTGTCTGTTTCTATTAGAATAGTACCCCTGGCTCCTTTCTCCTTCCCTGCATTATCTTTCCTTTGGCATAATGAATGACTTCCCTGACTGCCAGGTTTGGAGATGGAACATATACATGACCCAGATCCTTTGGGGTCCTCTTTTTGAGATCTACCTATTTGCTGGTTGACTCACTTGATCCTATGTATACATTGTGTTGTGAAAATTCTAGCACTTATATTCAAATTCAAACTTAATTCATGTTCAACATATTTTTCTAATGGTGGTGGGGGAAAAAAAAAACAAATAAATGCCATTGTTATTTTATTTTGTCTAATTCCTTATGGTTTTGTTTCACAGTTTATAAGAAAAACTGGATATAATTACTGATTTTCCAGTTGAACATAAGGAGGTCTAATCAACAAATGAACCTTTTTGTTTTAATTTCTAATATACGAACTTAATTCAGGGTCAAGGGCAGAAAATAATCTTTGAATACTGATGAAGACTTCCATTTGGAGTTTTCAAACAAAGAATGACTTCTCTGCTAAAGCTCGCAAATGTTATGAAGCTGCTTTGATATGAACATAATGTACTATTCACTGGAAAATACAATAGTAATTTAGTCAGAAGTTACATTTGGTCTTTGTTTTCCAGACAGCTGCATAACATTATCACCCCTGAAAGTTTACACAATTTCTTTCTTAAATAAAAATTTTCTTAGCAAGGCTATAAACCACAAGATATGGAAGGGTGAAGACCAGCAGAATGAATGACAAGAGAAGAACCAACATAAAATCACTAATAGCCTGTCCAAAGAAGTTAGGGTCAGGAAAAGGCTCCCAGGGCACCCCCTAGGATGTTCCACATCTAGGGTGATGGTGCTTATATTCTGTCAGAAGATACCAGTTGATCAATGGGTGTAGGACATGTTCCAGGGCACATCATGACTAAACGTGTGTGTGTGTGTGTGTGTGTGTGTGTGTGTGTGTCTGTGTTATTAGCATACATTTGTTTGTAATTTTTAACTAGTAATTAGGTTTTTGGTATCTCTAAAAAGCTACAGCCACACTTTCCATCTATTCTGGTGATCATTTTATTTCGGAAAAGTAGATGCTAAGCTCTAAAATGGTCTCTGAAACCTCTAGGCCTCAGTGAGCCAAAACAAAATAATAAAAATGCAGAAATTATTCTTTATTTTTATTTTATTAAATTTATTAGGGTGACATTGGTTAATGCAATTATATAGGTTTCAGGTGTAGTATTCTGTAATACATCATCTGCATATTGTATTGTGTGTTTACCACCCCAAGTCAAGTCTCCTTCCATCACTATTTATCCATTCTTTACCCTCTTCTACCTCCCCCACTCCACTTTCTCTCTGGTAATCACCCTCTGCGTCTAAGAGTTTGTTTGTTTTTTTTTGCTTAATCCCTTCACCCTTTTTCCCCAGGGCCCTAACCCCTCCCCCATTCATATGGTGCTTGTCTTTCCCTGACTGGCTTATTTCTCTTAGAATAATACTCTCCAGGTCCATCCATGCTGTCACAAAGAGTAAGACTTCCTTCCTTTTTTTTTTTTTTTTTTTTAACGACTGAGTAGTATTCTGTTGTATAAATATACCACAGAGTTTTTTATCCATTCATCTACTGACAGGCACTTGGATGCTTCCAGATCTTGGTTATTGTATTATCCCTGCCCTAAAATAAGTTGTTGTTTTTTTTAAAGAAATTAGGCAAAAAAAAACACAAAAAACCTTTTTTTCCCTTTATTGATTTGAGAGAGAGAGGAGTGAGAGGAAGAGAGAGAGCTAGAAACACCAATGAAAGAGAACATCAATTGGCCGCCTCCTGCATGTCCTCCACTGGGGATCGTGCCCACAACCTGGGTATGTGCCCTGACTGGGAATCGAACCGGCGACCTCTTGGTGCATGGGTCGACGCTCAACCACTGAGCCACACCAGCCGGACCTAAAATAACTTCTAATCCAAGGTCATCAGGAAGGGTGCCATAAAAAATGAAGTCAGACTTAAGGAAAGTATAATGATTAAATCCTAGAATTTCTTCAAGATAAAGTGGTGTCCAGGAGAATTCCCAAATCAAGACTTTAGGGTTCCCAGAAGGGAGGGGAAGTGCAGAGCAGTGCTGACCAGTGGACCTCTGTGGCGGTGGAAAGGCTTGGTGTCTGCGCTGACACAGTAGCCACGTGTGGCAACTGCACTTGAAATGTGGCTGGTGTGACTGAGGAAGTGCACTTTTAACTTTATTTATTTTTAACTAATTTTAACTTTTAAATAGCCACATGTGACTAGTGGATAGCGTATTAGACAATGTAGCTCTTGGCCATCACTAGTATGAAATACCTGGAAAACAGTTTACTTCTTGCAAAGTTTTAGGGGTTTATGTCTTTATCAAAAGAAGACCAATGGGATTTCTAGAGCCACTACTGAGGAAGATTTTAATTTTCCATATGGCCCTGAAACTGCTCTTACTCTGTGATGTTCCAATATGCAGCTCTGAAAATGACCTCTTGAAAACATCAAGAGATAACATCTATATGCCAGCAACTGTGCTAAGCACTTTATAAACTATATTTTATTTAGTCATCACAAGAACCCTCAATCCTAGCTACTGTGATCATCATTTCCATTTCATGGATGAAGAACTGACACACAGAGTTGTTAACTAGTTTGCAGGAGGTTATACAAATCGTAAGTGATGGGACCACTCTATGAAGTGAACGTGCTCTAATCTCTTCAACTTTCTCAGACTCACCATGTACCAGAGTGGATCTGCAGATGGCTTTCCTACATTTCAGTCTACTTTTCGTCTAAACTGAACTGGAACTAACACTGAGATATCAAAACGTAAAAATGATGATTCTCTCAAATGGTTCCTTAGCTTTATTATAATTTATAATCAAGAGTTGTAACTTTAGGTCCAGCTGGTGTGGCTCAGTGCACTGAGCATCATCCCATGGCCTGAGAAGTCCCAGGTCAATTACCAGTCAGGTTGTGGCTCGATCCCCAGCAGGGGGCGTGCAAGAGGCAGCCGACCCGTTTCTCTCTCACATTGATATTTCTACATTTCTCCCTTCCCCTCTCTCTCTGGTAAATCAATAAAAACATATTTTTAAAAAGAGTTGTAATTTTGTGTTTCTTTGAGAAAACATCAAGACACTGACCTGCCAGGTCGAGCGGAAACTGCAGCATGCTCCAGGTCCAAATGCAGAGGATGGCATAGACGAGGGCGGGGTTATTCCTAGAATGCAGACAGAATTTCACATTAGCAATTAAAAATACGATCACATGCAGAAAAGAGAATTCTTTCTCTTTCTTCTTATATTTGAGTATACTTTAATAAACCTCTTGAGGGGTTTATTATATCTTATTATATTAGAAAAATATATCTTTCTTATATCTTGGAGACATAAGAAATTCGTGAAAAATCCATGCATAATTACAATGGAATAATGAAAAAGAAAACGAAAGAAAAAAAAAATTAGAGAGGTTGAGTTCAACTACCACATGTGCCACCATCTGTGTGAATTATGGCAAAGCCTTTTGGTCCCATATTGTTTTCTTTAGTTTTGTAAAATTATGCCAACATTAAAGAAGAGAAATGCTGGAAAATGTTAGATGTTGACCTAGAAATTCAGAGGGCTGATTTCAAATTTCAAGGAGGAAAAAAAAAAAGAATCTTGTGCTAAGATATCAAGATTCTAATTTTAAGAGCTGGATGATGCCCAACAATTAAAAGCTCATTACGCAAAAGAGAGCTATCGGTGGGGAGATACGTTCAATCATCAAAAATGTATGCCAGATTTTAGGATGTAAGTCAAGGGACATGACTGCTTTATTCGCCTCGGTATCCCCAGTGCCTGGCCAGTAATAGAAACTCACCAAATATCTGTGGAAGAAATTGTTGAATGTACATAAAAAGGACCCATACTTGGCAAGTACACAAATGTCCTAGACCTAAAAAAAAACAGTCTCGAAGACTAAAGTCATAGAGAATAGAGGTTACAAATATACAAAACATATTTCAAAAGTATCAAAGTCACTTTTTTTCCCCCAGCAAAAATACAAATGAAGTTATCAGTTTCAGGTGACTAGGTTAGTGGTGTAATAACAGATTCTGTTGCCAGCTTCCATGTCAAGGAGGATTTTCAGATTGGAGAGAGATAGAAAAGCATCAGGGAAGAGTAATTGAAACCAAACTACATGAGGTGATTGTAAGGAATACCTTTAAATGCTTCAAGTGTTAAGAGGCCCAACAATTAGATCTTAAAACTCTGAGAGAGTTTGTAAGTAAGATTTCTAAGCTGTCATTATCTGTCTTGCAGTTAATGGTAGAGACAAGGTTAGTGGAAGAAAAAAAATAAGTCCAAACTTTCAAAATGAAGCAGAAGTATATCTTAACTACAAAAGGCACATTGACTATTAATCCCCAGTTAGATTATATGTGAGACTATTTAAAGATTTCTGAGAGCCCTTTGGAAGAGAGTAATTACTAGGAATCAGCACAGGTTCCTGAAACAATCACATTCAACTATGATTATTTTCTCTCTCTTCTCTCTCTCCCTCCCTCCCTCCCTCAAAAATAGAATTAGGATTACCAAGCAGGTAAAGATATATAAATTAATAATAGACATTGGAATTTTTAACAAAGCTTATGAAAAAGCCTTTTATAGTGTATTATTAACAAGATTAAGAAGTGTTCTGAGTGTGAATACAATTAGGTGAAACCCTAACTGCAGAAATGACTCCCCAAAGAGAGTGCCCTAATGGGTTGCTGCAGGCTCTGCCTTTGATCCCGTTCTTCTTTGTATTTCATCAGTGACTTGGTTGCCCACATTGATGGGAGGCTTCTCATATGCACATATGACATGGAGGTTGAATAGGAAACCAAAACCCCAGAAGACACAATCAGGATCCCAAAAGATCTTGACAGGCTATAACTGGGTGATCTAGAATAGCATAGAAGAGGTAGCATTTCACAGCAACAGTCATAAAAAGGCTCAAAGATTTTTCTTACTGTTATCTAATTATGAGTCTGCAGTGTAACATGATTTATGACTTTCCAAAATCAAATGCAATCATACATCACTTCACAAGAAGTATAAAGTCGAGCATTTGAAGTGGAAGAGCCCAGGGAACACAGTCTATAACTTCTCCCGCTTTGTAGTGTCAGTGTCTATCTAGAGTAGACCTTCAACAAGTGCATGCATTTTTAAACAATTTTACTTAACTTACAGGATCTGAACTATGTTCAGGCAGTTTTCAAAGTGTTTAAGTCCAGGATCACACTTCATCCTCCCAACAACCCTACAAAGCACATGCACTTATTATCCTTACTTGACCAGTGGAGAAACTGAGGCATAGAGAGTTGAAGAAACTGGTTCCAAGTCATGTGGTTATAAGCGTTGGGAGCAGAAATCTAAACTAAGTATCTGATTTCAGCACCCATCCTTTTAACCGTTACAGTCTACTATTTCCACGAAGGAGGTGGAAAGTTTAGCCCTGCTCTATTCTCCAGTGTTCAGAATATATTTGAAATATGATGTGCTTTGTTTTAGGAGGAACGCTTGAAAAGTATTTGGTTCAAAGGAGAGAGGCTAGTATGGTGAGAGAGCTGAGAGCCATGTTATACATGGAGTAGTTCGAGAAACTGAAAACTAGCCCTGCCTGGTGTGACTCGGTTGCTTGTACACCCTGTGCCCTGAGAGGTTGCCAGTTTGATTCCTGGTCAGGGCACAAGCCCGGGTTGTGGGCTCCATCCCCAGCAGGGGGCGTGCGGGAGGCAGCCAATAGATGTTTCTCTCTCTTCTCTCTATTTCTAAAAAAAAATCAATGAAAAAAAGAAAGAAAGTGAAAACTAGAGAAGATTCCTTTAAAACTTTGTTTTATACATTTAAAGGACTATTATGTGGAAAAAGAATTAAACTTATTTCTTGTGACTTCGAAGAGCCAATTCAGGTTCAAAGGATTTTAGTTGCACCTATAAGAATCCAAATTTCATCACAATAGAGAAAAATTCTTTCTAATAATGTTAACTTAAGAAAAAATGACTTGCCCCTGGGGTAGTATATTCTCTATTAGTGAAAATTTTCAAAGAAAGGCCGGACAAAAACTTATTGAGAAAATTTTGGAGAGGATTTTGCAATAGATATAAAATAGATATTTTTCAATAGGTGGTCTCTTTTGAAGTTTTCTTCTAACCCCAAATTGCAATAATTCTACCAAAAACCCATGTACCATTTATCTTCAAGGCAGCAGAAAGTGATGATAAAGCATAGCTCCAGTACTAGGTTGCTCATGTTCAAATACTAGCTCCAACCCTCACCAGAGAGACCTGGGCCTCTGATCCCAGATTGATCATTACCTAGCTACATGAGTATGAACAACTAATTTAACATTTATATGCTTTAGTATACCCATCTTCGATGAGGATAACAATAATAATGGCTATTGTATTTTATATGTAATTTCAAGTATGTTGTTTAAATGCGTTAAACAGATAAAGCTCTTAGAAAAATACTCCATACAGACTTGTAGATCACTACAAGTTAGTTACTTTTTAAATTTTCATTTGAGCTTGAGACTTTCCCAACTTCTCTTGCCTGTCACTGTTCAGCTTATAAAATGATGGTAATGATAGGATCTACCTCATAGTGTTATTATAAAGACTAAATAGCTTATCACAACTAAAACCCTAGAACACAGCAAGTGATAAATAAATATTACTTAGTCATAGTAGTTGTTGTATTTTTATTATGTGAACATATTTCTTAAACTCTTTGTGTTTTAATTTTATCATTATACAAAATAGGGATAAAGAATATACTAACCATAGCCCTAAGTAACCCAAATTCTAACCCTACAGTAATGAATGTATATTTTTACATTTGCAAGTATTCTCTGAGCACACACAACATATGGGAGAAGGTGTGTGTTGAGAAGCTAATTAATAAAGTTATTAAAATAACTCTGGAATCGATGGCCAGAACATTTTTGAAGCAGACAAATTTGTTTTAAGTCAGACAGTAAAAGTTACGCTGGAAGCTTAAAGGTTGGAATGTAAATAAATCACTGAATTTAAATGGGAAACACTAAAAAAAACTGTAAAGAAATTTTGGAGTGAATTTGTTCAACATTGTCTGCATTGTGTAACTGTCTCCCTCAATTGTCTTGCCCATTTTCTCATGTGTAATCTGTCTCCATAAATGTCAGCTGAGAAGCATGTAAAAGACAATGGAGTTTCTTCATAAAGAGACAAAAGATCTGGAGAAGTATAATTGTAGATGTATGGCTTCTGTACCTGGAAAACTGATAGGATAAAAGACTGGAATTTGTTAGATCAGTGCATCAAATCTATTAGGTGAAAAATAAAAATATACATTGATAATTTGCTGAACTGTTTCTTTTTGGAAATGTAAATATTCCTGTCGATAAGAGATAATCAGTGAATAGAATCCATCTTGCTTCTACAAAAACATCAAACAAACCTCTTTGGAAAGGGGAAGATAAATAAGGAGAGAGAGAAAAAGAAAGAAAATGAAATATTAATTTTCCCTGGAAGAAATGTTTTACCAAGCAAAAATAGCTAAATAAAAAGAAAACATGGTGTAAACATAAGAAAATCCTTCTTTGTGTGGTCAAATAAACACACTGATGAACCTCAGAGGGAAACCAAAGAACTTATATGCATCACCAGTGGACACAAGCAACAGTGCAGTGAAGCTGGGGTAGAACTGCAGTTAAGAGCAGTGGGCACTCTTGCCCATGGGATGTTCCCATATCCCTCCAGCTTGGCTATGTCAAAGAAAACTTGCACCAGTCAGAATTAATTAGGCAAAGAAGACTTTATTTAAGACTACTGCAATAGTGGAGAGAGATTGAATTCATTTCTACTAAACAAAAGGTAGGAGAGATTTTAAGCACTGGGTGGTAAGCTAGTGGGAAAGTCCTAAAGGAAGTTAGAGAGGGGAAAGGCAGTATAAGATCTATTCATTAGAAATTACAAGGCAGCCCTGGCTGGTATTGCTCAGTGGTTAGAGTGTCAGCCTGTGCACCAAAGGGTCACAGATTTGATTTCTGGTCAAGGCTACATACCTAGGTTGCAAGTTCATTCACAGACCTGGTTGGGGTGAGTGTGGGAGGTAACCAATCTATGTGTCTTTCTCACATTGATGTTTCTCTCTCTCTCTCTCTCTCTCTCTCTCTTTTTCTCTCTCTCTCTCTCTCCCCCTTCCCTTCCATTCTCTCTAAAAATAAAGAAATGGAAAAAAACATCCTTGAGTGAGGATTAACAACAACAACAAAAACCTTACAAAGCATTGCTGAGAGAAATTAAGGAACATTTGAATAAAATATGAGATAGTTCATCTTTATAGATTGGGAGACCATATTAAGATGTCATATCTTCACAAATTGATGTTTAGATTTAATAAAAATCTGTGGGAGTTCTTATCAAAACTCCCACAGATTTTTTTGTAGATTTTGACAAGATGATTGGAAAACTTTTATGGAAATACAATAGACCTAGAATAGCCAAAACAATAAAAAACAAAAAACAATATTAGAGGGCTTATAGTATCCCATTTCAAAACTTACCATAAAACTCTAGTAGTCACAATAATGTGGTACTGGCATAAAAATAGACATATAGAACAATGGAACCCAATAGAATGTCCAGGAAAAAGGAACACAAAAACTCTTACACATTGATGTTTCTCTCTCTCTCTTCCCCCCAATCTCCCTCCCGCTCTTTCTGAAGATAAATGCAAAAAATGTCCTCGGGTGAGGATAAAAACGAACAAACAAACAAAACTCTTACATATGTGGTCAGTTTATTTTTGACAAAGATGCCAAGGCAAATTAATAGGGAATGAATAGTCTCTTCAACAAATGGTGCCAAGATGATTGGTCCCAGCTGGGACAAAAAAAAAAAAAATAGTACTGGGACAATGCCCCAAACAAAACAAGACAAAAATGAACTTAGACCCTTACCTCACACTACACAAAAAAATTAAGTCAAAAAATTACAGAAGAGCTCTGGCCAGTTTGGCTCAGCAGTTGGAGTGTCAGCTTGCGGACCAGAGAGTCCCAGGTTCAGTTCCCGCTAGAGGCACATACCAAAAAAATATATATATATATATATATATATATATATATATATATATGTGTGTGTATATATATATACACACACACATCAGAATAGAATATTTCTAATTTTAGGTGAGGAAAATATTTCTTAGATATGACACCCAAAGCACTGCATAAAAGAAAAAAAAATAGATACATGGAACTATATCAAAATTTTAAAAATTTTCCTTCAAATGACATTCAAAAAAAATTGTTTAAGCTATATAATGGGAGAAAACATTTACAGTTATAAATTTAATAAAAATTAAGACTATATAAAGAATTCTTACAACTCAATAATAAAAAAACAATCCAATGAAAAATGAGCAAAATTTAAGTGGACACTTCCACAAGGAAGCTATATGAATAGCTAATCAGCACATGGAAAGATGGTCAACAGTGTTAGTCATTAGGAAAATGCAAATTAAAACCACTATGATCCTACTATGAACCCACTATGGTGATCATCAAAGACTGAAAAAAAGTATTGGTGAGGATGTGGAAAAAATGGAAGTCTCATTGTTGGTGGAATATAGAAAGGTACAGCCACTTTGGAAAAGTCTGCCAGTTTCTGAAACAATAATCATGTATTTAGCAGAAAATCTAGTCATTCCACTTCAATGGAAATGAAAGCAAATGCGTTAAAGGGTGAATGTTCATAGCGATGTCATTCTTAACAGCAAGAAAAGAGCAATACATGTGTATATCAACTACGAAATGGATAAGTAAAATGTGGTATATGCAGGGAACACTACTCAGTGATTTAAAAGGAGCTTAAACACTAATAGATGCACAATGTGAATGAACCCAACACATTATGCTGTGAGAAAGCCAGACACAAAAGACTACATATGTCATGATTCCATTTCCACGAAATTTTTAGAAAAGGACAGAAAGCATATCAATGGTTGCCTAGGGTTGGTATGGGAGTGAGAACTGACTGCAAACAGCCATAAGGAGTCTGGATTCTGGTGAGAATTATACACATCTATCAATTTACTAAATATCATTGATCCATAGAGTTATAATAGTTGAATTTTATGGTATGTAAAGTCAAGTTATTAAGAAAAATTTGCAGTGTGTAAATTTATAGGAATAAGGCAGATTAACTTCATTTGGGCATAATGAAGGGAATTAATTTAGGTTAAAAGAAAAATGGGCTTGAGGTTTTAGCCAGGATGCAAGAAAGAGGTAGGTATTATTGGAATTTACATGTCATTGCAGGCTTTTTCCTGATTGGCCCAAACTATAGAGTAAATAAAATACTGTACTAATATAGGTAACTCTAAGTAGGTTATAATGAAGTAACCTCCTTTGATATCACATGTAAATATCCCTTCCATGTGTATTGAATTTATTCTTCATGATCATGTTTCTGAGACCAAAGGGGAGAGCTATACCACAGTGGGAGGGGTTTGTGTCTCTCCTTTGAAGAAAGGGACATTTGCAGTGTCAATTCCTGGAATATAGATGGCCCTGAGGCAAAAATCAGAATTTGGGAGGTGAGTTTTAGGAGAGAGAAAACACTCTGGGTTCTTTCTGGAACCTCTGAGCAGTGAGGGCAACATACAGGAGTGGAGTGGAGACCGCAGAAGGTCGCAGACACCGTGCAGTTATGTGAAAAGTAAAATGACTTCCATCTGAGACCATGAGACCTGAAAAGAAATTTAAAAACCAAAACCATGGCATAATTTATTGGATCCCATTCTCAGGACATGATACAAGTTTAAAATGAGAAGAAAAAAAAGATTGATGAAACATCCAGATTCATGTGTAGGTGGCAGGAGAAATTGCGGAATTGAAATAGCCTCAGCTGGGCTAGGACTGTGTGTCCTTTTGCTCACCACTTGCTCACCATTTGCTCCCCAATCTCTGAACAATACACTGCCTGGCCATGCTAGATAATCAATCAACAGTGGACAGAAAAATAAATGTCTCGTGACATTCATATCCCTCCTGATACCCCATTTCCTACCTAATATCCCTCCCACCCTCCTAGATAATTAGCATTTATGTGCTTATTTCTATGTAGATGTAGTTAATTGTTTTTATTTTCTCATGTCCCTGTCATTATACCTATAGTTATTTATTGCTTTTATGTGCTTGATAAAGATTTCTTTATGGTTTTCTTGTAAATCTATTGTATTATAAGTATCTGAAAATTCGCCATACAATGTAATTCACTGACCACATGGAAGGTATTAACTAAAATCAACATGTTGAGGATATTGGATCAACTTAGACTGGATTCTTTCTAACATTCTATAGCCACTTAATGAGGTATAAGAAAAATAAGTGTAAGTGAGACAAGAAATGATCATGTAAAGGTAACTCATAGTTATTGATATGCTTTGTGCTATAATTGGGATATTAAGTTTACTCAGTGTATTTTGCTCAGCTTTATGTTTTGTTGTTTGAGAAACACAGCACAAAGTAAACTGTAGCATTAAAAGCCAGCATCACTGCAATTTGTTTTTATAGCATAGTGCAAAACAACCCAAGCTGAAAGTACATCCAGGCACTGAGATTTAAATCCCTTATGGTAAGAAAGTAGTTCCATAAACAGATGTGATCATGGATTCTGAGTTTGTTTGCTCGTGGCAAAAATAAAGTACCAACTCAATAAGTTTTAATTTATAGGCATCTACTCCAGAAAGCCTTAGGCACTTTGAACAAAACTGACTAAAAATAAAATTTAGTAAAATAAAACCTGATATTCCCCATTCTCCATTCACACAAGGGAATACTATAAATTTCCCAGCTGGGTAGGGGAGAGATTTTTGCCAAATCTCTTCTAGACACTTTCTTGGAACTGTAGCTACGCTGTGCTCTAGAACAGAATCTTATGACTGAATACACTCCTGGACACTTGAGAATAGAAAAGAGGAGCTACTGGTGGTCATGTATCTCCAGAAGATTTTTTTGTAACCATGGCCCTACCTAACCTGTGGTCCTGCAGACAAACAGAGCTTTTCTGTTCTCACCCACAGGAAATATTATTTGCCCCTTTTCTCTGACAAAAACCTGCTTTTTGAACTTGTCTATCTCTATCAGAGATAGTGATATCTTTATCACTATCTCTACCTCTATATCTATATCATCTATCTGTATCTCCACTGGGCTAGTACTCAATAAGTATCTGAACAACAACTAATTCTATGACTCTACCATTGGGCATATAATATAATACAAATCTTTATTTATGCAGAATATAAACGATGAAACAAAGAGACAGGTGTGTGGGCTCTGACCTTGACAAGAAGGTCTTTTCATTGCAGGACCTCTCATTGCTTACCTCACATTTTCTTCTGCCAAAGTTTCACTTGTGAATTCCAGGATGTCAGCTGCCGTCCCCACAAACATGAGAAGAAGTTCAGAGAGCTGGTCCCGGGTGATTGTGCCTCCCACAGGTAGAAGCCATCTTCCAATTATTAGCATTAACAAGAATGTCTGATGGAGTCCCAAAGTCCAATCTTTCTCACACATTGTAGATAAGTTATTTACAAAAACTTTCGCCTGTTTAACAGAAATGTCACACAGACAAAAGGATATGAGTTACCAACTTGGAGAGAGATACCATCTTCACCATGGCTTTCAATCAAGAGTTAGCTTTGTGGAAAGTTATTTTCAGAGGATGATTCTTCACTTACTAAAGAAAGTAAAACTTCTTTCAATTAATACTCTGAAAAAATAAAAAAGCGAATGTGGTCCTTAAAACGAGCAGCCTTATGACTAGAAGTAATTTAAACCTTCCACACTAGTGGGAGTATGATATCTAAAGGGCCAATTTTATGATGTTTTAAAGATCAATTTTCTCTGTAACAAAGTATAATATATATCAAGTGTTTTAAATCCCATGTCAAAATAAAGTGAGAATTCCTATATTTTTCTTTCAGCAATTTTAAGTCTGAATTTACAAATCTGGGACTACCATCACATGGTACAAATCTTCTTTCTTGTGTTTTATTGCTATAAAACACTACTATAAAAAATGAGAAAATATATAATAATGTTTATTTATTACCTAGATGTAAATAGAGAGACTAACTATAAAGTTATTATTTTTATTTTGATTATTTGACATATTATTCAAAAGTCAGTGAGTTAGCAACCACATTTTATTCTGTCCTTATTCTTAGCCTCTAAGAAAAATTTACATCACACTTATATATTCTGGTTATATCTTGCCCACTTAACTTCTAAATAGGTTATGACCCTAAAGGTTATGATCTTTTCAAGACTACAGGGCATAGGTCTCAAGTAGATTGGATAGTGATTTCAACTGATTTATCCAAGTAATTTAACTGTTTTTGTGCAAATCTATGTATCCCTTTAGATCACTTGCTGAGGTCAAGTGCAAGGGTAGAGGAAGGATAAAAGACAAGTCAGGATGCTACTCTAATTTAAGCCATGCATAAAGATAAATAATCTTTCATTTGCACACTTCGTTATATTTCTTCTATGAGACTTCACATACATTTTATTTCATACTTACAGGGAGCATACTAGTAGGGGGTATATTAATATTTTCAATTATCAGATGAAAAACTGAGATATAGTGACATAAGCGATTTTTTCAAAGTGATATTGGTAAGCTGTGATTGGAGCTTATATTAGAACTCAAGGCTAGTTCTATTAAATCTCATAGAATCTATAGCCTATTTTATTGTTGAAAACATGGTTCTGTGGTAGAGGCTTTGGCCTTGAGTCTCTCCCATATATTATTTCTAAGAGACCATAATTAATTTGCTAAATATCAGGAATGTGAAGAACAAAGAAGTGATTTAATTCTGGCTGGAAACCTTCTTTATTTTGTTAATATGAACATCTAAAAAATATATACAGCAGATCCCAATCTTATAATTATATCATTCCTTAACAAACATATATATGTCTCTCTTTATACATGTGTCGTCTGACCTAAGTATTAAAGGTTCTTTAATGCTGCAAGTTAAATATAATCTACTACTGATTATATATCTAATGCATGTTAACTATGTTTAACAAATATAAAAATACAATAAATTTACAAATTCCTGAGTCAAAGGAATGTCCTTAGGAGAGAATGAGCTGAAAGATGTGGAGCACATTATCCTCACCAAGAGAAAAACTTTTCTAGATCCTTTAACATACTGTGGGAAAAGCTCTCACCGACTCAATGAGATTATCCCCTCCATGGGTTTGTTCACTTGACATCAGAGTTTGATTGAAGTCTTCTTTGATGCTGGTATTCTGTGACATTTCTTCAGATTGGCTACCACAATACTAAGAATTTTGTACAGAGGCAATATGTCAAAAAATAAAATACCACAATAGGTTGAAATGAAAATGGCTTCAATGTATCTAAGAAATTATGAACAGATATGTAGAATTGAAACAGTATGCATAAACATTTCCAAAACTCATATTATATGCTTGAGATAGAAAACCACTTTTCAGTTGATTTGATAATAGAGTCTACTATGTATGTCATATTGTTCCACAAGTCTGTGGGGATGTAGACTCTTGGAGTTTATGGTAGAGAGCTGTAAAATTTATGGATTGATAATTAGGTTTTGTTCTTCAACCTGGGAACAACTGTAAAACAATCCAACAACCAATGAAAGTATTAAAACAGGTATGACCCTAGTCCAAGCATTTACTCTAAAAGTTTGTTTCTTATCCAGAAGCCTCTTTATCTAAAATACCACTTTGCTTAAGTAGATAATCCAATTATGTTCACTCTTGACTGCTAGATACTATAACAAGCAAGCAATTAACATGTTTGTCCACCAAAATATGTATTTAGTGTCACTTTAGAAGTCAATTTAGATTTATAGAAAATTTGATAAAAGATCTAATAAATGACTTTCTCCCCCTTCTTGCTTCTTCATTTTGTATGTAAATTTCTGCAAGAGAACTGTGCATGATTTTTATCCAGCAAGATGCTGGGAATCTGAGGTAGAGAAAGAAGAAGCAGGAAGGCAAGTGGGGAAGGGCACTTAAAAATGTAACTGTACCAATGATTATTTCTTAAACGGGTAAAAATAATAATAATAAAAACAGCTGCAGAGCTAACATACTTTAGAAATGCACACCAGCACCACCACTCATCCATGCTCACATTTGGATTTTGAGAGAAACTATTTTTTTCTAATGCTAATGCTGTAAAAAGTGTATTTTTCTTAATTATTCTGAATACTCCATTGATCATTCTATGAGCTATTTCAAAAAGCAGGAAAGGCTGTCAAGAAGGTATTTTTTCCTACCCTTCATCAAAATTACTAGTGTTATGGGTGAAATAAAAAGAATAATTAAGAAAAATGGCCATGTGCCATATCTCTAAGAGCAAAATGTAAGGTTTTGTACCCCTTTTTCGTGTGTGTACAGGTAAGGCACCAAGAAAAGATAATAAAGATAAAAAATTAAGTCTCTGAACCAAGTAACAAATTATTTTTGTTGTTGTTGCTGTTAATCCTCACCCAAGAATATTTTTTTCATTGATTTCTTAAGTGTATCTTTTTCGTTGAAAATATTACAGATGTCCTCCCTTTTCCCCCCATTGACCTCCTCCACCCTGCTCCTGCTCCCCACTCCCCAGGCCTTCACACTATTGAGTTATGCATATATGCATATAAGTTCTTTGGTTAATTTCTTCCCTCCACCCCTTCCCTTTCCCTCTGAGATTCTTCAGTCCATTCATGCTTTCATGTCTCTGGGTCTATTTTGTTTGTCAGTTTATTTTGTTCATTAAATTCCACATGTAAGTGAGATCATGTGATGCTTGTCTTTCTTTGGCTTATTTTCCTAAGCATAATACTCTCCAGGTCCCTCCATGCTGTCTCTAAGGGTAAAAGACCTTTCTCTTTTTTTTTTTTTTTACAGCTGCATAGTATTCCATTGTGCAAATGTACCACAGCTTTTTTATCCACTCATCTATTGATGGGTATTTAAGCTATTTCCAGATCTTAGCTATTGTAAATAGCACTACTATGAGCATAGGAATGCATATATCCTTTCTGATTGGTATTTCAGGATTCTTAAGGTATATTCCTACAAGTGGGATCACTGGGTAAAATGGCAGCTCCTTTTTTAATTTTTTGAGGAAACTCCATTCAGTTTTCTATAGTGGCTGCACCAGTTTACATTCCCACCAGCAGTGTACTAGAGTCCCCTTTTCTCTACACCCTCGTCAACACTTGTCGTTTGTTGGTGGCAGCCATTCTGACTGGTGTGAGGTGATATTTCATTGTGGTTTTAATTTGCATCTCTCTGATGATTAGTGACATTGAGCATTTTTTTTCAGATGTCTCTTGTCTGTCTGTATATCCTCTTTGGAGAAGTGTCTTTTTAGGTCCTTTGCCCATTTTTTATTGGATTGTTTGTCTTCCTTTTGCTAAGTTGTATGAGTATTCTATATATTTTGGAAAATAAACCCTATCAGATGTATCATTGGCAAACTTGTTCTTCCATACAGTGGGGTCCCTTTTCATTTTGTCGATGGTTTCTTTTGCTGTACAGAAGATTTTTATTTTGATGTAGTGCCATTTGCTTATTTTTTCATATTTCTCTTGCCCTAGGCAATGTATTAGTGAAAATTCTGCTATGTGAGATGTCTGAGATTTTGCTGCCAATATGGTTTCTTCTAGGATTTTTTTATGGATTCATGACTTAACTTTAAGTCTTTTATTCATTTTTAGTCTATTCTTGTATATGGTGTACATTGGTGGTCTAGTTCCATATTTTTGCATGTGCCTGTTCAATTTTCCCAATACCATTTATTGAAGAGACTCTCTTTATACCATTATATGCTATTGCCTCTTATGTCAAATATTAATTGAGCACAATGGCTTGGGTTGATTTCTGGGTTCTCTGTTCTGTTTCACTGATCTATATGCCTGTTCTTGTGCCCCACTGATTTTTCAAGAGTATGGAAAGGAGGGAGGGATGGGGAGAGAGAGAGAGAAATACCGATGTGAGAGATACACACTGATTGGTTGCCTCCCACATGTACCCTAACCAGGGCTAGGGATCAAACCTGTGACCCAGGTACATACCCTTGACCAGGAATTGAACACGAGACCCTTCAGTGTGAGGGCCAATTTTCTAATCAATGACTGGCCAGGGCACAAAAATCTCATTGCAGAGTAGTTTTGTGACTAGCTATGAACCAAATGGTTAGTAAGAAACAAACTTGGACCATTTTGTTTCTAGGCATGAAAGTTATGACCCTCATTTTTTTTTAATATTCTTATCACTAAAAATCCATAGACATCTTATTTTAAAGAAAAATCACTTGTTTTGCAGTATAACTCAGTAGCAAATAGCTCTGTCATCTATATTATGATGTTAGAACCCATCTGAGTCCCTCTTCATCTGTGTAATTCTATTTATAATACATTGATGAGACTTCCTTTTAAGTGACAGATGCATTAGGACTGCAAAGAGCAACTGCTTTGACTCCTTACACCTAATCTGACTTTATTGTTTTTATGGTAGTATGGTTTACATTCACTATCATGTAGGTGAGTTTATGTAGATGACCTAAGCGACAACAAGCCACCTTTTTAAGGGCTGTGTCTTAAAAACTCTTATTAGCTCTAAAAATATCCCTCTGGGTCAAACCAGACTGACACCATCAAGCCCAGAACGTTTCCATTGCTTTCCCTGTATCACTTCATAAATAGACCTAAGAGTTAAGGTCATAATCATTGTCATAACTGTTTGGTTTCCATTCATACAGACCTTGCCAGATTCAGGAATGAAACTACATAATTGATCATCTAGGAGAAATGTCTGCATGAAATAGGTCAGAATGTTTTCCTAATGCTAAATCATAGTTTAGAATGTATAGGATTCAGAGTAAATGGAAAAAGTGAAAGGAAATTAAATTACTCTTTCCCATTATAAAAAATGTAGATGGTTTTGATGCTAACTTCTCTCAGACATAGAACACATAACTGAGAAAGGCAGTGAGGTTAACCGAGCCGGGGCCAACATGTAGGTTCTAAGCCCCAGAAAGTTGTTGATTAGCTGTGTAGCCTTGAGAAAACTACTTAATCTTTCTGAGTCTTGGGATCCTCTTTTATAAAACAGAAATGTATATACCATGCCTAACTCATGTAGTGGTTGGGTTTATAAGTAAGAAATCATTTCTGAAAATACTCTGAAATAAGTAGAAGTGCTTTTATTATAACCGAAATTTCCTAAATGAATGGACAAAGTGAATCCCTTTATCCTGCTATTCTTTATTTCTTTAAATGCAACTCCAAGACCTCTTTGTCTCTTTTTTCTCACCTTTTTCCTAGTTCCATCTCTGCCTACCCTGCATAATTCATTCTTTGGGCATTCATTTTAATTCTTCGTGTCAAAACAAGTCAAATTCGTGACTACTAAAGGTCCAAAGTCTTTTGTAGTGTGGAAATTAAAGAGGTACTTCCTGTGCCTCAAAAATATATATATTTTTTATTTTATTAAAAAGAGAGTTTTGGGTTGCAGGCTATTTGTTGTAGGGGATTTGACCTGTATATCAATTAACTGTGCCACACATTTTTTTCATAAAAGCATTTGGGGAAATGAATTGTTATTGTGGATGGAGGCCATGTCAGAGAATTGGATGTGAAGAGGGAAAACAATGATTTAAATCACCAATGCTTATTTCCACACCCCTGAAAGTAGTAAACAGTAAGGAAATGACAGCAATCCCCTAACTCCCTATGGTACAGTTTTTAAAAGTCACGATAACTTGAACCTACCAAACTACTATTACAGAAATACTTTGCTACAGAGACAGAGATATCCTATCACTATAATATTTAAGGCAGAAAAATGTTTTCTTATGCCTGTATTATTGGTATGTGATTATGGGATTCTTAAAAAAATAGTCCACAGAGATAAATTCTCCTGTGTGCCTAAAATTTGGAGCAAGTATTTTCTCTATATGTTTGATTGTCTGAAACATTTATAGGAGGCTTAACTTTGCTAAAAAATACCAACTGCCCCAAATAAATCTGAATAGGGGCAAATGCTCACAGATCTTACCTAACATATTTTATCAATGAAGGTAATAAAACAATATTATATCATAACTACAATTTATCTGTAAAACATAGTTTTATAACCTGAAGATGTGCAGTCCAAGCTGTTCTGATGAACTTTACTAACTCACCTTCCTGGGGTTGTACAGGTGCATTAATAATAAGAAATGGCTGGATCCAGCCTAGAGCCGGCTACCCAGGGTAGCCCAAGTAAGAATCAACCCACTTGAAAATCAGAACCTCTCTCTATATGTAGATTACTGTCTCTTATTGAAACCATTGTTTATCTTCCACATCATTGTGGTTCTAATACATAGAGTCCACATTTCCTGATGGTGGGTCTCAAGACTACTCTCCTTTACCCTTATTTTGGGGCTCTAGTGTAGAATTTCTATTTTACTATAATAGCTCTTGGGGCCCTCAAAAGTGAACCTCTTGTCATCTGCAAAGCCTGTATTTTAAGACAGATGATCTCAAATAGCTCATCCAAGTTTGATTGGATTTGTATAGCAGAGTACAGATGATGGGGTTGGATTTTGTTCCTGTTGTTCCTAAATATGTCATTTTGTAGGATGCTAGACTGTCAAGCCCTGCTCATTCTTAGCCCCATATAGAAACTCATTGATCCTGCAAGGGTTAAAAACAAATTTTTACACCCCCATGAATATTCTAGCGTATTGAGGGGGCAAGTGTTTTAGAACAAAAGTCTCTAACACAAGTTGTTAATTAATTGTACAATCTTGAGTCTTAAATGAATGTAATGCTTTTATTGGGTTTGACAGATCATGAATTTGCTTCCTTTTGCTGATGACCTCTTATTTATTCAGTTCTTGATAACTCTAGTTCCTTAGAAAAGTGCATTTCTGACACGAATTGGATTAGAACACGAAAGTAGTTTATTGCTGAATATTGCACTTTCCTACTTTTCAAAAGGATGTACCTGGTTCCCATGATGCAATTCAAGAATCCACAATGATGGGACGATGTTAATCAGATATACAAATATAGCTGGTGAAAACCTGTAAAAGGGAAAGGGGGGGAGACATACTTCAGCTTTGACCAAAAAAAAAAAAAAAAATTTTTCTTAAAAAAGAAAAATACATGCATGTACCCTGACCACAGTGAGTCACGTCTTTTTATCTCAAGTGTTTATTTCAAGGGAGGGAAGCATCATATGATGTCTGCCATATGGATTATAGAGAAACAGAGTAACTGTAAAAGGCACTAGCAGCTGCCATTCTCACTGAATCTCTAATCTAATTAATGGATGTTAGTTTTAATATGGTGCAATGAGGCACTGCCAATTAATTTCAGGCTCAAAACTGGACATTTTGTATTTAATATGTTTTACAAAAAGCAAATACAGCAATAGTAAGTCTTCTTGGATTTTTTAAGCATTGCAATTGCAGGAAGATTGGCCACATTTGTAAACATTAACCTGGCATTCTGAGAGCTCAGATACTAACATCCTGCTAGCACACAAAAATCAGATGATAATGAATAGGAATGAGCAAAATCAACTGGCTTTATCTGTATCTGCTAAACCTAGTAAAAATAAAAATACAACAGAGGAAGGGTTTGGTATCTTTTTAATTCACTCTTTTCTGGCTCAAAATTCAGAGGGCTATCCAAAGAATCGGCTTTGTAGTCAGACACAGTCAGGTTCAAATGCCAGTTTTGCACTGACCTCTCAGTGTGCACGAGGACAGTCCCTGTGTTAGTCAGCGTGGGCTGCCGTAACACAATACCATCAATTGGGTGGCTTGAACAACAGAAATTAACTTTGTCCCAGTTTTGGATGTTGAGAGTCCAAGATCAGGGTTCCATTATGGTTGAAGTTTGCTGAGGGCTCTATTCCTAGTATGTACAGAGCCACCAAATTGCATTTTATTTTAGATTGAACTCCTATAGACTATCTCAAAGTCAAAATTGTAAGCAAATGTAATTTTATTAAAACACTTACAGTACACACATGTGATGGTTTAAAGTGACCTGGTAAATAGAAATGTTAACTGATCAACAAGTAGAATTATTTGAGATTTAATGCTACTAAAACTGGACTATTATAATTCAGGAGAGAAAAGTGAACAAATCTGAAAAGAAGAGAACATTTAGAATGGGTTTTTTTTAAAGGCTTTCAACCCTTTCACTAATATCTCCTTTCAGCTTCTCCGGAGAGAGGGTGAGAAAGGGTAAAAGAAAGAGAGCTCTTTTAAAAAATCAATATTTAATATAGATACTCCTCTACCTTTGATTTCTTGCAAAAGCTAATTCTGAAACAAAAGGTTATGGGTCACATTATTAATATGTGACTTGGAAGATGACTGAGCTGCAGAGAGCTATCAAAAGCCCCCAATTTGAACATGCTCTTGAAAAGAAAAGAAACAATTAATTTTTTGACCTTGCATATCAAGGGAAACATCAGGAGAGAATATTTCCTTTGTGAGATTGGGAAAGGAAATGACTTTCTAGTTGGAGGGACAGAGGGACTATGTAAATGTTTGCTTGGATCCCTCAAATGTTGGCTGAACTGTAATTTTGTTGACTCTCTTGGGATTGACTTTGGGATTAACTCCCCTAAAATACTGTTACGATAATAATCTAGGAAACCACAGACTGAAAATATAATAGATCTTGAAAGGAGTTAAAAATAAAACAAACAATAACCTGTAACATTTTCTGTGCATAATATTTAGTTATATAATCGGACAAAATACTATCCTGTTTCAACTTATTTCCTGTAACTAGGAATCTACTTATGTTAAAAAAAAAATAAAAAAAAAGTCAAGATCTAAGGTTTTCTGTGTTGCTACTACAGAAAATCTGAATTCCATAATCTGCTATTCCAACCTTCCATTATCTAGTCTTGTTTCCACTTCCCCTTCGTCTTTCTCTTCCCTTACCACATCCTATCAAGCTGAGCTACTTGGAACCGGGTGTGTAGTTCCAACCTGATTTGTATTTAAAACAAAACCAAACACAATGTTTTGGAAAGTTCCCCTCACTTCCATACCTCTTCATTGGACTTATTTGACATAGGTGAAATGGGTTAGACAGAAGAAATCACATTGAGGAGCCAAGAACTAATCATATTCGAATCGTCAGGGTCCATAGTCTTTCGCACCATATTCCCCACCCTCTTAACCTGACACCATAGAGGATGTCCTGGGATCCCAAAAGGCTGCAGGTGGGGTTACTAACGAAATACGTAGTGCCACAGACTGATCCATAGCAAATCAGAATCAGGAGCTTCCTTCTCTTCTTCCTCTCTCTCTAATTCCCCCATAGCAAATTCTCAACGCAATTCTCAAAAATCTTTTGGAGAAAAGAAAAGACTCTATTATATCTAGAGAAGTATTGAAGATATTTTATGCCCTGGCCAGTTTTGCCCAGTGGTTAGAGCACCGGCCTGCATTCCAAAGAGTCATGGGTTTGATTCCTTGGTTGCAGGTTCGATCCCTGGCCCGGTGGGGTAATGCAGGAGGCAACCAATCAATGTGTCTCTCACATCAATGTCTCTCCCTCTCTCTCTCTTTCCCTCTCTCTATCTTCCCCTTCCCCTTGCCAGTCTATCTAAAAATCAATGAAAAATATATCCTCTGGTGAGGATAAAAACAAGAAAAGATATTTTATTTTGGCAATGGTGAATAAATTTCAGCCATATATGTTTTGTTTGACCGCGAGTCCCTGTTGAGAATGAAATGCTGCCCTGGCCGGTTTGGCTCAGCGGTTAGAGCGTCGGCCTGCGGTCCTGAGAGACCCGGGTTCGGTTCCCGCTAAGGGCATGTACCTCGGTTGCAGTTTGTCCCCAGCCCTGGTCGGTTGTGAGGGTGGCAGCCACTCGATGTGTTCCTTTCACATCGATGTTTCTCTCTCTCTCTCTCTGTTCCTCTCTCTCCCTCCCACTCTACCTGAACAAAAAATGGAAAAATGTCCTCGGGTGAGGATTAAAAAAAAAACAAAAACAGAGAATGAAATGCTGTGTGCTCCTTCAGCTTGAAAAATCTGGGAGGAGAGGTTCTGACATGGCTTTGTAGCAAATAAGCCCCCAAATTACCATCACTTGTTTTGGAATGCCGTCCCTTTAAATCTCTACCCATTAACATCATACCTGTATCTCAAAGGCATACCAGGAATTAATCTCAACTTGTGTTTCTCCTGTGAGCCAACACATTCTTCGTTGTTTTATAGTTATGTGTATATGAGACTTAGTTTTCCTGTCCTGAGAAGGCAGATCCTGAATCTCATATTTTTATGTTTCTTCCCCCTTCCCTTTCCTTACTAAGTCTTTAATTAATGCTTAAGCATTTGCTTAAATGCCTGAATTTATGACTAAGAGGGGACTGAACAAATGCAGTGAACAGGGGGCTACTGCATCTACCAGGACCTTTATTCCCATTTCAGGAGGTAAATGCAGTGAATGGGGCTACTGCATCTTTCAGGACCTTTATTTTCATTTCAGGAGGTAAATGCAGTGAATGGGGGCTACTGCATCCACCAAGACCTTTATTCCTATATCAGGACCAAGTGTGCTCCTTGAGTTGTGTTCCTTGAGCAATTGTCACACTACAGTAGATATTTCACAAACTTTAGACCCAAATTTGAACCTTGCCTCTTCCATTCATTCATCTTTGGAAAATCACCAACTTCCCTAGGACTCAATACCCTTGTCTATAAAATAGGGATAATTATATCCACCTAATAGGGTGGGTGTGAGAGAGTGTGAGTTATGGGCCTGATATTGTACATGCTCAATACACCTGAGCTGCTGCCTTATATAGGCTCAGCTCTGCAAACATACTCATGGCTGAAAGAGGACCCAGAGGATACCTGTGTAGGAGACTGTCTTCAAATAACTTATAACCAATTCTATTTTTAAACTATGGTTCTCAAAACCAAACCTGTTTAAGATTTCTTGGATCAAGGGAAGTTGTTTGTACTGCTGAGGACATCATTATGCCTAACTTCACACTCACTGTTAAAGCAATTACTGTCTGTCCTGCGGTCATGGTTTACCCAGGCTGCTTGCCCATCATGACCTATAAAATGCTGCACCATCAGGGCTCTGCCTACCTCTTGGGCTCTGTTGTTTATCATTTTTCCTCACTGTGCTCCTCTTACAGTGCTTTCCTTTCAGTTCTGGATCAAAGCTAAGTGCCTTCTTAACGCAGGCCTTCGCTCATGTTTTCCTCTGCCTTGAAGCACCTCTCTCCCTCTCCTTTCACCTAATTATTTATTTCCTTCTCAAAGTCTTATGGACTTTGCCAGCCATATGGAACCATACAGAAAAACTTTCCCGGCCCACACACTCTAAGTCAGCTCTTCTTATGCTTGTCCCATCTCACTCTTCACTTGTGCCCCGTGTATTTCCAATATTTATAATTATATGCACATATGTATACGTGTGTGTGCGTGTGCATTGTGGTCTCCCAGTGATTCTAAGTACAATGATACAAGCACTAGAACTAAGTCTGTCTGCTCGTCATCATATCCTCATCTCCTTCCACAGCATGTGGCACATGGTGGGCTCCCACAAATACCTAGTGATTAGATGAGACCATGGCTGATTTATGGTTCCTGCTCTTTTGTTATTGTTAAGCCTCACCCAAGGATATTTTTCCATTGATTTTTAGATAGAGTGGAAGGGAAGGAGGGGAGAGAGAGAGAGTAACATCAATTGGTTGCCTCCCACATAACCCCAACAGGAGGATCGAACCTGCATCCCAGGTAAGTGCCCTTGACCGAAAATCAAACCCATGACCCTTCTGTCTACAGGTCAACATTCTAATCACTGAGCCAAACCAGCCAGGACCGTGGTTCCTACTTTCTTGCCACTCTGTTGCTTGAAATATCATCATAAATCAATTTTATCAGAAGTGTTACAGAGAAAACTAATTATTATGTTCTTCTGTGAATTTAATATTGTTTTGCTACTATGAAAGATTTAATATTTCAAAGTGACATTTTAGGTGGTACTTATTATTTTGAAGGTTTGCCGTATTCTTGGTCATGCATTGTCAGTGCAATTCAGTTTTTTGAACCAAAGAGAAATATAAGTTCTAAAAATTAAAAACTAGGACATCCTACCTTGTTCTGTATAACTAATGAAACCGTATGTCTTTTCTCAGAAGCTACCAAGTCATTTTACTCAATCTTCATGTCTTAATGGCATCAGAAGCAGACGCCAAGCATTTTGTATGAAGACTAATAGATGAATATAACTAACTCGAAAATAACTTAAATCAGGTTTCTGGATATTAGTTTTTAAAAATAAGACTTATTATTAATAGACTAACAAAAACTGATAAAGGTATGGGTAAATGAATAAGACACATCCAAGTGGAAAATATTTACAAAACTGAGAATATCCTATTACTAATAAGCTGCCTGCCCTTGGAAACTCAGATTTATTACAGTACCAATGACCACTATCTTATCAGAATACAGGAGGTACGCAACATTAATATTGTAATACCCAATAACTTTGCCCTTGCTCAGACATTTTTCTAAATTGTAACCTTCCTAAAGACGTTCTTTCTCTCCACAGAAATTTTTGTTTGTTTGTTTGTTATTTCACAGCCCTTCGCCAGCATACCAGTTCTCACGAAAGTACCCAGCAGGAGCACCATCTTAAAAGATTTTTTTCTTTATTTGTTTACAGACTAATTTAGTAATAAAATATATTTATAGGTTTTCTACGTGCGAGATACTGCTCTGAGCTCATTGTATTTCTTTTCAGTTCATTTCATCCAAAAATAAAATAGTATTTATCATGCAAAGTTGTCATCTCAACAAATTATAATGTTTTTCACAAAATGATTATGTCATGACATTTAGCAATTTAGTCTTGCAATGAATTATATTTACTTCAACTCACCATTAGTCTAGAATTAGGATTCCATTTTCCTCCTTCTAAAAATGGCAATTATTGTTCTCTTATTGGAAAAGTAACATTTGTTCATTTCAGAAACATACAGCAATATAAAAAAAACAAAGAGAAAAATTAACCATGATATCACCAACTAGTCTATTTAGCTTTGTTCTCTGCAAACAATGGGAGGGGGGGTCTAGTCTTCTAATCATATGCTTAAACCTGAAAATGGAGAAGATTTAAGTGAGGCAAAAATAATGTTCCGAAACTATTCCTATGTGAATTGTGAGGTTAATTTCTCTGTATTTTCTGCTCCACAAAGAGGAGTGGACTTGTAAGAATACTAGACCTATGTTTCAAAATCTCACATTAAACTGCCTTGAGTGTCCTCAATAAAATTTCTGGGGCACTTTATAATAATAGGCCTACTTTCATGGATCAAAAAAGTAGGTCAAGATACCCTTCCGTGGGCCCCTAAACCCTGTCTAACAGTTTAAGAATTGTCTGTCCTCCTTGCATGTACTGTAGACTGCTTTCTCTAAGTGGGCCTGGGCAGCCACCATCCGTCTGGCGGCTCGGCAAGGGCTTTCTATTATTACAGGGGCAAAGAGTAGCCAATACAACAGCCTCAACATATCCTCCACCTCTCTGCAGCCCCTCGGGAGGCACCCCATGCTCTCACAGCACACACAACCTGGGACACTGGCAAAGTCACAAATCGTCAGCACCCATTTGTCTTTTTAATTAGAATGCCCCTCACAGCCCCCTGCCTCCCAGAGCCCTCCGTCTGTATCCGCCCACTAAAGAGGGAGGGAGGCCACAACTAAATCATCATAAGCTCATGAGATCAACCCCCAAATGGAAAATTAAATGTGGAGTATGTATGTTTTAACAGGTGCTAACTTCAGATGCTAGGATGGTAGGTTTGTTTTGTCTGTAGTCTTACAGAGAAGCAGACTAATAATAAGAACAGACCCATGTGGTTCAGTTGGTTGGGCACCATCCCGTGCACCGAAAGAAAGGGTGCTGGTTTGACTTCCAATCAGGGCACATACTCAGGTTGTGGGCTCAATCCCTGTTGGGGGGCATGCAGGAGGCAGCTGATTGATATTCTGCTCTCATATCAATGTTTTTCTCCCTCTCCATTCCTCTCTCTAAAAATCGATAATTTTAAAAAAGAACAGAAGAGACAGGGAGGGATTTCAAATGGGTCGGTAACACTCATTGCAATGAAATCATTCTTTACACTTCCAAAGCCCTAAGAACCTAAGAAGGCACACATGTGGGTTTTGTTAAGGGGAGACTACTCCTGACGGTGAATCTTAAGGCTCTTAGTTATTATCTTCATTATTTGTTGTTGCTTATTTTAAAAATAAAATCACAATCCCAAATTATGATATAAACCGGTAGCACTAGTACTATAGACTTAAATTAAAATTTTCCAGGAGGATGTCTAAAGCAAGAACAAGCTTTTTTAAACTCAAAGTTGCCCACACTCGAACCTCAGCAGTGTGCTTCAGCATGACTAAACTAGTTACAGGAAGAAGATATGCATCCATTTTCAGATCCATGTACTCTTTTCCTCATAAAATTTCTGAGGCAAAGCGAATCATGACATCTTCCTAAATGAATTAACTCCAATTGAAACCCTAAGCACTGCCATCGTGACAGTCCCTCAACCGGAAAAGCCTTTCTCTCTTCTTTCCTCTCTTGTAAAGCTACCAGCTACTTCCAAGGCCAGTAAATAAATCACAAGAAAATTTCCATGTCTAACAAGCCCTACCCTACCAATTGTACCTTTATTCTGCAGCCTTTCTGCACTCCTGAGCTTAATTTGTGGAAAATTATTTGGCTTGCAGAGTGTTGTTCTCATATAACTGCTTATATTGTCCTGTTCTCATATAACTGCATATATTTTATATTCCTTCAAGACCACCATCATAGCACCTCGTACAATAAATGATTGTTTAATGAAAACGTGAACGTAAGCACTAATGACTACAGGAATTTTAATGGTCTCTGGAGGGCAAAATGCATTATGGGTATTATTTATGTAAGGCTTTAATTTATTTCATTCTATAAAAGACAATGATATGTATTTCTGCTCTGTAGAAGAGATTGGTTTTCCATTTTAGCACCAAAAATAAGGACAATCTAAGATTTCTACCCCCTCTTCTGTTTTCTTTTTGCATTCTGTTTTAGTTTAAAGGATGTTTGCTTATGCAAGAGTGTCATGTCTCTGTGTAGTCTGAACTTTTCTACATTTTCCTCTAAGCAAAATTATCTCAGTACTCATTAGCAGGTCACCTGGGATTTACCTACCTAATTTTAAAAAAGAAAAAAATTTTGTAGAATCCTTGACCCTAAAAATGTATGTTGTTGTACTGTCCAGAGTTTATTAAAAATTTGTTTATTAAAAGCAGAGCAAATAGCCCAGCTAGTGTGGCTCAGCGGTTGAGCGTCGACCCATGTACCAAGAGGTCGCTGGTTCGTTTCCTGGTCAGGGCACATGCCCAAGTTGTGGGCCAAATCCCCAGTGGGGGGCATGCAGGAGAGGGCCAATTGATGTTCTCTCTCATCGATATTTCTATCTCTGTCTCTCTCCCTTCTTCTCTCTCTATAATCAATAAAGAAAAATTATTTTTAAAAAGCAGAGCAAATAAGCTGCTGGAATTTAACCCTGGGATGGGGGATCCTTCTTATATATGCCTTGGCTTTCTCATCTCTCAGTAAGAGCAAGAATAGTACCACCAGGACTATTGTGGGGAATAAATGAGGTAACAGGCACGCAATGCCAATGCCTGCCTCAATAAATATGAGTGCTCACCGGAAGCTAGGAACTGTTTTTGTGATTTATTATCACTAGTTGTAACCTTAGATCAACACAATCTATCCTTGCTGTGCAACAATGCCCTCATCATAAGATGATGATAAAGATGTAAACTAACTCATAGGGTCATTGTGAGGAGTACATGAGAAAATGAATGTAAAGCAGGCAGGGAGCATTGTCAGCACTCAATAATTGATACTTGTTACCACCTCCCTTATCACCATCACCTTCATCATTACTCTCATATCTATTATTAACAGGCTGTCAGAAAATAGCACAGCCAATTTATTAAGAGGCTATTCCAAGTGGATCAAATAGTTGTGTGGGACAGGAGGCCCAATCAGGGAAATAAAAAAGCAAAGGAATTCTGTAAAATATGGTGAGGGCTGACGGCCACACTGATGGCAGAGAGGACTTTTTTTTTCTTAAGGATTACTAAGGTTTGCTAAGCTAACAATATTAAAGCAGTGGTGCACCAGATACCTCTTTGAGGTCAGACAAACCAAAAATAAAATATATCCCCCTGTCCTAAACAACTATTGGACAGTAGGATTATATTCAAAGAAAAGAAACAAAATTTGTCTCCACCCTGACATTTTATATAAACAATCTGTAAGTCCTTAATATTATTTCAATGTGCGTTTCAAAGAAAGTGTATTTTTTGATACCTGAATCTAAAAAACTATTTTTAAATGGTTTTCTTTAATAAAATGATTTATACATCCCAGGTTTAACTCTCCTGATACCAGTACTTCCAGAGAAGTAAGGGACACGCACAGGGGGAGAGTAATTCTTGATGTAAAGATGAATTTTCCATTATCGGAAAAGAAGTTAAATTATTCAGATTTGTCCTGATTCTGTTTGCATAATAATGCCACCACTGTGAGAAGGAGAAATACATGAAATTTAGCAGTAGGGATAGATTGATTCATGGGAGCTGCCCACACTAATTCGCACTTTGTTTTTCTCCCAGTCAAGTACAAATAGTCACAAAATATTAGAACCTTCATTTTTATTTCTAAATATCTCAGTTGAACATATTCATGGAAAAAGCAAGGACATCATTCAAAGTTTCAATTTCCTAGGGGTCCAATTGTGCAGACATAATTATTATTTTGATCCCAAGTTCATTGTGAAATTTTTTAAAATGTGACTTTTTCTTGGGAGTGTAGCATAGTACTCATTAACGGTAGCATAAGACTCTTCTTCCTAAAATCATGACTCAGATCACTAAAAACAAAGTCATTTGCTGGTAACATTTAACATGTGCTTCCCCAAAGAATCCAAAGTTACACTGAGCTCAAGGTTCAGGAGTTTAATGCACACACACAAACACATGCAAAGATAATGAATATTGTAAAATTCTGGATATACAGTGTAGGTGGTATGGATAAATCCAATGCATAGTGAAATTGTTACTAGAGTAGCTAAAATGCTAAGGAGAGATTTTTCAAGAAGTATGGACAGCAATTGTGAACACGGAGAGAAATAATCTATCTGCTGGGAGAATTTCCAGTGTCCAGGTTGGCCATATGGAAATCATAGGATCGTCTTCTCAATCCCTCCATTTCATCCTCTCTGGTGTCCAAAAAGATCACTGGGAGAAAAGTGCTTTTACTTCCCAACTTCCTCTCTGGCATTTTTATAAACAGCTTTGGTGGAGGAAGACAAATGTATCAAATACTACAGAATTATATCAAAAAGAGTTCTCCCACACTACTCAAAACTTGTTCAAGATCAGACTGCATAAGTTTTCTGTCAAGTCTAGGTTTTTCATTTCTGCTGTCGAACTGTCTAAATACAATTGAGTAATCAAAACAGATAGCACTGAGTTTTTTACAAAATTTAAATTTGAAATCATTTTAGGGTAGAATCTCTTCTGATTCCTAATTTATCTTTTTTGTTCCAGTTGGGAGACACCCAGACATTTTCTAGCACATGATGCTTCGAATGAGATATGGTAAAGATACAAAGTTTAGGAGAAATTTTCCTCTTGGAGGCAGGATACATGAGGAGAAGAGATAAGGATGAGTAGAGAAGAAAGTCAGTGTTTATCTATTTTCTGGGAGTATGTCTGGAGTATGTCAGAAATGTCCCAGGGCACAGTTACCTCTTCCCTCTCTCAATTTTTCATCTACTTGGTTCTCCCCATGTCTAGCTCCTTCTATTCTTTGATAGACTCGGCTCAAATGTCTTCTCCCCAGAAAAGCCTCTCTGACCACCCAGTGGAGCCTCCCCCGTGGGACTCCTTCCCTCTATCAGCCATGTCACTTTGGCCTTCATAGTTCAGAGAATTCATTGTTTATTTGCTTACTTGTTTACTTTATTACTCATTTGCTCACTTATTTATTTACTTCTTTTTTTTCTGAGTCCCTGGACTAAAATGTGTGTTCTTTCAGGCAGGATTTTACCTGTGTTATTCATCTGTATTCTTGGTACTCAAACAATCTCTATTACATATTAGATGTTCCAGATATTTTTGGTGAATGAAGAAGGATAAGACTCTACTTGCTCCAGAGAAATCTGCTCAAGATTCCCCACACTCACCAATCTCAGGATGTCCTTTGCCTACAAAGCCTTTGCATTCTTCTCTTATCCATTATTCCTGCTACAGACCAAATGTGGTAAAGTCCCCTCTTGCCCCCTCTCAACCTCCCACCACAGTACCCCTCATCACATCCTTTCTCCTCTAAATTGTTGGAGTTTTAATATCCCTCCTCTCCCAATTATCAACTAAGTGGCCCCAAGTAAAATGATTTAACAGCTCTGTGCCTCTGTTTTCTCTTCTAAAAATGGGTGAAAACAGAGAAACAAAATAATTGTAGTTTCTATCAGTATCAAATGGGACAGTGTGTATAAAACCTTGAAAGAGCCTGAACGTTACTAAGTGCCAAATATTCATAATTATTCTTATTCCCACACATTTGAGCACTTCATCAAAATGATACCTTATATTTAAATTTTTTGAGTGTGTTTGTTTTGTTTCCTTCGCCTGCTTGTGCAGTGTCTAACTTAGTACCGTGCTTACTAATTAGACAGCGCAACAACTAGTTATCTGATTGCACTTAGCAAAGGAAGAGGGGAAGAGAGATCATGAAGAAAAGTGCCCAAAAAGGTGAAGTCTTTTATAACTCAATCATATTTACCTTGTATTTTGGAAATTCTGATCAAGAAAACTCAGTACTTAAAATTGTGTACTTTTGCCAGTAAATTCAACTTAGAGGTCTACTTATTCTCAGATACTGTCTACTTTCAAGTGAACAGGATTCAAATGTGTCACAATCTTGGTCATTTTTCTATTCCTTGAAGAATATTGTATCACTATTGGCTAGAAAGCAACTGAAATACTGTCTGTCTGCTGTTTGATTTTACCTAAATGGTAATTCACAGGTCCATTGGACTGTTGCCCAGACAATAGAAAATAAAATAAAGCAAAGTGATACTAATTTCTATCTTATAGGAATGTAAGTAAATTGGCAGGTGAAAGTAATAAATCCTAGGTGAAATAGAACAGATTCAACTGGCACACATTTATTGCACTTAACAAGGGGTGTGTTGTTGGCTTACCCTCTCCTATAGAATTCCAACAAGTTAAATTTCTCCAACTGGCAAGTTATCAGTGTTGATGTAATGTTGCCTGTCCCTGGACAGCTGAGCTCAGCAGCCTTAGTTCCATTTTCCTTTCCAAAGGATAGCTAAAGAAACATTCTTTGGACAAGTGTAATGTGTTTGCTACGTTTCAAGAAATTTTGTTCACATTTTCCTCTATAGCTGTTTATTGTTTCATGATATCTGTAGATTTTATTTATTTGGGGCCAGGCGCCAAATATAGTAAAAGAACAATGTGCAAACTAGCCCAGGGTGATCTAAAGGAGGTTCATGGATCTGATGTTCTGCAAAATAAATTTTCACCTCATGTGTGTACAGAGTTTAGTCCACTATTAAGGCATTAATTGAATGATTGATATTCATTATGGAAGAGTTTCTCCTTCTCCTTCTCAACTTGAAAATAGATAATGTATTCAACTGATACACAGAGTAGTTCTTTGAGAAGTCCTTTAAAAAAAAGAGACCTTACATATATAACTCTGTAACCTTATTTTCCTGGCAACATACCATGGGCATCCCTACAGGTCAATAAGTAAAATCTAGCTCAATATTTTTAATATCAGAAAAATATTCTACTGTATGGGTATGTTGTAATTTTCAGCCAGTCTATTGATGAATAATTGGGTTGCTTTCAGGTTAATTTTCCTCTAACAAGGTGGAAATTAATATTTTTGTGCATATCTATTCACATATAGGTAATTTTGGTTCTATAGGGTAAATTGCAAGGTGTGAGACCATTGGATAAAAATATATATATCTATATTACTATAGATCTCTATATATATCTATATTAACATTTTCCTATATAGAAAAACAGGTACTGCCATAATATTTACTTTGTGCTGTTTTTTTTTATTTTTTTATTTCATCAGTCTTGATTTTCTGATGGAAACTTTTTTTTACACTCAGAAAAAAACAAAAAGTTATGCCTGCCTTACCTAGAAAACTTCAGCCCAGGAATGAAATATGTCCCAAATCCAACCCCTTTAAATTATTGCCATGTTACCTCAGGGATACTTTTCTCTATATTTTATCATTCCATCTTCGGATTTCTTTTCTCAGATTTATGACAGAATAATCTGAGCACTTTGTCCAACACAAAAATTACCATATTTGCAGATTCAGTTGTAACATTAGTAGAATAAAGCATTACTAATCACATTTCTATTTAGATTATTTACAAAAACTGATTCATTCCTGACATTTGGTAATAAGCTTAATCTATCCATTTTTTTCTTATTTTTAAATATTAGTTTAGATATTGAGCCTGAAAGTTTTTTGTGAATTATTCTATAATGTACAATATACATCATCATCCTATTCTACAATAAGAGTAAGAATTTTTTTCTACTTTTTGTCTCTGAACCAATGGTTTATAGGCCAGCCCCTCAAATAAAGATGTGCAGGCAGGAAATGTGTTCGATTGATACTGGATGCTTTTTAATAAAAAAAAAACAAAAACAGAGAAACCCTAGGATCTAGAAAAGACCATTCCTTTTTTAGTCATTGATCATCAACATATGTTATTTCAACAAAACTGAGACTCAGAGAGGTTAAGTAACTTGCTCAATACCTCACAGCAAGTAAGCAGGAAAACCCAGATTTTACTCCATTATCTATCTGAATATGTCCCCAGTCTCTTATTTAACTCGTCACATTGACCATCATTTATTTTTGCCTCAACTTCGTTTTCCTCTCTTGGTTGTGAGTTATATGTTTGTCTGAATCAGCCATCAATGATGATATAGACATGAAGGTAAATTTCCATTGGCTACAGTATTTCTATACAACTGGAGGGGAATTTGATTTAATGTGAGCTAAGGACTCTTGTCTACTTTTGGAGAAGAAGGGGGGATATTTCAGGACCTGCTGCACTAATCCCTCTTCTGAGGTTAACATTTCTCCCAAAGCTCTGATGGTTGGTAGTAGAACATTTTCAGCCTCAGACTTCATCTTCCTATTATTGAAGATATTGTCTACCCTAGCATATTAAAGCTACCCAGTAAAACCTGAATCAATTTCATATGACCTGATGGGTGCACACTTTCTCCCCTTTTGTTTCTTTAACACTAGTACCATTAAGAAGCTAATACCATTTTTCTTTGAGATATCCAAAAGGTACACTGAAAAGTACCTTAACCATCTCCTGTTTAATAAGCTGTTCATAGGGTCAGGGGGAAGTAACATTCTAATCCTTATTGTATTAGATTAAGATTCTATTGGAATGATGTTTTATTGGTAATTTAGAACTTTTTCAACAGTGAAAAATTTAAGCAATATTTACATCATTTTAAGAGACAACACATTCACATACACACCCCCAGAATTATTATGAAATACAGTCTTTTGTAGTTTGATATATAGAACTGTAAACAAAGGTGTGTGTGTGTGTGTGTGTTTCTCTCTCTCTTAATATAACTATATTTCTAACTATAATTCCATGCTGTGTGCAATTCTTGAATTCTTTTTTATTTCTTTCTCATAGAATTGGGTAGTTTTAAAAGTATTGACATATATGAACACACAGCCTCGCCGTTTTTTAAAAATTAATACAGGAAGAGGCCGACCCTGGAGAAGTTTTGGGATGAAAATCTACTGGAAATGGAGGGATGGAGGTGGAGGCTGTTTGTAAATGGCAAGAAAATCTTTTTCTCATTTCTTCTATTGCCATTCAAGTGTTTGGGGATGAAATAACGCATCATGCTGAGCCTGTAATTCTTGCGTTGTTGAGGTTAAGTCTGAACCACCCCCTGCTGGTCCCTCTACCAGCGTGGCAACTCATCTTAGACAAGATGAGCTGACCATTAACCAAGCTCCGAAGCAACCAACCCCAGACACCCGAAGCCGGTGCCATGCGAGGCTGGAAGGAAGCAAAGTGGCTGAAAGCACAGACTGCTGTGCTTCCAGGGTCTTCTTGCGCTTCATCACTGCCCCATGCACACAAGCCCTTGTCCAAGTCCCTGGCGCCCAGCGAAGGTCATTCCCGTACTTGCATGCACGCTCACCCTAAAATTCAGAAAGCAAGGCACATGACACCCCTAGCCCCAAGACTTCTCCATTTGGAGCACTTTCTGCAGAGCAACCAAGTGCATCTTTTCTTTTCTCATTTTCCATTTTGCTAAACCTGGGACTGGGTGTCGCGTGGCTATGATTTGAGTCTTCCCAGCGTTGCCCTGGGACCCTGAGGTACTGCGGTGTGCCCAGGAGACGCGCAAGCATCTCACGCTCCTTCGAGGCTCCCAGAGAGGACAAAGGGGGTCCGAATCCGAGTCAAGAGTCGGGGAGAAGGGCTCTTGGGCTGCCTGCCAGTGCCATAGGGGATAGTACCCGGGGACTCGTGCCCTCCCTTTCCCGGGATGCGCTCACCATTTGTAGCCTCTGCCGCGCTTGAACTTGAGGGTGAGCGCAGTCTCCAGAAAGAGCAAGAGGTTGAGCAGCGCGAGCAGCCAGTACCTCGGCTCCTTCTTCACCTCGGCCACTCGCCAGACCCCAACCAGCGAGTGCAAGAAGAACAGCAGCCGGGTGACTAGGGCGTTGAACAGGACCAGTCCCTCCATGCCGGCCGGCGCGCTCGCCCTCGCCCCTCGCCCGCGTCTTGCCCGTGGGCAGGAACGTGACAGCTCCGAGACCTGCTGCTACTGTCCTCTTTCCTCACCCTCCCGCCCGCTTTGAACAGGAGAGAGCGGCTCGCCCCTCCCCCCAAACTTCCTGAGAACTCTTCAAAGAGGGGAGACTCTAAGCCCAGCTCTTCCAGGCTGCTGGGATTTCCCGGGAATCTGGGGCTCGCAGCCCGGCTCCGGGGCGTTATTCTCCAGCGCTGCCCATCCCCCTCCCATTCCCGGGAGCTAGTCTCCATCCCTGCCCTCTACCCGCCCCCAGCCCTGCTCCCAACCCCCGGGCCTCCTTGGAGTCCCCAAGAACTTCCTTACTCCAAGGGATTGGAAAGAGGTGGGAGGTGGACCGAAGGCCAAGGTGCTGCAAAGGCAGAGAGGAGGAGGACGCATCTGGGTCATCTCCTCCTTGCTTTTTCACTGAAGGACTTTAATTCACTCACACTTTTACAGGAACAAGCTGTCGTGGCGACTCTAAGCTGGGACGAAGGAAAGCCAAAGAATCTGCTGTCCCAGCAGTTTTAGAAACACGATTTCTGCCCAGTTTGAAGAACTAAAACTTCCAAGGACTAGAGGAAATCAGACGCACCCGGTTTTCGAGAGCACCCTTCACCTCATAAATGGATAGCCCTGGTCTTTTCTCCTCTTTGGACACAGTGTTATTAAAGAAAAGAAAGGCTCTTTTTTTTTTTTTTTTCCCTGAAAACGTAGTAGGAAGACAAGAAAGCAGAGGGGAAATTGAGGGAGGAGATAGAAGATAGAGCTAGGAGTTAGAGTAGGAGAAATTCTTGGAACCGGAAACTGCACCTTGAGGTCAGTGACCAATAAATTAAACCCTGGTCTTTCCAGCATCCAGGGCAAAGAGGAAACTGAAGTCAGGGTTTCCCAAAATACCTTAATGATTTCTGTTTAGCTGTTTGGTTTCTTACCACCTGTACCACTATTTACTTAACATTTGCCTTTAAACAAACTCAAGTTATTACTGAAGTAATTTTAAAAGGAAACTTTATACCACTTGTAAATGGAAAACCAATATAGGCTATAGATGGAAGGTAATTACAAAAATAAATAAAATGAAACTAGGTTACTGAAATCTCCCTGGGTATTAATTATTGCTTTCCAGGGCTCCCTGCCTCAGTAACCCTCTTTCTGGGGAGATAAAGAAATGCTCCCTATATTACTACCAAGCCAGAATGCTTTTTTGACCACGATAGTAAAATTGAAAGATAAATGCAAATGAAAACCTTTCTTGGTTGAGTTTATGCAACTTAAAATCATGCAATACCTTTATTAAAATCAGGTTGAAAAGTGAATTAGAATATTAATATCTTTTTGGGTGAAAACAATCCAGCTGCTTAGAAGAAGCTCATTTCTTTCTGGTACTGTGAGTAGGGAGAAGTTTTTCTTTTTCCTGTGGGTCTGCATTCTCTCATATCTTGCAGGAAACCCAGCAGTGATTTCCTGGGGCTGCTTATTATAGTGCCCTTCAGTGTAGGCTGATGGCACAGTAACCTGTGACCACACTGTTACATGAATTTCTAGAGCACAGTAGACCACCAATTCAGCAGGAAACAGCATGGTGTGGACATTGGAGCCATAGCACCCAGCCAACTGGTTGCCTTGGACTCCTGGCTCAGGCACTTAGTAATGTTATAATCATTGTACCTCAGTTTCTTCCTCTGTTAATGGGGTACTAAGCCTGTGGACTCAAAGGGCCATTGTGGGAATCAAATGAGTTAGTCAATCCATAGAAAGCCCTTGGCAGGTAATGAATGCTTGGTAAACATTGGTGATAATTGCCTGGACCAAGAAAGCTAGTCCAAAGGAGCTGCTTTTTTATTACCTGAGATAATATAAATATAAATGCCTAAGGCCTATCAGAACCCTCCAGCTGAGCACCACCAAGAACACATCTCTTTGTAAAGAAGTTGGGTTATTACTCTTTTAGAAAAAAACACACTACATGGAGAACCATGGGGCATCTCAGTAAGAAAGTATTAAGAAGTTTAACAAGGACTTATTAGAAAGGATTTGGGCTGGTGTTAGGTGATTTGGGGGAGTGCTTAAGAAGGAGGGGCTTTGCTCTAATTGGATGATATTAGGAAGTGAGGTTAATTCTATGACTCGATGTGTTAATAAAGCTTATTAGGTAGAGGAACTTTGTTCATGTTTGCCGTTTAAACAATATTCAAGTTTGATCTCTATATAGACATGATTGCAGAATGGTCATCTTTTTGTCTTGACCCATCACATTCACAGAGTGGCCTTGCTTGATATTGCTGTTCTGTGAAATTTTGGGGTTCAACAGAATGCCAACATCTGGTTGCCCACTGTCAGGGGTAACGTTTCTCTTCCTCAGCCTCCTAGGAGGGTTCTCCAGGAGAAGGGTTAAATAAAAAGGAGGGAAGGAGTTTTTATTCAATGTATTTTTTAGATATAATGTTTCCCCTAAATTTTGAAAACAATCATTCTTTTCTGGAACCCATTATTACTGATAAGAATTCTGATGTTCATCCCTTGTCTTTTCTTTTTAGATAAGTATTTTTTTAATCTCTGAAATTTTTAAAGATTTTTGTTAGCCTTGGAATACTTATCATATCAATATGTATCTAGATATTGGGCTTTTTAATATACTTTACAAGGTGCAGAAGTCATGTATCTTTATTTAGGCAAGTCAAACCTTCTATTATTTCTTTGATAATTTCTTCTTTATTGTTTTGGTTTGCTCCTTCTGAAATGCCTTATATTTCCTTTGTCTTTTTGATCTATGGTCTGGTAGAGCTTCTTAATTTTATCTTCCATATGTCTAACTGAAGCTCAGATGATTTATTTTATTGTTCAACTCTGTCAATGATTGTTTTAGTCAACTGATTTTACAACAAGCCTTTATTAGTTGAACCCTGTTTTTTTCACAGCACCTTGTTCTTGTTTGATGAATGCAATATCTTTTTAAAATTATTTAGAAATATTACTTATAACTATGTAATGATTTTGTCTTTTTCTGAATTATTTCTGTGTTCATGTGTTGGTTGCTCAGTTTTTTCACTTTCTTCCTTCAATTTCAGGATTTTCTAATCTGGTGCCTTCAAATGATCTAATGATTCTTTGTTTATTCATATTGGCAAATAAATAACTGGGCTAGCTAAAAGACATAGTTGGAATAAGTGTTCTGAGTTGCTAACTGTCTCTTAACTGGAGAGCTGGCTATGGTCCTAGTACTTGGGCAGGAACTACTTGTCAGGTCAGCTTTCCTGTGGGGCGCAGTGAAGAGAAGCAGGCAGTGTTGTCAGCCTACGAAGGGTTCCTTTGAAAGCTGGTGCTTAGTGTATCTCATTCAGTCCTTGGTGGAGCTGCCTTGATTTTCCTTTTCTACTTCATCCCCCAGTGCTGGCTGCTTCATGATTCAAATCCACCCCACACCCCAAGCACTCTGATTCTGTTTCCATCTTTAGTAGGAGTCTCAACCACCCATCTTTCTTTAAAGAACAGTTGTCAGATTTTAGCTTGAAATCATTGATGTACTCTAAGTAACGAAGCATAGATGATCTTCAAGCATTGCTACTGTTCTGAAAGTAATTATAGAATAAATACTTTGAGCAGAACTGTTTTTTGTTTGTTTGTTTGTTTTTTGCACTTGCTGGTATGAATTCTGCTTTGGAGGCTCTCACAGAAAAAAACTGTCTTCACTTCTTCTATCTTAGATTGTTTTCTTCTGTCTGTTTTTTTCATTGGCCCAATCCTGTCTTATTCTACCTTCTTGGAATTCCTCAAAATTTCTGGTCCACCCCCTCATGCTTTCTAGCACTGTTTTTATTGATTCCTTTTTGGTTTTAAAAATCATTTCTATCATTTCAGAGGTGAAGACTTGGTTCCTAGCTCACAAATTTGAATCAGAAAACTCAGAGTTCTTTACTGCTATAAAATATGTGCATTAAGTAGGAACAGTAACTGCAACTAGTTCACATTATATATAATAATGGAGAAAATCAGAGTTTTATTAAGTTAGCAATAATGGTCAAGTTATTCTTAAAAAATAAAGTAAATGTCAATGGTAACTATCAACTTCAGATACTTCAATAGCTGGCAAGGAAGAAGAATGGAAAGCACAGGTGAAGGATCTAGTCCATGAGGCTACCTTCTTCAAGTTGCCTTCTTCAAGCCTTGGCTCTACCTCTTAAGTGATGTGACTGTGGGCAAATTACTTAATCTCTTTGAGCCTTAACTTACTTTCTCATCTATAAAATAATAATGATATTCCTTTGTTTTTATTTTAAGGATTACATTGATTGAGATTCCAAAAGGGCTTGGGAAAAATATTCCTGGAATATAGTAGGCACTCAGTAAATATTTGTTGAATAAATAAATGAAGATATGAGTGGGTGTGGAATAAACAACACTCCAAAACAGAAATGCGTTATTCCTCAGTTGGTACCATAGCGGAGTCTTCTAAAGCTAGCTGCTTGATAATGATGGGGTAAATAAGCTAGCTGCTAGTTAGTGTTGTTGGTATGAACTTGATGCCTCATTCCATCACGTGAAGGGAAATAACAGATCAGTGGAAACACTACGCGATTGGCTGTGATGATAATCGAGTCTGAGAATGTGGGTGGTTTTGCTATCCCGAATAGTGTGAGACTCATCTCCTGGAATAGCTAAGTAGTTCAGATTTTGACTGGAGTCATACAGCTTGGGTATGAATTACAGCTCCTGTTATGGGCTAAACTGTGTTCCTCCCAAATTCATGTTAAAGTCCTAACCCCTAGTACCTCAGAATAGAACCTGATTTCAACACATAGTCTTTAAAGAGGTGATTGAATTAAAATGCAGCCTTTAGGGTGTGCCCTGATCTAATTTGGCTGATTTCCTTAGAGAAGAAGAAATTTGGGGACACAGGCACAGACACCAAGGAACCACATGCACAGAGAAAGGCCATGTGAGGACACAGACAGAGGCGGCCGGCCATCCGCAAGCCAAGGAGAGAGGCATCCGAAGAAACCAAACCTACCCACACCCTAATCTGGGACTTTCTGTGATCTAGGAGTGTGAGAAAATAAATGTCTCTTTTTTTAAGCTACCAAGTCTGTGGTATTTTGTTCTGGCCACCCTACAAACTAAGAGCTTCAAGTATATCATATGCATAAACTTGGTTGAATTTCTTTATCTTTCCGAGCCTTAGTGTCTTCATTTGCAGAATGAGGATATTAGTAAGATTTAACCATACATTTTGAGGATGAAATGAAATCATTATTATCATAGAGCCTGCCTCATAGTAAGAGCTAAACATGTTAGCTATTATTATGACTGCTATAATTATAACAATGATCATTATTATTGTTGTTATTAGTGTCTCCAGACCCCTAAGAGTTATCAGGCTTCTTCCCCATCTGACTGAAAAGTGAATGACATTGTTTCATACTCAAAATGTTGGATCTTTTGTGTAATCACAAGCCTGTCTTACAGGTAGGAAAATTTTCTTTTAAGTGATTTTTTGGGGTTTGGTAAGAAGGCTTGAATATTTAAGAAAATAAACTGTGACTATGAAATATCAAATAATTACATAGTTTTAAAAAAGAAAGTTAAGCCCAGCTGGTGTGGCTCAGTGGTTGAGCATCGACCCATGCACCAAGAGGTGACCAGTTCGATTCTCAGTCAGGGCACATGCCCAGGTTGTGGGCCTGATCCCCAGTGGGGGGCATGCAGGAGGTGGCTAGTGGATATTCTCTCTCTCATTGATGTTTCTATCTCTCTAGCCCTCTCCCTTCCTCTCTCTCTAAAATCAATAAAGGAAACATATGTAAAAAGTAAAATAAAATAAAGTTTATTCCAAATGTGAATTTAAATCATGTTTAGTTCATGTAGTTGGCTCCTTGATGACTTTGATTGGACATTTTAATTCATTCTAAATTTGTTCAAACAAGCCCAGGGTTATAAAGATGAAGATACTATTCATCTTTTAAATTATGACGATTTTGAACCACAGGTGCAATAAAATCAATTACACTGGAAAACATCATGAGATGTTGCTCTTTATAAATATTTCTTTTAGATATGATTTAGAAAAGCTGATCAGGGTGCCATGAAGAGTTGGATGGTTGGCAGTCATAATGCCTTAGTCCCAGCCCCCACCTCAGGATCTACCTTCATAAAATGGAGCTGGCAATGTCAGCCTTGTATACCATGGCCCATAACGAAATCACAAGGGATAAACAATATGGAAAAGCCCTGTAAAACTACATTGAGATCAAGGTTAACATTTGAGTGATAAATCATGTTGATAGTATGTACCTTTTTGATATATGTGATAAGAATGGCAGTTTATCTCTGTGGTCTTCCTTCCCAAGACCCATAACCACAAGCTAACCATGAAAAAAATATCAGATAAACCCAAATTGAGAAACATTTTGGATAATGCCCTATCAGTACTTTCTCAAAACTGTCAGTCATGGAAAACAAGCAAAGACTGAGAAATTCTCACAACCCAGAGGAAATTAAGAAGACACGATGACTCAATATAATGTAGTACCTGGATGGGATCCTGGAACATAAAATGGCAAACACTGTATGATTTCACTAATGTGAGGATTCTAAGAGAACAAATAAATAAACAATAAAAAAAGATAAACAGTCCCATATATGGAAAACAAGCTGATGGTTGCCAAAGGGGAGGTGAGCAGGGGAATGAAATTAAAAAAGGAAAAAAAAATTAATAAAGATACAGGCTTGAGAGTAGTAAAGTATTAGTTTTTCTGGGATGATCACAAGTTTTGCTTCAGCCTTGGGTGAAACATGAGAGATTTAATGCAATCAATAAGAATAGATGATTAGTGGAAAAACTAGTGACATCTAAATAAGGGCTAAAGTTTTGTTGGTAAGGTCCCAGTGCTGTTCTGTAGTTGTGACAAACGTAACATGGTGACATAGATGTTAATAAGTGGGAGACTGAATGAGGGGTATTCAAGAATTCTCATCATTACTTTTGCAAGTTTTATGCAAATCTAAAACGATTATAAAGTTTAAAAATTGTTTTAAAATAAAATTGACTTTAAAACATACGATTTTAATTTTATTTTTGTTACAGATGTTTCTCCTTTTTCCCCCATTGACACCCTCCTCCTCATCCCCCCCCCCTGCTCCATCCCCAGCTTTATTGTCCATGTCCATTGGTTATGCGTACATGTATACAAGTTCTGTGGTTTATCTCTTCCCTCCCCCACCACCCCCGCTTCTGAGGGTTGTCAGTCTGTACCCTACTTCCATGTAAAACATACAATTTTATTTGGTTATTTTACTTTATCTGAAAACAGCTCAGAAATTCAAAACCTTACCTTAGAAATGTCAGATAAAGGAACAGTAGGTGATATTTTGTGAATACTTTTTAGAATAGTAGAGTCAATTATCTTTTTGCTGTATCCTATGAATGGAGTCTATTATTATTGTCATCAATAAAATTGTCTCAATGCTGACAGGTCCACACTGTTTATGCAGTTCAACTTCCTCGCTTTACAAACTGAGGCCCAGTATGGACAGGTGACTTTTCCAAAGTCACAGCTCACTTAGTTTGTGATAATGTTAAGAAGTTAAACAAAATATTTTTTATTGCACATAAAATACTAGACAGAATATGAATATATATGTATTATAAATATGTACATATACACAGTATATATTATATATTGCATTATATATATATAAAATCTTTCTTTTTAATAGAATTGATGTGTAAAAGCATAAGACAATCTCTTTAGTGCAATTGTTAAGTCTAGTGGAATTTTTGTTTAGAGTGTTTGTTATGGAAACACATTCAGCTCAGTTAAGGTAGGCAGTTGTTGGTTTGGGGGTTTTTGGTTTTATTTTTTTATTATGTGTGTGCGTGTACTTGTGGGTGTAGGTGTGGGTGTGGGTGTGGTTTCTCAGGTTCCTGTGGCCTGATTTCCAGGATGCAGTGACTTCTCCTTCCACATGCCCAACCCAAGTGGCTTATGGAATGAGGAACCATCTCTCATCTATCCCTAAGTTTGTGGTCTCAGCACCCACTCACCCTCCCTTCCCACTCTGTCTGTTCTTATTGGTTGCATTAAATCTCTCAAGTTTCACCCAAGGCTGAAGCGAGACTTGTGATCATCCCAGAAAAGCTAATACTTTGCTAACTCTTTGAAGCCTGTATCTTTATTTAATTTTTTTTCCTTTTTTAATTCCATTCCCCCTCTCACCTCCCCTTTGGCAACCATCAGCTTCTTTGCTATATATGAGACTGTTTATCTTTTTTTTTTTTTTTTTGGTCTTTTAGAATCCTCATATTAGTGAGATCATATAGTGTTTATCTTTTTCTGTCTCCTTTCACTTAGCATAATACACTCCAGGTCCATCCATGTTGTTGCAAATGGCAAGATTACATTCTTTTTATTACTGAGTAATATTCCACTGTGTGTGTGTGTGTGTATTCATTTACTGATGAACATCTAGATTGCTTCTGTATCTTGGTTATTACTCATAATTCTGCAATGAACAAATGAATATTGGATGCATATATCTTTTCGAATTAGTGTTTTTGTTTTCTTCAGATAAATATCCACAAGTGAAATTGCTAGATCAAATGGCAGCTCTATTTTTAATTTTTGAGCAATCTTTATGTGACTTCACTAATTTATAATTCTACCAACAATGTACAAGGTTTCCCTTTTCTTTAAATCCTCACAGGCATTTTTCATTTGTGGATTTATTGATGATAGGCATTCTGACAGATGTGAGGTGATATCTCAGTGTGGTTTTAATTGACATTTCCCTGATGATTAGTGATGTTAAGCATCTTTTCATATTTCTGTTAGCCATCTGTATGTCCTCTTGGGAGAAATGTCTGTTCAGGTCCTCAGCCCATTTTTTAATTGGATCGTCTTTTTTTGGGTGCTAAGTTGTTTAAGTTCCTTATATATTTTGAATATTAACTCCTCATTAGATCTATCATTTGTAAATATATTCTCCCATTCAGTAGGTTGTCTTTTTGTTGATGGTTTTCTTTGTGGTGCAAAAGCTTTTTAGTTTGATATAGTCTCATTTATTTATTTTTTCTTTAGTTTCCCTTGCTCTTGGAAACATAGCTAAAAAGATAGAGCTAAGAGTGATGTCAAATAGTTTAACTGTTTTCTTCTAGGAGTTTTATTGTTTCATATCTTACATTTAAGCCTTGAATTTATTTTTAGTTTATTTTGTACATGGTATAAGAAAGTTGTCTAATTTCATATTTTGAATGTATCTGTCGATTTTTCTAGCACTACTTATTAAAAAAAACTATCTTTACCCCATTGTATATCCTTGCCTCCTTTGCATAGATGAATTGACCATATAAGGGAGGATTTATTTCTGGCCTTTCTATTTCATTCCATTGCTCTACATATCTGCTTTTACGCTAGTGCCATACTCTGTTGATTATTGTAACTTTGTAGTATAGCTTGATATCAGGGAATGTGATGCCTGCATTCCTTCTCAAAATTACTTTGGCTATATGGGGTCTTTTGTGGTTCCATATAAATTTTAGAATTAGTTCTAATTATGAGAAGAATGCTATTGGGATTGCATTGAATTTGCTTTAGGTAGTAAGGACATTTTAATATTAATCATTCTAATCAATGTACAAGGTATATCCTATTTAATTGTATTTCTTAAAATTTCTTTCTTTAATGTCTTATAATTTTCAGAGTACAGGTCGTTCACCTCTTTGGTTAAATTTATTTCTAGGTATTTTATGCTTTTACATTCCATTGTAAATGGGATTGTTTTGTTTTCTTTTCTTTCTTTTTTTATTACTCACCTGAGGATATTTCTCTACTCATTATCAGACAGAGTATAAGGAAGGGAGAGAGAGAGAGAGACAGAGGGAAACATCGATGGATAGAGCCACATTGACTGGTTGCCTTCCGCACCACATGACCAGGGCCAGGGATGAACTGCAACTGAGGTACATGCCCTTAACTGGAATCAAACCTGTGTCTCATTAGTCTGCGGGCCAATGCTCTAACCACTGAGCAAAAACTGGCCAGGACAGGATCGTTTTCTTACTTTCTGCTTCTGATCATTAGTTACTGGTGTATAGAAGTGGAACAGATTCCTGTATATTGATTCCGTATTCTGCAAATTTACTGAATTAATTTATTAGTTCCAGTAGTTTTTTGGTGGGGTCTTTAGGGTTTTTATATGTAGTACCATGTCATTGGCAAATAATGAGGGTTTTACTTCTTTCTTTCAGATTTGGATGCCTTTATTTATTTTTCTTGTCTGATTGCTGTGGCTAGGACTTCCAATATTATGTTGAATAAAAGTGATGTTAGTGCGCATCCTTGTCTTTTCTCTGATCTATTGAGAAGGTAGTGTAGTTTTTATCCATTTTTGTCCTTTTTCTTGACTTTAAATAATTTAAAAAAAATTTTAAATTACATTTTACATACAACATTATATTAGTTTCACATGCACATTATATAACTTACTAAGTGATCATTCTAATAAATCTAGTACTCATCTGATACCATACATAATTATTACAATATCATTGAGTATATTCCCTATACTGTACTTTACAGCCCTGTGACTATTCTGTAACTACCCATTTGTACTTCTTAATCCCTTCTCCTTTTTCACCCAGTCCCTCAACCCCCTTTCATCTGGCAAGCATACAAATATTCTCTATATGTATGAGTCTGTTTCTGTTCTGCTTGTTTGTTTGTTTTGTTTTTTAGATTCCACAGAAAACTGAAATCATGCAGCATTTGTCTTTCTCTATGTGACTTATTTTATTCAGCACAATTCCCTCTAGGACCATCCATGTTGTTGCAGATAGCAAGACTTTTTTCTTTCCTTTTTGTGTGTGGCTGATTCATATTTCGTTGTATATATGCATCACTTATTTATTTTTTTGCCATTTTTATTAATTTATTTTTGTTACAGATGTGTCTCCTTTCCCCCTCCTAGATGCATTACTTATTTTTTATTCATTCATTTACTGATAGACACTTAGGTCACTTTCATATTTTGGCTATTGTAAATAATCTTCAGTGAACATATGGATGTATGTCTTTTCAATTTAGTGTTTCGGGTTTCTTCAAATAAATACCCAGAAGTAGAATTGCTGGGTCCTTCTCTATCTCATGTTATAGCCTTTCTTTTAAAGTCTCTTTTGCCAGTTATGAGTATTGCTACCCAGCTTTTGTTTGTTTGTTTCCATTTTCATGAAATATCTTTTTCCATCCCTTTACTTTCAGTCTCTGTGTGTATCTTCAATCCGAGCGCAAATCTCTTGTAGACAGCATATGTCAGGGTTTGTTTTGTTATCCATTTAGTCTCCATGCGTCTTATTTTTTTTTTTTTAATTTACCATCTTAATTTTTATTTCTTTTTTAAATTCTTTTTTGTTGTTGAGAGTATTACAAATTTTTCTATTTGCTCCTCTCCACCCAGCTCCTGCCCCACCCCAGGCCTTCAGATTGGAGCATTTAATCCATTTGCATTGAAAGAAATTATTGATAAATATTTATTTATTGCTATTTTATCATTAATATTTTAATCTTTTTTTCTTCTTTTTTTATTTTTTCTTTATTGATTTTTGAGAGAGGAAAGGAGAGAGAGAAATAGAAAAACTGATGAAAGAGAACATCAACTGGCTACCTCCTACATGCCCCACAATGGGGATTTGGCCCACAAACTGGGCATGTGCCCTGACCTGGAATCGAACTGATGACCTCTTGATGCATGGGTCGATACTCAACCACTGAGCCACACTGGCTGGGTTTCTTCTTAAAGAAGACCTTTTAACATTTCTTGTAATACTGGTTTGTGGTGATGAACTTTTTTAGCTTTTCTTCTCCGGGAATCTCTTTACTCTCTTCCCCTTCCAGCATCCCCATGATGCAAACGTTTGTATGCCTGAAGTTGTGCTAGAGGCACCTTACACTATCCTCAATTTTTTAAATTCTATTTTTCTTTTTGCTGTTATAATTGGTTGTTTTCTGTTTCCTTATCTTTCAAAACTCTGATTTGATCCTCTGCTTTATCTACTCCTATGTTGATTCCCTGAAATGTGTATTCTTCATTTCTGCCTGGTTCTTTTTTTATGTTTTCTGTGTCTATTTTTATATTTTCTATCTCTTTGTTGAATTTCTCACTAAGTTCATCTACTGTTCCCCTAAGTTCATTGAACATCCTTCTAACCAGTGTTTTTATCCCTGAATCTAGTAGATTACTTGTCTCCATTTTGTTTAGTTCTTTTTCTGGAGATTTCTTCTGTTTTTTTCATTTGGGACAGGTTTCTTTGTCTCTTCATTTGGCTGCCTCCCTGTGTTTGTTTCCGTGTATTAGGTAGAGCTGCTATGTCTCCTGAGCTTGGTAGGGTGGCCTTATGTAGCAGGTGTCCTGTAGGATCCAGTGATGCAGCCTCCCCGATCCCCTATGCTTGGCATTCCAGGTATGCCACCTGTGAGGGCTGTGTACATTCTTTCATTGTAGTTGAGCCTTGATTGCTATTGGTAACTCAATGGGAGGGATTTACCCCCAAACTGATAAGCTGCAAGGACCAGCTGCATCCACTGTAGAGGATCAGCTATACAGGGGTTTGCCCCACAGAGCAGGACTTATTTCACTGAGGCTCTGGTGGCTGCTGAGTCCACCCCTTAAATGTGTCCCTTGTGGAGGAGATTGGGTGGTGCTTCAGTGAGATCTGAAACCATCTTCCAGGTATGCTGACTCTAGGCTTCCCCAAAGGTGCAGGCCAAAGTCAGCCACCATCTGTGCCCTGCCTGGGGCCACCTGGCATGAGCTACAGAGCAGTCTGCAGGTGGCAACTACTTGTGTTGGGCTTGGAGTTGCCCAGGAGAAGCCAAGCTGCAAATCAAGTTGGCTAATATGGGGCCTGGGGCCACTTAGCAAGAAGTACAGGGCACACAGAGGCCAAATGCTGCTTGTTTGATATATTTTCAGAAAGTCTGAACCATGAGAAAAGACAGATCATTTGTATGGAAAAGCCACTGGAAACTGCTTGGGTTGGGTCCACTAGTTGGTGGAGTGGGGTCTCAGGGGATCAACAGGGCAGGGTAAACAGTGTTAGCCAGGTTGATGGAGACTCAGATATGACATGACCTACCAGCTCTTTGTGGTTAAGGCCCAGCAAAGGAACAATGGCCTCTGCCAATATTTCTATCTAGGAGAAAGCTGCCCCTCCAGCTCTTACCCCATTTCTAGACTCTCAATTTCTCCCTGTATATCCCTGGTGCCCCAGTGCTGAAACTCAGAGTGAGTAAGTCTGAGTAAGTCTGTGAGTGGGCCCTTTAAGAAAAGCACCTGGGAATTTAGGAGCTCTCCATCTCTCTCAGCCATAATCTGAGCTGGGTTTTACAGCCAGAAGTTAAGGGGACTTCTCTTCCTAGCACTAGAACTGTGGGCTGGGGGCCTGGCGTGGGGCAGGGACCCCTCACTCTTCAAGGTGAACCTCTGCATCTGAGATGTCCCTTCCAATTTTTATCTGACACACATGGGAGTGGGACCAGCCCTTTTTACATTTTTGCCCCTCCTACCAATCTCCACGTGGCTTCTTTATATCCTTAGTTATAGGACTCTGTTCAGCTAGATTTCAGGCAGTTGTGAATGATGGTTACTCTGTAGTTTAGTTGTAATTTTGATGTGGTTGTGGGAGGATTTGAGTACCTCATTCACCTACACTACCATCTTGACCAGAAACTTTGCCCTTTATTTTGTTAATGTGATATATCATATTGATTGATTTACTGATGTTGAATCACTCTTGCATTCCTGAAATGAACCCCACTTGGTCATGGTGTATAATCCTTTTAATGTATTATTGAATCCAGTTTGCTAATATTTTGTTGAGAGTTTTTGTATCATAGTTCATCAAGGTATTGGCCTATAATTTTTTTTTTTAATATCTTTGTCTTGTTTTTGTATCAGGGTAATTGATGCTGGCTTCACAGAATGAGTCTGGAAATAATTTTTGCTCTTAAATTTTTTTGAAAAAGTGTGAGAAGGGTAGGTATTAATTATTTAAATGTTTGGTGGAGTTCACCTGTGAAGTGATTTGTTCTTGGGCTTTTATTTGTTGGGGTTTTTTTTATATTACTGCTTTAATTTCATTGCCAATAATTGGTCTGTCTTAATTTTGTATTTTTTCCTGGTTTATTCTGGAAATATTAATACTTCTAGAAATTTATCCATTTCTTCCAGATTGTCAAATTTATTTGCATATAAATTTTCATTGTATTATTTAATGGGTGTTTATATTTTTGTGGTGTTGTAACTTCTCTTTCATGTACAGTTTTATTTATTTAGGCTCTCTCTCTTTTTTACTTGATGAGTTTGACTAAAAGTTTATCAAATTTATTTATGTATTTATTTTTTTAGTGAACCAGCTCTTTAATTTTATTGGAATTTTCTTTTTTTTTACTTTTCTTTTGTTGATCCTTGCCCGAGGACATTTTTCATTGACTTTTAGAGTGGGAGGGAGGGAAAGGAAGAGAGAGAGAGAAACATCAGCGTAAGAGAGACAATAGATTGGTTACTTCCCACACAACCCTGACCAGGGTCAGGGATAGAACATGTGACCCTTTAGTCCGTGGGCCAATGCTCTAACTGCTGAGTCAAACCTGCCAGGGCTCTATTTTTTAAATAATATTTTTATTTAATTTAAAGAATAGTGTATTGCTTTTTAGAGAGAGAGGAAGAGAGAAGAGAGAAACATTGATGTGGGAGCATAAACATCAATCAGCTGCCTCCTGCATGCCCCCTACCAAGGATGGAGCCCACAACAAGGGCATGCGCCCTGATCAGGAATCGAACCAGCAACCTTTTGGTGCATGGGATGATGCCCAACCAACTGAACCACAGTGGCCAGGGCTCTATTGTTTTTTGTGTTTTTTTTTTAAATTTTCTATTTTGATTGCTTTCACTCTAACTTTATTTCCTTTATTCTGTTTACTTTGGGTTTTGTTTGTTCTTCTTTTTCAAGTTCCTTTTGTTGTAGAGTTCAATAGTTTATTCAGGACATTTTTGTTTCTTGAGATAGGCCTATATAGCTAACAACTTTCCTCTTTCTTTTCCAAACTGTTTTTGCTGCATCCCAGAAATTTTGCAAAGTTGTGCTTTCATTTTCATTTGTTTCAAGATAGTATTTGATTTCTTATTTGATTGCCTCTTTGATCCATTGGTCATTTAGTAGCATGTTGTTTAGTCTCCGTATATTTTCTTTTTCCGATTTTCTCCCTGTAGTTGATTTCTAGTTTCATGCCATTGTGGTCAGAAAAGATGCTTGATATGATTTCAATCTTCTTGAATTTATTTAGGCTTGTTTTGTGGCCTAATATGTGATCTATCTTGCAGAATGTTCCATGTGCACTTGAAAAACAATGCGTGTTCTGCAGTTTTTGGATAAAATGTTCTAAAATGTATATTATGTCAATCTGGAATAATGTGACATTTAAGGCCATTATTTCCTTATTAATTTTCTGTCTTGATGATCTATCCATTGATGTGAGTGGGGTATTAAAATCTCCTCTATTATAGTGGCACTGTGGATTTCTCCCTTTATGTCCAGTATTAATTGCTTTATATATTTAGGTGCTTCTATGTTAGATGTAAAGATATTTATAATAGTTATATCTTCTTGGATTGAGCACTGTATAATTATTTAATGTCTTTTTAACAATTTTTTGTTTCAAAGTCTATTTCATCTGATGTGAGTATTTCTGCCCTGCTTTCTTTTCCCTTCTATTTGCGTGGAATACATTTTCTCATCTCTTCACGTTCAGGTTGGATGTGTCTTTTGATTTGAAGTGAGTCTCCTATAAGCAGCATATAGATGAATCCTGTTTATCTAATCCATTTGGCTACCCTGTCTTTTTATTAAAGCATTTAATCCATTTTTACATTTAAAGTAATTATTGAAAATATGTACTTATTGCCATTATATTAGTTTTTTATTTTTGTTTGTTAGAGTTCTCCTCTGTTCCTTTCTTCTTCTGTTGATCTCTTCCCTTGCAGTTTGCTGGTTTCCTTCAATGTTTTGTTTGGGTTCTTTTCTCTTTGTTCTTTGTGTGTCTTTTATAGGTTTTTGGTTTTTGGTTACCATGAGGTTTATGGTACCATTTTATATCTATAGCAGTCTATTTTAAGCCTATAGGCATTTAAGTTTAAATATAGTCTATGAGAACTACATTTTTACTCCCCCCTCCAAGCTTTATGTTATTGATAGCGTGTTTTAGATCTTCTTGTGTTGTGTATCTCCTAAATACTTATTGTAGTTTGAGTTACCTTTTCTCAAACCTTCATAGTAGCTTTTTAAATGTCTAATTCTCACTGCATTTATTAAATATTTGACTTTACCTGTGAAGTTTTTCCCTTTCTCATATTTTTCTTTATTTCTGGCTATGATGTTTATTTTTCTGCTTAAAGAAGACCCTTTAACATTTCTTGTAAATCTGATTAAATGGTGATGAACTGCTTCAGTTTTTCCTTGTTTTGGAAGCTCTTTATCTCTCCTTCAATATCTTTACAAGTAAATTATTCTAGACTGTAAGTTCCTTTATTTCAGCATGTTAAAGTTGTCTTGCCACTCTCTTCTGGCTTATAAATCTGCTGAGAAATCAGCTGATAGACTTATGAGTTTTTCTTTGTTTATAACTCATTGTTTTCCTCTTGCTTCTTTAAGATTGTCTTTTTATCTTTAACTTTTGCCATTTTAATTACAGTATGTATTGGTGTGGGTCTCTTTGAGGTCATCGTGTTTGAAATTCTCTGTGCTTCCTGGACCTGGATGTCTGTTGCATTTCTCAGGGTAGGAAATTTTCCAGCCATTATTTTTTTAAATAAAATTTCGGTTCCTTTCTTCTTCTGGGATCCCTATAATGTTAAATATTTGAGTATCTGATGTTATCCCATAGGCCCCTTGAACTACCCTCATTTTTCAAAATTTCTTTTCTTTTTGCTGTTCTGATGGGTTGATTTCTACTAGTCCATCTTACAGGTCACTGATCCATTTTTTGGGATTAGCTAATCTGCTGTCGATTCCTTCTAATATATTGTTCATTTCAGTTATTGTGCTCTTCAGGTCTGCTTGGTTCTTCAGTATACTTTCTAACTCTATGTTGAAGTTCTCCCTAAGTTTCTGTACTCCACTCACAAGTTTGGTGAGCAGCCTCATGATGTTTTCTTTGAATTATAGTGCAAATTACTTATCTCCATTTCTTTAGGGTATTTTACGGTGATATTTCTTGTTACTTCACTTGAAAGATATTCTTCTGTTTTTTTCATTTTGTTTAACTTCTCATGTTTATTTATGTGAATTAGACAAAATAACTATCTCTCCTAGTCTTGAAAAGGTGGCTTTATATAGAAGCAACCTCTACATAAGCTGTTTGTGCTGTGTGGTTTTGGCAGGCCAATAGGAGCTGACTGGGTGCCTAAAGCATCCAGGGTACTGGCCTACCAAGCCAGAGAGGACCTGGATGAGGAGACTAAATGCATGTAGTGAATGACCTGTTGATCCTGCTTGCTCCCTTTATTCAGGGCTAATATGAGTTCAGGTGATGTGTCTGGAATGTCCTACAATGACCTTGCAGGTAGGCCAAATCACTGGATAAGAGCCCCTGCTTACCCTGTGGAGGTGAAGGTGGATGTAAACAATGACTCTCACCCCAAAGAGTCCCCACAGTTCCTGGAGAGCTCCCTCAGCTCCACAGCCTTCTCTGTTAAATCTCTCTTGTTTGCTGCAGAAAAAGCACTTCTGTGTAGAAATGACCTCTGTGTAGGCTTTGGGAAACCAACTAGAGCTGAATAAGAGCTGATGGCCTTCATGGCTGGAGATTCTCCCAACAAAGAGGTCAAGTGCTTACGATGACCCCTGCTGTTCCTGTTTACTCCCTTTGCTCTGAGGCAAAAGGTTCCAGGCAAAGTAGGTGGGATCATGCCAAGGTGATTTTTCAGGTAGGCTAAAGTACTATAAAAGAGCTCCTACCCACCCCATTGAAGTAACGGGAGCATAAACAATGGCGCTCACTGGCTCCCCTATTCTGGAGAGTACCTTTGGGTCCTGGAGGACTCCCATTGCTTCCCAGCCTTCTCTATTTGGTCTCTTTGTCTTGCTTGTCATTTCAGAAGCTGTTCATTTTGTCCTCAGTTGTTTCATAGGAGTAATTGCTACCTATATATATGTGGAGTTGAGTTTGTTCAAGGGTGAGAGGTAAGTTCAGTGTCCTCCTATGCTGCTGCAATCTTGTACCTTTTTCAAGGCAGGACGTTTGAGAACAAAAACAGATAAGTAAAACTGTGTCCCTTTTATGTAACAGACCTGCACTAGGCATTGAGGAGTTTACTGTGAGCAGGATCTGGTCCCTGATCTCGAAGACCTCATAGCATGGTCTAGGAACAAATACCTAAGCACTTCACAATAAATGCCACAGTAAGCCCAAGGTTAAGTTTCTGTGTGTGGTGGGAATGCTCTGAAAAAATCACCTGACCCTTGGTGCCAGCTTTCAAAGCCTTCTTGAAATAGAGACCATCTGAGATACCTTAAACATGAGTGAGAAGTAATCCAAATAGAAAAGAAAGGGGAAAGGGATTCCAGAAGGGACTTCTTATTCTCTGAGGTTGTAAGAAGGAAGGAAGTGTGTGCATGTAGATAAGACAAAGGCTGAAGAGAGACAGGAAGTCAATAGAGATCAGGCTTGAGGATGTCAATGGTCACAATGAAGTTGGATATGAGGCCAGGTGCTGATACTGAAGGGTGGGCATGGGTGTGAATTTGAGGAGAGTGGTCAAGGTTTGGTCCTGTATCTGAGGGAAAAGAGAATGGAATCTAAGCAAATGGAAATAAAGGGTCAATGAACAATTATGAGCTGATATTATCAACATACAGAAATATGCAATTTCTTCTGGTATCCGTCAGCTGTCCAGAAAGTACAGAGAAGGTAGATTGTAGCATCCATCTTGGGTTCAGTTTTTCCAGGCAGGGACGGCCGAGTGTAGAGATCTAAAGGAACCAAGGATGACTGATATCAACTGTTCAGATATCAGCAGTGAAGTCCAGGATGGGTAGGGCATAAACGGAAATGGAGGAAGTCAACAAACTGGACAAAAAATAAAGACAGCATGGAATTTGATGTCTCTATAAGGATAAAGGAAAGTAAAAACCTCTTAAAACTAAATGTAGTAGAAAAATAGGCTGATCCATGTGTCAAACTGCTTAGTAAATACAAGGACATGCCCACAGAGTTAAAGAAATAGAGGACATTAAACTCAGAAGACTCCAATGACTCCATTGACTCCAATGGAGGATGCCACAAGAAGAAAGAAACTCAGTGGCATGTTGGAGTTGTCAGGGTGCAGACCTGCAAAACCATAACGGATGAAAACATACCAAGGAGAGGAGATGGGTGGAGATGACTTTTGTTTGGTGACTAAAGATTGCAGAAATGGGAGGAATAGTTAGAATAGATTGCTTCTAATATGTCCTGGAGAGAAGCAGCTCACAGTGAAGGTATGGGCTTTGGTATCAGAGTGGTAACTATAGGCAAGCCCATTAACCACTCTAAGCCTCCCTTTCCTCATTCATAAGAAGTCTGCTCTAACAGGGGTATGTAATAAATGAGAGCCAGTGGATTTTTCCTCTACTTTGACTGTGGTTGAGAGTCCTAGGTGGTCTGGTCTATCTATGCAAGGCCTGCACACAATGGACAGAGAACTGGTGGTACCCTGGTTCCAGGAAGGCAGAATAGCAGTGGGGGTCTGATATGACTAAGGGCTTCAGTTTGAAAACCAGTAGCAGGAGTTTAATATGGACACTTACTTAGAGATGGTGGATGGAGGTTCATATTACAAATCACTCCTGCAGATATATGTCCTGAAAACAATTCCCTTTTTGGCCTTGATTGCTCCCAAAGGGCTAATCATTTGTCCATAGGTGTGGAAGAGGCATATACATGGCAAAAAAATAAGGAGAGGGGAAAGGAGCTGAATACAGAACAGGAAAAGAGATGAGGAAAATCAGTACCGAGGCAACATTGCCAAGGGAATGCAATCGAATTCGACAGCTCTGGGTTTAGGTTGTGTTTATGAGGAAAGGGCCCTTCATGAGATCCATGGGGTCTTTAATTCTCATTATATCTAACATGCTGGTTATACTTATAAAATAGAATCATAACTACATCTGGAATTTTTACACAGAAATTAAGGTTGACGTATGTGCCAGATTGATTTATATTCCCTGATAAGATGATAAAGTAAAGATTTATTTTACTTTGCACTCTTACAGCTTGGATTATTATTCATTCTTTATTTTGCAAATTGGTGGTAACCCAAATGCAGCCAAATCAAGAGTTCACGTGCCAAGTTTTGGTCTGAAAAACTTTTTTGCATTCAATATATACACTTGGCTGTCAAAATAAGATCGAATAATAGAAGAGAAAATAAAGTGTTTTATGTAGTTTGAAGGTCAAAAACAGATGTGAGTAGTGTTTTCATGGAGTGTGGCTGGCTAACATCTGGAAATCCCTAAAGCATCTCACTGTCCATTTGTAAGTTTCCCCCAATGTTTAATATCAACAGCTATTCAGGAACACAGTGACTTGCACAAAGAATGAAATTTATAGTTATCAAAGACAAAGTCAGAAAATCACTCTTTTCTTGGCATCCATTCTTCCTGGGCAAGGACTCTATATTTTCTTTCTGTTGATGCTATGTTTAATAAACCTATGTGATTGGCTAGGTTTTTATTGAACTGAAGTGAACCAGTTGTGTTTTGTTTCTTTGCTATGACTCAGGGACAAAAGAAACATAAAACTTTCTGCTTACTTTAGTCAGAGGACTCTGGTTTCTTCTTTGTAATCTGAAGAATTAAGAAACCATCCCCAGAAGGACAAGTTGTGCCTATAGTAAGGGAGGAAGGCGAGAAAGGGGTGGCGAGGAAGGTGGATCCTTTAGCCTCTTTTCTTCTCTTGGCACACAGTGTGTGTGAATTCTTGTTCCCTTTCAAACAGATTCCTTTTGCAAAGACAACTCCCAGAAAGTGCGAATTTGTAAGGAAATTTGCAGAGGAGAACAGGCATGTCTGTGTTTCTGACCACAGATGTTTAGTATATGGAGGGACATGCCACAAATCTCATGAAGAAGAAGGTATGATTCCCGTTGCGAAATGCAGCAGTTAAGATTAGACATATCTAATCACAGATCTATGTTGCATTATATAAATTAACAGTAATTTAAATATTCTTTGCCAGAACAGGCTGCCCACAGAATTGATCAATTCGTCACTAATTCAGAGCTGACAATTGGTAGTGACTGCTAAGAATAGGAGGCATTGGAGGAATTCTAAAACTCTTCACAGGCTCAGTGGGAAAGTTCCTCTTGGGTAGCTTTTGGATGTCTGCCAGCCTGTGGTCAGGGACGGAAGCAGCACTTGAGCTACTTAGTTATCATTCCTGGTTTAACCCAAGGTGTGTCATAATAAAAACTGTTTCCTAAGGTTTGGGAATTTTAAATTCAATATAAACCAGCAGTAACAAATGCCTATGCATATCATGCATCAATGGTAATAAAACAAACCATGTGATGATGATGTAGATCTTTAGAATAACTTTTACATGTGTCATCTCATGAGATTCTAAAGTGATCTCATGAGGGGTGTATCTTTACTCCCATTCCACATGAGGAACTGGATTTCAGAACAGATAAGTGATTCATTCTGTCTTGCAGCTAGTAAGTTAAAGAATTCAGGAAATATATTTTGTAGTCATTTGACTATTTTGAAATCACTTAGATTTCTGACTCAAATTGGAAGTCAGAAAACTGTAGAAACTATGGCTGGGATTTTCTGATACCTGAATTTTGCAACAATGAAATAGAAACATGAGTACACAGAAAATATATGTGCATATGATTAAGTGACAGATGGGCAATATCTGGCCTTTGAAGTATATGAGCAACTGTATTACTCAGAGTTCCCCAGAAAAACAGAATACATATAAAGAGATTTTAAAGAATTGGTTTATGTGATCATGGATACTGGCAAATCCAAAATCTTCACAGCCCATGTCTCACTTAAAATCTGAAGCAGGACAGGCTGCTATAGAACAAGGAAGAGCAGATGTTCCAGTTTGCAGACCATCACACAGGAGGATTCTATCTTACTCAGGGGAGGATCAGCCTTTTGTTCTATTCAGACCTTCAACTGATTAGATGAGGCTCACCCACATTTTGGAGGGCAACCTGCTTTACTCAGTCAATAATTTAAATACCTCATTCAAAAACACCCTAACAGAAAAACCCCCAGTAATGTTTGACCAAATACCTGTGTAATCCATGGTCCAATCAAGTTGACACATAAAATTAATCATCACAAGTCTACCCCTTGTCAACTTGTCACCCCTGCACTTCTCGTTAAGCCATGCTTCATTTCCAAATAAGGTAAATGACACCGTTATATTTCTACCTAACCTGACACAACTACCCTGTGTGCAACAACAAAAGAAGACACGGTGTTCTTGAGTGATATTTACTCTTCTCCTTCGTACAATTTAAGTACTATGAGGAAATGTTACAGACAGAATGGTGTCCCCTTAAAATGTATATATTGAAGCCCTAATCCCCTATGTGGCTGTGATTGGAGATTGGGCTTTCAAGAAGGCAATTAGGGTTAAATGTGGTCCTAAGTGTAGGGCCCTAATCCCATAGGACTGGTGTCCTTATAGGAAGAGGAAGAGCCACCAGAGATTTCTCTCTCAATCGCACACGCACAGAGGGAAGGCCATTGAGCACACAGCAGGAAGGTGGCCATCCTCAAACCAGGAGAGAGGACTCACAGAATACCCATCTTGGGGGCACCTTGCTCATGGACTTTGTTTCCAGGACTGTGAGAAAATCGGTGTCTGTTGTTCAAGCCACCCAGCGTGTGGTATCTCGTTATGGCAGCTTGAGCTGACTAATACAACAACCAAAACCCTACCTGAGGTGTTTGTTACTATCACAGAAAAGGGAATTTATTTTAAGTAAATTCATCCAATAATTGTTTACATAACCTAAAACATTTTGTTAAACTCCAGCCTGGACATAGACCCTAAATGAGTCTCCTTTTTAAAGAAATCAGAAGGCATACTTTTCTTGTATTTTGAGGGCTGGATTATAAATAATGAACTACTCAGACTTCCCATGCTGTTTTATAAGCAGTGTGGTGAAGCTGCCAGTAGTAGCAGGTGACTGGAAGAGAGAGGAGACAGTCTATGGACTTTGATGAGTGCCTACCATACGCTGAGCCTTGGAGATGCAATGGGAAAGAAACACATGTTCCTTCCCCTCAGGCACTATTCTACCAAGGTTTCAGGGTGAGGATAGACTGTTTCTTTCTCTGAAACTTGAAGGCTGTAAGAATATATAAATAATTTTTATTTTTATTATTTTTTTATCCTCACCCGACATTTTTGCATTTATCTTCAGATAGAGCGGGAATGAGAGAGGGGAAAGAGAGAGAGAGAGAAACATCTATGTGAGAGACACATCAAGTGGTTGCCACCCACACAACCCCAACTGGGACCGGGGAACAAACCGCAACTGAGGTACGTGCCCTTAGCGGACACTGAACCCAGGACTCTCTGGTCTGTAGACTGACGCTCTAACCACTGAGAAAACCGGCCAGGGCAATGAATCAATAATTTTAAAAACTTTATTGGGAGGTTCTAGTAGAAACCCCAGCTACATATGTGGGATTAACTGGAGGTTACTTCTTCCTGACTTGGGAAAGTATTTGCTTTTTCCCTTATCATCTTTGGCTATCAGATGGGGTGGCAAATGCCATGGCCTTATTATCTTGACATCTTGAAATTGTGCTACCAGCTGGGTTGTAGAAGACTTGATATAGGTCTGAGGAGTTTGCAATCAAAGCATGCCTATAAGACAAACTAGACTAGCAAGACAGTTTGGTGTGTGTGTGTGTATGTGTGTGTGTTGTTTTAAATCATACTATACAACCAACTTCTAGGACCATTATTTATTTTAAGGCCTCTATGTTTATAAAGAGGTGATTTTTGTTGTTTGGGTAAGACTTTTTTTTTTTTGACGATGTTAAAGAGAGCTCTTGAAATAGTTTCAATGTTAATATAACACCTTTATGCTGTAAGTCCTAAAGAAAAGCCAGACAAAGGGTGGTTTGTAACAACTCCAGGTATTTCAGTTTTTCACTGTACTGCATTCATAGATTTTGGAGATGACCTATGTGGTTGTAAATAAAAGCAATACATTATTTTCCTGTGAAACAATTTCTAAACTCCACAATAGGTGCAATGTTTGACTCATTTAGTAGATCGGGATAGACTTTCCTTGGGGAGACTAAAGGGGTTTTTCTCCCTTTATGAATCAAATGTTGATAATGTAGAAATACTGTACAGATACCATGACCATAGCATCTTTTGTTTTTATTGAACAGCAGTTGTTGTTTGAAGAGTAACTTTCTTCAGAAAATTGTGGAGACTTCATAGCAGTGGCTGAAGTTATTTGGACCCTCCAAATTACCTAATGGAACAGGTAAGCTTTGTACTTTTAAAATGTCTTTAAGCCTCTGAAGCTTCTGGTACAGAACTTCTCAGCTCCTATTTTGTATTGATCCAAGAATTACATCAATGCTGCCTTTGTTTCCCATAGAGCCTTAAGCCATATATCACACACATTCTGCTACGTTACTGGCTTGTATCAGGTTGATGCCCTTCTAACAAAAACTATAACAAACTTCCAGCATTGTGGTGGTAAAATGAATGATGAATGATGAATGGGAACTGTAGGGAATAGGTTAATAGACAGTGGTTCTTTTCATAAGAAATTCAAGAAACTTAAAAAAAAAAGCCTCATAATCAATTCAATCCAATTTTGAGTCAAGGGCATTGAAGGTAATTTTTTGTCATTTTATAAAACTACTGAAAGTTGAAAATGTAGTCACAGATGAAAATATTCTCAATGGAATTAGCTAAAAATTGATTGTAATAAACGAAAGTCTTGGTATGGCTAACCACATAACCTATCAAGGAATATTAAAGTCAGAATTGAGGCTTCGACATGCTGGCATGGAAGGTAGATGACAGTTCATTTACCCAACACTTCAAGCTCCCTCTCTGGCCCTCTGTCTCCCCTCCCCCCACCACAAACTCCCAATCTCACCCTGTACAGAGCTACTGAAGCTCAACTATTCTGCTTTCAAAGAAAAAGAGGCTGTTTATTCTTCCTTTACCACCCTACCCGCTACTCTGCACATTCCAAACTAGACCTAGCCATGCACCAGGCTTCTATAGAACCCAAGGAACTTGAATTGCAATCATATCAGGAATGTAGACTGAAGGGTGGTGGTGAATGTAAAAGGAGAGACAAATTATAGTAGGTTCACTGCAAGAAGGGTCCTTGACAGAAATCACTTACCAAAACTGACGAAGGATTCTGGCTCTCTGAGTCAAACTCAGTTGGGCAGCCTAAGGAGCAGAGGGAAATGTGATCCTGTGAGCTCTGTGAGGGTCTCTGTAACTTCTCCAGCCCTGTGTCACTTCCATGGGTTGGGTGACTATTATAACCAGCTATGACTAGGGAACCAGGACACTCCACCATGGGCCGTGCCCTGTAAACATAGGGTGTAGGCAGGGAAAGACATTTTCTGTTGTCTTATAGAAGAGAACCAAAGAGACAAAGGCAAATGTTCATGGAGTCAGTGCAGTGTGGCCCTAATGATGCTCCAGAGGGAGGTGTCAATAGCAGGCCAGCGTCACCAAGTGAGAAACCAGAGCTGGACCCCAAATCTGTAGTCCTGGCCTTTCCAGGGATGATCATCTGATACAAGAGCACTGACCTTCAAACAGAACAGAAGGACTATCAGCTATATGCAGGACAACCATCTGCCCTCAGAGACTAGAGGAAAGGCTCTTTTGGTTACTTTATCTACAAGCTGGAGAGACCTGAGAACATTTGAATACTTATGTCTTAAACCACATTAGATCAGACATGTTCATGATTACAGAGCAAGCCAAGTGTTTGGCGTGCACTTTAGACCCTTTCCTACTAGCTGGATGGACCACTTGGTCCTTTTATCTTTTGTGTTTGCTTTGCTTGGGTTGCTCCATTTTTAATTGAGAAAGGGCAAAAATGTGTCTGTTTCATATTTCTAAATATTTTTATAACAAAAGAGATACCTTATTTTAAATGCTGTACTGCTAATCAAATATTGTCCCCATGAATCATGATTTGTACCTTGAGGTCAGAACCCACAGTAGCATAAAAGCAACAGCTGAATTCTGGGAATAGAATATAAGGAGAAAGAGTAGAGGGTTAGAACTCACACTCTGGGGCTGTGGAGGAAACCTAGGAGAAGCAAGTGTTCAAAGCCAGTTGCCTCATGCAAAGATCAACCAACCCAGATGTCTATAGTAACTAGTAAAAACATTGGTTTATGCTTACTTTTAATATAGAACAAAGTTGACTTGTATATACATATATAATGAATATAAGAGAGAGATGTATATATAGAGAGAAATATACATACAGGGGTGAGCAAAAGTTGTTTTACATTTGTGAGTATGAAAACAGCTTAATCATATTACTACTCACTACTTATTGTACTATTATTTTTTCTGTATTGATTTTTAGAGAGAGAAGAAGGGAGAGGGAGAGAGAGATAGAAACATCAATGAGAGAGAACATCGATTGGCTGCCTCCTGCATGTCCCCCACTGGGGATTTGGCCCACAACCTGGGCATGTGCCCTGACTGGGAATCGAACTGGTGACTTCTTGGTGCATGGGTCGGTGCTCAACCACTGAGCCACACCAGCCGGGCAATTTATTGTATTATTTGTATTATAACTGTAAACCCATCTTTGCTCGCTCCTGTATGTAGATGTATGTAAACCATAGATGAATATATGGGAGATAACAGCAGAAGAAAAGACAATTTATTACTTCTGATCCCTTCCTGTCTCACCCCATTTCTGCCAGTGACTGCATTGTGGGATGCTGCTTCTGTCTGATGGACTTTCATTTATGACTCAAAGCTTTCTCTGGACTCCTTGCCCTTGTTCCTACACATAGGCTTAAAGGAGGTATCAGCTTCACAATGTTGTCAATTCCTGAGTGCTTCAGCACCCTCTATGGGCTCCTTGCATTCTACCCACACCTTTGTGAACTGTTTCTCAGTCAATTTGTCTCGATTAACCTCTGAGAATGTCAGGTACCCCATAATGAGACCCTGACTGTGCGAACAGCCTAGTCCACCTTGATCTCCCTCTCAGGCATCCATATATAGAAGATATAGAAAGGCATCCAAATTGTGTCTAGAGAAATCCTAAGGCTAGGAATGCCTGGGATGCAGGAAATAATATTTAAAAGTCTTCAGCATATAGATGTAGAAGGGAATAATTATGACATTTTGCTCTTCAGGAAGCTAAACACCTCTTCTTGCTGACCTACTCACCATCTTGAATTGCCGTTGTGTTGGATTCGAGGCAGTCCCGACTGTCCCATCCTCATATTCGAGAAGCCCAACATCTGTGATTAAAACCTGAACCAATTATCCTCCTTCCTCTTATCTATCAAGACCAATCTCCCCATGCCTCACATCACTGTTCACCTGGGTTATGAACAGAAACCCAAACTGCCCAGGCTCCCATTTTTGCGACGATTCTCATCTCCTTACTGCTGTATATATCCCTGTAATATGAGCACATTCTTCCCTCCCTTCCAAACTCTTTTGCTTTAAGCAATTTTAGATCCTTAATCATATATTATTTAGTCTATGCCCATAATGGGCTATTCGAAAAATGCCTAACATTTGTCTAAGAAGAGAACAAAATAAATTCAGCTAAGCCATTTGTTCATAATTACAATAGACACAATGCACTTCATCATTGAACAAGCTCCATGATAAACATTTGGCCATGGGGACAATGGGCCAAATTATACTGATCTTTTTTTTTTTTTTTTTTTTACTATTTTGTGTTTGCACTGACATACAAGGCTATGCACAGTTAATTGGATCTATAAATACTCCCTGTTAAGTTTAATTAGTTCTCTATGCAGAACCTCTGGTTATGATAACTCTGGTGATAACTTTGGATACTTTTTTAAATTCCACAGGAATTTTGTTTTAAAAAATTGACCTAGAATATGCTCTGAGAGAAAAAAGAGAGACGGGGAAAAAAAATAAAAAGAAATTGGATAAAGGAGTGAGAAATCAGAGTAAGAAAAGATTAGTTACTTTGTAAAAAGCCAATATGATTGTAGCAGTATTAAAATCCCTGTAGGAGATTTACAGAGAAGTCTGCCCAGGATTAGAATTTGATATCAAATAACTTAACTGAAGTCATACAATTTCTGTGCCATTTGTAGTTGAGTTAATAGCATATGTTCCTGGAGGATTACAGCCAATGATTAAGGAAATTAGGTTTTGTTTGAATTTAATTTAGTTATATAAAGCTGCTACTATAATTTACAGCTTTGATATTTAATATTTAATAACCCAGATCTTAGAAGAATACTAGCTATAGCTGTGTCATTATGCCTTGAAATATTATTCCCATAAGTCATTTATATTTGCTGGATGATAAGGATGTTCATCAACTAGATGGACTCAATATGAGTCCACTGATAAAGCCAATGCAGTTTTACAGTTTGCTGAGTCCCTTGTACATTTCCACTTCATTTCCCACACCTGTAACTTACTGAATCATAATTTATCTGGCCGGTCAATTGTCATAATAAAGAAACATCACAGCCTTTACTTCAGCAGCTGTGGAATGACTCAACTCTGCCTTTCTCTCACATTTTATGTATCAGTGATCTTTAGTCATTACAAATTATGGGAATTTCACTGTAAATATTGTCCCTTCAGTATTTTGCTTTCTTATTTTGTCACAATTTTTCCCAATCTATCTCCTTGATTATTTCTGTGTGTTTTTTCCCCTTCATTTTTTTGAGTCTCTGTAGTAATGATTCCAGTTTCTTATATATATATATATTGCTACATATGTAGACATTTAAATTTTCTTTTCCTCTGATTTATAAAACTTAAGTCTAAATGTCCGATTCTATAGACTAACTTTTATTTATAAATATTCCTAATTTTTTCTTTCTATGCAAGAATATTTATACTACTTAAACTGCTTTCTCTTTTAGTACTTGTGATTTAAACCTTTTAGGTCTTTTATTCACATGTCTTTTTTGTCCTTACAACTTCTGAAAATCCTTTCCATCACTATTCTTCTTAGATTTGTTTCTCTCACTGGCTTTTACTTCCTAGTTTGGGCTTCCTTCAAAGACAGGTTAAGTCAGCCCTTTAGAAATTGCTAACCTCAAAGATTTTAGAGAACCGAACAAAGGTCTTACTAGGAATACCCACTTTAACTATATATACACATATATGTATATATGTGTATATATAGTTATATACACACACACACATAAATATATATATATATATATATATATATTTAAGTAGATAGCAAAGAGTAGAAATTAATAAAACTGAAATATTTAGAGTTGGTCAACACCTAAACACACAAATTGAGAAACACCAGGAGTTTGTTTAAAGGGCATAAAGAATTGCATTAATACATTCTAAGAAATAAGCTTCTTTGGTGCTTTTCTCTAGCCCTCTAAAAATTCCAAATTGGTAATCACATTTAATATTATTAATAGCATTACTAAAGCATAGTGATTAAGTATGGGTTCTGGAACTCAACTGGTGATGATCAATCTTGGCTTTACTACTTTATAGCTGTGTGACTTTGGATAACTTACTTAACCACTCTGTGCCTCAGTTTTCAAATCTGTAAAATGAGGATAACAACAGCATTCTGTTGATAAAGTTGTTGTGTTAACTTTACTAATGGCATACCTGGTACTGGAAGCTTTATTTATAACATAAACAGCTAACACATATTTTGTATGTTATATATATTATATACTGTATTTCTACAATACAGTAAGCTAGAAAAAATAAAATTTTATTAAGAAAATTATAAGAGAAGCCCTGGCCAGTTTGGCTCAGCAGTTAGAGAGTCGGCCTGCGGTCCAGAGAGACTGGGGTTCGGCTCCCACTAAGGGCACATACCTTGGTTGCAGTTTGTCCCCACCCCTGGTTTGGTCATGCAGGAGGCAGCCACTTGATGTGTTCCTTTCACTTCGATGTGTCCCTTTCACTTAGATGTTTCTCTCTCTCTCTCTCCCTCTCTCGCTCTCCTACTCTATCTGAACAAAAATGGAAAAATGTCCTTGTTTAAGGATTAAAAACAAAAACAAAATTATAAGAGAATATAATGTTCACAGTATTTATTGAAAAATATTCACCTATAAGTGGACCCATGCAGTTCATACCAGTGTTGTTCAAGGTCAACTATAGTCAGGAATAGCAGATCAAAGGGAACATTAAGAAACAAACAAGAATCAAGAATCATTGCAGTAATTGTACAGTCATTTACCTAATCTATATCTTTTAACATGTTTTTTGCTGTATTTTCAAGTTAAAAAATTCTTATGTGTTCACTGGTGTAGCCTCCTAATAACACATATTGAAGTCATCAGTACATTACCAACAATTGTTCTTCCCAGCTCAAAAGTAATGAGAAGTTGAAGGAAAACCCTACATTAAACATGTTTGAGATGCAAAATCTTTTATTATTATTATTATTATTGTACCTGAAGATAGTGAACTGCTTCAAAATTTACAAAGCTTGAAGCTCTGGTAGTTATTAAAAATTCCAACTCAAGAACTAGAAAAATAGTATGTTTCCATTAATGTAAAAAATAGAACCATAAAGCAACAGCCATGACTAGATCAAAGGATCTCAAAACTCAGCTTAGAATTTCCTAATTGATTTGAAGAGAATTCATTGTGTATTTGAAAAGAATTCATTTGAAAAGAATGCAAAGGAAAGGCAGGAAAGAGTTTATTATATTCCAGTGAATCATGAAATAAATCAGAATACTCCATGAAAGAAAGAAACTTCAGATTGATCAAGGAGAGAAACAAGATTGACTTTCTCTAGCTATGTTTTCATTTATTCATGAATTGGACCCTATAGAATACTGAGAAAGGGTGAAAATACACATAATAACTAATATCAAAGAATCTTTAACTAAAGGGAGATACAGGCAGAATCTGCAAGACATAGAAATATAGCAGCAGGGGCTTTAAGAAATGTAGTTTTAAATTATCAAGGGGAGAGAGGAATAGAGTGGCTAATGATGGGCATTCCCAGGAACAAGACTGCCAGGAATAAGAAATAAAGCAGTAAAAGCAGAGTCAAATCCAAGCCTACTACAAAATTATTTTCAACTGCATACACATTTTAAATAGCCTGATAGTTATAGTTTTAGGAATTGCCAACATTTTTTAATCAAAAAATGTGAATGTGAGTCTCTTCTACGGTATTTATTAGCCCCATGATCTTGAACAATCATTGAGTTTGCTGCACCTCATTCTTTTTATAATAAAGAGGTCATAGTATCTACACATACCACCTTATAGGATTTTTAGAATAGTCAAATGAAATTATATTATGAAAATATTAAGCGCTATTGGAATGTAAATTATTATCATTCAGTTTTTGATTGATTTTTACATTGATGAGGATATCACTACTTTATCATATTATTTATGAACAGCCCTAATTATTAAAGGGAAAATGTCTGTCCAATTATATAAAAGCATTTTACTCTCACACAGGTCCTAGCAATATCCCCTGGTGCATCAGAATTAAATTTAATCTACTATACAATGGTATTTCTTCAGATATTTAATAATAGCTATCATGATATCCTTAAATTTTCTATTCATATATTAGGAAAATTCAGGGGTTGGTTAATTTAGCTGCTTAATGGCATTAAGTGATTGTGCCTAGTTCTGTTATCTACTTAAAATATGATTCTGTTTCTGGGTCCTGGAAATCAGGTCATTTTCTTCTAGACTACCTTGACCTTCCAAAACTCAATTTAGGCAAGGAAACGCACATACATATACATATATAAAAGCAGGACACATGTTGCAAGAGTGGTATAAACAAAGCTCTATGGGAAATAAAACATTGCATGAATAATTTCTGCAGTGGGAATCCAAGAATACTTCACTGATGTAGCATTTGAGCTGAGTTTTGAAGATGAATACAGTTATTATCAGGGAGGGACAGAGCAATAATTACATTTATAGATGAATATAGAAAGACATAGGGAAGCAATATGAACAATAAGACTGAGGATTCAAATGATAAAGCTGGGCTATAGAACAAAATTCTAGGTGAAGTTGAGAGTACACAGAGCTTTGGTGTCCATATTAATACACTTAGATTTTATTATCCTATGACTGATAGAGAGTCAGTAAAATGATTGAGCTTTGGTAGTGATGATGGTGTTATCAGTGACATAATGGTTAATAGATAGGAATTGGAGACATAGAAATCAGTTAGACATTTATAACATTAGTCAATGTCACAAATGATATTGTTACCTTGTCCACAGCACTGAGAATAAAAATAAGAGGCAGATTCAACCATATCTCACAGGTTGACATGGTAGGGCCTGACCACAAGATGAAAGTAGTCTACAACAGAGAAGAGTGGGAAATGGCCTGAAGGGAATAAGGGAGGATTATGTTTAAGGGAGGGAGATTTATTGATTGACCTGAGAGAGATGGTCAGGTGTTGGTGATCAGGTATGTTAAAAGAAGCAGAGTTTGAGAGGGAGGAAGAATGAGATAAGGTTCTTGAAGTTTATCTGTAACTTCAGGAGGATGAAAAGTGTTTGGAAAAACCAAGTGAAGCAAATAAAAAGGGATTACTTTTTTTGTGTTTTTTAAAGTGCCACATTATGCTTTTAGCTAATATGGAATAAAATATGGTCATTTATTCTGGTTAAGTTTGTTAGCGGTAATTCGACCCTGGTACTTGAGTTCTGGCTAAGAAAGAATTTAAAGCCAAGACTCAAATACAAGCAAAAGTTTATTTAGAAAGTCACAGAGGTAAAAGAAGTGAGCCTTGGAAGAAGTGAGGCTGTGTGGGCTCAGGAAACAAGTTATAGAAGCAAAAGAAGGGTTCTTGGAACTTAGGAGAAAGAAAAAAAGGATATATGCACCTGGGGGAAGGAGAGGGGAAAGGCTTGGGTGTGCTGCAGAGGGAGCGTGAGCTGGGAAAAGATGAGAGTGGGGAAAGGCATGAGCGAGAGAGAGAGAGAGAGAGAGAGAGAGAGCCGCGTTGGGTCGCATTGGGCACTCCATCCTAAGAGCTTTTAAGGGTATGGATTTTAGGGGTGTCCCAGGGGAGGATCTCAACAGAATGTCCATTAGCTTTCTAGGTGTGTCCTTTCAGAGTTGTGGTCTCCACTGATTGCTTGGTGCTAGGGTAGGGGATCTTTAGTAATGGAAGCTGGTCCTGATGTCAGTCATGGCATTGCCCCATCTGGCCTTGCCTCTTTTCTGGGCCTGGCGCTGAAACACAACTGAGGCCTAGATGCTATCTCTAGTTTGACGAAAACTCTGTCTCTGTAGTCAATAGATCCAAGGCTTTGTTCCTAATATTATTTGATGTGGGTCAGAACCTCATTATCCTGAGGACTTAATGCTTAATGGAGTGGTTGTGCAGGGGCCTGTATGGGAGTCTTATTAAGCTATTTTCTGGACCCCTTGTTCCTTCTCTCAGGGGATTCACCACATGACTAGCAACATGCTAAGGGAGAAAAGGTCAGAGGAGAGTCCGAACTGCATGACCAACAATATGAAAGGCCAGGGGATCTAAACTTCCTGACCAGCAATATGCTAGGGGAGAAAAGGTCACCCTGGGAGCAAGGTCCCACCCTAGAATTGTCCATTGCTAGGCAACAGTGGCTTTCCACCCTGGTGACCTTCCCTACCTGTACCTAACCCATGGTGTGCTCATACCTGTCTAATTGCTTAATACAAGTCCACTTGTTGATGTGCGCTCATTATTCAATGTGACCAGTCATTGCACAGAAAAGTTACTCAGTTTCTTCAATAGTCTTCTTTTGTATTTTTTGCCTAAGTTATTTAAGATATAAAATAATTGAATAAAAGGAAAGGCAAATGATTTACCTGGAAAAGGAAGCATTACTGTGAAAATTGGATAGTGGATGCTATGCCAATTTTCCCATTCAGATTAAGAGTGTTGGCTACTGACAGCACATAGCTGAGTCTTTCTCCAAGAATTGTCCATGGCCTTGCTCATTATATCTCCTCCCCGGGGGGCAGCCTGTATCCTTTGACTAGTTGATGTAGCCCCTTTGTTTTAATTCTGGTCATTTGGAAAAATCATCACAGCTCTGTAACTCCCTGTGGGATCCGATGAAGCCTCTTGCAACTTCATTCCAGCTGCAGTTCAACTTTTTCTTTGCCTCCTTCACTCCCTCAAAGGTGTTATTCCCACCAGCACTCCCAATTAAATACCTGGGGACAAATCTTCATCTCAATGCCGGTTTCCCCTGAGGAACCCAGCCTAAAATGAATTGCAAATCAAAATCTCAGTTGGTAATTTTTGCCTTGACAAAACCATTTTAGACATCATTTAAAGTATCAGGATTCTTTTTACATTTGAAAAAGAAGATTAATGGAGATAACTTTTCTAAAGTTATGTTAATTTCATCAGTATAGCACTGATACAACAATAAAAAGACAAATTAATAGATGAGAATAGATATCTCAGAAACAGATCCTACTATATACAATAATTTATTATATTACCATGGCCATTGACATCACAATAATATGATCAAGATTAATGGCATAACAAATCAAAGAGGAAGAGAAAGATTATTCAAGAAATGGTGCTGGAACAACAGGATAGGAAACTAAATTTAATTATTATAGCATATATTGAAATAAGTCTCAGATAAATTTAAAATGTTAGTCCAATTTTACTAATAATCAAGAAAGCAAATTTAAATATCAAAAAGATACTATCTTTTGCTTCTCATATTGAGGAAAAGAGTGTATTGATGAGGGCCTGAGGATAAAAGAGTACCCTCATATTCTGTAGGTAGAAATGTAAATTGTTACTTCTTGAAAGACAATGTGACATTTACTATGAAAAAATTTTAATGTATATCTTTTATTTCATGTTTTAACATTTAAATGGAAGAATAATATATTAAGAATAATATATGTACATATGATAAACTTCACATGTCTTAAAGGTTTTTACACATTTATACACTTGTGCATATGTAAAAATAAATGCAAACATATAACCGTTGCCAGTGGAAATAGGATTCTTTCTCAGAGTCACAGGAAATGCATTTTGAGGACCCACTCTTAGGAGGATTTGTGGCATGGTGGCAAGATTTATTGGAGCAAAAACAAAGGACTGCCCCTAGGTGCTGGATGTCTCATCTACAGCCAGGTGGCTCAGCTCCATCATCTCCCTGTGGACTAAGTCTGGCTTTTGGAGCTACACCAAGGCCAGGAGAAGGACCAGGACCCAGAGATGCTGTGTCGTTACCCTAGCATCAGCATCCTGAGGTAGGTCCCTTGGCTAAGGCGGTTAAGCAACTCCATTCTTATCAGCAGACCTTCCTTGGTATTTTTCCAATAATAGGTTGATTACCCCTAGAAGTAAAGGAACTTACCCTAAGGTTATGGTTGACCTATGTGTTGAGATGTATCTTGCATAAACTCACCCTGACAATTTCTGAGTATCAGGAATTGAAAATCATGAGCCCAGTGACTAATGCTTATCTTGGCTTCTGTAATAACCACTTCTGTGACCACTATTGCACCAGTTCCCTGGGGGCGGGCCAAAAAGGAATGTGGCTTCTGTCTTTAAAAGCAGACTTGTGCCCTGGCTGGTTTGGCTCAGGAGTTAGAGCGTTGTCCTGTGGTTCAGAGAGACCCGGGTTCACTTCTCACTAAAGGCATGTACCTCGGTTGCAGTTTGTCCCTGGCCCTGTTGGGTCATGTGGGTGGCAGCCGCTCGATGGGTCCCTTTCACATCGATGTTTCTCTCTCTCTCTCTCCCTCCCACTCTATCTGAACAAAAAATGAAAAAATGTCCTCGGGTGAGGATAAAAAAAAAAAAAAAGCAGACTTGCAAAATTAAACGGGGCTGCTGATTTGTGGAATGTCTGCCCCTGCAGCCTGCAGGTGAATAAAGCACTCCTCTTATTTACAATTTGGTTGTGCGTCTCTGATTGAGATGTCTCACTGGCTCGTCATAACAATCCAAAGTATAAGTAGTCTGACTCAGCCTCTGTTCTTAGGGCTGTGCTAGGGCTCATGTGGCTGCCACATTCAAGCCCACTCAGCTGCTGCAGAGAGAGAACACAGGAATGCATGCCTCTGGTCTTTGTTAAGCTTTAATTATATCTGTTTGGGTTTGGAAAGGAGTAACCTTTCTTTCAAACTAATCAATCTTCTTCCTAATTCTTCCCAGGCTTCTGCTGGGCCCGCCTCCCTATCAGTTCCTTTCCTAGATCTTCCAGGGATCCTAGCCCTTATCCTTTCTGATCCTGTTCCCAGGCTAGACTCCTCCCCTTTATAGTTGCCATTTTGGCTACTACTGAGCATGCCTCATAATTTTGCTTGTCATCTGGCTCCTACTGCCTATGTCCCAGTAGAGGAATTTCCCCTTTACTATTCTACTTTTTCTGCTGGTGATCAATGCAAAGGGGCCAGTTGTTCCCTGGGGAGACTGGAAATTCAGTCTTTCCTGCTTATTCCTAGATTAGCATCCATGTGCAGAGGCTGTGGCTGACCCTTGGGGTTTCTATAAAGCTGCCCCTTCCAAGTTAATCCAGGTCAATGAGATATCTGGCTGCTGTCTTTTTCATTAGCATCTAACTAGCTAGCTACCTACTGTAATAGAACTCCATCCCTATTAATAGATGAAATGTTTTCAGAACTTTAGAAGTTTTCTTGTAGTTTTATCCTGGGAATATTCCTCTCCCGCTAAGTGAATGAGACAGACCATCTCCTCTCATTGATGGTGTGCTAGGGGAGACAAATGTTAAGTAAATCATTACACAATGATTATTTATTAATAATTAATATTAAAATGGAAAATTAAAAGTGTGAAAAGAGAAATAATATTTAGATTGGGGAAACTGAGGGGAAAAAGTCAGAAGTAAAATGAAAAATGAGCAGGAGTTAGCCAGGCAAAGGTAGTAATGAGGGACCCGCATACCAAGGAGGGGGAACAGCGTGTGTCTTACCTTGGAAAAGAGCTTCAAGAACCTGAACAATAAAAGTAGTGTTGACAAGCAGAAAAGAAGAAAAGCAGGAGGCTGGAGAAACAGGCAGGAACCAATCCCTGCAAGGCATTATAAGCTGGTTAAAAATGCATACTTTAACATGTTCTCAATGCAAAACCACTCAGTGGTTTTAAAGTAATGTACACTTTAAAATGGGGGGGGGGGGGTGCCAATGGGGGAAAAAGGAGAAACATCTGTAACAAAAATTTTTTTAAAAATTTAAAAAAATAAAATAAAATCATCATTTTTGGTCACTGTGAAGATACAGATTATTGAGAAGATAGTGTGAAAATTGAGACACTACTTATTAGGCAATTGCAAGAGATAACGACTTGGACCAGAAAAGTGACTTAGAAACAAAAAGAAATGAAGAATTGAAAATATATTTGGAAACTTGCTTCTACCAAGCTCAATGACTGCTAGAATAAGGGTAAGATCAAAGGAGATTGTAAATTTATGTAAAAGTAAAGCTCTGAAAGTTATACATCAAACTCGTGGCCATTATCTCTGCTTTGGGTTTGGATAAGGAGGATAGAGGGAGATGTTGACTTTTATTCTGAATATGCCAAACTAAAATGGTGTGAAAGTGGTTCTGGTGATGGTAGTAGCAGTAGCTTAGAGTTATTTAAATGATCTTGCATAATTATCTGCAATTAATTGTATTGTTTAATAGAAATAAAATAAAGAAAATGGTCATTAATTTGATTTCACAGAATAATTGTTATTCTAAAAATGAAAGATAACATAATCCAAATTAAAAGGTAAGACATAAAACTGGAAGCAATAATATTACTACAACTATGGGTTAAGATAATTCTATATAAAAAGGTCAGGCAGTCCAGCTGGTGTGGCTCAGTGGTTGGGTGTTAACCCATGCACTGGGAAGTCACTGGTTCGATTCCCAGTCTCAACACATGCCCAGGTGTGGGCCCGATCCCCAGTGTGGGGCATGCAGGAGGTGGCCAAACGAAGTTCTTTCTCATCAGTGTTTCTGTGTCTCTCTCCCTCTCCCTTCCTCTATCTCTAAAATCAATAAAAAGGAAGAAAAAAAAAGTCAGGTAAATTATTAAGGTTTGTGTGAGGTTTTCCATACTAATCAGCAATTCACCAAAGAAGAAATAGAAATATTTTTTCTAGCTTTATTCAAATAAAATTGACATACAACGTTGTATAAGTTTAAGGTATATAACCTGTTGACTTGATACACTTATGTATTGCAAAATGATTACCATTATAGGGTTAGCTAACACCCGCATCACGTCACATAATTACCATTTCTTTTTTGTGGTGAGAACATTTAAGATCCACTCTCTCAGCAATGTTCATGCAATAACTAGCATCACTATGCTGTACATTAGATTCTCAGAGCTTATTAGTCTTATACCTGAAACTTTGTACCCTTTTATCAACATCTCCACCCCACCCCAGTCCTTGATAACCACCAGTCTACCAGTCTATTCTTTGTTTCTATGAGTCTGGGCTTCTTAAGAATTCACATATAAGTGATATTACAGAGTATTCTTTTTCTCTTTGACTTATTTCATTTGGCATAATGCTCTCAAGTTCCATCCATTCCATCCATTTGTGGCAAATGGCAGGATGCCTTTTTTTTCATGGCTGAATAATATTCGTGTGTGTGTGTGTGTGTGTGTGTGTGTGTGTGTGTGTCTGTAGAACAACTTCCTTATCCATCTATTCATTGATGGACAGACACTTAGGTTGTTTTCATATCTTGGCTATTGTGAATAATGTGCAGTGACCATGGGAGTGCAGGTATCTTTTTGATATTCTATTTTCATTTTCTTTCTTTCTTTTTTTTTTATCCTCCCCTGAGAACATTTTTCCATTTTTTGTTCAAATAGAGTGGGAGGGGGAGAGAGAGAGAGAAACATCGACGTGAAAGGTACACATCGAGTGGCTGCCACCCACACGACCAACCAAGGCCGGGGACAAACCGCAACCGAGGTACGTGCCCTTAGCAGGAACTGAACCCGGGTCTCTCTGGACTGCAGGATGACACTCTAACCACTGAGCCAAACTGGCCAGGGCTGTTTTCATTTTCTTTGGATATATAGCCAAGCATCAAATCGCTGGATCATATGGTAGTTCTTTTCAAAAAAATTTTTTGAGGAAACTCCATAATGGTATCCGTAGTGACTGAACCAATTTATATATTCCCACCAACAGTACAGAGGATACCATTTTCTTTATGTTTTTACCAATACTTGATATTTCTTATCTTTTTGATAATAGCCATCCTAAGAGCTGTGAAGTGATATCTCATTATGGTTTTGATTTAAATTTTCCTGATGATTAGTGATGTTGAATACTTTTTCATGTACCTGCCATTTGTATGTGTTCTTTGGGAAAGTGTCTATTTAGTTCCTCTGCCCATTTTGAATTACATTGTTCATTTTCTCTTTTGTTTTGTATGAGTTCTTCCTATATTTTGGATATGAACCAAACTGGGGGTGAGCAGTCAGAGGGGAGGTGTAGGAAGCATCAGTGCTGTAGGTTTAATAGTTTTAAGTTTGGCAGTTAGGTAATATTGTATAAATATCATTAAATTTTTCATATTCTTTGACTTGAATTTTTACCTCTGGGCCTGTATTCTAATGTAATGAGCACAAATATGAAGAGATCTGTAAGCATTCCATGCAGCTATTATTCATAACACATGATTGAAAACAAAATAATGCACAGTAATGGTAAGTGGTATATCCATGATTATTATACAGTCATTTAAATTAACATGGAGAAGTGCTTAAGCTATAATTTTAAGTGAAAGCATATTTTTATATCTGCTTGATGCATTATCCCTCTATGATCCTGCCTGTGCAGACCATACTTAGCCTTAGTCCTGCCAAAATCATCAACCAGATCTTACCTCACTAGAGCCACTACATTTAAACCTTGGGCAATCTTTAGCAGGCCCATTTATATTCCTGTCTTGCTGATCTTGCCTCGCAGATCTCCAGCCACTCGGTTTAAGTGGGGTGGCATTCACTGTCTTGCCGAAAACAGCAGTAGGACTCAAGTACATTAAATTGCTGCAATCAAATCAACTTTCTATATGTAATAAGGAACACATTCCAGAAAAAATAAATTATAAATATTGGAACTGTGAGATAATCTAAAAACCTATTAAAAATATAAAGAAGAATGTTATAATGGCCAATATAGATGGAAGAGAAGTACAGACTGAATGCCCTGGCTGGTTTGGCTCAATGATTAGAGCATCAGCCAGCAGACCAAGGGGTTGCAGGTTCAATCCCCAGCCCCAGTCAGGGTACTGCTCTTTCTCCTTCTCTCTCTCTCTCTCTCTCTCTCTCTCTCTCTCTCTCTCTCTCGCCTTCCCACTCTATCTAAAATTCAACAGAAAAACACTCTCAGGTGAGGATTAACAAAACAAAAGAACAGACTTCATGAAATTTAGCAAAAAGGGAAGCTGAGAATTCATACTTGTTTTGTATTAAATACTGTGCCTTGTGGCTAACAGGCACTCAATATCTATCTGTTAATGACAATGTTTTAAGTTATTTTTCTTCCCACTAGAAAGCAAAGTATTTGAAGGCTCTTACCTGCTAAATTATTTGTCTAGAAACTTTTATAGTATTGGACAGTTTACATTTAAAAAGTATTTATTCTATTGAAAGCAGTAGACTGAGAAAGCATAGACTGACTAACCTCAGGGGGATGGGCTGGGAGAGAATAACAGAAGATAGTCCTTTCTTTTATTTAGTCAAATATTTCATTTTACACCATAATTTTGTTTTATCTTTTGATATTCGTATAATGTATGCATGCATTATATTAAAAAGGAGAGATGTAAATGCATTTTCCTATGTTTTACATAATATTTCATTTTTTTAAATGATATTGGTGTTAGGGGAATGTATATATGTAGTTTATCTCTAGAGTAATCATATTCAAACCCAGGATGAAAAATAGTTGCTTGCATCAAACCCAAAATCAGAACAATGGTGTTAGTGGTGGTGGTAACAGGTGTGATATCAGTCACAGGAGTGCAAGTAGTATTCGTAGCCATAGCAGAAGCAGTGGAGCCTTATGTATGCTGGTTCAGCCCATGTGGGTTTGAACGACTTTTATTATCAACTTTGTCCTATTAAACAGCACTATGAAGTCATTCCCATTTAACTAAAGAGAAGAAAAGTTTAACTTTTTTTTTTTGGCCTGATGAATAGTATACAGCTGGCAACTTGAAGAACTAATACAAAATTCTGTCATCTGATTTCTAGATCTGCGTTAGTATCATTATTTTTTGAGATACTTTCATATTCATTTGTCCAAAGACAACACACACAACAAATTGGCACAAATATTGGGGCTAGCAATATATTATAATTTCAAAGACGTTGTAGTTCTCAATATGAAAGAAATCTAAGAATTTTTAATTATTTAATTGATTTGTTCTAATCAGTAAACTTCAGAGAAATAGTGATGACTCTGGGATCTTCTGGTTTTCTTTATCTCTTTGTCAGTGACCTTTTCCCCAGAGAGGATAAAACTGAACAAGTATGAAAATAAAAGTTCAGTGTGTCCTTGGGGCACATTATAATTTTGAAGTAGTTTTGAGTAGGAAATGATTTACTATAGTGGCTGAAAATGAAAATTTCTGCAAGGTCATCTGGACTTCAAAAATTATTCTAATGAATCCTAAGCTTAATATAAACTTTATGTGAGTTATCACTTTATAGTAATCTGTGCTAAACAACACCATCCCTAAATACTATCATTTGATGACAATAAATAAGCCTTATAAAACTTTTGTTCCTAAGCAACTCACCTCTTGCTTTCAAAAAAACAACAAAAAACAAAACTGTAAATCTTCACTTTAAACTACAGTTTTGCTGAGACACACACTTTAGGAGTTAAATCGGTGAACATTTTAGAATTGTGAATTTTAGCATCCATGAAGTCTGCCAGTTTGTTATTTTCATGTTGCTGTGAATCACTTTTAAATTGTCATTTCCTCTTACTTTTCCTGACATTCCTCCAGCTTTGCCATAGTCTGATACTCAATGGAATACTTAACACTTTGTTGCTTCTCTAGTGGCCAAGCCCTCTTTTCTGTGACGTGGGAACTCATCCACACCTCCATCACCGTCAGCACTGTCAATCAAGAGACACCTACCCAGTCCCTCCTCCAGAGCCCAGTCCTGGTAAGACCTGCCCTCTCCTTGCAAAGAGACCATTCCTCTTGTTGGAATATTCAAATATTTGTTCTTCTTTAAAGTTCTTCAATAGCAGTTTAATATTCCTTCTTCACATCAGTGGGTGATATTTTCTATTTAGCGTCTTGTGTCATGAAGGTATAAGAAAAGATGAAATGGCTGCTACTGGTGATTTTGAAATGCTGACATTGTGTAGTGAGTATTTGGCTGGGACTAAACATTTATGCTGTGCAATCAATTTGAGAAGAGGAATAAAAGAGTGAAGCTTAGAGGATACGATGACCAAGAATTTTTCGAGTCCAGAAATAATTCCCAGCATAAGACCTTTTAGGAGTGAAGACACAAGATGAGAAAATACTCCTGTTTTAATGTATTCAGATATAGTGCTCTATGTTCTGGATGTTATTTTTTCTTAATCTAGAATTTTTGGGGGGACTCATTATATACCAAGCACTTCCAAGCACTTTACATGCAATGTTTGATATAAATATCACAATAACTTTAAATATAGATATTACTATGTATACTTTATAGATTAGAAACAAAGGCTTAATTTAAATTACATTCAAATTAAATAGCCAATAAGGACCAAGAGCTGGGGCTTAGAAACAGATCTTTCTCTAGGTAGAATCCAAACCTTTAGTCAAGTTTCGGAAAGGTACCAGAAGCTTCTACTAGACTCAGTACAGTTTTTTTATGGAACATATTACCTAAATCAGGTTTTAGCTATTTCACTCAGTAAATTTAAGTGTCTACTGTGTATTGGGCACTATGTAGATACTAGCATTAAAGTTCAGCATTCCGGATACATAGAACAAAGGAAATTGGCATAGGTTGAACTATAGAGCAGTGTAAGTTATAGATATGGCACAAGAATAAGAAGGGACTGGTTATGCATAGAAATGGTGGAGTCCGGCCAGTGTGGCTCAGTGGTTGAGCGTCAACCCATGCACCAAGAGGTTGCCAGTTCAATTCCCAGTCAGGGTACATGCCCAGGTTGTGGTGCCAAATCCCTAGTGGAGGTGGTGTGTAGGACGCAGCCAATTGATGTTCTCTCTCAACGATGTTTCTATCTCTCTCTCCCTCTCTGTAAAATCAATAAAGGAAAAAAAAATTTTTTTAAATGGTGGAAATGGTAGAGGACTTGTAGCAGATTGCAAGTTAATGTATAAGAAATGCAAAACTGTTTGAAAGTAATGCAAAGATATACGTGTAGCATTCTGCAAATGATCTTCTATCTGCATTTAGCTTTGGCTGAGCTTTTAAGAGAACAGGTTGTTCCTGTGGGAGCACGTTATAAGCACGATATGGGAAACTTGGACAGGGTCCAGAGGTCTGTAATGAAAATAATTAAAATATAAGAAAAAAGAAATCCTTGAGGAAATATTTAAGGATTTGGGGTTATTTTGTCTGAAGAGAGCAAAGATATGGGCAAGGAGAATCTCAATAACTATTTCAAAATACAAAAAGAATTTTTCAAAGGATGGGAAAAAGTTGTTTCCCTTTTACACTAAAAAGAGACCAAAAGAAATGTGTGTTCCTTGGAGGGTAATACCATAAAAGTAATAAAGAAGCCATTCTTTATCCTATTTAAGAAAAGTCATCTTAATTCTCCCTCTTGGGGCTTCTGAGTAGGCAGAAACAAAACTTTAAAATGGTCAGAGGACAAAGTTTCTGTTCTCACACCATTCCCGACGCTCCTAGCCAGAGAGGATTCACCTACCGAGCAAAGACATAACCAAGCAACATAAAATCGTCCCCTTTCCTGAGAGGGTGGACAGCATAGGCCAGAGATCTGAAGCTCTTTTGGTTGGCCACATATTTAATAAAATTGAATTATTTCACAGAATCAAAATATTTTTTTTTTAGATCCTAGAAATCTCCTAGTTCTTGAATTTTTAAAAAAGCAGACTACCTGGAAAATCTGGCCCACTTAGAGCTGGGATGTGCAGTGAGTCCCTATTAAATAGTGTGGGTGCCTTTCCTCATGCCTGAATCTCCACCATGTCCCACAGCACTCATCTCTGGCCTATTTCACGCATTCCTGCTGCATGCCTAGTGTCTTTCGGCGTGTGACCTCTCTAACCTTGGTGTAAGTTAAAAGGAGCAGTGAAAGGGGGACCGTTCAATGGCTTTGTCAAACCTAGTTAGCTTGCAGATTTGTCCCTGGCACCCTCTTGCCATCATTTTATTTAGAGCTATGCAAACAAGTTCAAACTAGTGCAGAATCAGATTATAGTGTAAGACGAGGAGGTACAAAAGGGAGGTCATCCTCCGTGGTCTTCCAAATTATTCTGTGGAGTCGGGCTTCTCTGACTAAGATTGAGACAGTGTGGTAGGACCCAGCAATTCCATTTCTGGGAATTTATCCGAAGGAACCCACAGCACTAATTTGAAAGAATATATGCATCCCTATTTTCATTGCAGTGTTATTTATAATAGCCAAGATTTAGAAGCAACCCAAATGTCTATCAGTAGATGAATGGATAAAACAGCCGTGGTACATTTACACAATGGAATACTACTAGGCCATTAAAAGAAGGAAATTTTGCCCTTAGTGACAGCATGAATGGACCTGGAGAACATTAAGCTAAATGGAAAATGCCGGTCAGAGAAAAGACAAGTACCATATGATCTCACTCATCTGTGGACTCTAATGAGAAAAATGAACTAACAAGCGAAATAAAGACATACGCAAAGATAGAGAGCAGGCTGACAGCTGTGTGTGAGGGGTAGCTAGGGGGAACTAGAAGGATTGAGAACGAGAAAAAAGAGAGAGAGAAAGAAATCCTGGACACAGATAATAGCCGTGGTTATTGTGGAGGGTAAGAGGGTAGGGGTGGTGGAAGAGGGTATGGGGGGATAAATGGTGATGAGGAAAAAAAGAAATAACCGAGAGAGAGAGGGGGGTGGGGGTAGGAACCACTGCAAGCCACAAAGAACTGTAGTGACTGGTCATCTTGGAAGATTATTTTATTCAATGAGGAGTAATTTAAAACATGATTTTTATATTAAAATATATTATTATATTATGAGAATTCAAGAACACTTACAAGATAAAGCATGGAATTTTAAAGCATTTGTCCCTAGTAAGCGGGTTCACATACTTCAGCCATTGGTGGGTATTTTGTAAGCAGAGTTTGAGGAGCATTTCTAGATTTCTGCTAACTTCATTGCAGCTTCTGAATCTCTTCTTGGAAGTCTTATAAGCTTCTGGGTATGTGTCCAAAACACAAGGAAATCCTAGTTAAAATTATCACAAAATTTAGGCAATCCTTAATTTGAAATGTTTTAAAAATTATCTCCAACTAAAGCACCATTTCATCAAAATGTCTTGGTTAAGTATACACCTCTCGAGTCACATTGCCTAGGCTTTCTACATGCAGTATCCAGGTGACCTTAAACAAGTAACTTGACCTCTATGGTCTTCCATTCCATCATTTCTTCATAAGATTTGAAAGTGTCAACACTTGTATGGCATCTAGAAAAGTACTTGGAGTGCAATAAGGGGTGAAAACCTTATTATGGGGAACACTGAAGTTTTATATTTCTAAAATTTTATTTTCAGGTAGAAGGAATGTTCCTTGTCATATACGGAGGGTTGTAACCTCATCCTGAGGTGGTAACCTTGGTGGAATATATCAGTCAATTCTCTAGTGATCTAACCTTTAATAGCATTAGAGGGGAAGGCAAAGTGCCCAAAACCGAGAACTTCTAACTCCAAACAGTTACTTAAGTGTTTTGACATCCCCCAAAGCAATAGAAAACTAGGGCTTTTGAAGCTCTAGCAAATAGCATTTGTTTCAGAAATGTGAGAGACTTGATCTCATTTTGAAGAATCACATTTTAAATAAAGGGGCAAACATGTAAAAATCTGTTTTATTCAGTAGTATTTGAATAAGAACGATGATATATATATACTTGTGGATATTGAGGTTGGGGGTGGATTTTTTTTTTTGTTTGTTTAATAGATTCTAAAAGCATTGACTGTATTTCAAAAGTCATATTCAAAAGATTAACTGTACCCAACTGGATAACTTGTTCTAGGAGTAAGGACTGATGTTTTTGCTCTATGGTAATATACTTTATAATTAAGTGCCAGTATAAACCTAACAATCTCAGGTTTTCCAATGAGCCGGGCCTTATATAGTTCTCAAACACTTTGATCTCAGGATCACTTAACACTCTTACAAATTATTATGAATCCCAAAGAGCTTTTGTTTATGTATATTATATCAGTAAACATTTACAGAATTGGAACACATTAAATAAAAAATTTAAATATTTATATTTTAATGTCATTAAAAAGAACATTAAATGAAATCCATGCTAAACTACATACTTTTATTTAAAAATAACTATATTTTCTAAAAGCAAAAAGAAGAAAAAATAATTAGTGACAAGAGTGGCATTGTTTCACATTATTGCAAATCCTTCTTTTAAAAAAATATATATTTTTATTGATTTTTTTTGTTTTGAGAGCGAGAGATAGAAACATCAATGTGAGAAACATCAATCGGCTGCTTCCTGCACGCCCCCTACTGGGGATCGAGTTAGCAACCGAGCTTCTGCCCAGACCGAACTCCAACCAGGACCTCTCAGTCCATGGCCAACACTCCATCCACTGAGCCATACTCGCTGGGCTGTAAATCCTTCTAATGTCTGATTTCTGAGAATATAGTTGAGTTCTCATATCATCTACTCCATTTAATATGCTGCGATATATTTGGGTTGAAGTATCTGAAGACAGTCTGGCCCTTGCAGATGTGTATTGGGAATGGCAAGAGTATTTTAATAACCTTCTAAGACAATTTTGGATATTCTTTGATACTACACTCAAACCTGACAAGTGGTAGTTTCTTAAAGGTTAGTCGCAATGTGGAATCTGAAACCATATAATTGAGCTTTTATACATGTAGTGATATCTGTAGGACTGCCTTGCACTTTCAATAGATGTTTCACCCATGCATAATTTTGTAACATCATGCATTGGTCAGAACCTGACACTTACTAAGCACCCTTTAAATGATTATTAAAAGCAAAGAATAAAAGTAACAAATCGATTTTAGTCATTACTCTTGGATCCTGTCATTTATTTGCTCTGTGACTTGGGTTAAATTAGTTACGCTACTGAAAACCTGCATTTCTTTATCTATAAAACCGGGATAATAGTGTCCTCATTACCTAGCATGATAATTCCATGGAAGAAAAGGCAGCAAACGACTGCCCCAATGATGTCCATGCATTAATCTGTGGAACCTGTGAATATGTTTTGTACATGGCAAAAGAGACTTTGCAGATATAATAAAGATGACAGACCTTGATATGGGGAGATTCTAGATTATCCGATCAAATCATATGGGCTCTCGAAAGAGGAGAATTTTGTCAGGTGGGAAGCAGAGGAGAAGGCAGCAGGGGAACCCAGGAAGATTCAAAGCTTGAAAAGGACTTGATCCATCATTGCTGGCTTTGCAGATGGGGGAAAGAGACCACATTAGTGAAGGAATGTGGGTAGCTTGTAAAAGTTGAGAATTACCCCTGGCCAACAGTCTCAAAGAAACAGGGACCACAGTCCCACAACCACATGGAACTGTATTCTGCCAACAACGTGAATGAGCTTGGGAGTGAATCCATGCCTAGAGTTTCAAGAGAAGACTACAGCCTGATAAATGCCTTGATTTCACCCTTGTGAAAGTCGATGTGGAGAACCAGCTAATCCAATCTGTGCTGATACTTTTGACCTATGGAACTGTGAAATAATATTGTTGTAAACCACTAAGTTTATGAGCATGTGTTGTGGCAGCAATAGGAAACTAATAGATATGTAATGTAGCATTTTATAAACTAAAATGTCAGACAAATATGCGCTCTTACAAGTTCATACTGTGATATTGGAGATTTGGGGGTTAAAGAATATACTGACCAAAGGTATTTATTATAAAAAGGATAAGACCAAAGGTATTTATTATAAAGAGGATAAGGGTGAGAGAGAAAAAAAGTGATGTTAAAGTCATGAATTTAGTTTGTTCTTTAAATGTTTAACTTTGAGGTTGCCTCTTTCCAAATCCCTGGAGAGTTGGCCTTCCTGCATACAGAGAGGTTTTATTAAAGCTCAAGTCCCTTGTAAAAGCTTTTAATAGCTTTCTTTAAAAAAAAAAATCATCCTTAACTCTCTCCTCTGTACTGTTCCTCTAAATGCAAGAAAGCACAAAGATACTAAAGAAATACAAGAGATAAAATTAAATCAGGGGCCCTCCTAGCTCCTCCATTATTCAAAGCACTTAGTGGACTATAAATGATTTAAGAGTGATACAGCCAGACTTCCCAGAGTAAATAGTTTTTATTTTCCTGATTGGTAAGCAGGAGAAAGAAGATTCCACATTCCCATTAGCAGAGATTTTGAATTATCTTTTGCCAAAAATAAGAGAGCATCCTTCTTCCTGTCTAGCCTACTTTTTAAAAAAAATGTGGAGGCAAATCAAGAGAAAGAAAAGGATATTACAACTTTATTGCTGCTTTTATTGGATAGTTATGATTTGCCAGCAGGCTACCAGGCACTACATAGAATACAGAAATGAGACCCTGAGTACTTGATCTGTAATGTAAATGAAGCCAATCAGAATGTAATATTACTGCAAGGTTCAAACCAAAGCTATGGTTTTGAGACTTACAACATGTTTTATAAACATTAATTAATTATGCGGGGCTTAAATTTAATTCCCCCAGTGGATAGAATGTATGTACAGATGATGAAAGAGTCAGCTGTAACCTACTGCTCGTTCTAATTCTGGGTTGCAGGATCAGCTAATAATCATCACAATAATAGCCGACACTAGTAATATTCAAAATGTCCTTTAAGCATTTATTAATCAGCCATCACATCACCATGTGGGAAAGATAAATATTGTTCTCTTCACTAATAGCCTAAGAAATTGTGTTTTCAATTGGAATGGTTTTGCCTGGGATTTCTCCAAATCACCCCAATGGGAGAGTGGAGAGTTAGAGTCCCTGAATGGACTAGGAGCAGACCAGAAAGGTACCATTTCCACATTATGAGAGGAGGTTCAAAGCGGTGAGATGTCCAGAGGGCTTCTATGACTAGAGACAATGCCCTCGGGTACATCTGGAGAAGAGGGACAGGGCGGAGAATCAAAGCCGGTGTGCTCCTGGAGGTCTTCAGCTCAGGGCATTTCCTTTGCCTGCATTGCATGTTTTCCCAATTCCTCCAGTCAGTCTTGGAATTTTCACTAAATTGGCTTAAAATAGAAAGTCAAAACTTCCAGCCAAAGGCCATATAGAGCCCACAGGTATAAATGGCCCATAGAGTGTTTTATTTTTAATTAAACATTTGGGGTGCAGGCACACTTGCACTCTCCCCATTGGGTACAAGACAATACATTTGACACCCTTGGGGGTTAACATGTGTGAAGCACACCATCTGTTTTCTTACACCCAGAACCACCACCAGCTTGGAGCAGATGACGTCACCTTTCTCGGAACCATCCTCAGAAAGGACAGCTGAGCTAAGGGAGGGCACTAGGGTGTCTCCAACTTGCTGCCACCATTTCTGTCTTTTCTCTTCGTTCTTTGTCCCACCTCTTATTTGCCTCCTTTTCAGCCTTGGTCTTTCTTTCCACCCCTGTGTCTTGTCTTCTTACTCCAAATTCAGGGCTTTCACATGGACTTTCCCTTCTGCTGAAAATGTTTTCCTCCCTCTGTCTTGTCCCTATATCTACTCAAATGTCATTCCCATCCCATCCCTACCTGCTTTATATTTTTTCACGGCAATGTTCTCTCCTGAAATCATATGTGTATTTGTTGGTTGAGTTAGCTTGTAATTTTCTGAATTTCTCACTAGAATGCAAACTTCATGAGGACAGGTGTGTTTTATTTATAGCAGAAGCACTTAGATCAGCACCTGGCCCACATCAGGCAGGAAACAGTATTTGGTGAATCAACGAATTAATAAATTGTGAACATATTCCCATGTCAATATTTATGTATATCTACATTATTATTTTAAATCATTTATTTATTCATTTATTTGAGACAGAGGAAGGGGAGGGGAAAGAGAAAGAAACATCGATTTGTTGTTCATTCACGTATTCATCAGTTGATTCTGGTATGTGCCCTGACCTGGTTGGAGTCCGAAATCTTGGTGTATCTGGAGGATCATGTTGGAGAGGGGAGAATGTAAAAAGGAGGAAGGAATCAGGGTGAAAACACGAAGCCACCCTGTTTCTCGGTAATCCAGAGCTGCTTTTGCTCCCCATGATTCAGCTGATTTCTAGCAACTTCATGTCTTTTAACCTTGAGATCCTACTGCAGTCTTACCAGGTCCGTTACCTTTTGCTGCTCCTTGGTTCCCAGGTCTAGTCTGGGATCCAGTTCCTGTGTAAAGATGAATGGGTATGGAACGATATGCACGAAGTATGTTCTCTGCATTGTCAAGTCCCTTCCTGTCTCTGCTGATTCAAGGCGAGGGCACAAATTCATGACCCCTTTAGCCTGTGCTCTTGTTCTGTGTCTTATCCCTTCAGGAGCTCATCAGAGATAGAGTAATGTAATTACATGAATTTAGGATAATGCATTAACGCAAGAGGTTTTGAACAGCCAAATAATTCATTGCCAAATTTGGAGCCTTTAAGAGCGATCACCAAGCACTGTGATTTTCCAAAACAGTTCCAGGAGGGGCAGGAGAAGTTAGGGGGCACATTGAGGGTGTTCGTGGCTACCCTCAAATGAATCACATTACCTGGAAAATACACTGCCGAGTTCACAAAGCAATTCAGTGCCCTATTTCAGGCTCCTCACTTACAAAATGGAGACTTAGCCATGAGAATATCTTAGGTCCGTCCTCAATTCTGCCCTGAGTTTCTCGACTGCAATGCAGCAGGAGAATAACTGATGTGAAGTTAGTGTTCTGACCATGTACGTACTTCCTCGAGGATAGATTTTGACCTTCCATTGCAAGTAGACCTCCCCATTCCACAGAGCATACTAAAATGTATTTTCTGTTTCTCTTATAAAATGCAAGGTTGCTGGGTTTGTTTCCTACAAGCAAACAGTATTAATACCTGAAATGCTGTTTCAGTATTCATCTTTATAAAAACATCTGTAGGTTTTGTCATAAACACATACTGTTTAAGGAAACTAAATTAATTACATGCACTTTAATATTGAAAGTACAAAATAACAAACCTTTCCTAGAATGCATATTTTATCTGTCTTGCTGAGAGGAAAGACAGATGAAAGAAAAATGTGCACTTAAGTATTCATTTAATAGTGTGGATGGTGAGGGCAAACATGTGTGGATGAAAAATGAATTCTATAATCAGATACTTTTGAACTAAATGAAATAGAAATGTTTATGGCTAAAATACAAGCATAATCTCAGAAACTACTGAAATATCATCACTAATAAGATATTTCTGGAGGCTCACAAAGATAATAATCAATTTTTCAGTTCATAAAATTTCAAAAAATTGGATTTACATTTGCTAAACCAATTAACAAATTCTAATTTACACAGTGTTGATGTTTCTAATTGGCGGCCTGCATTTTTATGAGTCTTCCTGTTAATCTCTTATGGTAATCAAACTCACAAATTTAAAATTCATTGGTGTTCATGATACATGTAACTAGTTAAAATTCTTAATTAAATTAGGGTGACTAAAAGAAAAGTTGTTTTAAAAGTAAAATTATAAAGTGTTGTGACTAATGCTGTACAAATTAGCATAAAGTAGATTTGGGAGGAATCATTCTGAAGGCTTTGCAATTAGGAGCACCCGCTATTAGTCCCCTTGTTAAACTTTTATCAATTCATCATTACTCTCTCAAATTGTAAGAAAAATTGAATGTTGTGAATATGAAGAGAGTGATTAATTGCAAGTGGCACATTGCTGACTGGCTCCATTATTACCTGTGCTTTAAGGATTTTTAGAAATAAATGTCTATTATCAGTTTTATGAATACATAAATTACAGTAATGTGTTCAGTATTGGTTGGTTTTCTGTCTTACTTATTTAGTAATAATTGTTTTCTCAAAGTTTTAAAGATGACTTGGAGAACATGGATTGTGTAATAGGATATTATTATGGCTTCATCAAAAGCATTTAATGATTGCATTATTTAATCTTATTCTCTAGACACTATCTGTGTTTTTTATTGAAAAGAGCATGGGAAGAGGGAAAAGCTGTTTTTCTATGGTGTAGAAATCAATCCCTATTTTAAGTACAATTTAGGATTAGGCAATATAGTGCTATGGCTTCAAAACGTTAATTAATTCTCAGGTTGGCCTGCTTTTCCCAAACCTAAGCAGTTAAATTGCAAAGGGTACTTTTGTTAAGACTCATTTTATTACAAGTTAAAATTGCAAAAAAAAAAAAAAAAAAAAAATTGATTTAGAAGTGTGTCTCTAAATCAATGCAGCAATGGAGAGTACCCAAAGTATTTGCTAGAATGTACTTTTCATTATTCCAAGATTCACACAGGGATGTCTAATGGTCCCTGAAAATCCAGAGATTATCAAGAAATGTGACTTCAAGTGCTATGAAATTGCTATAGCAATTTATCTTAGCTACTCATAGATAAAGCCATCTAACTGTTAGAAAGATTCTCAAATATAGGAAAGACTTCAGCTATATTTTATATATTAAAAACTATAGGACCTTGGTCTAAATTTAGAAGTGTAGTGGTGGGAGTATAGGTGAGGTATAAACCAAACCTTTACAAATTCCAAATTCAACCTAATGGATATAAATACAAGGGAGAATGCCTTCTTACCTTCTGGGACAAAAATAGCCGCATTGCATTCACTTCCCATAGAAGCCGTGGGATCACTTGCTGCACCCTCTCATTTACCTGAGCTCTTGCACTGGCCCCTCGGGTCATGTTTGTTCATTACTGCCTAAGCCATTAGAAGAAAGTCACTGATTTAAGACATTACAGCCCTGTCATGAAAAGACAAGTCTAGATCAGAGTTTCTCTATTGACACTTTGGGCCAGATTGTTCTTTGTTGTGGGGGCTGTTAGGCATGTAGGGGAAATGTTAGGCAGCATCTGTGACTTCTATAGTACTCCTACAGACATGGTATCCACAAATGTCTCTAGACACTGTCAAATATTCCCTGGGTAGAAAAGTTGTTCTCCATTAAGAACTAGTAGTTCAGTCTTATTTAAAATTCTGTATCTTTTAAATTGTAGTAAACCAGGTAGATTCAGCTCCCAGTAATGGTGTCCCCCTTGTAGGTGTTGGCAGCTGTACTGCCTGGATTCAGTGTCTAATTCCGCCACTCACTATCCACATGACTCAGGGTATTATCTCTAGACCTCAGTCAGTCTGTTCATCTGTAAAATGGGGATAAATTCCAACTTAAGAGGATTATGGTGGAGAGTGAATAAGATACTGAACATAAACACATAGCACAGTGTCTGATACATTATTAGCTCTCAATAAAAGTTTGTTGTTACTTTGGTATTATTGTTTTTGGTTGTTATTAGTCCAGTACCATTTCTAAACCTATGTAATCCTAAGTGTCTAGATGTCTTCTTGAGTTTCACAAGAGAAAGTTTCTTGCATAAATAATAGTAATAACTTTTAGCCCTTTAGGGAGTCTAAATCCTATCACAGAGTTTATTTTTTATTTTTCTAGCAAAGAATATATTTTTAGGATCAATAGCCCAATAATCTGTTGATCATAGTGAAAGAGGTCAAAGATATAAAAATCTAGTTTGGAGCTTCAAATAACTTAAAACCTAGTCAGAAAAATTAATCTTCCACACATAAAATCATTAAAGAAAAATAGATGATGCTGTTTTATACATATTTACTAGATTCCAAACTCAGTGAGGATAGTAGTAGTGTCTTAGACACCTCTTTAATTCCCCCACTGATACTTTAGACATAGAAGCAGCTCCATAAATATTGGAGAGATGAAGGAATAGAAGGAATGTCAGAATAAAAAATATAATTTCTTCCAAATTGTCTGTGACTTATTGCATGGCCTTGTTGAACTCAGTTATGTAACTTGGTCCCTCAATAAGTGGAGAAGATAATAATTAGGCCTAATACCTGACATTTATGTAAATCCACATAGTTTGCAAAGCATTTTCATTTACATTATCATACCTCATGATAATATATCATCAGCCCCATGATCCTCTGAGAGCTCAGCAATTTAATTACTACAGCTATAGCATGGGTCTTGGCCCTGGAGTGTTTCTCAGTCTAGGATATACTTCAGTCCTTAAATGACCTTGAGCCTATAAGAATATGCTTGAATAACATCAGATCAAATATATATATACACATTTAAATTACAAATATAAAACTCCTTAGAATCGGAGGGTACAGAATCGTGGAACTGAGTAGTCTCTTAAGAATCAGTATTGTCTTATCCATTTACAGATGAGGAGACCCAGTCCCATGAGTAAAAGAATTTCCCAAGTTTTGTTGGTGAGTCACAGGCCAAGTCAGAATTAGAAGCTGATTACTCTTTCCTTGTCTTGTGGTATTAATCATTACAAAACACAGAGGACTTGAATCTAACTCAAATTAGTCAGGCTTCCTTTGACTCCATGAAAATATTTCATTTGTAAGAGCATGTAAATTTTTTAGCTTCTCATTTATTAAAGCATAAACTAATGAGAACATAATTTAGTTCGCAATATGGAAAATACTAATGGAATGCAGCTGACATCCTTTCCCCAATCCTTTGCTTATGAAGTCCAAATGGAATTTCTTTCTCCTCAATTTCTGCTTTAACATCTAATATACACTGAGGTAACTGTCTTAATTTTAGAGAAATTTTGCAAATATCATTAAGTGAAAATGAACTATTTTCAAGTATTTTATGTGCCCATCAAGAACTTTTATTTGCATTTCACATTCACTTAATATTTTTGGAGATTAAATTAATCATGCAAAAATCTTTTTATGGTGCTTTTGTGATGTAGCTCTTCATAGATTTAGACAATGAGTCTCTTACTTTTTTTGAAAACAGACATGTCAGTGGTGGTCAATAAATAATTGAAAATGTGTGCCTGCTAATATTTTAAAGAGATACCAACTATAATTATGCAATTGATCTGGTGATCCATCTTTATGTAATTTGAATGTTTGTAGGGTTCTTTATATAGAAAAACTTTAATAATAAGTATGTAAAATGAGAGATGAGTAAGACACCTAGCAGTAATTACATTCAAGGCTAGAATTAAGTACCTTCAAGTAATTCCATAAGTTATAGAATCCTTGGTGAACTATTAGAGCAGAAGGTAAACTTTTTTCTAACACTTTCTTAAACTGGAGGCACTTCTCATGGTCAAGTGTGGCTGATAATAGAAAGATTGTGATTAGTTGTAAACTTCTAAAAGACATTTTATCCATTTCTACACATGTTAGCATGCAGTAGGCACTTAATAAATGTTTGTTAACTGAACTAACTCTGTCTCTAGAATATTAAGTCAGTTGTTAGTCTGCTTCTGAACCCTAAGTATGGCACAACTTCCAAGTACTTTTCTCCTTGCACCTAAATACACAACTAGGTTTAACCAAATGCGTTGCTTGTGTGAATGCTAACTGGTTGCAAATACTCCTGTAAAGGTTCTAGGAGCTAGGTGAGCTAAGCCTGTGCCACCCTTGAGCCTTCTCACTGTTTTTGTTGTTTGTTTGTTTTTTAAGCCAGGATAAATGACCTGTTTAAATAGAAAATCCCAAATCTTAAATCCTAAATCAAAGGAAACCTGGAATCCATGGCCAATTTCGCAGGTGCCTCAGCAGTACTAGTAAGGATGAAAGAGAACATGGAGCCCTGGCCAGTTTGGCTCAGCAGTTAGAGCATTGGCCTGAGGTCCCGAGAGATCCAGGTTCGGTTCCCACTAAGGGCATGTACCTCAGTTGCAGTTTGTCCCCGGCCCTGTTTGGGTTGTGCGGGTGGCAGCCACTTGATCTGTCCCTTTCACGTCAATGTTTCTCTCTTTCTCTCTCCCTTCCACTCTATCTGAACCACAAAATGGAAAAATGTCCTCAGGTGAGGATAAAAAAAAAGGAAAGAGAACCTGGATGGGGTGAGACCTTAGTAGAATTTTGTAAGTGAGGTCGATTGTGGAGTCCCTTTTAATTTATCTGAGCCTATGATGGGCCACTTGGGAACCCACAGACTATCAAAACTTATGGAGGAGAGATCCATTTATCACAGTCAACAGACTTACCCTCTAAGGAAGAGGAGATGACTGCAACTGGTGGTCTACAATCCTTTTTCTATTACCTTAAAGGAGAATAAGTTAACAACCCATGGAAGTCATATTCCCTGCAGGATAATTTAAACAGTCTTTGATGCTGCTGTCCTAATAACAATACCCATCTCATCCGGTAACTTCTATCTTGGTTCCTTGTAAGATTCCATGACACAGAGGCTTGCTTTTCCTCTGCAAGCCCTGACAGTACATGTAACCGGGGGGCCTGTACCCAGCTTCGGGAACTGGCACCTGCCCATATCCTTTTCCAGGCTGAGGAACTGAACGTTCTTGCTCTTCCCCATCTGAGCCCAACCACCTGTGACTAGGTCACCAGTATAGGTACTGTCTCAGAAGTCCTGAAGTTTCAAAAACAAAGATCTTGCTTGGAAATGTTCCCCATGGACTAAATTAAATTGGTTTTCTGGCTCCAAGACAAGCTCTCCACCAGGAGCAGGGGATTCAGGGAATGACCTCTGCACAGTCAATCCAGCAGTTTCAATGCTCTATGCTTGGTGGGCTTACTTGTCGGTACTTCATGAAAAGTAGTTTCCATTATGTAAGTCAGCATGTTGTGGGTCCCAAAGTTAAGGAATCCAATGGGCTGTACTTGATGGTCATTAACACAATTGCGTACAAGAGATTTAAACTTGAGAGCACTCATCTCTCCAAAATCATTTGATTCTTTACCTGTTGAGGAAAAATATTTTTTAGAACATTGTCCATTCTTTTTCCTGGTTGGAAAGGACTTCCTGGTAGCAACATAGCCACTAGCAAAGTTGGGAGGAACAATTTGAAAGAAACAGCTTTGAGCTGTCTGACTTATATAACCAGAACATCTATTCAGTGTTAGTTTGTATCTGTATGATAAACCCAATTTTTTTTATAACAGATAAATTTCCTTGTCAAAGAAAACAACACTGGTCTATATGAATTATTTTCCATCTTGGCTGCATATTAGAATAATCTGGACAGCTTTAAAAAATACTTATGCTCAGGCCCCACTAAAGATATTGTATTTAATTGATCTGGGGCAATGCAAACCTATTAGTATTATTTTTTTTCTAAACCCCAAAGTGATTCTAATGGGTGCCCAGAATTGGGAACTTCTGCTTAGATTTATAATCTCTCTTTGATAATCTTTTAAATTTATTTAGCTTTATAATGTTCTACAAAGATAATCTTCCCTGGGGGACTGAAAGGTAAGATTAATGATAAACTCAGTAATTTCCCTACCTGAAGCCACTAGGGAATGGATTGGTCATTGCTCCCTACTGGGCCACTATTTTAGACACAGAAAAATTAACCTAAAAGGGATATTTATCATTGAATGTGTTCATGAACTGAACTTGGTGGTGCTAAATGGTAAATATAAATCCAGAGGAAATATTACACTTGTCCCTAGATCAAATATTCTCACTTATCATTTATCATCTAAAGACATATTAAAAAAACTCTGCCTTAGTTACTCAGGGAAAAGGTTTCTCGCCTTTCTTTTAACAGATTAATGATGATTTAAAACTGTTCTGCCCTTGATCTTCCAGGGTCTGACTTGACAAGAAGGGCCGAGTGGCCAGATACATCCCTGACCAGGTCTATGTGCAACATGTGAAGTAAAAACTAATAAAGGCTGATTGTGGTTTTCACAAATTTTAGATCTTTCTATGATAGGGAGTTCTGGTTCTGCCAAGGTGGAGTAGTCCTATTCCTCCCAGGCCTTGCCCTTCACAGTGAAAAAACTCTGAATATGACACAACAGGCAAATGGGAATTCCCTGAAAGGTGGAAAGAAGGCTGGTTGCAAAGGGCCCTCAAGACCTGAGGAATGACATGGCAGAGAGTTACTCTGGTCTTCTTATTGCCACCCACATATCCCAGACAGGGCTCTGCAGAAGCCCCCAATAGACATGGAGAAAGATCATGCCAGGAAAAGCCTGCTCACCCCAAGCCAAGGAAACAGGAAATGCCTGGCTTAACATGAGAAAACCTTGTGGACAAAGCCCATCCTAGCCAAACACCAAGGGAAAAACAAATCACACCTCATACCCCTGCATACTCACCCTGGAATGGGGAATTGATCTTCATCTCCAATACCCTGCCCAGGCAAAAACAGGCAACCTTTGGATTCCCCCATCATTGTCTGATGTGCGAGGGCCTGAGCAGGAAGCTGGTCTTCCACCCTCTGCCTGGTGGAAGTGGGGAGTGCTATGCTTTTCCCTCCAGGGTAGTAGGGCCCACTGGGGAGCCAAGCACTCACCCACACTCATCAAGGAGCTGAACAGGAAGGTACCAATTGGAGCTAATAAGTGCTTCATATTCACCCCACCCTGGAGTGAGGAAGACTCTGAGGAAGTGAGCCTCCACACCCGCATAGCATCCAGGAGGTGGAATAAAGTGGTATGGGACAGGGCAGTAGACAATCCACTTACCCCATGGGCTCTCTTCCCTGGTGTCAGTGGGGCCCTGTGGAGACAAGCCTCCAACCCCACCTGGTATCTGAGAGGCAATAGAGGTATAGGAAGCAAGGATAATTAGAACTCCACTCCTCCTCATTTGATGTATTAGGGGCTTACTGTGGAGCCAAGCTTCCAATCACACCCTGCAGTGCCCACCTTTGCCAAGATGGGTAGACTAGTCTCCACAAGAAGCTGAACATACCTTGAGGTGAACTTTAACAAGAACATGGCCTATGAAATATAGGTGATCAAATAGGAACCAGAGTCTCGTAATATTATACCGAAAATATCTGGTGTACAATGGAAATTTATGCATCAAATCAAGAATAAGGAAAATCTTACCCTGGCCTGTGTGGCTCAGCAGTTAGAGTGTTGACCTGCGGACCAGAGAGTCCTAGGTTCGGTTTCTGCTAAGGGCATGTACCTCAGTTGTGGTTTGTCCCCAGCCCCGGTTGGGGTCTTGTGTGTAACAGCCAATTGATGTGTCTCTTTCACATCGATGTTTCTCTCTCTCTCTCTCTCCCTCCCTCTCTCCCTCCCACTTTATCTAAAGATAAAAATGCAAAAATGTCCTTGGGTGAGGATAAAAAAATTAAAAAAAAAAAGAATGAGGAAAATCTTGACACAAATTAGAAAAGCAACCAACAGATGCCAACACCAAGATGAAGTTGGCACAACCCTGGCCATTGTGGCTTAGTTGGTAGAGTCTTGTCCCATGCACTAAAATGTCACTGGCTTAATTCCCATTCAGGGCATGTGTGTGTGTTGGAGGCAACTGTTTGATGTTTCTCTCTCACACTGATGTTTATCTCTCTCTCCTTCTCCCTTCCTCTCTCTAAAATCTATCTATCTATCTATCTATCTATCTATCTATCTATATGTATATATATGAAAAGAATTACAAGATAAAAGAAGTGTAACAATTTGGCAAGGATTGTAAAGCAACCACCATAAAATTGCTTCAGTGAGAACTTACAAATTTTCTTGAGACAAATGAAAAAATAGAAAATTTCAGCAAAAAATTTGAAGTTATTAAAAACAAAAAAAAGAACCATATGGAAATTATAGAACTGAAAAATACAATAAGTGAAATAAAAAAACCTCAGTTAATGGGCTCAATAGTAGAATGGAATGATAGAGAACAAAATTAGTGAGTTTTAAGATCAATAGAGATTTTCCAAAATGGCAGCAGAGTGAATGGAAGCTACACAGACCGTCTCCCAGGACTAAACTGGAATTACAACTAAAACACAGACATATCGACGGGAAAAGACAACAGAAAAGCAGCTTGTGAGGACCATATAACCAGGGACACTGACTCGATCCTGGTAGGAAGGCACGAGACCCGGGCTGGGAGCCCACGGTCGGCAGCTTGGCAGCGGCCTTAGCTGGGAGCAGCACCCTCGGGTTACAGGCTCCATACCGCAGAGCCGGGACAAAGGCTAAAATAGTCACAGCCACTCACCTTGGGCTCTGGCAGAGGAAGGGCAGACCGGACTGGAACAGTGTGGGGACACTCGGGATTTGGAGGGCACTCAGAGCTTTTGCTGAGTTGCAGCCACGCAGGACAATGGCCATATTGCTCCTTCCCAGGGCTCTAGGGAGAGGCAGCAGCCCCTCCCTCAGAGATTCAACCCCACCCTGTGGGCCATTGAAATTCAAATTGAGGCTTATTAACAACCAGCATCTGCCCCACCCTCGGGAAATCCCCTTATGCAGAGCACCTGAGGGAGTTTTTCAATTAACTGACAACCTAAAACTTCAAGTAACCTGGACTGCTAGCCTCCAGGCAAAAAGCTAGAGGATAACAGTACCATTCCGGGGTGAGCAACTCTAACCAGGAAAGTAAGACTTGACAGTGGTGATTAATGTGGGTCCTCCCTCGGTCATCTAAACCAAGGAGAAGGAGCCACACACAGCAGAACACCAATACCCACAGGAAAAACTTGGCAGGCTCCAAAGCCCACTGTGATAGCCAAAATGGTGAAACACAGAAACAAAAGCCAAATGAAAGAACAAGAGACCTTCACCGAAGATGATATCAATGTGGAGCAGTTAGGCATGTTAACAGAGCTAGAATTCACAGCCATGAACTTGAGGAAGCTCAACAGCATGAGTAAGAACATAAAGATGCTGAAAATAAACCAATTGGAACTTAAAACCCACCAGGAAGAGATCAAGAGTGACATATCACAAATAAAGAACACATTGGAAGGTCTAAAGAGCAGAGTAGAGGAAGCTGAGGACCGGATCAGCGAATTAGAACACGGGGTAGAAAAAATCAACCAATCAGAAAACCAAAAGGAAAAAACGATTAAAACAACAAGAACACAGCTTAAGAGAACTGTGGGACAATTGGAAACATAATAATATTCACATCATAAAAGTCCCCAAAGAAGAAAATGAGCAAGGGTTAGAATATATTCAAAGAAATAGTGACAGAAAACTTCCCTAATTTAGTGAAGAAAGAAGGCATTCAAGTTCTAGAAGCACAAAGAGCCCCAAGTAAGAAGAACCCAAACATGCCCACACCAAGACACATAGTAATTAAAATGCCAAAAACTAAAGACAGAGAATCCTAAAAGCAGCAAGAGATAAGCAACATGTTATCTACAAAGGAAACCCCATAAGGTTCTCAGCTGACTTCTCACAAGAAACACTTCAAGCCAGAAGGGAATGGCATGAAGTAATCAAGGTCATGAAAAACAAGGATCTGAATCCAAAACTACTCTACCCAGCAAGGCTATTATTCAAAATAGAAGGTCAAATAAAGAGCTTCCCAGACAAAAAAAAAAAAAAGGCTAAGGGAATACATTAGCACCAAAAGAGCACTACAAGAAATGTTGAAAGGACTGCTGTAATTAGCAGGGGAAATGGGAAGAAAAATATAACCACACTAAATAAAAATGGCAATAAATAAGTACATATCAATAATCACCTTAAATGTAAATGGACTGAATGCTCCAATAAAAAGGCACAGAGTAGCTGATTGAATAAGTAAGCATGACTCATCTATATGTTGTTTACAAGAGACCCACCTCATAACAAAAGACTCACATAGGTTGAAAGTGAAGGGATGAAAAAAAATTTTCCAAGCAAATGGAAAGCAAAAAAAAAGCTGGGGTAGCAATACTAATATCTCATAAAATATATTTCAAAATGAAGGCCATAACTAGAGACAAAGAAGGCCACTACATAATATTGAAAGGATCTATCCAACAGGAAGATATAACCTTGATAAACATATGTGAACCCAAGTTAGGAGCACCAAAATATATAAAAATCTTTTGGAGGACTTCGAAGGAGAAATCAACAGCAATACAATCATAGTAGGGGACTTCAACACCCCGTTGACACCACTGGATAGATCCTCTAGACACAAAATTAGCAATGAAACAGAGACTCTAAATGAAGCACTAGACCAAATGGATTTAATAGATATCTATAGAGAATTACACCCCAAAACTACAGAATTCACATTCTACTCAAGTGCACATGGGACATTCTCAAAGATAGACCACATGATAAGACATAAACTAAATCTCTACAAGTTCAAGAAGATTGAAATCATATCAAGCATCTTCTCAGATCACAGTGGTATGAAACTAGAAATCAATTGCAACAAAAACATGCAAATGCATCTGAACACATAGAGGCTAAATAGCATGTTATTATACAATGAATGGGTTACCAAGGAGATCAAGGAAGAAATTAAAAACTTCCTGGAAACCAATGAAAATGAACACCACAACACAAAATCTATGGGATGCAGCGAAAGAAGTTCTGAGAGGGAAGTTCATAGTACTACAGGCCTACCTCAAGCAGAGGGAAGTTCATAGTACTACAGGCCTACCTCAAGCAACAAGAAAATTTTTTAATTGACTGTCTAACCTCACAACTTAAAGAATTAGAAAGCAAACAAAAAGAAAACCCCAGAGCAGGTAGAAGGAAGAATATAGTAAAGATCAGCACAAATAAATGCCATAAAGACAAAAAAAAAAAAAAATTCAAAGGATCAATGAAACAAAGATCTGGTTTTTCAAAAAGATAAACAAGATTGATGGACCCTTAGCTAGACTCACCAAGAAACAAAGAGAGAGAACCCAAATACACAAAATCAGAAATGAAAGAGGAGAAGTAACAACTGACACCACAGGAATACAAAAGATCGTTAACAGCTACTATGAACAATTATATGGCAACAAATTCAACAATCTAAACGAAATGGACAAATTTCTAGAAACACACAGTCTCCGAAAACTGGACCAGGAAGAGATAGAAAACTTGAACAGACCAATAACAACTAAGAAAATTGAAGACGTAATCAAGACTCTCCCAGCAAACAAAAGCCCAGGCCCAGATGGCTTCATGGGGGAGTTTTACCAAACCTTCAAAAAAGAACTAACACCCATTCTCCTCAAACTATTTCAAAAAATTTAAGAAAAAGAAAGACTTCCAAACTCGTTTTATGAAGCCAGCATAATTCTAATTCCAAAACCAGAAAAAGACACTACAAAAAAAAAACAAACTACAAGCCAATATCCCTGATGAACATAGACGCCAAAATTCTGAACAAAATACTAGCAAATCAGATCCAGCAATACATCAAAAATGTATTCACCATGACCAAGTGGGATTCAGCCCAGGGATGCCAGGATAATACAATATTCACAAATCAATAAATATGATACACTACATAAAGAAAATGAAGAATAGAAACCCCATGATCATGTCAATAGATGCTGAAAAAGCATTTGACAAAATCCAGCATCCATTTCTGATAAAAACGCTCAGCAATGTGGGAATAGAGGGATCATATCTCGACATAATAAAGACCATATATGAACAACCTACAGCCAACATCATACTCAATGGGCAGAAACTAAAAACATTTCCCTTAAGAACAGAAACAAGACAGGGATGTCCATTTTCAGCACTTTTATTTAACATTGTACTGGAAATCTTAGCCACAGCAATCGGACATGAAGAAAAAATAAAAGGAATCAAAATTGGAAAGGAGGAAGTGAAACTGTCATTATTTGCAGATGACATGATATTATACATAGAAGACCCTAAAGACTTCATAAAAAATCTACCAGATTTAATAAATGAATTTGGCAAAGTAGCAGGATACAAAACTAACGTCAAGAAATCGATGTCATTCTTATACACCAATGATGAACTCACAGAAAAAGAAAATGAAAAAACATTCCCATTTACCATCGTGGCAAAAAAAATTACGATACCTAGGAATAAACTTAACCAAAGAATTAAAGAACCTATTTGCAGAACACTACAGGACATTGAATAAAGAAATAGAAGAAAATATGAAAAGTGGAAGCACATACCTTGTTCATGGATTAGAAGAATTAACATCATTAAAATGTCCATATTACCCAAAGCAATCTATAGATTCAATGCGATCCCCATCAAAATACCAATGACATATTTCACAGAACTAGAACAAATACTTCAAAAGTTCATATGGAACCAAAAAAAAAAAAAAAAACCCGAATAGCCACAGCAATTTTGAAAAAGAAGGACAAAGTAGGTGGGATCACAATATCAGATATCAGGGTATACTACAAAGTGACTGTAATCAAAACAGCCTGGTCCTGGCACAAAAACAAGCATATAGACCAGTGGAACCGAACAGAGAACCCAGAAATGGACCCAAGACAATATGCTCAATTAATATTTGACAAAGGGGGCAAGAGCATACAGTGGAGTAAAGACAGCCTCTTTAATAAATAGTGCTGGGAAAATTGGACAGCTACATGCAGAAAAATAAAACTAGACCATCAACTTACACCATACACAAGAATAAACTCAAAATGGATAAAAGACTTAAATGTGACCCGTGAATCCATAAAAATTCTAGAAGAAAATGAAGGCAACACAATTTCAGACATCATACGCAGCAGAATTTTCACTGATACATCACGTAAGGCAACAGAAACAAAGGAGAAAATGATCACATGGGACTATATCAAACTAAAAAGCTTCTGCAAAAGAAACAACCATCAAAATGGAAAGGCAACCCACTGTATGGGAGAACATCATTGCCAATGATACATCAGATAAGGGGTTAATTTCCAAAATATATAGAGTACTCATACACTCCACAAAAGGAAGACAAAGAACCAAATTAAAACATGGGCAGAGGAGCTGAATAGACAGCTCTCCAAACAGGACATACAAATGGCCAAGAGACATATAAAGAAATGCTCAACATCACTAATCATCAGAAAGATGCAAATTAAAACAACAATGAGGTATCACCTCACACCTGTCAGAATGGCCCCCATCAACAAATCATCAAACAAGTGTTGGCGAGGGTGTGGAGAAAAGGAGACTCTCTTGCACTGCTGGTGGGAATGCAGACTGGTGCAGCCACTATGGAAAATAATATGATGCTACCTCAAAAAATTAAAAATTGAACTTCCATTTGACCCAGTGATCCCACTTCTAGGAATATACCCTAAGAAGCCCGAAACACCAATCAGAAACAATATATGTACCCCCATGTTCATAGCAGCACTATTTACAATATCTAAGATCTGGAAACAGCCCAAGTGTCCATCAGTAGACGAATGGATCAGAAAGCAGTGGTACATATACACAATGGAGTAGTATGCAGCTGTAGGAAAGAAAGATCTCTTATCCTTTGAGATGACATGGAGGGACCTGGAAAGTATTATCCTAAGTGAAACAAGCCAAGCAGAAAAAGATGAATACCACATGATCTCATTTATATATGGAATATAATGAATATAACAATCTGAGGAATAGGGTAGACCCAGAAACATGGAAGTAGGGTACAGACTGACAACCCTCAGAAGAGGGGGTGGTGGAGGGTGGGAAGAGATAAACCACAGAACTTATATGCATGTATGCATAACTAATGGACATGGACAACAAAGTCGGGACAGGGCGGGGGGGGGGGGAGGGTGTCAATTGGGTAAAAAAGGAGAAACATCTGTAACAAAAATAAAATTAAAATAAAATAAAAGGAATTAAGACAAAGAAAACATTTATTTCAAACTCAGAGAACCCAGAGAATTAAAAATAAAAGAAATATAATTTCAGAAATGAAGTCTTAATTAGAAAGAACATAAGAGAATAAACATACAAATAGTATATTAAGAGAAACAGAAAGTAAAAACAATAAGAATTTTAAAATTCAAAAAGATGTTTAAAAAGGTAGAAACAGTTTCAAACAAAGTAACAAATTAAAGGCAAAGAAGATCCAACATAGAGATAATAATAAGTCCTCAAAAAAGAAATCAAAGTGAGGGAACAAAACAAATACTAAAAGATATAATTCAAGAAAAATTTTTTGAAACTAAAAGAAAAGGAAATTTAAATTAGACATTGAAAGAGTATACCATGTATCCGAGAATATCCACCCAGAACAACCAACACCAAGATATGAAATAGTAAAATTATCAGACTTTAAAGAAAATGGGGGGGGGGGGTTCCTTTAGTCTTCTAGGCAAAAAGGAATGTGTAATTTATGTAAAAACAACTAGATTACATCAGAATTGTGAACACTTATGCCAGATAAAAATGGAGTAACATATTTAAGGAATTCAAGGGCAACAAATGTGAACCAAGAATTCAGCAAAATTGACCTTCAGATTCTAAACAACTCAGACACATGTTTTTATCAACATGCAAGAACTCAGGAAAAAATGCTTTTTATGTGTGTGGCTCAGGAACCTGCTAGAGAAAAGCTTTAGACAGCCAAAATAACCAGAAAAACATTGACATAAAGTCCTGCTCATGAGCATTAGACAAACAATTATGTGTAGGACTAAGACTAAATAAGTGCTAATAGGGAGAATATGGCATGTAGTAGCTATCTGACAATGTAGATTACAGTACGACTATTAAAACTGGAAAGAGAATGGGGAGAGAATATATAAAAAATTTTAATTGTTCTTAGTAATTATATTTGTATTTTTGTCAGCCTGTGATTTACATAATGTGAGATAAAGTAAGTAGCAATTATGGGACTTTCAAATTCTGTTTTACTCTCTGTTTTTGAAAACAAGGATAAATAAAACATCTATAGTCCTGAATTAGAATTGGAAATATCAATATTAATTCAGAGGTTTATGCTTAAAAGGTATGTTTTTCTGTATCTGTGTTGTTTTATAATGAAAATTATATTTTAGACCCAAAAAAAAAAAAAAAGAAGATGATCAATAGAATTTATCCAATCTAAACAGTGAGGAAATAGGTTGAAAATAAACAGTCTTAGGAACCTGTGGGACAATAACCCACATAATGTAGAGATTCCAGAAGCTAAGCAAACCACAAATAAAATAAACACAAGAAATCCATGTCAAGATACATGATAATTAAACTTTAGAAAACTGAAGACAAAGGAGAAATTCTCAAAACAGCCTGAAAGAAATGACACATTGCTTATAGGAAATCACCAACTCAAATGAAAGTCCATGTCTCATCTAGCATTGTGGAGGTCAGAAGAAAGTGACGCAACATTTTTCAAGTACTGGAAGAAAAGGACACAGGTACAAATTATATATATGGTGAAATTATCCTTCAAAAATGAAGGGGAGCCTGACCGATGTGGCTCAGTGGATTGAGCATCGTCCCAGGTACCAAGAGGTCTCAGTTCCATTCCTGGTCAGGGTACATTCCCAGGTTGAGGGCTCAATCCCCAGTATGGGATGTGCAGGAGGCAGCCCATTAATGTTTCTCTCTTACATCGATGTTTCTATCTTTCCCTTTCTCTTGCCTAAAAAAAATCAATAAAAACATATTTTTTAAAAATGAAAGGAAAATAAAGAACATACTCAGAAGAAGGAAAACTAAGACACTTTATTGTTGGCAAATCTGCTGTTAAAGAATGACTAAATGAAGTTCTTTAACAGAAGGTAAATGGTAATAGAAGGCGTTGAACTTCCGAAGGAAATAACATCAGAATGGGTAAAATGCATGTAAATAGAATATTCTACAACTTATCAAGTTCTTATATCACTTTGATGATTAAAGTAAAAATTATAATACCATGTAATGTGGTATTCAAAGTATGTGAAATAAATACTTAAGACAATTTTATTTAAAAGATGGGGAGAGTCCGGACGGTGTGGCTCAGTGGTTGAGCGTCGACCCATGCACCAAGAGGTCGCTGGTTTGATTCCTGGTCAGGACACATGCCCAGGTTGTGGACCTGATCCCTAATTGGGGGCAAGCAGGAGGCAGCCAATTGATGTTCTCTCTCATGGATGTTTCTATCTCTCTCCCTCTCCCTTCCTCTCTCTCTAAAGTCAATAAAGGAAAACAAACAATCAAACAAAAAGGTGGGGAGAATAAAAGAATCTAAATGGAAATAAACTTTCTAAACTGGAGGCACTTCTCATGGTCAAGTGTTGATAATAGCAGACTGTGACAGCTCACATATGCATGTTGTTATACCCAGGACAATCACTACTAAATCTAAAAATTTCATAAATGAAAATTAGGAGGAGTCCTTAAGAGATGTTTTAATAACCCATGGAAGTTTTAAGAGAGAGAGAGAGGAAAATGAAATAGGAAACTAGCAGGAAATAAATCTTTTCTTCTGTACTTTTTGAAGTCTTAAAAAAAGATATCAAGTGTCCACATAAGCATGTGGCAGTCAGATTCACTCATAAAGAAGCATCTGAGATATTATTACCAAGGGTATAAGGTCAGTAAGTGTACAAATGACTTTTTTAGACTGGAGGATTAAAAACAGCACTCAGATTTTCTGTTCTGCCCTCAAAATGGTAGCTTTCATTTTGGTCAATATTTGGTTGTTCACATAACCAATATTAAAATTAGTCCCATCTGTTTGGACTAAATTAAGATCTATTTTTTGAAGGGCTACGCTTTATTCTTTCAACATTATAGAATCATTAGCTTATTAGAAGAGCCATGTATATCAAAATATTTTTATATAGAATAAATAAAATATATTTATAAATTGAAAGATTTTTCAGGCCAACATTTTGCTGAAAGAAGAGATATTCAAGGTACATTTTTTTATGCTGATCACTATTATATGTTTTAACCATCTGGTAAAATGATTACTCAAAGTAATAAAAGACTATGGCTTTTATTAACATTGTTACTTTATTGTATTTTTCTTTTTGCTCTTTTGTACTTTGTCAGATTTCTTCAGTAAACATGCACTGGTTTTATAATAAGATAAAAATTCCAAGTTTCCATTATATAATGGCCATTAGCAATTCTAGTTTTTCTATACGTAACACCCTAACTATGCAAATTAAAGAGGCAAGCAAATAAATAACATCACGGAGGATATGGAAAGAAGGAAAATATTCAAAAACTTTTTGAGAGGTAAGTATATAATTGAAACTACAGATCTGGGAACTCAAACAAGTAAAACTACAGATGATTTCACTTATAAAAATCAATGCAAAAATCTAAAATAAAATATTAGCAAGCAAAATCAAACACATTAAAAAATAATATGTCCTGACCAAGTGGGATTATTAAATAATTCAAGAATGGTTCAACATTTTAAAAAGCCATTAATGTCATGTATCACATTAATAGACTTTAGGAAACAATATCATATATCTCCCTAGGTGCTTAAAAGACATTTGAAAATTTAATACCAGTTTCTAAGTTAAAAAAAACTTTCTGAAATAAGAGTCAGTGAATTCATCCTTAATAAGATGTGTGTGTGTGTGTGTGTGTGTGTGTGTGTGTGTCCCTCGACCCAAAATATAACATTTATTCATGGAGAAACACTGGATAAATTCTCCCTAAGAAAGGGATAAGACAAGAAGGCCTATCATTTGCATTACTATATACTCTTGTTTTATCTAATGTAATTATTTTAAAAATTAAGAGTATGGTAACTAGGAAAGATAAAAACATATTTATGAATTATGGTATTATACTTGAAAATATCAATACAAATATAATCAGAAATAATAATTTATGAGGTATCAAGATATAAAATTACCATGTAACATTAATATTTCATATATGCAAATATTATTAGTTTGAAAATATAATAGAAGAAAGTGTCCTATAACAACAAAAGTGGGAGAAAACCAAACTAAAATAAACAGTAAATGTATAAAATCTTTACAGTTGACACTTGAATAATATGGACTTGAACTGCATGGGTCTAATCATACACGGGTTATAAACAGTATTTTCATGATCTGTGGTTGGAAATTCATGAGTGGGGAGGGCTTATTGTATGCATTTTTCTACATCATTTCATATTAGGGACTTAAACATCCATAGATGTTGGTATCTGTGAAAACCTTAGAACTGATCCCCAGCAGATACTGAAGGGGGACTATAGTTAAATTTTCAGACAGTCAAAAGTTATACATGGTTTTTCCAAGGCACAGGGGTCAGCACCCCTAACTCTCATGTTATTCAAGGGTCAACTGTACATGGAAAATAAAACACTATTGAAGATACAAAATAAACTTGAACAGACAGGAGGACACCCTATATACTTGGATTGGGTGATTCTACTCATAAAGAATCAATATTATTAAAGTTAATATTAAAAATGACATTTGATAAAACTATGTGATCCCAATAAAAATACTGGCATTTTTGTGAAGCTAGAAAATTTGATTCTCAAAACCACAAGCAAATAGTCAAGAAAATGTTGAAGAAAACCAGTGAAAAGTGATATTCATCCAAGAACAGACAGACAAAACAATGGAATAGAATAGAAAGTACAAAAATAGAAATAGTATATATGACTCTCTGATGTGTAATAAAAGTGGCATTTCAAATTATTGGGAAAAAGATGGATTTTTAAGTAAATCATCATAGGACAATTGGATAATCATTTAGAAATAAAGATACAATTGAATTGAATCTTTACCTCCCACTGTTAAACACCAATAAAAAAATCCGGCTGGATTAGGAATTTAAATATAAAAAAATTACATATACTGGAAGAAAATATACATAAATGAATAGTGAAATGGTTACAGAAAATATATATTTAACAACAAAAAACTCTGCATAAGAAAAAAAAAAAGACACTATAAACAAGTCAAAATACAACTCTACTTACCAACTTCTATAAGGCTATGTGAGTGACAACCTCAAAATTTCAGTGGATAGTAACAACAAAGGTTTATTTCTAATTTGCCTTGCTGAGCAACTCTGGAATGGTTGTGGCCCCTAGGATGTACCACCGCCATTCTCCTGATGTCCTTGGCACCCCACATGTGGTTCCTGGGGTTGCAGTTGTTCTACATCTTTGCCATCACTTGTTGTTTTTTTATTAATAGATTTTTGTTACAGATGTTTCTCCTTTTCCCCCACTGATTCCCCCCCTCTCCCTCCCTCCCTGTCCTGTCCCCAGATTTGTTGTCCATGTCCATTGTTCATGCATACATGCATATAAGTTCTGTGGTTTATCTCTCCCCCACAACACCCTCTTCTGGGGATTGTCAGTCTGTATCCCACTTCCACGTCTCTGGGACTACCCCATTCCTCAGACTATTATGTTCATTATATTCCACAAATAAGTGAGATCATATGATACTTGTCTTTCTCTGTTCGACTTGTTTCACTTAGGATGATACTTTCCAGGTCCCTCCATGTAGTCTCAAAGGATAAGAGATTTTTCTTTCTTACAGCTGCGTAGTACTTCATTGTGTATATGTACCACTGCTTTTTTATCCATTCGTCTACTGATGGACACTTGGGCTGTTTCCAGATCTTAGATATTGTAAATAGTGCTGCTACAAACATGGGGGTACATATATTCTTTCTGATTGGTATTTCAGGCTTCTTAGGGTATATTCCTAGAAGTGGGATCGCTGGGACAAATGGAAGTTCAATTTTTAATTTTTTGAGGTAACACCATATTGTTTTCCATAGTGGCTGCACCAGTCTGCATTCCCACCAGCAGTGTACTAGAGTCCCCTTTTCTCCACACCCTCACCAACACTTGTTGTTTGATGATTTGTTGATGGTGGCCATTCTGACAGATGTGAGGTGGTACCTCATTGTTGTTTTAATTTGCATCTCTCTGATGATTAGTGATGTTGCACATTTCTTCATACGTCTCTTAGCCATTTGTATGTCCTGTTTGGAGAGTGTCTATTTAGTTCCTCTGCCCATTTTTTAATTGGGTTCTTTGTCTTCCTTTTGTGGAGTGTATGAGCACTCTATATATATTGGAAATTAACCCCTTATCTGATACATCATTGGTAATTATGCTCTCCCATACAGTGGGTAGCCTTTCCATTTTGATGACTGTATCTTTCACTGTGCAGAAGCTTTTGAGATTGATGTAGTCCCATGTGATCATTTTCTCCTTTGTTTCTGTTGCCTTAGGTGATGTATCAGTGAAAATTCTGTGTATGATGTCTGAAATTTTGTTGCCTACATTTTCTTCTAGGATTTTTATGGGTTCATGGGTCACATTTAAGTATTTTATGCATTTTGAGTTTATTCTTGTGTATGGTGTAAGTTGATGGTCTAGTTTCATTTTTCTGCATGTAGCTGTCCAGTTTTCCCAACACCATGTATTAAAGAGGCTGTCCTTACTCCACTCCACTGTATGCTCTTGCAATCTTTGTCAAATATTAATTGAGCATATTGTCTTGGGTCCATATCTGGGTTCTCTGTTCTGTTCCACTGGTCTATATGCCTGTTTTTGTGTAAGTACCAGGCTGTTTTGATTACAGTGGCTTTGTAGTATAACGTGAAATCTGGTAATGTGATCCCTCCAACTTTCTTCTTCTTTTTTCAAGATTGCTGTGGCTATTCCAGGTCTTTTTTGGTTTCATATAAACTTTTGAAGTACATGTGGTTTTTATTCTCCATTTTATTTATGTGGTGTATCACGTTTATTGATTTGAGAATATTGTACCAGCCTTGCATCTCTGGGATGAATCCCACTTGGTCATGGTGGATAATATTTTTGGTGTATTGCTGGATCCAATTTGCTAGTATTTTGTTCAGGATTTTGGCATCTATGTTCATCAGGGATATTGGCCTGTAGTTTTCTTTTTTGTAGTATCTTTTAATGTTTTGGAATTAGAATTATGCTGGCTTCGTAAAACGAGGTTGGAAGTCTTTCTTCTTGAATTTTTTGAAATCGTTTGAGGAGAATGGGTGTTATTTCTTTTTTGAATGTTTGGTAAAACTCCCCCATGAAGCCATCTGAGCCTGGGCTTTTGTTTGCTGGGAGAGTCTTGATTACATCTTCAATTTCTTATGTTGTTATTGGTCTGTTCAAGATTTCTATCTCTTCCTGGTCCAGTTTTGGGAGACTGTGTGTTTCTAGAAATTTGTCCATGTTGATTAGATTGTCGAATTTGTTGCCATATAATTAATTGTTCATAGTAGCTGTTAACGATCTTTTGTATTCCTGTGGTGTCAGTTGTTACTTCTCCTCTTTCATTTCTGATTTTGTGTATTTGGGTTCTCTCTCTTTGTTTATTGGTGAGTCTAGCTAAGGATCCATCAATCTTGTTTATCTTTTTGAAAAACCAGCTCTTTGTTTCATTGATTCTTTGAATTGTTTTTTTGGACTCTATGTTGTTTATTTCTTCTCTGATCTTTACTATTTCCTTCCTTCTACTTGCTCTGGGGTTTTCTTTTTGTATGCTCTCTAGTTCTTTACGTTGTGAGGTTAGATAGTCTATTAGAGATTTTTCTTGTTTTTTGAGGTAGGCCTGTAGTGCTGCGAACTTCCCTCTCAGAACTTCTTTTGCTGAATCCCATACATTTTGTATTGTTGTGTGTTCATTTTCATTGGTTTCCAGGAATTTTTTAATTTCTTCCTTGATCTCCTCAGTAACCCATTCATTGTTTTAATAACATGCTATTTAGCTTCCATGTGTTCAAATGTCTTTGTATGTTCTTCTTGCAATTGATTTCTAGTTTCATGCCATTGTGTTCTGAGAAGATTCTTGATATGATTTTAGTTTTCTTGAACTTGTACAGACTTAGTTTGTGCCCTAACATGTGGTCTATCTTTGAGAGTGTCCCATGTACACTAGAGAAGAATGTGAATTCTGTAGTTCTGGGGTGTAATTCTCTGTAGATATCTATTAAATTTATTTGGTCTAGTGCTTCATTTAGAGTCTCTGTTTCACTGCTAATTTTTTGTCTAGAGGATCTATCCAGTGATGTCAGCGGGGTGTTGAAGTCCCCTGCTATGATTGTATTGCTATAGATTTCTCCTTTGAAGTCCTCCAGAAGATTTTTGGTATATTTTGGTGCTTCTATATTGGGTACATATATGTTTATCAAGGTTATAGCTTCCTGTTGGATAGATACTTTCAATATTATGTAGTGGCCTTCTTTGTCTCTATTTATGGTCTTCATTTTGAAATATATTTATCAGATATGAGTATTGTTACCCCAGCTTTTTTTTTCTTTCCGTTTGCTTGGAAGATTTTTTTTCATCCCTTCACTTTCAACCTATGTGAGTCTTTTGTTGTGAGGTGGGTCTCTTGTAAACAACATATAGATGAGTCATGCTTTCTTTTCTAATCAGCTACTCTGTGTCTTTTTATGGGAGAATTCAATCTATTTACATTTAAGGTGATTATTGATATGTACTTATTTATTGCCATTTTTGTTTAGTGTGGTTATATTTTTCTTCCTATTTCTCCTGGTAATTACAGCAGTCCTTTTAACATTTCTTGCAGTGTTGGTTTGGTGCTAATGTATCTCCTTAGCCATTTTTTGTCTGAGAAGTTCTTTATTTGACCTATTTTGATTGCTAGCCTTGCTGGGTAGAGTAGTCTTGGATTCAGATTCTTTTTTTTCATGACCTTTATTACCTCATGTCATTCCCTTCTGGCCTGTAGTGTTTCTGTTGAGAAGTCAGCTGAGAGCCTTATGGGGTTTCTTTGTAGGTAACCTGTTGCTTATCTCTTGCTGCTTTTAAGATTCTCTCTTTGTCTTTAATTTTTGTCACTTTGATTACTATGTGTCTTAGTGTGGGCCTGTTTAGGTTCTTCTTACTTGGGGCTCTCTGTGCTTCTAGAACTTGAATGCCTTCTTCCTTCACTACTTTAGGGAAGTTTTCTGTCACTATTTTTTTGAATATTTTCTCTAACCCTTGCTCATTTTCTTCTTCTTCGGGGACTCCTATGATGCGAATGTTATTACGTTTCCTGTTATTACATCTCCTCTTAAACTGTCTTCCTGTTTTTAATTATTTTTTCCTTTGTGTTTTTTGATGGGTTGATTTTTTTCTACCCTATCTTCTAATTCACTGATATGGTGCTCAGCTTCCTCTACTGTGCTATTTAGACTTTCCAATGTGTTTTTTTATTTCTGATATGTCATTCTTCATTTCTTCTTGGTGGTTTTTAATTTCCAACTGGTTAATTTTCAACATTTCTATGTCTTTACACATGCTATTGAGCTTCCTCAAGATCATGGGTCTGAATTCTAGTTCTGTTAACTTGCTTAACTGCACCTTATTTATCTCATCTTCGGTAGAGTTCTCTTGTTCCTTAATTTGGCTTTTGTTTCTGTGTTTCACCATTTTTGGCTATCACAGTGTGCTTTGGAGTCTGCCAAATGTTCCCTGTGGGTGTTGGTGTTCTGCTGTTTGTGGCTCCCTCTTCTGGGTTTGGATGAGGCAGGGAGGACCCATTTTAAACACCACTGTCAAGTCTTAACTTTCCTGGTTAGAGTTGCTAGCACAGGTAATGGTAGTTATCCTCTAGCTTTTTTGCCTGGAGGCTATTAGCAGTCACCTGAAGAACCTTGGTTTCTGAGTTGAATGAAAAACTCCCTCAGGTGCTCCATGTAAGAGGATTTCCTGAGGGTTGGGCAGATTCTGGTTGTAATGGGCCTCAATTAGCATTTCAATGGCCACGAGTGGGGTTGAATCTCCGGGGGAGGGTCTGCCGCCTCTCCCCAGGGTCCTGGGAAGGAATAAGATGACCACAGTCCTGTGTGGCTTCACTCAGCAAAAGCTCTGAGCACCCTCTAAATCCTGAGTGTCCCCACACAGTTCCAGTCCAGTCTGCACTCCCTCTGCTGGAGCCCAAGGTGAGTGGCTGCTGTCAATTTAGCCTCTGTCCGGGCTTTGCGCTGTGGAGCTGCCTGGGACTTTAACTCGAGGGCACTGCTCCCAGCTAAGGACGGCCGAGGCTGTGGCAGCTCCCAGCCAAGGGCATAGCATGCAGCCGAGGTCACATGACCCAGCCGAGGCTCTAGCACCCAGCCAAGGCCACAGCAGGTCCCAGCCCAGGCTGCTGCGTACTGTGGGCTCCCGGCCCCCTCTCACATCCTTGCAAGTCTACCAGTATTGATTCAGTGTCCCTGGTTATGTGGTCCTCCAAGCTGCCTTTCGGTTACCTCTACCTGACGATTTGTCTTTATTTTCATTGTATTTCCAGTTTGGTCCTAGGAGATTGTCTGTGTAGCTTCCATTCACTCTGCCGCCATTTTTTCGACTGCCTCCATCACTTGTTTTTAATTTTAGTTTCTTGGGTGTGTGTTTTAATATACCAACATGTAGTCATTGTGTATTACCCGTTTGTTTGTTTGTTTGTTTGTTTGTTTGTTTGTTTGAATATTGCTTGATTTGGTTTTGTTGTATTTGTTAAAGATTTTGCAGCTAGTTTTATGGGGGATATTGGTCTTTAACTTGGTTTTCTTTATAATTTGTTTGTCTGGATATAGTATTAGGTTAATGCTGAACTCATAAAGTTCTTTGGAAAATGTTGCATCCTTTTCTAATTTTAAATAATCTGTGTAGGATTGCTATTATTTTTTTCCTTGAATATTCAATACAAGTATCCTGTGAATCCATCTGTGACTAGAACTTTCTTTCAGGAGAGCTTTTAAGTAATGAATTTAATTTTATTGATGAATATAGAATGATTCAGGTGTTTGTTTCTCTGAGTCAGTTTTTAATATTTGCTTTTCAAGAAATTTGTCTAATTCCTTTAAGTTCTCAAATTTATTGGAACAAAGCTATTCATCATATTCCTTTGTTATCCTTGTAATGACTGTCAGATCAATAATGTCATTTCTTATTTCATTTCTGATAATGATAATTTGTATGTTCTCTTATCTTCTCTCTTGATCCCTCTACTTCAAAGTTTATCAGTTTTATTTTGTTGACCTTTTTAAAGAATCAGCTTTGAATTTTATTGATTTATTTTTTTCTATTTTCTGTTTAGGTTTGTCTCATATTATTGCTCATTTACTTTAACTTACTTGGATTTTAGTGGCTCTTTCTTTTTAGTTTCTAATAATGGAAACATAGGTCACTGATTGTGTACTCTTTCACTTTATTAACATAAGCCTTGAAAGGTATAAATCTCTGCAAACAGTACTTTAACTGTATCCCACAAACTCTGAAATGTAGTTGTTTTCTCTATACTTTTCTAATTTCCCTTGTGATTTGTTCTTTGACCTAAGGACAATTTAGAAGTGCACTGATTATCTTCCAAATATTTGAGGATTTTTCAGTTACCTTTCACTCACTGATTTTTTTTTTTTTGCTTAGTCTGTTATAATCAGAAAAGACATTCTGTTTGACTTTAATTTCTTCAAATTCAGTATTAATTTGTTCATCAATTTAGTAGAAATTAAATTCACCTACTTGCTTTATGACCATGTCAGGTAGATAGAAAATTGACCCCCGAGATGTCCACATTGGAATCTTCAGACCCCGGGAATCCCTGGCACCGACACATCAGAAGGGCTTTTGCAGAGGTGATTAAATTAAGGATCTTGAGATGCGAAGATTCTGCATCATCTGTGTGAAAGTACAAATATATGCAGAATTTTGCTGGATTTTACCTATTCCTCTCCATAAAGAATTAAACTATTTTGCATTGTCACCAGCAATATATGTGATTGTCTCTTTGTCTCTGCAGCCTTGCTAATAGAGTATGTTGTCAAATATTTGGATTCTTGCCAGTGTGGATAAATCAAAACTTGTACCTAGAGTTTTAATTTATATTGAACTTATTGTGATCAAGTGAAGCCTATTTTCTTACGTTATGAGTCATTTGCATTTCTTTTTTGTGTGTTTCGCATTTTCTCATTTTAACAGTTCTTTTTGTTTGGAATATTAGCCATTTGACTTTGATAAAAACTGCAGGCATTTTTTTTTACCACAAGTTTATCATTTGTCTCTAATTTGCTTGTGGTGTGTTTTTTTCTGCCAGACATATATTTAAATTACTTTGACCCAGTATTCTGACCATATCCTAAGAGAAATAAGGAACTGAAATAACATTTTAAACCATACTTAGAGTTTTGTTGTTGGCAAACAATAGAATTTTTAATTTTGTAACTATTTTATGTGTATTGACTCTAAGAATAAAGTAAATGTGTTAATTAGAAACCAAGCATTTCAGTATAGAACAAACAATTTAAATACCAAAAAAAAAAAAAAAAAAGACAAGCACTGCAATGCTAAATTTGAACTGGAAGTAAACTTAATGTGTAAGTATATTTATATCCTAGTTTTATCCACAGAAATTATCTGGAGGCAATAATACCTTATAAAAATGAATACTCCCAGCCCACATATCTTGGTTTGTTACCGTCAATTCACCCTAAAAGAAATCAGAAGTCCTTGGGGAAATGGCTGAATTGAGACACAGAGCATTGAAAATACAAAGTGAAGCTGCAATTATCTTCTTATGCCATAAAGCATAAGCAAAAATTTACTCGGAGACCACCAGAGTTGTGTTAAAAGGACACAGAGGCATTTACTTACACAGCCAGTTTTGAAACTGAGTACTTGGTATTGAGATTTGAGTATCAAAAGGAAAATTATTGAAGTTGTCCGAGTATAAGTGATTTAGTTATCAAAAGGAAACATTAATTGTGAAACACTGAATAAATGACAAAGGATTCTCAAAATGAAAAGAGCTAAAAAATAAATTTGAGCTGACTAATACATGGAATTATTTTATAATTTATTATCCAGTCTGTGAAATTTTGAGAGTAAACAGGAGCATAATAATAGTTATGCTGAGGAAAAAGACATAACCAGGACTGTCCTGGACCAAATGGAATATAAAGTCATCTGATTGTTAAACCAGTTCCTTACCCTGACAGCTGGTCTTTAAAGGAAAGAAAATGAGTAATTTTTAAATATAAAAGTACTTTTAAAAAAAAGCATCCATTAATAAACATAGAAAGGATATAGTATTACAAAATCATAATGTTAAGGCACCCCACCGCCACCATGAAATCAGTGATTCAGGCAAAGATCATTTATGAAGGTTAAAATCATTAGGTAAAATGTTGTGGGAATATAAGATGTACACATGTTTCCAAAGGAAAACATGCTTTGCAATGGAGAGGGCTGCTGGTCATCCAATCAACTGCACGATCAGACTTGGCATCCATCAACTCTTAATATGATGTAGAAACAAAGAACACACCATCACCTATGAAATACTTTTTTCTCAAATATTTACTGTGACTCTAGTCTTTAGATCTATCTTCCCATTTACTAGAAATGCAGATATAGAAAAAAAGGTAAAACTATCAAAAGGAGAAACAATCAGATACACTCAAAATATGTGACAATCCATGAGAAAAGTCTTTTTTAAGTTCAGTGTAATTAAATGAACAAATAAATTAAAAGCTATGAGACTATTCTAGATTTAAAAATACTAGAGAGATAGCAAGGAAATACAAATATGGCCATTACCTATTGTTGAATCTTGATGACAAGTACTCATTTTTGTTTGATTTTACTGCATGTTTGAAATTTTTATAATAAAAAATGATTTTAAAAAATCCATTTGATAGCATTGTTTTTATTAGAAATTGATCAATTCAATCAAAAGGGCCAAATGATATATATCAACTTTAGATATTGAATTTTTTTCTCTTTCAGATCATCTAATTAGTTAACAGGACATGCTGCTTTAGTGAATTTTTTTGTTAATTTACCCTATATTTGTAGAAGATACAGCAATGATCATAACTGAAAAATTAAAATGTCATTATATCAACAGAAATTTCTGCTTGATTTATTATGCACAGATGATGGCAGGGTTGTGATTTGGGCAACATAAAAAGGAATAGAAAGCCAGATCATTAAGAGTCTCAAGTCTTTTATTCAGTTTTAATTGTGTATGTCACCCATAGTTCAAGCCAGCTGGTATGTTGAACTCAGAGAAAAAAAGATGACATTAAGCATCAACTCTGTTTGCCTATGCAAACCAATATTTTGTCTCCTTAATTAAGCTCGGCTTGTGACTAGTAAGAAAAGAATGTCTAAAATTATTCACCACCCCCCCCCCCCAAATTAAACAGGATGTCTTTTAAAGCAAGCTCTTGGACACAAATTCCTGGTAAGCAAGATTCATTACAGTTCTTTTTGTTAAAGTTTTGTTATTTGTAATTTCTGTCAAAATTTTCTGGGCAAATAGGTAACAAAATATCTAGCTGAAAGGGAGTTCTGTTGTCTTATTTTATGATTAGCAGTTTAAATATTAATTTTACTTAGACTATAACATGAAACTCTGTTTCATGAGTCTTAGACTGGAACATGGGTAGAAATAGGACTAGTATGTGGCAGAGCACATTAAAGCAAAGATGCTTAGTAGCAGGCTATACACTGGTGGTCATCATTTGAGAGTAGGGTCAGTTATATCATGGCTATGCTATGGGCTTTGATAATCTAATGGCACTGGGAGCTCTTTCAATGTATTTTCAGTTGACCTTTCTCTGAGCATGTTTGAAGAGCGATTTACAAGGAGAAACAAAATATTGATCACAGGATAAAGAATATTCAAAAATACCTAACTGGTTATCAGTGGTTTGGCAACTAGTATCATCTTCATAGAAGAGAGGTTGCAATTTTTGTTTTCTTTCTTTTTTTTTTTTTTCTGAAAAGGGCCACATAGTAAATCATTTAGGCTTTGTGGGCCAGACTGTCTCTGTCACACTAGTCAACTCTGACATGTAGTGCAAAAGCAGCATAGACAATACATAAATGGGGTGTGGCTGTGCTCCAGTCAGATATTATAAAAATAGGCAGCATTTCAGACCTGGCCACTGGCTCATTGGTTAGAGCATCAGCCTGTAGACCAATGAGTCGCAGGTTCAATTCTGGTCAAGGGCACAAACCTCAGTTGTGATTCATCCTCGGCTCTGTTTGGGGTCATGAGAGGGACAACCAATCGATGTTCCTCTCTCATGTTGATGTTTCTCTCTCTCTTTCTTTCCCTCCCTCCCATTCTATCTGAAGATAAATAGAAAAATATCCTTGAGTGAGGATTTAAAAAATTTTAGAGTCGATTTGCAAGCTGTAGTTTGGCACCCTTTGTCATTGGTGTTCAAATCATTCTATTAGCAGAAGGCACCCGATACAAAATTTGGTTCCTAAATCAGCAGAATTTAGGAAGTTAAACTGAATTATTTTCAGAGGATACAAAATTACTTGTGAGAGTCCATTTTGTCCTTTTTTATAAATCAGTTCTTCTTATTTGCTATTAGTATAAAGTGCAAAAGATTTTTAAAAATAAAAGGCCATATTATAGGACAGTCAGCTGAATACATATATGTAACTTATTTACATATTTTTATTCATTTTTGTCTCATGCAACCATGCAAAGTTCACATTTTTGTCTTCTCAAAAGAGGAAAATAATACATTCTTGAGTTTTGGGCTCAAACCTTATTGGACAAAGGTCAGATACTGAACCACAGAAGTTATTGTTATGTTAGGGCCTTATGTAGAAACATGGCAAAAAGTGTGAGAGGAATAGGCTACTCTTTCCCAATGAATGAAGTAGTGAAACATTTTGGTGAGTTGTAAAAAAACTTTCAAGTCCAGCAATGGTCTTCTCACCAAATGGCTGCATTCTGACACCTATGCTTCGCGAGGATTGCAGGATACTTGGGAATACTCCAGCTCAAAGCCTGGCACACAGTTCCTGAAATGAGAGCTAGTAAGGCACTACTCTGAGAGGCTCTGTTCACTGGTTAAGACTATGGATTCTGGAGTCAGATTGTTCTGGGTGTGACATTAAGCAAAGAGCTCACCCTCTCTGTATCTTAACTTCTTCATCCATAAAATAGGGATAATAGTAATTTCTTAATATTATCTTGAGCCCTGGCCGGTTTGGCTCAGTGGTTAGAGCGTCGGCCTGCGGTCCTGAGAGACCCGGGTTCGGTTCCCACTAAGGGCGCGTACCTTGGTTGCAGTTTGTCCCCGGCCCTGGTCGGTCATGCGGGTGGCAGCCACTCGATGTGTTCCTTTCACATCGATGTTTCTCTCTCTCTGTTCCCCTCTCTCCCTCCCACTCTACCTGAACAAAAATATGGGAAAATGCCCTCAGGTGAGGATAAAAATATATATATATATATATATATATATATATATATATATATATCTTGAAGACTAAATGAGTGAATATGTATAAAACACATAGAAACTCTGGCATGTTTGGGAAAATATAAGTGTTGAATGCATTAATATCAATGCGTTTTCAGTTTCTATTCTGAAATTAGAAGCTCTTTTATGGCTCATAGATTAAGAGAATAAGGGAATGATGTGATTAATACCCGTGCTTTGCTATTGCATTCATAATAGATATTTTTAAATTTGTGGTAGATATTATTGCTCACGGAAGGACTGTACTTTCTATCCACTTAAAGTTATTGGTAGACATGACTTTTTGGTCAATAATGTGTGAGTGGAGGTGAAAAGTGTGAGGGGACATCTTTCTAATCTCAGCTATTTCTTTGGTAATATTCATGGTGATGGGTATTTATCAAATTCAAAGAAAATCATAATGAACACTAATCCTTAATGTTATAGTCGAGATGTTTTTTAAATATTGTATTTTTTTAGGGAACCATTTTACATGATTACATGAGGGAACCATCTATTTATTTAATATATAAGATTCCTAAAAGTGAAACATTTACTTCTCTGTTTGGTGATCCCTGTGATACAAGGAGAGAATTAGAAATCTTGATCGCCCAGCTCTCACCCTCCCTACTTTGTTGAGTATGTCAGTCCAAGTTTGTTTCACTTGTCCCATCTTGTCTCTTGTCTTTCTTTTCCACCCTTTTGAAGTTTAACACTGGCTCAAAGCTAGGCTTTGGGGAGGAAAACTGAAGTCTTCTATTAAAGAAGCAAGGTGTAGATTTTAAGCAAAAGTTAGAAATCCCAAGCGCTGTCCATCTCATATAACCATAGATGATCTATCGGTTCTACAGACACTAAATGGAGTGTACGTTCTTGGTCTACCTGAAATGGACAATGCCCTGTGCTCAACGTGTTATTTATGTGTCTCTTTTAACACACTCGACAACCCTGAGAGCATATTTTACAAATAAGGACAATGAAACTCGAAGAAATGGCATCCTTTGACTCCCTAATATACACTAGGCAGTGTTACAAGAGTTTTACATATGTTATTTCATAATCCTAAAAATTTTTCAGGGGTAGTGTTACCATGTTTTCAGATAAGGTCATTGAAGCTTAGAGAAGGTTTTTGCCCCAAATCTAGAGACTCTGATTTGGCCCATTCTGACTAGTCCATATCTCTGTTCCTTCTACATTTCTTTAGCATTTTAGAATTGATTTTTATTGTCAATCATTTTATTATATTTTCCCCTTTCCCATCAGATAAGAATATTTGTGGTAATTTATTATTCAGCAATAAATAACTAATGCAACTATTACCCAAGTGACATGCTGAAGAACTGGAATCCTCCCATTTCTGCTTCCCTCAATTGATTTAACAAATATTTGAGATTTTCCATGCAAAGCATTAAATATTATCTCTGCCTTCAAACAACTTCTCCTCTAATGGTAAAGAAAGAGAGAAAAAAAATTTAATTTTGCTTTTTAAAGTTAAACCCAATGTAAGTAAAAGAATGAAAATAATAAATAACTTGCAGAGATAAATGAGATAAAAAAAATAAACAAATATAATCGAGTGCAAAAGTCAATTCTGCAAGAAGATTAACATGATTGAATAACTGTTAGCTAGAATGATTAGGGGAGACAGAGAAAATGAGGACCCAAGTTATCAATATCAGGAATAAAAGAAGTGACATCACAACACATCATAGAAATAACTTTTATAAAGATAATAGAAAAATTTTATGAACAGTAGCATTAAAAATGTTTTGTCAAAAATCTAAAAATATAAGACTTCCACATTGAAAACTATGTAACATTATTGAAAAAAATTAAAGCAGACCTAAATAAATGGTAAGATACACGATATTTATGAATTGGAAGAATCAATATCATTAGGATTTTAATTCTCCCAAAATTAATCTAAAGAGTCAACAAAATCTCATTAAAAATCCTTGCAAGAATTTTAGATATTGTCAAGCAAATTCTAACATGTATACAGAAATGCAAAAGACCTAGAATAGCCAAAACAATTTTTAAAAAGACAAAGTTAAGTGAATTATATATACTTGATTTCAATACTTCTGATGATACCACAGTAATCAAGTCAAAGTAGTATTGAATTAAACATAGACAAATAGATCAAAATAACAGAATATAGGGTTCAGAAATTCACTCACACATGGTCAATTAAACTTTTATAGAAACACCACAGTGGATAAGTAAGGAAAGAAAAGTCCTTTCAGCAAATTGTTATGGGGAATCTGGGTATCCATAAGGAACAGATCAACCACTATTTCTACATCACATCACATCACATACAGAAAATAATATCAGGTGAATCCTAGACTTAAACATAAAAGCTATAATCATAAAGCTTCTAGAAGTAAACAGAATAATATCTCCATAAATTGGAGTCAACAAAGATTTCTTAGACAGGCCACAGAAAACATTAAACATAAAGAGAAAAATTTGTACAATCGAACTTTATTAAAATGAAAAATTCCTGTTTATTAAAAACAACCATTAAGAACAGGTAGATTCTGGTTAAGATCTCAGAATAGGTAAACACTGTGCCTGCCTCCCCCCAGGGCCACATCAAAATTTCAACTAAGCTATGGAAAAATCATCATTGAGAACAGCCTGAAAACTAGCTGAACAGAAGTCCTATAGATAGCTAAGGATATAGAGAAGAAATCATGACGAGACTGGTAGGAGAGATGTCAGGTGGACTGGTTCCTCAACCACACGTGGTGGTTGAGATAGGGAGGGATATCTTGGCTTTGGAGGTTCCTCCTGAGGACGAAGTGTTCCCAGCCCCACAGTGGGCGTCCCAGGCCAGGATTCTAGTGCCAGGAAGAGAAGTGGAATAAGCCAGACAGAAAAAGACAAATTACTATACAATTACACTTATATGTTAAATCTAAAAAGTAAAATGAATGAGCAAACAAAACAGAACAAAGACATAGATACAGAGAACATTATGATGGCTGCAGATTGAAAGGGGGTTGGGAGAATGGGAGAAAAAGGAGCAGGGATTAAAATGTGTAAACTGCCAGTTATACAATCACAGGGATGTAAAATACAGTGTAAGGAATATAGTCAATACTATTGTAACAACTACTTATGGTGTCATATAGGTACTATACTTATTGGGGTGATCAGTTTTTAAGTTACATACATGTCTAGTCACTATGTTATACACATGAAACTAATATAATGTTGGATGTTAACTGTAATTGAAAAATTAAAATATTGCTCGGCTAGTGTGGCTCAGTGGTTGAGCATCCACCCATGTACCAGGAGGTCGCCAGTGCAATTCCCACTCATCGCATATGCCCAGGTTGTGAGACTGATCCCCAGTGGGGGGTATGCAAGAGGTGGCCAGTAGATGTTCTCTCTCATCGATGTTTCTATCTCTCTGTCTCCTTAAAATCAATAAAGAAAAAAAAATAAAAATATTATTTAAAAAATTAAATAGGTAGCCCTGGCCAGTTTGGCTCAGCACTTAGAGTGTCAGCTTACAGACCAGAGGGTTGTTGGTTCGATTCCTAGTCAAGGGCATGTACCTGGGTTGCAGGTTCAATCCCCGGCCTTGGTCAGGGTCATGTGGGAGGCAACCCATTGATGTGTCTCTTTCACATTTGTTTCTCTCCCTCTCTCTTTCTTCCTCCCTCCCTTCCACTCTATTTAAAAAAATCAATGGAAAAAAATCCTCAGGTAAAGATTAACAACAACAAAATGAATAGGTAAATCACATTCTGGAGAAAACTAGTTAGAGTACATATATATATATAATACATATATTTATAATAATAAAAAGACATGCAAAATATCTTAAATTGAACAAAGGGACAGCCAATGGGAAATAATGAAATTGGACCCCTGTCATAAACCACTCACATAAATAAACTTTAAATAGGTTAAAGGCTTACATATAAGACCTGAAATCATAAGACACCTAGAAGAAAACAGAGGGGGAAAGCTCCTGACATTGTTCTTTGCAATGATTTCATGGATGTGAAATCAAAAGCAAAAGCAAAAATAAACAAGTGGGACTACATCAAACTAAAAAAAGCTTCTGTACAGTGAAAGGAACCACCAATAAAGTGAGAGGGTGACCTACAGAATGGGAGAAAATATATACAAATCATATACATGATCAGGGATTAATATCACAAAAAAGGAGTTTACATAACTCAATAGCAAAAAGCTAAATAATCTGACTATAAAATGAAAGAAGAACCTGAATAAACATTTTTCCAAAGAAAGTATATAAATGGCCAAAAAATACATGAAACTCAGCATCACTAATCATCAGGAAAATTCAAATCAAAACCACAATTAGATATCACTTCACACCTGTTAAATGGCTATTATCACAAAAAGACAAGATAACAATTGCTGGTGAGGAATATGTAGAAAGGGGAACCCTTCTACACTGTTGCTGGGATTGTAAATTAGTACAACTATGAAAAACAGTATGCAGTTTTGTAAAAAAAATAGAACTACCATATTATCCAACAATCCCACTTCTGGCTATATATCTAAAAGAAACAAAATCACCATCTCAAAGAGGTGTCTGCATCCTTATGTTCATTGCAGCATCATTCACAATAGCCAAGACATGGTCACAACCTAAGTGTTTTCTGATGGATGGATGAATTAGATATATTATGTGTATCAAATCATCATGTTGTATATCTTAAACTTGCAAAATATTATACCTCAATTATATCTCATATCTGGAAAATAATTTTTATTTCAGTGAAAGACTCAAACACTTCAAAAAGAAAGATAAATTAATGGCTAATAAGGATATGACAGTGCTCAACATCATTAGTCACTGGGAAACTTCAAATTTAAACCTCAATGATGATACCATTTTATAATCAGTAAAGTGGCTGAAATTAAACTGGCATAGCAAAAGTGAATAAACATGTAGAGAGACAGGTACTTTCATACATGGTTGATGAGACCATAAAACAGTAAATATCCTTGGAAAAAGATTAGGTAGTTTAACTTAACTCTTACAGAGTTAAACATACCTTACCTTATGCCCAGCAATTCCATGTCTACCTAGTCATCATAGAATGTTGAAACTATATCTTCCCTTAGCATTCATGGCAAAATGAATCATCAAAAACTATAATAGTGAGACCTGCCTTTGGTATGGCTGGGATTAAGACATGTTTTAAAACACTGCTTTTTTCAAAGTAAACTTTAACTTCAAATAAGAAGTACAAATAATTTCCTGTCCACTGGGGGATTATTTCTGACTAAAAGAGTCATTGAAGCAAAATTTTCAAAGACTGAGTTTTTCCCAAGTAATTTTTCATGGAGTTCACTCCATTCAACCAACATTATTTAATGTCTCCTATGTGCAGTCTATTGTATCAGAGTTCAGATGTTAAAAGTTATCAGACTTCACTGCACCCATAGCATAGCTGGGAAGATGAACACATAAATATCTTATCTAAGGTAGACAGTGATAAATGCTACAATGAAGATAGAATGAATTTGCTATGAGAATATAGCCATGGAAACAGAGATTAATTTCTCTGAGAGTATAGGGAAATATTTCTGAGACCATGTGGAATTTAAACTGAACTTTAACAGGCAGATATGATGACAAAAATAAAAGTCAATTATTCAAAACATACCCCAACATTGTCCTAATTTCTTAAAGCTTTAATCTAATTATGTTAGTAAATGTTGAATTTATACAATACATATTCAATCAACAAATATATACGAAGAACCTAGTATGGCAAATCTGATCATTGACATACTAAATACTTAATAAATACTTATATTTCATATACTGCTTTCCATTTCCACTACAACTTCTAGTCCAAGTCACCAATGGTCTCCTACCTGGATGGAATGATTTCCTAAGTGGCTTCTCCTTCTTCTCTTTTAATATCTTCCAATGAGGTTTCTTCAGCACACAATGATCTTTTAAAACCCTGCTAGAAACATGTTATAAGGCCATTAAGTAAGATGATACTTGTTCTTGGAATGTTCTTTCCCTGCTTTTATGTGGTTGTATCCTTCTAATACTTCAAGTGTTATTTAGCATCCCCATCCTTAGGGCTTCCTTCTCCCTGACAACACTGTCTAAATTGGTCTTCCCAACTCAAAACACATCTTTATTTTAGCAACATTTCCATTTTTCACGTGTACTTAAATATTGGTCTGTTTCTGTATTTTAGGTCTCCTCAACAAGACTGTAGGTCACTCAAAGACAAAAATGTTGCCTTTTTTGGCTACCAAATGTACACCTAGCATCTAGTATGCAGCCAAGCCATAGTAGACACTGAATAAAAATTTGTTTAACACTGTGCTGTGAGCAAACTCAGACATGAAACCTGATTTCATGGAACTAACAACATAGGAGTGAGGCAGATATTAATCAAATAATCACAGAAGTAAATGGGAATTTATCACTTGATAAGGGCTTGAAATACAACACATGCTTTTATGAGAACATATAATAGAAAAAAATGAGACCTACTTGGAGGACTCAGGAAGGACTTTCCCAAGGAGAGTGCATTGAGCTAAGTTACCAGGAGATAACATGTGAGAAGTTCCTTTCAGTAACGGAGAACAGCTTGTGAAAAAGCTTTGTCATGAGATCAGACATGATGGGTTAGAGGAACAGTTCTCAACTGGGCATTTGGCATGGTCTGGAGGTATTTTGAGTTGACATGATGGAGGAGGGATGTGCTCCTGATATCTAGTGGATAGAGGCCACAAATTCTGCTATGCATCCTACAAAGAACAGGACAGCTCTCCACAGAATTATCCACCCAAAATGTTGATAGTGTCCAAGTTGAGAAGCCTTGGGTGAGATAGACCATTGCTTCTGAAACAGTTTTACTTTAGTAAGAAATATAGTTTACCACCTAATCCAGTAAATGAACACACAAAATAAAAAGTGTTTACATAAAATAATGTATACCCTTTTGCTTGTGATGTATTCTATTTTCTTTTCTATTCTATTCTATTCTATTCTATTCTATTCTATTCTATTCTATTCTATTCATTTTTAAATGCTGTTTTCATAATATTCTAGTAAATCTCAATCTGCAGTTAGAAAAATCCTATGTTGAAGGACCTGAAAGAAGATGACTGGCTGTTTCTCAGAAATCAAGAGGAAGATGAGGAATGAAAAGGCAGGCAGGGGTAAGATTCTTCAGGGACATTAAGGGCATGATAAGGATTTTGGTCTATATCTTTAGAGTAACAGAAAGACATGAAAGATTGTGAGCAGCAGTATGACTAATTAGTCTTTTGTTACATTGTACACTAGCACTAACCAAAAGAAATATAATGCAAGCCACAGGTCGAATCTTACATTTACTGCTATCCTCATCTTTCTTTTTAAATTATTTATTTATTTTAAATTATTTAATTATTTTATTTTTGTAACAGATGTTTCTACTTTTCCCCCCACTGATTCCCTCCTCTTCCACCCTCCCCACCCTGTCCCCAGCTTTGTTGTCCATGTCCATTGTTCATGAATACATGCATGTAAGTTCTGTGGTTTATCTCTCTCCCAACCCCCTATTCTGGGGATTATCAGTCTGTACCCCATTTCCATGTCTCTGGGACTACCCCATTACTCAGACTGGTATGTTCATTATATTCCATAAATAAGTGGGATCATGTGATATTTGTCTTTCTCTGTTTGGCTTGTTTCACTTAGTACAATACTTTCCAGGTCCCTCCATGAAGTCTCAATGGATAACAGCTCTTTCTTTCTTACAGCTGCAGAGTACTCCATTGTGTATATGTACCACTACATTTTTTATCCATTCGTCTACTGATGGACATTTGGGCTGCTTCCAGATCTTAGCTATTGTAAATAGTGCTGCTACAAACATGGGGGTACATATATTCTTTCTGATTGGTGTTTCAGGCTTCTTAGGTATATTCCTAGAAGTGGGATCACTGGGTCAAATGGAAGTTCAATTTTTAATTTTTTGAGGTAACACCATATTGTTTTCCATAGGGGCTGCACCAGTCTGCATTCCCACCAGCAGTGTACTAGAGTCCCCTTTTCTCCACACCCTCGCCAACACTTGTTGTTTGATGATTTGTTGATGGCAGCCATTCTGACAGGTGTGAGGTGGTACCTCATTGTTGTTTTAATTTGCATCTCTCTGATGATTAGTGATGTTGAGCATTTCTTCATATGTTTCTTAGCCATTCGTATGTCCTGTTTGTAGAGTGTCTATTTAGTTCCTCTGCCCATTTTTAACTGGGTTCTTTGTCTTCCTTTTGTGGAGTTGTATGAGCACTCTATATATATTGAAAATTAACCCCCTATCTGATATATCATTGGCAGTTATGCTCTCCCATGCAGTGGGTTGCCTTTCCATTTCGATGATTGTATCTTTCACTGTGCAGAAGCTTTTAAGTTTGATGTAGTCCCATGTGTTCATTTTCTCCTTTGTTTGTGTTGCCTAAAGTGATGAATCATTGAAAATTCTGCTGCGTATGATGTCTGAAATTTTGTTGCCTACAGTTTCTTCTAGGATGTTTATGGATTCATGAGTCAAATTTATGTCTTTTATCCATTTTGAGTTTATTCTTGTGTATGGTGATGGTCTAGTTTCATTTATTTGCATGTAGCTGTCCAATTTTTCCAACACCATTTATTAAAGAGGCTGTCTTTACTCCACTGTATGCTCTTGCCCCTTTTGTCAAATATTAATTGAGCATATTGCCTTGGGTCCATTTCTGGGTTCTCTGTTCTGTTCCACTAGTCTACATGCCTGTTCTTGTGCTAGTACCAGGCTGTTTTGATTACAGTGGTTTTGCAGTATAACCTGAAATCTGGTATTGTGATCCCTCCAACTTTGTTCTTCTTTTCAAGATTGCTGTGGCTATGCGAGGTCTTTTTTGGTTCTCTATGAACTTCTGAAGTATTTGTTCTAGTTCTGTTAAGTATGTCATTGGTATTTTGAGGGGGATTGCATTGAATCTATAGATTGCTTTGGGTAGTATGGACATTTTAATGATGTTACTTATTCCAATTCATGAACAAGGTATGTGCTTCCCCTTTTTTATATCTTCCTCTATTTCTGTTTTCAATGATGTGTTGTTTTCTGCAAATAGGTCCCTTATTTCTTTGGTTAAGTTTATTCCTAGGTATCTCATTTTTTTTGCCATGATGGTAAATGGGATTGTTTTTTCAGTTCTTTCTGTGACTTCATAATTGGTGTATAAGAATGCCATCGATTTCTTGGCATTAATTTTGTATCCTGCTACTTTGCCAAATTTATTTATTAAGTCTAGTAAATTTTTGATGGAGTCTTTGAGGTTTTCTGTGTATAATATCATGTCATCTGTGAATAATGATAGTTTCACTTCCTCCTTTCCCATTTGGATCCCTTTTATTTTTTCTTTCTGTCTGATTGCTGTGGCTAAGACTTCCAGTACTATGTTAAATAAGAGTGGCGAAAGTGGGCATCCTTGTCTTGTTCCTGTTCTTAAGGGAAATGTTTTTAATTTTGGGCCATTGAGTATGATGTTGGCTATAGGTCTTTCATATATGGCCTTTATTATGTATAGATATGATCCCTCTATTCCCAGATTGCTGAGCATTTTTATGAGAAATAAGTGCTGGATTTTGTCAAATGCTTTTTCAGCGTCTATTGATATGATCATATGATTTTTATCTTTCATGTTGTTTATGTGGTGTATAAGAATTATTGATTTGTAAATATTGTACCAGCCTTGCATCATTGGAATGAATCCCACTTGGTCATGGTGAATAATTTTTTTTGATGTATTGCTGGACTTGATTTGCTAGTATTTTGTTCAGGATTTTGGCATCTATGTTCATCAGGGTTATTGGCCTGTAGTTTTCTTTTTTTGTAGTGTCTTTTTCTGGTTTTGGAATTAGAATTATGCTTGCCTCATAAAATGAGTTTGGAAGTCTTCCTTCTTCTTTAATTTTTTGAAATAGTTTGAGGCGAATGGGTGTTAGTTCTTTTTGGAATGTTCAGTAAAACTCCCTCGTGAAGCCATCTGGGCCTGCGCTTTTGTGTGCTGGGAGAGTCTTGATTACTTCTTCAATTTCCTTTATTGTTATTGGTGTGTTTAAGTTTTTTATCTCTTCCCGGTCCAGTTTTGAAAGACTGTGTGTTTCTAGAAATTTGTCCATTTCGCTTAGATTGTTGAATTTGTTGCCATATAATTGTTTATAGTAGTTGTTAACAATCCTTTGTATTTCTGTGGTGTCAGTTGTTACTTTTCCTATTTCATTTCTGATTTTGTGTATTTGGGTTCTCTCTCTTTGTTTCTTGGTGAGTCTAGCTAAGGGTCCATCAATCTTGTTTATCTTTTCAAAGAACCAGTTCTTTGTTTCATTGATCCTTTAAATTGTGTTTTTTTTTGGTCTCCATGTCATTTATTTCTGCTCTGATCTTTACTATTTCCTTCCTTCTACTTGCTCTGGGGTTTTCCATTTGTTTGCTTTCTCGTTATTTAAGTTGTGAGGTTAAATAGTCTATTAGAAATTTTTCTTGTTTCTTGAGGTAGACCTGTAGTGCTATGAACTTCCCTCTCAGAACTGCTTTCGCTGCATCCCATAGATTTTGTGTTATGGTGTGTACATTTTCATTGGTTTCCAGGAAGTTTTTAATTTCTTCCTTGATCTCCATGGTAACCCATTCATTGTTCAATAGCATGCTATTTAGCCTACATGTTTTCAAAAGAACATGTCTTTGCATGTTCTTATTGCAATTGATTTTTAGTTGAATGCCATTGTGATCTGAGATGATGCTTGATATGTTTTCACTCTTCTTGAAGTTATAGAGACTTAGTTTGTGCCCTAACATGTGGTCTATCTTTGAGAATGTTCCATGTGCTCTTGAGAATAATGTGACATCTTCAGTTTTGGGATGTAATTCTCTGTAGATACCTATTGAATTCATTTGATCTAGCGCTTCATTTAGAGTCTGTGTTTCCTTGCTAATTTTTAGTCTAGATGATTTATCCAGTGATGTCAGCGGGGTATTGAAGTCCCCTGCTATGATTGTATTGCTGTCAATTTCTCCTTTGAAGTCCTCCAGAATATTTTTAATATATGTTGGTTCTCCTATGTTGGATGCATATATGTTTACCAGGTTATATCTTCCTGTTGGATAGATCCTTTCAATATTATGTAGTGGCCTTCATTGTCTCTAGTTGTGGTCTCCATTTTGAAATCTACTTTATCAGATATGAGTATTGCTGTCCCAACTTTTTTTTTTCTTTTTTCATTTGCTTGAATGATTTTTGTTTTTATCCCTACACTTTCAACTTATGTGAGTCTTTTGTTGTGAGGTGGGTCTCTTGTAAACAACCTTATGTGAGTCATGCTTTCTTATCCAGTCAGCTACTCTGTGTCTTTTGATCAGAGCATTCAAACCATTCACATTTAAGGTGATAATTGACATGTACTTATTTACTGCCATTTTGTTTAGTGTGGTTCTATTTTTCTTCCTATTTCTTCTACTAATTATAGCAGCCCTTTCAGCATATCTTGTAGTACTGATTTGGTGTTAATATATTCCCTTAGCCTTTTTTTGTCTGGGAAGCTCTTTATTTGACCTTGTATTTGGAATGATAGCCTTGCTCGATAGAGTGGTCTTGGATTCAGATCCTTGTTTTTCATGACCTTGATTACTTCATGCCACTCCCTTCTGGTCTGTAGTGTTTCTGTTGAGAAGTCAGCTAAGAGCCTTAAGGGGTTTCCTTTGTAGATAACCTGTTGCTTATCACTTGCTGCCTTTAGGATTCTCTCTTTGTCTTTAATTTTTGGCATTTTAATTACTATGTGTTTTGGTGTGGGCCTGTTTGGGTTCTTCTTACTTGAGGCTCTCTGTGCTTCTTGAACCAGAATGCTTTCTTCCTTCACCAAATTAGGAAAGTATTCTGTTACTATTTCTTTAAATGTATTCTCTAACCCTTGCCCATTTTTTTTCCTTTTTGGAGAATTCTATGATGTGAATTTTATTATGTTTCCAGTTGTCCCACAGTTCTCTTAAGCTATCTTCCTGTTTTTCAATTGTTTTTTTCCTTTTTGTTTTCTGATTGGTTGATTTTTTAAATATCCTGTCTTCTAATTCACTGATCTGGTCTTCAGCTTCCTCTACTCTGCTGGTTAGTCCTTCTAATGTGTTCTTTATTTCTGCTATGTCATTCTTCATTTCCACTTTGTTGGTTTTCAATATTTCTATATCTTTATTCATAGTGTTCATGTCCTTACTCATGCTGTTGAGCTTCCTCAAGATCATAGCTCTGAACTCTACCTCTGATCATTTGCTCTGATATTTTTTTTCTCTTCGTGATGTGTCAAAATCAGATGGGGGAGGAGTGTGGGGATGGAGGGATTGAACAAAAAAGAAAAAAAAGAGAGAGAACTCATGCACATAGACAACCATGTGTTGATTGCAGGGGTAGAGTGGGTGGGGGTATTGAAGGGGGGCATAGAGGGAAAATATTAAATTAAATAAAAAAATAACTTAAAAAAATCAGATGTGCCCTGGCCAGTTTGGCTCAGCATTTAGAGTGTTGGCCTGCGGTCTGGAGAGACCCGGGTTCAGTTCCCGCTATGGGCACGTACCTTGGTTGAAATTTGTCCCGGGCCCTGGTTGGGTTGTGTGGGTGGCAATCACTCAATGTGTCCCTTTCACATCGATATTTCTCTCTCCCACTCTATCTGAACAAAATATTGAATAAAAAGTCCGCAGGTGGGATAAAAAAAAATCAGATGTAAGCTTTCCTTGTGCAGACTTCCTGACCTCTCTAGGCTCTGTATCTAGAGCTGTGGTTTTCCTATCAGTCACTTTATCGCATCAAGAACAAGCATTACAATGTGTTGAATGATCTTTCCTGTTGTCACATTTTACAGCATAGGTTCTTACTAGTCACTCTTCAGATATAGATAGCAAACACACCTTTTTAAAATTTATTTATTACGGAGGGTATATGTATATATTTCTCATACAAAATGCAGATAGATTAGATATAGATAGATATATAGATATAGATGTCGATGATATAGATAGATATAGATATAGATATAGATATAGATATAGATATAGATATAGATATAGATAAAGGAATATAATGGAATGACAGAATATAAACTGCTCTGAGCCCTTCTTTTCCCACTTTACAGTAGCTATCACCATCTTTCTATGTTAATAAAGCACTCTTTGGAATCTGTACATATCTACAAAGGGGCTGAATAAATCCCCATGCTAGGATTTCAGATTGCTTAGAGGTATTTTGTTATTATAAACAATGCTACATAAACATTCATGGTAATGTTTCTATACTTGTTCTGTTATTTTTAAAAATAAATTTTAGAGAAGAAATTTTTCACATTAAAGGTTATGCAAATATTAAGGGTCTCAGGACAGCCAAAGTGCTTTGAGAAGATTGAGCCAATTTCTCCTTCTCCCAGCAGGACATAGCACTCGAGTGCCAAAACCACACACCTGTCCAGTCAAGCTCTTTGCCTTTGGCAATTTGACAGATAGAAAGTGTCATCTTATTTTTTTATTAATTTGCATTTATTTTATTACTAGCAAGTCTATATGAATTTTTTTCATGTGTATGTTGGTGATTTGTATTTCTTTATTTGTGTATCTTATATTCATGTCTCTAGTCTACTTTACTCTCAGAAAAATAATTTTTTCTTATCTATTCATAAATGTTCTTACTATATTAAGACTAACTCATAATAGCACCTTTAAAATATTTGAACACTTAAATAGTTAAATAAAATATTTTAAATAATGGTCATTAATTGGGGCAAAGGTCTTTTGTTATATGTTGGTTTAAGTTTTTATGTTTTCAAGTCTGTCAATCTTGTTATGTAACTCTGTCTTAGTATCACATGAGCAAGTCCTTTTTCAACATAGGTTATATAAGCATTCATCAATATTTTCTATTATGATTACATTTATGGTGTTATTTTATATATTTGAATATTTAAGCCATAAAGACATGTTTGGTATAAATTAAGGATAAAAATTTGACTGTTTTTCCAAATGGTTAGCTAATTAGAACAACATACTAAAGGTATAATGAATTCTTTGTTCACTGGCATGATTTTTAACTTTAGTATGTAAAAACATTCTCCTCAATGAAAAGCAGTATAGGATTGAATAAAAGAAAATATACTTTAACAGAGTTAAAAATAAAAATATCTCTAAATATGAAAAATAGGTCTAGTTTTTCTAAAACTTTGAGTGTTAGGCAAGGTATATGCAATTGGTAAAAGCCTAGAATTAATTATAAAATTAAACCAGAAAATAAATTTGAAAAGTTATTATTTATCTCTCAGTTATAATTCCTAGTTCTCTCAGTTTACTTGAAACAATTTTTATGAAGCAGAAACAATTGATTGGGAAGAAAATTTGTGAGTGTTAAGCTTCAGCAGGTAACAGATTCTATGTTTAATTGTATTGTTTTAATTTCCTTGAAAACTTTATCAAAAAAAGTCAAACATCAAAATTCTTCCCTTGATGAAGGAATTCCCATTGTTGCTCTTAGTAACTACACAAATTTGAATTAATGAAAATATTTTAACTTTTTATCATAGAAATTAAAAACATAAACAGAAAAAGAATAATATGATAAACCTGATATACCTACCATCCAGCTTCAACAATTTTAAACTCCTGATTAGTGTTCTGATGATTACATAAGCCATCATAATTTTAAAATAATTTATAACATTTTGTTAAAGCCTGCAGATATTCATCATTCTTTACAGGTCCTCAATTGTCTTTTTTTACCCTTTGAAAAATCTGCCTACTTGATCTGTGATTCAGATAAGATGCATACACTGCAGCTTATTGATGTATACCTTACCTCTCTATAGAGTCTTCCTTAATATTCTGGCTTTTTAATTTTTGTATAATTTTCATTGTCGTTAACAAAACTGGCTCTTTTGTCAGAATTCCCCCACAATCTGAATTTTGCTAACTGCATCTCCATGGTGAGATGTTGAAGAAGGATAATATTCAGATTCAATATTTTTATGGGTGGCATGACTATTCTATAAGTGGTTTTATGTATTTTCATATGAAGATGCATGATCTCTACTATTTCTAACATTTCAATGTTATTAGGCATTGGTGATCATTACCAATTCAACACTGGTAGCATTCTAAGCCTACGATTTCTTCTTCATTTATTAGCTGCAATATATAAAAAGAAACTTAGTTTCATCAATTATTTGGGTACTATATGATATAGATCATACTAGAAAGTTGGTGTAAATATTTGGATCTTTTTTAAAATAATGAGCTAAGCATCCCAAAACCACAAAGAACTCTGATTTTTGAATATTTGCTACTTTGAATGTTTCCATTTCCATTGATTATCTCATCTTTGTCTAGTGGGAGCTAGCTTCAGTTAACTATTAAGGTCTTTAGAATGGGGCCCATTTGGTGGCTTAGCTTTCTATGCAGTGTAAGATGTGCCAAGTTTTCCTTGTACATTTCCTAAACTGGATCCAGAATTCAGTCATTTCCCCAAATCCTTGGTTTCTTTAGGTGGAAAATGATATTTCAAGACCCATTTTGAATACTGATGGAACTGAGTTGAGTTGACCATTGTTTCTTGCCTTTTCTTTCAGAGGACCAGTGTAGAAAATATGTATGTTATTAAAATATAAATTGATAGGTCATACTAATGCTTCCATTCCAAATTCAACTATAGTGTACATCTGTACATGATGACAGTGTTTCCAAAACTATACTATGTGCCAGAGGTATGCTCTAGATCATAAGAGTTGGTCATTAGCCAATATATAAAAACCCACATTTGGCTGACTTATGGATGTTAGTGCACAAAGTACAGAAAAGTATGTCACATGAAAATGGAAAACTGACTGTTAAATTATTAAAAATACATAGATCTCTATTCAGGCTTTCTTTTATGTCCCATTATGCTATGTACTCACTTGCTGGTACCACACTCTTAATCATTGTAGCTATGTACATTTTTAAAGGTCATCTAATGGTGCTAGGCCAGAACTTCCTCTCTTTACTTGCCCCTCCCCAGCTGGACACCCTTGTGTAGAGTACAGTTAGAGCAATCACGTTGAGCTTTGGTGTTTATGGTTCATTATGCTAATGTGCACTATGATTTCTAAGGCTCTCTAAGAGGGAGTATGATTATGCATGGTACACAGAATAATGCTTCCCCTGCAAGATACCCATGTCCTAATTTCCCGAGTCTTTGAATATGTCATATTGCATGGCAATGGGGAATTAAAATTGAAGATGTAATTGAAGTTGCTAATCAGCTGGCTTTAAGATGGGATGGTTATCCTGAATTATCCAGGTAAATCTACATAATCCTTGTAAGTGAAGCAGATGGCAGGAGAGGCAATGCAGTGATATAGCAGGAAAATGAGTCAACTGGCAATTGCTGGTTTTGAAGATGGAAGAGGACAGTGAATCAAAGAATGTTGGCAGACTCTAAAAGCTGTAAAAAGAATGAGATTGTCCTCTCAGGCTTCCAGAAGGAACACAGTCCTGCTCACACCTTGATTGCAGCCCAATGAAGTAGCATCATATTTCTGATCTCCAGAACTGTTAAACAATAAATTTGTATTGTTTTAAGGCAATGTGTTTGAGATACGTTATTTTATCAATCATAGAAAACTAATATACCATGAAGATTTTTTAAAGCATCTCCCAAATACTATAATGGAAAATATTATATTAAATTATGATTGAGTTGAGTTATTCATTTATTAACCAGAGTCCCTGAAATCCAGGCAAAATCTAGATTGACCAAAGCAAAATTGTATTACATGTTTTTCAAAAAAAATTTTTTCTTTATTGATTTTAGAGAGGTAGGAAGGGAGAGGGAGAGAGAGAGAGAAACATTGATGAGAGAAAACATGATTGGCTGCCTCCTGAATGGCCCCCACTGGGGATTTGACCCACAACCTGGGCATGTGCTTTGACTGGGAATTGAACCGGCAACCTCTTGGTGCATGGGTTGATGATCAACCACTGAGCCACACTGGCTGGGCTGTGTTATGGTATTATCTTTAAAATTATCTATAAGGGAAATGTAAATCAACACCACAATGAGATATCACCTTACACCTGTTAGAATGGCTAGTATCAACAAGACAAAAAATAGCAAGTATTAGAGAGGTTGTTGGAATGTAAATTGGTACAGCTACTATGGGAATCAATATGGAAGTTCCTCAAATAATTAAGAATAGAGCTACCATATGACCCAGAAACCCCTCTTATTGGCATCCACCACCCCCCAAAATTTAAATTATTTATTTGTAAAGATATATGTACCCCTATGTTCATTGCAGTATTATTCACAGTGACCAAGACATGGAAACAACTTAAGTATCCTTCAATAGATGATTGGATAAAGAAGAAGTGGTACATGTACACAATGGAATACTACTCAGCCATAAGAAAGGATGAAATACTGCCATTTCAAGCAACATAGATGGACCTTGAGAATATTATGCTAAGTGAAACAAGTCAGATGAAAAGAACAAGAACCATATGATTTCACTTATATGGGGGATATAAAACAGCAAATGAACAAACAAAATTAACAAACAGAAAAACATAGACACAGACAATATTACCAAAGGAAAGGGGATGGAGAAGTAGAAAAGGGTAAAGGGGGTCAAATATATTGAAGGAGACTTGAATTTGAGTAGTGAATACACGATGCAATATGCAGATGATGAAATATAGAATTGTACACTTGACACTTACATAATCTTATTAACTAACACAATAAATTTAATTAAAAACATTTTTTAAGTCTTTCTATTTGGCAACTACTGATAGAGGCCCTACTATAAGAAAAGCACATTTTAATTATCTCCTATGTTCACACGTGTGTGAATGCACACACACAGAGATACATATACACTCACAAACTAAGTTATTTTAGGTTCCTAGTATTCTCTCCTGCACTCCACTCACAGAATTGTGTGCTCTGAGCTTATCTTCAACTGCTTCTTGCTACCAAATTTACTTTCTTATGTCACGTTCATTGTCCACTGACTCAAGAAATGACTTATTGAACATTTACAATGTTATAGGAAAGTGCTTCTCATTCCAGAAATTCAAATATACACCCCCTAGTCTTCCCCTACCAACTTTGGCATGGGACACAATCATGAGATCAATTGCCTTAGTTGCTGATACTAATAGAAGTGTACTGTATTTCTTGGGTATATTTTAGTAAGGGAAAACATTTTCAAACTACTCTAAAGGCAGCTGGGTGCCATTGAAGCGTTTCAGCAAAGTACTGACATGGTCAAACATTATGGCTGCTGTGTTGAGTAGGTTAGAAAAATCCAAGGTTGGAAAAATAGAGACTAGTCAGAAAGCTGTAGTGAGAGATGGCTAGCATGGTGGCAGCTGGGATGAAGAGAAGTGTGTGGATTCTAGAGAAACTCAGAAGTTAAAACTAACAGAAAGTTGATTGTGGGTTGTGAAAGCAAGGAAAGAGCTGAGAAAGACTTCATGGCAGGTAGTGGCAGACACAGATCTGAGGAATATGGAAGGGAAAGCATCTTTGTGGAGAAAGATGATGAAGTCAGATGTAGAAGAGGTTACCTGTTTAATTGAAATAAATGGGTAATCACTAATCAACACCGGTACTATATGTAATGCATGCTAATGTCCAAAAGAACTTTTACAGGTGAGGTTTAGAAACAATTCTGTGGTCTTTGCCGTCTAATACAAAGATGTTAGGAATAACAGAAATTTCAAACTAGGATGGAGAATTTAAGACTAACTCAGAGAAAATGTCAGAGCAGATATGGGGTACTCTGGAGGGAGAGGTAATTTTTGGAGCTCTTCATATCGTACTCCCAAGTGAGAGGCCCACCTCATCTGCATGTTGGATAACCCCAGTGTATACTTATCCTCACAAATGGGCCATGATGTACCCCCAAAAAAGGCAGTGACCTAAATTATTTTTAATGAGCCACATGATTCAGACAAATGCCAAGACTGTTTCCCCTGAGCTATTCTGGTCGACTGCACTCCTGGTGCTTTAGTGACGGAATCCCCCTGTTTGGTGTTAGCTGTGCAAACACTGCTGAACTGCATCACTGAAGCCTAGCCTGGAACTTGCCAGAATAAATGCCACCTGGGCAACGCAGAGATAATAAACACAAAGGCGGTCTTAAAAAAAGTGAAACTATACACCTTCTGCAGTCACCCTGATTTCTATTCTGAGATAGACTCATCTCAGATTGACCACTGAGGCCTTTGTGGTGAAAAAGTATGACTATCGAGTCTGTATATTTTGAAGATTCCTGAAAAAGCCGAACATAGGGCTGCTTGGTTTTTTCACATAATCCACTCTGGAGGAACTGGAAGGAAGAGAATTATTGATCTGAGAAAATAACATAAAAATTGTGAGAAACCCCAGGGACACCATAGGCTGTGGAGAAATGGTCTGGGAGGAGACAGAAATGCCCTTGGACCAAGGCAGCTGGACAGCAGCAATGGAATAAAGACGGGGGCATATTTTTAAGGTCCTGCTCTTGTCTCACCCCTCATTGCCTGGGAATAATCACCACCTGCTCATTTGCTGCAGAAATCAGCAATAACTGCTAAGGCCTATGGATGTGGATATTCCTAGAGCAGCCTTTGGAGGGTGAAGAGCTGATGTAGGTATAAGTTTACCAAGTTACCTTTGGATATGCATTGACCCAACCTCTTCCCCACCAAACCCCCAGGACTGGAAATATAACCCAAAGAGATTGCCACCTCATTGTGGCAATCCATTAGAAGTGAATGCCAAAACAGAGTTGTTGCCCAGTGGAGGGGAGCAAACTAGGCAAACCTGAAGAGTTCTGTGGTACTGAGGGCTCTATGGCTTATTCCTCTAATCCCTCCATTTTAGCTATTGCCTGACCTTAAGCACTTCTTTCATATATGTAGACTTTTCAAACTGGGTGTTGACCCAGTAGTGGATGATTAAATCAATATAGTGAATAGTGAGTAGGTTTTTTTCTTATCAAATTAAGCAGGAAATACCAGAGTGCATTGCTCATCATAAAGCAAATATTACTTTGTAATGTGTATAAAATATATTTTACAAATAGCATTTTATAAATATATTTCAAATGGGTCATGAAGTAAAGTGTATTTGTTACTCTAGAATAAGGTCAAAAAAGTTGAAAAGCCCCTGCATGGCTGATGTCCCTAGGGAAGCATTACTTCACAGACATCTGAGAGATGCAAACTATGAAATAACGGTAATAAACAGAACAAAAATAACTGAATGATAAAAAAAAAACTATTGGAACAGATCATCTAAATAAGCATAATGAATATTCTCAAATGGAGATTGGAGGATGTTAGCAGTGTCAAGTAGTACCAAGAGGGAAGAAAAAACAGCAAGCTGAAGTGTGAAAAGTGTAGTAGGTGAATAAGGAACACCAGTTTGTAAAACAAATTAGTGAGCTGAACTATCACATTGAGAAACTTTCTCAAAAGGCAGCAGGAAAAGAAAATCATGGGACATATAAAGAAAGTAAGACTTGCGGAGGTAAGAAGTATAAGATGAATATTTTTTAAATGTAGATGAAGAAATGTTTGATAAAATAAGGAAAATAAATGTGCTCAACTTAAAGAAAGATGAAGATTGAAAGTAGTTTTTCAGAGAGCAGAAAATAATAGATATAACTCTGTCCTGGCCATATTTAGTAAAATGTAATAACATCCAAAAAAAGAATATTCTGAAAGCTTTCAATGGAAGAGCAGATATATTAAAAAGAAACAAGAATTACACTGAACAGAACAAAGCAAGAAGACAATATAGTGTTATTTCTAAGCTACAGAAAGAAAGAGTGTGATCACACACATTTTAAAATTTCCAATACGTCATTTAAATCTGATGGAAAATATATCCTTGGTTTTATCAGACCTCACAGAGTTAGACAGACAAAATCTGACCTCAAAACTCTTCTTTAGAAAAAAATACTCAAACAAGAATAGAGCTAAATCCAGGAGGAGGATGGAAGATATTAGGAAATAAATGTAGTCAGATCACTTTTTTTCTAATGTGTTGTCATATAAAAACATAAGAACCACATAAATAAAAATACAACAAAAACAAACTGAAACTAAAATTCTAGAAAAATTAACAAGAGAGGAAATCATGCATGAGAAAATATTTATGTTTTGGAGGGAAGATATAGATGTTCAAGAAATCAGTATAAAATCAATGGTATTTTAGAATACTAAAACTTACAAAAATAACTCCAGGGGAGGTAGAGAGTCTAAACAGATCATTTCCACAGAAAAAGTAAAAATAGTAGTTAAAGAGATCCCCAATACAAAAGCACAAAGCCCAGAAGATTTCACAGGAGAACTCTACTAATTCGACTTTTATGAAACAATTGCAACATGATCCTAAAACTTTATAAAGTTTGCCCAGTAAAAAAAGAAAAAAAAGACTTATCTCATTTATAAATAATGCTGCAAAATTTTTATGTAAAGTATATATGTATTAGAAAACAGAATCCAGCAACACTGAAGCATGATTATTATGACTAAGTGGGGTTAAATCAAAGAAAACACATGTGCTTCAACATTAGAAAACCATTCATATAATTTATCATTATAATCAAGTAAAGGAGAAAAACAATATTATCTCCATAGACATGGAAAGGCACTTGAAAATTCAATATCCATTTATTTTTAAAACAATCAAATAGGAATTGATGGAGATGTTCTTTTTTTTTTTTTTCAATTAAAAATATTTTTTTCTTTATTGATTTTAGAGAGAAAGAAAGGAAGAGAGAGAGAGATAGAAACATCTACGAGAAAGAACATTGATTGGCTGCCTCCTGCATGCCCCACACTGGGGATTTGGCCCACAACCTGGGCATATGCCCTGACCAGGAATCAAACTGGTGACTTCTAGGTGCATGCGTCGACGCTCAACCACTGAGCCACACCAGCCAGGTGATGGAAATGTTCTTAATATGATTTTATCTACCTGTCTATCTTTCTCTATATTTATCCAAATGCAGGTATATTACTTAATAGGGAAACACTAGAGGCTGTCCTACAAAAGTCAGAAAAAGAAAAGTGAAGCCACTAGTTACCCTGCTAAACAGTGAATTGGAGTTACTAACCTATGCAATTAGACAAGAGTATGTACTATGGACAGAGTGCTTGTGTCCCCCCAAATTCATATGTTGAAACTCTAATCCCCAACATTTGAAGATGGAGCCTTTGGGAGGTAATTAAGTCCTGAGGGCGAAGACTTCGTGATGGCAATAGTGCTTTTTTAGAAAAAATTTTTTTTTCTTTATTGATGTTCAGAGAGGGAGGGAGAGGGAGAGAGAGATAGAAACATCAGTGAACAAGAACATTGATTGGCTGCCTCCTGCATCCCCCCCCCGCCCCCGGGGATTTGGCCCACAACCTAGACATGTGCGCAGACTGGGAATCGAACTGGCAGCCTCTTGGTGCATGGGTCGATACTCAACCACTGAGCCACACCAACTCAACCATTAGTGAGTGCCATTTTAAGAACAAACAGGAGAGAGCTCGCTTCCCGTTTCTCTCCACCATGTGAGGACATAACTGGGAAGAGGGTCCTCACCAAGAACCAAATAGGTTGATAACTTGACCTTGGACTTCTAGCCTCGAGAACTGTGAAAAAAAAAAAAAAAAAATCTGTTGTTTAAGCCACCGGTCTATGCTATCTTGTTATAACAGCCTGAACTGACTAAGCCAGTGTGTATACTACGCTATTTCTTATTTAAGAGAGTAGGTGGATACATAATTTTTAAAGTAGTTAATTATGAGGGAGTTAGTTAAATTAGCTAATAGGATGGAGTGTTTAAGATAAAAACTAGACCCACACAAATATTGTCAAGTGATCTTTGACAAAGCAGCAAATATAATTCAATGAAAGAAGGATACTCTTCTCAACAGACAGTGCTAGGATAATTAGATATTCATGTGCAAAAAGGTAAATCTGAATGCAATTTTTATATTTTTCACATAAATTAACTCAAGTTTTACCATACAATCCAGCAATTGCTCTCGTATGTATTTACACAAAGAAATTTAAAACTTATGTCCACACACACAAATTGGCACACAAATATTTATAGCAGCTTTATTCATAATTGCCGAAAACTGAATGCAACCAAGATTTTCAACAATAGATGAATTAGATAAACAAACTGTGGTAATACATATAAAAATAGAATATTATTCAGTAATAAAAAATAAGCTATCAAGTTATGGAAAGACATGGAGGAACCTAAATGTGTATTGCTAAGTCAAAGAAGCCAGTCTGAAAGGTATATATACTATATGATTCCAACAATATGTCGTTTTAGAAAAAGTAAAACTATAGAGATAGTAAAAGATTATGTTTGCCAGGGTTTGGGGGAGAGAGAGAGAGAGAGGGTATAAAATGTAGAGCACAGGGAATTTTTAGAGTGGTAAAATTATTCTGTATGAAATTTAATGGTGAATACATGTTATGCATTTGTCAAAACCCTCAGAACTGTACAACACAACAGCAAATCTTAATCTAAATGATAGACTATAGTTAATAATAATATATAAATATTGTTTTGTTAATTGTAATGTTACACACTAATTCAAGATCTTAATAGCATAGGAAGCTGGGGATAATATATGGAACTCTGAACTATCTATTAAATTATTCTGTATATCTTAAAATGTACTAAAAATAAAATCTAATATTTTCCAGTTTTATTGAGATATAATTGGCATATATTGCTGTATAAATTAAGATGTACAATATAATGATTTGATGTATGTGTATATTAGAAAATAATTATCACAATAAATTTAGTTAACATTATCACCTCATATACTTACAAATGATTTTCTTATGATGTGAACTTTTAAGATCTACTCTCTTAGGATGTGTCAAATATGCAATACCATATCGTTAATTATAATCAACAGGCAGTACATCACATTTCCAGAACATAATCTACCTTATAACTAAAAGCTTGTACCTTTTGACCATTCTCATCCAATTTTCCCACCTGCTACCCCCTACCTCTGATAACCACCAGTCTGTCTTCTGTTTCTATGAATTTGATTTTATAAGATTCCACGTATAAGTCTGATCATACTGGATTTGTTTTACTCTGTCTGACTTATCTCATTTAGCATAATGCCTCAAGGTCCATCCATATTGTCACAAATGGCAGGATTTTCTTATTTGTTATGGCGAACAATATTCCATTGTATATATGTGCCACATCTTCCCTATCCATTCATCTGTGGATGGATACTTAGGTTGTTTCTATGCCTTGACTATCATAAATAATGCTGCAGTGAGCATGGGGGTGCAGATATCTTTTTAGAAGAGGGATTTCTTTTCTTTCAGGTATATACCTAGAGGTGGAATTGCTACATAATATGGTAGTTCATCATGTCAGACGTCTATGAATTATTTTTTAAAATGGAATAAATGTGTATATATATCCAGTTCAGGGCATCACCACCCATAGAGATACTGCTTCAAGTGACTTTAAAACATAGTAATTTGACTACATATTTCTACCAAATAAGTCATAAGGATAAAAGAACTGCAAAAAATAAAAACAAAAACGTAAGCTGTTTTAACAATCATATTGATGGTGGCATTATGAGTATTGTTCTTCTGATACTGTTGTGTGTATAATGTGAAACCCAGCAAGTAGCCATTATTTGGTAGACTAATTCCATCAGGCCCTGTGTTATTGGTAACTGTGATTCTCATAGTGGGAACAAAAACAAACAAATGTAATAGAAAAAGTTTAGTAAAAAAACAAACTAAAAGGTCTGAGCCGGCGGGAGATCACATCCACAACGCGAGGCCAGTGTAACACAAAATGGCTTTATTGTATATGCCTGGGTGCAGGCAGGCTGAGCCCAGAAGGGGTGTTGGTTATATACCTTAATTTTAGCTTCCAGCAGTTCCTGCTGATGTACTCTGCATGGCCCATTGTCCACTTTGCAGTTGGACTGGTCTGGTATCTCGTCCAGCATCTGCTGGGTTATCCATTGCCTTGCTGGGTTATCCATTGCCTTGCAGATAATCCAGATAAACCTTATCCATACTCAACAAAAGGCTGAGCAAAGGTCATACAAGCAACACAAATTCCACATTCTCTGCCTTTAAAACATTACAAACCCTTTTGCAAACAAACAAAAAATTCTGTAGTTCTGAATTAGAATAAGAATTATTTACATATTCCAAGTTTTATCTATGGAAAATTTAAAAACAATAATCAACTCAGGATTAAGTAATGTGCTCCACTAGCACCCAGATTATGGCCTTGAAATATCATTTTAGTCTAAAAAGAGAGATATTCTCAGAGAAATGATTGATTAAATTTTAGGGCAAGAAACATACAAGATAAGTGTAGATATCACAACCAAAGAAATGAAACCATAAAACACTGCTATAATTGTATTAAAATGATTTTGGAGCCAAATTTAAGACTCTAGGGATGGAACAATTTGAACATCAATAATGAAAATAGGCCCTGGCCGGTTTGGCTCAACAGTTAGAGTATCAGCCCGCAGACCAATGAGTCACAGGTTTGACTCTGGTCAAGGGCACGTACCTCAGGTGCGGGTCATCCCCAGCCTTGGTCGAGGTCGTGTGGGAGGCAACCAGTCAATGTGTCCCTCTCACTCCCTCCACTCTATCTGAAGATAAATGGAAAAATATTCTCGGTTGAGAATTAAAAAAAAGAAAGAAAATAATTTCTGTCCATAGAAGCACATCAAGTATATTTAAATCCTTGGGTTCGTGAACTTAAAAAAATAAAAATAAATAAAAAGAATTAAAAAATGATTGCACTTTGAGGAGGCCAGATGCTATGGCTAATTTTATATGTCAACTAGAATGGGCCATGGGGTACCTTGCTATTGGGTCAAATATTATTCCAGAGGTGTCTTTGGGGTGTTTTAGGATAAGACTAACATTTGAATTGGTAGACTTAGTAAAGCACATTGTCCTTTTTTTAAAAAAATTTTTTTATTAATTAATTAATTTATTTTTGTTACAGATGTTTCTCCTTTTCCCCCCACTGATTCCCCCCTCCCCCTCCCTCCTTGCCCTGTCCCCAGCTTTGTTGTCCATGTCCATTGTTAATGCATACCTGCATATAAGTTCTGTGGTTTATCTCTCCCCCACCACCCCCTCTTCTGGGGATTGTCAGTCTATACCCACTTCCACGTCTCTGGGACTACCCCATTCCTCAGACTGTTATGTTCATTAATTCCACAAATAAGTGAGATCATATGATACTTGTCTTTCTCTGTTTAGCTTGTTTCGCTTAGGATAATACTTTCCAGGTCTCTCCATGTAGTCTCAAAGGATAAGAGATCTTTCTTTCTTACAGCTGCATAGTGCTCCATTGTGTATATGTACCACTGCTTTTTTATCCATTCGACTACTGATGGACACTTGGGCTGTTACCAGATCTTAGCTATTGTAAATAGTGCTGCTACAAACATGGGGGTACATATATTCTTTCTGGTTGGTGTTTCGGGCTTCTTAGGGTATATTCCTAGAAGTGGGATCACTGGGTCAAATGGAAGTTCAATTTTTAATTTTTTGAGGTAACACCATATTGTTTTCCATAGTGGCTGCACTCCCACCAGCTGTGTACTAGAGTCCCTTTTTCTCCACACCCTCGCCAACACTTGCAGTTTGATGATTTGTTGATGGCGGCCATTCTAACAGGTGTGAGGTGATACCTCATTGTTGTTTTAATTTGCATCTCTCTGATGATTAGTGATGTTGCACATTTCTTCATATGTCTCTTAGCCATTTGTACTTCCTGTTTGGAGAGGTGTCTATTCAGCTCCTCTGCCCATTTTTTTTTTATCCTCACCCGAGGATATTTTTCCATTTTTTGTACAGATAGAGTGGGAGGGAGAGAGAGGAAGGGAGAGAGAGAGAGAAACATCAACGTGAAGGGACACATCGAGTGGCTGCCACCCACACGACCATCCAGGGCCGGGGACAAACTGCAACCGAAGTACGTGCCCTTAGCGGGAACCGAACCCGGGTCTCTCCGGACCACAGGCCGATGCTCTAACCGCTGAGCCAAACTGGCCAGGGCTCCTCTGCCCATTTTTTAATTGGGTTCTTTGTCTTCCTTTTGTGGAGCTGTATGAGCACTCTATATATATATTGGAAATTAACTCCATATCTAATATATCATTGGTAATTATGCTCTCCCATATAGTAGGTAACCTTTCCGTTTTGATGATTGTATCTTTCACTGTGCAGAAGCTTTTGAGTTTGACGTAGTCCCGTGTGTTCATTTTCTCCTTCGTTTTTGTTGCCTTAGGTGATGTATCAGTGAAAATTCTGCTGCGTATGATGTCTGAAATTTTGTTGCCTACAGTTTCTTCTAGGATGTTTATGGATTCATGAGTCAAATTTATGTCTTTTATCCATTTTGAGTTTATTCTTGTGTATGGTGATGGTCTAGTTTCATTTATTTGCATGTAGCTGTCCAATTTTTGCAACACCATTTATTAAAGAGGCTTGTTTTCACTCCAGTGTATGCTCTTGCCTCCTCTGTCAAAAATTAATTGAGAATATTGCCTTGGGTCCATTTCTGGGTTCTCTGTTCTGTTCCACTGGTCTATATGCCTGTTCTTGTGCCAGTACCAGGCTGTTTTGAGTACAGTGGCTTTGTAGTATAACCTGAAATCTGGTAATGTGACCCCTCCAACTTTGTTCTTCTTTTTCAAGATTGCTGTGGCTATTCGAGGTGTTTTTTGGTTCCATATAACTTTTGAAGTATTTGTTCTAATTCTGTGAAGTATGCTGTTGGTATTTTGATGGGGATTACATTGAATCTATAGATTGCTTTGGGTAGTATGGACATTTTAATGATGTTAATTCTTCTAATCCACGAACAGGGTATGTGCTTCCACTTTTTATATCTTCCTCTATTTCTTTTTTCAATGACCTGTAGTTTTCTGTGAATAGGCCCTTTATTTCTTTGGTTAAGTTTATTCCTAGGTATCTTAATTTTTTTGCTGCAATGGTAAGTGGGATTGTTTTCTTAGTTTCTCTTTCTGTGAGTTCATCATTGGTGTATAAGAATGCCATCGATTTCTTGACGTTAATTTTGTATCCTGCTACTTTTCCAAATTCATTTATTAAGTCTAGTAAATTTATGATGGAGTCATCGGGGTTTTCTACGTATAGTATCATGTCATCTGCAAATAATGACAGTTTTACTTCCTCCTTTCCAATTTGGATCCCTTTTATTTTTTCTTCCTGTTCGATTGCTATGGCTAAGACTTCCAGTACTATGTTAAATAAGTGTGGCAAAAGTGGGCATCTTTGTCTTGTTCCTGTTCTTAAGGGAAATGCTTTTGGTTTTTGCCCATTGAATATGATGTTAGCTGTAAGTCTTTCATATATGGCCTTTATTATGTATAGATATGATCCCTCTATTCCCACATTGCTGAGCATTATTATCAGAAATGGATGCTGGATTTTGTCGAAGGCTTTTTCGTCATCTATTGATATTGGTTTTTATTCTTCATTTTATTTATTGTGTATCACATTTATTGATTTGCAAATATTGTACTAGCCTTGCATCCCTGGGATGTATCCCACTTGGTCATGGTGAATAATTTTTTTGGTGTATTGCTGGATCCGATTTGCTAGTATTTTGTTCAGGATATTGGCATCTATATTCATCAGGGATATTGGCCTGTACTTTTCTTTCTTTGTAGTGTATTTTTCTGGTTTTGGAATTAGAATTATACTGGCTTCATAAAACGAGTTTGGAAGTCTTCCTTCTTTTTTAATTTTTGGAAATAGTTTGAGGATAATGGGTGTTAGTTCTTCTTTGAATGTTCAGTAAAACTCCCCCGTGAAGCCATCTGGGCCTGGGCTTTTGTTTGTTGGGAGAGTCTTGATTACACCTTCAATTTCTTCTGTTGTTATTGGTCTGTTCAAGATTTCTATCTCTTCCTGGTCCAGTTTTGGGAGACTGTGTGTTTCTAGAAATTTGTCCATTTCACTTAGATTGTTGAATTTGTTGCCATATAATTGTTCATAGTAGTTGTTAACAATCTTTTGTATTTCTGTCGTGTCAGTTGTTACTTTTCCTATTTCATTTCTGATTTTGTGTATTTGGGTTCTCTCTCTTTGTTTCTTGGTGAGTCTAGCTAAGGGTCCATCAATCTTGTTTATCTTTTCGAAAAACCAGCTCTTTGTTTCATTGATTTTTTGAATTGTTTTTTTGGACTCTATGTCATTTATTTCTGCTCTGATCTTTACTATTTCCTTCCTTCTACTTGCTCTGGGTTTTCTTTTTGTATGCTCTCTAGTTCTTTAAGTTGTGAGGTTAGATAGTCTACTAGAAATTTTTCTTATTTTTTGAGGTAGGCCTGCAGTGCTATGAACTTCCCTCTCAGAACTGCTTTCGCTGCATCCCATACATTTTGTGTTGTTGTGTGTTAATTTTCATTGGTTTCAGTAAATTTTTAATTTCTTCCTTGATCTCCTCAGTAACCTATTCATTGTTTAATAACATGCTATTTAGTTCGCATGTGTTCAAATGTCTGTGCATGTTCTTGTTGCAATTGATTTCTAGTTTCATGCCATTGTGATCTGAGAAGATGCTTGATATGATTTCATTGTTCTTGAACTTTTATAGAGACTTAGTTTGTGTCCTAACATGTGGTCTATCTTTGAGAATATCCCATGTGCACTTGAGAAGAATGTGAATTCTGTAGGTTTGCGGTGTAATTCTCTGTAGATATCTATTAAATCCATTTGATCTAGTGCTTCATTTAGAGTCTCTGTTTCCTTGCTAATTTTTTGTCTAGAGGATCTATCCAGGGATGTCAGTGGGGTGTTGAAGTTCCCTGCTGTGATTGTATTGCTATCGATTTCTCTGTTGAAATCTTCCAGAAGATTTTTAATATATTTTGGTCCTCCCATATTGGGTGCATTTATGTTTACCAGGTTATATCTTCCTGTTGGATTGATCCTTTCAATATTATGTAATGGCCTTCTTTGTCTCTAGTTATGGCCTTTATTTTGAAATCTATTTTATAAGATATGAGTATTGTTACACTAGCTTTTTTTTTTCTTTCCATTTGCTTGGAAGATTTTTTTCTATACCTTCGCTTTCAACCTATGTAAGTCTTTTGTTGTGAGGTGGGTCTCTTGTAAACAACATATAGATGAGTCATGCTTTCTTATTCAATCAGCTACTCTGTGTCTACGGGAGCATTCAATCCATTTACATTTAAGGTGATTATTGATATATACTTATTTATTGCCATTATTGTTTAGTGTGGTTATATTTTTCTTCCTATTTCTCCTGCGAATTACTGCAGTCCTTTTAACATTTCTTGCAGTGCTGGTTTGGTGCTAATGTATTCCCTTAGCTTTTTTTTGTCTGGGAAGCTCTTTATTTGACCTTCTATTTTGAGTGACAGTCTTGCTGGGTAGAGTAGTCTTGGATTCAGATTCTTGTTTTTCATGACCTTGATTACCTCATGCCATTCCCTTCTGACCTGTAGTGTTTCTGTTGAGATGTCAGCTGGAAGCCTTATGGGGTTTCCTCTGTAGGTAACCTGTTGCTTCTCTCTTGCTGCTTTTAGAATTCTCTCTTTGTCTGTAATTTTTGGCACTCTGATTACTATGTGTCTTGGTGTGTGCCTGTTTGGGTTCTTTTTACTTGGGGCTCTCTGTGCTTCTTGAACTTGAATGTCTTCTTAATTAGGGAAGTTTTCTGTTACTATTTCTTCAAATATATTCTCTAACTCTTGCTCATTTTCTTCTTCTTCGGGGACTCCTATGATGCAGATGTTATTACGTTTCCAGTTGTCCCATAGTTCTCTTAGGCTGTCTTCCTGCTTTTTAATTGTTTTTTGTTTTTTGTTTTTTCCTTTTGGTTTTCCGATTGGTTGACTTTTTTCTACCCTATCTTCTAATTCCCTGATCTGGTCTTCAGCTTCCTCTACTCTGCTATTTAGACATTCCAATATGTTTTTTATTTCTTATATGTCATTCTTCGTTTCTTCTTGGTGGTTTTTAATTTCCAGCTGGTTGATTTTCAACATTTCTATGTCTTTACACATGCTGTTGCACTTCCTCAAGATCATGGCTCTGAATTCTAGTTCTGTTAACTTGCTTAACTGTACCTCATTTATCTCATCTTCGATAGAGGTCTCTTGTTCTTTCATTTGGATTTTTTTTCTGTGTTTCACCATTTTGGCTACGACAGTGGACTTCAGAGCCTGCCCAATTTTCCCTGTGGGTGTTGGTGTTCTGCTGTTTGTGGCTCCCTCTTCTGGGTTTGGATGAAGCAGGGAGGACCCACTTTAAACACCAATGTCAAGTATTACTTTCCTGGTTAGAGTTGCTAGCACAGGTAATGGTAGTTATCCTCTAGCTTTTTTGCCTGGAGGCTATTAATAGAGGTTACCTGAAGACCCTTGGTTTCTGAGTTGAATGAAAAACTCCCTCAGGTGCTCAGTGTAAGAGGATTTCCTGGGGGTGGGGCAGATTCTGGTTGTAATGAGCCTCAATTAGCATTTCAATGGCCACAGGTGGGGTTGAATTTCTGAGGGAGGGGCTGCCACCTCACCCCAGGGCCCTGGGAAGGAGTAAGATAACCACAGTCCTGCGTGGCTGCAACTCAGCAAAAGCTCTGAGCGCCCTCCAAATCCCCAGTGTCCCCACACAGTTCCAGTCCAGTCTGCACTCCCTCTGCTGGAGCCGAAGGTGAGTGGCTGCTGCTAATTTAGCCTCTGTCCTGCCTCTGCACTGTGTAGCAGCTTGGGAGTTTAACCGGAGGGCGCAGCTCCCAATAGAGTGCGCAGCTCCCCGCCTAGGCTGCAGGTCCCAGCCGAGGCTGCCACAAGTCCCAGCCAAGGATGCAGGTCCCAGCGCGGGCCGCAGGTCCCAACTGTGGCTGCAGGTCCCAGCCAAGGGCGCAGGTCCCAGCCTGGGCCACAGGTCCCAGCCGTGGCTGCAGGTCCCAGCCGAGACTGCCACAGGTCCCAGCCCAGGCAGCTGTGTTCCGTGGGCTCCCAGCCCCCTATTGCATCTTCGCAAGCCTACCAGGATTGAGTCAGTGTCTCTGGTTATGTGGTCCTCCAAGCTGCTTTTCGGTTGCCTTTTCCTGATGATTTGTCTTTATTTTCGTTGTAATTCCAATTTGGTCCTGGGAGATGGTCTGTGTAGCTTCTGTTCACTCCGCAGCCATTTCCTAGTCCTCCAGATTGTCCTTCTTAATGTGGGTGCCCCTTATCCAATCAGTTGAAGTCCTATATAGAACAGGAAAGTTAACTGTCCCATGAATAAGTGTGAACTTCACCAGCCTGACTGCTCACTGGGGACATCAGTCTTCTGCCTGTGAACCAGAACTTACACCACCAGTTCTCCTGTACTCATGCCTTCAGACTCAGTCTGGAACTGCACCACTGGCTCTTCTAGGTCTCTAGTTTTCTATTTGCAGAGCTTGGGATGCAGCCTCCATAATCACATGAGCCAATCCCTTAAAATAAATCTTATACACACACATACACACTCTGTTGGTTCTGTTTCTCTGGAGATCACTGACATCAGGGAGCCATCTCATTATTTTTGAAAATTTCTAAATCAAAACAAGAAACATTTATCCTGCCTTCATATATGAATAATATCACTGTGTAACAAAATAATGGATAAAAAGTTTGCTTCACTTTATGGAAGAATTACAGCTAAAAATGAAGAAAGTAATGAAAGAATGAAGTATTATTTTGCAAAGTCTAATGACTTCATGGATATAGAACTGATTACCAGAAACAGGAAGAGATCTGCAGTATGTTCCTCTTGAATAAAGAATAAAATACCACCTTTGAAGAAGGCTCATCAAGCCCTGGCTGGTTTGGCTCAGCGGTTAGAGCGTCGGCCTGTGGTCCAGAGAGACCTGGGTTCAGTTCCTGCTAAGGGCACATACCTCAGTTGCAGTTTGTCCCCACCCTGGTTGGGTCATGTGGGTGGCAGCCACTCATGTCCCTTTTGAATCAATGTTTCTCTTTCGCATGCACGCGCGCTGCCTCTCTCTCCCTCCCACTCTATCTGAACAAAAAATGGAAAAAAATTTCCTTGAGTGAGGATGAAAAAAAAAAAAAAGGAGAAGAAGAAGGCTCATCAAGTTCCTAGATCCAAATATTAATTTATAGGGTATACTTTGTCCAAAAGAAATATGTTAAATGGCATTACAGTGATGCAATGTAAAATGCCAACTATGAGAAAATCTACACAACAACCACCATAGCTTTATCAACAAGAAGAGAAAAAAAGTAGAAGAAAGGAAGAAGAACAAAAGAAAGATAGAGAGAGAAAATGTAAAATGGGAACCTGTAAATTAAAAAAAAAAAAAATTAAAGAAAGAAATGCATTAGGTGGACCTTATTTGGATTGTAGTTGAAAAATGAGAACTATAAAAATAAATGATTAAACTGAACATTTAAACTCTTTATATTCACTGAAATAATAAGTGTTTTTGTTTTTAGACTTATCTTTTAAAGATACTTACTAAAATATATATGGATAAAATAATTTAATATTTGAGATTTTTCTTCAAATTAATGCAAGAAGAGGAAACATGAGTGCAAGGTAGAGATGCAAAATCAGGAGCCGTTAATCAATGATTGTAAGTTTGGTAGTGAGTCCAGGGCACTTCGTAAATGTTTTGTTCTATGTGCTTTTAATGTGTTTAAAAATTTCCATGATCAGACACTTTTATTTATATTACTAATGCATAATAAAGAACAAGTGTTCTCTGATCTATTTTTAAAAATAAATCAATAACATTTGTCCAGTTATTTTTAAAAAGATGTACTTATAAATGAGAAAGAGAACAGTGAAGAAAACAGGAATGGAAACCAAACTTCTTTGATTTATAGATTAATGTTGAACCATAAAAATATTTTATGTATTATAAAATAAAATTCAATAAAAAAATCATTAGAAGTCTAAAAATGGAATAGATGAAACTAACTCTGTCTCTAGTTGGTGGTATCATCATGCAGAGAAGATCTAGTCTAAAAGACTTTAAGATGCAGTAATTTCATTTTACACTCTTGATGGGAAATAATCTAAAAATAAATCATTTTTGGTAATCATAGTTTTGTTTGCAGTAATGGTATTAACTTTCTAAAACTGGTGTATTTGTAATCTGTGATAGAATAAATAAGTTTTGTGTTGTTGTTTTTTTGTCACTGAGAACTGAGATTTTCAACCTAGGAGAAAATAATACTGACATAAATTTAATGAGGATAAGTAAATACTCAGTAGTTCTGAATTTGACTTGGAAGTAATAGTAAAGCACAATATATTTTATTTTCTAAAAATAAATATCCTTTCCTGCTCTAGCCATGAAAAGTCCCAGAAACAATGGCCAATATCAACAATGTATTAGAATTTCATTGCTACTGTAACAAATTACTACAAACAGTGGCTTTAAAATAGCATACATTTATTCTCTTACAGTTCTGTGTTCAGAACAACTATCATAATAGGAAAGTGAAGGGGAAATTCCAAGAAGTAAAAATAGAGAGAGGAGAGGGACCCAAATTCATTTTATAAACATTGTTCAACCCTTTGGCTGATAACTGACACATGCGTGGAGTCGATTTAGTAGTCTAACTAATGATAACAGAACTGAACAGAAGTTATGGTTGCTATCCCCTAGAAGTGAAGCACACTTTTGTGGTTTGAGTTCAGCTCATTTAATTGCCTACTAAAAGAAAAAATTACCAACATTTTTTGGAGGAATGTAACAGAACCCAGAGTATCTACAACATATCATTCCCAGTATCTAGGATACAATTCAAAATTCCTTTAAAAAGAAATAGGATGCTGACCTGGCCAGTTTGACTCAGCAGTTAGAGCGTCGGCCTGCAGTCCAGAGAGACCTGGGTTTGGTTCCCACTAAGAGAACGGTACCTCAATTGCAGTTTATCCCCGGCCCTGGTTGGGTTCTGCGGGTGGCAGCCACTCGATGTATCCCTTTCACGTCGATCTCTCTCTCTCTCTCTCTCTCTCTCTCTCTCTCTCTCTCTCTCTCTCTCTCTCTTCCTCTCTATCCCTCCTGAACAAAAAAATAAAAAAATGTCCTCAGGTAAGGGTTAAAAAAAAAAAAGAAATAGAATGCTTGCTATCTATTCTGAGTAGAAAAGATATTCAATGGAGACCGAGTCTGAGATGAGTCAGATATAGGAGTTATCAAGAAAACATTTCACAATATCTGTTATAACTATGCTCAATGATGTAAAACAAGCGCTTACAATTAATCAAAAAATAAAAATTCTCAGCACAGAAATAGAAACTCTAGAAAGAAATTAATGAAAATTCTAGAACTAAAAAATATATCTAAAATTTTTCACTGTCTGGTTAACATCAGAATTGAAATGGCAGAGAAAGAGAAGATTGGCAAATAAAAATTATTCAATCTGAATGTGAGAGAGAAAAAAAATGGGGAAAAGGAAAAAACAGAACTTTAAGGACCAGTAGGACAATATCAAATTGTCTGATAGATGTACATTTTGGAATTCTAACACCTTTTCATGTTCTCTAACAGAGCCCAATATGGTTTACTTTTCTCCTCAGTCTCTCCCCAAATTAAAGCTCATTTTTTCTCTGTCCCAGCCACTCTGGGCTTTTCTAGTTACTATCTAACAAAAGACAATAAAGGTAGAAGTGGTTAATTAATAATAGCAGAAATTGAAAGCCTTCCCAGATGTTGATATTGTAGCCAGGCCTTCAGAGCCTTAGCCCAAATGAATGAATAACTAGAATATTCCCCATACTCTGCAAGAGCCCCCAAAAATCTGATTGTAGGGAGAGCCTTGGAGGGGAGAGAACTTCAGTAGCCAGAGCTCCAAGGCTCTTACCACCATTTCAGAAGCAGCTGATCGGTTATTTCCTTCTTTCATGGTGGTATTCTGAATACGATTCAAGAGGGGAAAGAGCATTCTACTATTTCAAATTTTAAAAAGAACAAACACAAAGAAAAACCATTGATGTAGAGGGTTGTGGGCAGGAACTTCCTGACCATCTCTAGAGAATCTCTGTAGCTGTGAACCCTGCTGATGTCTCATCAGATGTTAGAAGGTCTGTATTCCCAGACTATCTCAGAACCTATGGGTGGAGAAATATTAATTTACATATTGGCCTCGATGGTTCCAGTTTTGCAAGTCAGTACTGCACAGTTATTGAATGCCATTGCAAACAGAGAATATTTACACACACACACACACACACCCTAAATTGTCATCTCTACAGACATTGTTGATTATTAACATTGTTCCTTAGAAGTATTATAGATTTGTCATTGTAGCAGAATGGATTTTTTCTCCTTTTCATTTAAAATATCTCTGTTTGCTTACTTGTTTCAGCCCTCTGCAGTGAATTAAGAAAACCTCGCAAAGGTTTAGACACAGGGTGGTCTCCCTAAGCAAAGAGCACCGCAGGATGCCTTTATATGTAATGAGAAGTCCCCAAAACAACAGTCTTAGAGCAATCCAGGTATCTAAATTACTGATGCATTAAATTCACTCAGGTAATACAGTAGTAAATAAAATAACCTTTAACACAAACATCCTTGGCCAGTTTCTAGGAGTTTTCATAAATTAAAATGTATGCTCATAATCAAATTCCTTTGGTTTTCCTTTGTATTATACCATTTTAACTTTGTACATGTAAATTAAGATTTAAAGCTTATAGGTAATTTAATAAACATTTAATGGAGAATGTTTATCATTAGAAGAATGTTTGTATTAAAAAAAGGTAGCCAGAAATATTGTTTTCATTTCCTCAAATGTTGAAGCCAGAGTAGTCAATGAATGAAAATAATACTGAATCTAGTTAAGCTGAAAGATAGAAAAAAGAAAGTAAATTTTAATAAAGGAAGGGAGAAAGAGGGAGGGAGGGAAGGAAGGAAGGGAAGAAAAAATTACATATATTGAATTCTAGTTCTAAATCAGCAGTTTAGTTTTACAGTATTTTCAATCATCCCACTGAGGGGTTTAGTAGAGGATAATTATAATATTTGAGTCACTAAATCAATTTAAGTCACATTAATGATCTGTAAACTTTAAAACTGTTAGTTTTAGCGATTTTATAGCATTCTTGATTGCAAGTGAACACAACTATAATCATGAGAACTACTGCCTTGGTGTGGAAGCAAAGGGAGATAGAGATCAGCACTGGTCACACTACATTATTATCCAATTGTGCTTAATGGAGAGTTCATAGTGAATGGGAATGATAAGAATTCTTGTGTCAGCCTAAATCAATGTTTTTCTTTGCTTAAAAAGCTACTAAAATATTGAGTAAATACTCTCCTTTAGTATCAGAGTTATGAAATATAATTATGATCTACTAAAGTCAGTGGGGAAAAAAACAATTTTAAACAATTATATAACACTATTTTAAACTTTTGTTTAATGTTTAAAGACTTTCTTCAGTAATAAACACATTTGAATCTATTTAATATATAATTAATTAATTAAATTGTATTTCTTTTGCCCTTCAAATTATCCTTCCTCTCCTTCTTTTAATTAGTGGCATGACCACCTATCAAAACATAATTAGTCTCTGATAATATTGACTATAATACGTTCATAAATGTATAAATTAAAAAATATAAAAATTATGAATAACAATGTGCTTTTATAAGCCAAGCTTGGTGTTAAGTACCAAGGATTCTTTTATGGATAAGATATGGATACAGTACCTTTCTGGTGCTGGGAATTTAGAAACCACACTATGGACAAACTGTATTTCTATTAGCGGTCTCATTAGAGCAAAAGAACAGCAGCTCTTAATTCCTCACACATCTATTCTGAAAGGATATTTCCCATGTCCAGCGAAAACTAAATCTATAATGAGTTTCTAGTCTCCAGCAAAATGGCCACTGAATTCTGCGGCTAGGAAAGCATGGCTGCCGTGTGCGATGCTGGCCAAGTCATTTGCCAGGTGTGACTTGCTTTCTATCAACATCCTGTATTCTTAGCCATTAAAAGTGATACTTAGAAAGAGCAAGAGATATTTCTTTAATGTCCCAAATTGCATGACCATTATTAAAAAGATAAAGGTGGGGTTTAGCTATCATCAACTTTTAAAAATACATTTTGGTTTTAAGTATAGAAATATGTCATAATTCCAGACATAACTGAAGAAGAATTAAGGTTTATGATAAGATGCTTTAAAATGATGGCCACATAGGATGGACAGTGGCCCCAAGTATGACAAAAACCCAAGGTTGAACCCAGAGACAGAGGCAATTTCAGCTATCTCCAGGATCTCCCTAACTTTTCTCTCCCAGTCTAGAAAATGTATTGGATGCAAGTGAAAGTAATAACATTTATAGAGATGCCATATGATGTACTTTCTTTTCTTTTTCTTTAAATATTTTTTCTTCTTTATTGATTTTAGAGATAGAGGAAGGGAGACGGAGAGAGACATAGAAACATTGATGAGAGAGATCATCGATTGGCCGCCTCCTACACACCCCCCACTGGGGATTGGGCCCATAACCTGGGCATGTGCCCTGACTGGAAATCAAACCGGTGACCTCTTGGTACATGGGTCAATGCTCAACCACTGAGCCACACTGGCAGGGCATGATATACTTTCTTTTATAACTAAAAGATCATCTTGAGTACATTAAATGCTTCTCATTAGCAGATTGTTTGAGAATTGTTCATAGGACACATTAGTGTGTGCTGACACCAAGGTTTAGAACTTGGAAACGTATTCACTCTCTCTTCATGTCACACTGCCAGGTGAATGACTGGGTCATCAGCAGAGTCAGGCTGTGATGAACTTGTAGTAAACACTGTGGTGTGTTCACAAAGTGGAAATGCATGGAGAGCAATGGCGGCCAGCTCTGCGTCAGCAATGTGTCTCTCTCTTTGGATGAATGCTAAAAATCTCTCCTCTTCTCTTCACTGTTAATGGAAGGTCTAGTCTTAATTTGAAGCTGTGTTTCCTTTAAGTCCATTTATTCCACCAAATTCAAGGTTTTTTGTTTGTTTGTTTGTTTGCTTTTTTGCTATATCTATGCAACAACATACAAAGAGTAAATAAATGCTTTAATACTTGATAGTTTTCTTTACCCTGGCTCACAATATTTACATACTTTACCCTAAGCAATGATACCAGTGAATCAAGGTTTGACACGCCTGCTATATATTTTCTACTACATACAACAGTGTATTCTTTTTCTTTTTTTTTTTGGTACATGCCCCCTTAGTGGGAACTGAACCAGGGACTCTCTGGTCCGCAGCCGACGCTCCAACCACTGAGCCAAACCAGCCAGGGCCAACAGTGTATTATTAAAACCTGTAATGTCCGTTGGTGTACGTCCCTAAAACATTTCATCCACTTTACCCTAGAAATATGAGAATCACTCCTAGAAAAATACTGATTTAGTGCATTATGGGATCTGTTCCAACTGGGAAAATGTCATTATGAATAATTTTAAGTCATTTTTTAAATGCAGGTATAACTGATTTTAACACATAGAAAAACAATCCTCAAAGTGCTAATTTGACTCAGTTTGGGTGTCCCAAGAGCTCAGGAAAAAATAGCATTTGTCAGATGCTTTGCTGAAACAATGGTGTTAGGAATATTTTGTCTGAAATAATTGGCCTTAAGAATTTTTAAAATGTATTCACAATAAGCAGACAGTCATTAACTTGTGACAACTTTCTCACAAACTTCTTATAAAAGAAAATCCAGTCATCTCTTATAATACCTGAATAACATAATTAGAAAATATTTTCAAATATATTCTTCAGGGGCCTCCTTCCTCTCAAGTAGGAGGACTTCTCTCGGTTCCTCAAGCTCATCAAGCCCACACATGGAAATAGAGCACATATTGCAATATCACCTGGCCGGCATCATGCTGGCTCTTATGGGAGATGTGGTATCTGGTCTCAAGCAGCCTGCAGTCTAGCTAGCTGATTAGACTGGGGCTAGCATATATGTCAGGTGAGAGACAGAAATAAAAGATGGTCTATAACCAAAGGCTAAATCAGGAGTCAGTGTCAATCAGCACCAAAGGAAATGGAGATGAAGAGGACCAGAGTCTTTCAGAAAGAATTCATGGAACAAATGGAACTCGGGCTGACCCTGCGATTGGTCACAGTCAGAGCAACAAAAAGAAGGCATGCCAGAAGAGATAAAACACGAGCGAGGATACAGAGGACCGTGGGAGAGAGCCGGTCTTTCCCATCCCCTCGTGGGGCAACGCAGAAACTGGACTGATTGTTACTGGACTGCCAGCCCAGGGTTTGTTAAAATACATAATTGCCTAGATAAAAGCAAAAGAGATTTAGCTTTCACAAAATAAAAACTCCCAGGAAAACTGCGTTCCCTTAGGGTAAAACAAAGCATGGAGAATCTCAACTCCAAAAGCAGAATTTTTCCGAGTCAGAGATAATAGGGGGAATAGAATTGGAAGTTAGGACGTAGCCCTAGGAGGAAGCGGCAGCTACACATTTCTTTTCTTTTTTTATATATTAACATTATATCCATGCTCACATCTATTTCCTTGGGGATGGGTATCTGTGTCTCATTAGAACCCCTAGTTTATCTCTCTTTGTGGTTGCTTCCTCAATTATTAAATGTTATGCCAATTAATCTTATTAATAAAAGACCCCAGATTCAAGTAATATTTTCTTTTCCTTAGGTTTGGAATAGCTTAAGCAGACTAAGACTAGAGTCTAGTCAATTACTTCCCTGGGCACCAATGAAGAAATCATGAAAGGGTGTTGCCTCTGAGCCCAGTTCATGTTACCGAGACCCTGATACCAGGATTTTCTAAAGATTTTTTTTTCACATGGGCCTTTATCCTTCAGTGTCCACTAATGATGAATTTGCTTAGCACAGAATTTTTAACCTCGCAGCCAGATACACTGCCCTGTTCACAGGGTGCCAAACATCTGGTTGAGAGGAGAAAATATCAGCCCCAAATTGACATTTCCAAATACCTGGGTGTTTCCATATGTGTGAAGAAAACATCTGGGTTTTGAAGGTAGTGTTTATCCAAATGACTTGACAGTCTTTATGTTCCATTTGAGTGATCCTAAGTAAATGTGGATTCTTATTATTTGCCTGCAATCTATTATTATTTTAGTATTACTACTTTTTAAAAAATGGTAGTTTAGTCTTGAAAATTAATGTTAACATTGTACCACAATCCAAATTTTAAAAATGCTTTTTTCAAACCAGTTACCTAATTTGCCTTCTCTCCATCAAGCATAGGGCTATTTTATTATCATTCACAGAGAAATACTTTCTTGTCTGGGTGGAATAACCAATGAGCAAGCTTTGATATCCAAGCACATACATAGCGGACGCTATATTAATGCATTCAATTCTGCTAACCTTGGCAGAGATCTTGACATCAACCTGAGACACACCTTCTCTCTCCATTAAAAACAGATGTACCCTGACCACTTTAACTTCAAAATAAAAATGCAGACTCACTCAATAAGATTGTGTGAATAATCCAGCTCCGGGTGGGGTGGGGAGCTACACTTAGGAAGCCTGGACTAAATTGAGAATAGGCTCCTGGACTCAAATCGACAAGTATAGCAAAGAAAATAGGGGAAACAAACCCACTCATTATCATTACCTTTTAGGAAATACCCACCACCCTTTACACCAAGATAGCAGAACATTTTGATGAGTGATCTTGTTCCTGTGTCATGATGTTTGCAAGGAGAGGTCCGGCACACCGATAGCACTCCCAACAATAGTCTAGGGAATTGCTTTTCCTCTTGGGAAGCCATAAATCTTGCAGCTGTTTATTGTGAATCTAACAGGACCTCTGTCTGAAGGAATGGCAGGCACGTTCTGATTCTAATCTCTGACATCGGTCTGGGCTAGCTGGTAACGTGTGTTCCACAGAGCTGTCCGCAAGCTGTAGCCTGTGACGAGTGTCGTGGCCCTGCCTTCCTTGGGCAGCCTAATTGCCTGTGGCTACCTCGCCAGCATGGAGAAGCCCAGAAGGGGAAAGGGAAGTGCTTCTAAGACTATGTCTGAAACCAAAGGAATGCAAACACACATGAACTAAACAGACTTCCAACACTTATAATCAATCAATTCTATAAAATAGAAAATCCTGTAGGCTGTATTTCAGAAGGATCTTAAAAAAATAAGATGACCTTATCCTAAGCGAAACAAGCCAATCAGAGAAAGACAAATATCACATGATCTCACTTATTTGTTGAATATAATGAACAAAACAAGCTAAGGAACAAAACAGACCAAGAGACATGGAAGTAGGGTACAGGCTGACAAACCTCAGAAGAGGTGGATAGAGAGGGAGGAGGGAAGAGATAAACCACAGAACTTACACGCATGTATGTGTAAACAAGGACATAGACAATAATGCTGGGGACAATAATGCAGGATTGGGAGGAGGGTGTCGAAGGAGGAAAAAGGAGAAACATCTGTAACAACAATAAATACATAAATATTAAAAAAACATAAGATGACCACAGGAAGTTGCTACAAGTAATACGACAGATTGAAATAAAAACTGCAAGGTACCTAGGACGTAAGAGGAACTGTGAGAAATCAGACTAGAAGGGCCTTCTCCTCCGATAAAGAGCACCCAGGAGACAGGAAGAGAAATGGGGCTGGGAGGTGGAGGGAAGCTTCCGGAACAAGCCGTAAAAGTGCATAACTGGGCCTGCCAACGGCGGCATTAAGGAAAGTGGCTGGAAAATCAATATGGAAAGGAAAAAAATTTTTAAAGAAGTCTTGAGAAAAATGAAAAACAGCCTCATTAAAACATTTGGAAGTGATTATAAAAACCACCTTGAAATAATCAGTGTTAAACACAGCTTCAGAAAAAATGTACTGAGATTTAACTCAATTAACTCCTTCAGTCCTACACCTATGACAATTTTCATAGACACAACATTATGCTAAATATACCCTTCTTCCCACTGTACCAATTTTAAATAGAAACCATTAATGCAAGGGGGAAGTGACTCAAAATTGTAAGAGATATGAATTAAAGAACTCATGCATATTAACTCTGGCTTTTTTATTTAAATCGTAGAAACCAAAAACAACCCCAAACAACTCAATCATAATTTTACATAAAAGGAAACAGCTTAAAATAAAGTGTTTGCAATTAACCAGTGAATAAACTATATTATTGGATCAGACTTTTCTGATTTATTTGTTGAATGACACCATTTTCTTGGCCAGAGGAGAGGTCGCAGTGGAAGTGGGTCTTGGGCAAACCAGGAACAGGACCTGTGGACTTCCTGGTCTTTCCTCTAGCATCATTATCCCCTGTCCAGGGGTCACTGATGCTCCAGCTCAGAACTTCAGGAAGCCCATGAGCATCAGGAATCCCAGAAGAAATTCTGTAGGGATTCATTTACACATTTTATTCCAGGCCAAAAGATCTATAGACCTTTCAGCAACATATCAAAAGGAGTTTGTGACTTTGTGACTCCAAGAAAGGTTAATACTAAGTCATAATGTGATTAAGTTACTGTTTCACAATGTGATGGCAGAGGTAGCCCCAAGGACCACATCCTAAAAATTCTGACACCTGTTCCCTTAATACTAACAATCTCACAGTTAGAACTTTATTCTGTTTGTTTACTGCTAAATGTTGTTAAAATAAAGTCATATTTAGATGTATAGATACATATATGTGTATGGACATATGTGTGTATAATATATATATTAGATTGCAAACATGCTTAGAGCCCAGATTTTGGTTCTTAATACCATTATCCAATAAAAAGAACCCGGGCTCGCCTGGCCAGTGTGGCTCAGTGCTTGAACATTGACCCATGCAACAAGAGGTCATCAGTTCGATTCCCCGTCAGGGTATATGCTCAGGTTGTGGGCCCAGTCCCCAATGGGGGACATGCAGGAGGCAGCCAATCGATGGTCTTTCTCATCGATGTTTCTATCTCTCTCTCTTTCTCCCTTCCTTTCTCTCTAAACATCAATAAAGAAAAAAAAATTAAAATAAATAAAATAAAAAAAGAACCAGGGCTCTTTGAAGAAATAGTTGATTCTAGGACTGGGGCATGCTGGGTGTGGAGCATCTTGTAGTACCAGAAAACAAGGACGTGCTAAAACAGACAAAAGACAGGTCAAAGAGACATAACAGTCAACTGAAAGAGCTACCAATGACCAAAGTCATTAAAACAATTTTTGCAGAAAATAAATAAAATTATAACTCAAAGTATAAAATAAATATCCATGAATCTATACTGACATAATTAACTTATTGAATCAATAAATAAATGGGGGAGAAGAGATGAATCTCCCATACAGAAGAATTCCAAATAATTGATGTGGCTACTCCATCCTCAGGAGGGGGAACATAATTCCCCATTCCTTAAGTGTGAGTGGTGCATTAATAACATTCTTCCAAAGAGTACAATATGGAAAGAAGAGAAACAGTAATTTTCCAGTACAGAAGCCTGACAAGCATTACCTCAGCCAGGTGACTAAGGTCCATATCAATAGTGATAAATCATAAAATAGTATGTAACCCTGATAAGATATAATGAAAATGGTACTTTACCTCTGTGGTATTCTTTCCCAAAACCCATAACCCTAATCTAATCATGACACAATTGCAGGCAAATTCTAATAGAAGGGTTTCCTACAAAATACCTGACCAATAGTCCTCAGAACAGTCAAGGTCATTAAAGACAAGGAAGATATGAGAATATCACAGCCAAGAGGAACCTAAGGCGATATGACAACTACATGTCATGTGGTATCATACCGGAGTCCTGGAACAGAAAAGGACATTAGGTAAAAGCAAAGCAAATCAAAATAAAGCATGGACTTTAGTTGTTTTTGTTTGTTTGTTTGTTTGTTTGTTTGTTTTCAAATAAACCAGAATGATACATACCAATATTAAGATACAGGCTGGAGAGGGTAGGGTTGAATGTAGGAATGGAGAAAGAAGGGAATGAGGCTGTGTGGTGGTTTAAAGGAATTCTAGCTGAATCCAGCATGCTTTATTTCATTAAAACAATGCTGAGGCCATATTTAATGGAAGTAAATCTGGGTGGTAGGTATATTGTTATTACTGTATTATTCTTTTCAGTTTTCTATATGTTTTAAATTCATCAGAAAAAAATAAGTACACATTTGTCAAAAGCAGAGAGCAGGTGTCCCTTTGAGGGGTGAGTTGTCACCTTTGAACAATTGTTTTCAAATTGAGCCCTGCAGGCCTGTGTTCTCAGCACTACCTCCCTCAGGAACCGTGGCACAGGTGGAGAAAGCTAAGTGTGCAGGGTTCTAGGAAACCACCTCTGCTTCAGCCAGAACAATCTGTGCGATCTGTTCTATAAAATGGGCTGACTGGTTAATGAGTATGGCCTTTTCCTTAAGTGGGAAACAATTTTTTCTTAGGAATAGTATCTTTCAATTTTAGCAGGACAAGTGGGTACCCAGAATACAAATCCCATTTCCCATGTTCACTTGCCTATAGGTGTGGCCATCTTGCAAGTGTCTTTATTTATTTATCTTTCTTTATTGATTCTAGAAAGGAAGGGAGAGAGAGAGAGAGAGAGAGAGAGAGAGAAGAAATATCAACAAGAGAGAACATCAATTTGCTGCCTCCTGCATGCCCCCACTAGGGACTTGAGAATTAACTCAAGACAACCTGGGCATGTGCCCTGACTGGGAATAGATTCAATGACCTCTTGGTGGATGGATCAATGCTCAACCACTGAGCCACACCAGCCGGGCAAGAAAGTGTCTTTAAAGAGAAGGTATTCTCTTTCTTTCCCCTTCCCCCTTCCTGTTGGCTGGAATTGGGTATGATGACTTCTGCTTCCAGACTTAGTGAACACCTTGGTTTGTGAATTGGCCTTGGGAAAGTCAGGAACACATGGTAGAACAACAAGATAGAATACGGGCAAGAAATAAACTTGTGTCTCATTCATGCCACTACCATTTGGTTTTTAAATTTTTTCCTTTCAGTCTAATTTAATTCTAACACCTATAAAGAAATACTACTCATTTGGTTGCATCATATGAGACAGACCTTGTGAACAGGAGAGGGCTTTCTCTAAAGTCATGGGCCAGAATGCTTATGTTATAAATGAGGCTGGTTCTGGATGTGAGCTGTTTCTAAGGCAGGAAAACTTTCATGTTCCAGCTCCCAGACACCAAGGGAGAAACTGACTTGGAAAAACAGCTGTAAATTATATTTTGAAAGAGCAACTTCATGGTAGAGTCGTAAGAGCAGGAGCATGGGTGAGCAGAGCTCTGCTAACACAGTGCAAGAGAGGTTTCCTTTTGCTTCCCATATCCAGGGTCTACCACCAGCCATAGATGCCAGTGTGTATGACAGTCTCTGCCATGCTTCTTCCAACAGACATATACTACTTCTGTCTCCAGCAGTAACAGCAACTGCAACAATAGCAGTACAGATCTTGGCTCCTGGTAAACACATTGGATTATTGTTTTGTTTGTTTGTTTGTTTTCCATGTTATGTTATCAACTATATACACACTTACAGTGTTCTTTGCCCTGTTATGGAAAGGCGAGTCCAAGAAAGAAACAGACATTTCTATGACAGCATGATGGGACATAAACTCATTTAATTGGAATATTAAAAGAAAGATGACCTTGTTTTCCACCTTTAGATAGTGAAGTGGGACATATTGGTTGCATGTGTACAATTTCATTATCATAGGGTTTTACTGCTAAAGTAAGTTTGAAAAATCACCACCTTGTTGAGAATGAAAGCTGAGGATTTTATTTATGGTACACCATGAAAAAGCTCGGACTTCAAGTTTATGAAACAAGAAAGTCAAATAAGGTGGCCAGATCAATACTAGTATTGAGGAGACTTCATGGGTTGTGGATGAGCAGGCAGATTTCAGATGATAACTAGATACAAGTTATTTTGTGAAGCCATCTCCTGGAAGAACATTTCTTATGTCTTTGAAAGAAAAACTCAGGCTTTCTGAAGACAAGGGTATCCCTTTGGATACATGGGACTTTCACCCAGCCTTGTATCTCAGCAATAGTATACCACGCTGCTCACCTATTCAATGGTTGGTAAATAACATTCACCTTGAGCTCAATTAAAATATTTTTGTTGCCTCCACTTAGAGCACTGTGCTAAAGAAGATCTTGAGGCAGCCTGACTTCAGTGGGGAAGTGCCCTGAGTCCTCAGGGATGCACAACATGAGTATATGTGAATGGAAGAGAGTAAAGGGGTCCAATACCTGCCCCGTATTCAGCATTCTTGTTCCAGACTCATGCAATAATTTGTATGTACAAGCACGTATCTTGTAAAGTCAGATAAATACTAAGAAAGAAACCAGAAAATTGGCCATGGAAATCAGAAGTCCCCTAAAGAAGGACTTAAGGTCAAAAGAACAATTTTGGCAACAGAAAGCTTATATATAGAATTTCACCACTCATTTATACAGATTCCAGAAGATAACATCTGAATATATGTTTGTACAATATCCAAATGAACATATCTTATATCTAAATGACTATACATAGTTAAATAACATCATAAATATGCAAATCCACAGACCATGTCAATCAATTAATATCAACTTTCATCCTCTTTTATCTTAGAAAGTCCTGATGATTACCATTTTGGGCACAGAAGAGGTAAAGGGCTAGAAAACCCCTAAAGGACCCAAATTATCAGAATTTTTTTTCCTCAAGTTTATCTTAATTATCAAATTCATGGTGACTTGCTATGGGATGGAAAGACAGGGAGCAGTACAAGCCACATTACCAAGAACAGAAATGGGTATTTGGTGCTCTTGGCTCAATATTGCTTCACCAGGGCTTACCCTGCAGACTGCAATGTATAAGCTAAACAACAACAAAAACAACCACCAAGCAAGTTTGATCCTGTACCCAGTTATGAGGTAGATCAAGAAACAAGCTGATATAGAAATCACATGAAAACTACAACTTTAATTACAAATTCTAGTTTAAACCAACTTTGTGATATGCTAAGACTGTTGAGAAACATTCTATACCGATTATATACTTTTGATTAGCTGATGAGACCAAACCAGAGAATCTCTGTCGTATCATTCAAGGTATTCCTCTGCCCCAGATGTCTTTCTGTCTCCATTCACCTGCAATGTCATAACCAACCATATGAAGAAAGACAAAAGGCCTAACAAACTCTCTCCCAAGCAGCCTTTTTACATATCATCAGGCAGATTAATCTCTTCTTCCATATTCATGGTGTTTTTTAGACCATGCCTATTACTAGTATTAAAATAGTGTGTGTACATAGATCCCTCATGAAACTTAAAACTCCTAGAAAGCTTTCTATATACCCAGCAAAATTTAGCACTTTACACAGAGTGTATACTCATATCCCTTAAAACATGTTCAGCCACAAGTAAGAGAAGTACCCCCCCACCCCCACTCCCAGCCCCAGAATGGCTTAAACAGATAGGAGTTATATTTTCTTTACTAAATGGGAAGCCTAGAGGTAAGGAGTCATGGCTGGCATGACATTGCACAATGTCACTTGGAACCCAAGCTCTATCCAGTTCTCCACGTTGCCATGCCTAGGATGCATTATTTACAGAACTTCCTTGTAAACTCAGCATGGCCATTCCAGATCCAGCATTGCAGCCACTTTTCAAAGAAGAAGAAGGATGAAGGCAAAGAGCACTTGCCATGTGGGCCAGTCTTTCCCTTACCCTTTATGGGAGCCCATCCTATGACTTACCTTCATATCTCATTGATAGGATTGTGTCACGCAGCTGCCCCTACCACAAAAGAAGTTGGTCAATGTAATCCTTTAAAGCCATGTACATTGCCACACGAAATGAAATTAGAGATCATTTAGTTAGTGAAAAGGGGGACAAATGCATGCCATAGTTGACTAGCAGGGCCGCAATGTCTGGAATGTTAACCAGTCATTACATACCATTCTTGACTAATCATTTCTACATGCTCTGTTTTTCTTAGTATGTGGTTTGAGGACAGTGTTAGCATAGCAATAATAAAAATAAAAAATCTATATATAACATTTTTTAAAGATATAATCATTGGGATTATTTCTTTCCCACAGCCTTCCTCATTAGATTCAACTACCAAGAAATTTTTCTTTAACTCTGAGAATTATCTCAAAGAAAACAAGAGAGTTATTCACTGCTAGATGAGTCAACTCTTAATAGGTTTATTTTAAACACGATAAAGGGAGTTTGAAGATCAGAAATCCTCAATATAGAAAAATTGGGTGGTTAAATACAAACAGACTACAAATGTAATTATTCTCTATATTACTCATTTTATCACTTAATTAAATGTGTCCCCAATAATAATTCTGTCCTCTTCAATAGCACTATAAGCCCCCCTGAAACCCCCAACCAAACTCTATGGTTCTTTGAACTCTCAATGCCGAGAGTGTCCTACATGCAGTTGGTGCTTAAGAATTCCTCATTGAGGATTTTGGAGAGGAAGGTAGTTCCTAAAATTACTGTTATAAGCACTGAACAAGTATGTTGTTGACATATTAAACTGAGAAGCATCCAGATTTTTGGGAACCACTAAGGCCCAATGGGAAACCATATAAATGAGGTTAATCCTAGCTGAGAGCAATTTTGCAATGAAAATCAAAAAAGATTATCAGTCTGTATCACTTTATTAATTCTTCCCATATCTCAAAGATGATGACAGGGATGTCTGTGCTTTAAATGAGCTTTCTAGAACACAAAGGGAATTCAGCAATAACCTAATCCAAACATTTTGTTTACAGATGAGAAAACAGACTAAGAGATCTTAGTCAAGAGGCTTAAAGCTACTTTAGCTTGCACAGGTTTCCTGGCTTCTGGGGCTCAAATCAGTACAGTAGATTGAATATTCCTTCTCTATTTATTTTTTTAAAAATTTCTTTATTGATTTTTGAAGAGAGAGAAATCAAGAGGGAGAGAGACATAGAACATCAATTGGCCGCCTCCTGCATACTCCCAACTGGGGATTTGGCCCACAACCTGGGCACATGCCCTGACTGGGAATCGAACTGGCAAACTCCTGGTGCATGGGTTGACGTTCAACCACTGAGCCACACCGGCTGGGCTCCTTCTCTATTTAAATGTTAACTTCCTCATAGTGTCATTTTGTTCTGCATGCAGAACATGTTTCCTCAATGTATAAGAAATGCCTTTTATAAATGCTGAAATGAGGTAGGTAGAACCATCTGTCTTCCCTAACCTTTGTCAGTACCATCCCTCCAACTCTGAGGAATCCCACTGTGGGGCTTAGTTACTACAGTACAGGAGCTGGTTCAGCCTGCAGAGGGGCATAAGGCTGTCAGAACCACCATGGCAGTGAAAAGATTCTGAGCCACTATGTTATCAGCATTTGTGGTTGGAGTAATTGTGCTATTATATGTGTGACATGGTTGTGGCCATTCAAAAGGGCAGAGGCACATGCTATAAACTTACATCAAAATTAAATCCAAGGAAGGAGACTCAGGACCAGTGACAACTGTCTGAGACATAACTGCTCCCAAGAGAAAGCCAGGAGTCATGATGGTGTAGGGGAGGACAAAATAATTGCCTTTTTACTTTCAAAGTTCTTCTGGCTGGACTAATGATCACATTAACATGGGACAGATTAACAGGAGAAAATGACCAAATTTATTACATATGTACACACGGGGATTCCATAGGAATATGAGACCTGAGGCTAGATTGGCAGTTAAGGTTTATATGCCATCTTGAACTAAGAAGAAGGGGGGAGGGGGGGAGAAGTTGTGGTTTGGTACTTCAAAGGGCATGGAGGCAGTTCACATAGAGATAGAAATGTAAAGATTCAATAAATAAGGGTTTGCTGGGCTTCCTTTAACAGTGGCACAGAGAGGACCTTCATCAAAGGGGCTTTGCTAGGTTCCTCCCTGTCTACCGTATCCACTTCATACTAAACTATGGATATCTATGATGCTAGCTCCTTTCCTGGTCCTCTCTATAATTTTCTTTTTTTTTTATCCTCAACGGAGGACATTTTTCCATTTTTTGTTCAGATAGAGTGGGAGGGAGAGAGAACGAGAGAAACATGGTTGCCACCCACATGACCCAACCAGGGCCGGGGACAAACTGCAACTGAAGTATGTGCCCTTAGCGGGAACCGAACCCGGGTCTCTGCGGACCACAGGCCGACGCTCTAACTGTTGAGCCAAACCAGCCAGGGCGTCTCTCTAAAATTTTTTAAGCAGTTAGAACAAAAGTCAAAGGTTTTTCCTGAGTCTTTCTTTTTTTTTCTAAATAACCAACCTAAATAATAGTCCAAAAGTCATATTCTGGATAGACAAATTTAGCTTCCTTTCAGTGGCATGACAAGAAAAGAAATATCTTTTCTAACTCAGCCGGTACCAGTGTGATCCTTGACACGACACACTCTGCCTCTGAGTTTGCGTCTCCATGTCTTTGAAATGAAGTAGAACAAGACATATGTCTCTGAGTTCCCTACAAGGTCTAACTTTAAAGCCTCTAAGTGGTAAGAACTCCATTTTACTGTCAAAGGGTTCACTTTATTAACATTTCTTTCTTTATGGATAAACATGTAAAAAGGCTTATAACCAAATCACTTTCCACTTGATGGGCTTTTTTATATGTTTGTTTTACTTTCCAAGAAAAGTGCTGTATTTGACCAAATCTTACAATTGTAATTCCAAACATGAGCCATTATTGTCTAGACCCATTTGGCTTGGCTTATTGGACCATTCCCTAAGATATCATAAAAAACACTTGGTTCTTATTCTCGTCTGTTGTTTCATCCAAGATTTTTTTTTCCTTCTCCAGCATTTTATTTGCCACAACCAAGCCAGCTGGGCAGGAGCTGATTCACAAACCCTCTAATCTGTGACGCACTGAGGTTTCTGACCAACATACCAAAAACCTGGGACTCCGGGTTATGTTGAAATAAGAATCAGATCATTCCTCAAGCCTATGAAAACTGCTAATGACATAATCATCACAAAAACCAAACATATAAATTCTGAAAATATCGAAAGATAATAAAGTTCTTCTTATTAAAGCAAAATAATTTAGCTTTCTCTTCTTCCTTTTGTTGATTCATTTTTTCTAGTCCATCCCTCAGCCTGTGAATCAGAGCTCTCAGAATAACCTGACTGAGGCAAATTCAGTGCATTTTAGTTTAATTTTCTTCAATTCAAACACATCTTGCACAATGAGGTGAGCGTCTAACAATTCAAAGGAACAAACCATTAAATTAAAATTCCTAACTTGATTGTTTGAATCACACTGGGCTAAATTTACATCCTCCATAACACTGTGGGAATTCACTCTGTGGGAGATTTCTCTAGCTACATTTTTTTAAGCAAACCTTTCCTTTCTCTTCTCTTTTTAAGGGTGAATTACTTGTCACTGTACCTTTAACGATAAGAAGAAAGAAATAAAACTGGGCTCCAGGAGAAAACAATGAGGCAATAATTTTGAAATTAAAATATAGCACATGATATATCAATATAATTGTCCTGCGTATGTGATGATAACTCTGCTTTGATGGTGTTATTTCCCGAGCACACAAAACCTAATAAAATCTGGAGGGCTGAATTGATGAGAAATTCAGCATTAGAGATTATGAAAACACACACTAAAATAGCCAAACAAAATAACTGAAAAACAATTTCAGTGGCAAATTATTTATCTAAGTAATGTGGGAAGATTTATAGAGATCCCTCAACATTAAAATAAATTAGTTACCTAAAACACTTAATTTCCTTGACAAAGTAAAATGTGATTATATTACTATTCCCTTGACCTTAAGCAAATCAGTGGACATTTCTGTGCCTCATATTTCTTCATGTTTTATTATTCATTCTTAAGAAAACTTTTTCTAAAATTTCTATAATTATATCTTTGTGGTGATAGTTGTTTTTCTTGTCCTTTATTCACCTGATTTCTCCAAAATAGAATCATTAATTATAAAATTGAAAAGAAAGCTTTGGTAATGATCATCAACTCACCAGTTGATGTAGATACCAAACTGCAACAGAATCAACCATGGAAGCATCCAGAATGATGCTTCTAAGCATCCAAGTAACCATAAGGCATCCAAGGAAAAAAGTCATCAAGATACTAGCCTTCACTACACAAGTAACAGTTTAACTACACATTTGCACCTAGTAAACTTGGGCGTGGCACTTAACTGCTCTGTGTCTGTTTCCTTTTCTTCAGATACAAAATGGAGATAATGCCAATATCTGTCTCAGAATTGCTGAAAGATTTAAATGAGATAATGCATACATAAACTCAAGTGCGTGCAATACAATAAAAGCTCAATAAAAAAGTCCCATTGTTAACATTACCTTCATAATTATTACAGATAAGCGTTCAGCTGTGATCACCAGTTGGGGAGTACATCTGAGTGAGAAGAACATTCTACTTCAACATGAACATTACAATGTACCATTAGATAGAAGAGATTTGGTAAGAGAAACCCTTCAGCACTTTCCTTATAAATAATAAAACAGTCATACAAATATGAACTAACTGTCATATAAGAAAGCGATGCACCTTGATTTCACTCTCATAAAAAAGGAATTTGCAAGTTGTGCTCTGCTACGAAGAAAGATGAAGGTGGAAGCAGAGTTATCTTTCTAGCTCTTGGCATTTGTCCCCAGGTTTTGAATTATTTTCCTAGGCTAATTAGTTCTTTGTTCATAAAACCCACTCATCAGACTTTCTTCAAAACCCCAAAGTTTTTTTGTTGTTTTTGTATTTTTGATAACCTCCACTTTTCCCATTCACTCACTCCTCCTCTTCAAACACACGCGCTGGGTTCCTACTAGCTTACTTAGGAATCACATAGTACGTATCTTCTTGCTTCTTCTGTCACATGTTGACATATTGTACCAAGTAATTACCTAGGCTCAATCTGAACTGGTTGTTCTTAACCTTGAATTATTTGAATGTGGCAAATTTATTTACCTGACATTAATATAGAGATGGTTCAGCTGGGCTAGTGTGGCTCAAGGGTTGAGCGTTGGCCCATGCACCAAGAGGTCGCCGGTTCAATTCCTGATCAGGGCACATGCCCAGGTTGCAGGCCTGATCCCCGGTGGGGGGCATGCAGGAGGTGGCCAGTCGGTGTTCTCTCTCATCAATGTTGCTATCTCTCTCTCCCTCTCCTTTCCTCTCTCTCTAAAATCAATAAAGAAAAAATATTGAGAAAAAAAAAAGAGAGATGGTTCATAGGTGGTTATAAGTATTAAATAAAATAACTTTTTTAGCAGATAGCTCAGGAGGGGAAGGTGGCCAGAGTGGAAGGGAGAAGGGATACCTGGCAAGATGGAGGTTTAGAAGTCATGCAGCAGGTGGGACAGTGCCCAATAAGAATGGCTGAGAGACCTCATGAGACCATGGCTGTTACATGTTCATCTTAAAAAAATTTCTCATGCAAAAATGCAAATGTAAAGCACGCCCTGCTATATGTACCTGGCTAAGTTCTGCACCCACACCCAACTTTTGTACAAATTTCTTACACACGGCATTTTGTGTCATCAGTTCCAATGATGGATGAGACCAAAGTGGAATCTAGGTGATGACAATTCAGTGACAACAAGCTCAGAGATGTTTTCTTTTGAAAATATTTTTCTTTATTAATTTTTAGAGCGAGAAAGGAAGGGAGAGGGAGAGCGAGATATAAACATTGATGAGAGAACATCGATTGCCTGCATCCTGTATGCCCCCCACTGAGGATTTGGCCCACAACATGGGCATGTGCCTTGACCAGGAATTGACCGGCGACCTTGGGTCAACACTTAACCACTGAGCCATACCGGCCGGACGCAGGGACATTTTCAAAAAGAAAACTAATTCAATGAATGAAAATGATGTGAGTCAGAGAAACTTTAGCCCCAAGAATTTTTGGAGAAATTGAGAAGGATTCTTGAGTTTCACCCCCATATGTGGAATGGGACATCAGATGAATTTTGTGTGGCAAGTACTCAGCATGCTTCCGTGCTCAGTGTCAGCTGTGCTATTCATAATGGTTCTCTTTGTTTTGATATTGGGTGGTTGCAGTAATAATGATAAAAACGATGAAATGATTCATAGACTGGGCACACCACATTACACATTTTAAAAGCTGCTAACCTGCCCTAGCCAGCTTGGTGCAGTGGTTAGAGTGTTGGCCTGTGGACCAATGAGTCTCGGGTTCGATTCCAGTCAAGGGCAAGGGCAAGTACCTTGGACCAGGGCTGTGCAGGAGGCAATCAGTCCATGTTTCTCTCTCACATTGATGTTTCTCTCTCTCCCTTTTTCTCTCTCCCTCCCATTCACTCTATCTGATAATAAATAGAAAAATATCCTCGGGTGAGGATTAAAAAAAAAAAGCTGCTAACCTTCTCTACATCCTGGCCACAAAAGAATACGAGACAATTTTTGGTCATTTGCTCTAATATTTGTAACCTATATTTTCACCTCACAGCACTGACTAAAATTCATAACCATATATTTGTTTTTATAACTGAATTGATTGTCCTTCTATAATCTGGTTGTGGTTTATCTAGAATAAACATGTCAGATCTCTTCTATTACTGCAGTAACAAATTTCTACCACAATTCTCCTTATAAGGCACAAAAACGCACCATTTACCCACAATTGAATCAATCTATAGCCTTTTTTTTTTTACCTCGTTCTTCTGACCCTACTCTTTTCTCACAGAGATTCCAGAAATGCTTTAGTTCTGGAAAAGACAATCACAGGCTTCTGCCCCAAAGAGAAACTTCTGCAAACACTGATAAAGAAGCATGCGATGCTCCAGTCCATGGAGGGAGAAAGAAAGGAAAGAAAAAGAGAGATTTCATAATTGGAAATCTGTGTCAACGTCTAAGTCACCAAGTTGTTTATCACTTAGTTTTTGTTTGTTTGTTTGTTTGTTTTACCTGCAAGCAACAGAAGCTAATTCTGCCTAACTTAGCCAAACACTAGAAAAAGAAAAAAGAGGAAAAAAAAAAAGATAGGGAAAAATAATATGTTGCCACATAAAACTAAGAAGTTCAAGAGTAATGTCTTTGGCATTGTTTGATCTAGAGACTCATATGCTCTACTGAGTGTCTGGTTTCTCTCCAACTTCTAGTTCTGCCCTCTTCCTTGATGGTTTTATTATCTGAGTCCAAATAGTGACAAGAAAGTTGCTAGGAACTCTAGAGTTATATCAAATCAAATTCAGTTCTCCTAAAAAAGAGAGCAGGCATCTCAACTGTCATAGAAAGGACATTGAACTCCGCCAACTTGTTTTGTCCTAACTCAGCCAATCCCATGAAAAAGAACTATACTGAATAGCTTAGCGTAAGTCACAGGTGCACTTGAAACTGACTCAGAAACATGGACTCAGAATGGAGAGGAAGTTGCTCCTTAAAGGAAAATTAAGAATCTCATACCTGAAAGGAAAATGGTAACAAAAACAACAACAATAATAAACCTAATATTTTATTGGTCTTTTGTGTCTTACTGTATGCCAGGAATTATATATATATTAAATCATTTAATCTTCACACCATGGTTTAAATAATCATTATCTCACTTCACTAATGAAAATGTGGAGTCTCAAAGCAGTTAAAAATAACTTGCCCAGAATTACCCAGATCATTCCTGATAAAACTGAGATTTGAACCGAGGCAGTGTGAAGTTAGAGTGTCATTCTAACCGAGCCATATCTAGGTAGGAAAAAAGAGTCAGTAACAGTTGTAAATTTTCATAGATTTTAGCTCACTGATATCCTCCTGGACTCCAAAGGTAGTATTTGGCATATAAGAAGCACTTGTTAAATGAATGAGTTAATAAACATGGGCAAAAAAGAATGAATCATATATGAAGCTTGCTACAAATACTGAAACAAACTTTAAACTTCAACTGAAATGTAAACTCTTAGGACAGTGACACCTCATGAATTTTCTGTGTCCTATCCAAAGGCAAGCACAGTGAGAAACACACAAGAAGTTCTTAAAAATAATAACTATTGAAAACCCACCTTCTACAGTAAAATTTTCCAATTAGCTTAATTTAGTCTTTACAACAGGTTAAAAAAAAAAAAAAAAAAAAACAATGCTGAAAAATGTTAAGATGTTCTCAAGGTCGTATCACTCATACTGGGAGATCCAGTATTAAAATTGCTGTCTGTTCTCCCATCACTGATGTTTTTAAAACCTCGTTCTCCATGTTACTTTGTTCTGACTAAAATCTGCAGTAGGTCATCTACAGTGTCCACGGGCTTTTTGTATTTACATGTTCTCATGCAGATGGTTCTGTGTATATATGGAAGTCCAAAACTTATATTCGACATTTAAATTTAAAAATAAAATTTTATAATCATACACTGGTGGTGGGGGGGTGCTCTTTCAATACAGTAAGGGGAAAAGGACAGAAAGGAGGACTTTTTCAATAGAGAAGTAGTCAAAGAATCCAATGTGATACCTTGTCAGGAAAGTTAACAAAGGGCTTCATCAAGTGAGGCTATCCAAGACAAGCACCCTTTATTGAGAATGATTTGACCTGCCTAAAGTCTCCTAAATTCAAGTCTGGAATCTGCCAAGAGTACTCAACTGTATTCAGCCAGTCGACTGCAATAAAGACAATGAATGGGCTCCAGAACTTTCTATTACTTAACTCATTGTGAAAATTTTTAGGGTTTTGTTTCTGTATTAGATTACTTGTCAGCTGAATCAAAAGTTCAGGACTAACAGTAAGGAATAAATCAGTAGAGAGTGCATGCCTTTCTCCTCAAAGACGCCAATAATATAAAATTACTAGAGCTCGCTAAGTTGGAATATACTGAATAACTGAATATATTTATACATTACAGATGGTGTGGAATGCTGCCAGTGATACCTTGGGGATAACTTAAAGTCTGCCTTTACTAGGGGCAGAGAGATAAAATAGCCAAAATAGAATCCCTTCAAACTTGAATCAAAGAGATGGAATGAAAATGTAAACTCATTTAAAAACTCGAAGGACTTATCTCCCCTAATATAAACCAAGGGAATAACTCAATACCTTTGAAAAAAAATATATTGTTTCTTATCAAATAATCAGAGTAAAAGGTCTTTGGAAAAATAAATAGGCCCACAATGCTACCATACAGCTGAAAAATCTGAGACTGTGTGTTCAAAGGCAAAGTGGAAAGGAGAAGAGATGAATCAAATTTTTTGTATAATTCACATAAACTGTTCTCCAATTTAAAGAGTCTGGAGGCTCAGAATTCACCAGATTGGCAATGTTGATTTAATTAACAGAGCAATTTAGAACTTTATTTTTATGAGAACCAACAGAACACTTTAAAAATTTACTTCAACCAATTCATTGTATAGCTTACACAATCCAAGTTCAAAGGGATTAAGTTGCCTGCCTTGTATCACAACACAAGGTTAGCTGTAGTGGAAGAAAAAATATCGAGGCTATCTAACTCCTAGTCAACTGTTTTTTCCAACACACTATATTTAACTTGATTTCTGTGTTTATTATACGTTCTCTGGGCAGCCACATTTATGAAGACATATCTAAATATAAGCAGAAAACAAAATTTTAGGGAGCTTAATTTACTTGCAAAAGAGAATGCTAAATCTGAAATTCATTCAGGAGTAATAATTTGGAACTAATATTTTCTTAATATTAATCCTACTTATCTACATGATAATATAATAAATTCATTAACTTAGTAGGGCAAAGATAATCCAAAGTACATGAATGCATATATCCTCTCGATGAGATCATGTTTCTCTGTCTTTTACATATATGACCTCATTGTCATTATAGGGCTTCTGGACATGTTTAGAGTATAATCATTATACATGTTTAATTTCATAAAGATCATACTCTACTAAAAATGTATTTTATTCTTTCTTCCACTGGTATAAAACTTAGATATTCTTTTTGTAAGTCTGACTCCTTGTCATCAGATAATCTATTTTAAATGAATTTTCCTTTTCTTGGTTCCAAAATGCAAATTGACACAGCACTCAGGAAAGATTATCCCCTTGTTTTTAGACTGCCTTTTTCAAATAAGACATAGATTTATCTTACCAACCATAAGGGCCGTTAAGAATATCAGGTAGCTTGACCTATAAGTATTCTGACGAATTGTTGAACTCTAGTTAAGGACACTACCTATGGTTTGACTGAGGCAGGCCAGTCTTCACTTCCTGCCCTAATTTACAGTCAAGTGGATGGTTCTGTGTGTTATAGGACCTCTGTGGCTATGCTTCACCCAGAAGCTGGACACCTGGACACAACTGTCACTGGCAAGAAGTAAAAGGATTATGGTAAGGATACATTTTCAGTGTCATTATGACAAGCCTAGTCAATCTCCTGAGATGGTCAGTGTTAATCTCGATATCTATATGTCTTTAATGGTAAACATTTTGATTTGGGGGGAAGAGGAATTTATTTCATTTCTAATGAGTTAAGAGACTAGAATGAATAAGCACAGTTACACAAATAACAACAATCTCCAAGGAACTGCCAACTCCAGAATTTGACTCTATTCTGAGTTTCTCCAAATAACAGTTCATTCGATCACAATATACTTTGCATTTGCAATGGTTCATCTCCCTGAGAAGGTTTATGGAAAGTGGATGAATGGGTACAGGCTGTATCCCGCATACCAAACACATCTTTTTGTGTGTGTGAATTTAAATTACCTTATTTAGAGGCAAGGAACTAATTATAGACTAGTTTGGTTCTTTCCAAATTTCTCAAACCCCCATTTATTTGAAAATGTGTCTATGGCCCAGAACAAACCATAGTGCAAGCCAGCATGCAGGGTTTGACTCATATACTGGATACTGCAGAACTTGAATCTTACAAAATTCCTTACGTTTTGCCTTAGTACATGTGTTCAATGAGCTGAAAATTTGTGACATTGGAGGAGTACATAGTTTTAATTGACCAAAACAAAAATTCTTGCTTCCCAGCTGCAGTGCTCTGTCATTTCAATCCTTCAGAGAGTACAGTGCATATTCATGGCAAGACACATGGACAAGTTTGATGTGCATAACTCCCTAGAAATTGCATCACCTTATGTTAGACATGATCCTGTCAATCATGGCATGAGGAGCTTGAAGTGATATTCTATGAACCACATTTTTGTCTTCAGCTTCCTGGATCTTTTGCAACTCCCTTAGAATTCAAACCATTTTGCAGAAGAATCACAGGACCTGAATTTCAAATGGGTTGTCATAGTTCTGGCTGCTACAGTGAGCTGTAATAAAATACACCTAAAAGACACTAAATCTTCCGCACAGTAAAATTTGTTTAAGGTGATTTAAAGAATGGGAATAAACAATTTAACTTTCACACTAAAACTTAGCATCAACTAAACTCGCCCATTATGGGAAATAATTGTTGAGGCCCTCTAGACAGACTGTTGTGTTACAGGGTTGAAAATATCAGCTCTAAAGTCAGACTGCATTTGAAGTTCAGATTCACCATATATTAGCTACAGGACCTAGGACATCTTGGTCAACCCTTCTAATCCTCAGCAAGCCTTTCAGGGAATAAAATAGTACCTAATTTGGGAGATTTCAGTGAGGACTGAACAAAATGATATGGAATAGATAATATATAATAGTGTTTGTATATGGTTATGTTTAAAACCATTATTGGTTTTTCTATAGGCCTCTACATTTATTTTCTTTTTCTCAAAAATTAGTATTCCACTAAACACAATTGAAGATGACACTGATTTAAACAGAATCAACATCTGTCCTTAGTGTTGAGCACAGTACCCCTCAAAAATTTATTACTGAACGCCTATGTTCATAGCAGCAGTATTTACAATGGCTAAGATCTGGAAACAGCCCAAGTGTCCATGAATAGATGAGTGGATAAAAAAGTTGTGGTGCATATACTTAATAAAATACTATGCAGCTGTAAGGAAGAAAGATCTCTTATCCTTTGAAATGACATGGAGGGACCTGGAGAGCATTATGCTAAGCAAAATAAGCCAATCAGAGAAAGACAAATATCACATGATCTCTCTTATTTGTGGGATATAATGAACAAAATAGACCCAGATACATAGAAAGGAGTACGGTTCAGACTGACAGACCTCAGAGGAGGGGGATGGATGAGATAAACCAAAGAACTTATATGCATGTAAACGTAACCAATGGACATAGACAAAAATGCTGGGGGGAGGGGGTGTGGATGGAGAGGAGGGTCTCTGGAGGGGAAAGGAGAATCATCTGTAACAAAAATAAATTAATAAAAAAATTTTAAAAAAGAAAAATATTTTCAAAAAAAATTATTACTGAAGATGATGAATGATTACATCAAAGTCTTCTAAGCCAATAGATGAAAGTCTTATAGGAGTTTTTGAGCTGGTTGGCGAAAGAAAGCCTCGCTAAGTATCTATAGTCCATTTGGCTAAACAGACTGGGAACATGTTTCTCTAAATAAAGCTTAGTATGTTACTAAAAAGAACATCATGACCAAATTCCATATTACATTGGCATCAGAATTCATTGAATCTGATTATTATCTTAAGCCACATACCAACGAGCCCAGATGTCCTGCGGGGGGAAATAATTACTCAATTGCTAGTGGTTGGCTGATAGCCCATTAAAAAAGAGAAAACTTTAAACTTGCCTTTGCATTCCTCATTTCAATACCAGTTAAATCAAAACTGGATTGTGATTTACTTGGAGGCATTTTCAGGCCCTAGCATTCACAGTATACATTTTCTAAATTATATAAATATATATGTCGTGTTTAACAAAAGGTCTAGTTCTTCTTGGATTTTGCTTTCCATCTGAATTAAATTTTAAACCATTCTTTTTCTAGTGAGAAAAGAATTAAAGCTCTACATACGCCCCTAAGTGACATATGATCTACTGATGACTTCACTTAGCTTCATTTTCAGACTTTACATTCGGGAAATACTTAAATGGAGAAGACGTATTGCTTAAAAACTGACCTTTTTAAAAATGGAAGATATAGAAATGGAAGAAGTACAGATTGTTTTCAATGTAGAGGTACAAATGTAATGATTTGCTTTAAAAGTTACGTATTTCAAGAAAAGTCACAATATAACATCTTTAATTTGCAGTTATTCTTAGGGATTTCTAAGCATCTTTCTGGGTTGAATTTAGAATATAATAGATAAATGAGAGAAATGGTTTTTTTAAAAGCTCAAAAATATTTTTGTGGTCAACCATGTAGTCGTCAAGCTTAGAATAGCCTGGGAGAAACGAGATCCATGGTTTCTTCCTAGATTTGCCAAATATTAGTTATGTTACCAGCACTGGTCACAAAGTCTCTCCAGGGTTCAGTTTCCTCAGCTCTAACACAGGGTTGGACTAAATGATCTGCAAAGTCCCCTTCAGTGCTATGACCCTATGTTGGAACCAAATAGATCATGGGAAAATCTAAATCACTGTGAACTGAAAAGAATGTGAAGGAAGCTTTGGTAGTAAAATATTCTGAAACACCCAAACCTGACTGAATGAGAATCAGGCTGTAATGCAAACATCTGGATGTGATTGTTCAAAACCAAACGCAAAAGGGGAATTTAAATTATGTTAGATGTTACACTGACTAACAGCAGAACCTTGGGAAAGAAACGATTTAAAAGAAAAAACAAGACAGGAACGGCCCATAAGAAAACAGTGGTTACTATAAACCAGGAAATATTTAAAATAGGGGAAATGAGCCCAGCTGGTGTGGGTCAGTGATTGAGCATCGACCCATGCACTAAGAGGTTGCCAGTTCGATTCCCGGTCAGGGCACATGCCCAGGTTGTGGGCCTGATCCCCAGTGGGGGCATGCAGGAGGTGGCCATTCGATGTTCTTTCTCATCCATGTTTCTATCTCTCTCTCCCTCTTCCTTCCTCTCTTTCTAAAATCAATAAAAGAAAAAAATTTAAATAAATAAATAAAATGAGAAAAATGAAAAGATACTGAAGCCAAGGAAATGACAAAACCGGGAAGGTAAAATACTCCATCAATATAATCCTTTATGTTGGTCTAATTGACTTCACAGTGTTTTATTCTAAATATAATGCAAAGTTATATCACCATGAAAGTTTACATGATAGGCATTACCCAGACAAGAATTTTGTCTTAAAAATGTTAAATTAGATTTACAGCTGCAGTTGTCAGTCTGTTAAACATTTTTATCTACCCTTTCCAGTAAAAACATTTTTAGTGGTTATGGCTACTACATGTCCTTAAATTAGATGGAAACATTTTTACTGGTGGGTTTAAATACTTGCTAAAATTTTCTTTGCTCTAATTTGACAACATTGAAAATCTCCCTGGGGTCATTTTTATTCATTCATCACTCAAAGTTCCACAACAGCAGAATCTTGTGAGGCTTATACCAAGTTAAAAGCTCAGAACTATGTGAATCATAGTGATAATAACTACCACTCCTACCATGTATTGAGAGCCCCAAAATGTAAGCCAACCAGATACTAAAATATATTAGTGGGTGTTAATTCTGCAGTGGAAGAAACGAAATTGAAGCTCAAAGATGTTAAGTAACTCATCTAAAATCATGGACCTGGCAAGTAGCAGGGCTAGAATCTGAACACAGGTCTACCAATCTCTGGAGTCCATGCTCACTCCATTATGCTGTGCTGGAACCGACAGAGGCAGGCAGGACGTGAAGTTATATGTGCATGCAAAATGTGTGTGTGTGTGCGTGGGCACACACACAGGCCCATTTCTCTGTAGTTAGAGTCCATTGCTTGGATCGACTTGTATAAGTACATGAGCCCAAAATATTAATAACTCCAGCAGTGAATCCAGCCAATCCTGGCTGAATACTTCACTCGTGGTAAAAGAGAGAACTAGAAGTTCCTATCTAATGACTTCATATATAATCCCATCTACATATTTTATACGTGCAAAGTACTTTCAAATTTTTAAGGCTCTTTTCTCTTTCTCACCTAAGCCTTGATAGAATCTCTGATTTTACACAAGAGGAAATAGAGGCTCAGAGAGAGTAGTTATCTCATGCAAAAGCTCAGCACAAGTGAAGGCTGAACTGAACGCTCTCCCAGTCCACACTTGACATCCTTCCTGTTCCGAGCATGGTATTTCCGGTGGTATGCCATCAGGCAAAGCACCCTGGGCTTCAGAGCCTCTGCTCTCTCCTTCGAGCTGGGTCTCTCAAGTCCCCTTTAGTTCCTACATTCTGAAATTACCAAGTTCCCTGCCACATACTCTAGAAAATATCAGAGAATCAAGGGAAGAATTTTCTAAGCCTTCTGGCTGTCCACCAGGGAAGAAATAATTTGATTTTCCATTGGAATAATTATATTTTAATGTGTGTGTGTAGGGGGTGTTTATCTTTTCAGTGTTTTTTTTTTTGTTTTGTTTTTTTTATTAAATTAAGTCCATCAATTTTTCTCTGATTAGGAACAGAGTGATCCTAAAGTAATTGCAAAATACCATCCCACCCCCAAAAAATACTATTTCCCTTTCCAGGCTACTAAAGAATCCAACTATTCAAGAAAACACTCTTTTTTCAATAATTGTCAACTAAAATCATATTGCAATATTGGCAGATGCCTAATGTATAAACTTCTTAGCGTCATATTTTTCTGACCCTTTCCAAAGTTGTTATATATCTACATTTCTTTTAGGCCCTGTTCAATTTCAAAAATAGTCATTGATTTCCCTATAAGCTTAAACATGCCAAATATACATACATCTTATCAATTGCTACCCCAAAAAGAGGTAAAGGGGCACAATGGAGAGTAATGGAGGGAAAATGAAGATACATTTTGTAGAATTGTGGAGCCTCCGTAACTCTTCTGGAGTGGGTGGGGCAAAAATGACAGAAAGAGGGAGAGGAAGAGGCAGAGAGAACACATTACACTGAATAACTTAGAATAGGCTGAGATCACACCTATCAGGAAATAATGCAGGCAAATGGTTCTCTCTGAAAGTTCTTGTCCTTGGAATTACTCTACTGTTCTCCTCTATCCATCTCATGGTGAAGAGCAGTGGTGTGTGCCTTGGGGAAAACCTTCACCTGAAGGTCTTATGAAGATTATCACCACCTGCCAACCTTTCTATCTGTTCTAGAGCTCTGCTTAGATAGTTTGGAAACCAACGATCAAAGATATTGCCTCTTGTCCAATGCACATTCTAATGAATAAAACTTCCCCAAAACTTCCATTCCAGAAAATCCACGACAGAAAATCTACTCCTGTGTGGCAGCCCCTGTCAGGGATTCCCCCATTCTCAGTATGATACAAACATGATGTAAAATATTTTTTTGGCAGGGCATCTATCAATGACCACTAAACATTTTCAATGGGGGGATTCTAACTCTTCAAATCATGTCTTTTACAGGCTCTTGGACATGCTTTTAATTGGTTCTCTGTAAATAAGTGAAAAGAAAAGCAGAACTCATTTAAATCTTAAACAAATTCTTATTATTATCCCTTAATAATAAGACTCTCCCTTAAGGTCATCCCTTTAATCTCCTACTTTAGCCCCCCACTCAAATACATCATTCATTTTCCTGTATAAACTTCCCTAGATCCTGTCTCATGTTCCTGGGCTGTTTATAAAAACAGATAAAGGAAATGACTCCTCACTTTTTTCCTTAACACACATAGCATAGATGTATCTAAGAATGGAAGTCACAGGTCCCATGGGCAGAGAACAGAGAAAGGGAGAGAGAATGATTTATGATGGTCAAAGCGCGGGATGGTCCAGGAAGATAAGAGAATAAAGCAATCTCTTGTATGCGCCTTGTTCTCAAGATGATTAAAAACAAACAGCTAATCTTTCCTTCTGCTTGAGTGAAAGACTTGTACTGACATGTGGGGGAGAGGGAGGCCATGTCTCTCTGAAGCACTCTTGAAATCAAATCAGTTGAAACAAATGTTTATCGAATATTTACTATGTAGAAGACTCAATAATTTATCTTCTATACTTGAACTATTTCTGCTTTATTTAATGCTTAGCTAACTTTTTGCCTGTCTTATTATCACTCCTGGATCTTCTAACCTAGATTCTCACTCAGCTCCTATTTTCCCACTTAATTCTAAGATAATGTAAGATTATATTAAACATTTTCTGTTAATCACCGAAGCTCTTTTTCCCACCCCTGTGACATTGAGTAGTTGTGGCAACTATTTGCCAATGTCCTTGCACTTGCCTTTCACCAGGAAGCTAAACTAATGTGTAAGTCAGGAGCTCTGTGCAAGTCTCAAGGGACCTGTGACTCATCTGCCCAAAGATTGTCCTCAAGAATGCCCACATCACCACAACTTTAAAAATTGTAAATTTCTTAATGTAGAGATTGGGCCTTGAGTTTTACTTCTATTCATTACAAGCACAGGAATATAAATAAACCAGAAACTCAGTAGATGTGTATTAAATGAACTTTATTTATTCCCCTTCTAAATGTTATTCAAACTGAGTTCATATTCTCACTTTTTTAGCTGATCTATAAAGATATTTTAATTCCACTTTATGGGTGGTATTATCTGACATTTGTCCAGCAAAATAGCCCAGCTTCACGAGAAAAAGGATAAATCCCCCTGTTATATGTGTATTATATATAATACAGTATATATTACATGAAAATATAATCAAGCACATTACCAAAAATAAATAAAGACAATTTTGTGGTAGATTTAGTGGATAAAACACATTTAAATGACAGGCAGTGGAGCTGTAACAGGGAATGAAAAGAACAAGTGGTAAATGAAGGAACCCACAGAGAACATAGTCTAATGTGAGCAGAGAGACACTGTGAGGGTTAAATGAGATAATACGTGTAAAGTGTTTGGAAGAATGCCCAGGCTCTAATACATGCTCAGTAAAGGTAATTCTTACTATTGGGTTTGTGTGCTTACTGTATATCTGGCACTGTGAGATGCTGGGGAACAAAGCAAACCAGGAACCAGTACTCACCGAGTTCACGGCCTAATGAGCAAAGTAAACATGAAACATGTATATATATATGAAAGTGTTCACATTCTGACAGGTCATATGATAGAAACAAACAGAATGCCTAGAGAAAAAAATAATGTGCAAGCTCCCCTTTCAATACAGTGGCAAAGGAAGGTCCGAGGAAGAGCCCTTACCCTGGTGTGGGGATCTCCGTTAGGAAGGTGTCTGCCACCAGGCCCTCCTGTGTTTCTCTTCCCAAGAAAAGGAAAATGCTGTCTTCCCCTCTCATATAATTCTATCACCAAATTACTCATAAGCTCTATTCCCTTAGTTACAATCCTGTATAAACCAAGCTCAGTTCTCAGTTATCCCTGTATTTTTTCCAACTATTGATGAAGTGCCATGGTTTGGGGCATCAGGCAGATCTGGGTTAAAATCCCACTTATGAGCTGTGTGCTCCTGCTCATCTTTTTCATCTGTAAAAAATGTGGGAAATAAAATCACCTATTTCATGGAGATGGAATGATAAATAAATAAATAAAATCAATATGTAATGCCCCTTATCAGTTACTAACACAGTAAGTGTTTAATAAATAGAGTATTTATAATAAGAATTAGACATTTTAGATTATTCAGAATTTTTTAGTGGGTTTCATTATTGAAGAACTGTGGTCATATCACCCATTGCATTATTCCTGATTATACTTATTTCACCTTCATTAATCCAAACTCCTCCTTCCCCACCCAAAAAGGAAAAAAAAATGTTCAAAACTTGCCCTGGCCGGTTTGGCTCAGTGGTTAGAGCGTCGACCTGCGGTCCTGAGAGACCCGGGTTTGGTTCCCGCTAAGGGCCATACCTCAGTTGCAGTTTTTCCCCGGCCCTGGTCGGTTGTGCGGGTGGCAGCCACTCGATGTGTCCTTGTGCGGGTGGCAGCCACTCGATGTGTCCCTTTCACATCGATGTTTCTCTCTCTCTGTTCCTCTCTCTCCCTCCCACTCTACCTGAACAAAAAATGGAAAAATGTCCCCGGGTGAGGATAAAAAAACAACAACAACAACAAAACTCATATAAGTAAATATTTTTCAAGTTGCTTAGCTATATAAACTTAATTTGTCAGCACCTCAACTAGCAATGTAGATCTTACCTGGTTTGTTTTCTTTATGCGGAGGCCAATTTCCCCAGCATCATCCAGTAGTTTCCAGTCACTAGATCAATCCATGCTGTTGTCCGCGTAAATGCTCAAGTTCCCGAAAGCAAAGCCTGTAGAAAGGAAAAGGAATCATTCTTTCTGCCAACCTTTTCCACGAGAGGACAGCTCAGCATCTTCCAGGTTTGTTCGAATGGCAACTAACTCCTTCTTTTATATGTTTTCTTAAAAATCATGGATAATCATTTGCATTTTTTTAAAAAAAGTAGCAATTATCACCAGAAGGCATTTGGATTCAAAGCCAACATCCACTCTTGCCATGTTTCATCACAGTGCACCCCAGAGGCCTTCCCTTTCTTCTACAGTGTGTACAGATTCACCCTAAGAAAGCTCCAGGGTTCTCCACATTGACTGCAACACCTGGACTTTTATGTGAACTGTTGAAAATTATTGTCCAGCACTATTTTAGGTAGAGTGAGAATTCTACTTTGCTGCCATCCACTTTCCAAAGCCCACATACACACATAGGGAGTGGGTATAATTTACTCGACCCCAAACGATTTAAGCTATACCCTTACCAACAAGAGTTATTCAGCTCCCTGAACTTATTAAGGCTTTTAGTTGTCTGTTTCTTTATTCAGTCTTCCCAGTTCTGTGGAGAATGGCAGCTGTCATCATCCCAGTTCACAGATGGAGAGAAACCAAACTCTAGAGACTTTAGAGAATTTTTGAAAACCAACATCAATAATACTTCCTATTTGCAAGTCACTCATTAACAGGCCATCTGAAAGAGTTTAAACTGGAAAGGTGTCCTCATTTTCATTAAATAGGAAGCAAATATTTTCAGGCAATGTTCAGTTGGGCTAAGTGCCGAAAAACACAAAAGTTTACAACACACATAATAGTTTAGTTCTCAGAATCATTGATTTTGTCTGGTTTGGACACCCTTTGGGAGTCAAGTTTGGAGACAAAGCAGGCTAGATCACAAGTGTGATACTCTCCCAGGTAAAATACATTCTCCAAGTGCAAAATCTCTTTTCTTGTGAGAAACTTCCCTCCCTGCTCTGAGCCCAGCTGGCTGTTTCATAAACCCACGTTTCTAAGAACAACTAGGTGAGACAGTGTGAACGCCTAAAAGCAACCTCTTCACTTCTGAAGACTCCTCTACACATATGCCCTTTTGCCTCCGGGCTGTTAGAAGGGGCAAAAATTTACACCAGGAGAGAATATAAAATCTTGGTTCACAGAAAAGTAAAACATGTAGCTCTTTTACATCACCATGAAGGGGGCATTTTTAAAAATTGATTTTAGAGAGGGAGGAAGGGAAAGGGAGAAAGAGAGAAACATCAATGGGTATGTGCTGGAACTGGGCACAACCTGGGTATGTGCCCTGACTTGGAATCGCACCCGAGACCTTCCGGTGTGCGGGATGATGCTCCAACCAGCTGAGCCACACTGGCCAGGGTGGGAGGATGCTTTCAAAATCCTGTAGAACAGCTAACCTCTACCAGCTATCTGTTTTTATAAATAAAGTTTTTTGGCCTATTGATTTACAGATTGTTTAGGACTTTCATGCTATAATGACAGAGACTACATGGTCCACAAGGCCTAAATATGTACTGTATGCCTTCCACAGAAAAAGCCTGCTGACCTCTGTGACATAAAGTGGTCCCACAGTCTGAGGCATAACAGCACCCTGCTTTTAAGCACAGTCAGTACCCTGCTGACAGCCTGGTTCCGCTGTGGAGCAACTGGCACCCAGTGCAAAGACCTCAGCTTCTCTGAGCCTCAGTGGTCCTGTCTGTAAGTCAAGAAAATCAGGAGCATCTACCTCAGGAAAGTGTGAAAGATTAATTGAGATAATCCATCTAATGGGTTTTGAATGTTGTGTTGCATCAAACACCACTATGAGTATCCCATTGGCAACAACCGCACACGCAAACCTCCAATAGAAAAGCTTCAGCCGAGTTTCAAATGGCACTTAAACGTGCTTGTAAGAATTTCCAAGGTTCATGGCTGTGTTATATAAAGGGGATTCTTCGCTTATTTCCAGTGACATGCAAAAGGCTGACATAAAATGACAGCTTGAGAACACAGCCATTTTCTAGCCTTCCCTCACTGTATCCCCACACCCTTGCTTTTGATTTCAATAGCTTATGTCTACATGTGTCACACTCCAACATGCAGACGTCAAATTATTTGATCTTCAAACTTGTCATTTTTCATGTTTTTCTTTCTCATCTAAGCTCCCTTGGCTTTTTTTTTTTCTCTTCTTCTTCTTTTTTTCCTCCCAGCCCTCATTCCTTAATACAGATTTGCCAATGTTCACAAATTCCAGAAGTTATGGAGGGCGCCGGAAGGAGCATCATCACACTTTCACTTAAGCCAGTGACACTCAAAGGTAATGTACTAAAATCCCTAGTGAGACTATTTAAAATGCTAGTCCAGCCCGCACAGAACCTTATTTCACAGGGCTGCGATGTTTCTACAAAACTACTTTAGTAGGAAGCAACACTTCCTACTAAATAGTAGTAAGAGCACGATGATTCTTACATAGGTTCATACTTGGAAAAACAGTGCCCTAGTCTTCCTCTTTCCTATGCTCTGTCAAGAGAACAGCTTTTCAAGTCAATACACGCATCATCGTGTTCCCTTTCTCCCCGAAAAACAAAACAAAACAAAAAAAACAGCGTATATATTGGGGGCTGGAAAGGGAGGGAGTGGGGTTAATATTTTTATGGGCCTACACTGATCCCACCTGGATAGCACAAATGGACTTTGAAAAGAACACAGAATCTGATGTCTGCGTGTAGGAAGAGTATAGATTTTCTAAGATGTATAATGATGTGTACCATGTACCAGAGGATAAAATTAAGTTCATAAGACTTTTCAGCTATATTTGAAACTTTTGAACTCGAGGGTCCTTATAGATCAATTTATACTATCTGTTTGAACTATCTACTTTAGTAATGACAAGATTTTTTTCTTCTGACTTTGCCAGTTTCCATTTGTAACTCCAAGTTTGGGAAAACCATCTCAAGTTAAAGACTGTTTTTTTGTTGTTGTTTTTTTCCTAAATTGTTATTTTATTTTGGATTTTTATATCCATGCTTTTTTATTTATTTTTTTAATTAATTACTTTATTTTTGTTACAGATGTTTCTCCTTTTTCCTTTACTAATTCTCCCCCTCCCCCTCCCTCCCTGCCCTGTCCCCAAATTTGTTGTCCATGTCCATTGTTCATGCACACATGAATATACGTTCTGTGGTTTTGGTTTTTAGAATTATTCTGTTCACCACCGTCTCCCCACCTCTTCTCGGCAATGGAATGCAGTGTTGGTAATATGCTGAGGGCGGCAGCTCTGCCAGGATTTACTTCCTGTGTCTACTGGGGCTGGTTTGGTATTATTTTCCAATGTTCTGAAATTGCATGTCAGAATTTATTTGAAAACATAATAATTTGGAAATGGATACCTTGCTAATTGGAGCATCTGTCTCTAGCTACAACTTTCTTCTTCTTTTTGTAACATCCTGATTTATAATGATCATCTCACCTTTGCAGATATTGCAGTATTTAGGAATAATGCTCAACCCTGTTCTGTCTCTGGATACCATAAAGTCATCTTGCATTATGCTATTATTCTACCACCGAAGAATTATCTGTATGCTTCGTTCCCTATCGGTTTGGTTTGTTGCCAAAGTGGTGATTTATGTCTGCTTGCTTCTAGACTATATTATTGTGATGCTTTCATATACAGACCAAATGATTAGACTCTGCACAGAAGGGAACACAGTTCACTTAATCAAGTGTGTTCCACATAATTCCCTGTTTCCTCAGACTTCCTCGTGGTTTTCTTTCCTAAGGTGGTATGTAGAGTCCATAGCACCAAAATCAAAACCCCAACAATTCTTACTGAAGGCTTGAAAGATTGCAGGTCTTTAGGTTTCTAGAATTAGAAGTACCCCTTATATCTGGCATAGTAAAAGAGTCGCTGATATTTTGATAATTAGAAGTTTTATCCACACAGCTGTCCACACCAGAATTGATTTTGCTTCTGCTCTTAGTTTTTACTGAAATGTCATTTGAGTTCAACCTGATGTACACATGCCATCTTATCCTTATAGAGGGGAGCCCTTTGGTCTGCCTTGCATAAAAGAAATGAGGGAGAAGGAAGGGCTTTCTTACATACTCTCACATTTCTCCTCCTGCAGGTAATCCTTCTTCAGCATCCCTTCGGTAACGAGGGGTTCAGTACTTGAAGCACGGCTGACACCACTGTTGACTATTTCTAGCTGTTGATTCTTTCTTCCTTTTCGATAGGATCCCAAGCCTCCAATGTGGTCATCTCCACCCTGTAACCTAGTTTTATTTTCATTTTTTCTAGAGTACTTGTTATCTACTGGGCGTTTGTTTCCCAAAATTTCTTATGTTGAAAACTCTAACGCACAATGTGGTGGTGTTTGGGCATGGGACCTTTGGGAAGGAATTAGGTCATGAGCATTGAGCCCTTGGGATGGGATTGGTGCCCTTTGGAGAAGAGACAGGAAAGAGCTAGTTTCTGTTGTCTCTCTCCCCACGGTGAGGTTGTAGGAGATAGTCTCTTATAAACCCAGAAGAGGGCCTTCACCAAGAACCCCACTATGCTGGCTCTCTTACCTCTGAATTCCAGCTTCCAAAGTTGTGAGAAGTAAACTTTTGCTGTTTAAGCCACACCATTTACGTTTCAGCCACACCCGAACTAAGACATCAGTCATGAAACCTTTCACATGGCGACCATTCAAATAGGAGACAGCTATCACACTCTCTCAAGCCCTTTCTCCACGTAAACGTGCCCAGTTTCTTTTTCTATTTCTCACAATCATAGTTTTCTTTTCTTTTTTTTTTTTTTTTTAAATCCTCACCCGAGGACATTTTTCCATATTTTGTTCAGATAGAGTGGGAGGTAGAGAGAGAGAGAAACATCGACATGAAGGGACACATCGAGTGGCTGCCACCCGCACGACCAGCCAGGGCCGGGGACAAACTGCAACCAAGGTACGTGCCCTTAGCGGGAACCGAACCCGGGTCTCTCCGGACCACAGGCCGACGCTCTAACCGCTGAGCCAAACCGGCCAGGGCTCACAATCATAGTTTTCAAATGGTTCACCGTTCTGTTTAACTTTTTAGCAACCACTTATCATTGTCAGTTTCTCTCCCTGCCACTAACATGCTCATATGATTCTGGTAATATTATTTAACCATTTCCTAACTTATGTTATAATAAAACATGTATAGGTTGGACCTTCATAATCAAAATCTCTATATTATAAGAAATTCACAGAAGAAACCCAATTCGAGAAAGACTTAGCAAACAAAGTACTCTGCTCTACTCTATAGAAGAAGAAAAAAATTAAATTGTATATATTATCTATACGAGGGTTGGCAAAGGGGGGTTCACAGTTGTGAGTATGTAAAACACAAAGTTTATTCTTGTATTATTTACTAATCATTGTACTATTTTTCATACGAACAACTGTAAACATACTTTTGCCCAGCCCTGTATAATATGAAATATATATATATATTTCACAATAATTAATGAATTAAAGTTCCTATTTACTTTCTAAAATAATGGGCATAATATTGTTGTTGTTTTTTTTAAAAGATGGAATCCAAATAATAATAATTATTCTGAGGTGAAAGTATTGTACTTTTCATTGCTTTTGCTGCTTTGAAACTTCTAATTTTCCTACAATAAGCAAGCATTACTTATGCAACTCTTTTTAAGACAGTCATAACAAAGACCCAATATTCTTAAAACAATTTATCAATTAATTATTATAGCATAGACAACTCCCAAATGTTTAAACTCTGGACATTACAAAACTTGGAAATTCTCTTTTAATAAATTTCAGCATAAACAATTATAGTTTCATAATTAAGGCAGAATCATAAAAAACGTATCCATGAACCTTAAGTAAAGGCAAAAATTTTGAACAAAGACTTCATTGGAAACATTCAATCAAAAGTACTGCCTCTGGGTACATTGATTTAAATTTCTTTTTTTTTTTTTTTGGACCCTTAATGTGGAAGACACACATAGAATGATGTTAGCCTATGGTAACACACAACAGAAAATGTATTATTAAACTTGGAATACTTAAAAGCATCCTTAGACAAAAATGCCCGAAGTAGCTGCCTGAATTGAGACATCTGGAAAATGAAGGCATTATGTGTTGACCTAGGATAATTTGCTATGATGCTGGTGATTTTCTATTCATTTTCTTCAGTATTTTTCAAAAGACTATTGTATTTAAAACCCAAATTGCTGGCACCATGCAATTTGGAAAAAAAAAAAAATTACATCAAGTACACAAATTACTGGAGAAAAATGCTGCCTATAGTTTCCAACCAAGTTAGATCCACAGAAAATGTCATGTCAAAATCCTGCAGGGTCACCCTTTATACATTTGTGGATGAATTTATTATCTCATTACCCAGACCAGGCGGCATTATAGAGCAAAAGCTGCCTGTGTAATGGAAGCTTATGCAAACATTGATTTCTTGTGGTTAACTTCCAAATGTCTTCAGATTATTTTTGTGCACTCTTGGAGCTTATCTCTTCACCCAGCAGCAGACAAGTGAGTTAATGTACAATGTGCGTGTGTGTGTGTGTCCATTTCTATCGACACAATGCCCAGGCTATCAGTCACTATTAATTCCAGGAGAGTGAGGGCAGGGCAGAGGGCAGGCAAAGCAGAATCCCAACGAAACAGTAAAACGAAAATGCGCTGTCGGATCTCTTTTTGTCCAACAGTCCAGTTGGGCACCACTGATCTTTTAAAGTCTGTGTTTGCACTACCTTCAATTACTTACTGAAAGCAGCACAGATTGGCTTGTACATGTCATTGTTTGTATAGCACAGAAACATGAATTAAATCTGTCAGTCTTTTGATCTGCATGCCAAGTCAACAGTGTAGTCATTGTAAGTACTTATCAAAAAAAAAAAACCTAAAAAAACCTAAAAAAAACAACCCTCTGTATCCTGCCACAAAGAAGAGAAGGAACAATTTTTGCCCTTTTGCCTATTTTTTATTACTCTTCCTGTAATATTCCTTTTAAACGTGACATTTATTTCTCCAGAGATAAAAGAACTTCTGTCAAATGCAGTTCTTAATTATAGATTTACAGGTTTGTGAAGGCTTGTGTTACTTCTTCCATTCAGTACATAACCACCAGCGTAAGAGAGAGAAAGGTAAATAGTAGCACAAGGAAAATGCTGTTTTGCATTGGTCCTGGAATAATGGTGTGCAATTTCTTCATTTAGAACTTCTTATAAAATCAAATACTCTGGAAATAGACAGAACATAAAACAACCTTTTAAATAAGAAAATGGAGAAGACACTGAGTTCCATTCAAGCTAATGTTCGACATTAGGGGGAAAAATCATCTACTAGAAAAAATTGCGTTGGCACTCTCCATTTTGTTTAATCACCAAAAATAAACATCCTTATCATGAGAAAATACTTCAAAGAGGGGAAAGATTCTAAATCATGTCTTTGAAAGCACAAAATTTGAAGACCAAGATTAACAGCTCCCTAATTTTTTATTTTGCTCATGTTATTGTTATATTGATAAAAAGAAATAAATGTGCAAAAAGTTTACATTTCAATAGCCACAGATACTTAGAAGAGATGGATAGCATTGATCATTGAACAATTTAGAAATCTCATTTTATTAAGTATTCCTTAGATATCTAATAAGTAAAAGATTGATTCAAACTAGTCATTTGATGTTGAAAAGGCTGGGGAAAGCTACAAAAAAAAACAGCAAGGTAGAGCAAAAGATGTCAATAATAATTTATATGATCAAACTCTGAATAACAGGGTAGGTTTTTTATGATTGAATGTAATTTTGAATTCGTAACTAATCCTTATCCCCAAAAAACAGTCTGGAGGTAAACTATTGGTTTCCAGCAATCGAGAGTTAAGTCATTTATCTCTAGAGCTTTAGGGTCAACGTCTTTCATGAAAGCTACATTTATTTCACTTGAGGAGCTTGAAAGAACTCTTCCATTAGACCCACAATTAATATCCAAACAAATGGTGTGCTGAAAAATCACTGTGGCCATAATTGGAAGTCACTCCAAGTTACCTCTTTTAGACTGAGATGAGAACAAAGATGCTACTGAACGTGTTGTTGTGGGTCTTTTTGTCTGGCCGACCTTCCTGTAGAAAAAACTGGGTGGTAGGTGTAGCTGTGCAAAGATCGCTCGTGGTATTCTGTATAACACACACCTTTCAGCTCACTTTGCTTTGTTTCCAGTGGCATTTTATTCTCAAGTTTCAAAGCTGAGAGGCAAGAAAAAGTGCCAATTGGAAGTAAAAAACAAAACAGTGAGGAGATACACTTTAATAGATTCATCTGCATCGCTTTGTTAGCAATCTGTGATTCAGACTTTCATTTCTCCGTCCCTGGAATGAAGTACATCTGAGTCACACACAGACCTTGTCTCTGACTGGCAAGTTGTCACACGAGGGCAAATCATTTTTGTCCCCATCGCCCAAATTTCAGCAAATAAAATTTGCAAGTAGCAATGGAAAAATTACAGATTTTTGTTTGGATCAGTTTCAGAACCAGCTTCCAATGTTTGTTATCTGCATAAACTGAATATATCATCCTGCTAAAATCAGGTAGAAATCTCATGAGATCATGCTTTTAAACAGTATTTCTAGTACTTCTTGCTTTCAAACAGGCCAAAAATACCATATGAATGCGCTCTCTCTCTCTTTCTCTCTCTCTCTCTCTCTCTCTGTGTGTGTGTGTGTGTGTGTGTGTGTGTGTGTGTGTGTGTGTTTCTCTTCACAAGTTCTGGCCAGACCTTAAACCAACATGAATCTGAAAAATAGTCTTTTGTGCTTTCGTCAATCAACAATGCTTCCATTTGAACTTAGCTTGCCGCACATCACATGTCTGAATTCCTTCATGTAAGCACAGGAAGTATGACACATATTCATTATGACTGAGATTTGGGGCATGTAAAATTTCAGGGTTAATCATGGACGGACAGCTTTTCAGTAAATTAATACCAATGAGTTCAATCAAGGTGCACTTAAAAAAAACAAAAACAAAAAAAACTGCTCTGCATAAAATTGGAACTTTGGTCTGGAAATGAAGGTAATGCTATTTCCCATGCCTGGATGAAAGGCCAGCACCAGAACAAACAGATCCTTCCATTCAAGAAACAGAAACCGGCCTTGAATAAAGATAGCAGCTGCCGTGTTCATAGTAATGTTCTCTCAGCTTCGTAGTCAGCCTCACAATAGTCAATTGAGAAACCAGCCAAGATTCTAGGGAGTTTTGCTGTGACATCCCATACTTAAAGGTTTAGATGGATTGAGGCCCTATAGCTTATCAGTTACAGATTTGGAAGCTGAAGCCAGACACACCTGAGTTGAAGTCCCAATTCTGCCTTACTGGCTGTGTGGCTTTGGGCAAATTACTTTCCTCTCTTAGCCTGGCTACTCAACTATCAGAAGTGGAAAACAAGAGAACTTTACAAGTTTGTACAAGAGAGCTTTTGAATTTTCTGGAAGGATTAAGAGAGAATTCCCATTAAGCACGGGCAGGTAATACAGGCATACCTTGTTTTATCACACTTCGCTTTACTGTGCTTTACTGTGGTTGCGTTTTTTTTTACAAATTGAAGGCAAGACTCTCCACCAGCAACAGGGTGATAACTTGCTTCATTGTAATCCTGGCCTTATTGTGGTGGTCTGAAACCAGATGGCAGCATCTCCAAGATATGTTTATCTGTGCTCAACAAAGGGCAACAGCTTTATTTTATTATTATTGAATTAAGGGTTCGATCAGTTATCACCTGACCCCTGGGACTGTGGTTCATTGATTTATCCCAGAGTACCATTAAGTACCACTCCTTGCTTCACACCGTGAAATTCCACAGGTTCCTAGAGGAGGAAGCAGAAGCAGAGGAAGCAGGGAGAAAGCCAGGGAGGGAGGAAGTGCAGATGGTGGGGAGAGTGCTACTAATCAACTGATGTGGTGTTGACTGAACCTCTCCACCAAAAGGATACAATTAAGCTTCAGCCTTGGGATTCTAAACCATGAGAGAAAACTCAAGGAGTCTCCTGGACCATCCCCACTTGTCACTCCAGCAATACTGAGGAATTTGAGGGGTTTTAGAAACATGAAACAGCAATGAGGGAACCACAGCTGGGTGAAGTCTTAGCTCCATAATGGTTGCACAGAGTGTAGGATGTAGTACAAGTGAGGTGAGCAAGGGGCAGCTTCAAAACCCCTATTGATAAGGTATTCTAGGCTCTGCCCTTGAATGTCACTCCAGCAAGCAGAGCTCTGTAGCTTCAAGAGACAGTGCGCACACGCGCATACACACACACACACACACACACACCACACATTCACATTTGCACATGAACACACACAAGCACAAATATTCTTTTGATTTCAGAAATGGATTCAGCACAATCATTTAATTACCCAATAGACAGCTTAAGACTTAAAGCTAAGAGTTTGGTCCTAAACTAGCACTTAACCCACAAACAGTTTAATATCAGGAGTTAACCCAGAAGCACCTTATGATATAATACTAACAGCTCATCAAATGGCTTCTCAGAAAAAAATTATTATAATTATAACTAAATAACAGTAAATGTCAATCCACTAAGTAGTACCTAATTGTTCAAGCCAAAGGAGTGGGGGTTGGAGGGAATGTTTCTATCCCACATCCAAACTGCTGGCAACTCTGTTTCTTCTAGTCCAAAACAGATCCTAAATCTGGCCATGTTTCAACATCTCTAATTCCTACCATCCTAATCCAAGCACCACTGTGTCTTGCCTGGTCTCCCTGTTGAGTCTCTCACCCCTTTAGAACCCATAGTTTACAAAGAAGTCAAAGAAGTTATTATAAATTAAATCAGAACACATCATCCCCAGCTTAAATTCCTCCAGCATCTCCCCACAGTGTACTTTGCTCTACTGCTTAGCTTTTCAAACTCACATCTTACTTGTCTCTCTCAGACTTTGGTTCCTTCTAGAGAACTCTGGGTACTTTGCACATTCTGTCTCTTCCACCTGCAACACTTGTCTCCACAATTTCCTGTGGCCATCTTCATGATATTATCTAGATCTCATTTTGAAACAATACTTCCTCACAAGGTTCTTCATGAACCACTCGTGGAAATGGCCATCACTCTCACAGACTTTATCCTGTCATTGCTTGACTTTCTTCGTAGCTATTTGACAGTATCTTGGTCATTTCTTTGTCTATTTGCTTATTGTCTGCTTCCTCCAGTCTAGAATATGAGCTCAGTGTGAGAAGAAACTTTCTCTTATTTACCATCGATTCTTCCACACCTAAAACACTGTCTGACATATTTTTGTTAAATAAGCATGTGTTGAGTGCCTACTATGGGTAAGTATGATGGTAAGCTCTTTACGTAGATTATCTTAGTTTATAACCTCAACATTTTAGAGGTGGTACATCTGTATCCCCGTTTTCACAGAAGGAATATGAGACTTAGATAGGTTAAGTACCTTGCCAATCAGAGAGCAAGTAGATGATGGTATCTGTATTTTAAAATGCCAGTCTATTGAGACATAATTTATCTATAGTAAAATATTCCCATTCTAAGTGTAGAGACTGAGTTTTGATAAATATATGCACCTGTGTAACCAGCACCACAATTAAGACAGAACACTGTAATCACCCCCGAAGGGTTCCCTTGTGCCTTTTCCAAGATAACCACCAACTCACCCTGGCCCCTGGTAATTAATGATTTGCTTTCTATCGATGTAGCTTAGATACAGAAGGCACTGCCTTGTCTATATTTACACCCACATTAGAAATCACACTCAGCTACTTGGTTTGGCCCTAAAACCATTTCTAATGTGTCTTCTTTGATGCATGAACAGGTGACATTCAGAAGTTAAGATAAAATTGCTTTATAGTCCAAAATTTTTATAACAAAAATGAATTGTGCAAACATGAATATATATAAGTAAAATGAATATAGATAAATAAGTACCCATCATTGATTAAGGTAAAATAGTACTAAAAATCTAGGTTCAAATTCTGGTTTGCCTCTTACTGGCTTTGTGTCCTTACATTATTTATACACCAAGTCTTAGTTTCCTGATCTTTCTATAAAAATAGAGATAATTATAGCCACATTGCAGAGACAGTAAAAAGATCATGTAGTTAATACAAAGCACAGGAGCCTGCACTTAATAGGGCATTGATTACCATAAGACTCATTAGTCTTTCTATTCCAGAAGCTAGGCCACACTGCCTTAAATTCTTAGTAATCTGTCTTTTTTCTTTTCTTTTCTTTTTTTTTTTAAGAGAGAGATAAAAACATCGATGAGAGAGAACATTGACTGGCTGCCTCCTGCATGTCCCCTACCAGGGATTGAGCCCACAACTTGGGCATGTTCCCTGTCCAGGAATCAAACCAGCGAACTCTTGGTGCATGGGTCAATGCTCAACCACTGAACCACATTAGCCGGGCAGTAGTCTATCTTTTCAAAGTATCACAATTGCCTATCCAGACTCAGGTATCTCTGTGAAATAGGTAGAGAAGGAGATTATTACCCAAATTGTTCAAAAGGAGAAACCAAAGCAAAGATCATTCGATGTGACGCGCACAGGCTATAAACAGAGCTGTTGGCAATGAGGTCAAGAACTCAGATTTTCCCAAAGATTCATAAAGTCACTCATGTACATTATTCATCACCACTGTATTTCTGCTAAGCTGATAATAGCAAACAGCCTTTGTTGCATTTGGTAAGTGGAGAATCTAAGGCATGAGGTTGTTAAATGACTATAAAATTGTTAACATTAAATAATGACAGAGAAGGGACTAAAACTTTAGCCTGTAGATTTACCACTTTCTTATCACTGAGCTTGTCTACCCCACAATTGTTAAAACTGGAGCTTTATGAAAACGAATTACTAATCAGCACATTCTAGAAAAATGAGGAGAATAAAGACTCAGAAGGAAAATCGAAAGAACTCTTAAGAAATGTGACAGAATAAAGATAAACACTAAAAATGGTAGAAGTTGTGAATATGGCCCATATGTTCTTCTGGAGCCAGAAATTACCCAGACAAATAGGTGAGAATATAAGGCTGCTAGACAGACAATGCACCAGAAATATCCCTTTAGGAATATAGTAATCAGCATGCCACAAAATGTGTCTTTGGGATCATGGAGAATATGCTATTCCAATAATGCCTCAAAAATTTCAGGATTCTTGGTCTGTGTCTGCATAAAATGAGTTATTGGCTTGAACCGGAACAGAGAAGACAGACTTGCAATGCAGAAAAAAACTGCACTCCCTTTTAGCTAGCTCCTTGCAAAAGAATGTTGTGATAGTTGGTGAAGAAGCACTTTCTAAAATAAGAATATCCGTTTTGGGTACAGAACAATTCTTAATATTTCCGTGTGTAAAAGCAGTCATCGCTTGTGATGTTTAAAAATTAATAGAGTGTGATGTTCCAGAACTCTTGAGTTCCTTTCTGAAGAGGCAGAGTGGGGAGGAGGGTTTCACTGATATTCAGTCACGAGAAATACAAGGCATGTCTCTTGAATAATGCCAGCACTGACTTAATTCCACTCACTACATGCTAACCTACTTCTCTCACCCTTTGCTATATGGCAGAGTGAAGGCTCTACCTTCATCTTTTGGATGGAGATATAGAACTTCATTCTTTAAGAGGAGATACTTTCTCTCTCTGAATATTTTTAAGATCTTATTCCCAGGAGGGCTTAATGACTACCGCAGGTGCTCATGTCAAGAACACTTTGAGAACGGTCCTGCCTGAAGGCAGAATGACAAATCTTAGGGGGGGGGGGTGTTTGAATTATGCTGGAATTCAAGACATGCGATGATGTACTAGACGATTTTACTTCCGTTTATTTTTATTACTCTTAAGTAATAAAAAATTTAAAAAAAGAGCAAAACAACACCGCATGTTCCTACACGCTTTGAGACGTGTGGGATGCACGCGCGTATGCGGTTAGGGTTGGAGAGAGAATGTCTTCACTGCTCACGGACGCGACCCGCTTCGTGTTTTAGCTACTTAGTTCAATTTTAACAACTGACGTTAAGAGAGAATAAATAGCTGCGAAAAGACAGACACTCGGCAACACTGGAAATCAGCAAGAGTTTTCAGTGATGTCTTTCTACCGTACCATAGTCTGTGACTTTGGAATTCCCTCTACATTCAAATCTCCACTTCCCCCCCACCCGCCTGCCCCCCCACCCCCACGATGTTGTGTTCCACCCAAGAGCCATGTGCCAGAACTTTCCTGAGCTCTTGTCAAAACATCTAAGCAGACCCTTTTCCCTTCAAGGCACAAGGACATGTGACTGCATACGTGTCTCTTGCTGCTTGCCCAGCCCCGTTTCAGTGAAGAGGGTCCACGTACAAATCTGAATTGTGTGCTCTTCTGTAAGAACTGGACGATGATAAAAGACCAGGCTCACCTTCCTGTAACACAAGAGGCTGCCCCTGTTAAACAGGGAAGATTGTTTTTCAAGCTCCCAGAGGGTACCCTCCACCCTTTTCACTCTTCGCTGTGGGGTGGGGTGTGTGTCTTAAGAACTTTGATTACCACCAGCATCCACCCCCTGGAGTTGAGAGGCCTTGGGCGGGGGCTTCTGAGCCAGAGGAGACCTTTTTTTTTTTTTAAATATGCTTTTATTGGTTTTTTAGAGTGAGAGGAAGGCAGAGAAAGACACATCAATGTGAGAAACATCGATTGGCTGCCTCCTGCATGCCCCCTGCTGGGCATTGAGCCTGGGGCCTGGGCATGTGCCCTGACCTGGAATCCAAGGGGACCCCTCAGTCCTTGGAACCACGTTCAATGGGCGCAGCCACACAAGCTGGGCTGGGGAAATCTTTTGTGTTTGTTTTGTTATTTTACCTTATAGCAAAAAGTAAATTTAAATAAAAGAAAAGAATCCATGGCCCAAACTACCCACAGCTCCATCACCTAAATAAATAAGTGCTGTCTTTCCATTTGACGTGGAGACCTCATTCCCAGGCACATGGATTGAGCTGTTGTTGTGTACAGTATGTTTCTTTTACATTACACTACACCCCCACTTCCTGTTTTGCCTTTTTTTTTTTTTTTTTTTTTTTTTGCTTACTGTCCTCTATTACCTAAAGTAACTATACAAACATATCACATCTATAAACACAGATACAGGAGCATTTTCTTAGGGGAAAAAATAGTATCGTGCTATGTACCTTTCTTCAACGTGCTTTTCTCCCTTAATAACATACCGTAGATACAGGGGAAGTTTATGGCACTTGAAAACCTGTGACAAAGTTTCACAGAGTGTTCTGGGAATTCTTCTGTCTCTTCATAGAGATATTGTCTCTGAGTATATAGCTGCTCCTGGTGAGAAACAGGTCCCCCTGAGGTGAGCACACACCCAGGAGTTGGCCGTAGCTCAGGCATGCCGGCTAGACAGCCGTGTTATTAAAAGCCCGGGCTTTGGCATCAGAAGGACCTAAGTTTGAATCCTTCCTCTGCCACCTACGGGCTCTGTCACCCTTGGGCACAGTGCTGTGTTATCTAATAAACCAAATAGGAGCATGGAATTAAGGCACAGCAGAACAAGGGGCCCTCAAACAAGCCCACCTTTAATTAACCCACCCAGGGTTGAGCCAAGAGGAAATCAGAAAATCAGCTCTTCCAGCTCTAACATATATGTGATGTACTGTTTGATGCCTTATCTTTTTTTGAATTATATGCAGAGAGGTGTACAATAATCTTTTTGGTGTTTTGCAGTTCTAAAGCTTTTCATCGTGTCTCGTTTTGGATGTGGGTTGTTTGTTTGTTGGTTTGTTTTTTAGTTTTCCACTGAAACACACACACACAAAATATCTCTAAATGAAGCTAATAGCCCTGGGCTCACAGAAGGTTGATGAAGACAGGAGGTGATGAATTAATGGAAAGTTCTCAGCCCCATTCTGGCACGTGACAGGTTTCCCATAATAGTTCTCTTTAATGCAGTCTGTGTTCCTTTCCCATTTCTTCCCATTTTCCCCATCTCAGCCCTCCAGGTTTGGTCCCAGAAAGCCTCCCCCAGTAAACCTTTCTTCATCTCCTTATTCTTCCTCCTCTTCAACCCCCTTACAATGTTCCAAGCCACTGTCTGCAGGTTTTGAGATCTGTCTCCACTGCCAGTTTGAAAGCTCCATGAAGACAGGAACTGAATTGCTCCATCCCCAACAGTTTCTTGAACCCCTAACTTCTACTCATAAACTGAGAAATCCACGGTGGATGGAACAGGAGGAAAGAAAAAAACGCTTCCAAATGTTGAAGGTGGCTACTGTCTTCAACTGTGTGCTCCACTCTGGAGTCCTCTCCCTTCTCCTTTTCCTCTTGGGAGCCCCTGGCTATCATCTCTGCCTGTAGTCAGCCTACCTTTTTCAGCTCATTTCTTGGGGTACAAGTGTTAAATGCCTCATTAGCACCTTTTTTCTAGTGACTTTGAAGAGTAGATGCCCTCAAGTGGCTCTTAAGGCTATACAGCCTAGGCTGTGGTGCTGGGCAGCAATGTGCTCTTAGTTTTGCTGGACTGATGTGTGTGCAAAAGCAAAGGACATAATTTTGTTTCTGTCCCAGCAGCTTTCATTTGGGGCTGTGCCCAGTTCTGAGTTGTACAACCTGGTGGCAGTAGCTGCTGCTACTACTTCTCCTTCTTCTTTCTTTTCTCCTTCTTCTTCTTCTTCTTCTTCTTCTTCTTCTTCTTCTTCTTCTTCTTCTTCTTCTTCTTCGAGGCCAAAGTGTATCAATTATGCACTGTTTTTAAAAATAGGGCCTTAGCCCTGGCTGGGTAGCTAAATTGGTTGGAACGTCATTCTAATATGCCGAGGCTGCAGGTTCCATCCCAGGTCAGGGCACATACAAGAATCAACCAGTGAATGCATAAATAAATGAAACAACAAATCAATCTCTCTCTGTCCCTCTCTGTCTCTCTCTTACACAAATCAATCAATAAATTTAAAATATTTAAAATATGGCCTTAAACACTTAATCAAATATCTTTATAGCTTTGTAGTTTCTCAAAATAAAATTAGGTAGACATGCAATGATAAAAGGGATTCTAAGATAAAAAGAAATTCATTGCTATAATTTGTCTCCTAAATAATAACAAAAAATGAGCTATAGCCTCTTTTATCTGAAGTTTCGGCTATTTTCCTTTACTCCATGACACAGGGCCCAAGACCTACATTATTGCATTAAGTTTGCAAAGCTATTGAGATGCCCTTGAGTAAGATTCATCATCTTGTCCTAAATTCTCCACACACTCCACTAAAAGCCTAGTGGCAGACTGAAGGGATTGTCAGAAAGCATAAAAGGCAAAATAAAAATTTTATGCTCTTTTAGGCAAGTGAAGATTTGCCCTGGAGCAATTTCTGATATTAACTCATTAATCCTCGCAACCTCTCTAGAGGATAGATTTCGGGAAGGAGCAGAGCCTTGTCATCTCAATCGCCTTCAAACTTGCCCCAAACTGTGCACTGGCCATTCCCCTGGGGTTGGTGAAGGATGCCAGCAGAGCCCAGGAGGAGCTGGGACAGGACAGACAGGATTCAAAAGTGTCTACAACTTCCTTTCCCTGTCACCGGGACCCACAGTGGCACAGATCCCTGTACTTGGTTTAATATACTTCTGTTGTCATCTTGATTTTTTTTTAATGAATATTGAGCAAAGAGTAGTGCATTTTCATTTTGTACTGGACCCCTCCAGTTGTGTAGCCAATTCTGCCAGTCATACATCCTAGGAGAAAAGACACCAGTAGTATACATTAAGGCCAGGAAATGTGTTCTTGATCTCCATACTAATGCTAATGATATAGGAGTACAGTCCGCATTTTCTGTTGTCTCATCAGTACTCTACTTGTTCAAAACTAAATTGAGCTATGTGCTTAGAATTTTAACTAAAACGTTAGGACTAGATACTTTCCTTTTCCCTTCTATTTATGCCACATTCATGTTTTCTTGAAATCCTGTTTAATTTACTTGATGGTGTTTTTAATTGTTGCCATAGAATACCACACCTTCTTTGCATGTGGCATCTCAACAATGTGCAATTTCTAATAGTCAGCATGAAATCACAACTTAGAAACACATTGCTGAGCTAATTACAGGGACTATCAAAATAAATTCAAATCTTTTCTGGGCCACAGTCCATATCTGAATCATAATAAGTGTGAAATGTTTACAAATCATTACAAATTTTCCACATAGTTTCCCTCAGTGTTAGGGCCAATCGTGTTTTTTCAGTCATTTGAGTCGACATGTTGGATCATCTCCAGTGAGAACACTGATTTTAGAAAACAGCTTATTAGAGATTATAAAGATCAAAAGACAGAATTGAAATAGCCCTGAGAATGCAAACTGTAAGGAACACTCTTCATGGAACTGTTTGAGTACACCCATAAACATAACCTAGTATTTATTTTGCAAAACATTTCACTGAAGTAATAAAGACAAGAAATGGAAAGTAGCCCTGCACTTTATTTTATATAAACTAATGAATTCACATGTTAAGAAAGTTCTGCCCAGCCCTGACCAGTTTTGCTCAGTGGTTAGAGAGTCGGCTTGTGGTCCAGAGAGACCCGGGTTCGGTTCCCTCTAAGGGCACATACCTCGGTTGCAGTTTGTCCCCAGCCCTGGTTGGATTGTGCAGGAGGCAGCCACTCGATGTGTTCCTTTCACGTCGATGTTTCTCTCTCTCTCTCTCTCTCTCTCTGTCTCTCCTTCCCACTCTATCTGAACAAAAAATGGAAAAATGTCCTAGGGTGAGGATGGAAGGAAGAAGGAAGGAAGGAAGGAAGGAAGGAAGGAAGGAAGGAAGGAAGGAGGGAGGGAGGAAGGGAGGAAGTGAGGAAGGGAGGGATGGAGGGAGGGAGGAAAAGGAGAAGGAAGGAAAGAAAGAAAGAAGGAAGGAAGGAAGGAAGGAAGGAAGTTAGTTAGTTCTGTCTGGACGACTAATAGTTATATAATGGCAAAGTAGTTTGTTTCTGCAAAATAAAGGAAACCTGTGTTTGCAAGTATTCACCTAATATCACTTTCATGACATTAGATGAGCTGCTCCCTCAGGCAGAATTCTGAGACTGAGTTGTCATTTTTATAAGATTCATGGCACCTACTGTGCACAGAGCATTGGAAGAATTCATTATGCTGCACATTTCTTACCCCTTTTCATGGTCTTAGTCCTACTAGACTGAATTACTAGAAATATACTTTAAGCAACAGTGGACTCAGTTCTTTCAACTTCCTAAAGCTATGCCTGTAAGAAACCAGATATTAAATTTTAAAATTCAAAGAAAGAGGAGTTAGTGTTTGCATTCAGATAAAAATGGTTTATATATGCTTAGGTTTAAAAATAAGCTTCAGGGTGGGAGAAGGGGATTGAGCAAAAAAGGAAAAACTGACTGCTGGGGGGAGGTGGAAGAGGCTATGTGAAGAGGGTATAAGGGGATAAATGGCGATGGAAGGAGACTTGACTTAGGGTGGTGAACACACAATGCAGTATACAGATGATGTGCTGCAGAACTGTGCACCTGAAACATGAATTATTTTGTTAACCAGTGTCACCCTAATAAATGAAAATACAAATGAGCCTTAGGGAGTTCCTGAACCCTCCAAATTGCGTGTGAAATTTGGAGTGGAAAAGAATTTTTCTAGTGTGACTATTTGTAGCTGTCATCTAACTCCCGAGGAATCTATGACCCTAAGCACTAACAGACTGCCCACAAATGCCTTCTTGCAGCTACTCAGTAACTATCACGAGGCCCTAGTGCACAAAAACAAAACAAAACCATGAAGTTCAAAATAAGTCAGATTTTTTATTCTGAAAGTTCCTAAGAGTCTATGGTTGCATCATTTGGTTGTACTTGGCATCATTTGGTTCGGTGATTATTTTTCCTATGAGTGAGGTGCATGTTCTCCATGGGGATGCAAACTACTTTTGAGCCATAATTCTATTTTTAGTCTAGTGCAGCTTGGATATATATTGTAGCCTCAGACATTCATGCATTGTGATCCACAGTGTTCAGGGGATGTCAGAATTGAGAGTATAAACTTCCTTGATAGAAAAGAAAAGAATTTCCAGCTTGATCAATATTTTTTAAGTACTACATGTGAAAATAAAGATTACATGTTGGTAACACTATGATTTTCTAAAAGTGGAAATAGTACAGCCAAATGATTCAAATGAATTCATTCCATTCTCATTTTTATCTTGCATAATAAGAATTTTTTTCTAAAGAAAAAATTCAGTTGCATAATACAAAATAATGCAAATAATTTGTCTTTGGATTCAAAGCTTCAAACACCACCCTCCAGAGATTCTGCAAAGTGCTGTATTTAATACAATAAATTTAGACCTGTCCAATGATAGTAAACTCTTCAATAGGCCACTGCTTTCGGAGGAGATTGAGAAACTTTTAATAGAAATAGAATTCTTTAACTATCTCCATGCTGGCATGCTTTTATCCACAGTAGTTATTAATCTTTGCAAAAGCAAAGAATTTGATGATATAATAAATAAAGAACTGTGATTGCATCTAATGTTTGATCTCAAACTTGGAGCTGTAGGGAACATTTTGGTGTACCTCGCATTTATTGTCTTTTTCTCTTAGTAAGTATATTATAATTTCCTTCTGATTATCCTTCCTCTCCAACACAGCATGTTTAGTGATGAGAAACTGACTTATCCCCAGTACCAGAGATGAAACCTGACTGGCTAAAACCAATCAACAAGTCCAATCTCTGATATAATGACTAGAGTCTAGTGAGGGTCAAGGAAACACAAGAAGATCTTTGTTGAGAATTTCTGTGGAAATAAATTTCCATCCTCTTCTTTGAGAGCTTCCAGAAGAGATTTTCTCTCTTGACTGCTTAATGTGAATTAGGAAGCAGTTAATTCATCCCTTTCTCGGATGAAGCAGACACTTTGGTTGGCAGAGAGGATAATAAGAAAAAAATGGGATCTTTAATGGCACAGTTTAATTTTTTAAATTTAATTTATTTTTATTGATGTATAATTGACATATGACATTATATTAGTTTCAGGTGTATAACATAATGATTTGATATTTTATATATTGAAAAATTATCACTAAAGTAAGTATAGTTAACATTTGTTAGCATGCACAGTTATAAAACTTTTTTTCTTGTGATGAGAACTTTTAAGATCTACTCTTTTAGCAATTTTCAAATAAGCAAAGAGTATTATTAACTAGAGTCATCATGCCATACATTACATCCCCTGACTTACTTATTTTGTCTTTCTCTGTCTGACGTTTTACTTAACATAATGCTCTCCAAGTCCATCTACAATGTCACAAATGGCAATATTTCATTTTTTTGTAGTGGTTGAAATCTATCTATCTATAATTTTTTTCATTTTCTTCAGAAAAATGCACAGAAGTAAGATTGCTGGATCTAGTAGATCTATTTTTATTTTTTTTAGGAAATTCCATACTCCATCTTCTATTAATTTCTGAATCAAATTTGCTTAAAGTTCAACCTAGCTTTGACTCACTAGCAACTCAATAAATTACATGTTGGGCTGTTTTTTTCTGTATTATAGAGATGAGGTCATGAAGTCTATAAATCTAGAAATATTACCAACAAGGAACACAGTTGAACACATTCACAAATATTGTCTTTAAATATTATCTCTATCACTTTTTAAATAATGTGGAAAATGAAATATTTTCCAAAGTAGCAATGAAGTACCAGAATTTGTTCCTAGATTCAACTGACCAATAAGCATTAATTAAACAATAATAATAAAGAGAGCAATATTTATTGACTACTCACTTAGTAATAATAAACAAAATAATAAACAAAAGCCATTAAATTGAGGCTTAGATTTAGTAATTTATCCAACGTCACCTATCAGCACTTGAATCTATGTCTATCAGACAGCAAAGCTCATGCTCTGAACCCACCATGTATTTAAATTTCAGTAGACTAAATATAGTTATTGCTTAAGAGTATTTTGCATGTCTAGGGAAATATACTGTTCATTCACAAGGAAAATAAAGAACCAAATATACCAAAGCACAACAAAATGATAAACTTGTAAAATCTTGGAAAATATTCAGACTCCCCCATCCTCAAGCAAGAGGCGGGGTGGGGCCAGGAAAAGATGTGGCCTCGTTACAGGAAGCTGAGTGATTCAGCTACCCTCTGGGTCTCAGGCTCATCTTGTAAATGGCCTGGTGGACTGAATAATTTTAAAATTCCTTCCCAGTTTGTAGCATCTGGCAAGCCTTGTCAGGGAAAGATTTTGGAGCAACCTACTGTGAAGTTACATTTTCAGTCTTTAAATATGGAACTAAATCCATCTTTCTGAATGATAATTAAGTAGATATTCTTTTTTTTTAGATATTCTTTTTATAACTTCATTAAAGGGATTCTGAATCACAGCTAGACAATTTGAATGCCCAGATTAGTTGATCAAAGGAATAATACAACCAGCAAATGAGATTATGTTCAAATGTTGTTCAAAAAGATGGGGCTGATGCTCTTCCATGTATATAACATTGTTTGGTCTAGCTCTGATTTTTCTGATCAATTGCTGGCTGATTCTGTTACATTACAATATGTAGATTTTTAAAATATGTTACTTATAACACTGGGAGTTTTCCTGCCAATAACTTCATCATTTTGAATTTCAATAGAAAAATCAGGAAGATGAGTATTTATTGTTGAGTCTTATTATTTTCATTGTAATACAGTTTTCCAAATTGGCTTAAGAGCTGTAGGTCAAATTCAGATGTTAAAGGAAAACTCTACTCAGATTGACTGCTTTCAAAGGATCAGAGCTGGGTAAGTGTTTCATAGCATTCCTTTGATGGTGCTGTTTCAGATGAAAGGCTAGTATCAAGTCACTGAATTAAGGCCTGATTTAATGTTTTCAATAATAATACTCCATCTTTCTTAGACATCGATCAATTTTAATAGAAACCTGGCTATACCTTTTACCCCTTAGAGCCCTAGCCCCCACCCCATAACCTCTCAAAATCACTAATGGGTATATATTACACAGAAGCTTTTAGAGGAACACAGTCTTTCAGAAAGGAAAAATAAATTGAAATAGTTTGCAACATTACACAGAATGACTCAATCTGACAAATTGACATGTAGTACATCAATAAAATATTGCCACAGAGCAGTAAATAAGCATAGAAAGTCTCTGGATGACTAGAATCCACATAAACAATTTCAGGTCTCTCGGGTCCTATCTAGAGCACAGAAGTTGGTTATTAAATGGACCTACAGCCATGTAAAATCTGATGTGTGGCTTCAAAGAGTATGTTACATCTTGGAAAAGTTAGACTAACTGAACCCCTTTATAGTCCTAGTCTTATTATTTTAATGAACTTTGCGGGATTTGAAAATGACCCAGCACCTGTGACAGCCCTAATAATTTATAAATTTGGTGTAATTTCTCTCTAAATTTGCCCAAAGAGTACCACATGTCAAGCCAATTTTACTACTCACACAGAGATTTTATTGATAGTTAATAGTAAAATTTGCGTTGACAGGAATAGCATTTAAATATTTATTGAAATAACATCTAAGAAGTCTATGACATGCTGCTTTGAATGTAGCATATTCACTATAAGTATATTAAATGGCAGGTGCCAGTTAATTATTGACATAGCAAATGCTAGATCATCTAAAGGCCAGAAAGAGTTAATGCAATTGCCTCATTTACACTAAGGTAAGATTGGAGACCAGGAGGACCTGGTTCTTAAGCATCCATCCATTGCTGAGAGAGCCAGTTGTCATTATTTCTTAAAAACTAGATATAGTAGTTCTTATTTTCTCTCACTTTCCAGGAACATATTTATTGAATAAAGTACACATTGACTAATACGTTTGCATTGACTTGCACCATTCTCCCATAAGGCTTTTCTTTCCTAGATAGATTGTTCCTCTCTATCTACCAAACACATTTTACCTTTTCCATCGCTAACCATATTTACACCTGGAAATGCATCTGCTCAACCTGGCCACTCTTGAGCCAGCCTTTAGATCCAGCTTTGATCTTGCCACCACACCTCTCCTGACCAAAGGTCCTCCCTTTTCTTCTGTGATCTTTCCCTATATGTGGTCCTTTCCACAATTAGTTCATAAGCAGCTTAGAGAGAAAAACCATGCCTTGCCTCTCTTGGCACACCCCACAGTATGTAAGACAATTTCTTACAATCAAGGTTCACAATTTAAATACTGGGACACTTACTTAGAGAGGCAGCATCTCCTCTTTCTGATTAACACTCAACTTGCAATTGGTCCCAGATATGTTGGGCACACCACTGTATTTGTTCTGATATACTACTTGTTGCTTTTCAAATTACATAGGGAGTTGGGAGGTAACATCAACTTGATGGCTCTATTAAGAAGTTTGGCTATAAAGAAAAGAATAACCCCAAGTCAACTGCTTCAGAGAAGGTTAGATGAAAGAAAGGTATTATGGACAGCTCTCAGAGGGAGACTTGACAGTGTTTACGGTTGAAGAAAGGAGGATGGTGAAGAAAGAGAGTCTGAAATGGTGCCAGGCACTCTGGAGCAACGTCTAGGAAAGAGTGAGAGATGATGGGATCGGGTGAAGGAGTTCTATATACTTTTAAAAAAATACACATCTGTGCACTGGGATAAAAATGGGGAAGGCATACAGAAGTGTTCTAATCACTACTTCAATGAATGTGCATTTGAAACTCAACGTAAGAAACATGGTCAAGTCCTGGCTGGTTTGGCTCAGCGGTTAGAGCATCGGCCTGCGGTCCAGAGAAACCTGGGTTTGGTTCCCGCTAAGGACACATATCTCGGTTGTAGTTTGTCCCTGGCCCTGATTGGGTCGTGCGGGTGGCAGCCACTCGATGTGTACCTTTCACGTCGATGTTTCTCTCTCTCTCTCCCTTCCTCTCTCTCCCTCCCTCTATCTGAACAAAAAATAGAAAAATGTCCTAGGGTGAGGATAAAAAAAAGAAAGAAAGAAAAAAAAAAAACAAAACATGGTGAATAGCCAGCATCATTGCTAAACTCACAGCATGTGCTGAGTTCTCCTCATGTACCAGGCACTGTACCAAAGCATTCTTACATACATCATCCCATTCAATTACCACCCTAGCAGTTTAGCATGCTAACACCATCAAGTTATTAAATGCAGCATTAAAGTCTTCCACCAGGAAAACTGATCAGAAGGTTCTTTTTGTTCTCTGAGTTGTTGCAGAATGTCTTGGTGCCCATTTTCGGGAGTGGAAGGGATGTGGTTACATGGTGACTGCCTTCAGAAGAACTTGCTCGAAGAGAGTTCCCACAGGGCAGCTACAGTGCTGCTCTGGAGTTACAATAAAGCCAATGGGCCCGGAAGCTGAGTCCTCCCATGGTGTGATTAACAAAGACTCCGAACATTGCACAGGTCACTGAACTTCAGTGTGCCCAGAGAGAAACACCACAGCCTTGGTCTGAGAGCGAGACAACCAAGTATCTACTACTGTCCAGAGGAGACCCAGCCTCACATCAAGCAGAGTCCAGAAATAGAGTTTTGTTGTTCCTGTTTTGTTTAGTCACTATTTTTTTTTTTATTATACAGGTAAATCAAGCATTACTTTAACTCTATTAAAAAAAAAACACACACACAAAAAAAAACAAGGTATCCATTTCTCAGGTGACCCTTTTATATTTTTCACCAATATTATTGAGAAATAATCTCCACATATATATGAACTACCTGGATATCTTTCACTGATGACTCTCAGTCATCCTAAGCATGTACATTCTAAAATTTGAAAATTTAACCACGTTGCTAATCACTGGGATGAGTTAATATGTGGAGATGCAGCAAAGCAGAAAAGGTTAATAATATTTTTTTTAAGTTATAGAAGCTATGGACTATTTCAGGGCATACAAAAAGAAATAGGAACAAATTAAATTAAATCTTAAAAGACACCCAAACACCAAGAAAGCAGACCTAAGAAGCACCGTGTCTCATCGAGATTGCCTTGCTCATAGCATCAGTCTCCATGCGAGCTCCCCAGATCCCCATCTGTTCTCCCAGAGAGCCTGGAGAAAACCATAAACTCCAGAGGACAAGCTCACCTCGTACCTCGGCTACCACCTCCCTAATCAGTGCACAGGGATTCTTGAAACACCATCAAAACAGAGAAACTGAGCTAGACATTAAAACACAGAGAATGAAATATGAGTCTTGACAATACCTACAGCATTCCAAAAACCCAAAAGAAGAAAAAAAAAAAGTGTGATGAGACTGACAAAATAAGAATACATATATTTATTTGTTGCTTTAATTCATACAGTAGAAAGGTTATATAACAGCCAGATTTTATTATTCTATTCAACACGCATAGATTATTGAGCTACTATATCTACATCGTATCAATAAATAACATTAAATGAAGTAGGACTGATTCATGGCTGGCATAAATATTTTCTGTATTATTACTTCCCATGGACATTGCTGCTTTTGTGTTCACTCTCTGATATCAACACACACACACACATACACACCACAATCATAACCACAAACTAAATGACTATATACTCGGAATGGATGGCTGTTAGAAAATACACTAATTGATAATGACATCATGCTGGTATGCACAGTGCAATGTAAATGAGGCTTCCAGACTCATTTATGGCTCTTTTATTCAAAGTTTAGTACTTATTACTTTTTTTCATGGTTTAGAAGGTTCTTCTTAAGGCTGTGGGATTACTTATTCCTGATGATTTTACCCCTTGGAATTGGACCAAGAGTGCCAATTTCTAACTGTATTTTAAAACAGATGCTTACCAGCAATGAGACAGAATTGAAATGTCTAATGGAAACCACATTACTGAAAGAAAATAAGAAAAGGGAACACTGATTAACAGATTTATCCAGGCAGCCATTTGGCTTTATTAAAAATGTGAATTATTCTTTGCATCAAAATATAGTAACAGTTCCCATGCTTTTGTCTGAGTGTGTGGGAAGAGAAAACATCCAAATGAATATCTTGTTGTCTGATGTATTTTGAAAGGTGGTTTAAACCCATCTCGAACACATCTGTGAGCCCAAGTGGCTTCTCAGGGTCGTAAGAAAGATCTAGGAATAAGATGCAGAACTCTGAACTTCCCTTGAAGTGTTTGTAAAACTCAGCCAGATTTAACAAAACCTGGAAAGAAAACAATGCTTGGTACAATTCCTAACTTTTCTTTGGCTCCTATTTGTGATGATTCACAGCAAGACCACATGGTTTTCCTACGTCTCAGCTCCTTTTTCTAAGAACTCATGTTTCTAGAAGTCTCTATTCTCTTTACCACTAGGAAGGGTAGAGGGGAAATCAGAGGAATGCAGAGTTAGGGTCCTGATGGAAATGTAGAAAATATTTTTTCTTCTCCTTTAAAGTGTAGAAAACTAATCAATCACATCATTTTGTAGCAAATTCTTAAGTGCAAAAAGGCTTCCTTTTGCTGAGTTTAATCCACTTTTAGGAACATTCCTCTCTGTTTAAAATAACTGCACATTATGTGTTGGTAGGTGTGGCTCAGTTCGTTGGAGCATGGACTCTACACCAAAAGGTGGTGGGTTCGCTTTCCAGTCAGGGCACATACCTGGGTTGTGGGTTCAATCCCTGGTCGAGGCACATACAGGAGGCAAACAATTGGTTTCTCTTTCACATCAATGTCTCGTGCTGTCTCCCTCTTCTTCTCTCTAAAAACCAATTTAAAATTATTTTTAAATATACTTGCACATTACATATTTAAGTCATAGCATGTGAGTCATTGCCTAGATATTGTTCACCTATTACACTCTTCATGATGGAGAGAGAAAACTTCATGTGATTTCATTTTCAAAGAGCTGAATAAGTCCTTTAGTACAAGATCTACTCCAGTAAAGGTGGAGAAAACACGTCATTACCAAAAATAAACGACTGAGATGTGAGATTGGGATCAGAAATGATGCAAACATTAAGAGAGGTAGACTGTGATGATCTCACCAAGTGATATCACTGCAGTCATTTTTCAGTGCAGTAGGACTTTGGCAGAGGGATGGTCTGACAGTAGCTGTACAGACTGCTTAGCTGAGAGCTCCTCACATAGCATAATACATCACGGGATTGAAAGCATTCAGCATTGTTTTGCAATTCACAATTCAGCCCAGGTGGGCCACTATTACACAATAACCGTGCAGCTGTTAGTATCATTGCCTAAATTGCCCTCCCTTTTTAAAATTTACAGTATAATCTGCTCAACCAATAGACACTAATGTCCAAAAACTCAGCTCTTATTTACCATTTACTCCCTTTAAAGGTCCAAAATAACTAACAAATCATTCTCAAAGGGATTCCAATTATGCTGCTTGTTCCCTTAAAGAGTATAAAGGAGTAAAATGTCAGCATTGTGTGTAAGAAATAAAGTACTTGCAACACCTGCTAAGAATACATACTGTATAAAGCACTTAGCCTGTAATGTGTTTCTGGAAATCATTTCAGAAATTTACAAACATAATTTTTAGCCTATCTTCCCACCATTGTAAAGATTCTACCATATGCTACAATTTTTATCTGAATTGCCTGATTCATATTCCTGATGTTAACATGGAGGGAGTGTGTTACAGATACTAGGTTATGTCAAATGGAGAGATTTTTGTCAGTTAATGCTCATAAAAATTAATAGCCTCTGCTGAAACTTTCTGATCCCAATGAAATCGTTCATTTATTTAACTGATCGTGTTTGTCTTCATCCGAGAGTTGATGAGCACATCCAAAGAGCTTTGTTCCGTCTGACAAAATGATAAGTAGAACATGTGTTTACTCATTTGTTTTCAAGGCTTTTAAAACTTTTTTTTTTTTTTTGATGTTCTAAGTGCCTTTAGAGAGGACAATAAATTAAACAAATTAGTGAGCCGAGTACTGAAAGGTCAAACCCAAATGTAGTCTATGACTTGTTAATAGATAGTAGCTAAAATAACACAGTCTAATATTCTATGTATTTTGCAAGTGAGAGATGCCTTTAACCAATATATTCTCTCTTAACTAGTCTTTTTGGAAAATTGGGTGAGATTTGTCAGAAGGGAAACATTTTTATCATTGAATATCTGAATGTCGCGTTTGAAATTAGTTGAAAAACAAACAAATTTACTCAGCCTCTTACCCCCATATAAGCATCTTTCTTCCTATTAATGCTATGCAGGCTTAATGTCTATTTTCTGAAAAAAGTAATATTTCCCTCTGATGTGGGTATTTCTACTGCAGAGTAGCTTACTTATGAGCATATAAATACACCTGGCACAGTTTGTCACTATACTCTCGAGCAGTTTCTCAGATTGTGTTATTAAAAAGTTATCTGATCCTGATTCTGTTATTTTCTGCCTCTCTAAAACAGCTTTTATTCATTAATTATTTGTTTGATATATATGAAATGTGTTTACTGCCCAAGGACTTCTGGGCTTGTGCATAAAATTTAAACTAAATCCAGCATCTAAAATCCCTCTTAAACTGTAATGAAATTAGCAAGTTAATGGAGCGATGTAATCAAACCAGAGTTAATAAATATGGTGTGGCCTTAATAGATGCCATAAGAACAAATGTCAATAGATATTGACAATTTGCCATGTGAAAGCATGACATTTATTATGTTTATGCTCATGTTGTCAAACATTTATTATTTTTATGGTCCAGTTATACTGAGTGCATTGAAACCACAGTATTAGGCCTTATGGAAATAGAATAAGCAATTTTCCATTTTCCAAAACTAACTTATCTAGAATTTTTAAAAAAACAACACACATTAAAATTCACCAGAGGGATTAGTCCATCAAAATGCACACAGTCCTAACACACGGTATAAAAATGTGCCTTTGGAGCTTGAGGAGCCCGGAGGAGAGATTTTTAGTTATAATCATACTAGATGGTGGTGGTTGCACCTCTTTGTGTCTTTTATTTTTCAGTGGAGAAAATATTTAAACTTATGGGAGTCTGTTTTTTGCATGTAAGCACCTAATCTTTTGGAGCAAACATAGCTCTTAACTTCTCCTGTGCAGTCCTTAAAAACATCTGCTTGCACAGCACGTTCTGAATTCAAGAATGAAGGTCCTCCCAAAACTGATGGCAGAGAGTATAGACCCTTTCACTTAACTGTACTTTACCACATTCTGCCTAATTCCTAACTACATGAAGAAAGAGACGGCAAGGACCTCACACAACTGGCCATTTTGCCTTTTAGATCTCATTGTTCATCAGCTTCCTGTTTGTATATTCAAGAAACAATGATAAACTGCCAGAAAACAAAGTTATGTTTTTCTACTTTGATAAAAAAAAAAAACTAATAAATTACATTAATGATTTACTATTTTCATTAACAACACTGAAATGCTTTTAGCTTTCTCTTACAAAAATTTTGGGTGACTAAGCCAATGAATGTTTTGGAAACAGGATTTGGGCAATGGAAAAATAATATTTTTCAAGGGAAGATAGGAGAAATCATGAAAAATTACAATTAATAAATTGCTCCAGAAGATTTGAGCATAATAGTTTGTGGGTAATTAAACTTTAAAAAAAACAAATGTTTTTAAATGCCTTTGGTTGATAGTTGTTGAAATGAAGTGACAGTTAAGTGAAGGTTTATTATATTATTCATTCTATTTTTGTGTACATTTGAAATTTTTCATTAAAAGTAAAAAATAATATTGCTGATTATATAAAACTTGTAAAGTACAAATAAGCAAAATAAAAGAAATCATGCAATAACTAAATATTTCACTGAACATTCCTCTTTTTTTTTACTAAATACATATATAATCTATTCATCTATATGCGTATATCATGCTGTTTATATCTTACTTTGTTTGTGATCTCTTTTAATTTATCATGAACAATTTCTCAAGCATGATTTTCATAACCATATAAGATTTCATTTTATGGCTCTAACTTGGTTTATTTTAACTTTCTTCCATTATTAAACATTATTTCTGTCTTCCCCACTCCAAGATTATAAACAATTGTCATACCAAAAATTATAGATGATATTTGAAGACATTTGTGATTATGTCCTTGGGATACGTTTCTAGAAAAGTAATTTTGAAGTCAAAGAGAATGCAAACTTTTATATTTTTATGTACATTGTCATATGAACTTCCAGAAAAGCTATTAATTCACATGTCCATAAGAAGTGTCCTGAGAGTGTTCCCTGCCTCACACATTTATGAATCTTGATAGGCAAGAGATATTAGGATTGTTTTGATAGGAATTCATTTTATCATTAGTGAGGTTTAATATCTTCATTAATATTTCTTCTTTTGAGATGTGCTCGTATACACTCTTGACTATTTTTCTACTGGGGAAAGGGTAGGCAATTTTTCTTATTATCTCATATCCATTTCAATAATTCTGCCAATTCAGCACAAAAGTTTAGGGTTAATATCTTACATTTAAATTTTTCCACATTAAGACATGGTTTCCACATAAATGAAACCATTTTCAACATATTAATCAACCACCAAAGTAATAATTATGGAAATGAAAACCCACTTCTCAGATCACTAGCAGAAGACAACTTCTATTCTGCCTGGATACCAAGATGAACTTGAATTGCAAATGAGGGGCGAGATGTACAATTCAGAAACCTGAGAACATAGCACTCACAATCTGAAACTCCTGGGTGTTGTCCCTTTAGCTCCAACACCCCAGCAATAACTGCCCTCCAAGTTCAATCACCTCAAGTCAATGACTGAGTGGTAAGATTGTGAAAGTTTTTGTGTTATTCTACTTTCATTCAGGGCAACTATGGGCACAATCCATGTTATTTCCTAATTCCTTAAGTAGAATCTAATTCCATGTTTATATCAGTGGATATCAACCTATACCCCTCTCTTGCTGACTTAAAAAATATTAAACTTCAATATGTAAACAGATGAAAGTGTTATATTATTTATATAAATATATTGTCTATAATCTATTTTAACTTGTGATTTATAGCTATAAACATATTTAGCTTACTATAAAATGTATTTGTTTATAACTATAAAAACAAGCATAATGCGACTCTTCCAGCCACATCAGTCTCGATATTTAATGTACTCCAATATTCTGACTTGATTTAGTTGTATTAAAAGGGGAAACCTGATCTATATAAGTAATTGCAAATGGTAGGTTACAAAACACACAAAATTTCCCTGTAGTCTCAGGATATTCTTTAAGTAATTCAGAGCTTAAAATAAAATCAAGGTCAGTCACTAATTATATTGCAGCTTTTCTCAAAAAGCATCTAAACCTAACAAACAGTACTAGAATTACCTTTCATGACATTATATAAACACGTTATGGATTCCCTTGTTAATGAGCTGTCGACAATTCCACTATGATGAGAACATGTAACCAGCAGATGTTCCTGATTCTATCCTGTGCTACACATGAGCAATTTAAACATTTTATGTTAAACAGGCATGCTAAGACCTGAGTTTCTCTTAAATCATGCAAAATTTAAACATTCCTAGCCAATGAAACATTTATACAATGTCCAAATATATGCACTGAGGTAGAAAATGTTTGTACATATGCAGAAAGTGCCGAACCAACCCACAGTTGACCAGGTTGAGGTCCTCCAATATGTTAAGATGTGGATTATAGTATATTTGAGTACATGTTTTTAAACACAGCTTTTGTAATATGGTTAATAATAGATGCTTTGAAAAACTAGTGTCAAATCAAATTTCATGCAACCTCCAAACACAGTTTATAAACCACTGATTTCAGACACATTGTAATTTCAGACACAGTACAGAGTATTACATAGGCCCTTACTCAGATTGTCCTGAGTTTAAGTTCCATCACCTCTACTAAATAGCTGTGTAATACTGGGTAAAGAACTAACTTCTTTAAGCTTCAGTGACCACACCTGTTGTGAGATTTAAGAAAGATATGCACGGCCCTGGCCGGTTTGGCTCAGCGGTTGGAGCGTCGGCCTGCGGTCCAGAGAGACCCGGGTTCGGTTCCCGCTAAGGGCGCGTACCTCGGTTGCAGTTTGTCCCCGGCCCTGGTTGGTCGTGCGGGTGGCAGCCACTCGATGTGTCCCTTTCACATCAATGTCTCTCTCTCTCTCTCTCTCTCTCTCTCTCTGTTCCTCTCTCTCCCTCCCACTCTACCTAAACAAAAAATGGAAAAATATCCTCGGGTGAGGATAAAGAAAAAAAGAAAGATATGCACGGAAAGCAATTAGCCAGAAGGCTGGTTATGATCATGGTGATAATAAGCTTTGTTTAGTTGTCATCTTATCTCTCAGGACTATCCTGACCATCCCACTTAAAACTGTAATATGCCCAGACTCTCCCAACACCACACTTCTGATTCCTCATCCATCTGCTCTATTTTTTTCCATAGCATGTATCACTTTCTAACAAACTATTAAACATCAACCAGTAGGATCTGATTTCCGGTTAAAGAGACATCACATCACATCACATCTACTATCAGCCTCTTTGCTGATCTTAACTTCTCAGACCCACATAGAGAAAAAGCCTTCAGCAATACTAATTAGTGGGTTCTTACATCTTGCAATAGTATCTCGGGTTATTAATTCACTAGAATGGAATTTCTAAGAAGACAGAGAATTTTTTTCTTTCTTTTTTACCAAATGCTTAGAACAGTGCCTGACAGTCAGTAGTCAATAAAAACTTGTTGAATGAATAATAAAAAAGAAAGAAAGAAAATGCCTTGGAGCACATTATAAGTTTTAGACAGTCTTAAATTGTGGAGAAAATTCCTTTTACTTCATTTTGTGGTCCTAAAATGCAGTATGATCATATAATTAAGCACTAGTCACAGAAGGTGACATTAGAAGCAGGACTCTGATGTGGAGTTTCTCTCTCCATGAATGGCTATGGCTCAAGCCAGTTTCATGAGAAACCCCATAATCTAGGTTCCTGTAGGGAAGAAAGGGAAGACTCCCTAGACAAGAAAGAGGTTCAAGTTTACAATGCCTGGCCACTCCACGCAGAGCAGAGCACCTACTGCTTCCAGAGAGGAGTAAGTAGAATTGTTCCAATAACCTATGTATTCACAACAACAGTGAGCCCTTCCTTGTCCAATTGAGGGAGGAGGAGTAATTCTACCAGTGGGTTCCAACTACGACAAAGAAACTAGCATAATGTCCTTCCCTGTTGTCTTACAATATCCTTGAACCTGAACCTCTGACCATTAGGTTCTTTCACTTATGGAGTCCTGTGACTAGGCTGACCCTTCTTGAGCATAGTCAAGATTCACTGTGAAGGCTGCCAAATGAAGAATGGCCAGGCATTCAGAAGTGGGCTGCCTACCAAGAGAACCCACTGGTCCTTTCAAAATCAACATTTTAAACATATCTTGAATATTTAATCCAGCTGCTGAATTTTAATCAACCTGCATCAGTCAACTTTGTATCTATGGCCATGGCATCAACTATTTTCAGAGGATCTAATAATTGAAAGGGAAAAAAAATGGTCTCATTTTAGTGTATCATTTGTTTACAGGATCTGGGTCCCAAATTGGGGATTGTCCTAGCATCCCTCCTACAAATCACCAGGATAATTCAGAGCAAAGTTGGACCTACTAGAACACTCCAGCCTAATATCATATGGGCTCACTCCTAATGGCAGGAGTATGATTTGATGTCACAGTGGTTTCGACTCCGGTTTTTAATTTGAGCCCATTTTCTCTCTCCAAAGTGTAAAGATAATTTTTGTTCTACCACCCACTTTCCCTTCCCTTCTTTTTAAAAAATCTTATATTTTTCTTTTTCTATGCAAACATTTTAGGTTTAGATGACTTAATGTAAGAAATTATTTAATGATTTTCTGAGAAGAACCATCAATGTTACATGAAAATAATTTTTCCTAAGGTTACCCAGCGGGCCAAAAGTCTTTTTTGACAGGATTTACTCTTCTTCCTTGTGACTAAGCTATGTCTATCAGGATACTGGTGGCCATGAGGTGACACCATAGTGAGCATGCGGGACTATCATCATCATACCAGCAAGAAGTCAACAACTAACCATAAATCCCCTATGATATCTAGTTTGAGAAATACTCCGTGTAATCTTCTTATGCTCCTTCCTGACCTAGCCTCCCAGAAAATACAGACAATCAGCCATTCAAACAAACATTAGTGACTTTTCTTCTTATAAAATAAAATAGAAAATGGTATAGTAAATTATGTGCTACTTCAGTGTACTCCTCCGAACGCAGCACATTGAAAATGTGAATTCCTGTAGCTGAAGGCACAGAAAAACACATTTCATCTGAAAAAAATAAACACTTGGGCCTTTTGGTGATATTAAAAAATAATGTTTAAAATTAGGGCATAGAGCCCTGGCCGGTTTGGCTCAGTGGTTAGAGTGTCGGCCCATGGTCCAGAGAGACCTGTGTTCGGTTTCCACTAAGGGCACGTACTTTGGTTGCAGGTTGTCCCCGGCCCTGGTTGGGGTCGTGTGGGTGGCAACCACTCAATGTGTCCCTTTCATGTTGATGTTTCTCTCTCTCTCTTCCTCTCTCTCCCTCCCACTCTATATGAACAAAAAATGGAAAAGTGTCCTCAGGTAAGGATAAAAAAATAAAAAAAAAATTAGGGCTTAGAGGGGATGATGATGATGGAAAAAAATAAAGTAAAATAAATTAAAAAAATAAAATGATGCCACTGACAACAACCTAAATAGACATTTTCCAAAAAAAAGATATACAAATGGCCAATAGTACATAAAAAGCTGTTTACTACTAGTCATTGGGAAATGTAACTCGAAACCACAATGAGACACTACTATAACAATGGGCATTATAAAAACCACAAGAGATATATTGGTGAGGATGTGGAGGAAAGGGAACCCTTGTGCACTGTTAGTGGGATTGTAAACTGGTACCACTACTATGGAAAACAGTATGAAGGGTCCTCAAAAAATTAAAAATAGAACTGCAATAATCCAGCAATTCTACTTTGGGAATATATCTAAAGGAAATAAAAACACTAAACCAAAAAGATATCTGCACCCCTATGTTCATAGCAGTATTATTTATAATAGCCAGGCATGGAAAAAATCTAAGTGTTCATCAGTGGATAAATGGATAAAGAAGTTTTGAGATAGATAGATAGATAGATGATAGATAGATAGATAGATAGATAGATAGATAGATAGATAGATAGATAGATAGAAGATAGATATGGATATAGATATGAATATTATATATGTGTGTGAATATAATTTAGCCATAAATAGAGGAAATCCTGCCTTTTGCAATAACAGAGGTAGACCTTGAGGGCATTATGCTAAGTGAAATGCCAAAAAGAGAAAGACAAATATTGTATCATCTCACTTATATGTGAAATATAAAAACAAAAACTCATAGGAAAAAATCAGATTTGTGGTTCCCAGAGCAGGGAGTAGAGGGGAGGGAGGAAGGCAAATTGGAGAAAGGTGGTACAAAGGTGCACATTCCTAGTTATAAGATAAATAAGTACTAGGGTGTTATGTACAACATGATGACTATAGTTAACACTGCTGAATGATATATATAAAAGTTGTTAGGAGAGTACATTCTAAGAGTGTCATCATAAGGAAGATATCTTTCCTTTTTTTTCTTTCTTATTGAATTTATGTGAAATGATGGGTGCTAACTAAACTTGTGTTAACCATTTCACAATATGTGTAAGTCAAACTATTATGCTGTACATATACCTTAAACTTATACAGTGATATATGTCAATTATATCTCAATAAAACTGGGAAAAATATAAAATAACTTCATCTACAAAAAAACAACAATACAAAACAGAGCAAATTATGTCATCTATTGTACTAGAATTGAAATAACCATAGCTACAAGAATATTTTTATATTGGCTTATTTACTCTTTCATCATCTTGCTCTACTGGTAATTGAATGCTTACCAGAACAGTACAATAGATGCTATGGAGGGTAGAAAAAAATCACAACATCTCATGACACTAGTACATAGAGTAAAACTGTCTCTGAAGTGAGAGGGGACCAGAAAAGGCCTCCTATTTTCAAAATGTATGCTACACAACTTGGGAAGCCTCTTTTAAAAACTCCTGCATTTGGGCTGCAAAAGAATTTTCCATCTTCAAGTGTCTCCTAGTGAAATATAAAAACCCCTGGTAGGTGTTAAGCCAAATCATCTCACACTTTAGTTATTACTATATACCTTAGTGGATAACTTGCCAAGAAGAAAACACTAAATGCATTAGCACCTATTGCAAAGGCACTGGGGATGGGGATGGGGGCAGGGGACAAGAGGAGAGTCATTGAGGGAAAGATGGAAATGTTCCAGCGATAAACTTCAACAACCCACCAGGTTCTTGAGTGCAGGACATAGCTGAGGGAATGCAATGTCATGGGGCAGAGTGAATGGGCTATGGGATTGTAGGAACCAGTCCACACCTGGGCCTGCCTGCTATCTACTCAGTCAGGACACATTAGATCAGTTACCTTGGCCCTCTGAGCCTCAGTGTCCTCATCCTTAAAACAAAATAATACCACTGTTCTCCAAAGAAACAGAATTGAGAGAATATGTGCTTACAACAGAGATTTATTCGGAGAAATTAGCTCACATGACTATGGAGGCTGTGATGTCTGCAATGTGCTTTCAGCAATAAGGAGACCAGGAAAGCCAGTAATCTAGTTCCAGGCCAAATCTGAAGGCCTGAGAAACAGGGGAGCTGATGGTGAAAGTCCCAACCTGAGCCCCAGCTCAAAAGAAGACTATGTTCCAGCTCAGCCGTCAGGCATAGAAAGTGAATTCCATTTTCCTCTGCACTTTTTTTCTGTTTGGGCACTTACAGAAGGGCAATCAGCTTTACTCATCTACTGGTTCAAATACTAATCTCATTCAGAAATGCCCAGAAACGATGTTTCACCAAATATCTGGGCAGCCTGTGGCCTCGTCAAATTGTCACATAAAATTAACCATCAAAGTCCATCCCTTGTCAATTTGGCGCCCATCTGCATCCCCTTAAACTATACTTTAACTCCAAATAAAGAAAATAGCACAGTCATAATTCCACCCAACATGATTCAAAAATCATCCTCTGTCCATCTGAAAACACACTAACTCCTCCCCAGAAGTAAGTCTTTGAGTGATGTTTGGTCTTCTCCTTGATATCCTATAACTTAAATAGTGTGATGTAAACTCAATAATACCTAAATACTATGATATAAAATCAATACATTTTATGTCACAAAAGGGAAAATGAGAGGAAAACACATACATATTCTGAACAACATAAGGAGAAAATATTCATGATAATTACAATCTTTGTTTCTGTAACTAGTTAGTGGCCGTAGTCTTTATAACTACTTTTTCCCATTACCCAGCTGAGGTTGTGGTTGTTGTAGTTTCCCTTTGACCTTGATCATAGGACATGGTCATATTAAGAGAGGCCTTAGGGGGTCTCCTGTATACCAGACACACTCTTCTTTACCTCCAGTGTAGAGCAGTAGCCCAGTTTTCCCTCCGTAGTCAGGATCAGTCATCTCAGCCAAAACCATAGCTCCTTTCTTTACCTGTTCATTGGAGCATGAGAAACCCAAAGTGGTTAGGCGGCAGTCTTAACTTCCAGTCTAATGGGATTATTTTTGTTTCCTGATAGAGGCGTTTCTCCCTCTGGAACTAAGATTTTGAGGCCAGCAGAGCATAAGGTCATGGGAACAGGAAGCAAAAAGTTTGCTAGTGGGTCATTAGGGTACTAATAGTGAGTGGTCTCTCTCATTTCCACTACTTGATTCCTAGACCAATGAAGCCTGGCTATGGAAGAAACAGCACTATATACTGGGTGCTGATTCAGAGCATGTACAGACTCTGGAGAACCTGGTCTCAGCCCTGCCAGGTATTACCACCTAGCAGGTGCTGTAACTGAGTCTTCAAAAAGCCATTCCACTAGCCCATCAAGTCTACCTTTGGATGGGGGTGAACATGGTAAAACCAGTGAATCCATCAGCACAAGGCCATTGCCACACTTCTTTTGCTATGAAATAATTTTCTCAATTAAACGTGATGATGTGTGGGCCTGGCCGGTGTGGCTCAGTGGTTGAGTGTTGACCCATGTACGAAAAGGCCACCAGTTCAATTCCCTGTCAGGGCACATGCCTAGATTGTGTGCCAAATCCCCAATGTGGGCATGCAAGAGGCAGCCAATCAATGTTCTCTCTCATCGATGTTTTTATCTGTCTCTCTCTCCTCCTCTCTCTCTAAAATCAATAAAAAAAAGAAAAAAAGCAATGATGCACAGACTACCATGACAGTGGATTCTAATGATTAAATAAGATAATGTACATCATTTTACTTCCCTACAATCATAAACCTGCATGTACATCAGAAATATTTAATAACAGTAATACTGTGTATTTGTCAAAGTGAACGTTTCTGACAATGAATGCTTTGGGAAATTATATTGTAATAGAATGTTCAGAGATAAAGTTTCCTTAGGGATTATCCAGTGGCTTTCAAACTTATTAGAACTCAAAATCGTTCCTTCTGACAAAATTTACAAGAAAGATATTATGCAAGGCGGGTGAATTGGACTTGCTGTATTTAAAAGTGGAGTGAGGTAGGAGGTGTACATAGACAGGGGCAATGCTTGCTCCATCACGGCACTTTCCAGAACACCCCAGGACAAGTGTTCTCAAAAATAGATTCAAAGAGCACGGGCATCCCCTGACATTAATTGTCACTCAGTCACTTTTAGGTAGTTTTAAAAGAAAAAAATATTAGTGAAACTCTTTTGATCACACATATTTCACCAATATAAAACACAGGATAAATTTTGATTTTTACAAAAATTTAAAAATTTATGGGTGACTCAAATCATGTTTCTAAAGATTCTGCTTGCACTTTAATTTGAGTCCGTCTGCCTTGGTTAATGTTCTGAAAACAAGGTACAATTTCTTTGTCAGCTGAAGCATTTCACTCAATATATATGACATTGGTTAGGTTTTCTTTAAACTTGTATTTTGCATTAAATTACCAGTCCACAAATCTGAATCGATGTCTCGACCGTAGTTCACTGAAGCATAAAAGGAATGATAAAAATACTACAGCAAATACTACAATGAAGAACACTTTCTAAATAAAAATAATTTGTGTGCAAATACAGATTGTAAATTTCAATGTGCTGGGACATGTGAATCTGTGAACAACACGCATTTTCACCAGCAACCTCCCCTGCCTGGTATTTCCTTCCTGGTTTCCAGGTGAATGCCACAACATCACATGGCATAGGGTAAAGTTTTACTGGGAAAGGTCAAAACTTCAAGTCCAGGATCAGCAAGAAAGAGAGGAGGAAGGCACTATTCCTTCCCCACACTCCTCATCATCCGTGGAGAGGCATGCCAGGGCCCAAGGGACCTGTTAATTTGTCGTTTTATAGGTCAAGTTGTAAAAATGTCTTGTCAACAGGATTAAATACAGGCTGCTTGGCATCAGAAAGTTAGGACTTGGGGAACCAGCAGCTTTCACAAGTTGTCTGGAACAGAGCTGCCCAGGACATGGCTAGCATAGGTCCCATGAGTAGTTCCCCTCTGCCTGCCATCAGTTCTGAGAGTAGTGCAACTTGGGTGCTGTGCCTCCAAGTGGAAAACAGGTGGGGGTGCGGAGCAGTTCTATCCAGATTATCGTTCAAGGTTACTTGAACTGCTCATTGCACACCAACTAAGTGGTGGACAACAATGGTGTTAAACAAGCCAGACTTTAATCGTCCATGTTAAATGTTCTGGAGTTCATTTTTGCTTATCAGTCAAGGTACCAGCAGGAAACAGATGGCATAAAGATGGGAACTGATGAACAGTTTAGTAAAGGAGCTATTTAAAAATGTGGGCAGACGTAAGAGAAACCAACAAGGGAAGGGGAAGCATCCCCAGGCTAGCAGCAGAAGGGACCATTACCTCTCCTAGGCCTGAAGGGGCAAGGGGGTGGTGATTACCAAAACCCAGAGAGAGCGGTGACTGTGGAGGAGCTGAGGGACCGGCAGTGGACTTCAAGAGCTTTGCTGTGGAAACTCGCTAATCTGAACCTACAAACCTGAATGAGGGAGCAGGGAGAATGTTGACCCTGACCTCACATGTCCACTCTCCAATCTCCTGCTGGTGTCCCCATTGACCAAACCCAACCACAAGTCAAGGGCAAGGAATGTGGCAAATCCAGCTAATGGAGTTCATAAGGCTCAGCCTTCCAGGGCACATTGTCAAGTGGAGAAGGTAGAGAGTGGATAAGAGGGGCAAACAGAATGTCCACACACCAGTGAAGACAGGGCCCAGTGGCAACCTTGAGAGAACAGCCTTTGGAGAGCAAAGGAAGAGACTGACAGCAGGGCATGGAGATTGCTGAATAAGAGACCACTCTGTCAATAACTTGTTCAGGAAGAAAAGGAACCAGTTACAAAACTATCTTAAAGAGGTATCTGGATTAGGAAAAGAGAGTCCTTTCTGATTTGTGGGATAAACGTTGAATTTTCATGTGAAGAGCATAAGGATTCAGTGTAAAAGGAATAATGAGAGAGAAAAACAGATATACCCTCAATCAAAGAGTCAAGTTTTAAAGATAAGTTGTAGTGTTACAAGAACACTCTCAAAAATTGTACCAACTGTTTATTGGAAATCATTACCTCCCTAATAATAATTAGTCTGAGAATGTATTCTGCTACAGTAGGTTTACCATGACATCTCCTGACAGTATTTTAATAAGATTAGACTTTAAATTGTTCTCACATATGACTTGAACAGATTAAGGCATTTGATGGAAACAAGAAGACCAGATTTAAGGATTACGTAAAGATTTAAGAAAACTAAATATATTTCAAAATTGATTAGCTATTAGAATACTTACTTTGCTAAAATTTAAATATGTAACAAGGAATAAATTTTAATTACAAATTAAAATGTTTTTTATTTTTTTCTACATCTAACAGTTTCAATGTATTTCAAGGCTAAGATACAATGTGTTATATAAATTCCAACTCCAGAACTTTGTGGTCTCTCAGTACCATTTAAAGGACAAATTGGAATTTTTCCAGCCTGATCCACTTGAGACTATCATGGGTGTTACTTAATAGATTAAAAACCTCAGGAATTACAATGTTTGAACTACTAATAGGTCATTAATCACATTAGGGACATTATTTCATGTACTGTTACAGAATTTCATTTATACTTAAAATGACCAGTAACATAAGAAACATGAAGAGCAGAGTAATGTCTCCTCACATTAAGAAGACAGCTGAAATCTCAGTGTTCATTGTTATCTATTGCCATACTAACCCATCCATATCCATCACAGGATTATCTAGCCCTTTCCTAGATGTTTCTCTGGTATTTAAAAGTATGGTCTTTTAATTTATTTATTTTTAAAATATGTTTTCACTCATTTTTTTTAGAGAGAGAGGAAGGGACGGATAAAAACATTGAAGTGAGAAACATCAATCATTTGTCTCCTGCATGCCCCCTACTGGGGATCCAGCCCTCAAACCCCAACATGTACCCTGACCATGAATCAAACCAGGACCTCTCAGTCCAAGGGACAGATGCTCAATCCACTGAGCCACACTGGCCAGGCAAAAGTATGGTCTTTTTAAACATCCAGTACTTGAATTGGTAAAATTATAAAAATACCCCTCTTCAAGAAAATCTGATCCCATTTGTAAAATGTGCTACTCAGAGGTATATAGGTGTATAGATTGGATTAATTTCATTTGTACATAGACCAATACAATTGATGAAACAATATTAAGCAACCTCATATTTTGCTGTGATGAGGTAAAAGTCAGAGTTCTTTTTAAAAAATAATTGTAAACCACAACACCCATATATTTCCTTTTCTCTTCCAGCCCTAAAACAATAAACTAAGATAACAGATGGAATTTTTCAGGCTTTGGTTAAAAGTCTTTATCTCCAGAGACCTGAGAAGGAAGATTTAACTGACCTTCCCACGTAAAAACGCATATCATCTTTTGAGATATGTCTTCCTTGCTGGCAAGTCCCTATGAAAGAAGTGGGAGACTAAAATCAACTTCAACTTGTGAAAATTAAAAGTAACCTTCAGGCTAATGGGTTTTCAACACCACTCCTTACTGGGCAAAAATTAATTGTGCCCCATAATATTAAATTGCCTCCTCAAAACTGACTTCTCCAATAAATTACAACATTAAATACAGTAAAATTGGAATTCCTACAAAACAACCCCTCCCCGCCTCCATCTTTATTAAAATTGACTTTATCTTTAATGAAGTACTCCATCTACTTCTGGGGTCCAAAAAAGGGGAGCAGAAATCTAAAAACTGTCAAGTAATGTCAAGGACAATTAAAGGCCAGAAAAATAAATTAGATCTTTGAGAAAATTAGAACTGTAGTTCAAAGAAGTAAATGCGTTAGCACTTTACCAAATGCTAAATTTAAGGAATGGAGAGAGTTCTTCACCTAGCAGAAGGTGACTTGCTATTTTTAATGTCTTTGAAGTAGCGATCAGAAGGACACAATAAAATAATTACACATTGTAATGAGTTTATAAGGTGGTAGCTCTTGTATAAACTCTAGTGATCACTAAAAATTCACTATATTTCCACTAATTGAGACAGTTCTGATGTAGTACTTTTTAAATGGGGTTGGGAGTCATAAATGCATTGTTGAATGAATACTGTGCATTAAGAACTAAATCAGATTCTTTAGTAGTGAAAATACCACTACAATCAACTTGAAAAATTAGCCAAACATACAAAACCAGAGACAATTCATGAACATAAGTTACGAGTACACACTGTGAGGCAATTTGAAAGAAAGGCACTATTATTGAGGTTTTGTAAAGTTAAAGTGTTCGATTTGGTCTGAAAGGCAATGGGAAAATATAAGAAGTGGTCCATGATGAAATATTATCCTGGCAGCTGTATAAAGGATGGACTAAAGTCAGCACGAACAACAAAACTAGTACTAATCCTAACAATATCTAACACTATAGGTGCCAGACACTGCTCCAAACATTCCCATATATTAACGTGTTAAATACTCACAGGAATGCTGTCAGAAGATTATTATCCCATTTTACAGATGGCAAAACTGAAGCACTTAATGTCTAATTTTTCTAGTAAGCTTCCTGCACAGTAACTCTCATGCAGGTAATTAAAAGCAAAGTACATTTTATTTTCAAAGCAAGTATTATCCAGAAAAGAATACTCATATGGCCACTAACTATATTGTTTTTGTTTGTTTGTTTGTTTTGTTTTGTTTTTGGTACATACCCCTAGCGGGAACCAAACCCGGGACACTCTGGTCCGCAGGCCGACGCTCCAACAGCTTAGCCAAACTAGCCAGGGCACTATATTGTTTTTTAAATGTTTTTATTATGGAAAATTTCAAACCTATCTACAGTAGAAAGAATAATATAATGACCACCTCCCCTCCACCATGTACGCGATCTTGATCCATCTACTGTACCTCCACCCTTTCCCCATGCTCCTCCCCTGTTATGTTGGAGTAAATCCATACATTATATCATTTCACCATCAAAAAATTTTCAGTCTGCACCTCTGAAAGGACACTATTATCTTTCTGAACATAGCCATAAATAACATCACAGCACCTTAAAACAGCAGTTATTCCGTAGTATCAAATGTCAATCAATGATAAAGTTCCAATAATATATTTCACTTAAATATTTAATGAGAACTTAATGTATTGGCATTAGAAAACTTCACATATCAGCTCATTTAAATTGCTGTTGTTTAAATGGATTATTTTCTTTCTCCTGGCTTTCATTCTTATTAAAAAAGCGTCTGTCTCTCCCCGAAGACTCGAGGACCTTCGGAGCACGTCCGCGGGCCTCGCCCCAGCCTCCCGTGCCCACCGCCAGGGCCCAGCCCTTTCCCAGGTGCGGCCCGGGCTCCGGCCCCGGAAGCTGCTGGGCGCTGGGATCCGCTCCACGGCCCTGGGACCCCGGCCCCGCCCCGGTTTCCTAGGCGACGAGGGGCCGCGGTGCCGGGGCAAGATCATGGCGACTGCTTTGGGGACCACTGTCCGGGGGACAACCTCCGCGGCAGCAGTGGACCCGGCGGGAAACTCGTCCGAGTCGGAGGTACGTCGCCCCTGCCCGGTACCCGCGACCCCGGAGCGCACGCCGCCGGCCAGTCCCGGGCAGCCGGCCCAGGCCCGGGTTGGGCGAGCGGAGGCCGGGAGGCCTCGGAGCTGGGGCTGCGCGGGGGGCCGGGAGGCACCGCCCGGCGCGCCGCCCTTGGAGCCCCGGGCTGTAAACTGCGGCGATGCCTCCATTGGATGCCTGGGGTTCAGGCCCAGACGACCCCACAACTGCGCGCTTCTCCCTGATTCTCTGCACCAGTGAAGGGTTCTTGGAATTTTAAGTGGACCAGTCAGTCCCTTTTGGAAATTTCTACCAATTCATTTTCAGGGATCACAGTTCTGACTGTTGAAAGGTGTCAGGGAATATAACTCTTCATTGATACTGGATTGATTACTGTTTGAAGGCTGGGCGTGGTTTTCTCCTTATTGTTTTACCATTTCCCTAAATAAATAAATACACGATAAGATAAAAGGTAGGACAAAGGAGGAACACCTGGAAGGTCGACCTTAGGGTAACGTTCATCACCAGCTTGTCTTCAGGAAAGTTATGTAACCCCCTTGGGCCCCAGTTTCCTGTACACAATAAAGATTTATTTTTAGGCTCCTCCCAACATCAGCTCTCAGTAATACATGGGCTTTAGGTAATTTTACTTGCTCATAAGCTTAGTATCCTGAGATATTTATTAAGGACATATCTGCTATGCCAGATAGTACTAAAAAATGTTTGTCTTCACACCCTGAGTCCACCATGTTGTTCCTATGAATTTTTTAAAGGCCCCAAAAGTAAAAGTTCTAATTAACACTGTATGCTCAACTCCCATATTTGCCTAAACAATGTCCTGTATGCAGAAGAGAAGTATGAGCTGCAATATTATAAATGAAGAAACACAGAGCCAATAATTCTGTTCCTTGCTCAGAGATATACAGTCGTTCCCAATCCAGAGTCTGCCATTACCATATGCAGACTGCTAAGGCATGCTGTCTCCTATGAGCCTTTCGAAATTAGCATATTTTAAAAACACATTTTAATGTGATAAACTGGTTACTAAGCCAGTTACTCCCTTGTGATCTCTAATGTAAGTAATACAATTTCAAAAGTGGCATAGGAAAATTTCCAATAAAACTGTGTTAAATATATACAAAAACTAAGTTGTGACAACACACAATACATTTACATATCCTTGTCCAGGTAGATATCTTTTCTGAGAAGACTGATAATTTGAGGTCTTAATGACTCTGTCTTTAAGAAAGGGGAAAGAAAGAAACACCCCACTATTTTTTTAAAGATGCAAAGAAGTGCCATGCTCCAGGGGGAAAATTCACTTTTTATAATGGGTGATGAGTCAGATGAATGAGCTAGTTATAGACCTTAGATGATTATCTACCATGTTAGCACTGTCAGTAGACACACTTGTTAACTTCATGGAGGAGCAGTTTTCCCTATGATAATTCAGGCTACACTAAATCTTTCAGTTAGTGACGAATGGGAGAAATCCAGTGGGACCTTGGACTCAGCTGTGCTCAGTTACTAAGATTAACATACGCTGCATGGTGGAAACTCCGTTTTTTTTGTTTTGGTTTGGTTTTTTTCCCTAATGAAAGCAGAGTTCCTGTAGTTCACAGAGGAGAGAGTTAATCCATAGAGCTGTGTCATTCATTAGAAGGACAAGTTCTGCCAGCCACCCATTTGTGCTGACTGGAGGGGTCAGGGGTTAGATGGAAAAGATGGCGAAAGCCTCTCTCTCTTGAAGTCTGTTCCCAAGGCCACGGCTTTTCAGTTAGATACTGAAAGGTTCTTCTCAGATCAGATTCTTTCCAGAGTTGATCCCTGGAGACCTGGTCCCTATGGTGTCATTTCTAATAAATTTGGTATCCAAATTGACTTAACCAGTAGACCATGTAGTCATTTCAGCCAAGCAGTAGTGAGAAATCTTTCTTTTCTTGCCAAGTCTATTGGAAATAAAACATAAGCTTCCAGTAGTCTCAGGTTTCCCATTTGTTGTTTGTTGCCAGTACCTAGAATAAAAACAACCAATTATCCCAATCACATAGTAGGCACTTAATAAAATATAACTAGTTAAAATTGTAGGTGGTCTGACGTGTGCCAGGAGAGGTAGTTATCGTAGACTAAAATCTACTCTGTGAGACACTGTGAACAAGCAGATGGGCAATGCAGGTCCAGAAAAATATTTTTCCTATAACATTGCATAAACTCTTCTTGCCAACTTTCTGAATTTAACATTCCAGGTACTTTAATAATCCTGGAGTAAATGCCTCCCTCTAAAAGGTAAGACTAAACATGTAGCAGGGATCTGTAGAAATGCACAAGAACAGAAAAATAACAGAACTCTGAAAATAAATATTTGCTGTAGACATATGTGTAAATGAAAGGAGTTTACAAGTAAATTTGTAAATGAATTTACAAATGAATACTAAGAATTCAGTCATCAGTCTATCATTAGTTTGCTTATAAACTGACTATTAATAGCTTCAAAAATACTATTTGGGAAATATAATTATTTAAGTAGTATACTTAAAAAGACTATACTCAACTTACATTAGAGACCTAAAAGAAAATGTAAATGGTTATTTCCCACCCAACTGCTTCTTCTGAATAATGTCTTTTGGCATCACCATATCCCCGATAGATGACATTTACTCAATGCATTCAGGGCCTTACCAACCCAGGAGACACTTACATAATCTTGAGTGGAAAAATGAATGTCATTTGTCTTAGAGCGTGTCATGGAGGAGGCCATCGGCAATTCTGTGTACCTTAGATGGTCTCGACAGACCTGGAAGACAGCCCCCGCTCTATTATTGGCAGGTTGGAGAGAAACACTTTGGGCTCAATTTGAACAGCAAAATGATGAAGTTTCCGCAATTTCAAAATTACTCCAGAAGTATTTATTGAAGCCATTCATAGCACATAGTGTAGATCAACCTGTGCGGGGCCAAGGAGAGGATGCCAAAATATTGCTTAAAATATTGTTGAGAAACGGTACTAATGTACTTCAAAATGTTAATATACAGTAGTATCAGACACTGAGAAGGTCAGGGCATACTGGCTGTGGGCGTGGAGCTCCTGACAAACATGTGGGCTTGCCTTCCTTCTTACAGCTGGTCTTTGGGTTTCCTGTCTTATTTAAAACGTTCTGTTTCTTCTCCCCCCTCCAGCCTCTCTTTCAGGTTGCACAAATAATCTCCAATATTTTTCTAATATTTAAAGTTTTAATATACTAAAGTTAGGTTTTTAACACAGCTAACATTAATGTTTGATAGATGTATTTTGTTTATTTGAAATGAGATCTCATTTTGTTTTCTTCTAGATATGAACCATCAATTAAGTTAGCGTCATTTACTACATAAACTGTCCTCTCTGTTCTTACAGAGAATGAACTGACTGCCGCTGTCACATTATAACGTTTTATATATATATACTTGAATGGGCACAAGAATGGACAAAATAGTCAATGGAACAGAATGGAGACTTTATATAATATAGAACAGGTATTGCTAGAATTCAGCGACAAAACTTCAGTAAAATACAAATAGAAAAAGAATAGCTTAACATGAAGACATTGTTTGCCAAATATCATATCGAATGGTGAAATACTGAAGCCATTCATATGAAAACCAGGAAATAAAAAAAAAAAATTCTGGCTAGTAACATTATTGTAATTCAACATACTATAGGGGTTCTAATTAATAAAGTAAGAAAACAAAATATGTGGCTTAAATATTAGAAATGAGGAAATAAAAAAAAACTTTGAAGATTATATGGTTGTATACCTAAGAAACTTGACATTGTATTAACATACTTTGAGCTAATAATAAATTTGATGAGGTGGTTACATATAAATATATAAGGCCAGTTCCTTTTCTCTATATTAGAAATTAATTAGAAATGAAAATGATAAAAACTTGATTAAACTGCATACTTGGTTATAAATATAATAAGAAAGGCATAGGACCTATGATAAACTATCAAAAGTTTGATAACAGGAGTTGATAAAAAAGATTTATTGGAAACCTTCAAATTCAAAAAATTAAATCCTTCCCACATTATAAATGCAATGCAATGGAACTAAAGATTTTTTAATGTAAAATTTTAAATATATTTTTATTGATTTTTTGGAGAGAGATAGAAACATCAATGTGAGAGAGAAACATCAATCAGCTGCCTCCTGCCCAGCCCCCACTGGGGATCGAGCCTGAAACCCGGGCATGTGCCCTGACCGGGAATCGAACCAGAAATGCAACCAGGACTTAAACCGGGACCCTCAGTCCATAGGATGACACTCAGTCCACTAAGCCACTCCAGCTGGGCTAAAGATTTAGTTCCTACATACGATTATATACATACAAGATTACATTAGAGTTTTTTATGATGATCCATCCTTGCAGTTCTGAACTTAACTAATGCGGTCACAATGACAGTTTATTGTTCTTTTAGTACATTTCTGGGTTCAATTTTCTAAGATAGTATTTCAATTAGAATTTTTGCATCTGAATGTATTAATGATTTTGGTTTACAATTTTCTTTTTATGCTAGTTCAGGTTTTTGTGTGTAGATTATGTTGGCTTCTTAAAAATGAATTATCAACAGTCTATAATTATTATACTTAACAGAATGTGTGTGTTCTTGTTAGGTAGAATTTCAAGCATAAAACTACTGAGCATGGTGTCTTTTTAATAAGTAGACTTCCAATTTAGTTCATGTTTGGTCAGTTCCATTTTCTCCCTTACTCCTGGTCAAGTTTGATAATTTATGTATTCGTACAAAATCACCCATTTTCTTGTAATTTCTTAATGTATTTCCACTTATATGGTATATGTTTTTTTCTTCATTTTAATCACATTTGCCAAAAATCTACCTATTTTATTAACCATCTAATTAATTACTGATTATTAATTAATTAATTAATTTTAAAGAATTAGCTATTGCTTTAACTTACCCTTCTTTCAACTTTTTTTTTCTTCTTTTTTTTAAATTGGCTCTTTAGCCTGGTCAGGACTATGGTAAGGTGAATGGGACACTCTCCTTGGATACAAAATTTAAGAGATGCCAAAAAATTCAGTAGTCAAGACATTTTAATACAATATTTTTTAAAAAAATCAAAGTTAATGCCAAAAAAATCTCTAATGGATCGAAGTTTTAAATAGACAGCATTAGTTTTACCGATTTTTCCCCCTTTTGCCTCAGGTTCAACACAGTGCTGCTCCTTAGTTCTTTTATTTTCAGGCTTGAAGAAAGTCTTTAAAAATGTGGAAATTGTAGATCATTCTATGACAGTGAAACCCCTCTGTAGTCATCTTTGGTGAGATCTATTTTTCTTTGAATGAACATTCATTAAGAATCTTTTCAGACACTACCAGGGATAGATACAAAGATTCTCCCAGAACCTTTAAATTCTAGAAGGAAGACATATATACAATGTGGAAGGTTTAGGTGACTTGAGAGAGAAAGATCACAGAAAAGATTATCTGGCAAATAATATCAGGCTTTCAATTTTATTGCTTCTGGAATAACTGCTAAAATCCACCAGGTGGTGGAGTAAAATGAGTTACAGTGCAGTTTAGCTTACAGCTTTTCCTGGTAAAAGCTGTAATTTTACAGAGAAGGCCACAATTACATATCCACATTTTTATTAGACTATTTGTGAATTTTCTATTATCTCTTCAATTTGTACAAATTAGAATGTATGTATTAAAAGATTAAGGATTTTTAACCACCCTATATCCTTTCTAGTGCAAGGCAATGTATAAACAAACAAACAAAAAGCGCTCTAGTTTAAAATAGGTCCAGGAATTCAATTTAAAACAAAGAAACAAGAAACCAGAGGCAAACCCTCCTACCAGATGATTATCGTAAGCTATCAAGTTTTAGTAAAAAATGAAGCACTAATCCTAGGCATTTTAGCTGGAATTATTGTTATACAAAAGGTTAAGATTATTGTATTCTTTTTCATATAGTTCCGTATGACCTATTTTTTTCCTCTCCAGAAAAATTTTAAATCTAATAAAATTGATCTGAATGTCTGTATAATGTACTTTTCATGTATATCTTTATTCATTATTAATAATGATAGCAATCTTGTGTGTATTAAAACATATCAAAATGATTTTTAGCATGAATCCAAATTTAGGTTCAAATGACTTGCTGTAAGTCACAAAATTAATCAGTAGTCGAACCGCCTGAGATTTCCAAATCCAAGCCCTGCTTTTCCTCATACTGCATCATCCAACAGTGTCACCATGTGATGGAGATGAATTCAGGCAGCCTATTAACAACCCATGTTGACATAACTAGGATCTGCAGAATTCTAAAAGGGAGTAAAAGATGGAATGACTGTCCCTGAGGAATTTATAATCTAATGGGCTTGACAGTGCAGGAATAATTATACTTTACTGCTACTAATAAAAAATATATATGACCAAAAAACATTTAAACAAATCTATAGCCATATATTGTGTACTAAAATACTATCCTACCTAAAAACTGAGTGCATTTAACTCAATTTCCAAGGATCAAAGTGCCTACTAGATGCAAGGTATTATGTATTAGGTAATAAGGTATTTTTATCTTACTGAGATTATAATCTAATAGAATGACCTAGTTTAGGTTAATTTGCTAACCTTAGATTGCAAAATGATAGCTAACAAAGTAACTTATTTTATTTCTAAATTACATCTTAAAAATAAAAATATAATAACCTAATTTAAATACAAACATTAAGCGTTTTACCATTACCAATAATGGTAGCTTTGGGATTTTTCTGCTCTGGGAAAAGAATAAGGAAAATTTGGGGACATGGTCTTGTTTACTATAACAAAACATTTCTTTGTTTTTGTTTTTTATTTAGTGAAGTCTACATACATGGAAGGATACATGACTATTTGTTGAATTGAAAACATTTGCCCCCTTCTCTCCCCAAAACCTCACAGCCCTTGATTTTTATGGAGCTGCTGCTGTTACTTTGTGTCTGTCTCCTCTTCTATCCCTGTTCATAGCTCTTGTCTTCCTGCTCTGGCTTTGGACAGTTTCATCCATTCTCAGACTTGCAGTGACTCCTAAACCAGGATCTTCAAACTTGACCTGTCTGACTGTAGCATTTCTAATTAACCTCTAAACATTTCTTCCTTAAAAGTCATATTCCATCTTAAACTCAACCACTGAAACCAAACTCATTATCTTGCCTTTCTAAAACTAGTATCATCTTGAAAAACTCCTATTTCTATTCTGTGTAATGAGAGAACCATGTATGGTTTTGCAGACTACTGCGAACCACAGAACTTGACTGAGAGGTGAGCAGGAGCTGAAACTAGACTGTCTTCACAGGTGCTGCACTGGGCCCAGTTGTGTCGGCCTCAAGACTTTTAGTACTTGCTGCATCTGGAGAGGATGCTTGGTCTAGGTCATACAGAGGGGCATTTGTACTATTGGAAGCCCTATTCTGCTAGGAGCCTATTTCAGAAACTCAGAGTCTCCATCCTTTTTCCCTGTTTTAGTTCCCCATACAGAGTATTTTGCCCCAATTCACCCATTTCTTTTCACTAACACTGCATGGAGCCCAGTACAGCCCAATGCCTCGTTCCTGAACTGTTTTAACAATATTTTCATTTAACTCCACCTATGTGCCTTTTCTCTGCTTCTGTCTTTCCTTCACCCTACTACAGATTACCATCCTTCAAGCATCGTTTTACCTTGCCATTTCACTACTCAAAAACTTCACACTGCCTCATTGACTCTATGAGCAAGAACAAACTCTGTAGCCTGCCCTTCTTTAATCAGCCAGGGTCTAAAATATTTATGGTTGTTTGCACAGTATCTTACATCTTATAATCACTCAATAAATATTTTTTGAATTATTAAATTTAAGATATCCCACAATAGGTTTCCATTGGCAACTTCCTAATTAGGTCCAAGTAGTCCCCCATTGTACCGTAGGCACCATTATGAATTACTTGATATTCACAGAACTGGTACCCAACTGCTGTGTCTTCATCGCGTTGGCATTGTTGACTCATTCACCTGGGCCACTACCTACGCCTAATCTCATGACGTCTATTCCTGGACCTTCTGTCTGCAGACTTTCCTTGTCCTACCCCTGCCCTTGCTCCTTTCTTTAGGCTGAATGCCACATTTTATGGTTCACCATTTTATTTTTTTGTTTTAAAGTCACCCTTGGTTTGTTCCTCCCACTAGATGATAAACTTCTTGAGGCTAGCAAGTCGTTCTTATTCGTCTTTGCCTCCTCTTGAGCCCCAAGTTCAGTGAGGAATACATAGATATTTTTAAAAATATGTTAATTGAAAACCATCACCCAGTTTTAAGTATGCACAAAAGATAGATCGACTAGCCATTCAACTTTTACTTAAAAATAAAATAAAAATGATCATCTAGGAGACTGTTGTTTAAAAAAAATTCTTAATAGCAATTAGACAATAGTAAGAACAAATTTTGATATTGTTGGGAATAATATGTAGAGCATATGACTGAAATAACTCATTTTCCAATTGTTTTTTTGGTAGAGAGATGCTGAATTTCAGGAGCATGAAAAGATTCTGTCTCCAGATTTTCTTTCAGTTGCTCAAATCATTGAAATGCTAGCAGAGGACGTAGATGGCGTTCAAAGGTAAGCACTTCGATATTATAAGCAAATATAGAACAGTTCTAGTTCTGCATCTGTAAACGACCATGATATTCTATTACATATTTTAAACGTTTTTCTAAATATTATACACACATATCTATATATAGAGAGAGAGCTGTTCAGACTGTGGAACACAATTCTCAAACAACTAACAGCACTGCTCAGCAGTCTTCTTTGTGGGAGAAATGCATTTCAAACCAACTTGCTAATATTAACTAAGAGTATGGATTTATTGTTAAAAGCAGCCTTTAGCATATGCTGTCTTCTACTTCTTTTCTCTTTCATTCATGAAACTATCAATATTCACAAGAACCTTTGGGTCTTCTGTCTCATCATGAAAAGAATAAGTTGTAATTTTCTGTAATATTAATAATCAATACATTTTATTAATTTGGAAATCCTGAATATTAGCCATCCATCTGTGATTTTTATTGGATATGAAGCTATACCGAGTACTCTTATTTCATATATTTGCTTAAAAATGTGAGTGTAACTGAATTTATAGGCAATAATTTTAATATATGTACAACTTATTTTTAAGACCATTGATTTCTATAGTAGAGCATTTACTTTGGACTCTAGTCACATATATCCAACACACAAATTCCTAAATGGTGTTTTTAGTAATCGCTCATTTTAAAAATCATCAGCTCTAATAATGGAGTCCTGAGTGGCTGTAATGTGTGGAGAGACGAGACAATGTGCTGTGCTGGGCCATAATGTCCCAGTGTAAGATTTCTGCAGGCCAGTCCTCCAGATTTTAGCAGGGCATTGTGGACTATAATGGACAAATAGAAAATGACTCTGTCAGGGGTTATCATTTGCAAATCTCACAAATATTATGGAATAGAGGCGATTTGCTACTGAGAAGGAAATATATGACAGATGTACTGGATGGAAGAGAAATCGGAGAAGGGAAGGCATATTAAGAGCAGGTGAATGACACTGACAGGCCTTTTCCCAAGATGCTGTTCACCTCCAGTGCCTGTAAATCCTACTGGAAATGCTAGTGATGTGTGATTTGGCGATACTGCTGGCTGTCTGCATCTTTATAAGTATGAGTCAGTACAAAATCTTACTGATTTTTAAACAAGTATTTCATGGGGATTTTACCATTTTTGTAGAAATGAATACTAAATTGGGAATTCTGACTTTTAGTGTCAGAACTGATTAGTAGAATCCATTAATTTTATTAGCATCTGTGATTATTTATGCTTTAAGTAAAATATAATTTTCCATTCCTAGGTAATCCCGAATATTGTTGGTTATTGAAATGCGAAAGTTTGGTATTTAATGCTAGGCAAAATAATGTGATGCTAATGGCAGATATTTCAATAGTTTACAATTTATTTTTATTAAATATTAAATAAAATATGTTATAGTAAATGGAATTAATATTAAATAAATGTTATTGCAACCAAATGCTTTTAGACTTATGTATTACCACATCCTAAGTTGTATTGTGTATCATACCTTCTGTGACAATTTTTTTTTTCAATTATTGGGTTTTTTTTGTTGTTAAGGATCTAAATTCTAAAATTATTTTAATCTTTAAGAGGTGAGGTTTAAGTCAAAGAAAATGATACAGAGGTTGATACAGAAGTTATCAGTTTTAGTATAGAAACAAGCAGGTTCAACAGTGGATCTTTTTAAAAAATATGTTATTATTTATTTTTAGAGAGAGAGGAAGGGAGAGGGAGAGAGAGAGAAACAGTGATGTGAGAGCAAAACAGATTGGCTGCCTCCTGCATGCCACCTATCTGGGTTGAGCCCACAACTGGGCATGTGCCCTGACCAAGATTCAAACTGACAACCTTTGATGCACAGAATGACACTCAACCCACAGAGCCACACTGGCTAGGGCTACATAGGTTGACCTTTTAAACTGTCTCATTAGTAGAATTCACCTGAAGTAATCTCAGATTTTAGGACATCAATTTTGGATAAATGACACCAACGTTTCTTGAGGGTTTTTGAAAAATGATTTTTGAAACAGTAATACTGAAATATCTGCAATCAATCATTCACTTTCCAGTTAAAATAACACTACAAATGGGGATTAAATATCTTTCAATGTAACAGAAATATAATTTAGGTATCCTGTCACTAAGTGACAGAAGTATGCGAAAATCATGCAGTCTGCAAAGCTATAAACCTATTAAAATAAATTATAGGAAATTAACACATTTCTCTACCTTTTAAAAAATTAAAAATTGTGCTCCATGAAAGCAGCCAACCAAATAAAACATTAAGGTATCATTAAAACATGTTTGTGGAGTACACTTCAAGTAAAGTTAAATGTCTGAGTACATTTCTCATGGTTCCCTAACTACTATCAATTATGTTTTAATGTAACCCTGATTTTATTTATAGACCCACTCAAATCTTGTTTGAAAAGTGATAGGAACAAAATTAAAAATAACTATTTAAACACAGAAATAACAGTAAGAGATCTTTTAATAACCTTTCTATAATGGGGTTTCCATGAGCTGTTCAATTTTTGCCTTAAGGCTTATATCTGCATATCATCATATTTAAAAAATAAAATTCACTCCAATTTCATGAGCATGCAAGAATAATATAATATTTTTACTGAAATTATTGGTGAGATAGTTACATCACCTATCACTGTAGCAAAACTTCCTAAGTCACTATTAAGCGTCTTTCTCTTTTCCTGCATTTTCTCATGCTAGCTGTGACCATTTCTCCCCTTTTCCCTGTTCATCTCTCCTTATCCCCAGAGGAAAAGCTTACAAATTTGCCAGTAGGTATGGAATCTGCATTCAAACCACAGTAGTATCTTGCTCCAAATGCTTCCTTGCACAATCTCCTTTGGGGTGAAATGACTGAACAAAGAATTGAAATGGTAAATATTTAGCCCTGTATTTCAAATTGAAAGTTAAGATCTAAATGGTACTAGGAGAAGAGGTGCAGGGGGTATGAGGGAGAGAGAAAAGGTAGAAGATGTCAAATAAATCTCCCAAAAATATTCTTACACAAGTAGTTACCTTCATTCACATATAATGAAACACTTAAAAAAATTAAAATAAAAAGCAAAGAACACAAAACTATACAGGCCAAATATTTATTTATTTTTAAATACATAGCATAGCCCAGCTGATATGGCTCAGTGGACTGAACATTGTCTTATGGACCGAGAGGTCCTGGTTTGATTTCTGGTCAGGGCACATGCCTGGGTTGTGGGCTTGATCCCCAGAAGGGGGCGTACAGGAGGCAGCCGTTAGATGTTTCTCTCATAAAACACATTAAAAGACCTAGCATGGAGATGGCAGATGAAAAGTACACTTAGACGGAAAATTAACTGCTAGTAACAGAAGAAAGCGTTAGATCAAAGATGATTTGGTTCTGTAAAAGACCAGGTTAAAGAAAAAAAATGATAAAATATGTAAATAAAAAACTCTTAGAACTAAGGTAAAAAACTAAAGACTAAAACCAAAGTAAATTAAACAAGTAATGTGGAAAATATATTTATGAAAACTCATACAAAATGCAGATTAAAGCAATTAGAAGATGCTTGAATATACATCCAACATAGTGAATCAGAAAAAATTTCAATTTCATAAAATATAAGCTATGATTAACCCTCAGAAGAGGGTGTGGTGGGGGGAGGAAGAGATAAACCACAGAACTTATGTGCATGTACACATAACCAATGGATGTGGACGACAAAGCCGGGGACTGGGTGGGGGAGATGGGGAGGAGGGTGTCAATGGGGAAAAAAAGGAGAAACATCTGTAACAAAAATAAAATAAAATAAAATAAATATATTTTAGTAGTATAAAGTTTCATATATTACCTTATAAGTTACCTGCTGAGGAAAATAATTAAGCAGACCTCAAACTTTTCCTTAGCAACATTAGGTAGCAGAAATCAGTGGAGTGACAAGTAACCAAATTCAGGGAGTGAAAATATAGTGATTCCAGAATAAAATATTAATTTGCATTGTTGCTTTAGTTAATCCACCTGGATTTTACTTTAGTGTATTGGGTGAGGTAGCATTTTTTTTCTATATAGCTAGCCAGTTCTCCCAGCACCATTTTTGAAATACATTCTGTCCTATACCAAATTCCCATCTGTTTCCGAGGTTTCTACCTGTTCCATTGGCCTATTTATTGATTCTAAAATACTACAAGGTGGTTTTTTTTTTTAATTTTTTTTTATCCTCACCCGAGGACATTTTTTTAAATTTTTTGTTCAGATAGAGTGGGAGGGAGAGAGAGGAAGAAAGAGAGAAACATCAACATGAACATCGAGTGGCTACCTCCCGCACGCACAACCCAACCAGGGCCGGGGACAAACTGCAACCGAGGTACGTGCCCTTAGCGGAAACCGAACCCGGGTCTCTCTGGACCTCAGGCCGACGCTCTAACCGCTGAGCAAAACCGGCCAGGGCAAATACTACAAGTTTTTATTACCATAGATGTTTCCTTACTGACTTTCACTAAATGATATTGTACCTTAAACATAGAAAAATATATCTTGCTGATAGACAATGTAAATTGAAGGTGATTGGCTACTAAGGTAACCTCCCCTCCTTCAGAATGCTCGCCTATTCATATCTGTATCCATTAACTGAGTTGCGTGCTTATTAAAATACATTAGCTAGGATGCTTTCAGTTGCATGTAACATGAAAAACTGGTCACTTTGACTTAAAAAATAAAGAAAACACACACACCATGCTTATGTATACTGTCACGTGATAGGACATTCAGAGATTGACTCCAGAGCTAATTAACTCAAGGCTTCAATAATATCAAGAAATGAGCCACTATCTTATGGTTATAAGGGAGCTGCCAATAGCAATGAAACCTACTCTTTACTCTTTTGCATTTTTGTTTTACAGAAGAAAATGGACTTCATCCATAGTTATGAATTAATTAGAACAATTTAGGAGAGTACCCAACATGGACCAGTAGTTATTATAAAGAATGGCATTATACAGCATTATGGGAAGGGGGATAAGACTATCATGATTAGCTTAGAAGAATCAGAACTCACTTTGGGTGTTGAGGTTTACCCTGATCCAACTATAGATGAAGTGGGAGTTAAGAGAGTAGTTAAACACAGTTTTGGCTTTATTTGTTCCAAGACTTGTTTACTCCTGCTGTATTTATTATTCTGATCATATAATTTATTTTAATATTATGATTAATAAGGACTTCCTTTTTTGCAAATAGCAGTATAAAGTTGTCACATACACACTGTCTGAGAAATCACATATAAGCAACATGGGAATACTAATTCCATCTTTGTTCTAACAAGGAGAATGCTGAAAGCTCAAACCACAAAATATGAGGATGAATGCCAGAAGCATTTAGATCAAGCTGAAATATAGGAGAAAGGACTTGAGATTATACATATATATATTATATATATATATATATACACATACATACATATTTGAAGATCCTAGAATGAGGTAAAAATATATTTTGCCTCCTAGGTGAAGAGAAAACCTGAAATGCCATTCCAGGATCCCTGTGTGCAGCAGCAGGACTAGGGCATACAGGCTTAGAGCAGGCATTTCCCATAGTCACAAGGAACAGATTGTTTATGTGATAGTAAAGAAAACCTATCCTACACCCCCCCCCAATTAAAAAAAGCAAAACTAGAGTCATTGACATAAATTTATTTCATACAGAAAATAGCTTGTAACATGGCCAGGTCTGAGTACTAAACAAGGAATATGCATACAAAGACATTGCAAGGGAAATAACTGAAGAAAAGGAAAAAGAACTCATAGACATATTAAATATACCAGAAAAATACAGCCATGAACAGATAAAAAATAAAGTCAAATATGTATCATGAATTAAAGAAAGAAAAAAAAACTTGGGAAGCAATCACAACAAGAGAATAAAACAGAGATATAAAAACCCAAGGAAGAGCTATTAAGAAAAAAGGTGATGAAATGTGTAAAATAGAGTAGGAAAGAAACAATCTTGTAGAGATAAAATTTATGAGCAGCCCAAGGGAGAATTAACACTCTGAAAACAAAGGAACATAGAAGATAGTAATGAGAAAAGTATGTAAAATGAAAAGGAAATTGATTTTGAAAAATATTTGAAGGTTAAATAAAAAGTTATAGCTATAGAAAAAAATGGGAAAAATACATGTAATTGGAATTCTTTTAAAAAACAAACAAACAAAAAAGAACAAATATTTAACAATCTAGTTCTTAAACATTGTCAGAAAAAAAAGAAACTTGATTGTATCATAGAAAAAGACACTGAATTTCAGAGAAAAAATAATAGTAAAGCTACTGTATTTCAAAGATGGAAGAAGAAATAGACAACCCAGAAATTGACTCAAGACAATATGCTCAATTAATATTTGACAAAGGTGTCAAGAGCATACAGTGGAGTCAAGACAGTCTCTTCAATAAATGGTGTTGGGAAAATTGGATATCTACTTGAAAAAAAATGAAGCTAGAACACCAACTTACACCATACACGAGAATAAACTCAAAATGGATAAAAGACTTAACATATAACTCATGAATCCATAAAAATTCTAGAAAAAAATGTAGGCAACAAAATCTCAGACATCATATGCAGCAGATTTTTTACCGATACAACACCTAATGGAACAGAAACAAAGGAAAAAAATGAACACATGGAACTACATCAAACTCAAAAGCTTCTGCACAGCAAAAGAAACAAACATCAGAACGGAAAGGGATCCCACTATATGGGAGACCATAATCACCAATGATGCATCAGATAAGGGGTTAATTTCCAAAATATATAGAGTGCTTATACAACTCAACAAAAGGAAGACAAAGAACCCAATAAAAAAATGGGCAGAAGACCTAAATAGACACCTCTCCAAAAGGACATACAAATGGCCAAGAGACATATGAAGAAATGCTCAACATCACTAATCATCAGAGAGATGCAAATTAAAACAACTATGAGGTATCACATTACACTTGTCAGAATGGCCGCCATTGACAAATCATCAAACAACAAGTGTTGGCGAGGATGTAGAGAAAAGGGAACTCTAGTACACTGCTGGTGGGAATGCAGACTGGTGCAGCCACTATGGCAAACACTATGGTGTTACCTCAAAAAGTTAAAAATTGAACTGCCATATGACCCAGTGATCCCACTTCTAGGAATATACCCTAAGAAACCTGAAACACCAATCAGAAAGAATATATGCACCCCTATGTTCATAGCAGCACTATTTACAATAGTTAAGATCTGGAAACAACCCAGGTGTCCATCAGTAGATGAATGGATCAAAAAGCTGTGGTACATATACACAGTGGAGTACTATGCAGCTGTAAGAAAGAAAGATCTCTTTTCCTTTGAGATGGCAGGGAAGGACCTGGAAAGTATTATGCTAAGTGAAACAAGCCAAGCAGAGAAAGACAAATATCACGTGATCTCACTTATTTGTGGAATATAATGAACTAAGGAAACTGCTGAACAAAATTAACCCAGAGACATAGAGGTGGGGTACAGACTGACAAGCCTCAGAGTGGGGGGGGAGATAAACCACAGAACTTACATACATGTATGCATGACCAGTGAACATAGATAACAAAGCTGGCCCTGGCCAGTTTGGCTCAGTGGTTAGAGCATCGGCCTGCGGTCCAGAGAGACCCGGGTTTGGTTCCCGCTAAGGGCATGTACCTCAGTTGCAGTTTGTCCCCGGCCCTGGTTGGTCGCGTGGGTGGCAGCCACTCGATGTGCCCTTTTCATGTCGATGTTTCTCTCTCTCTCTCTCTTCCTCTCTCTCCCTCCCACTCTTCTGAATAAAAAATGGAAAAAAAAAATGTTCTCCTGTGAGGATAAAAACAAACAAACAAACAAACAAAAAGCTGGGGATGGGGTGGGGGGAAGGGGAGGAGGATGTTAATGGGGGGGGAATGAGAAACATCTATAACAAAAACAAATTAAAAAAAAAAAAAAAAGACGGAAGAAGAGAAAGGAGGGCTGGGAGAAGGAGAATTAGAAATGAATAAAGAGGAAGAAGACCAAAAAGGGTTTGCGTGCTCTTTCTCTCTCTCTCCCTCCCTTCCTCCTTCCCTCTCTCTCCATTTCTTTGTTTCTCTTTTAAATGCCATTTTAGACTCAGAATTTAGATATGAACAATTTTTAGATTATGGAATTACAGAATTTTCATTCCAGAAAAATATTTATGTTTTCAAAACTTAGAAAAGGAACTGTTCAATATTTAATCTCATTTTAATACCTGAAATTTTCCTTTTGTTTCAGAAAGTTGGCCATGTTTTTGAATTTCAAAAATCTTAAAACCTGTTTACAAGAAGACATTTTACTGGATTATTATGTATCTGGATTTTTGTGGGCTAGAGGCATGGACTTTTCTGTTACTCAGTATTCAAAATTTATGACTTTACTAGATATGTTGCTTCATAATCTTAGAAGTAAGTATTCTTCTTTTTAAAAAAAAAATTTAATTCACTGTCTAAATTGTGGTAGTAAGCAAAAGTTTCTAATTGTATTTATAATTCCTTCAATGAAAATTATATTTTTTCCTGGGTGTAGAAAAAATATAGTTCATATCTTTATTACGTTGTAAAACTTCAAATAATACTTAACAATACCAAAGGTCTCTTAATACTGAATTTACCAAAGATATGTTGATTTTATTTTCAAATCTTACCAGTGCCATTCATCCCAAAAATGTCATGTAGTTGAGACCTAGTTAGGTATTTTTTCATTGATTGAGCTGTTTTTATTTCATCTTACCTAGAAGTGTTACTGCGATATCTCAGGATGACTGGAAGAGGAGGCACTTTGATCAATCTTAAACCCCTATTAAATAGACATTACTCACATACACTTAGGTTTTGTGACTTTTTTCTTATATAACACTGTAATCAGTTACTACAGTAAAATTGCAAATTCTTCCACGGAGCAATTTTAAATATGATAACTTTTGTTTGAGAATAAATAGAATTGCTTCTTCGAAGCAGGAAAAGAAGGAAATATAATTTATTTAATGCCAGCTTGTGTTCTAGGTACTGTATTTGGTCCTAACCTCTATCATACATTATTGAACCTCAGAGCATCTCCTACAGGTTAGTTGTTACAACCACTGTTTCAGAGTTGAGCAAGCAGTCCAGAGAACAAGGTCGAAGAGCAAGGAAATGGCAGAACTAAAATTTGGATCTCAGACTGTAAAACAAATTAATATAAAAGTGTTTGTGCCTCAACTGAAAAACAAGCTTGTGCCAGTTGGGAGACTTCAACTTTCTTCGTTCCTCTCTCCCTCCCTTCCTCCCCACCTCCCCTCCACTTCTCTCTCTTTCTCCTTCCTTCTCCCCTTCTTTCTTTTCTATTTTTTTTTCTTTTTTGGTTGTTTGCCTCTTTTTTTGGTTTTGTTTCTATTTTTTTGTGTTTTGTTTTTTTTCAACTGGACAGGTAGAGGACCTTGCTTCCCCTAAAGAATTGTCACCATCATCCCAGCAAAATTTGTGGATGCCTTGTGTTCATACAGCACCTAGTCTGTTCTGTGTATCAATTTCTAGCTACACGTGTACAGGGGACGTTTTTAGTGAGTTAGCAAGACTATAAAGAAGCCACTCATGCCCTGTGCACTCTTCCTTCTCCCTGTCACCCTCCGCAAGGGAAGAATTGGTATTTCTCATATGTGGGGAGAAGAAAATACTGTTTTCCTTCTCTGCAAGTGGGAGATTTTCATATTTGCTAGTACTTAAGTATATAGTGGCATGTAAAAGATAAATAACTATACCAATAGAAGATAAACAATTATACTTGATAATGAAAACAAATATGATAATAACTTACTGATTTTAAATTATTCTGCACATGGGAAATTGTATAAAGCAAAAACAAAACATGAAGTCTCAAGTGGCTAGTTTTGAGAATTCAGTCCTTTCTAACACAATTCAAGATACATATTTTGTAATTAAGAGACATGTTAAATAATATTATATTGTTCCAATTTTAATTGTTAAGCTACAACCTTCCAAAAATAGGAATGTTTAGTAAATCATCAAAAAGACAGTCTTTGGCTTTTTTCCCCCCTTGTAACACAAATATTTATAGAATCTTTGAGTACTACATTCCTCTAAATATGTTCTTTCAACAACGTTGCCAAAATTACTCAGTAAACAGAACCATGTAAATCTTAACTTGCATGGAAAATAATAAATAGATGCCAACAATAAGACAAAATGGATATTGAGATTATATGCCAAAGACTTCAACACAGCTATTATAAAAGTGCTTAAATGAACAATAGTGAACATTCTTGAAACAAATGTTAAAATATAATCATGAAAGAAATGGAAGACATAAAGAAGAAACAAATGGAAATTTTAGAACCGAAGTATATAATAACCATAATTAAAATCTCACTGGATGAAACCAATAGCAGAATGGAGAGGAGATGAAGAAAAAAGAAATCAATGATTTTGAAGATAGAGAGACAGAAATTATCCAGTGAACAACAGAGTGAACAATACAGAGAAAACATGAACAAAACCTCAGAAGCCTGTGGGACAATCAAAGTTCTAATATACATATTATCAGAGTCCCAGAAGGATAGCAGAAAGAGTACAATGCTGAAAAAACATTTGAAGAACTAATGGCTGAAAACTTCCCAAATTTGGCAAGACATAAACCTATAAATTCAAAAGGCTGGTTGGACCACAAACAAGCTAAACCAAAAGAAAAACATCATGAACTAACTGGATCCAATTGACATTTACAGAATAATACACCTGAAAACTATAAATATTTTGGAAGAAAACATTGGGAAATTCACAGCCTGTGGTTATACAAAAAGTTCTTAGCAATAACCACCCAAACATAACCCATAAAGGAAAAAAAATTCATAAACTGGATTGCATCAACTTTAAAAATTATTGTTTTATGAACATCAGTGTTAAGAGAATGAAATGACAAGCTACAGACAGGGAAAAACCATTTGCTAATCATATATCTGACAAAGAACTTGTGTTCATAATATATAAAGAACTCTCAAAACACAATAGTGAGAAAATAAACAGTCTTATTAAAACTAAGCAAAGCCATCAAAACCTGTAACGCTAGTTTAACCTTGAGGAAAACATCAGACAAATCCAAATTGAGGAACATTGTACAAATATCTAAGCAGTACTCCTCAAACTGACAAGGTTACCAAAAACAAGAAAAGTCTGAGAAACAATCAGTCTAGGGAAACCCCAGGAGACATGACTAGTAAATACAACGTGGTATCATAGATGGGATCCTAGAACAGAAACAGGACATTAATTAAAAATTAAGGAATTCTAATAAACATAAACTTTAGTTAATTGTAATAAATGTACCATATGTAAGATGTTAAAAATAAAAGAAATTTGTGTATAGGGACGCAAGAATTCTCAATACTATTTTTTATACTTTTTCTAGAAATATAAATTTATTCTACAATAAAGTTTATCTTTAAAAAATGAGTAAAGACTTTGAATAGGATTCATCAGCAAGGAATATAAAAGGATGTAAATAGCCACATAAAAATTTTCAATATCATTGGCCATTGGGGAAATGTAAATTAAAAGCCTTCTGATACACACATATTAAATCGCTAAAATAAAAATTACTGTCAGAACCAAATTCTAAGGAGGATACAGATTAACTAGAACAAGAGTTTTGCCAATGCAGGGTGGCACAGCCACTCTGGAAAATGGTTGGCAGTTTTTTATAAAATTATATGACCAGTCAGTCCCACTCCTAGGCATTATTCTAGTGAAAGAAAACATACGTTCACGCAAAAACCTGTACATGAATATTTTGTAGTTGCTCTATTCTTAAGTGTCCCAAACTGAAAACAATCCAAATGTCTGTCAATAGGTGAATAGTAAACAATGTTCATACAGTGAACATACAATGGAACACTACTTGGCAATAAAAGTGAATGAACCGTGATATATGCAACAGTGTGGATGAATCTCAATAGCATCATACTGTTGTAAAGAAGTCAGTCTCAAAAGGTAGGGGGTTCTCAAAATGATAACAGCTATAGTGATGGAGAACAAATTATTGGTTGCGAGAGATTGGGATGGGAAGAGGACATGAAAGGGAGGGCATAGGGAGTTTTTTGAGGTGATATAACTGTTCTATAACCTGATTGTGGTGGTGGTGGTGGTTACCTGACCTATACAAGTGTTTAATTTCATAAAAGTGTACAGCAAATGGAAAAGTCAATTTCACTATATAATAATTTTAAAAGATATGTATGTATAAAAATAAAGATAAAAGATTTAATTGTTAAAGATTTAGTTGTTAGAGTGTCGGCCTGTGGACCCAAGGGTCTTGGTTTCGATTCCTGGTCAAGGGCAAGTACCTGGGTTGCAGGTTTGATTCCCAGCCCTGGTTGGGGTTGTGCAGGAGGCAACCAATCCTCTCTCTCTCTCTTCCCCTCCTCTCTCCCTTCCTCCCTCCCTTCCACTCTATCTAAATAACAATGGAAAAATATTCTCAAGTGACGGTTAAAAAAAAAAGATTTAATGAAAGCAAATACATATATGTGCTCTAACAAGAAAGAGAAACGACCTAGGAATAAACTTAAACACACTATCACATGAACTCACTTATACGTGGAATCTAATGAACAAAATAAACTGATGAACAAAACAGGCCTGGAGACATGGATGGATGGATAGATGGAACAGACTGACAGATCTCAGAGGGAAGGGCGTCGGTGGGAGGGGGCGGTATGGGAAGAGATTAACCAAAGAACATATATGCATATATGCATAGCCCATGAACACAGACAATATTGTGATGAAGGCCTGGGTGTGGTGGGGGTTGGGTGGAGTGGGGCAAAGAGGGGAGGAATGGGAGACACTGTAATACTGTCAACAATAAAAAACCACACACACACACACACACGTATGCCCTGGCCAAGTGACTCAGTTGGTGGGAGCATTGTCCTGTGTACCAAAAGGTTGTTGGTGTGATTCCCGGTCAGAGCACACACCTAAGTTACAGGAATTATCCCCAGTTGGGGCACGAAGGAGAGGCAGCCCATTGATGTTTCTGTCTCACATTCCTATTTTCTCTCTCTCTCTCTCTCTCTCTCTCTCTCTCTCTCTCAATTCAATAAACATATTCTCAGGTGAAGATTAAAAAGAAAATGCAAATCATATAGAAAGAAAACTTCAAAGCATTTTCAAAGGTCACAAAGGAAGTTTTTAACATTTGAAAAAAAACTCGTAACATTCTTTAAAAGACTCAACATCATAAAGATGCTAAACCCCATCAAGTTAATTTAAAATATTAATAGTCTACAAAAATACCAACAGTTTTTTTGTTGTTTATATTTTTGCTTAGAAGTAGGTTACTAGGCATGGTGATTCTAACAAAAATATAGAAAATAAATACAAATAGCCAGAAAACGGTCTTTAAAAAGTGTAATAAGCTATAGTATACAGTGTATTTAGAAGTATTAGTATGTAGTGGTGTTTATAAAATCTCAAATATTTAAACATAGTGGTGAATGACTGAGCAGACAGACCACAAGTTTAGAAATAGACCCAAGCAAGCAAAGAAACTCAGTATTTGATAAAATGGCACCTCAAATCTGTGGTGAAAAAATATCCTATTTAGTAAATAATATTGGAACAACTAGGTATCCATCTTAAAGACAATAAAATGTAATCCAGACTCCTCTCTATCCATAAACCAGAATACATTCCAAATGGATCAAACACTTAAATGTAAAATAAGTGGAGCTATAAAAATGTTAGAAGAAAACGGTTTAATTTTGTTACAATGTTGAATGAGGAAGACATTTATAATTGTGCCTCTAAGCCATAAAGATAAAGGTAGTTAAATTTGATATATAAAAGTTAAAAGTCTGCAAAGAGAAAGTACCAAAAGAAGAATAAGAAACTGGGAAAATTATTGCACATCAACAAACAATTAAGTTCTGGATTATATATTTTTTAAAAAGCATGCAGAAGCAGGGAGAAAAACTCCCATAATGCAACAGAAGAATTTGCCAGGGATGTGATTGAATACATACAAATGATTCTTAAACAAATGAAAAGTCCAGCCTTGAAGTTAATAAGGAAAATGTTAATTAAACTACACAGAAATGTAATTTCTTATATATCAGATGGACAAAACTGCTAAATTTGGGTAACATTCTCAGTTGACAAAACTGGAAGAAAACAGACACACTCCTTTATTGCTAGTGGAAGTATACATTAAAACCCCCTGTAGCCCTGACCAGTGTGACTCAGTTGATTGAGCATTGTCCCATGCACCGAAGGGTTGCTGGTTCGATACCTGGTCAGGGCACATGTGGGAGGCAGCCGATCTATATGTTCACATCAGAGTTTCTCTCTTTCCCTTTCCAGTTCTCTCTCTCTCGTGTAGGTTACCAGCTGTCTATCAAATTTACAAATGTATTGTCCCTGTGACCCAACAATTCCATTTTTTAGGGAACTAATCCTGCTTATCCACTTGTACACATTTAATCTGATATATATGTAAAGTTATTAGTTGCAGTATGTTTATAAAAGCAAAAGATTAGAAACTTCATCTGGAGACATCAGTGTGAATGTATTTTTAACTTTTATAGATAGAGATGCATAATTATTTCATTAAGTGCACACACACACCCGTATTTCCTGGCTCTGTCCACAGAGAGGGCCCTGGAAGCCTCTCAGGAGCAGTGAGCATACCCAGGACCCAGGTCTCGGTTTATAATTTTATTCTTCAATAAAAGGAACCAGGCTCCTTAGAAAAATGGCTTGGGCAACTTGAGTGGCCAAAAGGAAGTACGTACTCAAAAAAGAAATGGCGGGGTGTGTCAAAGGAATAGAGAAGCCAACTGAAAAGCTCCCAATATCCAAAGTTGGAACAATTGACCAGAATAATACAGTATTGAATTATAATCCAAAGTATAAAATTAATAGCCATGAATCTATACTGATATAAATCAATGATTGAATAAATAATGGGGTACAATAGACAAATTTCCCACCCAGAATTTTCAGTGATTTATGTAGATAGTTCACCCTTAAGAAGTTGAAACAAACATCCCCACTTCTCAGGGTGCGCTGCACAGCGATTTCCCTGTAGAGAGGACAGTATGGAAAGGGGAAGGACAGTCACTGGACAAGAGAGAAAACTGACAAATACTACTACCTCAGCCAGGTAGTGAAGGCCCACATCATTAGTGATGAGCCGTGTCAAATAGCATAAACCCTTGACCTACTGTGATGAGAACGGCACTGTGGTCTTCCTTCCCGAAACCATTAACCCCTGCCTGATCATGATAAAAAATATCAGACAAATCCAAATGGAAGGACATACTACAAAATCCCTAACTAGGCCCTGGCCGGTTTGGCTCAGAGGTTAGAGCGTCGGCCTGCGGTCCTGAGAGACCCAGGTTCAGTTCCCGCTAAGGGTATGTACCTCGGTTGCAGTTTGTCCCCGGCCCTGGTCGGTTGTGCAGGTGGTAGCCACTCGATGTGTTCCTTTCACATCGATGTTTCTCTCTCTCTCTCTGTTCCTCTCTCTCCGTCCCACTCTTCCTGAACAAAAAATGGAGAAATGTCCTCGGGTGAGGATTAAAAAAAAAAAAAAATCCCTGACTAGTATTTCTTAAAACTGTCAAGGCCATAAAAACAAGGGAAGCCTGAGACACGGTCCAGTTCGGGGAGACATGACGACCCAGTGTAATGAGGTGTTCTGTATTGGGTCCTGGGAGAGAAAAAAAGGCTTCAATAAAAACTAAGAAATCCCCCAAAGTGTTTGTTTATTCATTGTACCAAGTGTACCACAGCAATGTTAACAAGAGGGAAAACTGATTGTAGGGTATATGGGAACTCTGTGATATTATTGCAACCTTTCTGTAAATCTAAAACTACTCTGAAATTAAAGTTAACTAGGTGGGATTAGTCTGCCTCTAAAATGAAATGTAAAGCAGCTATAAAAAAGAAAGAATGAGGACACTCTAAATATTGTATGGGAAACTATATAAAGCAATGTGCAGAATTGTGTATTTTTGTTTATAAAAGAGACAAAGTGAGAATATATGTGCTTTTGTTCATTATATGCACAAAGAAATGCTAGGATACTACACACAAAATTATCAAAATTTTCTATAGGGAAGGGTGTGGGAACTGAGTATGTGGGCAAAGGAATTGACAAAGTCTTTTCATAATATATTTTCACATGGTTTTTTTTGTTACTGTTTTTGTTTTCTTCTTTAATCCTCGCCAGAGGGTATGTTTTTATTGATTTTAAAAAGAGAGGAAGGGGTAGGGAGAGAGAGAGACATTGATGTGAGAAACTGGTTGCCTTCCAAATGTGCCGGGGTTGAACCTGCAACCTTTTGGTGTGCAGGACGGTGCTCCAGCCATCCACGCCACACAGGCCAGGCCCCACATGTGCTTTTTGAACCATATGAATATATCACCAATGCACAAATTAAATTGTAAAAATGACTGCATGACATGAACAGTCCTAACTTTTGCCAACTCTGAGCTGAGTATTTACCAACTAGAAACAGAATCAAGGAAAGTAAAAGTTTTCGTAAACCTCAATTCCAATTCTGACAAGAGATTTCCATTTTAAACTTTTTCCCATAACTTATAACTGACCCAAGAATATTTCTTTTGCATGAAACTTTATATTATTGATAGCAGTTCAAAATGAATTCTTAAACTTGAGTAGGGTCCATCCAACTACTCATAAGCTATGAGAGCGAAAGTACATTTGTAAAAACCAGAAAAAAAGCAAGGGATCCAGTTTTTCCTCCTGGCAAGAAAAAAAAAAAATCCTCCAACCTTTGAACCCAGCAAGGTTACAGGAATCATCAGGAAAGAATGTAATCTCAATCAAGTGTGCCAGGGAAGAGGGAAAGTGTGTTTATATTCAGACTAAGAGGTGGTGGAGTCCTGAACACCAGTGAGCATCCCCACCCAGCGACATCTTATTAGAAAAGCACAGAAGAGCCTAGTCTGGGCTGTTAGCTGTAGTGTGGTTGATCATTATTAAAATTCTAGTGTGGGAACTGCATTTTATACTCAATTTCTGATCTGTTTCTTGTCTCAAAACTGGTGCTGTTACCTACACGGCATTCTGCAGACAGTCCACCTGGAATCAAATTCGATCGGCTAAAAGATTATGAAACATATAGGATTTGTACAGTTGTCTTAACAATATGCATTTTGGCCCAGCCAGTGTGGCTCAGTGGTTGAGCGTTGACCCACGCACCTGGAGGTCACCTGTTCGATTCCCAGTCAGGACACATGCCCAGGTTGTGAGCCAAATTCCCAGTGGGGGATGTGCAGGAGATGGCCAATCGATGTTCTCTCTCATGGATGTTTCTATCTCTCTTCCTTTCCCCTCCTGTCTCTCTAAAAATCAATAAAGGGGGAAAAAAAGCAATTACATTTTGGGGTCTAGTTTTTGCAGGGCCTGGCCACACAAAGACAAGCTACAGAGTATTAGACAGACTGGGTATTTGGTCTCTCCTGGTGCGTGGACCTTGGTTGATCCCCTGTATATAATATGAATACTAGTAAATAACCATAGAATACTTCTGTTCTTAAAGTTGACTGAGGGGTGATAATGATGATAGTAACAGTTAAAATGGATGTATGATTAACTTATGCCAGTCACAGCGTCATTTGCCTTGTCTCATTTAATTCATACACAACCTTATGAGATAGTTCTATCATTCTCTCCATTTTGAAAATGAGAAAAATAAATGAGATTCAGAGAGGTAAAATAACTCCTTAAGGTCACAAGGGTCAACCCCAGTGAGTGAGAGCTCATCCTCCTGATTACTAAGTCAAATATGTCTGACTTTGTGCTGAATTTGCACTATACACATGTAATATATGAGTATATGTACCTTTTCAACTGACCGAGAGTTTCACATGCATCTCTTACTTGCCCCTCACAACAGCACTATAATTTTGAAAATTGATATTATTCTCATGTACAGATAAGGAAAATGAAACTCAGATCACCTAGCTAGTAAGTGGCAGTTATGAGGTTAGCATCTTAAGTCTTGCAACTAATTGCAAGTCTAGTGTGTTCTTTCATTACCCTAAATTTTCAAAGACAAATTTTATTTCAAACAACCTTTACTATTCAAATGGTTTAATCTGTCATATTTTAATCACATTACTAAATGTGATTTTTAAAAGAGCAAATATTTCAGTTTGGTGAAGTAACTTTCTTAATTTTTAAAGCCGTTATCTATAAAAAGACATTAAAAATCCAAAAACAGCTTTAAAGAGTCAATTATATTTCAACATAAGGAAATAGTCATATAAATATAAATGTAATTTTGTGTTTGATAAGTATAATTACATCTAGAATTATCACTTATCTAAGATTTTTTTCCTGTATTTGTAATACCATTTTATTAATGAAAAATTTATTTTTAAATTTTATTTTTGTTACAGATGTTTCTCCTTTTTTACCCCATTGGCACCCTCCTCCCCATCCCCCCAGCCCTGTCCCCAGTTTTGTTGTCCATGTCCATCGGTTATGCACAAAAATTCACATTTTTAATCCATTCTTTTCTGAATTGCTTTTATCCAAAAGACGTTTGCTGTGGAAAAAGAAATATACAATAAAATTGAGCTCCTCCTAGGATGATATAGAAAAGCCTAGTCATCCCGCAATAATATGTGTCTCTGACATACATATAAGATGATCTGGAGGGAGCCTATGAGAAATAGACCAATTGTCATTCATTAAACCAGATTTCAATTGTTATATAGTTTTTGCTTTTTTCTAATTTCTATATGTAATAAAGAATATAGATTTAAGAAGGTACAAGTTGATGTTTATAGTATCTTTATAAAATTTTTAATTACTTTACTGTTTTTTATTAGTAATTTGGGGGCATAACACTTACATCCCACAGAGAGAAGTATCTCCGTGACCCAGAAATGGCTTGAGTCCAACAATCAGCCTATGTTCTCATAACTCCTCTGCATTCTCCTTTCCTGCCGCCCTGAAAAATTCATGCCATTTGCAGAAAGTGGAAAGTTTGTTGATGGTTTCCTAAAGTAGCGATATCTAAATCTGGTTGGGATTCAGAAAGTTGGGTTCACTTTGAGCAACACGGTTCTCCCTAGAGCCTGTTAACCTCTGGGAAAGAGCCAGTGCAACCTCATTGACGCTAGACCTTTTCAGTCTCTACCTCAAGACTCTTCAGTTCTACTTCCATAAAACCAACCCTCACTTGTCAGCAAACGAAGGATACTCGGGATACTCCACTTACCTGGATTCATCCTTGGGACTCAAGGAGCAGCGGCTGTATACAGATTGTAATGATATTTACCTGCCACAAGTAAAAATGAGCATGACCAAACATGAAAAGAAGATAGAAGTTAATATATTTGTATTATTGACACTATAAAAGTTGTCTATAGCTTTCTTTTCTTAATTTATTTTTGTTACAGATGTTTCTCCTTTTTTTCCCATTGATACCCTCCTCCCCATCCCCCCGACCCCGTCCCCAGCTTTGTTGTCCATGTCCATTGGTTATGCGTACATGCATATAAGTTCTGTGGTTTATCTCTTCCCTCCCTTCCCACCTCTTCTGAGGATTGTCAGTTTGTACCCTACTTCCACGTCTCTGGGTCTGCCTTGTTCCTCAGACAGTTATGTTCATTATATTCCACAAATAAGTGAGATCATGTAATATTTGCCTTTCTTTGCTTGGCTGGTTTCACTTAGGATAATACTCTCCAGGTCACTCCATGTCGTCTCAAAGGATAAGAAATCTTTTTTTCTTACAGCTGCATAGTACTCCATTGTGTATATGTGCCACAACTATTTTATCCACTCATCTGCTGATGGACACTTGGGCTGTTTCCAGATCTTAGCTATTGTAAATAGTACTGCTATGAACATGGGGATACATATATTCTTTCTGATTAGTGTTTCAGGCTTCTTGGCGTATATTCCTAGAAGTGGGATCACTGGGTCAAATGGCAATTCAATTTTTAATTTTTTGAGGTAACACCATAGTGTTTTCCATAGTGGCTGCACCAGTCTGCATTCCCACCAGCAGTATACTAGAGTCCCCTTTTCTCCACACCCTTGCCAACACTTGTTGTTTGATTATTTGTTGATGGTGGCCATTCTGACAGGTGTGAGGTGATACCTCATTGTTGTTTTAATTTGCATCTCTCTGATGATTAGTGATGTTGAGCATTTCTTCATATGTCTCTTGGCCATTTGTGTGTCCTGTTTGGAGAAGTGTCTATTTAGCTCCTCTGCCCATTTTTCAATTGGGTTCTTTGTCTTCCTTTTGTTGAGTTATATGAGCGCTATATATTTTGGAAATTAACCCCTTATCTGATATATCATTGGCAATTATGCTCTCCTCTACAGTGGGTTACCTTTCCATTTTGATGATTGTATCTTTTGCTGTGCAGAAGCTTTTGAGTTTGATGTAGTCCCATGTGTTCATTTTCTTCTTTGTTTCTGTTGCCTTAGGTGATGAATCAGTGAAGATTCTGCTGTGTATGATGTCCGAAATTTTGTTGCCTACATTTTCTTCTAGGGTTTTTATGGATTCATGGGTCATATTTAAGTCTTTTATCCATTTGGAGTTTCTTCTTGTGTATAGTGTAAGTTGATGGTCTAGTTTCATTTTTTTGCATGTTGCTGTCCAATTTTCCCAGCACCATTTATTAAAGAGGCTGTCTTTACTCCACTGTATGCTCTTGCCACCTTTGTCAAATATTAATTGAGCATAATGTCTTGAGTCAGTTTCCAGGTTTTCTGTTCTGTTCCACTGGTCTAAAAGTCTGTTCTTGTGCCAGTACCAATCTGTTTTGATTACAGTAGCTTTGCACATGTGTACACCATCCTTCTCTTCCTTCTCTCTGTTTAAACCTGCTAGGTCTCTTTTGCAGAAGACATTTTAAAGCTAAAGTATAACCTGATATCCGGTATTGTGATCCCACCTACTTTGTCCTTCTTTTTCAAGATTACTGTGGCTATTTGAGATCTTTTTTGGTTCCATATGAACTTTTGAAGTGTTTGTTCTAGTTCTATGAAATATGTTATTGGTATTTTGATGGGGATTGCATTGATTGCTTTGGATAATGTGGACATTTTAATGATGTCAGTTCTTCCAATCCATGAACAAGATATGTGCTTCCACTTCTTTATATCTTCCTCAATTTCTTTTTTCAATGTCCTGTAGTTTTCTGAAAATAGGTCCTTTACTTCTTTAGTTAAGTTTATTCCTAGGTATCTTAATTTTTTTGCCATGATGGTAAATGGGATTGCTTTTTCTAGTTTCTCTTTCTGTGACTTCATCATTGCTGTATAAGAATGTCATTGATTTCTTGATGTTAATTTTGTATCCTCCTTCTTTGCCAAATTCATTTATTAAGTCGAGTCGATTTTTGATGGAGTCTTTAGGTTTTTCTACATATAATATGATGTCATCTGCAAATAATGACAGTTTCACTTCCTCCTTTCCAATTTGGATCCCTTTTATTTTTTCTTCCTGTCTGATTGCTGTGGCTAAGACTTCCAGTACTATGTTAAATAAGAGTGGCTAAAGTGGGCATCCCTGTCTTGTTCCTGTTCTTAAGGGAAATGCTTTTAGTTTTTACCCATTGAGTATGATGTTGGCTGTAGGTCTTTCATATACGGCCTTTATTATGTCTAGATATGATCCCTCTATTCCCAAATTGCTGAATGTTTTTTATCAGAAATGGGTGCTGGATTTTGTCAAATATTTTTGCGGCATTTTTTGATACAATCATGTGGTTTTTATCTTTCATTTTTTTTATGTGGTGTATCACATTTATTGATTTGCAAATATTGTACCTGCCTTGCATCCCTGGGATGAATCCCACTTGGTCATGGTGAATAATTTTTTTTTGATGTATTGCTGGATCTGATTTGTAGCATTTTGTTAAGGATTTTAGTAAAGGTGGCACAGTGGTGTCCGAGTCATGCTTTTGCACTGTCATGTGACTCTCTCCCCCACCACCATGCAAAATTTAAGGAACAGCTCACATAAGTTATAGCTTGAAAAAGAAAAAAAAAGCTTAATGTTTTACATAAAAATCCATATTTCTGGCATCCATTGAAAATCTTCAAGCCCAAATTTCCACATGGTAACAATCAACTAAAGCCAAGTGTTGGTCGACTGCTCATTTACATTTTCAGCTCCGAGTTCAGCTCTGCTGTCGACAGTGACTGACTGGATCTACCCGGGAGGCCTTCCTCACCAGCTAATCCAACCGACTTTTGTGTCATTTCCATTTGTGATGTTATTTTAAGATCATACAAAGATATTTTTTTTCCATTTTAATGTAATCTTTAGATATAGATTTTTTGTGTGTCTTCAAATGGAAACATAAATGTGAGACAATTGTGTAGAGCATTATAGAAATTTACAGTTAGGTGTGTCAGCTGCTATTATTGTACACAAACTGTAACTATTAATTTATCATAAAGAAACAACAGTAATTTTAAAATGTGTTCTCACCAATACTGAAAGTACATTTTTTCACATTAAGGACATCTTAGATTATTTTGTTCTAAAACATTTATCAAAGTAATGCTTAAAGCATCTCTGGATTTTATTTCAGCATTGCATGTGTCCTTAGAAGACAGCTTAAAGTGGGTTGGAGAAGTGATGGCTGAAATTGGACCATCCCATTTACAGAAAAATGAGAAATGGAATGTCTTTGACATAAAACAAGCCAACGCTATTATTGATTACTTAAAAATCAGGTGTGGATTTCTTTTTAGTCGCATTTATTTTTTGTTTCATATCTTCTAGAAAATGTCTACTAAGTAGAAACTAATTCAATTTTTAGCAAAGTTTGATATTTACAGAAGTTATATAGTAATTAAACCAACCAGTAATTAGATAATATTCAAATCATTCATTCAATAAATAAAAATCAGGACACTGAACAAGTTAGCTAGCCTTGTATTCTTAAAAATAGGTTTGTGTTTGATAAGTATAATTTTATTTAGAATTATAATAAATTAAGCATTTGTTTTCTCTAAATCTCTAATACCCTTTTATATATAAAGTGATTCTTTCAGTTTTTTTAGATTTAATTACAATAGAATCTATATTTTAGGTAGTTGGACTTGACATCAAAATTTTTTGTTTTAAAGAACAACATTCATTTTCACTTAAACATTTATTTTAAGTGCTTTGTACTAGAAATTAAAAAGATTTATGTATATACTTCCTCAAATTTATTATGTGTCCGGAAATATTTTGTAGTATTGACCAATTAAACTCAGTACGTTTTTCTTTCTGCTTAGAAAATGAAGGTATATGAAGGGAAAGTATTTTTATTACAGTGAGTCTTCATTGGTGAACTAAGAAATCTATCTTATTTAATCTGTCACAGGGTCAGCATTAGAGTCATGCATCTCTCCCAGGGGACATTTTTAGAGTTTGCAAATATTTAAACAAGAGTTGGTAAAAATCTTTCTTTTGTCTTACTAAAAGCTTCCACAGAATATCTTTGTTCCTCTATGACTGTATACTGCAGTGTTTTCCAACTTTAAATTTTAAAATTCCAAAATAAAGGGTGCTGCATGATGTCTCAGACATGCTCATGATTTGCTTGGCAAGGATCCTGGTTGTAGTCTGGAAGCTTTTTAAATATTAATGTGTTTAATATGATAAGGTTTATATACTGGTTTCTGGCATGAATTAATAATGGTACATGATATAATATGTTTTTTTATAATAGCATTTGATATAATATGATTTCTTAACATAAAAACATGCTTCTAATGTGTTTCCCCCACTAAAAGCCACAGTAGCCTTCATATCAGTTAGAGTAAAGCAAGGTCCTTGAATGGGGGGAAGGGGGAGAGTGGAAATCCAGAACTGAAGGAGAATCTGGTCCCCAAGCTCTTTCTGCCTCTCAGGGCTTGGGACTCACTGGGTGGGGGAATCCTCTGCACATGTGTATACCATCCTTCTCTCCCTTCTCTCTATTTAAACCTGCTAGGTCTCTTTTGCAGAAGACATTTTAAAGCTAAGTTCTGAACCCAGGAGGTTTCCAATGGGCCTTGGAACTCATCATTAACCATAGAAGCCAAACCCACACGGGTGCCATGAAGGCACCTTCTGGATTTGGAAAGAGGGCAGCTCTTCTCTCTGGCATCTCCTATCTCTCATCAGTGTACTTCTTAACATTTCATTTCAGAAAATAGGGAAGAGGAGATGTCATTGTCCGTCCCCGGTAGCTCCTAACCAGGGTAACCACACACCAAATATCCCTAGTCTTCTTTTAAAAAAAAAAGTAATATTTGACTGATTAGTTATGTAAAGTAAATCAGAACTATTTTTGATGCTGTTAAGTCTTTATACTGTGATTTCAAAGAAATTATACATTTTAAATGCACCTGTTACATAAATAAAATATCTGTTAGTATGATATCTAGAATTGATCCTAAAATTATATAAAGAGAAATGTGCTTTTCTGTAACACCTGTTTAGAATGCCTCATAGATCCGCAAATGTAAGTTTAGTGGTAATTAAATCATATAATACTTTTCATTTTAATGACTACAAAGAAATTTTATAAATATGAAGCTAACTCAATTATTGAAAGTATAAGCATGCTTCAATTTAACCTGATATTAAATTTATTCAACCATTGAAAGCCCTCGTCAATTTAGAGAGAGCAGTTTTTAGAACATGACCCCATAGCACATGAAACTTAATTGGCAATAAAATTGAAATCTCATTTGATACTGTTAATAGAGTCTAAATCAGTGATTTTTAACTGTTGTGCTGTGGCAGGCACAGTAGTGTACCACAAGAATTTTTAAAACATACAATACCTAACTTTTTAGCCAGGGGCACTGACCTCTTTTTCCTTATATTATCAAATTAAAAAATGACAACAGCCACCACAACAATAGCCATCCAGTGTAAATGAATCAAAATTATACCTTTGTGTGTGTGTGTGTGTGTGTGTGTGTCAAATTGGCAAAATCTATTTTTTGGTGTGCCGCAGAATTTTAGTTTATGTGCGCCACGAGATGAAAAAGGTTGAAAATTGCTGCTCTAAATTATACATTCTGCCATGTGTCTTTGATTGGAAAAAACTAATACCAAAATTCTTCCCCAACATTTCTGTAAGTACTGATGAATCTTCTTATGCAATATATACATTTAAATATTGTATAACATATGGATATAAACATAAATACTATTGCATCTCTTTAATATAAGACATGATTTAGATATATATCTGGTCCAAGTACACTTGTTGTTATGTATTCTACCTATTCCCTGGGAATTAGGAGAAGGTGATGGGCGCAGGCATATACTCAGTGTAGCACAAGCAACACTGCCCCTTTCTGCACAGCAAGGTATAGCAGTTTCTGACATGGAGCCAGAGTCTTGACCTATTTTCACTCTGGGTATTTTTCCTTTGATTTATGTCTAAGACAATGTTTAACAAAATAGTCCAGGGGCTTGAGTCAGCCAAAGTCTAAAGGAAGAGGGAGGAAGTGTTCTCTCATGGCGGCGGTATATCACTTTGCTCCCAGGGGAGACCAGCTCATATTCCTTGGTATAGTCAGAGAACTCCAACCAAGGTGGGGACCAGTGTGGGGCAATGGAAGCAACTTGATCAGCCCCTGAGTAAGATGCCTCCCTCACCTCCTCTGTCTCGTTCTAATCCTGGCCTTGCCCCAACCTTCTATCTTTGACCACTGCCTCCAAGTCATGAATTTCCCTTTGGCATGGAAAAATCTAGTTACTATATGCAATGAGGAGAATAACTGAAAGATTATGAAATTTCAGGAAGGAAGACATAAATTAACTTTGAGATGGAGAAAGAGAAATTTCACACTAATTTACTGAGAGGAAGCCAAACTACTTACAAAATAGTCTACAGTTTTTAATTTTTCTACTCAAAATCTGTTATTGCCAATGTAATCTTTTTAACCTTAAAGCTTTCTCTAAGTAAGCAATGTAAGGGAGGGAGAATTTGAATTTATTTTGCATCATTGAATCATCAAACTTCACTAATCCTGATGTATTTTCTAGCCAACAAATCAAAGTAATGTCAAAAGCTAAGTTAGTTTTCTGAATGTTGATGACTAATTTAAATGTATAAGGTTCCCTCCCAAAATAAAAATACCATGAGTGAGTCTGCACGCCCGTCACTTTTTAATGGATTGTGTTAGTAGTGAGATCAACTGCAAATATAACTCAGAGAGACCCAGCTGCCTGAGGATTTCTTCATTGATTTCAAATGAATTGAAACTTTGATCCATTACAGCATCCAGAAGAAGCCATTATTATACATGCTCTGTAGCTACATTTTCCAAATGTTAATTTCTCAGTTATATTAAAATCAATTTTCTTAAATAGCAAAAGGCACCAGAGTGAAAGAGAAACCACTAAGACAATTTTTTGTTCTTGGGCATTTTGCTGTATTATGAGTCTATTAATTTTCCCAACCAGCGGGAAGAGAATTAGAAAAATTCAAATATTATCACAAACAGGATATTAGAAGTCAGCCCTTCAGTAAAATTTTAACTTTTAATAATACATTGCTGAGATCTTTAAACTTACTAGAAATATATGTTTTAAGGAACTCCTATCCTTTTGGCTCTTTATAGTTTTTACTCACTATCCACTCGGTCTTTAGGGTAGGAATTGAAGAAATTATCTTCCTTAAATTAATTCCTCTCTTTGATGTTTGATCAAATATTCTACTAGAAAATCAGACACCTTCAAAATGGATTTCAGTTCACGTGGTATCATTTTTCAAGGGTTATCGGAGATTAATTTAATCTTGAAACAGTTTTAGAATGTGAGAAGTAATTGATATGGAAGTAGATTGTAGAATTTAGTGCCATTCATGCCAGAGGAAACTGATTCCAGTGTGAAGCAAAATATGAAAAATAATGTGAAGTTTGGTGTTAAGGGCAATGCATTATCTAGTTGTAAGCCAGAAAATATCAAGGTGTAACCCAAACCTGTCTACTCCTCACAGTTTATTTACTGATATTATTTTAGGTACTGTGTTATATTGCCAATGTCTCAAAAAGTAAACTTTCAATTGTTTAGTATTTATAAATAAAATAAATTTATTTCAAAATTATTTTGGTCAATATGAACAACTTTCCTTTAATAAAGACTCTACATATTTACCTTTGTTTACTGAAACAAATTCATCACAGTCACACATTTGTTTTATATTTCAGCTTATTTCAACACTACAAGCTGTATGAGTTTCTGTTCTACTCTGCCAGGGAAGAAATTGTGCTGGGAACCGAGGTAAGTTATTTGTCTGGATGGGACTCATTAAGCTGGATCACTGAGTGTGTGCAGATGAGTATCTGGGCTTTAACTGCTTAAAGCAACCACTGTCAAGATTACTTGGTGTTAATATAACCAACTAGTAGTTTACAAAAAGAATGATTACAGAAAGGAAGCTTTGGATTAAGGAAATAAGCTGTGTTTTGGCATTAAAAGGATTGTTAAACACGTTTACTTTATGTGTTTATGGATTATTTGACAAGTCTCAATTGGATAGGGTATGGATGTCTTCCTAGAAATAAAATCAGGAAAAGTGAGATAAATTAATTCAGTTAAATCTCTTCTAATTTCTCATTTATTTTCAGTCTACTCATTTAAGGCCTGATTCAAATTCTACTTCCTCAATGAAACGAACTTTCTTAATTGCATCATGTAGCAAAGGAAGGTTTAGGCAAACTCTTTAATCACATTCTGTTATTATATTCCAATTGATCTCTTTCTGCTGATTATTGACTACTTTTACCACACCAATTAGCACATAAATATGTACCATGTTATATGCTTTTCTATTTCCTGTGGATTCGTGTGGTCAATACAACTCGACTATAATTTCCTTGAAGAAAAGGATCACGTGCTGTATTCCCACCACAACATGCAGTATAATGAAGGACATAGTCATCCCTCAATTAACACAACTTAAGTGATTTCACAGAATAAAATTCTATGGCCCATGGTCTACCTGGAGATACTTTTGAACAGCCTTACATATAATCATATTATTTATAATGACTAGAAATGAATTTTGTGTAAGGGAAAATCTTAAGGAAGTTAAAAATGACATTTAAAAAATGCTTCTTAGGCCTTCTACTACTTCAGGAGGCCACACTGCCTAGAAGTATAAGGGAGAGGAGGGGCCATGTTCGAAAATAAACAGTGAATGAGGGGATATTTATATTATCTTTGTAATTTTCCTGATATTAAGAGCCAGGTGAAATGTGCCAACTATTGTCTCCCAGAGCATTGTTCTGGTGTTTATAATCACTTACTTCATAAACATTTCAGTCACCATTGCTCACCCTCCATTTGGGTACTTATTCTAATGGTGACCTTTTAAAAATGAGCTGGAAGAAAACAAGGAATCCTTTTGCTTTTGAGTATTCTTAAAATTTCTTCTTCGCAATATCCTTGTAGCTTAAATTAAATGTCACTTGACGGAGTTTCATTTCCATCTCAGAATTACATCATGTAGTGTGACAGTGTTGCAATAATCATCAGTTTGGAATACAATCCTATCTCATCTACTCGGCAAAACTTAGGGGAAATGATAGTGGCTTCGACAGCAGCGTAAGCAGATGTTCAGAATTCTCAAGAAAAATCTTTATAAAGAACCCCCTATTCCCTTTGTTAATTGTGCACTCATGCCTTCCATCTCTGTTGTAAAGATATATTTAGGTGACATTTTATGCTCACAGAAAGATAAAATTGAGAAAGTAGACAGCGATTGGCTCCTTTATTTGCCATTGTCTTTTGCATTTTCCCCAAGCTGACCTGAACTATAAAAATAATCTTTAAGGAAAAGATAGTGGGCCTTCAAGAATTAGATCACCCGTGGAATTTTAAAATGATTAACCCAAGCAGTGCTCATAGTACAATATGTTATGGCATTTTAGAATTGTCTCATAGCTCTTGGTGTAAATATCTGTTTTATAAATTAGCAACTTTTCATGGAGGAGGCAGGAGCCTGCCCCACTAATGTGATTAGTCATGCTGACCTCACTGCTCTGGGACCAAGCAAGGGCCACACAACAACCACATAAATGTTCCAAATTTTACTCAGGCAAGCATTCAAGTTAAATAACTGATGAAATTTAGTTTTTTAATTGTAGATGGAAGATTAGAACAAAACACATAAATCACTTCTAAGAATACTTGATACATACTCATTTTAATTATTAATAGAGAATATAAATAAATGATATTCCTACTTTTCTTTGGTTTTAGTTTAAAGAAAATTAATTTTTTTAAATTTAATGATTGTTTCTGGCTATTCCCACTCACTTTTTCAAAGAAATTTTATGTTTTTCTTAGATCATAGAAGGCATGTTTCAGTAAATTATTATTCTTGACCTGAATGTTTTTTTAAATAATCTAGAAATCTTTTTAATAGACATAATTTTATAAGCAATATGTTTTGTCATTTATTCAGTGGTTTACAGATTATATATGTTCAAAAAGACAGTAAACAACCGGAATAGAGCAGAAAATGGAAGCAGCAAATGCCTGTAGTTGTAGCCATATGAGTGGATGAAGTACATGAGTGTCACTCACTTTATTTAAAGAGCTGAGGACTGACTCCCTGTTAGTCAATAAAGGCAGGAGTTCTCCGAGTCTGTTGTTTTGACAATGCATTTAGCCCACAGACTCTCTGGCATAAGAATTGTTAAGGAAACCAGAATCTCTTTAGGGGATATATATTTTCCTTGGCCTAAGCCCCCACCCCGAAATCTGGAAACTGCTGTCTTTTGCTTTTGTTACCTAAAAACTACAAGAAATTTAATAACTTCACACAAGGAACTCTATTGGATATTAACAGTGGTGATCAAAAATGCATACCAGATACCCAGTCATTGTTGGTAGCCCAGTACCTACTGCCAGACATTAACTAAAGTTAGGTGGTGCAGCTATAAAATTGCTTATTCATTTTTTCAGCCTACATTACTGAGTTCCTACTATGTTCGGGCCTTATACTGAGTTTCAGGTATAAGAGTAATAAGCAAAAATTATTGTCCTCAAGGAGTTTACACTCTAATGAGGAGAGAGAAGAATAAATAAGTAATTACAATACGGGACCAAAAATGTTATCGTGTTGTGGGAACAAATAGAAGACAAAGAGGACCATTTAACCTGTAGATATGAGGCTCATGGGGGCTTCTAGGAATAAGTGAAATGTAGTAGGAAACCTAAAGGTTGTAAATGAGTTAGCCAGACAGTATATTATAATTTTGGGGTGAGAATGAAAGAAATTCCCCTCAAAACAACTGGTAAACAGGGAGTAAGCTAGCCTAAGGTCAGCCAGATCTAAGTAGCCAAACAATGTTATGAAGTGTGTATGGACATGTAAGTGGATGTAGTATGAATACATGTGTCTCAGCCTCTCGTTCTAGTTCACTTCTCTTCTCTGATTCTTTCTGATTTGGCCTCATTCCCTTCTACTGCAGACAGGCTTCCTACAACTGGCAGGAGACATGACACAGTCAGCTCTAGTTTAACAACTGCTGATGAAAGAGACATCCTTCCCCATGATGCTAACAGTACTGGCCATGCTTGTGTCATGTGTGCACACCCGATTAATCACCGTGGCCTGAGAAATGGAGTAGAGTTATTTGAAGACCTAAGTAGGTCATATTGAATGGGGAATGGGATGAATAGACACCCAAGAAAAGCAGAAAGAGATTTTGCGGGAGGAAAGAGTGACTTTTATCAAAAGAGTGAAGTAAACATATATGCACAACTCTTCTTCCACCCACAATCCCGTAAGAGACCAAAGTTTTCAAAATCCAGAATGCTATGGATAAGAGATTTTATGACATCTAAACCAAAGAACGTATATGCATATATGCATAACCACTGGACACAGACAATAGTGTGGTGAAGGCAGGGGGTGGTCAGGAATGGAGAACAGGGTGTAAGTGGGGGGAAAGGGAGGACATCTGTAATAGTTTCAACAATAAAGATAAATTTAAAAAGTAAAATAAAATAAAATTGTAGATTATTGATTAGATGAGACCACAGCCTCATATGTACAAATGTGATGCAGAGTTAGTGAGGGTTTCCTTGGCATCCTCAATTGATACAGAAATGGAAAAAAGTTTTAGGTGAAAAAATGAAAGAAAGTAGGAAACTGCCCTGAGAGCAACTGCACAGCCAGCCCCTTCACCCTCTGCTGCTCGACAGAGCACTGGGATCCGTAGCACCTGCTCCAAAGCTAAAGAAGCTAGTACAGGCATGGACATCCCAGTGAGGGCGGTTCTGTAGTGGCTACCGACCTTCTGGAGAGACAAAACATATACCCTAAATACAAGCTACTGGCACACCAAACTACCATCATCCTGTGCCCCTCCTATAGTCTCTAGAGGCGAGTTATGGCAAACATCCTCAGAAAAGTGAGCTGGAATTATCTAATGTGAAGATACCCTGGCAGCCCCAAGTCACCAAACAGTTGAGGAAAATGAAAACATACAGAGACATGAGACTCTACAAACAGATCAGATAACAGCTAAGGAAGAGTGAACAGAGCAGATGGTAGAAGACTGATTACATTTTTCAGAAAAGTTTGAAAATTTATTATATTCTTGAAAAAGAAACTAATAGTGATTTTAGAACTTTAAGATTCGAAAACTTTTAGTGAAATGTCAGGTACAATTTTCTGTTGATAGATTTAAAAATGTACAAAAGTGAAATTACCAGTATTTCCTTGAGAGGATGTAGAAAATCTTAATAGATTGATAACCATACAAAATACTGAAGAATCTGTGCAGAGAAACGGCATCACACCTAGAAGGTTCTATAGGCCAGTTTTACCAAAATTCCTAAAAGTAGCTGAGTCCCCTTTCTATAAATTGTGATGGAGGATAGAAGGAGATGGAAAGTTTTCAACTCATTTGAAGTTAGTATAATCCTGAGAAAGGCTATGAATTGATAATGAATTATAACAGAAATGGAAAAAATAATGCAAAGTTATGGGCAATCTTAGTTATGAAAATAGATGTAACAATCTTAAATAAAACATTAGGAAGTGAAACATAGCAGAGGATTGGATGTTCAAATAGGGTTTATTCCAGATGTGGAAGGATGGTTTAACACTGGGATATTTATTAATGTAATTCATTACATTGTTAAATTAAGGGAAGAAACATAAATGATCATCTCAGTAGATATGGTGAATCATTTAATAAAAGTAAACATCAATTTCTGATTTTTAAAAGACTCTAGTTAATCAATATATAGAATTACACTCTTGACTCATAAAATATACCAACCCTAGAAGCTCACTAAAAATGTTTTGATGAAAACCTTAAAATACCCACTTGGAACAAGACAATTATTATTATGTACCCAATATTGCTTTTTAGTTTCTAGCCACAGTAATAAAACAAACAAAAAAAAAATAAAGTAAAATAAAAAGAAAGTTACTAAAAACAACACACAAAGCTGTCATTGTTTACAGATATGAAACCAACATTAAGAAAATAATATTTTCCTGTATTTTAGTAGTAACTCATTAGAAAAGGATCACATAAAATATTTAGGTATGAACCTAACAAATTTCTGGAAGAATAACACAATGAAAATTAAGTAGTTTTAGTAAAGAAAAATTTTTTTTTAATTCTGAGTAAATGGCGAGACAAACATGTTCCCAGTTGAGAATACTTTACTATCAAATGTGCAACCAATGACCAAAAGTCCCTGATTATCTTATAACTGGCTTGTGATTGTGTTGTCAGGCCTGATATTTAGAAGTAGTTTCTACCAATAGGCAGCTACTAGTTTGTAAAAGGTGGCTGAGAATTTGAGAAACTTAGAAGTAGAGCTAGAAAAACAAAAATTGAAGGGGGCCAAGGGTAAAGTAAATTCCAAAAATTGCATGTTGGGACTCTAAGGGACTGTATTTTAAGAGTGACTGATGTGTCAATGGAGGTTTCTCAGTTGTAACAAATGTACATACCATTATGGTAGGGAAGTTTATAATGGAGCATGGTATGTCTGTGTGGGAGCAAGGGGTATTTGGGAAATTTCTGTATCTTTTCCTCAATTTTGCTGTGAAACTTAAACTTCTCTAATATAATAAAGTCTTAATGAAAATTTTTGATGAAAAAAAGTGAATAAAATGTCCTAAAACCAGCCATGGTAAGGACAACAATGTCTTTCTTTTTCCCTTCAAAGAATTATAGTAAGATTGACAACTGATTTCTCAACAGAAACATTGAGAGCCAGAAGACAATACGGAAACTTCAAATAGTACTAAGAAAATAACTGTCAATCTATAATTCTTTACCAAGCAGAAATTTTCTTCCAGAATGAAAAATATAAAAGAGGTATTTTCATACACAAGTAAGAGAATCCATTATAAACAGAAACACACTAAAGGGAATACTGAAAGGTATTCTCCAGGCATAAAGAAAACAATTCTACATGGAAAGTAGAAAAAAAGAAAAAATTAAAATAGCTAACATAATACAGGTAGATGAGATAATAATATACATAGATATATGATAGATCTAAATATATATTGAATGTACAACACAGCAATATTTTGTGTGGTTTTAAAATGCATAGAGGCCCAGCCAATGTGGCTCAGTGGATTGAGTGTCGTTCCATGAATTGAGAGGCTCCGGTTTGATTCCCAATCAGGGCACATGCCCAGGTTGTGGGCCTGATCCCCAGTAGGGGGTATGCGGGAGTCAGCCGATCCATGTTTCGCTCTCACATCCTTGTTTCTATCTCTCTCTCTCCCCTCTCTCTCTAAAAAAAATAAATAAAAACACATTTTTAAAAATGTATAGAGAATTAAAATAATGACAATAACATAAATTTAAAGGAAGGTAAATAAGTTATGTATTCTAAGTTTCTGACCTTGTGTAATAAAAGTAAAAGTACTGATTTATAAACATTTAACAAGTTGAGGATGCATATTGTAATCTCTAGGGTTAACATTGCATAAATGATCAATGCTAAGCTAGTAGAGGAGGAAAATAGACTAATACAGTCACTTTAAAATTTCTCATGTAAAAACACGAGAAAGAGGAGGAAGATATTTTTAATTGTGAGTAAATTTAGTTATAGGGTTGGCACCTAAAAATTGTTTAAAAGTTTAATGAAGATACTAGGAACAAAATTTTTTTAGAAGTAACTTGGAAAATATGTTTGAAAACCAACATATAAAAGTCAAGAATATTTTCTTCACAAATAATTCCTAGATAAAACGACCAAAGACAAACAAGACAGTAGAAATATGGGCAAAGAATATGAACAGAAAATATACATTATCATTAAACAGATAAAGCTATTCAATCTTGCTGGTTATCAAGGAACTTCAAGAGAAGAAACATATTTTTAAGTATAACATTGGCTAAGAGCAAAAATATTGATTAATACCCAGTATTAATGAGGATGTAAGAAAATACAACTTGCCCTGGCTGGTTTGGCTCAGTGGTTAGAGCGTTGGCCTGCGGTCCAGAGAGACCCGGGTTTGGTTCCCACTAAGGGCACGTATCTCAGTTGTAGTTTGCCCCCAGCCCTGATTGGTCAGGTGGGTGGCAGCCACTCACTGTGTCCCTTTCACGTCAATGTTTCTCTCTCTCTCTCTCTCTTCCTCTCTCTCCCACCCACTCTATCCGAACAAAATATGGAAAAATGTCCTCAGGTGAGGATAAAGAAAAAAAAAAGAAAATACAACTCATGTTGAGAAGTTGGTGAGAGGTTACATTTTAAAGCCCCATTGGATACCAGATAAACTCAAATGTGCATATACTTTGCCCCTCAAATTCTAATGATTGAATCTTGCCCATGGATATACCAATATTATATAAAGCTATTTACACACAAATTTTTATCTATGTGTGGTTTATAATGGCTAATAATTGTGGAAAGCCAATTAGAAGGAAAATGGTTAAATAAAATAAAATATAATTGCCCTATAGAAAATGATCCAGTCTTTAAAAGGAATTCAGTAGCTCCCAGTGCATGGTTATGTTGATCTCAAACATATTCTCACTTTTAAAAGTATAGAAGAACAACATTATGACTAGGGTTTCCATTTATTTTTAAATGCAGATAAACAGGAAAACACATAGATAGGTATATGTATTTAAGTAATAGTGAAGGGACTAGAAGGATTTATACTAACTGCTAACATGGCATACCTTTGGGCAATGGAGTGGAAGTAAGAGTTAGATAGGATGTGAAGAGGGACATTTTATCTGCACATTTCAGATTTATGTTAATCTTTTATAATGTGAATGTCTCCATGCATTACTTGTACAATAGTAAAATTGCTCCCTAGTTCATTCCCAGGAGTGTTGAGGTGCATTCTGTACATTAAGTGTAGGCATATAAACAAGCTTTCATACTAATATATTGACAGACAGACAGCGAGATATCATCTGGTGTTTACAAAATGAAAGACCAAATAGAAAAAAATAGGTGAAATCTCAAGCCATAAAATTAAATCCTTTACAACTATGTTGCTGCCATATTTTAATTTTAAGTATAAACTAGGTTTAGCTGAAAAGTCATTTATAGAATAAAAATCTGGTGTTGTGCTATAACATCCCAAATTTTCCCTTAAGAAAATAAGATTGATATCATGAATTATGTATACATAGCACATACAAAAATATTTATTCAGTTTAATTTCACTAGTGTGACAACACATCACGTCGAGGATCATTTGTAGATTCAAAGGTTATATTATATAAAAGTAGTTAAACACACGCACACTCACACATACACACATTTGTGTTTGAATGTAAAAAAACCCCTAAGATTGTCTTCTTTAACAGCTTCCTTAATTTACAAAGTGTAATAGATGTAGTTTTGTTTTTTTTTAAGCCAGCATACTTAACATGTTTCAGAATTTTACTTTATAACATGGGCATTTTCACACAAACCTCCTTGCACAATTCCAGTGGGCGCCGTCCACCCTGCAGTCCCTGTGATGAATGGCGTGAGCGGCCCATTGCACAGTCTGTGCGCCGTTAGTGGAGACCGTTTTCATAAGTGGTACTACAACAGAATGTGATTATTATAAATGTGATAAACTTAGATATTTAAAGAGAATGATAAATATACCTAAGTAGTACCTTGCCTAGAGTCATATTTTGGCAACCTTTCATAACCCAAAATAATACCACTTAAAGTCAGCAAATGTAGAGAATTCAGACCTCTCTAAAAGCAGTGGATGTCAATAGTATATAATTTCATGTTCTGAGCACTTATTCGTAAAGCAAAAACAAAATAAAGAAAACACTTTTTTTTTCCTGTTTCAAAACCAACACAGATTATGGGTGTTAATGACACCGTACTTAAAAATTGTTAGGTTTTGAGGAGAAAATAATTAGGTAGAAACATAGAAACATAAATTTTATTTTCTGTCTTTAAACTATAAAGTTATGGTTTCCTGAATAAACAAAATATGAGGCTTATGTAAGCACTCACCCTTTTATGAAAAAAAAAAGCAAAAACAACATTGCATGTCTGATCATATTTTGGTGAGGAGGAAGGCAATTGAAGCGTAGCTATAAAGATATCTTTTTCCTCTTCAGTTTACCCTTGAGATGTACCTATCAAGATAATCTAAACTTATCCAGATGATGTTTTTAATCTTGAAAAAGACTTTTTTTTTTTTTTCCTTGTTGGATGATTGTATTAGCAAACTGCTGGAAGGGAAAATCATACAGGACATAATTTGTAGTTTGACCTATCACATTGGGTGTTGCTAAAGAAAATGAATCACAAATTTTTGTGTTAAAATAACTCTATCTCTCTACCTGGCATGTGTAACTAACTGACTTTAGAATCTATCATTTAAAGAAAATGGTTGACACTTGGGTATACAATTTATCAAACTTTACCCTAGTCCTTTTTTCTCCAAAGCACAGAAAATAATCATCCCTCCCTAAATATAAATCTTTTAAGAGAAATTCAAGGAATCTGTCTCCAGTAAAATAATTGATAAATGGCAGGAACATAATTTTAAGATGGTTTCCATCATGGATCATATGGCACCTAAACTCTTGAACTTGTCACTCAAGTCTTTCCATTGTTGGCCCACTAGCATTAATCTTGGCTCCTCTGTGACCAGTTCTCTATGGGGTTTTATGTTGGTGTTTTCATAATTACGGGTTTACTACTTATTTCTGCCTTAAAGTAAGCTCTTCCTACTACATGAAAGGCTCTCCAACCTTTTATCTGCCAACCAAAATCTATTATTCCCTCACAGCATAGTTTAAGGAACCTCTGTTAAAGAAAGGAAGGAAGGGAGGGGGGGAGAGGAGTGAGGGGGGGGAGAAGAATGTAGGGGGGGAGGGAGGGAAAGGAAAGAAGGAAGAAGGGAGGGAGGGAGGAAGGAAAAAGTACTTTTTCTAACATTACTTTTTACTTATTTCTTCAGTATTAATTACCTTCTATTTATAGAGCTATATCTCGTGGAACTAATCAGAGGTCTGTGAGATCTGGGTAAATGGTAGTGTGTGTGTGTGTGTGTGTGTGTGTGTGTGTGTGTGTGTTTTCCTCAGTATAGGAAGTACAGTTGATCCTTGAACAGCATGGGTTTGAATTGCATGGGTCCATATACATGGATGGATATATATTACATATATATATTTTTTAATCCTCACCCTAGGATATTTTTCTACTGATTTTTAGATAGAGAGGGAGGGAGGGAGGGAGGGAGAGAGAAACATCAATGTGAGAGATAAACAGCAATTGGTGGCCTCCCGCACAACCCCTACCAGGCCTTGGGATGGAACCACAACTGAGGTTCATGCCCTTGACCAGAATCAAACCTACACAACTCTTTGATTCATGGCCAATACTCTAACCACTAAGCAAAACTAGCTAGGGCTACGTGTATATTTTAAAATAAATATATGGTCTCCCTCTGTATTTCTGGGTTTTGCATCCAAAGATTCAACTAATCACCAGTCAAAAAGAGTATGTTCCATTCATGGTTGGGAATCCCAAAGAAAGGGCAAACTATGTGCATTGGCTTTACCATTTTATATAAGGGACTTGAGCATCTCTGGATTTTGGTATCCTCAGGGGTCCTGGAACTAATCCCCCATGTTGTTCAAGGATCAACTGTATATACATCGCCTAATTTTCAATAATTGTCTACTAAATCAATGTGGAAAAAAAATAAAAATTTTATTTCATTGATTAATTACAAAACATTATATTTGGAGAATATTGTTTTGGTGTGTAGACCGAAAAAATCTAAATCAACCTTTTAAAATATCCATTATTAAACCTATTAATGGAAAATTAAAAGCTGATGTTAGAATAAAATATGTGTAGATTAGTCATTTTTAATTATGGTCCTATTTTATATGGACCACCTTGGGAATGTTTAATGTATAAAGGGTATGCCCATTATAAATTGAGACTAAGACACCAGAAGCCACTAATATTTTTGACCACATCAAAATTTAGAACCTCTATTTTTGATAAAGGGAATACTAAAAAACAAAAATCAACTATAAAAACAAAATTGACAGTATAAATGACAGAAAGGAATAATAGTCTTAATATTCTATGTAATGATTTCTTACAAATCAATGAGAAAAAGGTGACCATGCTACTGGAAAAGTTAACAAAGCATATTTAGGAGATAAGATATATAAATAGCCAATAAACTTGTACAAAGAATTTCACCCTTGCCCTGGCCGGTTTGGCTCAGCGGTTAGAGCGTCGGCCTGCAGTACAGAGAGACCCGGGTTCGGTTCCCGCTAAGGGCATGTACCTCGGTTGCAGTTTGTCCCCGGCCCTGGTTGGTCGTGCGGGTGGCAGCCACTCGATGTGTCCCTTCACATCGATGTTTCTCTCTCTCTCTGTTCCTCTCTCTCCCTCCTGCTCCATCTGAACAAAAAATGGAAAAATGTCCTCGGGTGAGGATAAAAAATAAAATAAAAAATAAAAATAAAAAAAATAAAAGAATTTCATCCTTTGTAGTACTCAAAGGAATGCAGACTAAATTAATATGGTCAGATTCTTAAAAATTAAAATGCTGACTCATTGTCTTGGGAGAATGTGGTTAACTGTCACCCTCTTACCCCAATTGCAGGGAATGTGGTCTACTTCCCAGGAAACTGTTTGGCATGATATATCAAATTTAAAATGTATTTATCTTTTGAGCCCAAAATTACATTTCTTTTGAGTTTATCCTGAGGAGATAGTAAAAAAAATAGAACTATGGGTGCATATATTTGTTAATAATAGGAAAACCTTTAAATGGTGAAGTACCTAAATGTCTATCATTGGGAGGAAGTTTAAAAAAATTATGGTGCCTGATTATAATTCTGTCATCATGAAGAGTACTCATATAGTGTTGAACTTATGATGGAAAGTTATTCGCACTATGTTAATTAAGTGAAAAACAGACTATTAAGTGTTTTCATTTTTATTGCAATTTATAATTTTGCATTCATATCTATGTATAATATACATAGAGACTAGGTCCTGAAGGACATGTATCAGAATGTTAGCAGCAGTCATTTGATGTTGATAGTATACCAGATAATCATTGCTTTCTCTTTCTATTTGTCTGTATGTCCTGAAATTACTTTTGGCAATCAGCATGTATTATAGAATGTAGTTGTTTTTTAAGATAAAATTTAAACTATCAAAGTTTTATCCCATTTCCTTTTATTTTTCTTATTCGGCACTATTGTTTTTCTTGCTTATTTAACTTGCAAAGATTGCGTAACATTATGAAAATGTCTGTTTTATTTTGAAGACATGCATTTCACATGTATGTGATTAGGTAGTGCTCTTTTCCCCTGAAGCAAAAGGTTATATTGCAAACTAAGATTTAGTTGTTACTCAAGGATGAGCATTTTATTATTCATGAGTTATATAAATCACCAAAATGTCCAGGGTGTTCACAATAAGACCTAAAAAACAAGGACTCTAGCTACAGGGGTTTACTCTATTATTTAAGATACTATCTAGCTAATAGATGGTGAGAAATAGGGGAATGAATGGAGTCTAAGAAAAATCAATATGTCTCTAGTCTGTGATTACATACTCAGCAGAATCCATTAATAACCCAAGTTTCTGGTTTAAAGAAAAAGTTCAGACATGTCTAAAATAGACTAAATGAGGTTCAGCAACCCACATTTGGAAAGGGACATATTCAAACCAACATGTGTTCAGAGGAAAGTAACCTGGATTTTCCAGGACCAGAGGCCTCCAAAGAAGAAAATATTCAGAGAAAATTTAATAGCCGTCTACAAATTTAAAGGTCTGGCAAAATAAAAAAGATTTGTCTTGTCTGTGAAACTCCCAGATGGCAGACCAAATACCAGTGGCTAGCTCTCCAGGGGAACATTTTGACTAGTATATGCAATCGCTATCTAAATAACGGATAGGTCCGGACATGGAAGGTAAGAAGTACCTTCCTCACTTTTATACTATCAACACTGAGCACAGGTCCTGGCGAGCAAGGGGCACTTAATACATTCTGTTGAATGAATTGAGAGGTAATAAGTTATATCTTCATTGACTACCATCCCAAATCTGTGATTTTTGTTAAAAGATATTTTGTAAAGTTGTTTAAACATTGGATAGGATATTGAGCCGGGTCATCTATTAGTATGTGACCATCTAACCCAGATTCTTCGAGGGTTTTCTAGGCCAGTTCCAATTTAAACTATCTGGTCTTATTATTCCTATAAGTATACTTCCAGATGTTCCTCTTGGTAGTCAGGTCCACAATTTATGATGAGCCTGTCTTACTCTGGGTAGCATAACTAATAAAATGACAAAATAGATTCCATTCTACAGGCTGGAAATCCTGTTGGACTGCTACTGTGGTGTAGACAGACAACTACAGTTGTTTACAACTAGGAAGTCATTTACTATATATATATATATATATATACTAGCTCTGTCTTGGTGAATGCAGACTTAAATGTTAAAAAATTTATGTAATCAAATGTAAGTCAAGCAAGACTGTAGGGTGATATATTTTTATTGATTACTTTCTTTAAAAAGAATTTTGGTCACAGTTTTATAATAGTGGGCCATATACAAATGTTTCCATAGTGTTCAAGTTTGATCATTAGGCCAGCCTTAAGGCTCCGTGAGTGTTTGACATATGGCTGAGAAGATGAAGTACGTGTGCATTGTGCAGAAAAGCATGCAAGTGAAGAGTTGATCAAGAGAATATGAACGTGCTTAGAAACAGGCCACCTTATTGCTATTCTGACTACAGAATCCAGCAACTTCCTATGCAAATTTTGCAGCTGCATCAGCACCATTGATGCTACAGGAGTGAGGAGAGGAGAAAAGTCTTCTGTGGCAACTAGCTCTGTGCCTGATCAAGGAAAGAAGATAAGGGTGGAGGAGGTAGATTTTGTCTTGTTTTGTTTGTTTTTAAGTTGCTTATTTCTTCTGTTTGCTTAACGTGCTAATGACCACAGCAAACGCGGTAAGTGAACTGATAAATATGGAGTTTCATAGCACCCAGAGCATGGCTTTGGACTAAAACGAATTTAGATGGGAGCAGCAACCTACTTTCCCTTATTTCAAGATTGGCATGCCTGCTGGTACACACAGAATCACATACATCTGCTAGTGCTTGTGGGGAGATACTGTCCATTATTCAGAGAATGTTTTTCTGCCCTACATAGTTAATGTGTAGAAACTTAAAGGATTAGAGGCTTTCAACTAAAGAGATAAAATATTTTAGATGGGAAAAAAAATGACACTTGAAAGTAACAATGAATGCAGATATTTTTTCTCCATTTAAGCAGTGAAAATCTGATTTGAATGATCTTTTGTCAATAAAATGCAAAATATATTAAATAAATATCACATAGTAATATTTAAAATCTAGAGCAACTCGTGTTTCTTCTATGAAGCCATTCCTGACTTCCCCAGACCATACTGATTTCTTCCTTCTGTAAACCACTGTTGGGATTTGACATTAAAGCATATGCCCTGCAGTGCCAGTTTGTATGTCATCTGACTATAGCTGGGTTACCTTGAAGTTGCCCCCTGCCTCTTGAAACACACACACACACACACACACACACACACACACACACTGTTAATTCCTAGGAACTAGAATCAACTGTGACTCTTTATATCTTTCATTAGACGTTATATAGAAAGCATCACAGAGATCTGTATATTTCCATGTCCCTCTATGGTTCCTCTATCGCTTTTAAAAATATGTTTATAAATTTAATGCTTCTCCTCTCAAGAGATGGAGCTTAATTCCCCTCCCCTTGAATGTGAGCTGGACTTAGTTTCTAACAAATAGAATATGGCGGAAATGATGGGATCTCACTGCTAAGATTAAGCTATGAACAAACTGACTTGTGGTTACCTCGTGGCTCGTGCTCTTTGCTATCTCTCTCTCTCTTTCTTGAATCATTTGCACTGGGGGAAGACAGCGGCTGTGTGGTGAGGACGTACAGGAAGCTTCCGGAGAGGCCCACCAGCAGGTCCTGAAGCCTGCCAATAGCCACAGGAGCGAGCTAGGAAGATCTTCCCCAAGCTGAGCCTGACCAGTTGCAGCCAGACCAACAGCTTGACTGCAACCTGGGGAGAGAACCTCAGCCCGAACCCCCAGTTGAGCCTTTCCCAGGTTACCGACACACACAATGGTGTGATTCTTAACACTTGTTTTCATTGCCAAATTTGGGGGAATTTGTTACATAGCAACTGATAACTAATACAATTGCCATTCACAACAATAGCTGAAATCGCTCTCTCTTTAACCCCATATTTCAGTCACCCTTTGACTGAAATATGTGTTCACTTCTTTGTCAACTGTTTTCTCCTCCCCTGTGTCAGGCTGCTTCTATACAACACTCTGGCCTGCTCATCACTCCCAAAGAAGCCCCCTGTAATTCTAGTAAAAGATGAAATTCTCCACATGAATGACTCATCTCCTAGATTTCTCAATATAGGTGCTAAATGAATATCTGTTATCATATAACCAAATTTTAATTTCTTTTGAGTTGTGCAAATAAAAATTATTTATTTGAAAAATAATATTTTCTTATCAACTCATACCAGCGTTATAGAGACGTGTTTAAGCGTTTGAAGCTAAGTCTTTTATAAGCAAAGCTTACTACTGATAAGTATACAAGTCAAGGTCACCTGGTGCTGAGCCAGACAGATGTTGGACTCAGCACACTCTTTGCCTTCAGGAACAGGAATAGGTATGCATCTGAGTTCCAGATGGGCAAAGATACCATGCAGTTAATGTTCAGCAAGCTTCGCCCTAAGGAACAATTACAGGTTCAAGATCACTGTCTTCTAAATGCAGGTCTAGTTCTAGGTGTCGCCTGTAATAGTCAAGTTGGTGTCTGTTGGCACCTTTAATAATCAAGATGTTTATTAAACAAATGTGGATGTACCATGCTCTGAGAACTTACTGTTAATCAGTTTGTTTATAAATATTACTTTTGCTGCCTGTATGTGACATTGGGTAGAAAAACAAACATAGTTACAAATAATGCTAAACAGTCTATTGAGAGAAATGGGCATTGATAAACCCACAGGAATATAATTACAAGCCAAATATTGTAAAGAAAAAATATAGGTTACTGTAAAGAGGTGTATTAGAAAGCTTTCTCTAATCTGGGGATTAGTGGGTCACAGAAGACTCCTCTGAGCTAGCTGTGGAGATCTGGGGACTACAGAAGTTACCTGGGCACAGGGTGGGGGAAAGGGAATTTAAATTAGCTCAGCATTTGCTGTATGCCAGGATCTGTCAAAGCACTTTAAGTATCAACATGTGTCATCTTCGCAGCCATAGGAGGTCGGCACCTGTGAACCACATTTTAAAGACGTGAAACCTGAGGCCTAAGGTCCACATGCTTAATTAACTACTGTCCCAAATTTCCTCTGCAAAGACTTTGCATTCATCCCTAGAGGCACCAAAGAAAGTCTTGAAAGAGACTGTTCCGATCATTTTTAAGTGAAGCAGCATGTTATAATACTGATTACCCACAGAAGTTTCAACAATTAAAACACAAACATGGTTTAACTTTATTACCCTCCAAACATGCTCTCTAAAAAAAATAAAGGATGATATAAATAATAATATAACTAAGTGACTTTAAATTATTTGTCACTTTTACGTTTTCAAATTCTTTATGCTTTCTACCCAAGAACCTCATGATGTCTTTTTTTATGTAATAAATACTGCTAACCAGATATGTATGCTTCCTCTTCTATAGTTTATGACAATGGACACTCTACTGTATATTAAATTACAGCCAAGATTGAGAAAAGAGAAAGGAATGTACTTCGTTATTCTTTGTTAAATAATGAATGTTTTGAAGTAATGTGGTCATTAAATACAAATGAGTATAAATGTGATATAAATGTAAATTTTTTAAAACTTGAAATGTTTAAGATAAACTCTTTGGCTGAAGTTCTGAATTTTTAATGTTACATTTACACAAAAATGTGTGCAGTCACCTATTCAGCATAATTAGTTATCTAGGTAAAAACAATGATAATTAAACATAGCTATTTCCTAAATATATTTTAAATACCACAAGCAATCCTACATTAAATAGTTGGCCTATTGCTTAGATGTTTGTTTGTTTTTTCATTTATTTTTCAATTAGAGTTGATATACAATATTATATTAGTTTCAGGTATACAACATAGTTATTAGATATTTATATATGCCTTATGAAGCGATCATCCTGATAAGCCTAGTACCCATCTGGCACCATACATGGTTATTACGGTGTTATTGATTATATGCCCTGTGCTGTACTTTACACTGAATGTCTTCCGTTTGCCCCTTTAGATCCACTTTCTACCCTACCCTGTGTTCAGAAGGCCAAAGTTTATGGAAATCACCAGTAGGATCCTTTACCTTCTGACATCTGGGCCACTTGGGGACATGGGTGATAAAAGAGTGCAGCTGAGGTGTGTATACTCCCAGCTCCCTCCCAATTGGGTCACTGCTTTTAGGTGTGTCCTCTACAGAAGGTTAGTTCCTGTCCTGTTTATATAGCTCTTCCCTCTTTATTCAGGACACTGCTCCCTCACCTTCCTGTGAGGCCCAGGGATGAGAACAGGGTGTCAAACCATCCTTGTTACTTTCTCCTGAACCCGCCTGCATATTTGTAAATAGCCCCTTTATGAAGCAACCTCCCAATTACCCAGCATCGATGTACTATTTTCCTTGTAGAACCCTGACTATGTAGTAATTGACAACAGGAATGGCCTCAGGAAACTCACCCTCAAATGGGATTCTGAACTGGGCTGTCCACATATGTGTGTAACTTACTGGGCAGGAGTGGGGGGAAGTGGAGATGCAACACAAAGGGACATGGTTGAGTTGACCTGAAGGGTATCAGACAGTGGAAGATGAAACAAATGAGGAGATCATAGAGATTGAGCAGGATGAGTGTGCTCATGTAGGGGCACTCAGAATTCAGGCCTTGAAAGAGTAGCTTTATCAGTCTGCTAGGCTGGATAACTGGAGGCTGAACTCAGTGGTGACCTGCAGTCAATTAGGACGATGTGCCAGAGCTCCCCTGCCATATGCAGAAGAAGGTCTCAGATAGTTCAGGAAGATGAGCAACCTGTTTAATAATGCACAACCTGTTTACACTTGCTGACCATTACACCCGGAGTGTCCAGAAGACACACTCCTTTCATCAAGGCATTCAGAAATGAACTGGTAAAGGTCACCACCAACACTGGTCAGTTGTTGGTGGCTGTTCTCTACAGGTTGACTTCTGAGCATGGGAGTGGGATGCTGGCCACCATGTGTGGGATATAGATTGCATTTGCCATTCCTGTGACATGTTTATACTTTCTTAATCACTAAATGAATTGTCCAATAATAATAGTGAGAAAAGAGTGCTGAATGAAAATCTTTTTAAAAATCTCCAGTAAAATCTATACTGGACACTAATGCTTTAATGAATATAGTCTGTGTAACTGATATTAGCTTACTGAGTCCTGCTACAGGTTTAGTACAAGGGGAAAACAAAAGCTGACACATGAGCTTGGTTCAAAGAAAGCCCTCCCTGCTTACTAGTTGGGTTATCACTGACAATTCTTTTCATCTCTATGAAGGTCAATCTCTTCATCTATAAAATGAGGGGATAATATCTGCCTCCCATGGTTGTAAGGATAAGCAAGAGAGAGGAGAGCAACCCCACTGACACGCTCATTAAGTTCCCCTTCTTCTCGGCTCAGCATCTTGGGCCCCCTCTCGTAGCACGTTCAGTTTGGTGCCACACACTGTGCTGCAACCCCTTGGGTGCAGACCCATGTCCACGTGTTTGTATCCCCAGGGCTCCGCACATGGACAGGCACATACCAGATGCCAACTGTGTGAGTAATTGAATGAATGAGTAAATGTTTTATTTTGATAATGAAATGGAAGTGGTCAGTTTATGATTTACCTTCCTCTTCATTCATTCCTCTACCAGGATTTAAATTCTGTCTCCATCTGCTGCCTTTATAGTTGTGGACAAATTACTTACCCCTACTGAGCTGTGGGCTCCTCATTTTTAAAACTGAGTTAACACCTCCTGTCCTTATAAGAGTGCTGTAAGAAATAAATTAGATAACAGTGAAAATATCTGGAAAATAGGGAGTACTCCATAAATTTTATTTCCCTTTCCCTTGTCCCCTTTGTATCTCAAATGCCTGTCACATTATAGGCCCTGAAATAATGTTGTCTATGATGAATCACACATGGAGTTCTAATTTTGAAAGCTTATATTCCATTAATTCCTTTAAAAAAAAAAAAAAAAGCCTTCTAAATATCAGATTACTGCCCATGGATTGCAAAACATTTTTAGCCTTTTATGGTTAAAATGCTCTAAGTATTTGGAAGCGGTCCCACTTTTGAAATTTATTTCAATAAATCCAAAATAGATGTGGAAAATATTTAACATCCAACAGTTAATTTTGAATGGAAGACATAGTTAATTTTATCCCTCTTATTTCTACCATCATAAGAAGAAACAGTTTGGATAGGTTACTCAAAAGAGGCTCCCCAAATCATTTCTAATGGGATACATCAACTCAAGTGTTGCCAGAGATTATTTTTAACAAATGTGCATATTGTTTGACTTTACTTGGAATAAACAAAAAGCTTAAAATTAGATTAGTACTTAGACATAGACCCATTAAGTTAAAATAAGGCCAGACATTTGGAATTAAGTTAGTTTAAGATAGTCACCTTTGATTAAAACATGGCTAAAATATTTGGATGGTTTTATTAGCTATATGCCATAAGCATAAAAACTCAGTTAAATTTTCACAGTAAATATATGGTGCATTTGCAGAAATTCACAAATACGCAAAATCAGTGCCTTTACACAAATTCAGTTTACATACTAAAAGGGACTTCAACAACCACTAAAAACAGACAAAAAGAGGAAAGATTTTTTTTTAAGTTATTTAAGTCACTATTGGCAAGATGTCCCTTCTTCTCTACAAATAGAAAAAATATATACATAACTGACAAAACTGAATACTAGTCTCTCATTTTTCTCAGGGCTCCAGCACTGTGTCACTATCTCAAATGTAACTAATTTAAACTGATTTGGAGAAAGAAGCTTTACTTACGGCCTTATTTGAGTTGAGTGGCTTTTCAAAAAACATATTTTTCAGATTAAAGGAAATGTTTGTGGTCACATAAGCTTCACTTGCTATTTCAAAAGTATAAAAGGAATTAAAGGGTGAAGGTCATGAATTAAAGCATGAGTGACTTCATAAAATAAGCATTTTACATAATTGGAAAGTTTAATTTTGTATATAAAATGAAGACAATGATATACGAATATAATGCACTCATTTGCCAAAAAAAAAGAAGAAGAAGAAACTTACCTAATTACTCTTTTAAATAAATACTTTGTGAGCTTTTTTGTGTATAGTCCATGGAAACCTTTTCCTCTGTGCAAAGATGTCTAGTTCCTAACACAGCATTGTGACTGGGGGCTTGCGATGCTGAATTCATGTGTGTGTGCGCATGTGCGTGTGTGTAGCCATAGGGAAAAAGATAATGATAGAGACTTCATTATAATAGCTTCTTTAAGGAGCTCTTCGAGTTAACTAAAGAAATACTGTGTTTCTGTTGAACACAGTTTGGATCCTAAAAGCAATTATGGTGCTATTGATATTCCCTAGAATATACAGTGAACTCTAAAATATTATCATTGTTCAAAACAATGGAAATATGTTTTGGAGGGTCATTAAACAATAAAGCATAAAATTTACAAATAATTACATATCTTTCCAATGTGAAAAATACTTCATTTAAAAAAACAGCCGTTCTGCACATCTGTTTCCAGCTCTGACGAAGTATCTTATAACAGACCAAGCTTTAATCAAGAGCAAATAGAAAAGTGGTTACATTTTTAAAAATCCATTTGAAGGCTTTGGAGATCTTCCAAGGCAGTAAGGATTTAAGAGGCCATGGTCCCAGAGAGAAGTGAGCCCAATATTTTAAAACTAAGGCCAGTGTTTGTATGCTGCTTTCCCCTAGAGGCGTTTGTTTTAGGGAGTACCGGGCAAGAAGTCCAGAGGCTGGCAGAGGCTGCCCCTAAGAAGCAGAGAAGCCAGCCAAACTTTTGGCAGTTTCATAAAACCAGGAAAACACAATTAGAGTATGGACATGCCAAGGCTGCCGGGATTAAGAGATCAGGATCACGGGAGAAGGTGGGTATACAGAAGTGAGCCGGACACTCTGACAGCCATCGACTCCAGCACAGGCGGATTCTTACGGCACCACTAAACTTTCTACAAATATTGGAAGGAAAATAAGGGAGCATTATTGTCGAGAACTGCAAAGAGTCTGAGATTTTACATACTTTACACGTTAGCATTCACAGTTTTACAGATGCTGGAAAAATACCTGATTCCTGAGTCAGAGACCAAGTTAGAGAAATAAAAATTTAAAAAATGCCAAATTACACTCAAAGGAATAGAAAGAAAATGAAAAAGATAAGAGCAGAAATTAATGAAATAGAAAATATGTAACCAATAGAGAACATGAAGAAGCTTATGAAGTGATTCTTTAGAAAGACTAATAAAATTGATAATCTCCTAGAAAAAAATTTAAGAGAAAGGAGCGATATGACAAAATGCAATGTCAGTGATAAATTGGGGCGCCTAGAAAGATCATACAGACATTAAAAGATAAGAAGATAATATAAGCAACATTATGTCTAAATGTTATACTAGATAAAATGATAAAACTTGGAAAATTCTAATAGCTCTATGTCAAAGAAATTGAATTTAATTAAAATATTTTTAAATAAATTTAAAATATTATCCACAAGGATATTTTCAAGGCCATATATCTTCATGTTTAAGAAGGAAATAAAACTAATCATATATAAACTTTTCAGGTTTAGACAAATATCAACATAGCGTTAATACCTAACCTTGACAAGGACCTTACAAGAAAGGAAAATTCTTGATGTATCTCCCTTATGAACATGCACGTAAAATTTCTAAGCAAGATGTTAACAAATCAAATCCAATGGTAAATGAATATAAGTTAAGTTTATTTCAGGAATTCAAGGTTTGTTTAATATTTCAGAATCAATAAATGCAATCTACCACATTAGAATAAAGGAGGGCAATCATATGACCCTCTCATTAGAAGCAGAAAAATTATTTCATAAATTGAAAACCAATCATTACAAAATCTGTTAGCACACCTGGAATAGAAGAATTAATGGTTGTAATTACCACAATTAATGGTCAAATATTGAAACCTTTCCTCCTGAGAATGGGAATAAGGATGTCTGTAATCACCACTTTTATTCACTATACACTGGCAATCTTAGCCAGTAAGATATGGCAGGAAAAAAAATGGGAGTATAGATATGGGAAAGTAAGATTTAAAACTCTCAATTTTCACATTTGATCTTATTATACATTTAGAATGCAAAAGAATCTATAGAAAGATTATGCAAACATGTAAAACACTTTTGTAGACCAGTGGACAAATGACCAATATAAAAAATAAGTTCTTCTGTACACCAACAAGAAACAATTAGGAAATAAAAGGTAATAAAATGAAAACATTTATAATAACATCAAAAAGCATGAGATATCTAACTGGAAATGTGTAAATCATGTATATACAAACCATTATTGAATGACAGTAAAGAACATCTAAACAGTGGAGGAATACATAATAGACGTGGATTGGAGGATACAATAAAAATTTTAATTCTTTCCAAATTGATCTACAGATTTAACACAATCTCAATAAAAATCCCAGCATATTTTGTGCATGTAATTGACACCCCGATTCTAAAATACATAAAGAATTGCAAAAGGTAAAAGAAAGCTAAAACAATCTGAAGTAAAATTGAAGGGTTTATACTACCATACTTCAAGATTTATAAATTTACAGCAATTAAAAACAATATGTGTTTGACTTAATGATGTACAAATAGACCAATGGAAGAAAATAAGAGACTGTAGAATGAGACCCACACTGACATGGTCATTTCGTCTATGACAAAAGTGGCAATGTGGTACAGAGGGGAAGCATGGCCTTTTCAATAAGCGATGCTGCGTCAAGTGTATATTTCATAAGGAATATAATGAATCTGGACTCAACTCACAGTGTAAACAGATCAATTCCAAATGCACTGTAGATCTGAATATGAAGGCAAAACTTTTAAGCTCATAGAAGAAATCCGAAAAATATCATCATGGCCTTAAATAGGTCACAAAAAAATATACTGATTATAAAAGAAAATGCTGATAAACTGTACTACATTAACATTAAGAAGTTCTTTTCAACCAAAGACACAATTAGGGCAAAATTTCAAGTAGATTGGGAGAAAAATCTCTGCCATAAAATGTATGTGACAAAAGATATATCCACAATAGATAAAGAACTACAAATCTGTAAGACGTGAAGCAGATACACCAATAGGGAAAAAATTGTTAAAAACCCGAATATACGCTTTATAGAAGAAAATACCCAAATTAAAAGGTGTGTCCAACTCTATTAGTCGTCAAGAAAATGCGAAGCACTAGAAGCTGACCTCTCTCATATGGTTAGCTGGACTAATTACACTGCTTGGGTCCTAAAAGTGAGGGTTGAGGGAGGAAGAAGGCTCTAGTCCCCTCAGATGTGAGGATCAGAACTGGCACAGTGTCACTTCAACCACGCCCACATTGCATCCATAAAAGTAATCACAGAACCAGCTAGCGTTCAAGGGGTGAAAATAAATGCCACCTCTCAATACGGGGAGTGACAGATTTGCAGCCATCAGTATTCCACACCTTCCCACCTCCCTCAGATGTATGCTACTCCAAAACTAGCTCTATCTTCAATGTTCATTTCAACTCCTCTCTCTTTTATGAATTATTAACCCCCTAAACTAAAAATAGTTCTTCCATTTCCCTCTATGAACTCTCGTTTTATCTCTACCTTTCTTGGGGCACTGTTAACTTTCAACCTTGAATTATTTATGTTTTATCTCCTCTACATTTTAAATAACATTATTTCTAGTTGCTCAAGTAAGATATTCATATTGTAGAAAATTATCAGGATCTATTTCTGAATAATGTGAGCCTCCCCACACATCTACACATATGAGATGATTAATAAACATGTATTGAGGAAGGTAGGAATAAAATCAAAACTTTCTTATAGGCAAATAGTAGGTACTTCTGAGGGCATTTAGCTTGCTACTTTCTTCTTATCCTTAGTCATATATTTTAGATACAAACAGGCAAATTAATATTAAATAATTCTTTTGTATATTTTACAGGCTTGTGTTGGGGGTTGGGGAATGTCATAATAAGAGAAACAAAAAGAAAATAACACAATGGCTAACACTTATTGAGCTGTTAACTCTGTGCCAGGCACAGCTCTGAGAACTTCATCCTCTAACAGCCCGACAAGGTTCTGAAGAAATGGAAGAAATAACCAAGAAAGGAGGAACAAAGGAAACAAAAGAGCCAGAAAAAATGTATCCTATAGAACCCTGAACAGTTCCAAGACTTCTGAAAATCTGACATAAGTTGGCTACATGACGAGGAAACACAGACTCTAAGAACATATTCAGGAAATGACTTTGGGGATTAAAAAAAAAAAAAAAAAGTGTCTTTCCTCTGAATTAGAATCTACATTTCCCATGTTTATATAGAGTATAGTCTATCTGGTGAATTCTTATTTAAAAAAATAAATCATTGATTTTCTACCTTATTGGAACTTCGAGGGCTTCAAATTACCTTAATGTTGTTTTTAATGTAAAGTTAAATCCTTTAAGCACTTATACAGGAAAAGCAAAGCCTAGTAATAACTTAGTTTTTTGGTTTTTTTAATTGTGCTCTACCTAGAGGTAAAATCCACTGTTATAATTAGAGAAAATTAAACACATTTCTGACACTTTTGCTTAACAACCAAAAACTATTAAGTGCTCAGTGCTATGCTTTATGACTGTTAAAAATAAGAAAGGTTTGGTCCTGGTTGGGTGGTTTAGTTGGTTGGAGTGTCATCCGGAGCACCTAAAGGTTGCGGGTTCGATTCCTGGTCAGGGCATATACCTTGGTTTCTGGTTTGATCCTTATTCGGGGCACCTACAGGAGGCAACGATTGATATTCCTCTCTCACATCGACGTTTCTCTCCCTCTACCTTCCTCTTTCTCTAAAATCAATAAAAGAAAAACCATATCCTTGGGTGAGGATTTAAAAAAATGAAAGGTGTGCCCTATGGTAACGCATCAGAGAATATGCAATCCATCTGAAAAGTTAAAATTAAATATTTAAGGAATTAACAGGAAAGCTTTAGTTTAAAAAAAATAAGATAAAAGATCAGAAAAGGGACGAATCACTGTGGAATTTGACAACAAAATAAAACTTTGTTTCAGGAGTTGGGAATGGAAGTGAGCCTGCAAAGCAGGGCAGAATGTAGAAAAGGTAACAAAGAACATTTCAGACTTGAGAAGAAGGAAATTAATAACAGTATGAGCAAGGTCATGAAGACAAGATTGCTACGTTTTAATCAGAGAACAGGGAAGAGACTACTCACCTTAAGCAGGGCTATGTGTTGGAGAGTATTGGAAAAGATAATGTAATGGGTAAAAGGCTAGATTATGACAGGCTTTAGATGGATGCTAGTCGATGTGGTTCAGGCCTGATGCAGTGAACAACCTGAAACTGTTTATACACTTAATGAGCTAAAGGAACTGGACTGAGTTTTAACATAGGAAAATACTTCCTGAAACACAGTTGGAATGAAATCTTCCTACTTGTTTGGCATAAATGCAGCATGATTTTCCATAAGAGATTATTATTTTTGACATGAAGCAAAGGTTAGTGTTTGGGTGTGTATTTGTGCCCATGAACATGATGATGTTTATAGGTGTTTTAATTTCCAAAGTCAGGGTCAGGTTAGGGCTGTGCACTGTCGTGGCAACTAAGCAAGCTGCTCGATTCAATCCAAAAAGTAGTCAGTTCACTGGAAAACATGGAATCAACTAAGTTTGAATTAAAATAGTTACAAATCATTTATGAAAAGCAACCTTGGTTTGTTTAAGGAAAGGTACAAAAATAAGCATGTTTTTCCATAAGAAAATTATTTAAACATGAAGCAAAGGTCGGAGTTTGGGTGTGTAGTGTGTGTGTGTGTGTGTGTGTGTGTGTGTGTGTGTGTGTTTTAATCTTCAAAGTGGGTAGTCAGAAGGCAGATTAGTACTAGAAGTGAAGCCAACCAGTCAAGTAGGTCATTTCAGCTCACAAATAGAAAATGTACTGGAAAAAGTAAAAAAAAAAAAAAAAACTACGTTTAAAAATAAACATTTACTAATTCATTATGAAAAACCATCGTAAGTTTAATGAAAAGTAATAATACAGATATTAAATCTAATTGCTTGTCAAATTTATTTTAGAAATAAATTTGATTAATCTCATGGGGTATATTTCTCAGAAAAAAAAAAAAAAAGTTAATTTTTACCAAATGCCTATATCATCTAGGTGCTTAGAAATTGATTTCCAATCAATAATAAAAAGTCCAGCATAATTGCCAAATGGAAAACTTTTATCAATTACTTTTCATAAATATGCTTTGAAAACACTTTGTTAATTTTACAGAAAGTCATTAGGTCAAATAAATTACCTAGTAGATATGCTTATTAATGGAGTGAAATAACTCCAATATATAATTTGCTTCTAAATGCCTAGAGTTTCAGAAACTATTAATAAAGCCCTGACTTTCTGTATCTTAAACCAAACATGTAGTCTGATCATTGCTTTCCTGGTTCTCAGTAAAATAGGTTATGAAAGTCACAGTGGACTTCTTGAAAAGGTAATGATACATGGGCATGTTTACAAAACTTCTTTCTTTGATTTCCAACTTAAACTTAGAAAAGTTAGGCCTGTTATGTACAATACTATTTAGACTACGTTGAGAGAAGACACTGAGAGCCACAGTTACATTCTCCAGTTTATGAACACAATGCAGAGTCGTAGGTGACATATGACAGTAAATCTAAAGATTCTCACTTTTTTGTTGTTGTTGTTAGCTTTAAAAGCCTAGAAAATAATATAGGGTCTACTCTTTTAACACTGATGAGCAAGATTAGCAAATAGATGGAAAATCACTTCTCCAAGCAGCATGCTGTTATCTGTGACCTTCCTTTTAACCAAAAGTGGTGCCATCTTGGGGCAAACATTAAGCTGTAGAATATGAGAGCCATCATTCTACGCTGTTCTCTAGATTTTTTGAAACTCTAAGCTGGAAGTGCCTGTCTGTGTTAGGAGTTTGTCCTCTTGTGTGGTTTGCTATCTTGGTTTCCAGTTATTATTTTGGGAGGATGTTAATGAGCACCAGAAAGAGATTTCTTTAATCAAAAATAAGTAAGTTTTGCCCTGGCAGGTTTTTCTCAGTGGTTAGAGCGTTGGCCCACAGACCAAGGAGTTGCGGGTTTAATTTTGGCCAATGGCATATACCTTGGTTGCGGTTTGGTCCCCAGCCCTGGTCAGGGTTGTGCGGGAGGCAACCAGTCAATGTGTCTCTCTCACGTCTCTCTCTCCCTCTCTCTCTCTCCCTGACACTCTATCTGAAGATAAATGAAAAATTATCCCTGGATAAGGATTAAAAATAATAATAAGTTTTTAAAAAATGAATCTATGATTTAAAACAACATTTTAAAAATGCAGAAAGAAGGAAGAGAAAAAGGAAGGGAAGGAAGGAAGAGAAAGAAGAGGAAAGAGAAGGCAAGGAGGAAAAAATATATAGACCCACTAAAGATAAATGACAATTTAGTTGAGAAAAAGATTTTAAATTATAAATGCTATGTATCCCTAAAGAAATTAAGGAACCACATGTGACATGTAAAGATATAAAACAGAATAACATGAAAAGGAAACTGATAGTCTAAAGAGAGAGAAAAATTGACATTGAAGAACTTTAAAATACTTAGACATAGTGACGAGTAGAAAATGACACTAGAGAAACCAACCCACGACAGGTAGAACGAGCTTTAAATAATCACACACAAAACTGTGAGCAGAAGGACACGGCAGAGTGGATGGAGTAAAAAAAATCATCAAAGATCTCATTGAAATAACATTTCTGAAGTGAGGGGAGACCAGATATGAAGAACAAGAGTCACTGCTCTGGAAGAGAAAGGTAAAAACGTATAAGCTCTGACACAGATCCAAGTGAAGTTATTGAACTTCAAGGTGAAAGCATTCAAGCAGTAAAAATAAGCTACCAACAAAGGAAGAGATAAAAACAAAGAAAAAATACAAACTTAAGAATTGTCCTCAGCACCTTGAGATGCAGGAAAAGTGTGGAATGATGTCAGTGGAGTTTTGGGCGAAAAGAGATTTGAATTGCATACTCAGCCTAATTGTATTCAAATGTCCAGACAATATGAAATAATCTCAAATGTCAAATTCTGAGGAAGTATATCTCCCAGTTATTTAGTTAACGTTTTTGAAAAATGTATTTGTCAACACAATCTAACCAATATAGAGAGATTCACTCAAATAAAAACTAAAAAAATGGCAAAGTCACAGGTGAGAGTTGTTTGGTGAGCACTGAATTCAGTTGAGCATAAAATTAAGGCCAAATTACTAATTAACAAAGTATAAAACAATGTAATTATTCTAATTCCTGAGAGAAAAACTACATGATGTTGAAAGGAAATGGTAATAAAAGACTCAGTGAACACCATTGTATCTATCCGGATTCTGTACACGATACAGACAGCATCCTTGAAAGATCTTAAAGATATATTTACACACGCACAAGAACCTCCACAGCCATTGAGTACCCATGTACAACAACATTGGGGAAGGCATTAATACCTTTGCTAGATTATATTACTGTTCACCTATTTCTGTTTTGTCCTGAAGAGGCTTATACTTCCCTACTCACTGAAGTTAGACTTGGCCATTACCCGTCCGAGCCAATAAAATGTGAGCTGAAATGTCATAAACTAGATGGGAAGCAACTTTTCAAGCCACTTTGTGCTTCTCATCACCTGGATCCCAGATTGGACATTAGGAACCAGCACCACAACCAACGACCAATAAATAATCTTTGTAGTTGTAAGTTACTAAGATTTTGGAGTAATTTTTTATAGAAGTATATCTAGCCTTTACTCACTGGTAAGCTGGAAGGGGAAGGGAATGGCAAGGTGTCACTATAGGCTAATAAAGGATGGAGTCATGGAAGAGGAGCCACAAGCTTGAACTGAAGTAATAAAGAAGCACAGTATAGGCCAGAACCATAACAAAGCAATAGAAAATGGGGCAATAAATACCCTGACTTCTCTTTCCTCCTGCCCTCTCTCTTACATCCTGCTTCTGTTCCATTTGACCAAATCTAACCGGAAGCAGAGGAGTAAGGACTGATGCATTTCATAGAATTCAGCATCCCAAGTTGGGTTTTCCATAATCAGATGATAAGGTAAAGATTGAATACAAAATCTTTACTAGGATCAACACCTGTGAAGGAAAGAGGGATGAAGCAAGATTAGACAGAGAAAGGCATTGCATAACAATGTAGACAATGAGCTACAAAACCTCTGGCAACTCATCAGAGAGCACTGGAGTGAGAATCATCCATCATGTTATCCCACAATGGGCCAGAATGGCCAGCTATGTGCCCATCATGCCAACATTGAGAAGTTTGATGGCTAAAGTTAGTTGACGTCAACTCGCTGGGTCATTTGTCTGCTTGGTTTGTTCATCTGTGGTGGCTGAGACCTCTGGTGGTCATTAACACGTCTCACACACACACACACACATCTGTTTATATTTCATCTATTGTCTGTAGAGAAGACATTATTTTAAACAGTCATCAAAAATTTAAATGTTACATTTTAGTTCCCCCAAAAAGCCTCAACAAATTCCTATATTAATAGTACATAATAAATATACCATCTGACAATAACTCATTAAAATTAGGAATGAAAAACAAGCATATAAAGAAATAATACATCAATTGCTGCTTACAGATGTTAAAATTTCTCTGGAATTACTCTAGCCAAAGAATAAATCTAAACTAAAGTTTCTAGAAAAATAGCAATCTAAACATTAATTGCCAAAACTATGAGAGTTTAGAATATAAATAGTAGCAGCAAAAAATTTAGAAGAAAATTATTAAAATAAAAGCAGAAATAAAGTTTTTAAAATAAAAGCAGTAGAATTAATAAGTTTAATAATTGCTTCTTTAAAAAGAAAATATACTAGGTAAAATACTAGCTAGCTTAAAATTTAAAAACAAAGGAAAGTAACTGACATAAAAATAAATATAAATTAGAAAGCAGAAATGGTCATACATCACTGTGGAAAATGTGGTTCAAAGGGAAGAAAAAATAGACACAAGATAATCTTGAAAGCTTAAACCAACCAATAAACTATAAGGTGAAAACTAAAACAAGTCTTCAGAGGTAAAGTTTTTTAACCTTCAAGTGATAGTTGACATGTATTTAAACTTACAGGGCTATAGAAAGAAGAAAGGCTGTTCATATTCATTATCGTGTCAGAATAATGATTCCAAATCTTTTTAAAAGTATTCTAAAAGAGGAAAACTACAAAGCAATTCACTCATGAATATTGATGCAAATGACCTAAATATAATTTTAGCAAGCTGAATTCAGTGATTCATTTAAAAATATATATCAAACTATGATCAAGTAGAGTTGTTGTAGGAATGCAAGGATGGTCCATTAACATTAGTCATCCCTGAATAGAAAAGGAGAAAAAAAGTATGTTATCTTCTGATAAATATTGAAAAGCATTTGATAAAATTTAATATTCACACATATTGCTGTTGCTGAACTTGTTAAAATAATAATAGAAGAATGGATAAAGAAAATGTTACATACATATATATATAATCAAATATCATATATATATAATGGAGTACTACTCATCCATAAAAAAGATGAAATATTGCCATTTATGATGACATGAATGGACCTTGAGAGTATTATGTTATGTGAAATAAGGAAAAAGGCAAAATCATATTTAACTCATATGTGGACTATAAAACAAAACGTTTAGTGACTACCAGAGGGGAAGGGAAGTGGGGAAGGGCAAAATGGGCAAAGGGGCCTAAATGAATGGTGACAGATGGAAACTAGACTTTTGGTGTATAGATATCAAATTATAATGTTTTAAACCTGAAACTTATATAATGTTACAAACCAATGTTACTTCAATTTAAAAAATGTAAGATAATAATATAACAGTATGCATTTCCCAAAACAAACCCTAAAATATGAAATACTACAAATATTGCCATTAAAAATAGTGACGAGACAAAGATTTCTACAATTATTTAACATTGTATGACTTATAATGAACAATATAATTAGAAAATATAATTAGACAAAGATTTCTACAATTATTTAACATTGTATGACTTATAATGAACAATATAATTAGAAAATATATTTGAATAAAAACTATTTGAATCATTGATTTGAATAAAAACTCTATTCACAAAAGTAAGAAACCTTTTAGACATGTATGAAAAAGTCAAAATAATATGCAAAATCCAAATAAATAAACTATAAACTTTACTGAAGAACACAAAGGAAAGCTTGGACAAAAGAAAAGGCATAGTTTCTTCTTTGATAGAAATACTAAATATTGTGAAAATTTAAGCTCTTAATGTTTAAATCCAATGCAGTGCCATTCAAAATCCTATTAAAATGGGTGGCTAACATACCCTCAACGTGGGATATGTAGACTGAAGAGAGAATAAAACAAAACTATTCTTCTACTTGGAACACTAAAAATATAATGATGAAAATCTTATCAGACCAGATACAATGCTACAGGATCTGGAAGAGACCAACAGACCAATGTGGCATAATAAAAAAGTTTAGAAATAGCTGTGAGCCTCTATAGGATCTTAATAGATGATATATATAACATTCAAATCAAGGATTCAAATAGAAAAATGCTCATTATTAGTTCACTCTTTATATCAAAGAAAATGCCAGATAAATATATAAATTTTTAAAATTAAACCATATTCAAATGAAAATATGACTGAATTTATTTCTAATTTGTTCATAATTTTGTATGGGACAGCCTTTCCGAGCATGTCAACTAAACTATGACAGAAAAGATTGATCATTGTAAAACATCAAAATTACATTTTTTGTTGTTGTTACTCCTCACCTAAGGATATTTTTCCATTGATTTTTTTTTAATAGAATGGAAGGGAGGGAGGGAGAGAGAGAGAAAAACATCGATGTGAGAGTGACACATTGATTGATGGCCTCCTGCACAACCCCAAACAGGGCCCAGGATTGAACCTACAAACCAGGTATGCACCTTTGATCAGGAATTGAACCCATGACCCTTCAGTCAGTGGGCCAATGCTGTAACCACTGAGCCAAATCTGCCAGGGCTCAAAATTACATTTTTAATAGAGGCACCAAAAACAAGTTTGAAAACATTTTTTTTGAACAGAAATATTTGTAATGCGTGTCAAACAAAGGATTAATAATATCCCTAACATTTCACAGGTGAATAAGAAAAATAAAAACACTCCAACAACAAAATAAACAACATAAATAATATTTTATAACAGAAGAAACAAAATGGTCAATGAAATATATTTAGGCTCACTACTAATAATCCAATACAAATAAGATAATTTTATACCAGTGTCTATTAGATTGACAGCTCTGAGTGTTAGCCTATGTGTGAGACTCTTGACTGCGCTGTTGGTGGAAATTTAAATTGGTATTCTTTTAGAGTGTAATTTGTTAAGATGTATCAGCATTTTACAAAAGCATACTTTTGACCTGGCAATTCTAACTTTAAGGCTTTATTCCAAGAAGATAATTCAGCATGTGGAGAGATATGTCAGTTTCATCCTCATGTTATTTTTTACAATCATGAAAATTTGAAAAGTAGTGTTCTTCAATAAGAAATTGATTAAGTACATCCATCCAATTTAAGACCACATACCCATTGAAAATGATGAGCTTATTAATTTTTACATGAGATTGAAAAGAAAAAAAATTACAAAATACCTATATCATATTTTCTGTTTTTAAAATAAATATATACATATATGATATTAAATGTAACAATATATATGCATACTTGATTACATAGAAAAATATCTGGGGAAATGTTTAAATGCTAATGGTTTGTGGAATTTGGATGATTTTTTGTTTTTTCCTTTCATATTCTTGCTATTTTATTGATTGTTTGACTTCTTTTACAATGATTCTGTTTGTTTTTATGATCAAAAAGCAAAAACAAAATAGCCCTGGCCGGTTTGGCTTAGTGGCTAGAGTGTCGGCCCGTGGACCAATGAGTCTCAGGTTCGATTCCAGTCAAGGGTATGTATAGTACCTCGGTTTCAGTTCATCCCCGGCCCTAGTCAGGGTCATGTGGGAGGCAACTAGTTGATGTGTCTCTCTCACATTGATGTATTCCTCTCTCTCTCCTGCTCTCTGCTTCCCTCCCACTCTATCTGAAGATACATAGAAAAAAAAGTCTCCTCGGGTGAGAATTGGGGGGAAAAAATCAATAAAATAATTTTCATTGGTGGGGAAATACTATGATAGAGGATATGATATTCATAATTGTTAGAAAAGACTATTTTTAAATTGGATGACTTCCTTTGAACTCCCACATCATTTATGACACTTGTATAAATCATAAAAATAAAAGACAAAGTATGATTTTTAAGTTATTACCTTTTATGAGATTATAAACTTCTTGAAGTTAGGACTACTTTTTATTTAATTGACTCTCCTACAGATCTTAACATAGGGAAGTACTTAGTAAACATTTATTTAGTTGAACAAACTGAATTTCTGAAACTGTTTCAAAAAGCATAATATTATACTTATATTAATACAACTGAATTTTCAAAGATTTAAAATTTTCAAATTATTTTAGTGTTAAAAAACAAACTCTGCATACTGAATAAAACAAAGCAGAAAGTTGAGTTTATTACAAGGTTTTGTCCTGCAAGCTTGGAAACTCAAGGCTACAGGAACAATGAGTTACAAGTTGGTCACATCACAGACTAAGGGGTTTGTATCAGATAAATAAAGATGTTATTTGGCTTTTTCAGCTGATTGTTTACCTAGTGGACCTCTTTCTTATTTGGATCAAGGTAGCTGAGTCATGGGAACAAGGAAGTCCAGAGATTACTTGATGTTTGGGAATTAACTATTGTCCTCTTGATTTCTGAGAAGAGCTGTAAATTCCTGTAATGTTACATTAAGCTTCCTTTATGAACCTACATTGACCATCTCCATTTTGTCCTTGACATAAGTGACTCCATTTTAGTTTGGTTCTAGGCGAGTTACAGAGGAAAAGACTTATAAATTGGCCAATGTATAAATCTCAAAATAATTTTTACAATAATAAGATTTTTCATTGGTGTTCTCAGAATATTGAAGAAAGAGACTTAAACTATGTCAAGCTAATTAATATGCATCTGAAAGAGCATTGGAGTTCAAAGAATGTACAGTCAAACCCCTTAATACAGTATTTCTCTCAAATAAAACTAGAAATTCTGTTTTCATCCATAATTGTCTTCAAATAGCACAAACTCTGTTTTTTAAAAAAATGATTTTTATTGTATTTAGAATAAAAGAAAAACAGAAATGCTTTCTTGCCATTCTGTTCCTTTTCTGTATTTTCTGTAATGTGCATGTATGATGATCCAGAACATTTTCTAATTTTGTAAATGATCAGTGTGACTCAATAAAAAATAAATCAAAATAATTTTGAACACCTAACTGGTAATATTTTTAAATATTCCTTGAGCTGGAACAATTAGATGTCTGAATTACTTACTCTGAATGCTAATGTATGAATATTTTTCTCCTGTTCCACATTCATCTCTCTATATATAAACTGTTTAAATCACAGTATAATTATGGAATATGTTAGTAGAAGGAAGGCAAAGTGTTTTATCAATGCCTGTAAGCATCATTTACATTAGCATCTGTTTCAGAATTGGTTTAAATTGTACTTCTAGAACCTAAAAATCTGAAGCTCACAAACATTAGTGTTTTTAGACTATAATAATGTCATAGGACTAAAACTTTTTTCAACCTTCCTTAGTTTCAACATGCTTTTGAGTGCACCTGAAGATACAGGCATTTTTTAATAAAACATTTTATTATTTTTTATTTTTAATTAAAGTTGACATACATTATTATATTAGTTTCAGGTGTACACCCTAGTGATTACACATTGGATAACTTAATAAGTGATCATCCCAATAAATCTCACACCCATCTGACACCATACATAGTTACTAGACTATTACTGACTATATTTCCTATGCTGTACTTTGCATCCCTGTGCCAATTCTGTAACAACCAATTGGTACTTCTCAACCCCTTCACCTTTTTTGCTCACCACCCAACCACCCTGCTATCTGGCATCTGTAAAGACATTCTCTATATCTATGATTCTGTATCTATGAGTTTCTGTTCTGCTTTTTTGTTTGTTTTGTTTTTAGACTCAATTGTTGATAGATATATATTTACTGCCATTTTACAGTTCACATATTTTATCTTCTTCTTCCTCTTTAAGAAAACCCTTTAACATTTCATATAATACTGGTTTGGTGGTGATGAACTCCTTTAGCTTTTTCTTATCTGGGAAACTCTTTATCTGTCCTTCCATTATAAATGATATCTTTGCAGGGTAGACTATTATTGGTTATAGGCCCTTGCTTTTCATCACTTTGAATATTTTTTGCCACTCCCTCTGGCCTGCAGTTTCTGTTGAGAAATCAACTGACAGTTTTATGAGATCTCCCTTGTAGATAACTAACTGCTTTTCTCTTGCTGCTTTTAAGATTCTCTTTGTCTTTAACCTTTTGCATTTTAATCATGATGTATGTTGGTGTGGACGTCTTTGGGTTCATCTTGTTCGGGACTCTGTGATTCCTGGACTTGTATGTCTATTTCTTTCACCAAGTTAAAGAAGTTTTCTGTCATTATTTTTTTCAAATATGTTTTCAATTATTTGCTTTCTCTCTTCTCCTTCTGACTCCCCCATGATGCTAATGTCAGTACCACTTGAAGTTGTCCCAGGGGCTCCTTACACTATCCTCATTTTTTTGGATTCTTTTTTCCTTTTGCTGTTCTGAATGGGTGTTTTTTTGTTTTCTTATGTTCCAAATCGCTGATTTTATTCTTGGCTTCATCTACTCTGTAAACTATTCTTTATTTCAGTTAGTGTGTCCTTCATTTCTGACTGGTTCTTGTTTATGCTGTTGAGGTTCTCACTAAGTTCATTGAGCATTCTTATAACCAGTGTTTTGAACTCTACATACATCTAGTAGATTGGGATTGTTTGTCTCCATTTTTTTTTTTAGTTCTTCTGGAGTTTTGTTCTGTTCTTTCATTTGGGCCATGTTCCTTTGTCTCCTCATTGTGGTGGCCTCCTGTGTTTGTTTCTATGTATTAGGTAAAGCTGCTATGTGTCCCAGGCTTTGTAGTGTGGCTTAATGTAGTAGCTGTCCTGTAGGGTCCAGTGTCACAGCCTCCCCTATCACCCAAGTTGGGCACTCAAGTTACACCACACACACACACACACACACACACACACACACACTGTGTGTGGGCTGTACACTCTTCTATTGTAATTGGGCCTTGATTATTGTTGGCATGTCAACTGGAGGGATTTACTCAGGCCAATCACCTGCAAAGACTGGTTCTGACCATGACCACTGACCTCTGACTACTGTGGACAATCAGTTATGCAGGGGTCCACCCCACAGAGCAGGACTCATTTCAGCAGAGCACTGGTATCCATGAGTCCACCCCTTGAGTGTATTGCTTATAGAGGTGGTTGGATGGTGGTTCTTCAACATGGTCTGAAATTGTCCACTGGGTGCTCTGGCTCTGGGGCCTCCAAGGTTAGCCACTGCTTATGTTCTGCTCAGGGCCAACAGGCATAAACTGCAAAGCAATATGAGGATGGCTGCATCAAGTGTTGGGCATGGAGGTGCCCAGGCAAGGCTAAGCTATGAACCAAGGCCAGCTGCTGCTAGTGCTGGGCCTGGGGCCACTTAGTGAGAAGTACAGGGCTCACTGAGGCCTGATGCTGCTTATTTGAGAGATTGTCAGAGAATCTGAAGCATGAGCTTTGACAAGCCATTTGTATGAAAAAGCCACTGGAAACAGCTTGGATGAGCCTGAAAGTTCAGTTGGGCAGGACCTCAGGGAATCACCCAAGTGGGGCAAACAGTGTGAGCCAGGTTGATGGAGACTCAAAGATGGCACTGATCTGCTGGCTCTGTGGGATCACCAAAGGAATAATGATGGTCTCTGCCAGCACTTCTGTCTGGGAGAAAGCTGCCCCTCCAGCTCTTGCCCTGATGCCAAACAATTCAGTTCTTCCCTGTATGTCTCTGGTGCCTTTCGAGCTGCTGCCCCAGCACTGGAGTTCAGAGCAGGTGAGACAGAGTAAGTCCATGTGTGGCCGTTTAAGAGGAACTGCCTGTGACTCTAGAAACCTCTGTCTCCCTCAGCCACAACCCTGCTGGGTTTTTACAGCCAGAGTTATGGGGACTTCTCTTCCTGGCACTAGAACCCTGGACTGGGGAGCCTGGTGTGGGGCTTGGACTCATCACTCCTCAGGGGGAACATCTGCATCTGAGATATCCCTACTGATTTTTATCCACCACACGTGGGTGTGGGACCAGCCCGTTCCTCATTTGCACCCCTCCTACCAGTTTCAATGTGGCTTCTTCTTTAATTCCACAGTTGTAGGACTTCCATTTAGCTTGATTTCAGGCTGTTCTGAATGATAATGGTTCTGTTGTTTAGTTGTAATTTTGATGTGGTTGTGGGAGGAGGCAAGTATCATGTTTACTTATGGCCATCTTGACCAGAAGTCCAAGATACAGGTATTTTATCTTTCTATCCAATTTGTTTACATTATTTTACCTCTTCGAGTTTTCTTTTCTCTGTAAGTTGTTGGGAGTTTTTATTTTTCTATTTTCATTGTTTATATTTCTTTTAAATATAGAGATATAGTTTTACTCATGTTTATATTCTGGGTCTATAACACTTGGCATATCAATTTTTAGATATTTGGAAATAAAAATATCTTTCTTGAAATATGGGAGTATGAGACAGATTTAGATTTGCCAGTATTGCGATTGGCCTGTCAGCATTTTCAAGGCAGCATCAAATGTTACCAGGTGATTGCAAATCTCTGAGTAAAAATATCAACAGGGAGCCAGTCTCATAAGTAAATTCATTAGCTATCTCCTTTTTAGTTAAAAAGAAAGAATAAGCTATAATATTTGTGCATCTTTCTTCCAAGGCAAAAAAAATATATATATATATATATATATATATATATATATATATATATATATCCCTTGAGATTACAAGGGAAAAGGATTATAACAATATTAGTTTGTTTTATACGCTTATATAGCTAACCTAGTTGTTTCAATTAATATTGAATAGACTCCAAAAGATGACTTCAGAATTTGGGTTTTCAAAATTTTGACAGAACTAAGCTTCTGTCACACACCCAGCAGGGGGCTGGAGAGATACGGTGTGTCTATCCAGGGCCCATCTTTCAGCCCACACAACTAGGGTGGTAAAGGGGCTGGCATGGCCTGAGCCAAGATTCTTAAGCCTTTCCTCCTCCTTCCTTTCTTATTCCACTTCCCATTCCCCTACTTGGAGCCTGGCTGGGGGCATTGGGTTGGAGGAAGGGCAGCAGGGCAACATGTGTCTGGGGTTGAACTTTACTGGCACAGCTTTGAAAATTGGTTACATATTGGGGTTGAGGAACTGAGCAAGTAAGTAACTATATCAGGAACAATGAATGGGTTTTTTCACTATAGAAGGGAGTTACATATTTGGTAAGGGAGAAGACTACAATAAACTACACGGTGTTGGAGTTATCAGTGTGAAGTAATGGGTTTTAAGATAGATAGATAGATAGATAGATAATTATAATCATTATAAAATGTAATGTAAACTTTTTTTCTAATTTTGTCTACTGAAATGACTCATAGCAATGATACCTTGGTAACAAGCACACTAAGCATGAGCACTCAGCTTTCTAAATGCCATTGTCCAATAGATAAAACTAGGGCTCCATAAGAAATGACTGATCTAGGTTTGGGGAAGGTAAAAGTTAGATGGGTCTGGGACATGTTATTTTGAAGAAGTACACAAAGAGTGATGGGATCTTATCCAAAGGACACAGGATCAGCTAGTAGCCAAGTGTCTCCTTCTAGCCAATTTGAACATCAAAATACATTATGACTGTAATGAGCTATAATATTTGAGTAAAATACATATCCATGAAGCATTACTATTATAAATACATGAATCTAAAAAATAAATATATGGGAGAAATAGGAAATAAAGTATTTCAAAAAGAGTAATAAAATTAGAATATTGCCATTTGATAACCATTACAATAATAATTGATTTAGGTGTAAATGGTTAAAGAATGCTAAAACTGAATATTTACATAGTTTCATTATATATTCTCAGAGAAATTATTATTTTTTATTAAATAAGTAAAACATACTGAATAATTAACTTCACGGCAGAGAAAATTGACTGATTTAATCTTATTCATGTAAGAAACATAAATATAAGAAATGATGCAAATTAACATTGGTGCCTTCTGATATGGTGGAGTGGGGAGAAGGTGACATCACTTCTGGGTTACTTCTGCCAAGAATGCATGAATCATGAGGAACATCAGATAAACTCCAAAAGAAGAATATTCTAAAAAGTAACTCTTCTAGCCTCCTCAAAAAAGTCAAGGTCAAGGAAAAGAAGAAAAGACTGAAGAACTCTTATAAATGGAAAGAGACTAAAGAAACATTTAAATACAAAACATGCTTCTGGATTGGATCCTGAACCTATAAGCAACATAGGATAATTGGCAAACCTCTATTGGAGTCTGGGGATTGTATGGCAATATTAGATCAAAGTTAATTTTAGTAGCTGTTCTGTGGTTAGTGTCATTGTACTTAAATGCACATTAAAGTCTGATGAGAAATGCATTAGTCTGCAATTTAATCTCAATGGTTATATAGGAACGCTGTATTATGTCTATAACACATGTAAATTAGAAGTTATTTCAAATTTTAAAAAGTTAAACAAACAATAGAAAAACTCAATTTGACCAAAATTCTTTGTAATCTTTTTAAATTTCTAAGGTCTGAATCATTAGGGATGCTGGCAATGTTCATGTGGGCCTTTAGGAGAAGCTACTTCCACCTTTTCTGGATCCTGTTTCTACTGGATTTTGTTACATGATCCTGCATAACAAATCTGAAGGTGCTCAACATCACTAATCATCAGAGATGTGCAAATCAAAACCACAATGAGTTGTCACCTCACACTTCTTAGTATGCTTATTATTTGAAAAAAAAAGAAAGAAAAAGAAAAAAGAAAAGAGTTGGTGAGGATGTAGAGAAATTGGAACTCTTGTGCACTGTTGGTGGGACAATAAAAAATTTTAAGGAAGTTCCTCAAAAAAATCAAAAATAGAACTCCAGTATGATCCAGCAATCCCATTGCTGGATATATAACCAAAAGAATTGAAATCAGGATCTCAAAAAGATATCTGCATTCACATATTTATTGTAGCATTATTCACAATAGCCAAGATAAGGAAACAATCTAAATGTCCATCAACAAACAAGTAAATAAAGAAAATGTGATGATAGATAGATAGATAGATAGATAGATAGATAGATAGATAGATAGATAGATATAATGGAATGTTATTATTCAGTCTTTAAATAAAGAAGGAAATCCGACTAAATGGTAAATCAGCAACATATGGATGGACCTGGAAGACATGCTAAGTGAAATAAGTCAGTCACAGAAGGACAAATACTACATGATTCCACTTATATGGGGCATATAAAATAGTCAAACCAAAAATAGAATGATGGTTGCCAGGGGATGAAGTTGTTCACCAGGTGTACAGTTTCAGGTATGCAAGATGAGTAAGTTCTACAGATCTGTTGTATAGTGTCTGTAGTTAGCAATATGGTGTCACGCACTTACAAGCTGGTTAAAAAGGTAGATCTCAAGCTAAGTGTTATTACCACAAAAATAAATAAATAAAAGAAATGAGGGAAACAAAATCTTTTGGAGGTGATGAATATGTTTATTACCTTCATTGTAGTGATGGTGTAATGGCCGAACTCATCAAAATTTGTACATTAGCCTGGCCAGTGTGGCTCACTTGGTAAGACATAGTTCCATGGACCAAGAGGTCATAAGGTCAATTCTGGTCAGGGCACATGCCCGGGTTTCAGGCTTGGTCCCCAGTGGAGGGGGTGCAGGAGGTAGCCAATGGATGTTTCTCTCTCATCGATGTTTCTATCTCTCCCTCTCCCTTTCTTCTCTCTCTAAAATAATCAATAAAAAAGGAAAGAAAAATGTGTATATTAAATATGTGCAATTTTTTTCTTTTTTTGGTACATACCCCTAGCGGGAACCGAACCCGGGACTCTCCAGTCCGCAGGCTTACACTCCAACCGCTGAGCCAAATCGGCGAGGGTTGTGCAATTTTTTGTATATAAAAGAATATACCTCAATAAAGCTGAGAAAACATTTTAAATATAGAAATTCTAAAAAAAAAAAAAAACCAGAAAATTGAATGTTTTTGTTAGCTTGATTCCAGATTAGAAAGCAAAGGAAAACTTAGATTGTGTATGATTCTATTATTTAAGTATCTGACTATATAATTTGCCAATTTTACATAAGAATATTTTAAAGTAATTTTTATTATGTGCAAGCAGATTATCCAAGTCTTACATTGTTATTTTTTATTACTTTTAAATCTACTTTTTGAATTCTTTATTGGCTAAAGAATCTGTAAGTATGAGCTAAAAGAAAAGATATTTAAATTAGAACCATCTGCCTGAAATCCCCGGGGGAGTGATGAACTAGTATTTTAATCATCAACAAATTTAATTATTCAACCCAGGTGTGAACCATCAAAAGTTTAGAGAACTCCTCTGTTTTAAGTAAGCACTTTGCATTCGTATGAAAATATGATGCCATCAATAGAGAGTGCAGATTCGGGAAGCTGTCAGATTTGTACAGTGGTTACGTTATTTTGATTTTACTACAAAGTCCAGAATAGTAAAGCTATCAGTATTAGACTGTAAAGAGGCATATGTACCTCCCCAAAGTTAAGCCCTGTTGACATAGGGATTTTCACTTTTTACCAGTACTTTCCTCCATTATTAGAATTTACCTAAATACCAGTTTTTGGCAAAACTGTAATGAAATGAGTAATTTCCTTAATGGAAACAGATTTGTTATGTAAAGTTATAGAACTGTGTATCTAGATCTATAACCACTGCTCTTATTACTCTTCAAATTTAATGAAACTGTCTATTTAATACAGCTTCCATGGACTTTTACAGCTTCTCTTAGTCCTCAGAAAATAAGGCGAGGCCCACAAAGACACACACCTGGCAAGTGACGAGATTACAATTACAAAACATTGTATCTCCTGAAGAACAACTTGAAAATACACTGGTGAAATTAAAAGTTAGGACCAAGGGCATTTTAAAAACCTTAATTTGGACCAAATATCCATCTTAATCATTACAGCAAATGTTTTTTAGAACATTATTGGAACAAGGTGAATCAACTTGGAAATGCTTTGGTATATATGTTTTAACTATATTTCTACATTCACTAAGATTGACTAACCTAACTACTATCTAGTTATCTAGGCATACCATTATAAGTAATATTATCATTATAAGTGATATTTTTATAGCATTTACATATACTATTTATAAATGCATACTACTTATGCATAATACTATAAATGCATTTATCAGTTGTACTATTGTTCAGTTTTGATTGCTTACCATGATAGTTCTAAAATATTCCTGTTATCTGTTAAAATGTTACCTAATTTTAAACTATTTAGATTTTGTTTCATCCAGACCATGGATTTTTTTTAAATGTTGTTGTATTTTGAAAGATTTTATGTTGAATATATGTCACAAAAGAAAGATTAAATTACTTATATTCCTTTTTTTTACTAAATAAAAAATATTTACCACATGTGACCCATCTTGAGTTTTGAAAACCAGAATTTTCTAATTCAGGAGGACTCACTGTTTTCGATGTATAATCAAGGTCCGGATAATGACAGAATGGGTCGCTGCAGTTGCAATTTATACCAGTCACACTATAGTGCCCTCCTGTGGAGGTTCGGTTAAAACTTCATTTTTGTGCCCAGGACAAGGATTTTCAAGCTAAGTGACAAATTACTAAATTCCATCTAGTTTGGTCACTTTTTTATTTGTAACTAGATGTTAAATTACTTTTACAATGTAAAGGCATTGACAGTTCAGAAGAGTTGTAGTTCAAAATGCACACTGAGGCCTGTTGTCTTTTTATCTACATTTCTAATGATTTTATTAAAATGGATTTCTTTCCTTACTTTTTTCCCTAAACAATTAATTAATAAAGAGAAAGAAGCATAATCAATCCTTAACTAGAAAGATAAATTCTTCAGCTAAGGCATTTTCAGATTTATGTAATGAAAACAGAGGTTTATTGTGGGAGCATAAAGACTATATTTTTAAATTATAAAAGAAAATGACAAAGTTTAATCTAGAATATACACTCATCTATATTTGCTAATCAAATACGCAAAAGGTGACTTTTTCCCCAAACTTAAGCTTTTTTTCCAGTTCCAGATTTAAACTTTCTAGGGATAAGTTAATGTTACATACTAGGTATTTATTTCAGAGCATTGATTTGTTTCTTTTTCCTCTCAGCTCTGAACTTTCTTTTACTTATAGTTTCAGTGATGCACAAATGTGAAGATAATTCCCACATGTGGCATGCACACATGCACAGACACTCACAACCACACATGCACAACTTTTTTACTCTTGGTGCACATTCATAACCAAGTTCAGTGTGCTTAAAATTCTCAGATGGGTGGACTGAAGTGTCCAACAGTTCCTGCTGGGTCGAGTCTTTTCCCCAGCAGCCCACTGTTTACTACCCAGCCTTTCCATTTGCTAAGGCTACAGATGCCTGCTAACTACTCAAAGCCCAAAGGCCACCTTCCCTCTTAAATGACACATTAAACCGGTGTTAAGAACCACCAGAACCTAATTAAGACTTTCTTGAAGTAGGAGGGGAAAAAAAAAACCACGAAAAAGAGTTGAGATAAAAACCAGAAAGCTATCTAGCATTTTATGTGCACGACAAATACAATGGATTTTTGTCTCTTCACATAAATCTCTTTCAGTCTGTCTCTTGTGAGTGGGAAGGGAAAAACACTGGTTTTTGAAAGTTTAAATGCCTGTAATTACAGACTATTAGGTCACTGGCAACGTTCATAACTAGAGAAGTAAGAAGAGCTCTTTCTGAAGCAATAGCCATGACCAAAGAGATCATGAGTAAGCTCATCCAAACTAGAAGTGTTGAAAAATATCTTAAAGCAAAAATAGGATGAGATGATGTGAAACAGAGTGGGGAACAATGTTAGTTTTCTTCAGTAGAAATAGTTTAATTGGTTAGACCAGCTGAGATTAGATCCATAGTTGGGACACTAATTCTAACCCTAATATTATAGATGCAGCATGCTTAGCACTGAGCACCCTTGTTCTTCTGTGTTCTAAAAAGAATCCAGAAGAATAGAATTTTCTAAGACCACGAATATAGGGATTTCCATTGACAGGTAATGGTGAACTCTAAGGTATCTTTGTAAAACAATAAAATCAATGGAATAAAATGGGGGTCCAGCCAGAAAATTTCCCTCAAAGGGATCCAGGATAAATCCCAAAAAACATTTTACAAAATGAGCATCATATGGTCCATAGTCAAAATGGACACGCAGGACTCCCACACCACCTCCTCCGAAAGCTAGTTCAGAGTCAGCAGGAGCTCGGTATCTTTCTAGACTCCCGGCAGACCTGAGAGCAGTTTTCTGTCCATGAGATCAGACAAAGTCAGGGAGGTAAAATCATCTAATACTAGGTAATGGTAATCCTTAAATCTCAAGTCTTAGCTTCCTACCAAAAGGCCCAGAGCAGCCATCCTTAGACAGAGAGCTAAATCCATCTGGTGCCAGCAGAGCTCAGGTAGTCCCCTGACCCTGACGTTTCTTGGGCTTCTGCCATAGACCCTAGAGTTCCTCTTGAAAAGGTGAAGGCCTTGCCTGCCAGTATCACTTTACAGCTGTCCATGTTATCATTATCTATTACCTAAGTTCTTTGCCGGAAACTTTTCTTTTTTTTTAATCCTCGATTTTCCCCCCTCTTTACTTCATCATGTGAGCTGTAGCCCAACTGCTCTGAAGAGTTAGTCAAAGGTGGGAAGGAGAAGAAAGGTCGACCAAGTCAGATAAGTGAGGGAAGAAAGGACCATTTAAAGAGATGCTAACAATTCCGACTCAGTCTTTCCTTCAGCCCCTTCCTCTTCCAGTTCTGAATTTTGGATTTTTCTGCTAAATGCTAACCAAATACACCAATGTCACTATTTTATATCATGAAAAAATATTCTCTACTTTTAATTTTAAAACTTACATTAAAGTATTTTTAATAATAGCTCCAGAATCAAATATTATGTCATAGTTTCTCCTCTCAAAATATTTATATTTTTATGTACTACATAAAAATTATTGTAGTATACATTGTATTACATGTGAACTATTATACTGGACAATAGATGTTGTCACAGTTTGAATATTTTTGCAAATTATAAACAGTAAAAATATCATTGATTCAAACGCAAATAACTCAGAATTTTATACATATCAGTCTGGTCTGCACTAACAGTGAAACTTTAGTCTGTGGAAGAACAGAGACATATAATGTAGACAATATCACATGAAGGCTGTTTATAAGCAGTTTTTGGCTCTCTGGAGGAGGAAAGGGTTTGAATTTGGCAGCATGCACTGGTGTTGTTGTTGTTGTTATTGTTGTTGTTGTTGTTATTTTGGTACGTGCCCCTAGTGGGAACCGAACCCGGGACTCTCTGGTCCACAGGCTGAGCCAAACGGGCCAGGGCAGCATGCACTGTTTATAGGCAAATGGAAATTGCTGATTATAAAAGAAGTGGGGGGGGGGGTTAGTCATTAAAGTAGATCCAGAGTTTCTACTTGTAACATTTTATTAACAGTTTATTCCAGTTACTACACCAGTGTTTTCAACAGGGGTCCCGCAAGAGAACTGAGACATGCAGAAAATTATATAGATGTCTCTTTTCTTAACTTTCTCAACAGCATATGATTCTAAACGCTGAGGAGAGAAGTTAATTCCTTATAAACAGAGGATGCCTTGGGCATGCAGGCTAAGTCCTCTGGGAAACTGGATTGAGAGTCTGTGAACTGCCACTTGAAAGGAAAATTCTATTTAGGAATATTCTATAGTTCAGGCTGCTGTCAATTCATCCAAATTAATACTATTTGATAGATTTATAAGTAACTTGAATTCTTCAGAAACTTGAGCTTATTTTTTAAACTTCACTTTAGGTAAAATCACTTATCTAAATGTTATATAAAGCAATTCTAGACTGTCATTTCTAAGCATAAGACTGATATGACAAAAGTAGAATTTTAAGCAAAGTAACTTGGCAATGTTATATACAACATTCATTTTGAAATGAAAAGTGATTAAGAACAGAAAGATAAATTAGGAAATTAAGAAATTATTAAAAATAGGACCAGGATACAGCAATGAAAATGGAAAGGAATGGACATATGTTAGATATATTATAGAGAAAATGTAACAAATTAACAAATTATGACCATTTGGAAAAGAAAGACTGATCAGTTAAGATCAATCAGAACTCACAGATTTGAACAAGAGGATCTATAAGTAATTGTGCCATTGACATACTTAGAAAAGACAGTTTTCATAAGGATAGTAAGAGTTGTGGCAATGACTTAGTGTTATATACATTATGTTTAATGTGCTACTGGAATGACAAAATAGAAACTTCCTATACATAGTTGGACATATAGGGCTAGATAAGTATACTAGAAAGATCGCTGAATAAATTTGACGAGAAAAATCTTATACAATAAACTATATTTAGCCGTTTTTGTGCAGTAATGGCTTCTACCATTCACTGTGATATCATGATACAAAGGTGCAAGGTCCAAGGTCACACTAGATGTGAGTGTGTCTTCAGGGCCAGACTCTGGACATGGCTAAGTGATGGAGGAGAAGCCAGGTGTGAAATGTATGGAGCTAGAAGCTAATCTATGGAAAATTCTAATAGTCATCAGCTGTGTAAAATGTTACTTGAATCTTGCAGTAGGAGCTAAATGACATTTTAGGAACTCTAAAATATATTTTTGAAGGCTTGGAATAAAAAGCCAAGTGCAAATGAAATGCAAACATTTTATTCAATAAATTTTGAATATGCCATTTTAACTCCAATTTGGGCAGACTTTTGGAATGTCTTAGTTCAACAAGTGAGAAATTACAACTTCTGATTTGGATATTCAGAGTACCTTCTTTTGTCAACTTTAAGTGGATTTATTAAAGAACTGAGAAAAATTCAAAATATAGTGGAATATAAAACAAGAGCAATAGAGATGGGAAATTAAATTCAATAGAAATTATTCTGACATAAATGAGTAAATTGTAACTTCAGGAATTCAGATCATAACAAAAGTAGTAATTTAATAATAAGAAGAAATACATTTTAAATAGAAGCAATAATAGGCTTCTAGATTGCTTTATAGTCCAATTAGTGAAGAAGAGTGAATCATATGAACACTGTGTAAGGAGAGATAAATTTCTTACATTTTTATTAAAAAAAATGCTAATATCGATGAATAATATGCCTCTACAATGAAGACATCGACACAAATTGGTTAATTAGTGCCATCTATTCAAGGAGAGAAGAATATTTTAAATTGTTTGCTGCATAAAAGAACCTGAAAAGAACCTTAAATTTTGCAGTTCATATATGACAGAAAATTGCTACAAGTGCTCTGAAATTTGACATTAATTCTAAAATGTATAGGATGCTACCGATAATGAGTTGTGAGGCTGACATTTTTTAAACCTACACCACTAATAAAAACAATTTCACTTAACCAAGCTAGAGGAAAGACTAAATGATCTTTCTATTCTTTGAGTGAAAGTAATATTACAAAATAGTTTGTATCTGAAGAGCTGATTAGAGTATAAAGCCCAAAAAGTAGATTAAAATATATTATAGATCAAGCAGTTAATAATTTTTTATTTATTTTTTATTATATTTGTGGAATTTGTCAGCTTTTTAATATATGCAATTTTTGTTCATTTATTATTCTATATATTCACTTTTTCAATCTATATATTCACTTTTATATGTAATATTTTAATCATAATTTAGTTTCAGGCTCCACAAAAACTGCTCTGACTGTTCTTTGTACATGGTTCTTACTGGAGAGAGGAAGAAAGGAAACTAGTTAGAAGGTGATGGCTTTGGTAGGGAGGTTTAGAAAGGGTGGTGGTGTGGAAGGTAGAAAGAAATAGATTTCAGATACACATTTCAGAGCCGATTGGACAGAAGTTGATCAAGAATTATATGAGATTGTCCACGCGGTGTAGCTCAGTGGCTGAGCATCGACCCATGCACCAAGAAGTCGCCAGTTCAATTCCTGGTCAGGACACATGCCCACGTTGTGGGCCTGATCCCCAGTGGGGGCATGCAGGAGGCGGCCCGTCAGTTCTCTCTCATTGATGTTTCTACCTCTCTCTCCCTCTCCAATCCTTTCTCTCTCTCTCAATTCAATAAAGGGGAAAAGATTAAAAGTAAGAAAAAATTATATGTGAGGCAAAGGGAGTAATCAAAGATGTCTCCCAGGATTCTGATTTGAACAGCTGTGTGGGTATTAGCACCATTGCCTGAAAGACTGGAAAAGGAACAGTTTTAAGAGAAGAAACAGTCTCTTTGATCATACTGAGTTTTTCATGATTCCCCCACTGTACTACATTGCCTTCCATGCTTCCCTATTACGTCTTCTGTTATAGTCATACCCACATTAGACTCTGAACTCATAGAGGGCAACTGACTGCTCCTTGCACTCATGCACATAAAATTTCATTCAATTGAATTTAACGTGCGTTGCACCAACTATATATAAGATACTCTACCAGAACTAGATTTAAACCCTTTGAATCAAACACTACCTACAAAAAATGCAACTGGAGAATAACCCAGGTTTAGAGTTAAACAGACGGTGAAATACAGAATGAAATATCACATTAGCACCTTAGGTCTGTCACCTGCTAATTGTAGAGTTTTGAAACAATAACATAACCTCTCAGAGCCTCTTCTTCCTCATCTAAAAATAAGAATGACTGCCCTTATTCCATAGGATTATCACAAAGTAAAAAATAAAACAATGTATTTAAAATGCCTATCACAGCTCCTAGCACACATGAGCACTCAATAAACGGTAGGATGCACTTGCATTGGGCTTTCATGCCAATGCAGATAATATCTATAGCACAGACATCACAAAATCAGTGTACCAGAAAATGTTGAGAGAGGAGTTACATTTCTGGCATAAGAACATATCTTAAATAATTTCAGGAGAAGATAATAGATTTCTGCACTCCTCAAGTCCTGAAAAGGGGGAGGAGGACTAAAATGCGCTATGAGCAAAAATAGAATGAATTTACCCGATTCTTTACTCCACTATTTAACCTCTGCTTTCTTAATCATATGCACAGCAGGGGAAAGGATGTGCTAAAACAATTCATGTGTCATGAACAAAGCAGCCACAGATTGTAGCTCAAAAATCACACTAGGAAAACCACCAGTTGGAGGTAAAGTAATAAGGCCAAATTTATTTTTTTAATTGAGTCTTGAGTTACAAGCAACCCTTTAATTACATTAATCAAATAGGCTTCCTCTCAGCAAATGATGAGGGAAATGCATTGTTCTAACTTCTGCTAAACTTGTTTGTAAAATTGCTGAATATTATTTGGACATATGGAAAGTAAATCTCCTGAATTATTTATTTATTTTTTTATCATTTCTATGTAGCTACAGTAAATGGCAAACATGTACTTCTAGACATAACTTACTCTAAAAGACTCTAAATCACATTTTACACTTAAAATATTCACAACATTTAAATATTTAAAACATTAGCACTCTTAAAACAAATTTTGTTTTTTGCTGTTAGACTTTAACACCATAATTTTTATTTCTGTTATTTTTTTATTTTTGATATACATTCCCACAAAATGTCCAAGAAAATGGGCTCTACCAATCTGATAGTTGTCAGGTTACTTGACCCATTTGACAGGTGAAAAAACCTGATGCTTATAGGAAAATAAATGACTTGTACAAAGGTTGTGCAGTTATTAAGTAAATACCAGAGCTGGGACTAAGCCCAGGCCTGTCTGATCCCAGGTCTTCACCAACACCATGTGCATCTCTGGTCCGGGAATGCTCTCCTTGCGTCTCTGCTTTGTACACCCACTTCCCCTCTCTGTCTTTCTGTCTGGGATGTTTTTCTCCCTTAAACCTTATCTGCATGCTAACCCCTATTTATCCTTGAAGATTCAACTCAAGCACCATCTCCCCTTTATGCTCTCCCTGAATCCCTTCCTGTATTCTTTCCTACATAGAATGAAATGGCTGTCTTTCCTCTATATTTCTCAGACACCCTACTTATAATTCTAATGATTATTTTATTCTGCATATTACCTCATGTGCCATCCCTACCACCTCCACACCCCCCACACACACACTGTGTTGGTGCCCTCCTTGAAAGTCTGATGTTCTTGTGACTCCCCAGGACCTAGACAGTGCTGGGCTTGAGAGCATGCTCAGTCAAGATACCCTGAAAATGACTATATAAATGGGGGTTTTAAAAATAGAGTGTTTGCTGAAAAGTTTGTGAAAGCTTTAAGGAGGAGCGTGGAGTTAGGCTGAACTTTTTAAGACATATAGGATTTACAGAGAGGAGGGCATGTTAAAACTTAAGGTATTTATACTAAGCCCCGGATTGAAAATTTCCAAACGATAACATCATTATAGGAAATGTACAGAAACTTAAATTTTATTTCTGTCATTGCTAGTCATACTGTGAGAATAAAATAAAATAATTAATATTTTACAGTAAGAGCCGTAAGAGTGTACATTAAACATTTTATGTTTTCTGGCCTTTACATGTGATTATTGCCATGTAATTTACACTTTGTTCAAGCAAGTCCAACAAACATGGCATTTTTATTGTTGCTGTTAATCCTCACCTGAGGACATTTTTCTATTGATATTTTAAGAGAGAGTGGGAGGGAGGGAAGGAAAGAGAGAGAGAGAGAGAAACATCAGTATGAGAGAGACACATCCATAGGTTGCCTCCCGCAACCTGTGGGAAATTGTGTAGGGCCAGTGCTCTAAGCGCTACTCCAAGCCGGCCAGGGCAAACATGGCATCTTTTTCATCAGTGTCACCAAGCAGTCCAGCAACAACTCAATTGATGTAATATTTCATAAATGAAACTTGTTTGAGCCAGATGGTTTTTCCCCAGTAACTTGGTTCATGATGAAACAACTAGTTTGCAGCAGGAGGCACTCCAGAGTTGTGCCGGCACATCAACCCTCCTCCTGCTAGGAGGCGCTAAGGAGCCCGCGCGGATGTCCTCAGAGAGGGGGCGCCATCAGCCCTGGTGCTTACTCACTGCCGCCCAGCTATGGGAAACCAGCTCAGAACCCACCTAAGAAAAAAATACAAACATCGTAGTTGTCTTAGTAAGAGAATGGAGTTAGACAAGACCAGTTATTCAATAAAGTTAAAATATGGCAAGCACTTTGAGAGGGAGGTGCTACCGTGTGTTTTCGTTTCCAAATGCATGCCTATGTCTGCAGACTTGTATTTAAGCAGATCAGCCATGTGCTACTCTTTTCTTGGATTAATGTCTAGTCCTTTGAGAGAGGAGCAGCATCTCACTGCTTGCTATTCCTGTGTGTATATAGTCAGTAATGTTTGTCAAGAGCTTTGGGAGAAAAAAAAGACTACATAAATGTCAGTAGTTATTAATATTTGGATTTTTTATATTTAGCTATCAAATGTGTTTTCCATAATCTATGACCAGAGGTCTATTTGTGTCTCTCCAACTATAAATATTTTAAGTAAAAATAACCATTAACCAACAACATTTCTCCTCTTTTTCTTTATAATAAAGCAATATTTATCAGCAATTAACACTTATGCTTAACTGATTTATTTTAGCATGTTTTTATATTCAAATGATTAAATGTCACCTATTCCTCTGGCTTTCAATAATTATTATAAAAATTAGCTAGCTGCCCTGGCCAGGTGGCTCAGTTGGCTGGAGCGTCATCCCATACGTCACAAGGTTGTGGGTTCGATTCCCAGTTAGGGCATATACCTCGGTTGTGGGTTCTACCCCTGTTCAGGGTCCATACAGGCGGCAACTGGTTGACGTTTCTCTCTCTCTCTTTCTCCCTTCCTTTATCTCTGAAATCAATAAAAACATATTCTCGAGTGAGAACTAAAATAAAAATTAGCTAGCTGACACATACCCCACCATGCTTTTCCCTTCCTAGCTCTTCTCCTTGTCTGTCTGATTCTCTAATTGGTACATCAGTTGTCAGCTAAATAAAGTGTGACTGACCCAATAGTAGCCTATTCTGGCCCACTTGTAGCCATTTGCACATATTGTTTTAATTGATTGTACAGGTATTTGTATCCCCTGCCTTCTAACTTCACTTCCAGGCTGTAACCCCTGTGAAGGCAGAAATCCTGCCTATCACGTGTCTGCCTCAAGGGAATGCACCCAGACCAATTAAATTTAACTGATACCTAAATCTTACAGAAGAGGCAAACTCTTCTTTTAAATATGTGATCTGGTACAACATAAAGTTTACTAGCTCACAGCAAATCCAGCAAAAATGTTTTTTACTTTTACTTTTTTTAAAATGGTATTTCTACCCTGTGTCCTTTGAAAATCCCAATGAATGTATTTAAAAAAAAAAAAAAAAAAAGTGGTGAAGGGGTGTGTGTGAAGTAGTTGAATTGACCTACAACTGGTTCTTGAGATTAGAGCTCAAATTCTAGTTTAGATTTAAAAACAAAATGAATCTGAGGGCTTCTTGCCACATGCCCAATCCACTAATGTATTTTTTAAGAATCATACAAATTCCCATGTTTGGCATTGACTCATAAGAACAAGCATAGGTCAAAAGTTATTGGCAGAGCTACATAAAGCAGTCTACAAATATAGGCCTATACTCTTTCTGGCTCAAGCTAGCAACATTAGCCCTTCACTTTTATGGCCACTAAATTTCACTCTAGTTTTAATAATAAGAAGAATAAATATAATAATAAAATCTTGTTTATATAAGAGGTTCAACTTGTTAAAGTGCATTGAGACTTATGGTACTTTATAGAACGCAACTTATACTCTCTTTGATGATTTAAAGGTGATAACTTCATGTGATTCATTGCCACCTGGTTCTGAATTTTAATAATATAATGACTCATCACGGTTTTTACATTTCTTAGCTAACCAGCTTGGTTAAAACCACTGCAGTTGTTTTTACTGGGGTCATCTGAGCTACGGTTCCCAGAATGTTCATGAAAGGGACATGCTTATGTGTTCTGAACAGCTGTAATCTATCATGGCTGGTGCCAGGTCGACACATTATGAGTTTACAGTGTCAGCCCAGTGAATTAAAGCTTTGTTGTAGACCAGCTTGCTATGCAATTATTTCCAGTTCATATCCTATAAATCATCACTCTTCACATGACAATCAGCCATTTCCATCCAGCATTCTAAACATGCATGTTTTGTCTTCATTGTGCTGCCTGGTTCTGCACCTAGAACAGTGTGACAAGACTGGTACCAATAGCTTAGAAAATAAATTTCACTGTCACTAGAACCTACTTAAGGAATATCCTCTGTTCTCACTTATTTTTCTTTCTTTCTCTTTTTTTTTTTTTTTTTTTTTGGTCGAGCTGTTTGGTATTTATGTTGAAATAATAGGAAATGAATTTAAAAGAGAAACACTTCATGTCTTATATCTGCAAACAAAAAAACATAATTTACAATAAATTAGCACAGCAGTTGTTAGTGTAGCTCAGCTTTATTTTGCAATTCTCACACCTAAGCTCACAAGATGACACTTTTTCTGATAAGGTAATCTTTATAAGGTAGTTCTGTGGGTGATTAAATCTGACAGATGCTAGTGAGATGGTGAAGTTCCAAGATGTAACAGCAAGCGCTTAAAGAAAAATTCTTGTTAAAATAATATTTTATGATCTACCAATAGAAAAATCAGTCTCATAAAGGAGTAAATCAGTTACAATATTGTACTTCTGTGTCTACAATCAAAGTAAAATTATTTACCAATAAGAAAATAAATAAACTAAATGCAGTAAAATAAACTGTAAGGAAAGGAGTTTTGTTTTTTTTAGAATAAAGAATTACTGTAAAATATTATCTTCCCAGTCATTTCTTAGTGTTTACCATCATTGCTGAGCAGAACAAAATAAAATGTTTCAGATAGAAACAAACGAAAGAAATTGAGTGTGTCTTTTCATAATATTGTGATACTCTATCTGTTCTTCAAAACATGCCTTGAATACTGATCCTTCAAAGGTAAAAAAACCTTCATCTTCTCCTAGGGCAATGATGACAATCAGGTGACTGATGTCTCCAATGCTATTTCGGTCTGAAATCTGTTAAGGCTTTGTTGTAGTTTGTGTAATTGGATAAACCCAATTAATCTTATGGCTTAATTTTGCAATGTACCTTTGTTATTTGCATGGTTTTAGTCCTGGTTTCTTATTTCTAGCAGAAGAATTTCAAAACAGTAGCTCATTGTCCTTGTTTGTTTTTGCTTACTTAAATGATGTTAGCTTTGCTAGAATGGGTTGATATTATAATTCGTTGAAGCACTAGATTACAGCATGTGCTGTTTTCTGATTTTCTTATCTAAATATCAATTGCCTAATGTACGGAATTCATTTATAAATACCGAGAAGTTCCCTGTATTGAAATTAACCTGCTGGGCCAGATTCTCTGGCTTCATTAGCAACCCTTCATACCAAGGCTGTTTTCGTACAAGTGTGAAAATCATAATGATTCTTCAAGGGTTTTCCTGGCCTGAATAATTTCATCTGGAAACAGGCTACACTCGTCCTAATATCCCATTCTTACCACCAAAATCTATTCATTTTGCATAACCTTATCTAGCATGGACTGGAAGAACCTGACCATTAGCAGGGGAGAAATGGGTAAAGGCAGGAGCTGGGCTGGACCCCCAGATGAAGAGCATCCTGAGTTATAGCCTGTAATTGGGGGAGAGGGGAAGAATGAAAAAAAAATTTTTAAATGTAGTGCAATGTATCTCATTAGACTTATAACAGGGTGAAAAGTAGTGGTAAAATGATCTATTGACCATATGAGACCACAATAATTTCTTACATTTAATTATTCAATAAATATTTATCACTTTCCCATATTTATCAGCCACCTGCCAGGCAGTGAAGTGGGAAATAAAAGAGACCAAGTTCCTATCCTTGGAGAGTTTTGTTTAGCATTGTTATAGACATAAATATGTGACATAAAAATATGAAGAGAAACAAACTTCACATTCTTCCTACATGCCAGGCACTGAATTAAGAGGTTAATGCATAGCGATTTAATTCTCACAAAAATTAATGTGGTGGGTAACTGTTGTTACCCCCATATACTAGAAGGGGGAACAGCGGTCCTTGCTGTGGGACCACACGTGAAGAAGTATCCCCAGACACCTGCAGTTATGCCTTCTACTTGAGACAATGACAGTGTTTCAGAATAGCAGATGATAAAGGTTCTTTGGTGCAAATAATTTTCAAATAATTCTTGTGCACTCTATTCCCCCATTAAAGAAATGAATGATTCAAACTATGAAAAGAGATGCCTAAAATTTGTAGGATAGATGCAACACGATAGTCCCTGTAGGAAAACTGTTGAGGTAAAGTCAAAACACTACTAGGTTTCTTCTAGAAGAGTAACTTGGTACCACTGTGTAATTCCTTTTATAAATGGATGGGAGTGATCAAGAATTACAGCTGTAAGATGGACAATGAAACTCAGCCACAGCAGAACTAATAAAGTCATACCCAGGTTTGACTTTAAAATTATATCAGCCATGAAAATTATTTCATTGTCCTCTGTCATGAGTAATTGGGCTATATTTAATTTTAATCATTAAAATGTAAAAATAATAAAAACCACCAAAATAGTCTATAGTCAATTTTCTGATAAAGTAAATTCGTTTTTCCCCCATATTTGTGATTTTAATGGCCTCCAGAAAGTTTTTGGGAACTAAGCGTTAATTAAAAATGTGGAAATGAATTTAGAGCACATGGCAGTGCAGTGGAAGAATAACCACCAGAGACTTCTTCCCACAACCATACCCATTTCAATGTGTTTTTTAACTTTCTAGATTATTGGTTGTTTTCTACATGCCTGTTCCTAGGAAAACAAAAAACAAAAAAACAAAAACAAAAAACCCTGTGATTCCAATGAAAATAGTAATTACAATTACAACAAATAGGACAAATTGCTATTTGAGCAGGAACATGTAGTTTCAGTCACCAAAAGCAAGCTGATGCTCCTATATTTCCTGCTTACATAAATGAATTAAGCATATTCTCAGATTTTTCTACAAACCAAATGCTTTTTATATCTTGCCATCTTAAAAAAAAAAAAAAAAAAAAAACTGAAAACAAACAAAACCTCCATCGTCCATGCCTTACTTTCACTGGTCTCCTTTGGAACAATGCACTGTAATGCTGTGAGGAACCAGGGAGCACATTCTCCTTCTGAAATTCCCAGAAAAGTTATGCCTCCAGATCCCTAGTGTGCATCTATCGTTTTACTTTCCTGAACCTCTATTTCCCCACCTGTAAACTGGGGAGAAATATTTTGGGAAATCATAAAGGACCAGTGGGGTTCCATTTGCCCCTAAGTTTGATGAGCTTTGGAGTGACCTGGGTTCGAGTTCCGACTGAATTCTCTGTTCCCTACTGTGTGATCTTGACCAAGTTACTTAACCTCTTCAGCTTAGGTTCTTCATTCAAAAAATGAGATCACTAAAACCTCTCCTCACAATGCAGTATGAATGAAAGGACCTAATATTTATAATGTGCTTTCGTTCTAACTGCCCCAGTGCCAAACTTAGAGTAGATTCTCCGTAAATAAAAGCTGGGTTTTGCTTTGAGTTTTTTTGGTTTTTTTTCCCAACATCAATGTCCATTTTCCTGGATGGAGAGAGCTGCCACAAATTCAGTGGGTACTATTCCATCGTTTGGGGGTGGGGGTGCCAGGGTGGAGGGGATGGCCCATTGGAAACAATGTGAATCATGGCCCCCGGACCAGGCAACTCAGAAAATCTAGAGATTTTCAATGTGAGGCCTTCCATCAGGGTCTATGGGGAGTGGTATCTCTGGGGAAGTCCTCAGAATTTTAACCTACATTGTGTCTATAAAACAAATGTTAGTCAGTTTGAGCAATGCAACCAAATCAGTAAGAAACTAGTTAGTTGTTTGGCATTGTGCTAATTACACAAACACTTCAGAACTCCATTCATAACTAAGAAATATAGGTATTGCACTGATGCAGTAACCAACCGTTAGATTTTCTCCTCCAAGTGGTACTGTTTTTAATGGTAGACTTTTTTTTCTTATTGATTCTTTTCAGAGAGAGAAAAAGGAAGAGGTTGCGTGAGAGAGAGAAACATTGATGTGAGAGAGAAACATTGATTGGTTGCTTCCTACATGCACCCCAACTGGAAATTGAACCAGCAACCTGGGGATGTGCCCTAACTGGGAATCAAACCCGGCGACCTTTCAGTGCACCCAACCGAGTCACACTGACCAGGGCTTGCAATAAACTTTTTTTTTTTTAATCCTCACTCGAGGACATTTTTCCATTTTTTATTCAGATAGAGCGAGAGGGAGAGAGAGGAAGAGAGAGAGAGAGAGAAACATTGACGTGAAAGGGACACATCAAGTGACTGCCACCCGCATGAGCCAACCAGGGCCAGGGACAAACTGCAACTGAGGTACGTGCCCTGAGCGGGAACCAAACCCTGGCCCCTCCGGACCACAGGCCGACACTCTAACCGCTGAGCCAAACCGGCCAGGGCTAAACTTTTAAACTGAATCATAGCTGAACAAACAGGCCGCCCTGAAACTTTTTAAATGAATGATTATGGAATACTCAGTGCCTAATGAATGCCTCCTGTGTACAGAGACCTGAGCGAGGGATGTTCAAGATGAATAAGACATGGTCACTGCTCAAACGTTGTTCCCACAAAGTGGTGGGAGACCACTCATGCATGGCTATAACTCAGGGTTCAATATGAAAAGTCCCACACAAGAGGAACAAGCAAAATACTCTGAAGCACAGAGTGATCAAGAAACACTTCACTGAGGTGAGTGAGCTGGCCTGGAAGGCCAAATGGAATATTGACTGGCAGGGATGAGGGAGCAATGCCCCCTCAGCAAAGGGAGTAGCACAGGGCAGGCCCAGGGCTGGGGCAGCACCTCCATCCCTGCTTGCTTACTTTTTCATTTCTTTTTTTCACATAACAAATGTTTATTGAGCACCCACTACGTTCCAAGCACTGTGCATATTGGGCATGAGTAAGTAGCCCAGTATGACTAGAGCACAAGGCAAGAACTTGGATCTGAAGAGTATACAATGGGCATTTGATGAAAAAGAAGGGGAAGGGTGTGACAGACATCACAGAGATGCGCCCCCCCCCCACCCCAGTTTTTTGTGGCTGACAAGATTAGAGACAAGGGAAAAGGAAAAACTGAAAACAACCTCAAGGTTTTGAGTCTGGTCACCAAGAAGCTGCTGATACTATTGAGATATAAGGAAACAGAAGAGGAACAGGTTTGAAGAACATAATTAAGTAAAAATAAATGGACAAGCTTCAGCCTGTCTGAAATTCCAGTAGGCACTGGGTGTGTAATCCAAATATTCTACATCACAACAGAAGAAAACTGAATCTGAGGATCTTCACAGACCAGCGACTTTGAGTCTTGTATAAATAGAGAAAAAGCCACTTGAAATTTAGTAAATTAGGATATAACATCTGTAACTAGACTAGAGATGACCTAGTCCAACCCCCTAATTTTACAAATAAAGATACCACATGCCAGACATACTCTCTATTGAGTAGCAGGGACAGTGCAGGACTCTGCACATTTAAGAAAAAAAAAAAATCCAGATTTCTAAAACATTCAGATCTAGAGTAAAGATACCATCTAAATTTTTCAGAGTTGTTATGTTGGTCTGTTTGTTTTTAACTAACCTAACATGATTTACAGGTTATAAATGAAAGGTCTTTTTTGAGAAAATTTATTGTTGTATAAACCATTGTCTACAAAATCACTTTTGAAGTTCATTTCCAAGAATTCAGATTCCATGAAAAGCCTCAGGAGTTTGGAGTCCCGAGATCTGTTTCTTGCTTGGGAAGACATGACTTTTTCGAGGTCATTAGAATAATGACACCCCCGTGTGTACAACATGGGGCGGCCGAAGGAAAGGGTTGGGTGCTTCCTGAAAGAGTGCTGTTTCTAGGATGCCAGGCTCATAAAAGTAACTGACAGCAGTTTCCTCCTCTGAAGGAAGAGAATCATGCCCTGCTGACCGAGAGAAAGTGCCTGATACAGTTACAGAACCAGTTCGGGGAGATTTGAAAAAGGAGGGGGAGGAATGGTGGAGGGAGCTAAGCAGAGAGGGAAATATTTATAACTGTGACAACATGTTTCCTGGTAATAATTTATGAGCCTCCTGGAGAAAAAGGAAACACACAAACTATGAGTAAAATATCCAAAATGTAAACATCAGGCCTTCTGCAAAGTTTCTTTAGTTAAAAATTAAGGTTGAGGTTCACTAAAGCAAATGACTATATTTTCGTGGTCTCTTATTTCCTTTATGCTAAGGGTTACCAACTGATTTACAACTTCCTGTGTTGTTTTTTAATCTATATTTGTCAGCACATTTTTAATGTCAAATTACTTAAAATAGACATCTTGGGTCTAAGGGGACAGGAATAATAATATTATGTCGACTTCTCTAAAAGTTTCATAGCACTTTACAAACATTCTCATTTTGCCTTAAAAAGCTTTATATTTCTAAATGAAATTAGTTTCAATATGGTTTTAGGAAGTTTTTGTTTGTTTGTTTTGTTTTGTTTTTGTTGTTTTTTTGTTTGTTTTTTTATTTCCACTGATGACTTCAAGCCTGAAATGAAGTTCCCTCAGTGTGCTTTGAAATTAAGCAAATTACACATACACTTCATCGAAAAGGTTTCAGCCTCCTCTTAAGTAGTTTAAACTAGAAAAGAATAGGAAGCCCATGAAAAGGGAAATACTAGAATCACGGACATAGGATTCTTCCATTGTAGCTTCTCTTTTAACCATGTGATTTATTGTCTCATGTAACTTCTGCAAATAATAGATACTTGTTCAAAAAGAATATTCTCAAATATACAGGCCATGAAATAGTTTCATCTTCATGTAAGCTATTTTAGAATTTAATTAAAATGCAATGTATATAAAATAAAATTTATATTTGATAATTCAAAACAGGCTTTCCACAAAGATAATTGCATAACTCATCTTTATTATTCTGGCTAATTGATACTGATACTTAGTTTCCAATTCTTAAAACAAGCAATAATTTAGAGTACTTCCTATTAATATTTTAAATATTTAAAAACTCAAATTTAAATAGAACACTCTAAATGAAACCAAATAAAAATTTATCCATGATCAGAACTATTTGAAATAGTTTACAACTGAGGTCAAGGATATGCCTTTTAGAGTATAATTTAGTAAGCTAAACAAATATACTCTGAGTGGCTTCTAAAAATATTTTTGAAAAGCACTAGTTATTTTCTAACTATTTATAATGGAGCCAACCATAGTTTCCGTCTCTCACACTGAGGAAGTTGGAGGATAAGGTCAATCTGAGAATCAAAAATACAATTTTGAATTTAGTAATTTCAAGAGCTCTGGTATTTCAGTTTTCAAAAGAAAGACTTGTTGAAAGTGCCCGATGTGCCCTAACTCTTCACTTCTGATGAAATCTGTGGAAAGAAATTGTTTTGAAAATGAACTCAATCTGGGCAACACTGGATGCTGAAAAACAAAAGATAAAAAGAGTAATAAATTGAGCTGGGGAAGGGGAGAGGCAGATTTTCTAATTTAAATGTTAGATGTAAACACTCTCCTTTTCTAAAGAGGTGATTTGCCTTTGTCCTGCTATCCATGCCATATAACTACCTAACTATGCCGCACTATCTAGGTCTCAAAAGAGAAGTTGTTTGGCCCGGCCCCGCCGGTGTGGCTCACTGGTTGAGCGTAAACCCACGCACTAAGAGATCTCTGGTTCGATTCCCAGTCAGGACACATACCCAGGTTGTGGGCCCCATCCCCAGTAGGGGGCATACAGGAGATGGCCGGCCGATGTTCTCTCTCATCACTGTTTCTCTCTCTCTCTCTTTCTCACCCCCCTTCTTCTCTCTAAAATCAATAAAGAAAAAAATGTAAAAATAAATAAAATCAATAAAAAATATTTTTTTAAAAAAGAGAAGTTGTTTGAATCCACAGAATTCTTCAAATGAGATGGCATTGGATATGTGTTTGATATGATCAAGGCCATAACTGTACGGAAACAGGGTGATGGCATGTCCTCATTAACAAACTCTCCAGAGTTCATTAGAAGGCTCGGGCATTGTTAACAATTACATACAGAACGAACATGGGCCAGTGTCCTGATATGGCTACTGTAACCTGTCTTCTAATGTTCACATGAGAGAGAGAAGACCTTTTCAATAATAACCATTATTATAAATAATAATAATACACCTTTGGGTTTAATAATACTTTCCCTTTGAAGAACTTTCATTATTTTCATTCACATTATCTAATTTGTGCTTGAAACAATTCGATGAAATAGCCAGGTAGCAATTATTATTATTATTCTTTTACAGATAAATAAACTGAGGCCTAGGGAATTTCTTAGCATCACACAATTAGGAACAGAGCCAAAGCTTGCGCCTATAATTCAGTGGTCTATCTTCCATATTATTGCCATCTTTAGAAAGTATCTGGGTATCTGAAGAATTGTTCTACCCCTTAGGAAATGTTTGCACCAGAGCCAGATATTTTCCTTTTACGTTGCATTTACTGTGAGAAGTTACTCTTTTTCAAATTCATTAGAGAGGATTTTGTTTTCTGAGGCCATTAAGATAGGAGTACTCAGATTTCTTTTCCAATTGTGTTGGCCTGAAGTAGAAGTACACTTGAAACACTAAAGATGTCTAAAATAATCTGGAATCAGTTTCTTTAATTATCTAATTATAATTTTTTAAAATTTCAAGCCCAAGTTAAACAAGATCAAATCAAGACATATAAATAAAAATGGGCACGAGGTGTTAACCGGAGTGTCCTAGCCAGGTTGCAAATTGGTTTACCGTGGCCTGCCAACATAAATTCCTCCTTGGAGCTTCAGCTGGAATGGGTAGTCTTCATTTCCTGTCCCAACTTACACTGTGTTACCGTTCACTGTTTAGGTGATTAGCATGTGGATCTGATGGTCTCTAAGCTCTATTAAGTTATAAATGTTCAAACTACCAGTATGCTGTGAGTAAAAATAGAAGTTGCTATTAGATGTCTATTCATACCCTGCAGAAGCCTGGCAACATTCTGAACCTTCTCAAAATGTAAATACTGCATATTAAGCATAGGAAAGAAAATTAATGTGCTGCATTTGCAAATTTATTTCCAAGTCAGAAATGCAAAGGTGGGGGGGAATCTCATAGCAGAATTGATATTCTACATTTACAGGATATATTAAGAAGTTTGTAATGGCCTGAACACAAAAGAAAAACACTTTAGCAATGAATTAATTTGGTTTCCCTGACAATCGTAGCTTTTGAATTTATTCCCTTTTGATTGTAAATGTCTGGCCTCAGTATGACATTACCAGAGTTTATTGCATTTTGCAGGTGGCATTCATATGTTGTTATTTTACATGCAGTATATTGTGGGCAATGGGTTACAATTTTTTTTGTTAAAAATTTCCAGAACCACACAAGTACTTCTTAATTAGACTTGCAAATCAGTAATGCCTTTCTGTTTGGGGAGAAAAAAATACTTAAAACATTACAGGAATTTTTTGTCTCTTTTTCCTTAGTTAGTACTGGGGAAAGTTTGCAATAAAGTTTGCTATTTGAAACTTTGACATTTTTTAGTACGTTCTGATTTACATATGAAGTCATCCTTTGACAATTCCAAACAAATGTCTTTTTAAAGCAAACCAGTGTTTTGTATGTGTGCCTGTAGCTCCAAAAGGGTTTAACAGATTTATCTTGCTTGCTGCCATTCAGAACCGTGGAAAGTTGTCATCTCAATGACATTTTTAATATCTTGAATAATTTAGTAATTGACACCTTCATCATAGATTTCAGCAGTACAAACACTACCCACAAATCACCTGCACTTTCTCCAGAGAAAATAACCAACAAATAAAATAAATAGCAATCAACAAAAACAAATAATAAAAAATAACAACAAAGAGAAAAATAAATCAGAGTTAATACTATTAATAATGTTATCACATAAAGTAGAAAAAGCATGAAGTACCATTTTTCAGATAAAATCTTTATAGTTCTCAGACACAGTAAGATCTGAAAGCAGATTTTAATTCCTATAACTATGTTTTTAGACCTAAACTGACCCTTTACTTAGTTCCAGGAGGGCTCAAGATTCTTAACATTTATTTCCATGATAGAGGTCCATGTCATACTGAGTATATAAATTCTTAAAAGATTTCTAGTGATTGTATTTGGCTTGTAAGTAAAGATCTTGGATTTTTTTAAAGCTACATAATGGTTGAGGATGAAATTTTGTTCTTATGAGTATTAAATTATGCCAAAAAAGCCATTTACTTGATATTCTTTAAATACCATAGCATGATTCAACTAAAGCTCAGAATGTAAACCGTCTTAAATAACACTAATGAAATATACATGTAATGAACAATATAACTTAAGTTAATTTTCATGTAACAGATAACATCTGGGGGAAATGTATATTGGTAAGCTATATAAAACTAATTTTCTAGCGACCACATCTGTAGATGTTATTTATTGTACGTTCACTTAACAGTCGATTATTCAGTTTAGAAATCTATTCTCTTCTTTATTAGAGCTTTTAATGTACTCACCTTGGTTCAAATGGTCTGCTCATTATCTGAAAAAATATAAATGGCATTCACATGGAACAACATGATTGTTTTTATTATATCCATTTGTGTGCAAGCATTCAAAAATGGCAAGAGAAACACATTTATTGCTTTACATTCAAAGTAATATTTAGGGGGTATTTGAAAGTCAAGCAAAACCAATCATTTGGCCAAATGGATGTATGTGTATAATCAGAAACTCCTGAGTTTTAATCTCAGCATTAGGCCTCAGGCAAGTCACTTAAAGTCTTTCCCTTTGTTTTTTGATCTGAAGATTATGGGTGCTATTCTCTTATAGAAGAAAGGGGGTTGCTAAATCAGGGTACCAACTATGAGTGTTTTTTTAATAAACATACTTGATCCTTTTTCTGTTTTTATTTTTCCAGATTTAAGAGGTAACATATTAGACTTTTGAGGAAAAAAATATGAGACAATTACAATTCTACAGGAATGTATAAAAATAGTTATAAAACTAGCTTTATTTAATTTGCTTCAACTATTCATAGACTTGAGGAAATTATAATGTTCTTTCAGAAAATCTAACTTAATAAAGCTGACCATGTCTCTCTGTTTTAAATAGATTTTATTACAGAGCCAGTGATGTTGTAAAACATGAGGTTTTGTTAAAAAAAAATACAAAGGCCTAATTGTATTTTTTTAAAGAAAGTATTGCATCAGACGGTTTCATTTAAACATATTTGCTGGCTCTGAGCTCTCACTACAATTATTGATTCTAATTTTTCTTAAACATGTTTTTAAAAAAATGCTACTTAATGGGAAAAAAAAAATTCTGTGATGCTTCTGGGAACTATGTTTATTTCAAACTATCTATTTGACTGTATAGCTTATTATTATTAGTGAAATGACTTTATATTTACCCTCATCTGAAATTAGAATATTATTTCCCTTGCAGTATCTTACTAACACAGCCAAATGTAACTCTTCATGAAAAAGAAGGGTGTAACTATGGTTTGGTTCACTGATAGAATGCCAAACACCATGAAGAAAAGAAAAATGCTCAGCCCCAGCTTTGTGCACAAATTAAATCCAGTGACTAGTTGTATAAGCTATACTCATAAAGATCAAGGACAAGAAAAGCCCAACTCCCAGTCAGAGCTTCAGGTTCTTGGGATAAATGGGAGCTTCATTCCACAAGAGAAATAATGTGGACTTGAGGAGTTCCAAGTTTCCAAGTGTGTGCCCAGTACACAAACACACACACACACACTCACACACTCAGTGCCAAAGACCAGGAGAACTGGGGAAATGGCAAGTAGTTCAGATTAGCCTCATAAAGAAATCCAGACCACAGGGAGAGGTGTGAGGGATAAAATGAGAGGTTTGAGCACAGATATCTGCTTACATTTAAGTGTATATAATTTGATGGAAGACAGGGAACAGGTGGGCAGGTGGTAGGATCTGCTCCTAACAGTATGAAGAGGGAATCTATTGAGAATTTCCACCTAGAGGGGAGAGCAAATCAGCAGAAAGGACTAGCCCTTGTATGGAAAGCATAGCAGGAAAACAAAGATGGTGACAGCACAAATACAATTCGGCTCGATTGAAAGGACATCCTGCACCTCACAGGTTAGCTCGTGCTTACTTTCTCCGTGCCTGCAGTTAATCCAGTAACTTCCATTCAGTTCCTTTCTCTTTTCTCAGTGTCTCACCCACCACCACTCCCCCTAAGGTTCTATTTCTCACCCTGTATTAAAGTCTCTACCACTCATCATCTTCCTTGTCTCTGTATTCCCATGTGCAGCTTTTTCTGTTTTTCCTATAATGTTTCAGAGGACACCAAAATATGGGTAGCTGTTTCATTTTCCTGGCTTAGTAAAATCAAGAGCAATAAAAAGTATTGGAGGATGAAGAAACAAGCTTGGTGAAAAAGGTACAAATAATTTTGTAGGAAGCTGAAAATGCTTGTATGTCCCATTTAGGGAAAAAACAAAGAATCATTCTGATATGTTTTCCTGATATTCTATTTTGATTAACATTTAGTCAACTTAAGATGACAATCTGGAATGATGTCATCTAACAGAATAGCGATTAAGTGCTTGATAATATCAATAATTTCCAAGTATAGCAACATGATGACATTGCAGTTTGCAGAAAACGGGACAGGCCAACAACTTGGCACACCAGGGCTTAACTCCCAGACCTGTCACTAAGCAATTATTTGACTAATCCAGTCATTTAATCTCTGGGTTTCCAAATTTACTTAACTATAAAATTAGGACTCTTCAGTCATTCTATACATGTATACTAAACAGCAGCTTCCTATAAAATTGTATTAAAATTTAAAATATGAATTCAATGTAAAATACTTTGGTATGACCAAGCAATAACTTAGTCTCTGATACATCTCAAAACCTATATAATAAAATAAATATTTACATCTAAGTAATGAATATGTAATATATAAATTTATGTGAAATTAGAATTGAATGTATGATGATTTCCAGGCCTCATGGGATGGTAATTATTTGGTGAATTTATGTATTTCAGAGTATAGTCTTCTAACTTGTAGGCTCGGGGTCTGATTTTGTCAGCATATAGTGGGTGGCCTCATCCCCAGGCCACAAAAACAACCTCGTGGAGCTTAACTATATAAACTGGAACCTCAACTTACTGATTTATAGTAAGGAATGTGATAAGCATGAGATTCAGAGCACTGGAATGGACATGTCTTCATAGGTCACTTGAGAGATGAAAAGTCAAATTATGCTCAAAATGTTGGTTGTCCAACACAGAATCATAACAAGAGGAACTAATAAAATGATTCAGAAGTTTAATGCTATTGGCACCCTCATGTCCCCTTTCTCTTCCCCCAAGCTGTGGTGGGATGGACACCACTTCAATTGACTTCTTGAACTCCTGTTTCTTCATTTCCACTGTTGACCAACCATCATCGCCCATCCTCTGACACATTCTTGCTACAGAATTATTAAATGCTCACAATGAAATCTCGCCCTGCCCTCTGTGTTCTTGGTTGATTTTGCAAACATCTCTGGTTTACTGTGTACTGGCTTTATATAGTACCCTTTAGGGCCTTTATCAAGTTTATGATCAAGTCCTTGATGGCCACTTTACTCTTAACCCAAGTAACGTCAGTTACCATCAGATTGTTACCGAGTATTTTAAGCATCTAACCCTCTGCCAAAACTGTAGAAGATACACAGGGGATCTCAATCGTGGTCTCTACATACAGAGAGCTTATAAACAGGAGGAAGGGGACACCAACCCATGAGCAATTAAAGCTCAAAGAAGTATAAAACAAAGTCTTAAACCACATAGTATAGAAAGAGAATTAGACAGTGGGTAGAATAAAGTGCTAATTATTAGATACAGAGCTGAAATTGTAAATTGTGGTTACACACAAAAGGCTTTATCATAACACAGCTCTTTTCTTCCCCTCCAGCAAATAATAGAGGTTGTCAAGCCATCAGGTGGCCTTTTCCCCAACCCTCTAGAAGAAGGAATCTCATTTGATATTTATTCAACATTCATAGAACCACCCCCAATATTGCATACAGAAATAAAGGTAAGTTTCTTTTTGTCTCTTAATTCACTCTATCTCAGCATGGGATTCTGGATGGGTGGGAGAGAAAGAAAGCAAATGTTCTTCCATTTTCTCTCACTCTGATTTTTCCCAGCTAAATATAAATATATTTTACCGTTATTTTATATTTATTTATAATAAATGTTTTATCATGGATTCATAGGTGGCCAGCTGAGGGTGGTTCAGCAATTTTAATCTTGTCCTCTCCATCCTCCCCAGTCTCCACTTTCACTTTCCCCAAAAGTAAGCACTGTTAGCACCATGACTTGATCTGTCCTGATGCTCATAAATGATGAAAATGCAGGATGATTTCAAATTACAATTTCCTGGCAGATGGACGTAATTCTTGGTAGAAAAATGCCCAGGAGAAGTTTGAGGCTACATCTACATACCTGGATACTCCAGATATCACCTGAGTATTGTTTACTCTTAATATTCTAGAGACTGGATCAAGAACAAGGCCCGATGGAGTCCCAGCCAGAAGCCAGCCCTTCAGACACGGATGCTTTGGTTGGTTTCACCATTGAAGACGTAAAATCAGTGCTGGCTCAAGTCACAGATGACATTTTAATCAGCATTCAGGTACTCAGCCTTGATAGTGTGCTCCATTACTTCATTACTGGTTAATTAGCCAACCTCATCCTTAACGTCTGTAAACACTACCCACACTCAGCGAGCAGGAGCGATGCTTATGATGGAGGAGTTCAGTTTAACATCTCCACATACTTCTCAGCTGAGTCATCTGAGACTCAATAAGATCACAAAATAAATTTGCCAACAGCACATAGTGTGGTGAGTGTTATCAGTTTAAAAAATCATTCAGCATCGGAACCCAAAAAATAACATGGTAAAGACTTCATGTCTTGTCGCACCGACATCGCTCATGTGAGAGTAATTAGAGGACATTTCTAAAGACAGTCAACACCGAAGATCAAAACAGAATTCTCAGCGAAGTGTTTGCACCAAATCTCTGAAAAGAGGTTTTTAAATCATGGAACTCCCTCTCAGACAGTTTGTTCCTTTTCACGTGTTGTGAAAGCTCCGTAGTCGACACCAGCAGCCGCATGGAAACCGTGATGGCCGCAGCCAGCTCAGCAGCGACTGCCTGACGGATCAGTCAGCCGAGCTTTATGCTTAATGTTTCTTCCCCCAAAAAAACCCAAAAACCATTTCTACCTCTGCACAAAGGCTTGCATCATTGCCCAGGGAAAATGATTAAATAAGTGAATTGCATATTTTGAGACGATTTATAATTTCTTGTGGAAATGACCATGAATCAATAAGACAGTCTACTGCATGTTTAAAATATTAATGCATCTTTGGGAAAGATTTAGTTGATATCTGAGCATGAGCCTGTATATAAAAAGCACACTGTATTAACAACTAATTTAGAAAGAGCAAAAGATTAGCTTGGCATAAGCATACCTTGTTACTGTTTAATCATCAAATGTTAATGCACTATTTACATGAACATTTAATGATTTGATGCCAACAGAATCAGCCAAAGTCCTTGGCTTAATAAAGAGTATTTAGTGTTTACCAGAAATAGTGGAAGAACACGTTTTACACAAAGCTTTATTGTTAACAACCCCATGAATGTAATAACTGGTTACTGTGTGGAAGGGCAGAGTGCAGTTGCATTAAGCTGAGTTCAGAATATATCTCCTTTTTAGATTTGATAACATTTCATCTAAATATAGTTTATGTATAATCATGGCCCTGGGCTCCTTTGCGATCCTGTGGCTCTGAAATTATTGCCGAGGAACTACTAGACAGTAATAGAATTGTTTGCAGGCCCCCAAAATTGAAAACATCTTTACCAAGGCCATATTCCATGTAGTGAGTGTGTTTTTAGCTATTCATTGATTTTTTTTTTTTTTAATATGAAAGTCTGCAGCATTTATAACACTGCTCTGTAACAGGAAGAATATGATTGCGGCATGTGTGCGTGATTGTCCCCTTGGCCTTCAGCTGTCCTTAGCTGGGCTTAGAAGTTCATTAGCTAGTTCATCTCAATAAGACATGGAAAGAACTTGGACCAGAGGTGAGGGACGCAGATCCTTTAGGTGCTACAATCATTTCTGTATTAAGTGGATTCATGGATTAGCCTGGGCCAAATTACTGCCAATTTTTCAATAAAATGACATAATGATGTGGATTCATACAATGTTTCAAGATAGCAAACGCTTCTCTGTATTTTCTTCCAATAATCCTAGTAAACTGTAGGCAAATTAGGCAGGCACTTCTCTGACAAATAAACTGAAAAATGAGAGGCACAGGAAGACTGAGTCATTTGTCCAGAGTGTCCAAGGTCAGAAACTGATGAAAGACTTGGAATGGGAGCTGTAAACTGGGTTCTAGTTTGCATTCCAGAGTTACCCACAAAAACCACATAACCTCTAATATCACGACCAGACTACTTTGGATTTTAATACTCCCGTGGTGTGGCACTTTTTCAGTGTTTGCCCTTGTGTCTTGGTGCGATTCCAAGTTGGGTAATTGCTCCTCTCTGCTCACCTAAATTTCTCCCCTGTTTTGGATGGGTAAGTTATCTTTCAATTCTGAAACCTGCCTCCCAAAGCTCCTGGCTTTTGAAACGGCTGCATCCCTGTTCAAAGGCAGCCACATGCCAGTGGTCAGTGCGTATGAGCCCTCTGAATACACTGGCCTGCCCTGCTGTAGAAACATTTAATGAATTATATTTGTAAGATGCTTAAAATTTTCCAAAAGTTTTTCTTCTCATTGATTTCAAAACCGTACTGTTACTGTATTTTTCAGAGGAAAAGGCAGTAGAGAAACTGTTGTAAGTACCGTTTTTTCAGCGCTTCCTTCGGTGTGGTCACAGGCACATTTCACTCCCTGTAACTCAGAACTCCCTGAGAATGTGGTGTGAATCCTCAAACGTTTTACATTAATCCACTTACTCTCCCATTGACTTTATAGTCTCAGAGATTTATTAAGAATGAAGTTATCTTGGCCCTGAGATGTTAATTAAAATTATACTGACTAGAACAAACATTTTAAGGCTATATAGTTTAGTTATTTTAATTTTAAAGATACATTCAAAATGAAATTATTTTGGCCCTGAATTATATAATAAAAGATTATACCCAATGGAGCAAACTTTAATATATTTAAAGAATTACATTTCAGAGAAATATGAATGCAAACACTAACTTCTGTTAAATGTTGGCTGTTGGCCCTTGTCTAAGCAATAGGGTAAAATAAAGTGAAAACCTTGGGGGAAGTTTGCCATCTTGGGACTGAAGCTATTTTTAGGTCAACTTCAGTTTTCAGATTAGAAAACCTGAGAGTGAGATCTTCTTAACATAGTGATCACTGAGAGGCTATTGAACCCAGGTCAAAGGAAACGGAACATCCCCAGTCCTAGTGGCGTGGGATAGTCGGTCTGTTCAGCAGGGCTCTAAGGAATAACAAGAAGGGACAGTAGGCTAACGCCAACCTGTTCTTGCCCAGACAAGGAGTCTTTTCATCCAGCTCTGCTGGTTGTACCTGAACTGAAGTCCTGATCACCATGGTGGTCTAGAGATCTTAAACATAACCCCTCTGTCAGCACACTGCTCCGCTAGGAGTACACCTTACCTTCACGAATCTTTCCCCCGAAGCCCGCACTTGTGTAGATGAATTCAGTTTCAGTGAAATACCAGAAAGGTCTCCAGGTTAATGTGAAAAAACCCTGGTGAGACAGTTAAACAGAAGCTGGAAGATGATAGTACATCTCCCCTTCGTATTGATGAGCATAGAACACATTATAGGTATGTACTGCTTACTGATGGAGATACATTCTGAGAAAGGTGTCATTAGGCGATATTGTACAAACATCTTAGAATGTACTTAACATCAAACATCACAGAGCCTACTGTACACCAAGGCTATACCCAATGTAGACTATTGCTCTTAGGCTACAAGCATCTACAACATATTACTGTGCAAAATGACATGAGGTAAATGAAGCACAAGGAAGAAAGATACAGTTGAGAAACAGCAATCATGAGTGTGCGAGTCTGCTGCCCCCATAACACAGAACACTGGCTTACAGCAAACCTTTTTATAAGTAGAAAGAGCACACTCTAAAATAATGATAAAAAGTGCAGTATACATAAAGCAGTAATGTAGTTGTTAATTACCATTATCAAATAGTACCTACTGTACATTATTGTATGTGCAGTACTTTTATATATAACTGGTGGCCCAATGTGTCTGTTCACACCAGCATCACTACAGACGAGTGAGGAATGTGCTGTGCTACATCACAATGGCTACGAAGTCACTAGGCCATGGGAATTCTTCAGCTCCATTATAATTTTATGAAGCTACTGTCCTATATATGGTCTGTCTTGGACCAAAACATCTTTATGTGCACAAGTAGGAGGAGTCACTTTAGAGCAGTGCTTCCCAGTCCTTTGGAATTCTGACAAGACTATTGCTTCTAACCATTTTATCCCTAGATTGTCTAATATGTTGCATGACATAAAGAAATAGAAGTAACATATTTTTACAACATTTCATAACATCATATCACTGAAATATAACTTTGGTGAATGTATCACAAAGTTAGGAGTTGGAATTATGAATTTAAAAGCTAGCATGTAATATTAACTTAATACTTCATTTTTAACTGCTTAATATTTCAGGTAAGAACTAAAACCCTAGGTGGTTAAGTGTCTTGCCCAAGGCTACATAGCAAAACTAATCCCTAGGTATCCACACTCCTAGACTGGTGTGCTCCTTTTAGCTCTACCCTAATCATGCCTGAGGGATTAGAGGTTCCTAAAAAATGACAGAGTTCCTTCCCAACCTGGGGGACCATTTTTATCCCTCCTTGCCTCCACCCAACCACCAAGAAAGGAAAAAATAAAAAACCAGAGGACAGAGCTCGATCCAAGGCTTGATAAAACTTGAACAACAACAACAACAAAAAAAACCTGATACTCACTTGAGAATCTAGAATTATTGATATCAATGTGATCTTTTTAGGAATATCAATTCTTACTGTGAAGGTAAAGCAAAATCTCATCATCTAAGGCAACCAAATATACATTTCAAAACTATCTGTTATAGTTACACTCATAAAGAAATCAATAAGAATGAAAAGTTATATCTGGACCAAAACAGTATTTGATTTTTTTAAAATTTTATATAAATTAAAATAATAAGAGATCCTCAAAATACAGTTACCTTGAAAACTTCAAATTATGTTATAGACATGGACATTCTAAACTTCAAATTAGTTATTAACACAGGTATAAACTACTCTTCATAGACTTGCAGATTTTTTTAAATCATCACCAATTTTACCACATCGCCCACCACTGGCTTCTGTACAAGTAATTTTATTATCCATCATGAAAAAGAGAAGACACTTCCAGGGCTACCAATGTTCAGTTAACATGAAGGTATTCCTGGACATGCGCAGGTAGCAAGGTTAGTCCACAGAACACCCCGCCAGAGGCTAAACGCTATCACAGCTGGACCAACGCTGGAGCCTGCCAGCAATCACTTACTTTTTTCTACCAAAACTATACCACAAAGTGGCATAGTTCCAACAGTTATAATACATGATGAATACTTTTGATCGTGAAAATTGTTCTAATCGTGAGATTATTTGTGTTGCTATTTCACAACAGAAGCTTTCTGGGATCCCATTTAGAATGTACTACACAGGAAACAAAAACATTTATTGCAAAGGGGTGGGGAGACCAACAGCATTGCAGTAACTGAGCCCTGAGCAGTTATTCTGATTCCCTGCTTATTGGTAAAGTCCGTCTGAAAATACAGATAAATTAGCCTATCTTCCAACACAAGGCTATGTGAAAAATGGCTGTCCAAATACCACTTCCTGTTCATAGCAGACATGCTATACATTGGGAGTGTGCAGAGAAATATGATAAAGTGTTATCACATCACTACAGGCTGAAACACGGCTATGTCTGCAAAACAGGAAGGTGTGTGAGGGATAATGTCTGTCTTTAGGCACTATAGTGTGTCAAAACCACAAAGACAATGTGCAGCGAAAGATAGCTCCATCATAACCACTTTTTATGATTGTCTTCACAGACTGAGATCAACGAAAAGCTGCAAATACAGGAAGAGGCCTTTAATGCTCGAATAGAAAAATTGAAAAAGGCCTGAGGACTCGGTACAAAGAGAGTGATGCTAAACTTCACAGACACAAACAAAAACCGTTGAAATAATAGACTCTCTAGAGCATCGTTTTGCCTTTATTTACTGGGGAGAGGAAAACCAAGCCCCACTCTTTATTATCCTAAGTAATTAGAAAAGTATTGGCCCCAATTTTGCTATCTCCTGTCCCATAACAGCCTCTGAATTTATTGCACTGAGTGTAACAAGAACATTTTGTATACAAGAGTTTGGAGAATTATATATAAAAATACAATTACTTTTACAATACTCCTTTGACATTTTGACTAATAAATTTTATTCATCTTCAAGGAGAATGAAGCCAACATTTTTAAATAAAGACAAATAATAATAATTTTATCCATATTGACCCACATGGGCTGCCACACAAATGGATACTACTACCAGACTACTGAGGATGAAACTTGTTCAATGATAGCTATTCAAATGCATACACTAGGGGTTTTTTTTCTCTAAATCATTTGGTTTTCTTATTTAAATGTTTCAGTGTAAAACCAATTTTCTGAAATTATATAATGCAGTTTGAAGCACTTTAATTTATTCTGTACTGTATTTGTTATTTCTAATCTTGTTACTCTCCCAGGAGAATACATGACCTATATAAAAAGAAGCAATGTATAAATGGTTATTAAAGACCAACCTATATATAGACTGTAAAAATCTTAAATACAAATCAGACTCACAGAGCTCTTAAAATTAACCATTATATTGCAGTAGGATGATTGAAAACATCTCAAGCCTTTAAATACCTTTATTAAAATATAATTTCAAAATAAAAATATCTATTTACCAATGGATTGTCCTTAGTTGGAGAAATTAAATTAATTACTACTTAGGCCCTTTCCAAACGTCTTAGACTTCGGAGAATTGTAGACTGGAGAGTGTTACCAGGAAGGGGTAATTCCTTCGAAAAGTTTCCAGTTTATACTGGAACCAGACGTGCTTGCATCTGGGCGGCACTTGGTTGAACGTGCTCTATCTGTGCTCTCACCTTCGGTTATAACCTTCCCTTCCCCATCAGTACCAAAGAGATTACCCAAAATGTGTTGATTTGGGGCAGAAACAGATCTGACAGCATTTGGTAATTTTCTAAGTACACTGATCAGCAAGGTAAACAAAGTCCTTAAGACGAAACCACATTCATTGGTCATGGAGTTCCAAGTCTAGAAGGCCTGGAGATGAGCTCGATGTGTTTTTTCCTTGAGCTGTCCTTGCTCAGTGGTTGAGCGTTGACCCGTGCATCAAGAGGTCGCTGGTTTGATTCCCGGTCAGGGCCCAGTTTGTGGGCTTGATCCCCAGTGGGAGGCATGCAGGAGGTGGCTAATTGATGTTCTCCATCATCGATGTTTCTGTCTTTCTTTCCCTCTCCCCCCCGCCCCCCTCACAATATCAATAATGAAGAAAAAACAAGTTAAAAAAAAAAAAGAAAGAAAGAAAAGAACATGTTCATGGCCGTAGCAGACCACTAGGAGGGCTCACATGTCTTCATTCCATCAAGCAGTCTTTTTCTCCTGGGAAAACAGAGGTATAACTGGAGAAACCACAAACTGGGAGTAAAGGAACTTCTAGAAATCATCAAACAGCTTCAAATGCAGTCTTTGGCACACAGTGGGCCTGCATTTCTAACAAAAGGTGCTTATTTTGAGCAAAGGTACCAAGAGTCCAAAACTGATTAAAAAATACAGTAGGAGCCCTGGCCGTTTTGGCTCAGCGGTTAGAGCATCAGCCTGTGGTCCAGAGAGACCCGGGTTCCTTCCGCTAAGGGCACGTACCTCGGTTGCAGTTTGTCCCGGCTCTGGTTGGTCGTGTGGGTGGCAGCCACTTGATGTGTCCCTTTCATATCGATGTTTCTCTCTCTCTCTTCCTCTCTCTCCCTCCCACTCTGTCTGAACAAAAAATGGAAAGATGTCCTCGGGTGAGGATTAAAAAAAAAATACAGTAGGATCCCTAAACACTACACAGAGACAATATTCTGTAAGTGTGCTGAGAGCACGTGAGCATGCCTAAAGCATGCCAAGAGCATGAGCATACCAAGAGCATGCCGAGAGCACCTGAGCATGCCGAGAGAACATGAGCACACCTGAGAGCACACCGAGAGCACGTGAGCACGCCGAGAGCATGCTGAGAGCACGTGAGCACGCAGAGAGCACATCTCTGGAGTAAGACTCCTGGAGTCTGATACAGGCTTCACCAATGGCTAGTGTGTGACTTTGGACAGGCTACTCAACCTCTATTTGCTCGCCTATTAAATGGGCATAATACTTATTTTTGAGGTAGTTACAATAATTCAATAAATACATATTAAAAGAATGTTTATTGTAAGGTTTGGTTTCTATTTACCTCTGAGGATACCCCAAAAGCCACTGTTCATCTCTAACCCCCGCTGCCCAGTTGTTTCATCAGCCTCTGTGACGGAATTCCCTGCCTTGTCGACCTCGCCACTGTCACCTGGTCCTCCCAAGGGAACCGTGTTGCCACCCTGCTGGCCTACACCTTTCATATTGGAGCAGCCCCGGGCTCTCTGTGGGACCCTAACTTTAACACCTAATAAATAAAAAGAGAAAGAGCAATCATAGTAGCAGTAGCTACAAATTTTATTTCATACTCTCTGCTCTTTTAAATTAATTTCAAATTGATAAAGAAATATATGCACTTGCAGTCAGTTATAAAGGAAAAGTGTAGACAGTGAAAAATAACTTTCACCCTAGCCAGGTACCCTCATTTCTCTCCCTCTGAGCAACTACAGCTTCCAGTAAGTTCTTGGAAAAGTATTGTTGTGCACTTAAACAATAGAATGCTTCTATACTGTGGTCTTTTTTTTTTTTTTTTTAATACCATTTGCATTGTTCTTTACATTGCCTTTTTTCTCTATCAGTACATGAGTGACCATCTAGTATTTTATTTTAGCAATTCCACAACTTTTTTCCTTTTTTATTGTTGACAGTATTACAGATGTCCTCCAATCCCCTCCTTCAGCCCGCCTCCGTCCATCCCTGCCCCACCCTTCCTTCATCACACTGTTGTCTGTGTCCATTGGCTAGCAATTCCACAACTTCGTTTTTTCTTTATTGATTTTTAGAGAGGGAGGAAGAAAGAGGGAGAGAGAGATCAAAACACCGATGAGAGAGGACATCGATTGGCCGCCAGCTGCATGCTTCCACGGGGGATTTGGCCCACACCCTGGGCATGTGCCCTGACTGGGAATCAAACCGGCGACCTCTTGGTGCGTGGGTTGATGCACAGCCACTGAGCTACGCTGGCCGGGCGCAATTTCATAACTTTTAAAACTAGTCCTATTGATGAAAATTTTATTGATTCCTGTACTTTGTCATCACAGTGCTGCTTAGCCATCTTTGTGAACATTATTATCCTATACAATGAATTCCTGGAGGAATAAATTTCGAGGTCAAATTTTATTTGCATTTCCAATTTTGATAGATATTGTCAAAGTGCCTTCCAAAGATATTTCACCAATGTGTGAAAAAAACCTTTCTCTACATTGTTACCAATAGCATACATTGCTTGATTTTTTTATCTTTGATATTCTGACAGATAAAAAATAATGTCACACTATTGCTTTAATTTGCTTTTATTGTTTTACTCTATATGGACTGAGCACCTTTCAGATGTTTATAAGTAAATGTTATATATATACTTGGGTTATAAATATATGTGTATTAATTTTCCTAATAACTCTGAGACAGATATTATTAGCCTCATTTTGTTTACAAGTTATGGAGCCTGAGATTATTAACTTGACCCAAGTTATGCAATTAATAATTAATGGATCAGGGCTTCAAACCCAGGTCTGACCTATTTCACAGATGAGGAAACTGGAACACAGAAATTTTAACTAATTTTCCCATGATCACACAGCCAGTAAATGCTAGAACCAGGTTTTGAACTTAGACTTGTATGATTATAAAATTCACGTACTTTTATCTTCATCTAGCTACCTCATAGCCAATATGAAACAAAGTGAAAAGTGACCTTTTTTGTTATTAGTTATAGTAAGGGAACAAACTTGTTTATGTTGATAGCATATTAAATATATAAAATGTGTGCAAGGATGAAATGTATCATTGAGCCTCATTCATTCATTCATTCATTTTTACACTATATACTCATTGAGCAGTGAGCAAATGGACATGATCTTTACCTAATAATCTAGTGGGAGTGACAGTTAATACTGACTGTGAAAAAGACAAGCTTCAGGGAATTATGTGTTGGACAAAGGAACTTGATCAAATCTAGGAGGTTAGGGAAGCAACCCATGAGTTTTGACATTTGGGCTGGGATCTGAGGATCAAGTAGAATTTAACTATACAGAAGAAGATGAAGGAAGACAGATTTTAGGCAGAGAGAAAAGCATGTGCAAAGTCCCTGGGCCACAAATGACGCTGAACAATTGCCCACAGCCAGAGCTCTCGCAGGGTTCCATAGACCACACAGATTTTTATGTTTGACCTAAAAGCAGTGGGAAATTGTTGATAAGTTTTAAGTAGCAAGTGACATCAGATTAGTATTTTTATAAAGGCCATCTCCCTGGTACCAGGACTTCTATCCATAGAAATGTGGAAAAAAATATTCTCATGAAAGGATTCCTACTGTTAATGGTGCTGTAGCTCTACTTCTTAGCAATTTCCAAGAGTGGGAGAAATAAAGAAAAATTTTGACTTTTTTAAAGTCACAGGGTCCACCTACTCTAAGCAGTCTCTGGCACCAAGGCAACCCTCTAAAGAACCAATTAAAAAATAATGCCAACCCATCACTCGGACAAGCAGCAACCTTTCTCTTATCATCCACAGTAAGTTATCTTTCTTCCATTTGCAGGAATAATTTGGGGTAGTTTTTCCTCACACCCATAATAAATTTCAAAGAGACAATATATTCATTATGTTATGGAAAAAGCCACAGCCTGCCACTATTACAGGTATTTGCAGGCACTATTGTGCCTAAATACAACTGTGGAGTCATTTTTCCAAAATCCGAATATAAAGCCCCTATTTCTACCCTCCATTTGATTGGAACCATTCAACCGTCTGGTAGATAATAAGTTTGCATGTTCTTAGATTGCATTTCATTATGCTTCAGTTGTCCTAGAGAATAAACGTGGTCCCTTTCCCAACAATTGTGGAGGAGAAGTACTTCTGACATCTCAAGTTTCAGAGTCTAGAGAAGATGTCCCTCTTTTGGACATCAAAGTCTTTCTTTTTTTTTCTGGACAATGATTTGTTAAATAAGAGAAGTCAGGACCCCTTTGTGGCAGCCAAGATACCTATTAATTTAAGTTTCTTAAGCAAAAATAATCTAGATCCAAAGAATACCATCTTGTTGGAAATCAAATTACAAAACAGAGAAAGAATACTAAAAATCTCCTTGCTTTTAGAATTCCACCCCTCTACATAGAAATACCAGCAGTGGGGATTGGTTTCACAGTTTTTGTCAGAGCTGCTGAAGAGTTTTGTATTATTTTATTTTATTTTTGGCTTCAGACAGTGTTCAGTGCAGATGTTTCCAATGGTCATTTTGGTGTTTGTTTCTTCTTTTTAATTTAGTGTGTGGTTTATTCTGGATGCTTTCTAGGCACTAAGATGAAATAAGACAGATAAGGTCCTTGATTTCATGAAGTTCATAGAATTAAAGTTTATCATCTAGGATCAGATGATAAGCAAATGAACAAATAAGGTGATCTTAGATAACAATAAATAATGCCAATAATTAATACAAAGCCAATGGATTAAAGGTTCTGGGATGTGGGAGAGCTACTTTACCTGGAACCCGTCTTGTAAGGGATGACTTTTGAGCTGACCGGAATGGAAGGAACCAGCCATAGGCCACACCATGGAACTTTTGTTCCAGTGAAGATTGACATTACCAAGTAGAACTTTTGATCACTCAAAGCAGCTTCAGGGGAAAAGGGTATACCTAGGGCCTGACTCATGGGAAATAACCAGGCTGGTTTTTAACCTCATACCCTCTCATTCCTAATTTGGTGCTTTTGCCATTCCATCATGTTGGTATGGTTGGCTATATGGCTTCTGTTTTTTTTTTGTTTGTTTGTTTTTGTGGTACGTGCCCCTAGCAGGAACCGAACCCGGGACTCTGGTCCGCAGGCCTACGCTGAACCACTGACAATCCCAAATAAGCCCACCTACTTAAAAAGAATTTTGGTCCAAATCTCCTTTACGGAAGAACTCCAAACAAATTATATAGGTTCTCCACTCCAGAATAGGAAGAGTATAACTCCCACTCTTCGTGTGTGGGCTGTGCATGGTGACTTCTCTCCAAAGAACATAGTTAGGAAAGGGAGGGAAAGAGTACCTTTACAGTGAAGAAACTGACCAATACTACTTTTGCCAGATGGTCAAGGTCAACGTCAGTAGTCATAAATCATGTTGATGACACTTGATATAAGATAATGAAAATAGTACTTCACCTCTGTGCTCGTCCTACCAGCCTAATCATTTTTTTTAAATGTGGAAAATTCCAATAGAGGAGCATCCTACAATATACCAGATCAGTACTCCTCAACACTGTCAAGGTCATTAAAAACAGGTAAAGTATGAGAAAATGTTGCAGCCAAAAGAAGCTTAAGGGTACCTGACAAGTAATGTAATAGGGAATTCTGGCTGTGATTCTGGGGCAGAAAAGGAAGTATGTATAAATTATGAACATCGGTTAATAAAAATGTATTAAAACTGGTTCATCAATGATACCAAATGTATTATATTAATGTATGATTAGTAATGGTAATTAGTAATAACAGAGGAAACTGTAGTGGGGGCAGGGAGACAGTATATAGGAATTTTGTACTATCTACTCAGTCTTTCTGTAAATCTAAAACTCTTCTAAAAAATAGTTATGAATTTCAAAGAATCGTGATGAAAACAAACCAAAATTATTTAGAAGGAAAGATGCCCACTGTCAGGTTTCGCCACTGGGTGAATGACACCCCCTAATAAACGCCTCATGAAAAATCAGATATAGCCATTTTGAACACTAGAGAGGCAAAGATATGCTTACAGAGGATAAACAGATAAATAATCCCACTGTAAAGAGGAAACTGCTAACATTATGAGTCCTGGACCACTCCTTACTTTCTCAGTTCCATGGTAGAATTTGAAACTTTCTATAAGTGTGTATAGCTCATAAAAGCAGAGAGTAGATTGATTTCTTTTAACTACCTAACTCTCTAAAATATAACTTGATAGTAGGGTCTATCAACTGAATAAAAGAGATAGATCACTTATGGAATAGTCCCAAGTCTCTCAAGCTGCTCTCCTCAGTGAGGTAAGTCTCCGGATCCTGCTAAAACTTCTCTAAATGAGCATCCCTTATCTAATTTACATTGATAGTGCTATTGTTAAATAGATAAGTGGGTGGGTGGGTGGGTGGGAAGAAAGAAAGAAAGAAAGAAAGAAAGAAAGAAAGAAAGAAAGAAAGAAAGAAAGAAAGAAAGAAAGAAAGAAAGGAAAGAAAGTCCAGCAACTAGAAATCAGGCTGGGTAATAATCCTCTGCCATCTTATCACAAAAAAAAAAAAAAAAAAAAGAGTTAAAATAGCCTGCATATTAATCTTATTAATCTTTTTAATTGAATATAAATCTCAAAATCAAATGGAGAAAAAAATAGCCTCTGTTCTTGTACCAGTAAAATTTTATGTTAATTCACTATCAATCCATGGTCTTTATAATACCAAGGCCCAAACTTAACCAGAATAAAAGGAACACAGTATTCATCTTCCAGCCCCTACAGGAGTTAATCCCTTCCAATGACCAACAAAATTGGTTGTGAATTTTATTTCCTTATCTTTATCTTTATCTTTATAATAATTGATGCTATTTTTTTTTATGAACCTTATTCAATCTTCTTTTTGGTTATAATTGGACCTATGGATTAGTATAAAGTTCAAGTTTGCAGTGAATCTGTAATAGTCAAAAATTCAAAATTAAAGAATAAAAAGTGTTCTTACTCTGCCCTGCCTGATCCACACCTTGTTACATCTGCTTATGGAACATAATTGAGTGATTGAACAAATGTAATGACCCAAAGGATTCAATTTTAAAATAGAATCATGGTGCTGAAGGTTTGAAATATTATTTAATCGAATCCTTTCACAATGAAGAAACTGAGGCCCAGAAAAATGAAGACTTCATGATCACAGGGTTAGTTTGTGGCAGGAAGTAGAATCCAGATCTTCCTCCCTCCCTTCTTCCCTCCCTTCCTTCTTTCTTTATTCATTTATTCAAATGTGCTTATATTCAACAAATGTTTACTGAGCATCTTCTGTGGGTCAGAAGCTATACTAAAAGTTTATAAGCAAAAACAGACATAATCACTGACCTCATAGAGTCTAGTGGGAGACAGAGATTTTAATCAATCAGACAATATAAAAGAAAAAGTGTGATTGTTGCTATGGTGAGAACAAATGTATGTTCTGCAACGAGAGCTTATTTAGAGGAACCTTCCACTGGGAGAGTCATACTTAAAGGATGAATAGGCAGCAACTAGGCACAGAAGGGAGAAAAGAGTTTCCGGGCACAGGATCAGCACATGCAAAATCCCTGTGGAAAGAGAAGGTGGAGCCCTGGCCAGTTTGGTTCAGCAGTAGGAGCTTTGGCCCGCGGACCAGAGAGTCCTGGGTTCGGTTCCCACTAAGGACACGTACCTCGGTTGCAGTTTGTCCCTGGCCCCAGTTGGGGTCATGTGGGTGGCAGCCACTCACTGTCTCTCTCTCTCTCATATCAATGTTTCTCTCTCTCTCTCTCTCTCTCTCTCTCTCTCTCTCTTCCTCCCTTTCTCCCTCCCACTCTATCTGAAGATAAATGCAGAAAAATGTCCCGAGTGAGGATTTAAAAAAAAAGAAGAAGAAAAGAAAGAGAAGGTGGAGAGTAGAGAAGGTGGAAAAGGGGCGGGCGGCTGGAGCCTCGAAAGTGAGAAGGAACACGTCCCAAAATTGAAATAGGTAAATGGATATTAGATTATGCAGAGACTTGTGTGTCAGGCTAAAGAGTTTGGTCTTTGTCCTAAACACAGTGAAAAGTCATTGAAACGTTTTAAGCAGAGACGTGAGGGTGACTGGTGAAAAACAGGCACATTTGCACTCTGCAGAGATGACTCTAATGGCAGTGGGGAGAACGGAGAAGAGAGCAGAGGGGCTGGGGTGACCCCAGTTTGGAGACTTTTCCAGCCCAGTACTCTTTCTGTTACACACATACGTGTCAGAAGCTGTCCATCAAAGTCCAGGCTCCCATTATTCCTCAGCACATGCCTGGACTACATTTCCCAGATCCCTTTGCAATGAGGTATGATCATGTGACCTAGTTTCAGCCAGAGAAATATGAGCAGAAGTGAAATGTGCTACTGAAAGGGTGTTGCTCAAGACCATGCAGCACCTCTTTCATGTTCTGCCTTTCTCTCTGCTGGCTGGACGGCAGTGAAGAGAATGGCAATTTGCAGCTCATAGAACAACTGTCTGCCCAGGTACCTGTGTGACCACATGATAGGAGACATCAACCTGTATGACTCTTCCAGACTGTCTCATGCAGGAGAAATAAGCTTCATTTCTTAGAGTGACTTCATTCTTGGGTCTATCTGTTACAGCTATATAGCCTGCTCTAATTAATGCAATGAATATGTCTGTCTGTGTTTATGCATGTGTAATATGTCTCATATGGGTCAATGTCTATAAACTTGGAAAACAACTAGCAAATTCATTTACTAGGGACCTACTTATAGTTTTATTGCATAAGGTAATTACTTCTTAGTTTATATAAGCCTACAGTCCCTCCTAAACTGACATTCTGCGAAATAATTGACTGAGTCACATAAGTATGATGAATTGTACACTCAGGAATTTCCCACGAGAGGGCACACCTTAAATACTTTCTACTTTAAGTGAGGCTAGTAATTTTTTAAATGTCTATGGTTGGCTTGGGATTTCTCTAATAGAATAAGAAAAGTATAAACAAGGTTCTAAATTATTAATTTGCTAATAGTTTTTCCCCAAGACCAAGGCTATTTCCTCAGCTGAAATACTCCTTAATTCACAAAAAATTATTTACTAAATTCCAAGGCAGAGAGAAAATATTGATATGCTATCTACTATTGATATTAACTATATGTAATTCTATAAGGACCAATATATTATTAGTAGTATTAATATAGTATTATTGTAGTTTGGATAGTATACAGTTCCATAGGTTAAAATAAACGGTACAGTCAGATCATAGATAGAGTTGGAAATAAAAACAGAACTTAGTTTTTCCCTCCCTCAAACATGCTCAGTCACTAATTCACTTGTTGTCAGGGACCACTGGAATCAGTTAGAATGCTTTTGGCTGTACGCAAGTAAAATTTTAAACCCAAAATGGTTCAAGCAATAACAAAAAATATACTATATTATCTCACTAAAGGACCAAAAGCTTTAAGAAAAGTTTTTTTTTTCTCCTACATTTCTCTTTGAGAACAAGAAAAGCGTTCCCCAGAGCCTGCCAGAAGACTCCTTAGCACTTGGCCAGTCTTGAACCAGACACTGTGGAGGGAAAAACTATCAGGATTGTTAGTGAGTCTGGATTCAGCAGCTGGAGCTGGGGCGAGGCTCTGAAAAACATCATTGGCCAACAGCTGAACAAAACTGGGATTCTGTCAGATAGAAAGAAAAAGGATAGAATGGCTATTGGGTAGGCAGCTGCCATTTCCAGGGATTTTGCTGCATCACATTTATACTTTGGACTGGCCTAGGCTTCTCAGCATTCTTCAATTTCACATTTAGATAGATAGATGGTTTTCAAAGACTCTGCTACTGGTGCTGATTATTACCTCTATGTGTGGGTGTGGGGTTTGTTTGTTTGTTTGTTTGTTTGTTGTATTAATACAGCTGGGTTTGCCATAGAAGAAGCTACTGCATTCCAACATGTCTATGAAAAATAGCTAGAAATTTTTGAAACCAAAGCTATTCTGTTCTTAAGGTGCTAAACTCATATTGAATTATTATTACCATTTTCTCTCTGCTGAAATTTTGATGACATGGTCATCATTCATTCAGCCAAGCGTGGCCATTTCAGACTCAGGTAAGTGTCTTTATTCAAGGCGTCCTCATGGGCTCCGTTATTTGTTACAACGATTTCAAAATTAACAGCCGGATGAGTCAGCAGAACACTACAAAGCAAAACTCATGGACCAGGATTAAACTGAGGAAACCAGATGAGGCCATTATAGTGTGGGGAACTGTTCATGATGTAATATTAAATGAAAAGAGGGGGGAATCTATTATTTAATATGTGTGTTTTGTGGGAGGAAAATTGAAAGGAAAGAAAAGACATTCAAACAAAATGGGGATTCTCTCTTAATGATGAAATTACAGGTGATTTCACTGTTTTCTGTGTTTTCATACATTCTATATTAATTTTTCTTTTTAATAAGAAACCAGCACTGGTTTCTTATATGCTGCGCCCTAGCCTCCAGTGTGAGCACCCGTCCACCAGCTTCTGGACCACTGGAAGTTTGGGGATCTTCCCAGCCCTCTCTAGGGTGGGTAGGATGCCTTTACAGCAGCAGCTGCTGGTGCAGCAGGTACTGTTTGGACCCCCAGAAGCACAAAGAGCTTCCCAGAAACGGCTCCTGTTCTGAAGAAGCTCCCAGTCTAAACTGGGTACTCTGACAAGCCCATAGCACTGGGTGAAGAGACACATTACCTTGATTTATAGTTTCGAGACAACTAGAGCTGGATTCCATAGAGGCTTCTGTTTCAACATCTGTGTTGTGTGGGGTATGTTGCACCCCCCACTGAGCCTCAGGTTTATTGTGTATGAAATGGTTAGGTTGGCAATAGGTAAAAGGAGGCAAAGTTGAGATGCCTTTTCCTAAAACTCAACGGATATCTCTGACTTTAAAAAACTAGAGACTAGCCTTAAAGTAACACAGCATGTAAAAGAATATCTCAAATTGGCTTAAAATTGAAACACCAGATGCATTCCCATTAAAGTCAAGAATGGATTCTAATTAATGAAACAATTGTGTAAATACCTTTCTAACGTCTGTCTCACAGCCATGGCTTAGCTCTAGGAGGGCAGGGACTGTCTTGTCCATGTGTCTAGCACAGTCCATGGTACAGAGTAGACACCTCATAAATATTTTTGCAGAAGAAAGAGCAGAAGGCAAGCAGACACACTGGCTGGTTGGCTGTTTTCACCAGTAGTATTTAATTGTTCTTACACTGCAATAAGCAATACCTAGAAATTTAAAGTATAATTAACAAAGAGCTACAATCATTATGTGTAGATTAGTAGGTTATGTACACTGAAAACCTATGAGAAAAACTACTCTTAAAAATCAATAAGAAAGATACAAAAATAAATGTTTTAAAAAATAGATTCTTATATAAATTAATAATGGTTAAAAATGTAATAGAAAAATCTCTTACCATAGTAACATACAACATACCTAAGATGAAAACAGAAAATGTAAAGGACTAGTCTGAAGAAAAATATAAAACTTTCTTAAAGGGCATTTTGCTAGATGCAAAATTTAAATAGTGAAGATGTCATTGTAAGTGTAATTCCATTGAAAATCGCAGGACTTCTATGTGCTCATTTTAGCATGAGGTCAACATAAATACTGAAAAAGTAATAAATGGCAAAGGCTTTCTTATTTAAAAACATCAAAAAGCTAAAGTACTTAAAAGTATATCAGTTGCAAAAAATAGCAGCCAGATGTGCGAAACAATAGATAACCCAAAAAAGGCCTTAAACTAAGAATGTGTTTTACAGTGAAATCTACTGGGGTGACTGAATCTGTGAACTTTAGAGCCACTCAATCCTGAGCCCCCCTCTCAGATCTGCCCCGTGTAGATAAGCAATTTAAGCTATCCAACCTCGGTTCACTCACCTGTAAAATGAGGACAAACAGAACTACACTAGAATGTTGTAAGAATCAAATTCATTAACATTGAAAATTCATTAAAAATATTTAGCCCAGTACCAAAGTATACAATAAATGGTAGTAATCAAACCAAAGGAAAGTAAAGAAATCTATAAGAAGTTATGCTGGGACAATTAATTTTTTGAAGAAAACTGTTTATAAGTTATACATTTATGTTTTATACATTACATTTTGCAGAATATGTCAGCAAGTGAAAGCATAAAACATAAATATTAAAATTACAAAACAGCAAGAAGAACGTATGAGAGATCTTTTTCCCAGTTTAGTGATGGGAGGACTTTAATAAATAAAAGTAATGAAACAACACTCCAGAGAACAGGCAGAAAGAATAATTTTAACTGCAGAAAAAATTCGAGCTGCTCCATGTGAAAGAAAATTCACCTTATGTAAAAATAAAAGAAAATAAAAATCTGATTTAAAAAAACTCTCAGCAAGATGTATAACAGACATGGAGTTGATATGTAATATATAAATAGCTTTTTAAAGTCAATAAAAAAAATGCTAACCACTCAGTAGAAAAATCACAGTGGACCTAAACAAATAACTCACACATTAAAGAATAAATACAAATTGTCAGCAATATTGGAAAAGTGTTTAATTAATTCTGCAATTTCTAAATTCTATGTTTGGTATATTTAAAGCCAAATAAATCCATTAAGAAAAACACAGACATGAAAGTATTTTGTATATCTTTATGTCAGCAACTGCCCCCAAATTGGCTAAAATATGACAAACAGTGTGCAGTTCTCACTTCATCCCTATATGCTGAGTACGTCACTTTTTTTTTTTAATCCTCACCTGAGGACATTTTTGCAATTATCTTCAGATAGAGCAGGAGGGAAAGGGGAGGGAGAGAGAGAGAGAGAGAGACATCGACGTGAAAGGGACACATCGAGTGGTTGCCACCCACACGATCCCAACCAGGGCCGGGTACAAACTGCAACCGAGGTACATGCCCTTAGCGGGAACTGAACTTGGGTCTCTCTGGTCCTCAGGCCGACACTCTAACCGCTGGGCCAAACTGGCCAGGGCAGTACTTCAATTTTTAAATGAGATATTGGAATTCATTTTTGGTAAATTGCGAAATGCCATTCAATCACCCTCTCTGCCACCCCATGTTCTTCTCTACTTTTCTAATATGGCCCATGTAGCTTTCCCATCTGACAATTTCCACGTCAAAATATAGATGAGCATGAACTAAGCAGATGATGAAAGATCCTTGAGGAAAACATTAAGAGACCTAGCTCTGAGTCTTTCTCTCTAACCACTAGCTGTGAGCCAGGCCAGGGATGAAGCACGTCACCTCTCCAAATTTGAAATTGTTAAATCGGTGTTTCTCCCAGAAAGGTCTATCATTCCTGCACACCATTCCAGCCCTTCAGAATCAGAAGGCAGGACCTAGAAACTGGCATTATGAACAGGCACCCCAATTAATGCCTTGATACTTAAAATTTGAAAACCATGTAATGGCAGACCACCAAGTCCTTCTAATGCCAAAAATAGAGTATTCTAAAGGAAAAATATGCATGTTGAAGAACAGCTCTACTCTGTACATTTGAGAGTGACCACCCACCTCAACTCTCAAATGTGGGTTCTCAGATCCTTGTTATATTTGAGATATCCTTTATATCTCTTTAGGTTTATTCTTTCAATCCCATGCATCAAATTACATTCATCAAAGCTGCCAGTCTTGAAAGTGCTTTCAGAAGGCACATAAATTCAACCCTGAGCCCTTATGATTCAGACAGTTAATCACACCATAAAGTTAATGGAATCCAATTTGAATGTAGACACCTCAACAGCTACATTGCATTGAATTCACAGCATTCATAAAATGTTGATCTCAAAATGAATCACCAGCCTAATGGAAAGTTCAGAAGAGAATGCTGCCCTCTCATTGGTCACTGTCCAAATCTTCAGTTGCCAGGAAAAGGACCAGAGCTGTCAGCACAACCCTGTAGCCTAGGCAACCAGCCATGCCACTGGGAACTTTCAACACTTAAAAACATAAAAGTTACAGGGAAACTTTCAGATGCTCTTTAGATTGTTTGGAAAGCCCATGGTTTATAACAGTAATGGTGCCCAGGGTCATACTTCACCTGTCAATTTAGGACTTCCTGTCATTAACAGCCCTAAAATGGGGTGCCTTTGGGGTGCTCCAGACCCTCGCTTGATTGCCATAAAGTGTGCTGCGTTAGTGATGCAAAATCTCTGGGGTAAGAGGAAACAGATACTGTTAATCCAAAACCCAAAAAATCCATTACTTAAACAACAGGAAATAAAAATGCCACTGGCCCTCCAAGCATCTAGATGTGGTCTCAGTGATGTTTGTCTTGTGCTAGGTGAAGACATCAGGTTGATTGATTCTGAGCTTTCCATCCAGACATTTAACCGTAGTGGCAACTCAACTTTAAACTGAAGCTGGGTGGGGTTTGCAGATATTATGGAGTTCCATGTGAACTCCTTTTATTAGGAATGTATTTTTCACATTAGTGTTTTCACCTTGGATAGGGTGGTTTTTCCCAAAAGAGCCTCATAATCGGCAGAACCATTCTGATCTAAGCCTTAGATCAACCTTCTCAACTCCACTTTCTGTTCTTCAAGTTTCATTGTCACTGCTAAGCTAAGTGGAAAGGAAACTAAATCTTTTCTTAATTTTTTTTAAAAAGACACTTGCTGGTATCCACCTAGTCTTAATCAGTTATTTATCTGTTGTAGGAACTCTGCACATGAAGGAACGAGGCCGGGGTCTCAAAATGTCTTCCATACTTTTTGAGTCTAATATGCTGAACTGCAAATTTAATCCACTGAAGTGGTTTCATGCAAACGCTCCTCTCAAATTCCTTTTGTACAGAATCTCAATGCATAATGTATAGAGTCTGAAAATGGATTAAGCTACATTTGGAGATGGTTTGAATTGCTGTTTTTTTAAGCAAGCAAAAAAAAAAATCGAGCAGGTTTTGTTGTTGTTGCCTTTTTTAACCCTTCTTACTCAAGCAGCCACACATGGCTTCTGTCTTCCACACAATGTTTCCTGTCTTTTTTTCTGTCAAAAGCTTAAAATGTCAAAAATTTTCATAAAAAATGTAAAGGGTGAATTAGGCTTGTTTCTCTCAGGTTTTCCAACTAAAGCAAGCAAATAGAATGGTAAAACCTTCTCATTGACTCCTGGAAGACAACTCAGTAACCAAATAAGTGTGAGTGGGATCGTACTGAAGACTGTGACCACAGATAAAATGCCAGTCTGTGTGTTGCGGGGAGTGGGTGTGGCAAGTGCCCAGAGACACACTCCTATCAGGGCCAACCAAGGCCAGAAAGGTGAAAACGGAGGTGGCCAGGGTGAATTGTCAAAGGCTCCAAAAGAAACCAGAGACTTGGCTACAATCTCATTTATAGCTCAATGGGTCAACATACTTGTAATGTTCTGTTTCATCCTTTGCTTATTTTTACATATCATTTAAATACAATATAAATTATATTGGCAAGAGAATTGCAGCTAGAATGAAATCTGGGCTCAAATTCTAAGACTGACCCTACATAGTCATGTGATTTAAACTCATTTGCTCTCACTGGTTTCAGTTTCATCATCTGTTAAGTAAGAAGATCCATTTCCCTCTAGTTACCATCTGCATCTGGGGCCACTGTGGGAACAAATGAGGTGGGTGGAAAGTACTTTATAAAATCTCCAGCTCCATGGACCCTATTGAATTCTTCTCTCAGTTGATTAACTGTTGTTTCCTCCTGAGAAAATGGTGGCATCTTTGGCTCTTTCCCATATCCTTCTTCATCCAGGTGAACAAAGGGTTCTGACGCACAGCCGGCCACTTCCCATGGACACCCAAGAGCTTTTAACCAGACGAAGCCCTACACATGATGCATAAAATCATGGCTTCAAATAAATACAGAGAAACAATACCCTCGGCCCAACATTTCTCATGGCCTCTGTTCTGAATCCTCCTTTGACTCACCTTGTTCCTGACCTTGTGCTTAAACTCTTTGCTGTGGTTTGCCTCACCTCTTCTGCTTCATAGATAGTTTCACTTTTCTGGTTTGGGCCTTTTGATTCTCTTCTCCATCATGATTCCAATGATTCCCTTAATCACATGCCCTTCACCCACTCCACCATGGTCCTAGCACCTTTCACCGCAGCCCTACACATAGGACACAGACAAAAAGAAGAGTTACGTGAGGGTGTAGGAGCTAAGATGTATGTCCCTCCCCAAATAAGAGGTGTAAGGATTTTTGTCAGCATTGGGGACATTTCTTTATTGGGAGCTACACACTTAAAACAATTGGATGATTTCGAATTCTTTAAAACAGGTACCTTGGGAGAAGGGGAAAAGGGGTAGTTCCCCCCCTCACTCACCTCACCTTCCTACTTTAAGTGTTACCACAACCAGCATATGTCAAAGCATAGACCCTGTTTGTGCCTCCCCACGTAGACCTTGATTGACGGATGGAGTGTTGAATGGGAAAAGAAGACTAAATCAAATTCAAATTTATTCCCCATGATTTCACAAAATACACACTTTACTAAACTTTTTTTTTTTAATTTCTACAATGTAGGGATAGAAAGACCATGCCTGCCTTGTTCATTGCACTATTTCTAGAACCCAGCACACAGAAGGTGTTTTAAAAAGATTTGTTGCCTGAATAAATACATAAGAAGAAGAAAAAAAACAAAGTAATATTTGAAATATTCCTTTTTATCTGATGCTGATAGAGAGTAAAATTAATGATTTAGAGAATGAGTATTCAGCAGTACAGCTCACTAATACCTTTTAAAATGTGTTGATGCTCATAAATCCAAAATAAACGACCTGTAAAATCACTTAAGAAGAAATAATACGCATTTAATCAGGCTTCCAGAGGAAAGTCTGAGGAAAAAGCTGAGAATTTTAAGAAGAATTATTAAATCCCTTCAAATTCAATCACTGGCCGATCACAGACGCGCCACATGTCCCTTTGCCCACAGGACTGTCACTTTAGGCAATCTCGCTCAGCCCTTCATTGTGAAACTCCTAAATTACAGCCACCTCCTGGAGCCAGAGGGAAAGGCTTTGGATCATCTGAAAAGGGTAAGTCCTCTTACAGGTCTACCCAGCATGCTTTTCCACATTCCACAGAGGCACCTTAAATAAAGGGGGAGAAATAGAACACATCCCCTGCATCCTGAAGCCAGCATCTTCAAAGTCTTACACACAGCTTTAGCTTCAAGTCAAAAGGGCTCTTCTTCTGGCAAATAAAATTCAAAACACTGTGAAATGCCAGTCTGTGCCTCTGCTTTATAATCCTGTTGAAGTTTTTGGAATTTAACAATGTTCTAGTACCTTCCATTCCACCCTGGATTTTACCTTTTAGTCTCCTAATGAGAGTTACTTTACCTTTCCCAGAGTTTGATTAAGGTCCTGAGGGTGGTAGTAAAATAGATCCATCTTTTTGTTACAAACTCAATTAGCAGAAGTTGGAATTGCTCTCTTCAACAAAGTTAAATAAATTGTTAATGAGAAATTTACCTTCCCTTGATTCACTAGTTGCCTTATTAGCTTGAAGTCAACACTATTAAAGGAGAAGGTGTTTATTAAAGCTTAACGTGTTTGCTGGATTGAATGTTAAAAAGAAGATGTCAGGAGAGCACCACTGACTGTCTACTTCCAAAACCCAGAGGGGCTCCCATGCTCCTTCCCAAATGAGCAACTCAGAGCCCTCATTTGGGGTCTCCTCATCAGGGAAATAGCGATTTACCCAGTACGTCAAAGTGCCCACAGTCCTGAGTAGCACGTAAACCTTCTCTTTTCAGCCACTGTCATGAGAACATTTTCTAAGCCAATGGACACTGGCCTGAAGACAGGTCACTCAGTTACAGGTGAGTCTGAACATTGTTCCTTCTCTGGGAAGGAATGAACTTAATACATGTTGGAGGAAGTCATCAAGAGCACATGATGACTGTTTGACCCTTGAACTGGACTCGGGCAATTAGTGTTTCTTTATCTCCTCCCCTGACCTTAAAATACATGTTCTGCCCATCGTTCCCACAGAGGGAACTGTTTTCAAGTATGCAGCCTAGAGAAAGCAATGTGTTGTGAAGACCACATCTGGACAGTGTATGTTACTGACCCAGTTAGGGCCTCTATATAAACTTTTAAGATTCTGGTGAGTGGATATAGAGATCTATTCAACTTGTAGTCACCCAAGAAAAGTCTCCTATATAAGTTTCCTTTGCTTGTTAAAACTACCACCTACCAATCTACAGTGGTCTACCTCTTTCTTCAATCTCTCCTTGCCCTCCATGTACAGGAGCCAGTTTGCAGGGCAATAAAATGCCACCCCCATAAATGTCAGGGGAATAGGAAAAGGAATCTATTAACTCAAGAAAGTTTACATCCAGACCCCAAAATCACCACCCAAAATAAAACCCATAATGTCTTTCTGATGTGGCATTCCTAAAATACCTCATTTTAATAGCCAGGACCAGGTAAAGTTGTGAGGTCAGTCAAGATTGTTTTGAGCCCCTTCTCCATTTCTCTCTCAAAAATGCTGTCCTGCACCCCCACTATGTACCCCTGTGGTAGAACCTGCAGTCTAGTTAAGTCTAGTCCATCATCTCAACCTCTCCACAGTCACTGTATGGCCCTGCAGATGCTGAAAAGCTAACTGGTCTCATTCCCCAGAGTGCCCTACAGCTTAGGTTCCATGTGAGACCAAGTGTCAGCCAAGTAGACACTGTCCAGGAGATTCAGATGGTGGAGGTAGACATCAAGGTGGAGGCTGTACTCCACTCCTTCTGCTAACCAGCAGTGTGGAGACCTGTGGGGACTCTAACAGAGGTCCCAAGGTCCAGACTCCAGCACTGTGGCTTCGAGAAGCAAGTGGAGGTACCTGTTTTGTTGGTGCCAGCTGGGATGGATGTGGTGAGGTACAAGAGCCAGCAGTGATAGAGGTGACCTCCTTCTTCTCAACTTGATCATAGCTGTCTCAGTGAGCCAGTTCTGAAGTATTGTTCTAAGGTGTGGTTCCTGGACATTCCTAGGATGTTTGTAAGCTTCCTACTCCTTGTATGAAACCCATATCTCCTAAAAATACCTAGACTGAATTCTGTCATCTACCACTAAACTCTGACAGAAACACTTCTTCCTACACAAGCAACCAAGTTCTTTAATGATGTTCCTCCCCCAATCTTCTCAAATGAAATGAGCTGATAAACTGATTTACAATAAGGACACAGTTAATAACTAATAAAGTAACCTCTTATGGGTACTTGTCTTAAACTAAGCAAAACGATTCTAATGGTGAATTTCCAACCATGAATCGCTTACAATGTTGATGGAAATTTTTTTTTCCTGGATGGGGAGGCAAATGTTTTTTAAACTGTAAAGCAGTTGTTGTTAGTTGATAATGATGATGGAGATGATAATGGTGCTGGTGATTTTTAAAAGCCTGAGAGAGCTGTTCCAACTTGTAAAGCTCACTAGGCTGACATTGCCAACTCCCTCCTCCTGCCCTACTATACCCTCTAACCAGGGCTAAAAACACCGTAGTCATCACCCAGTTTCTCACCTCTCACTGCTGACCTCTCCTATGGAGCTCTCTGTGAAATCATAAGATCCTTCCAGGAAAGAGGAAACTTGAATCAAATAGAGATGGACAGGGGTTCCAGAATCTCCCTGAAAGTCAATAACATACTCTCAGAGAGAAGACAAAGAAACAGGCAGATGAAAAAGGCGATTGGATGGAGAGGTGATTAATGATGTCCATCTGCACATCCACAGACATTCCTGGACCAGCTCCATCCTGACACTTGGACAGAGACCTCCAAAAGCTCAAATCACAGGGGAATAATAGAAATTGTAATTTTTTTTTTATCACTTCTGTATGACAAACTTTATCTCCACTAATTTCATCCACTCAATAAACAGTTTGTGGTTGTGTTGTAGTTGTAGACAGGGATGTATGAGCTAGCTTTTCTCATCCCTTATAAAGGGAGCCAGCCTGAATTCTGCAAAGTGAATTCAGTGCAGAATGTTCTCAATTATAATTGAGGCACATGCTACAAAGGAAGACCATAGCACACTGTCTGATGGGGGAAGAGGAGTCGGCATTATGTAGTCTGAGAGTTCATGGAATGCTTTCCAGAAGAAAAGTCATTCTGGCTGAATCTTGGGGACGGAGCACAAGTTAGCCAGGCTGAAGGAACAACATGAGCAAAGCTCTGAGGTTGAAAGGAGCTTCAGCCAGTGAGGTATATTGTGTTATCCCCACTTTACACATGAAGCAGTAGAGACCTAAAGAGATTAGCTAACTTCCTAAAGTTATGCAGATCATAAGGCAGTGTGAACCCAGTGATAGCCTCCTTGCCTATAATCCAGCCTTCCTGAGAGGTAGAAACAAAGACACTCAGCAGACTTTAAAGATAATTATCAGGAGACCCTGTTGTGCCCATTAAGGACATACTTCCTCTTGAAGGAGCTGAGGACAGATTTTCATTTTCTCACTCTACTGGACCCAAGACTAAATTAAATGAAAAATCTGCTATTTCTGACGCAAAAGTCCTGGGTACTTTTTGGGAATGAAACCTTCTTCCCTCCTCCCTGGGGCCTTTCATACCATTATAGTACAGTCCCAAGCTATCAATGATAGTGAAAAAAAATGAGGCTTTGCGGTAAAGAGCCTATTCAAACAGCTCCTGATTTCTATAAAAGAGAGATGTTTTGATCTTTGAAACAGCCAAAAGAGCAGTTTGATCTTCCTCAAACTCATTTATTTTAGATTCTTGCAAATTTCTTTTCTGTAGGTTTACTTCCTTAAAAAACTCAATATTCAATTGAACAGTGACTTTTATATATTGAAATGCAATATTGAATAGCTGAAGCCTAATAAATGCCATCTCGGCTATATAGGATATTTTAAAAATCATAAAAGGGCCGATTGAGCCCGATCCAGGCAAAGATGACAAAGCGAATTCAATGCTTCTTTTGAAAATGAGTCATGGTCAGAAATACTCACTTTGACCAAAAAGCACTTCTTTGAATGCCGGGGGTAAATTTGCTCACTTTCATTTTCTGCCTGGGTTTCAAGTCGGCCCTGCAGAACTGAACAAAATCACCTGCAAGAGGCCCCAGCAGCTGTTCCAGATGTGAGTGTGAGCAGGATAGTGAGGTTGGGCCTATTCCCTTCAATGTGTTACTTTCAAATTATGCGCATGATGCTCAGCGATGGATTGATCAGGCTTTGCATATTTTTTTCAGGCAGGAGTAAATCATTGCTCTTCTGTGCTGCCTTAACATTCCCCAGGACCACCCTTTCATTTACTTAGAAAAAGGATGTTTTATTATCATGAACCTCCAAATTACTGGCAAAGGGAGAATCTGACTTATGTTCCCAGTCGCGGGGGGCTCGGGGGAGGACAGGCACAACATACTCAATCGATTAGCCAAAAGGAACAGCCTTTGATGTCAGGGAAACTTTCCAAATTTCATTTAAGACGCAAACAATCTGTGGGAAATCAAAGTTCTCAATCAGAACCTCTGCTCCGCTCCTCTGGGCACAGCTGGGCTGGAGCAACTTGGTTTTAACTATTTAGAGATGATTACTCAGCTCGAGAATGTGTTCTCGTGGCCCTTTCAACGTGAGGCTCTTGAAGGAGATGAAGAACTTGGTTCTCCATCTTCTTGTCACGTGGACTTTCCCCCTCACATTTAAGTTTTAGGAAAATGCAGATTAACACTGTCAAAAATCCAGTTATCTTGTAAAAGATCTCTCCTCGGTGTGAGCTCAGAAGAAGGTCTGATTGTATAGTGTTACAAGAATGTTTTGCACACTCCAGGATCAGCTAGAATGTGCACTGGAATTGGGAAGGGAACTGGGGCCAAGAACAGAAATGATAACCATTTGGAAGAAGGTGCTGGAGGAAAAGGAGGAGTCAGAGACACACAGAAGAATGTGAGTCCCATTCTCAGAAACAGCAAAGTCAAGAGGAGGAACCAAACGTGGTGTCATGGTTTGGATTTTGAATAAACTTGATTTTACGTGTTTCCTTGGGTATCCAAGGAGAAATGTCAACTTTTAGGTATTGCCTTAAGAGCCTGGATTACTTTGGTATTTCATGGCAGATGTTTCTCCTATAAACAGGAACATGAGAATGTTCCAAAAAGGTATACTTCAACAAACAAGTGCTGGCGAGGATGTGGGGAACAGGTGACCCTCGTACACTGCTGGTAGAAATGCAGACTGGTGTAGACACTGTGGAAAACAGTATAGAGAGTCCTCAAAAAAATTTAAAATGGAACTACATGCCCTGGCCGGTTTGGCTCAGTGGTTGGAACATTGGCCTACGGACCAGAGAGTTCCGGGTTCGGTTCCTGCTAGGGGCACATACCAAAAATAAATAAATAAATAAATAAATAAATAAATAAATAAATAAATAAATAAATAAAATGGAACTACAGTTTGACCCAGAGATCCCCCTTCTGGGAACATATCTTAAGAAGCCTGTAACACCAATCGGAAAGAATATATGCACCCCTGTGTTCATAGCAGCACTATGTACAAAAGCTAAGATCTGAGAACAGCCCAAGTGTCCATCAGTTGATGAGTGGATAAAAAAGCTGTGGTACATATACACAATGGAGCACTATGCAGCTATATAAAGAAGAATCTCTTACCGTTTGCAACAGCATGGATGGGCCTGGAAACCATTATGCTAAGTGAAATAAGCCAGTCAGAGAAAGACAGATGTTACATGATCTCATTTATATGTGGAATCTAATGAACAAAATAAACTGTTGAACAAATACATCCAGAGACATGGAAGCATGGAACACACTGACAGATCTCAGAGGGAAGGTGGGTGTGGGCAGGAAGACATTAACCAAAGAATTTATATGCAAATATGCATAGCCCAAGGACACAGACAATTGTGTGGTAAAGGCCTAGGGTAGGGCAGGAGCTGGGTGGAAGGGAGAAGTGGGGAGAAAATAAGAAACATCTGTAATAATATCAACAATAAAAAATAAACTTAAAAAAAATAGGGATTCCTGAACCCTGGCATGCTCTGCACTGGTTAGACCACATCTAGGAAACCGCGCCACCTTCAGCGTGGCTACTATACTATTCTTCTGTTTACCTGAGCACTGTCAGTTTTTCATGTTGTTTTCTCATATAGACGCTGACTAAGTTGGCATTTCTACAGACAAGGGTAGTTAAGATGATAAAACGTTTGGAAAGCAGTTAACACCCTAGAGATGTTCCACCCAGAAAATAACAACTTAGAGAATATATGTCACACTGAAGATCTGTCATGGGAAAAGGGTTTGATGGGCCCTTTTTGCTCCAGAAGAGAGGTTCCATGGGAGTTAGAAGGGGCAGGGAGATAAGAGTCACAACTACAGAAACTCCAAATAATGCCTGCTAAAGTAATGAGCTTCCTGTGATGGAAGCCACTTAGGCAATTGCTGGATGTCCTCCCCCTGGAAGGGAAGTTGTGGGAGAGGGAACTTCCACATTCCTGGATAATATCAGAACTGGAAGGGACTCTCAGAGTCACCCGTTCAATTGGCCATGGGGTATAAGGAAACTCTGACAATCCCGCCCAGCACTTGCTGCCCGACCAGCAAATACACACTTTCCTTATGACGCCAGGATTTCAAAAACATTCTTTGGGAGCCAGTTACAAAAGTAGCTTCAGTGTCTCAGAGACTTTTGAGTCATTTTTCATCTTGAGACCATCAAAAACAATTCTACAGAAAAATGTTTCTTTATCCAGCAATTGCATGCTGGGTGTATATCTCAAGGAAATAAATCTGCATCTCAAAGAGATACATGCACTTCCCTGTTTATTGCAGCATTTTTCACAATAGCCAAGATATGAAAACAACCTAAGTGTTCATAAACAGATGAATGAATAAATGTGAGATAGATAGATAGATAGATAGATAGATAGATAGATAGATAGAAAGATAGATAGATAGATAATGGAATATTATTCAACCATTAAAAGAAAGGAAATTCTGCCAGTTGTGACAACATGGATAACCTGGAGAACATTACGCTAAGTGAAATAAGCAAGACACAAAAAGACAAATATGATCTCATTTATATGTGAACTCCACAAAAGTTGAACTCATAGAACCAAATGGTAGAATGGTGGTTGTCAGAAGCTGGGGTGAGGGAGGATAGAAAGATGTTGGTCAAAGTTTACAAACATCCAGTTATGAGTAAGTTTCTGGGGTTCTGGGAATCTAATGTACACCATTTTGACTATAGTTAATAATGCTACAATGGGTATTTGAAATTTGCTAAGACAGTAGATCTTAAGCATTCTTACCCCCCCCCCCACACACACACACACACACTCACACAAAGGCAACTATGTGAGATGATGGATGTGTTAATTGACTTGATTGTGGCAATCATTTCACAACGTATACAATATATCAAACCATCCCCTGTACACCTTAAATTTACACAATTTTATTTGTCAATTATACTTCAATAACCCAGGAAACAATAAAAGAAAGTCTCTCTTCGGAGTGAGTAAACTATCCACAGTTTTAAAAAGAACAGTTGATAATTAATGCTCATAAAATAATTTGAGATAAAGGATACCAAGCAACTCAAGGACAAAATTCTGAGCTGAGATAACTAAATACACAAAGACATGTTAACAACTATTTTTAGGGATGTTAGCTCTGTAATAGGTATTTGGGGAAAGAGACTAATATTTTTTTAGAAGCAAATGGGGACTTCATTTTCTTTCCTTAAAAGACATTTTAAAACAAGTAAAACATACCTAGGTTTCTCGACACTCTCAAATAGGTTTCTTATATTCTAAGGCCTAGAACGTAAGTCAACCTGTTCCAAGAAGAACATAAGATATGCAACAGGTAATTTTAGTCAAGGCACAGTACTACAAATCAAAAACAAACAGCAGCACACACATCTCGGAACAGGCTGACGTCGGTTTGGATAACACTACTGTGACAAGATTGCCTTTGTCACACAGTTAGCTGCTCTTGTCTCCTTTTATTCACTTTGCTGTTTTCCAGTTGTAATTTTTTTCAGGAGATTGAATCAAGCTGTAGACTTCTTATGGAACAACACCCCCAGATACTCACCCAAGAGCAGTGTGGGCAAAGTTTTCAGTGCCGGGAACAAGAATGTGGAACTGAAAAGGTAGAACCAGTGGACATATATAAATGGTGAACAGAGACTGCGCATCTAATTAGAGTGGATAAAAAACTATAAGGCAAGATGCTTAAATACCCACTCTCCTTTCAGCATTCCCCCATTCCGCGGCAGCCCTCTGCAAGACAGGCCATCTGCCAACTGCTCTGTCGAGAGTGTGTCAGCAAGCAGAATGGGTTTATTGGCACAGCTGTTTGTTGTACTCATTAATTCTAGGACAAAGTTAAAGAAAAACCCTCCAGTGCGGAAGTCAACACTAACCTCAGTGGCTGCAACCCCTCAATATCCAGAGATCTTCTAGGTAAGCGAAAGAGAGAACGCAGCAATAAAATTCCAAAGTAAAAAAATAATTTTGTTAAACACCATTTGGAAATAAAGCAACAGGGTACAGCTTGGGGACATGTTCACTGATAATAAACCAAATGCTACCCATTTGCTCCCTCAAACCCTTCTCCTCAAACTTCCTATAAGTAAAATGCTATCAAAACAGGCAAGTACCAATACGTTCCTATTTCAATTTCTATTTCCTTGCAAAATAGAGACCTCAAAATGTCAGCATCATCTAGTTTGGCCTTTCCAAGAATGTGCACAGTTAAACTTCAATAAACTGAAGTGATTGGAGGAGGCCATTTAATTAAATTTTCAGGTTAACTGGGGGCTCAGCAGAAAACTTTTTTTTCTCTTTTGGTTCTTTTAGGAATCTGTAGAAGATATTGATGGAATGGAGATGATTTTATCCTAGAGATTCAGAAACCTAGATCCATAGACAGTTTCTTGGGGAGTCAAATGCACAAGAAACTGACAAAAGTAAATAAACAATCCCTCACTGTCAGTAGTGCTTGTGTCCTAAGCTCGTGGGTAGAGCTTTCTGAGAGCATCAGCTGGAGTGCATGCCACAGGTCAGGACTGCTGGGTCTTCTCCCTGCCCATCAGCCTAAACCCAAATCTTATCATTAGGACAAAAGAGAAGAGGAAAGAACACGCATGATGATAAGAGAGGGCAAAAGGACCTGGCAATGTCCCATGTGGAGCCCTAAACCTTGCTTACTTCAGCCTGAGAAGAAAGGAAGATTTTTGCCTCTCAATGATAAATGTGGTTTCACAGCAAAAATGGACTTCATTTAATAGATAGTTTTATACTTTTTGTTAATGGAAACTTTGCTATTTGCAGGTGACAATTTGCCTGTCACCTCTCCATGTCTCGAGTAAGTTCAGGGAATATAACATCACCACCATCACTACTATCAGCAGCATCATAAATAAGAATTTTTAAAATACAGTTGGTTATACAATAGACTGGCACATCCATGCTTACCATCGGGAAACATAAAAGAAAAGACCAGCTCAAAGGTCGTAGGGCAGTGGTTTAGAGATCTAAGTCATCCAGAACATCCTCCTAAAAACCCTTCAAGGTTCTAAGAAGACAAGCAGAATTAATTCCTCTGGAAAGAAAGAAAACTTTTTCATAATTAGCACGTCTCCCTATTGTTGACATTGTAATAGATAGGTGTTTATATAATGTATGAATACTTCACAAATAAATTTTTATGTGAAGCACTTACAGAAACAAGGGGTAAAAAAACAGCAACACATATTTCATTTAAAACCTCTGATTTTACTCTTTTTTTTTTTCAATTCAAGAGGAATTAGAGCCTAATCTCATGAACTTAGGATTTTGCTGTTTGTATCTTGAATTTGGTAACGATGAAAGGTCATCCTGATATATTTGAAGCTGTGGCCTTGCTCAGGAACACAACTCCCAAATATAACATTGTTTTATGGAAAGTATTGTTCATCATACAGTGATGCACTCAATGCTACAGTTTCCAGGAATATGTTTTGACAGAAAGCTATGACTGAATCTCTGCCCCCTTGCTTTAATTACTAATATGCTGTCCATGAATCAGAAAGAGAAAGCAACTGATGAGTTTACTGATTATGGTAAACTATCACCATAGGAATCGTCATTGTTACTTTATCGAGGGCTTCTAGAAAAGAGAGGTGTTTCTACCCTTCCATCCACAGGACAAAAAAGCCCACAGTGGAGTCCCCACAGTACTTAGAGACCAGTGTCCACCACCCATGGCCTGCAACTCCTTTTGATTCTCCAGCTCCCTAGGAGGGCAGAGAGTGGTCTCCAGAGAGAATATAAATGCTTCATCTGCCTGTATCTAGGCACGAAACTCATTCACGTTCAGTTCTGAGACCTGCTTCTGCAAGCTCAGGAACTTTGCATTCCTTTGAGGTCATGAGGCACCCTTCCAGACCCCAGTATTTTCACCCTCCCACAATTTAGCCCAGGAGACCAACAGGTAGGATTGTAGGCATGTGGACAAATCTGTGTAAAATCATCACCATTCCTGGAAGAATTTCAGACATGTGTTCAGCTCAGACATGAAGTAGGGCACATTCAGCAAGCCTATTGCATAACATTGGACTTGGGGAGAATAAGTAAAAAACATGCTTGTTTGCTTGGTTTCTGATTAACAACCTAAATTAAATTACATGGATACAAAACACATATGAAAAAGTGGAAGCAAAGCATAAGGCAAAGTCACAAAGGAACAGAAATAACTAATGTCAGTTAAAAAACTTAACCTGGCTCCCCCCGCCCCCCACTGAATTAAGCAGAACTCTATCAGTCATTAATGACGGATCAAAATGCAGCTCAAACTAGCTGCAACCAGAAATGGAATCCAACAGTTCATAAGTTTGGAAATGCAAAGGATCAGATAGTGCTTAAATCCAGGTATTCAATGGATGTCTCCATCATGTCCTCACTCTAGCACCATCTCTTGGCCCTCGCTGTTCTGTGACGGCTTCACTGATCTCTCCACAAGTTCCCAAAGAAAGAGAGTTCCACGCATGCTTGTATATCTATTGCTTGCAACTTTCAAAAGAAAAAGAAATCCTCTCTTACCTAAGAGTTACAGTAAAAATCCCAGGATTACCAACTTGGGTTGGCTGCCCTATGCATGTCACTGTACCCCAGCCATGAAATGTGCTTATTAGGCCTCCTCCTGATCCAAGATGTGGCCAGCCCCAACTAAACACCACTAATCAAAAGTGGAAAAAGAGATGGTTTCCCAAAGGAAAAGTGGAGATATAAAGACAAAGTAAGAGGAAAGGATTTTTTTTTTTGACAAATGATAGATAGCCACATAAGCTACCATCATGCAGATGGTATTATGAAGAATAACTTGGAAATACCTAAAATTCTCTGTACCCTCTTTGATTCCTCTCTGGCATGTGTTCCTGAACTCAAGGGTCCAAGGCTACACAAAGCAGAGACAAAGTGCATTGTTTACTTATTTCACAAGTACTTATTGAGCTTCATCTCAGTGTTATTTTTTAGGGTGCTGTGGAAGCACAAAGGAAGAAACCCTAGCCTGGACTTGGGGACCAGGGAATGTTTCCAGAGGAAGTGAAATAGAAAATGACTTTTGAAAAGTGGGTAGGAGTTTAGCTAATCAAAGAGAGAAGTTGAGTAATTGAAGCTGAGAAACAGCACATGCAATGTGTTCAAGGAAACGTACTGTGTTTTAAAGGAACAGAAAGACATATAAAGCCAAACCACTTGTTAATATAAATGTCCGAAAGGGCAAAAACTGTGTCTTATTCTCTCTTCCTGTTCAAAAGTTCACTTGACTCTCAGGGTTTCCCTCCCAAAGTTGTTAGGAGAATGAAATGTAGTAACATATCTGAAATACCTAGTAAATTTTAAACCCTCTACAACTGAAAAGCACATATAGAGAACTGATTCTTAAAATCCTGAGCAATTAAAGAAAGATGACTGGCTTGATGGAAGTGAACTACTCAAGTAAAAGGTGCTGTAGATTTATGATGTCTATTTGGCCAATAAAGCCTCCTTTTACTCACTGGGGGTTTTATTTTATATACATATATATTTTTCTTCATTTATTTTAGAGTGAGAGAAAGGGAGAGAGGTGAGAGAGAACATCAATTGGCTGCCTCCTGCATGCCCCCCACTGGGGATTTGGCCCACAACCTGGGCATGTGCCCTGACCGGGAATCGAACTGGCAACCTTCTGGTGCATTGGTCGATGCACAACCATAGAGCCACACAGGCTGGGCTCATGGGGGGTTAAAAACTAAAGTCTTTAGGTCCCATGTTCTCTGCATCAGCAGCTGAAAATTCACCAAGAGGGAGTGGGCAACACAAAGAGTGTGCTCTCTAGGAAAACAAAGGAAGTGTTCAAAGAATGTGAGTACGAAACTGTGTTGCCAATGCATCCTTGGCAGACAGACAGATCCTGGAATTTTAAAATGAAAACAAGAAAAAAGTTCGCTTGCTAATGTTCTAAGAGTCTGCTCAACAAAGGAGATGTGCTTAGAAGATCCCCGAAAGGAGAAAAAATACAGGGCAGGAAATGAGTATGAAAGGTTACAAATCATGCATCTATGAGAAGCAGAGGAAATAGTTTGGGGGATTCATACTCTTAAAAACGTCAGCATAAGGTATGTTTAAATTGTAACCCAGGCCAGAGAGTCGTGAATAATCAGTTTGTCTTGGAGAATTCTGGAATTATAAACAAAAGGATACAAAGCATTGTCCAAGGTAAATATTGACATGACTGAAGAGGAACTAGAAAAACTTTTAATGAAGCCAAAAATACTGCATCTGGGGAAGATGTTTCACATTCTTATAATAAACACTCGGGTACAAGAGGTTTAAGACGATGGGTAAAAAATATCGTCCAGGAAGTTGAAAAACTGAGCTAAAACAAAGGCTTTCTCAAATTTAAAAGAGTAATACTATAAAAACATAAATATTAATTTTTAAAACGATGTCATTTTTTTAAAATAGAGACAATTCTCTCACCTATTTGCCCTCACATGGGAGAGAATTAGTACTCATATCCTGAAACAGCTATCTAGTTTATACTGGGGCAGATGTACAGTGATTTCTTCCTCTACTCCCAGCTGCCCAGGGTAATGTGGTCTGGGAAGTCCCTTTACACCAGCTGGGCCTGTCCTAGGACTAGACCCTCCCACCACCAATTAATGATACTCTCCTCTCTGCAGAGACCCCCACCCATCAAGGAGAGCAGGAAAGGACTTCACTAATTCCTTCAGGTTCTTACCTTGCTTCCTTCCAGAGGATGTTCAGGTGGGGTAACCTGAAACTTAGAATAAATAGAAGCCTATTATTGCTGCTTAGTGGAAGCCAGTGAGGGATCTTGTCAGCAGAACTGCCATGGCAACCAGTTCTTCAAAGCGTTTTTTAAAAATACAAGTCGAATTTCATCTGGAAACATCCCAATTACCCAATTAGACTAAGCTGCAAAGTCTTTTTAGAATAATCTCAGATCATACGTGAGTGAATAGCTCCAACCCAAACCACTGCATTCTGCTTCTCAGGAAATGCAAGGCTGCTGGTGCTGTGTTCTGGTCAGAAGACAGTTCTTTATTAGCAGGAGCAATGACACCCGTTTGCATTTCCACAGGCTTCTCACTGCTAAAGTAACATATGACTCTATCCCGTTGGGAGCCGTGAAATCCTGGTTTTATTTTCCCACTTAACAGATGGGAAAACTAAGGAGCTATAAGTAGACTCATCTCTAGGGACAGAAAGAGGCCAGGTGGAGTGAAACAGGATTTCTCTTGCTCTGTGTGTGTGTGTGTGTGTGTGTGTGTGTGTGTGTGTGTTCCTCCAATAAGGTAGTGAAATCAGGCCCCAAGACCTATAGAATCCACCTCTAAAGTGTCTTACCCCTTACCTTTCCTCTCCGCCCTTCCCCTACTGAGCTGGGTCAGACTTTCAGGATTTATCACTTGGACCATGAAATCTTGTCATCATGCTACTCCTGGGCACATCTACGAAAGCACAGGTCAGATCATAGACTCCCCAATGCTCAAAGGATAAAAGCTTACCTGTAGTCTATTCTTTTTAAAGTGCACTGTGCTCGCCCTGGCCGGTTTGGCTCAGCAGTTAGAGCGTCGGCCTGCGGTCCTGAGAGACCCGGGTTCGGTTCCCGCTAAGGGCATGTACCTTGGTTGCAGTTTGTCCCCAGCCCTGGTTGGGTCGTGTGGGGGGCAACCACTCGACGTGTCCCTTTCACGTCGATGTTTCTCTCTCTCTCTCTCCCTCCCACACTCTATCTGAACAAAAAATAGAAAAATGTCCTCGGGTGAGGATAAACAATATAAATAAATTAAAAAAAATAAAGTGCACCGTGCTTAGGACGGAAGTCAAGGTCTCCTCAATGTCACAGATTAATTCATAGGATCGTCCCCTCTATCCTCACCCACCACTCAGCCATACTATGAACTTTCAACACTCCGCTAATTTTCTGATATGGTCTTGGTCAAGCAGAATTCATTTATCTTTATTTGCTTCCTATTATTCATCCCTTAAGGTCCAGGCCCAGGGTGGCCTGTACCTTGTGGGTGTATCCCCAAGGCTTGAGAGACTCCGTGCAAGGACAGTTCCTGTGCACTGTCTCCTTCTACCTTCACTGCTGCCCTACGGCTTGGATATCCCTAGTGATCCCATTTCATGGATGAGCAGACAGAGATGGAAAGCAGAGGCCGTGAGGCTGCACCACACAGCAGGCGGCAGCCCCACTCCAGAGCACCCTCGTCCCCAGCGGGGTCCTCTCTCTTTGGGGTAAGGTTTGCTCTGCACTCCCACTGTGCCTTGGACATCAGAGGGGGCTCCTTTATTTCACTCTCCTTTCTTTGAAAGGTGAGAGTGATGATATGTAAGCTTCTCTGAGCCCCAGCTTCCTCATCTGCAGAATGGGAACAATGATTGATGATATACTCTTGTTTCTAAGGACTATCTGAACGGCTGCATTAAAGGAAAACACACAAAACTATGCCCAACACACAGGAAGTGCTTGATAAATGTCAGAGAGCAGCTGATTACTGTTTCTCCAACAAAAATGTGAGCTCCTCTGTCCAGTCATCTTGGTTTACCCAAATCCTGGGAGCTTAAGCTTGAGCACTAGGTAAGTAGTTGTTCAAATATTAATTGGATTTCCATTATGAACAAAAACAATATATTAATCACTCCTCTTCCCATCACAGTTAAAATAAACCCCAGTGTCTACCCTACCCTACCCCACTCTGGCCTCTGACTAGCTATTCCACCTTATTTCCTTTCTCCCTCTGACTCCATCTACTCCCACCTTGCTTTTCCTCAAAAACACCTAACACATCATCTTAGAGGCTTTGCTATAACCTCTCCTTATTCTGTGCTATTTTTCTTAGAACTTGACAGTTTCTTACATATCTGTCTATATATTCATTGTCTGTCTCCCCCCTCCAACCTTATTGGAATGGGGGCTCCCTGGGGGCAGGGATACTAAAGGTTAGATTCACTGCTATATTCCCTGTGCCCAGACCATGAGTGGTACATAGTAGATGCTCACTAAATATCTAATGATTAAATGAATACATGAATGAACAAATAAACCTTTATACCCCACAAGAGTACTGAAAGATAGGTTTTACATACCCATTTTACAGATGAAAAAACAAAGGCACTAACATATGAAGTAAGTTTCCCACAGACACACATTTAGTAAGAGGCATAATTGAATTGTATCTCTGTCTCTCTCATTCCAAAATTCATCCCAGTGTCCCCTAATCTTAAAGCATTCAGGTGCCACCTTCCACATTGCATCTGAACTAATATTTACTTAACATTTTTTTTAAAGTCACATATATTATGCAAATAATTTTATTTTAAAAGAAAGACCATCTTTTCCATGGAATAAATCACAGCGAAATAGATGCATAGCCCCTAAAATGTAAAACATGCGTCAGTGTGTTTTGAAGTAGGGAATATGCCTCTTGCATTTGAAAATACTGATCCCGCCTTAGTCTGCATATCCCGGGGGGTGGTCCTGAATCCAGCCGCCCCAGGGATCAGAGTCTTCCACACCCCACAGTAGGCAGTTTTCTCAGTTCTCCCTGCTCACTTAGCCTCCAGGTCCCTCGGCTCTTTCATAGAACATTCTTCACTGAGAGAAGGCCAGAAAGAGACTTCAGATGCCTTGAACACACACACACACACACACACACACCCCTCGTGTGAGAAGTTCACTGCAGCTCCCTAACTGAAGGCAAAAGCAAGATGCAAGAGGTGGGGAGAAAGAAATTAATTGAAAACTTGAGGATGTCAAGCCATACCGAGGAAAATCTCTCTCTGAGTTAAAGATCGGAGACATAATCAGGGAAAGTGGCTTCTATAAAAACTTGATTGGTTGATCGAAATCTCCAGTCATCCCGAAAATAATTGCCTGGAAGAAAGCACTGAGTGACCTGTCTGCTGGCAAGGAGCAGCCAGCACCAACGGTTCCCCCTTCCCTGGGGCCCCAGTGATGATGAACTGAATCTGTTTAAGGAAGTATATTGCCTCATTATTTTCTGCTCTGACATACATGCATATTTTTCATGAATGTTAACTCTCAACAACATAAAAGCAGTGTTTACACTCTTTGTTTCTGCAGCATTTTTGTTTTCAGGTCAGTGTTTTAGAAACATTCGGTCTGGACCCCTCCTGGAGAGCTATGAGGAATGACAACGAGGGCCTTGGGCCCTGCTCTGGGCAAAGCCACTGGAAACAGGACTGTGAGTCCCCCAAACATCCTCCTAAGTGGGTCTCCTCTGTCCTCACCTCCTCTGTCCCATCTACTCCTTGGCACCAGTGTTAACACAAATGTCAATATGACCATGACTGTTTTAAGCTCAAACTTTTTAGCTACTCTCTATCCCCTCAAAAGAAAATGTCTTCTTTAGTGAGATGTACGAGGCCTTCCTTTATAATCTAGTCTCTGCCTGCGTCTTCAAAACAACTCTCTCAAATCTTCCCTGCATCAGCTAAAAGCCCTTCCTGTTCTCGCACACCTCTGGGCCAGTCTATGTTGTTCTCACTGCCTAAAAAGCTCACCCAGATCCTCCCCTCACATTCCTGTCTGCCTTGGAAATGTCTCTTCATCCTTCAAGACTCTGCTCTGTGGACGCTTCTCCCTGCCCCCTGCCCCCTGCCCCAGCCAAGTGACTTACAGGAGAGAGATGCCCAGAGCCCTGGACAACCTCCCCCTCAGCTTCCACCCACCTCCTCAACAAAATCCTCCCTGATTGTTTTGTTTTGTTTCTCACTCAGACCACACAGATCTCTAACTTTTTTAGTTATTCTGTTATTAAAATCTGTGCCCCATAGCTGAACACTCTTTCCCACCACGGATTTGAGAAACTGCCAAAAATGTTGTCCAAGTCATCCTCTCACAGGAATCTGTCCCGAGGAAATAATAAAAAAGCTAATCAAAGATTTATGTACATGGACAGTCATTGCCTCATGTTTTATAATTACAAAAAAATAAATAAAAATAAAAAGGAAACAACCTAAGTGCATAACATGGGAGGTGGTTATGGAAGAATATGTCCATATGGCCATTAAAAATATTTTGAAGAATATTTGAAGGATAAGGACACGAGAAAATGCCCGGGAAATAATGTTAACTTAAAAAAAAAAAAAACAGACTCCAAAATTGTATGTGAAATTTGATCTCAGGTTAATAAAGAATATATACATCTCTTTTATATAGAAGTGGGATGGTTGATGAGGGGCATGGACTTCAAAAACAGGCTGCCTGGGTAAGTTTGACCCTGTGGTCTTGGGAATGTTACGTAACCATTCATTAGGTCACTTTCCCTATCTATGATATTGGGACAATAATAGTACCGTCCATGTAGGGTTACCATGATGACTGAATTAGTTAATAGCGGTCAAATGTGTGGAATTACAGCAGGCACATCATAAGTGCTATCTAGTGTCAGTTGTCTTTGTCATTATACACTGAAAAAAAATGTTTTCCTTTCTAGATGATGGAACTGTAAATTGTTTTCATTCTTATTTTACATTTCTCTGTCTTTTTTTCTAAATCACATAAATGAGCATATATCATTTGTTAAATCTTATACACATATGAGCCATTCAAAATCTATGCTATTCTTGACTGGCAGCGTCTAGGCATGAATCTTTTTGTTTTGTTCTGTTTTCATTTGTTTGTTTGTTTTTAGGAAACAGAGAGACAGAATGTCCCATCAGCCAGTTCACATTGTCTATTGTGGATTAAGTCCTGATGAAAGACTACATCCTCTTAGTACTCATGGGCATTATATATACACATTCAATTAAAACAACCTTTCCTGAGACTAAGAGCAAAGAAGAAGCTGACAATACTTTGCCAGGGGGAAAAAAAAGAGAAGCAAAATAAGATACAATCTCTTGGACTCTTGGAAGAAAGTTTGGCTATAAAACCTAGCTGTCAAGAATAGGAGCGTTGCCCTGGCCAGTTTGGCTCAGCGGTTAGATCATCAGCCTGCAGTCCAGAGAGACTCAGGTTTGGTTCCCGCTAAAGGCATGTACCTCAGTTGCAGTTTGTCCCAGGCCCTGGTTGGGTCGTGTGGGTGGCAACCACTCGATGTGTCCCTTTCACGTCAATGTCTCTCTCTCTCTCTCTCTCTCTCTCTCTCTCCCCCCCCCCCACTCTATCTGAACAAAATATTGAAAAATGTCCTCGGGTGAGGATTTAAAAAAAAAAGAATAGGAGCATTGCGGGCCAAAGAGAAAATGGTACTGTATCACCTTGGGCAAGTCACAAACTCCTCTTGAGTTTCAGGCTCCTCAACTACAAATTGGTGTGTGTGTGTGTGGCAGGGGGGAGGGTGTCCTACTTTACAAAATAGCTGAAGAAGCACATAAAATTGAATAGAGTCTGTCACAAAGTAGGGATTCAGAAAATTTAGCCATCATAGTCACAACTGAAACTCAGAATGGAGCTGGCCAGCTGGCACAAGAGAAATGGAAGAAATGGACCAGACTAACTTGGATTTGAATCAAGGTCCAGTCCCTACTTACATGTTGGTATCCAAGGTCAAGAAAAGTCATCCTACCCTGCACCGCCAATTATTCTCTATCTTCACACCCTATTTATTGCCTTTGGGGCACTGACCACCATTTATTTTTTTTTCATTGATTTCTTTGTTTAATTATATTTTATCTGTTCTCCCAAAGATTGTAAGACCCATAAAGTCAGGGTTCAAATGTATTACTTTTAGCATGCTATCCTTAGTACCAAACACAATGTCAGAACAAATGTGGAATAATTTTCTGGTAAAAGAATGAATAGTCAAATAAATGAATGAACTTGGGCGAGTTACATCAGTTACCTTGTCTATTAACAAAACTAAATGGGAGGGGGCAGGATTGAGAGGAGGGTGTCAATGGGGGGAGGGGGAGGAGAAATATCTGTAACCAAAATAAATTAATTTCATAAAGAAAGAAAGAAAACTAAGTGACATAAGGCAAATTTGGTGCCTGATACACAGTAGGTGCTCTTTCAATATTCATTTCTTCTTTCTGGGTATTCATCAGATTAGCTTCGATGAGACCCAGACATTTTCTGAGATTACATGGAATACCTGGACAAATGCTCTTTGTGATGCATCTTAAACTATTATCCCCGTGCCAAAGCAATTTCTTGATAAAGAGAGTTTTTTTCCACAGAACAGAGCAAAAGCAGCTTTGAAACTCCAATTTTAATAGTTCACACCCCATGCATGCCAGACGCAAGAATCACTTTGAGCCTCTAATTGATGAAGTAAAAAATCTTGTTTTTAATGTAAAAATGCAACAGTGGGTTTCTTGGAAGCAAGGAGAAGACATTTTCATCTGAATGTGCTTGTCATCTCAATTTTTCCTGCCTTAATTCATTTCTTAAGCAGGGGGTAAAAAAAAAAAATTTGATGATTAAGATGTGTAATGGAAATTTTCAGAGCAGAGTGAGGAGGTGACTAGAGACCATATGTTGCCCAAGAACGGGGCCTTCAGCAAACACTGGAGACAGACGAGGGTGCTGATTGCATGCTATTGGCGATTATGTCTCGATGAAAGAATACATCCCATTAGTACTAATGGGCATTATACACACATACGATTAAAATAACATATAACCGTTCCTGAGACTAAGAGCAAAGGAGAAGCTGATAATACATTGCCAGGGCGAAAAGAAGAAGCAAAATAAACTGCTGGGTAAGAATATTTCACACATGTCCACATTCAAAGAGACCAAATTCCTCATATTAGTACAGCAGTGGCTCGCCTGGCATCCTGTGTGAAATCTCTCCCTCCGTCAGAAATGCACAGTGGGCTGTGGCTGCAGCAATAAACGCACCTGCAGAAGAAGGCACATCGGACCTTGTTGTTTACCTCGATTCTTGGAGTGCAACCCAAAAAGGAAGACGTACAGTTAAATCATGCAGTAAACAAAAGCTCGGCACTCACTGGAGAGTTCAGTGAACAATGCTGGCACAGACCACCCCGCAAAGTTCAACACAATTCACCCCAGAGGAGTCTGGGCAAAGTTTTCCATGTCAGGAGTAAAAAATGGGGCCATGTGCTTCCATCAGCCAGCGCTATAAACTCAAGTCGTCCTGGCCTGTAAATTCTACCCGAGATAGTGCTCGGCAGTTGGAAGTCCAGAAGGTAAGCCCAAAGTGGGTCAGGTCAAGGGTCACAGAGGCTGCCTTTAGTTATTTCTTAAGTGAGGACAAATTTAGTGATGAGGGTCAAGTTGAAGTTGCAGTCAATATTTAAGGAGGCTTCCCAGGATGTCTAAATGTGTTTCCATGCATCTGAATTGGGGGAATATATCATCAGTGTGGATGGCAGCAGGTGTCATGGGGCTCTGGCTGTCCTCAGTCCTGGAGAAGGGCACTTCCTGCCTCAGCAATGCCCCCAAAGATCTGGGCCTCGCTGATGCAGCCATAAGGACTTAAAACATGTCCTAGGGCAAGACCTGCTTGAGGACAGACCACATTGTAGTTTTCTGTTTTTAGTTTCCCACAGTGCCCATCACTATGCTTTGTATACATCAGGTACTCAATACACAAAGACTGGTGAGAGTGTAACTTTACATCAAATACTCACTTGTTCCCTTTATCAGTGACTGTTTCTCTTCTTCAAGTTCTCAGTTCCCTCAAAAATGCCGCTTCGGGTCTCCACCAAATCTTAAGAGCCAGCCAGACCCACGTCGAAATCCCATTCCACTATTTTTTAACAGTAGCAAACACTTCTACCATACCAAAATGTATCAGACACTATTCCAGATATTTGTTTATACTGACAGCTTTATCCCCTGTATAACTGAGAGGTAGACACTATTATTGTTCCCAGATACAGATGAAGAAACTGAAGGCACACACATGTAAAGAGCCTCGGCCAAAGTCACGAAGCTGGAGCCTGGATCAAAACTCCAGCTGTGACACCAAGTGATGATGATGATGATGATGATGAAGGAGAAGGAGGAGGAGGAGGAGGAGGAGGAGGAGGAGGAGGAGGAGGAGGAGGAGGAAGAGGAGGAGGAGAAGGAGAAGGAGAAGAAGAAGGATTATTGGTGATGGGTCCACTCAAACTGGGAGAATCTGGGAAAGCTCATGATGGCAACTCTGGCCACAAGGCCATTTAATGGTACAAGGTCAGATCCTCTGTCCTGCCAAGGACAAGAAGCATGTAAGGGTCCACTTTCTGAATGCTGTATACAGTGATACCTCGGTTCTCGAACGCCTCGGTTTTCGACCAAATCGGTATTCGACCAGGAGATTCGAGAAACTTTTGTCTCGGAATCCGAACAAATATTTGGAACTCGAACTTCCGAGATGAGCCGAGTTGAGCCGAATGGCGTTCATTCGGCCCAGCGCGCCTTGCTTGCGTCATCAGTGTGAGTGCAGAGAGAGAGTCACGCTTTGTGGAGTCACGCTTTCCTATTTCATTGCTTCGGTTCTCGAACAATTCGGTTCTCGACCGTCCTCCTGGAACGAATTATGTTCGAGAACCGAGGTATCACTGTACTTCTTTACTGTGGGTGGAATGGCCTTGCTCTAGGATCTGAAGGGTCTATGTTGTGATCCTCCTATTGGGGCTTGCCATAAACTCGACATGGAGTCTTCCAGCACCACATAGACTTACGTTATCCTAGGGTCTGCCAGCTCTTATGGTCCAAGTGGCAGGGCTGCTCGCACTGCAGCCTGGACCTGCTGCAGAGCCCTTTCTTGCTCTTGGCCCACTCAACGCTAGCCGTATTCCATGTCACATAGTAAATAGATTGAATAGATTGAAGCAAGATTCCCAAGTGTGGAATATGCTGCCCAGACTCAAAATTGCCTACCAAATACTGTTCTTCTTTTTCAGTGGTTGGAGAGGAGAGATGCAATAATTTGTCCTTTTCTATGGAGGTGATGTCTTGCCAGGACCCAGACCACCTGACATCTAAAAATTTCACCAACGCAGTGATTTATCTTCATAAATGTTCTTTCCCACCCTCTGGAACACATATATCTTTCCAAAACCTTCACTTACTTGCAATTTTTTGTTTATCTGATGTAATAAATATGATTTCATCAATGTAAAGGACCAAAGTGATGTTCTCCAGCATATCCAGATGGTTCAGATTCCTCCAGACTACATGATGACAATGAGAAGAAGAAATAACAAAGCCTTGGGACAAGGATGTACATTCCACATGAATGTGAACTGTTTCTGATTCTTTTTATTGATGAAGATGGAAAAAAAATACATTTATCAGATCAATGACCACACACTGGTCTGAACATCTGAAGCCATGTTAACCTGCTGTAGCAATGATATCACATCCAGCATTACAGTTGCAGTTAAGACTACTACTTACTTGAGATTAGGGGGTCCATTGCCCACTACCAGAATCCAATCAATTTTTATAGAGGTCAGATTGGTAAATTAGGTGGGGATATGATGGGCACCATCAACCCTGCATTCTTTAGATATTTAAGGGTAGCTCTAATCTCTGCTATTCCTCCAGAATGCAATATTAGTTTGGATTTATCATTTTAAAGGGTGGTAGGAAGGCAGTCCCAGAGGTTTTCACTCAAACTTCTGCTCTAAGACAGCATTAACATCACAGAGCAAGAAAACGATGTGGTGGTTCTGCCTACCACCAAGTATATCCATTCTAATTAGATATTCAAGGTCCAGGTAAATGACCACAGAATAAAACCAGTGGAACCACTCTGGGCCAGACAGAGGGAAGATTCCATTTATTACCTGTCCCTAAAGTATCTCACTCTAATAAGAAGACCAAGATGATGTTTTGTGTCCCTGGGTATCAAAGCCAATTCCAACCCTGTGCTCAACATTCCTCAAATGTTGAGGAATTGCCTGGGCAATCCCCTTACCTCAGTGAACCCCAAAGAACTGGGGAAATAATACTGCATACCCTTGCTATGATGTCACAGGCTCTTTCTCAGGGTGACCAGACCTCTCCTTTAGTCACTTGGGCTTCAGGTCCAAGAACCAGCTCAAGTCCAGAATCATGACTTCTTTATTGTTTTAATTGTGATGTCTGCCTTCAGCTTTCTGACCATCTACCCTTCATTTCTTTTAATTGTTCAAATTAAGTAATAACTTTCTTGGCTTTGTAGCTATCTTGTCCCTAAAGAACATCATAATATCATATTCTATTAAATGTCTACAAAGCTGTCTGCAAGTCAGGCCCCCCATTGGCCACTCCGACCTTGCTACTCATTATTGTAACTGCACCTGCCTGCCCTGGTGTTGTGTCACCATGGGCCTCTATTATTTGAGAATCTTATTGTCCCTGTTACTAAGAGGGAGCCCAGTTTTGTAACAGCATCTCTTACTGTCATTCCTAGTTACAGAAGACTGACAGCACTGAACGTCTCAGTAATACCAGCACCCATCTCAGCAGCATATTCTTTATAGCGTGGGTAAGAGTGTTTGCTGACTCTTCCATGGAAATTGTCAGCTAATGGGTTTTCTTGCCTATGTGGTATATGCATTCTAGCAGATCCACTCCCCTTTTGATCACTTCCTCTACCACTTCCTCTGACATTTCTTTTTCATTTGGTGTGGGCCATCGCATTTTCCAAGGTTCCCAAAGCCATCCTAGTCCTGTTTCCTGGAGTTTGGGCCAGTGTGTTAAATCGTGTGTCCAGGAAGAGTGTTCTTATTTCAGTTAACTCTCTCTTATTCCATCTCATGGTTCTGCGCCTTCAATGTCCAGAGCCAGTCTTGGGTCATAGTCCCTGAAACATGGACTGTGAGACAGAGATTTGCATGCAGGTTGTTTAATGGAGTTCGCTCTTAAGAACAGTGCCTCTAAGAGGGTGAGGGAAGCAGGATTGAGCATAAGGAGAAGTTCAACTAATACCCTTGCAGCAGAGGGCTTAGTCGATCCCATAGGGAGAATTGGAGCTGGCATGGCCTTTTAGAGTGGCTTTTGAACCCCTGGACAGACAGTTCCTGAGTGCAGAGAGGGAACATACTATGGACAAGGCAGCTCCCTTCCACCAAAGGCAATTCATGAATAACAGCCTACACTCCCAGCAGCTGGGCATCAACCCCTAGAGAGCCCATTAGACACTAACCCTTATAATAAAATGAAAACCTTCAGCAGGCTAGGTTAGCAACTTCAGCTTTAGGAGAAGAGCAGATGCTGAGAATTTCAAAGGATAAAGCCCCCAAATTATAAGTTATGAGAGTAAAATCTTTTGAAGAAATGTAAATACTTGATATATCTCTATAAAATAATAAATCCTTTAAAACGGTCCATTGCTCAAAGAACAGTGTATCCATTGCTTCCATAGTATACAGCTTTCACAGACAAGGAAATCAGAGATGGGCTATTTTGGTCCCCTCTGAACCAGATCAAAAGCAAAGTTTATGATACGGCTCAATGCGGGGTGTTTGTGTGATGTCACATGCCATTCATTTCCACCTTCATGCTTCCTCCATATTTTGTGAGTATCCTATGGAACAGAGGCCTTTGTGAAAGCAGTCTCTAGCATAGCAAGATGTAATTACTTTGGTCATCAGAGAAAAGAGACCTGGGTTTATTCACAGCTGCCTATCTAGCTGTGTGACCTCGGGCAGGTCACTTTCCCGTTTGTAGCTTCAACTTTCTCTCTAAAATTGGACAAATGTATAGCTTGCACATACGTGTTCACCCTTCTCACTCATGGGAGACATCACTAATCCACGAAGATACTCTTTACTACTGAACCTAGGTAAGAAATGTAGACTCCTCAACAAACTGCTCCGGGACACTACTGCTAATTCATCAAGGGTGATACTCAACATGGAACCTACAGACCACCTCTAAACTAAAAGGTTCTTCTTGCATCTATAGGCTATGATTTCATGCTCAGAGCCATGTATGGAGAATCATAGGCTGCAGGAGTCCCAGTGTCTCTGATGTATTAGTGTCCTAGGAGCACATGGCATCAACACAACCATGGGGACACCCAGCTGCTGAAATAGAACTTTCAGACTTTCTCTAAAGTCCTTCATCTTCCCTGCCTCTTGGTAGTCTAGGGCCAAAGACCCCGTTCCTAAGCTCAGGCTCCAGCTCCATATCTCCCTAACTTAGCACACTAAGGAACTCCTGGGTAGAGGTGGCCCTAAGGCACATCAAACAATCACACAGGGTGAGGTTATCACAGAGAAAGCCAATTTTAGAATGTTTCACCACCTTAGTGCAAATTGCTCTAATCTTTACTTGTCCTTAATAGGCTTTTTGTTTATTTCCACAAGCAACATAAATACCAACCACTCTCAACATTTCTTACTCTCACAATTTCATGAACATCACTTTCCTCCCCTCCCAAAAAACACACACCAGTAAGAAAGGAACTGATCCATTAAGAGCAAGAGTAACAGTCCTCTTTCCTAGCCCATCCAAGCCCTGTCCTTCCCCAAAGTCTCTCCTCCTAACCCTTCTCCCTTCATACCACCTACCCTTGTCTTAAAGTGACTCATTCTACATAATGAGGGTTTAGCAAGATAAACCCTGTGGTTCTTTAAAGAATCTACTGTCCTCATTAGGGTCGATCTTTTAAGGCCCTTCAACTATTTTGAAATTCTTAACTCTGTCCTTGTTCCCTGACTCGTCAGCAAGGCTGCCAGATGCAATGTATCATTTAATAAATCCAACCGCTTGTCAAAAATAGTAACTGAACTCCCCATATTGCCAACTCAAAGCTTGATCTCCTGAAGCCCAAATACAAAAATATATTAAGCTCCACTGGATTCAGATTGCATTTGGAGATATTTTGCTGATAGCTGCCAGTTCCCAGGACCCCAAGGCTCAAAACCAAGCCAGAGTTAATATCTCATTAGGTGAAAAGTATGACAGACTGTAGACTGTCAGGGCTAGAGGGGACCTCAAAGATCAAGCAGTTTAGCCCTTGTTTTATAAATAGGGGAAATATGCTCAGGAAGGTTAAGTGATTTACTCAGAGTCACACAGCAACTTACTGTGAAGTCAGGAATCAGAACCCTTGTCTTCTGAGCACCCCCCCACATACACATGCAGACACGTGCCCATCATCTTTGTTATTACAGATACTAACTAGTCACCATCTGTTGGGGGCCTAGGAAACAAATACAGCCAATTTTCCAACACTAACTCTCCTCTGGCAATTATATAAGTTAAATGTTAATGGTCTACCCGGTAGCCATTTGCACGCCATCTTATCTTAAATAATTAAGCAAATCCAGAGTAAAAGAAGCAAAATACATTGAAAACATTTAAGTATCACCCAGACTGTGTGGCTCAGTGGTTGAGTGTCAATCCATGCACCAAGAGGTCATCGGTTCAATTCCTGGTCAGGGCACATGTCCAGGTTATGGGCCAAATCCCCAGTGTTGGGGGGAGGGCATGCAGAGGCGGCCAATTGATGTTCTCTCTCATCCATGTTTCTATCTCTCTCCCTCTCCCTTCCTCTCTCTATAAAATCAGTAAAGAAAATAATAATAATAATAATCTTAAGTATTAGATTCTGTCAAGGCCATAGGTGGTATAGACCTTATCAAAAGGAGGTCTGCCACATTCACATGCCTTGGGGTCCCCTCAAAAGGTCTCCCTGGCCCAAATCACATTGACAAGGTGACAATGGAACAGAGACCCGAAAGAGGTGAGGAAGCCTGGTGGATATCCAGAGGAAACGTGTCTAGGTAGATGGAACGGTGACTGCAAAGTGTATGTAGCCAAACTGAACAGAATGAGCAAAAGAGAAAGTGGAAGGTAAGAGAGCTGGATTGGGAAGGGTGGGGGGTTCATCATATAGGGCCTTAAAAGCTGTTGTAAAGACTTTGAATTTTACTGTGAATGATGAGCCATCGAGGAACTTAGAAGAGGGGGAGGTGACATGACTTGACTTATATTTTTAAAGGAACAGTCTATCTAATGAGAGATCACATTCACTAGAATAGCTATAAACAAAAAATCAGATAATAGCAAGTGTTGACAAGGACTGGAAAATTGGAGCCCTCATGCATTGCCTGTAGGAATGTAAAATGACGCAGTTGCTTTGGAAAAATATCTGGCAGTTCCTCCAAAGGTTAAACATAGAGTTACCATATGACTCAGCAATTCCACTGCTTCTTATATACCCTAGAGAAATGAAAATATATGTCCATGAAAAAACCTTTACACAAATGTTCAAAGCAGCATTATTCATAATAGCCAAAAGTAGAAACAACACTAAGTCCATTAACCAATGAACAGATGAATAAAATGTAGTATATCCATACAATAGAATATTATTTGGTAATAAAAAGAAATGAAATACTGATACATGTGATAACATGGATGAACCTTCAATACCTTATGCTATGCGAAATAAGCTAATCACAAAGGATCACATATTGTATGATTCTGTTTATATGAAATGTTCAAAATAGGCAAGTCTATAAGAAACTGAAACTAGACTGGTAGTTGCCTAGAGGTGGGGGATGTGCAGGGGAGGTTAGGATGATATAAAGAGACTACTAATGAATATAGGGTTTCTTCTGGGGGGTAATAAAAATGTTCTAAAATTTATTGTGCTGACAGTTGCAGGACTCTGTAAATATATTAAAAACCATAAAATTGTACACTTTGAGTGGTGAATTATATGGTATGTGAATAATAATATATCAATTAAGCTATTATAAAAAGTAAAATCAGTCTGTCATCAGGGCTGCTTGGGTAAAACTATAGAGTGTCAAGGGCAGAAGCATGGAAACCAATTAGGAGGCTATTGTAAAAACCAGGTATGAGATGATGGACAACAGAGTAAGTGGTAAAGGTGGGAGAAGTCATTGAGTCTTATGTGTCTTTTGAAGGATAAGTTAACATTCTTCATTTATGATGGATTAAGTATGAAAAGTGAGTTATAGGTCAATTTCAGTTTTGGGTCTGAGCAACTGATGAAGGAGTTGTCACGTACTATGAAGGAGCTATAACTGGAAGAAAAAATTACTGGGGAAACATGAGATCTGGAGTTTAGATTTTTTCTACGTTAAACTTGAGATTCTATTAAACATTTAATGGAAGTGTCGAGTGGGCACCTCAATCTGGCATTCAGAAGAGAGGTTAAAACTGAAAAACAACATAGGGAGGATCAGCATTTAGATATTTCAAACCATGATTTGGAATGATATCACCTGGAGAATGGGAGTACTTCTGTTAAGTCAAGTAAAATGAGGACTGTGAATTGCCCAATGGATTTAACAGTTTGGTGATCACTGGTGTGACCTTCACAGATTTAGTCTTTGTGGATGGCTGGGAGGCAAAACGACTCATTGGAGTGACTTCAAGTGAGAATGAAAGAGAAAAACAAAACCAATTGGTTCAACTCATTTTTCTGTAAAGATCCGAGAAATGAAATGGCAGCCGGAAGAAATGTATGTCAGAAAAGTTCTTTTTTAATAAAATTGAAAACATTTAAAAAAAATATTTCTATGTTGATGGAAAATATCTGGTAAATGAATAAACAGAGAACACGGATGATGCTGGAGATAAGGAGGCCATGGCAGAGTCAACTCTTTAGTAGGGCCTGGCACCCAGAAGGGGCTGGCCTTAGTACATGGTCAGCCCATGACAGTAAAAGGAGGCCAGAAAGGGCAATAGCACAGGTAGATGTGCAGATTGGAGCATGTAGACACCTTCTTTTAATTGCTTCTCTGTAAAACAGGAGACAAGGTCATTAGCTGAGAATAAAGAGTGGAAGAGGAGAAGAAGGAATGCTAGATTTTTGAAAATGGAGACAAAGTAAAAGAATCCTTGTAAGGGAAGAAACCAGATAATTTAAGTTAGTGGCTGTTAATTAAAGTGTTATTGTTCATCATGTGTGTTTTCTCAAGCTATGTTTAACTCTATGGGTCCAGGAAAAGAGTGGAATTTAATCAAGGTGGAAGTCTTCCAGAAGAGAATAATGAAGAAAGAGAGGGTGAGGTAGTTGATGGAATGCAAGAAATGATTATAGTGATGACCCTGGGAGTCAAAGCTTGCAAAGAGTGAACCGAGGACATTGATGGGATTGAGGGACAGGGAACAGATATATAAATGGAGTGTAGGTTCCAGTGGGAAATGAGAAATTTGGAGAGCTTCAGAAGGGAGGAGCACATTAAGTCATTATCAGATATCACCACCTCTGCTTGAATTCATGTACAGGCATGTATTAAATGGAATTGACTTTTAATTAATTAATACCATCAGCAAAGTTACATGGTCTATTCATTTCCTGGGACTGCTGTAACCGGATGGTCTAAACAACAGAAATTTACTGTCTCATAGTTCTGGAAGCTAAAAGTTACAAGTCAAGGTGTTGTCAGGGTAGATTTCTTCTTAGGGTTGTAAGAATCTTTTTCATGCCTCTCTCCTGGCTTCTGGTAGCCTCAGCCTTCCTTGACTTGTAAATGGCATACCCCTCTGTCTTAAGTAGTCTTCGCTTTGTGCATGTTGGTCTCTGTGTCCAAATTTCCCCTTTGTATAAGCACATCAGTCATATTGGAGTAGAGTCCATCCTAATTACTTCATTTTAACCTGATTACTTCGGTGGATACCTTATCTCCAAATAAGATCACATTCTGAGGTACTAGGGAGTTAGGACCTCAATAGATTTGTTTTGAGAGACCCAATTCAGTCCAAAACAGGGAATCTTAAGTGAGATATAGAAATATATATATCACTGCACATATCTATCTATCTATCTATCTATCTATCTATCCATATGCTGAGAAAATAAACAGGCAGGTGTACCAACAGAATGTTTTAAACTGAGAATGCGCAAACTTGAACCTAAAGAACATCTTCAGTTGTTTGATGTTCACCGAAACAGATACCAAGACATTTATTACCCTTTTGCTTAGGGGCACTTGAGAGGTGGGGCTGCAAAAGTTGGGGGTGAGGGGATAGAAAAGTCAGCTAAATTATGTGAATAGTTGTCCAAACAGGGCCCTGGGGAAAAGCCACACAAAGGTTTCTAGCCAGGCTGCCCCAGTTGGGGATCCAAAGCACATTTCTCCACCAGTCTGAAGCTCTCGTTCTTCCCCCAGCACTGTATCTGTGAACCAGGTTGGTCAGACTGTTCTATTGGTCCGCAAATGGGCTGGCATTCTCACAGCCTTAGCAAATATGATGCTAACCACCGGGTCAGGGAAAACCATAAAAGCCCTCAATACAAGGCTCTTACTTCTCAGTACTAAAGCACCTGGCAAACCAAATGCACTCTCAGAGGCAATCAATAGATTCACAAAGACCCTTTAGAAAATGTGTAGAAAGCAAATGCCCAGTATATGGGCCCTCAATTGTGGAGGTATTTTCCAAAAGATCTAAGTAGAAAAAGTTGGGCAATCTGGTTTACCAGATTTCTAGAACAGTGATAAGCAAACTATGACCAACAAGACCCATTGATTAGCTGCCATTTCAGTAGATGAAAATTGATCCTGAATTAATTCATACACATAAGGACTAAGTACTACTATGTGGGTGATTAAGGGTCACCACTTTAAAAAATATATTTTTTTTTATTGATTTTTAGAGAGAGAGGAAGAGAGAGATAGAAACAGCGATGAGACAGAACATTGATTGGCCGCCTCTTGCATGCCCCCCACTGGGGATTTGGCCTACAACCTGGGCATGTGCCCTGACTGGGAATCAAACCGGTGACCTCTTGGTGTATGGGCTGATGCTCAGCCACTGAGCCACACCAGCCGGGCAAGGGTCACTACATTTTATTCTTCATAAATTCAAGTGAGCACATTATGAATTTATTGAAGATGCTAATTCATTTCTCTGCTAACAATTCTGGCTCCCACACAAGGCTTGGCAACACTGCAAGCTCCATCACAAGCTCACGCGCACACAGCTGGAATTCCCACAAGTTTCAGGAAGGATCCTTTGCTGTCAACGTATTATCGGTGTTGTCTCGGGTTGGTTGGTTGTAGTTTTTAAATTACTGCTATTCTTGATTTTTAATTACAAATTACTGTGGTTTTGTTACATCATTATTAATTTAGTTTGTTGTCAGTTGTTTGGTAAACCCTATTATGTGTAATGGTGTATATTTGCACCAAGTACTTTTATCCTATAGTTATCTAATAACTAGACTTTAACGCATATATATTTTTAATATGAATCATCCAAATCATTATTTCTAAAGCAGATTTATGTGTGTGTATATATACATGCATAAATGTGTATACATATGTTTGTATAACATATTATATATTTTTATAAATATGAACACCTATTTATGTATTAAATATTTCCCCCAAATTTGCTTGTATATTGGCATTTAGTTGGTGATAAATATTCGGGCTCTTTATATAACTTCCAATATACTATCAAGCTAATAGTGTAATACAATGACTGGGCTATTTCGGTAGGTGTAGGGCATTGTTTTATAATAAAAAATTATGTATATATGACTTTAGTCTTCTCGTATATGATACATAATAGGCTTTCATAAATTGTAAGCAATAGATGAGCTACATTTTCTTATTTTGTTCTCCAGATTATGGGAGACTACACCTCGCTTTTGTAGGTTTGCTTCCTGCAGGATCCATGCCCGAGGGATCTGAGACTCTGAAGCCTTGGCACTTGTATGGGATGATAGCTTCTCAGAAGTTACTGGGGTGGGGATACACAATAAAGTGAAGCAGGGAAAACAAAGGCCAGTTCAAATCCTGACCCCAGACACAAACCTCGTGACCACGAGAAACCTTTTCAATCTATTCACATTTCAACTGCCTCAACTGTAAATTTGGGAAATACATCTACCTCACAGGACTGTTACCAAATTAAATGAAATAAAGCATGTTAAATGTCTCGCACAGGGTTTAACACTTAATATATGACCCCAAAATGGCAATAATTTTATTGCTGGCGTTATTATCGTTACTAGTTTACCAGGGTGGCTAGATTATATGCCATTACAAACAACGCAAAGAAATCTAAGATTTATGTATGGAATGCACTACATATCCACAGCAGGTTTACTGCGGCTTTGCCCCAACTCATCTTTGCTCTGGGACCCAAGCTGGAACATTGCTGAGTATTGAGGCAGAGGGAAAAAAGAGGGAAAATATTGCTGGCTCTTAAAGCTTTTGCCCAGGAGTTATGCATTACTTTGGCCCATGTTTCATTGACTAAAGCAAATCATACAGCCACTCGTAAGTTTAACAGGTGGAAATGTATCACTGCCCTGCAGAAAAGGTACCACAAGGAAATGGAATGCTTGGTGAGCAGTGATGCTATCAACCACACTATTACTAAGTCAAAGACAGAATGAGGCAGGTAACTCACCAAATGATTCATCCAAAGTTTATTCAGAGAACCTGGTAAGAAGGAATGATGTCTGGACTTGTTTACTGAGGGTACAACCTTTGGCCCCATTTTCTTTAGTCTAAAAGTTGATCCAGCTTAACTAATAGGGTCAAAAGCTCCTGCCAGTGCAATCCAATCTATATTTAAGAATAGTCTCTAAATAGATCTACATTTAAGGCAACTATCCAAATTTCTCGCTTATACATAGAACCAAGCATGAGACAACTTCAGCTGCTATTTCACAAAAGCTACTATTTCAGAGTAGTGAGTCCAGTTCTCACTGCTATGACTTCATTGTCAGCCAGGTTCTCCCCAAGCCAAAGCAATTCCAACATCTTGACAAAAAGCACTCTGCCCTACACATTCATGTTGTTCTTCTGTCTCCATTTCCTTCTTCCTTTGCTTCCTGAAGCAGCAGGTCATCCTGAATCATAAATGTCCCTAAATAAGGCATATTTAACTAAATGAATTGCAGGGAAAGATACATAAAAAGGGAATACAATTTATCTGAGACCTGAGTTTATATAAGTAGAAGGATGTCCACTCTCAAGGGATTTGTTTCAACCTCCACCATGGACCTTCCAGGATCTAGACTAGGAGCTAGAGTCTAGCTGCTAGACTCTGGGTGGGCTCACTTCTCTTCCAGTTCACAGTCTAAGAGCGAGTGGCCAGGAATTCAAAGGAAAGATTTATGGATGGGAAAGCCTGGACAATGCCAAACGGAGCCAGGGAGCAAACCCATATCTAAAGCAAATCAAAAATTAGAGCTTAAATCATTTATCAAATGCAAAAAATACACCCACCCATGACGACCTCTCCCTCCAAGGCCACTTCGATGTGGACTCACATTTAAGGACTAATAACTTGGGAAGCTGACATTTCCCATGCGTGACTGAATGATGAGAATAAACAGAATAAATTCCCCAAAATTCACACGCAGTCTTAGTAAGCATGGCAAACCAACTGAAGTGACCCCATAAAAGGTCTAGTCTTGACACTGGCTTCAGGAAGCTAAGATAGTGTTGTTGTAGCCCTTTAATACGTGAGATGAAGCCCTCTGAAATAGACAGGTAGATGGTAAGTGAAGCTCCGGCTTCCTTCCTCCATGTATGGACTTCCCCAAACTCTAGCCATTCCTCTGCTACCTTCAGAAGCCATGCCATAGCTGTGTGCCACCTGCTCTATTGTTTAGTTAATCCTTTTAATATTGAATGACTCTTTTTAAACTGAACTTAAACTTAACTTTTTCCTAAGCAATAATGGTTGTGAAATCATAGTGTTGATATGCTAATTATTTTGTCTGACACACCTTAAGATAAATAACTATTCAAATATTTTCAATGTATTCATAAGCCCTAAAATTACTTGTGTTCTACCAGTGATACACACACTGAGCTTGGGGAGGTAAACTCTGCAACCTGCTGCCCCTCCACAGTTTGGCTCACCTGAGTCTTTGTAAGTGTGGTTGTTCCTTTGTCCTTTCTCCCATTCTTCCATTATCCATAACCTGCACCAAAACTAGGGTTGATTTTTAACTCAGGGGTGCTTCAGAGAATTATTTAACAACTTTGCCTTCTCTGGTGGACTTTTTTTTTAATGTTTAGGTCATCTGAATACCACATGTGTGCTGAGAGATTCCCCAACATATTGGTCCATCTCATCACAAAACCAATGCCAAAAACTAATTTTACCAGCCTCCCTTGCAATAGGACACAGCCACTGACTTCACACTCTACTCTCTGATGATCCCACATGAGACTGAATTCGAAATGTGGTTACACAAAGAGGTACCACCTACAGCCTATCTACAGAAAGCAGCAGATACTTCAGCCCCTCTCCTCATTGAGTTCATCATCGAGTGTGCTCCAAATAGGTGTCACCTAATCTGAGTGACTCAAATTAAGGCAAAGACACAGCACTTAATGCAGATGCTTTCAGGGAAAATTATCAAGAGGTGCTGCTTGAGTTGGTTCATGAAAGGCAGGTTTCCCAAGAGGATAAAGAAGAAGGTAGCTTAATAATTATTACCTATTACTGTTACCACTCTTACCAAATTTGAATCAGACAGACACGGATTCAAGTCATGGCTCCACTGGGAAGGTCAGTTTCCTCATCTACAATATTGCCTTATTTGGTTCAGCAAAGAATAAATAAGATGATTTAAGGAAAGCACATACTAAAATACTTGACACACAGGTTTTTCATAAATGCTATTTCTCTTTCCATCTCTAGTTGTTGTTTTTTTTTTATTGAAATACCCTTTTCCTCTCCATTTCCATTATAGAAAAATCCTACCCATTATTCAAATATTACTTGAAACACTGCCTCTTCTGTGAAGCTATTATTTATCCAAAAGACACAATTTTCCCTCCTTTGAAGCCCTGTTGAAGTTCATGTTGACCTCCATAATGCTTGACTCATGGTTGGTACACGTTTGCTGAAATGAATTAAATTGTCACCATTCTGACCCCTGTTCCTGGTCTTCATGTCTGTTTTCTTTTTTCTAAATTCTTGTTACCTGCCTTGCCAGCATTATAACCATGCCAAGGCAAGGCTCTGACTTGTTAAAAAGACTTGTCTCTGGTCCAGATAACTAAACTACTGTGTGTTTTTGATCCCAAGGTTCTGTGTGTACCTCCAGTCCTGGTCAGTCTCTTTTGAAACGTGTCTTCCTTTCTCTGCATAATTGATGTCTACTGAGCACTGTCAACATACCAGAGAGGGTCGTAGGCACTTGGCAAATGTCAATGACTGAAACAAACTTTGTTCCTTGCCCTTGCTCTCAAGAAGCTTACACTCCAGTTGGAGTAGATGGTCAGTAAGCAAATAATAACATAAACAGTGACAACAATAATGATGCTACAATGGAAAAATACAGACTGGCTTATCCTAGGCCCAGTCTGTTGCTTGTCTTGCCTCACCTAATCTCTCCTCCCACCTTTTAATCCTCTCCACTCTTATCTCAATTTCTTATCTTTCAAGGCCTGTTTCAATGTCATCTTCTCCATGAATGTAAGACAAGATAGAGAGAGAAGGGTGTACCTTGTTAGCACACAGATAGATTTCTATGCACATCCTTTACCCTCCTGAGGACAAGGCTTCACATACTTTATCTTAATAGTGCCAAAGGCTCCCAACATAAACCCAGGAAAGGAAGTACTCAGGAACTCTTTAGGAAATAAACAAAGGGTCTTCTCCCTTGTCCTGACAGACGGCAATTAAAAAACCCTCATTTATGTTCCTCGTAGGAAGTCCTGTCATGTGTCTGCATTCATTCGGAATTCAGTTGACCCTTGAACAACACAGATTTGTGCTGCATGAATCCCTCTCATTTCTATTTTTTTTTAATTTTTCAATAATATTTTCTCTTCCTTAAGACCTTCTTAATAAGATTTTCTTTTCTCTGGCTTACTTTGTTGTAAGAATACAGCATATAGTAATATGACAAAGTCATGTGTCAATTGATTGTTTATGTTACCAGTAAAGCTTCTGGTCAACAGTAGGCTATTAATAGGTAAGTTTGGGGGAAGTCAAAAGTTATACAACTCCACAAAAGGAAGACAAAGAACCCAATTAAAAAATGGGCAGAGGAGCTGAATAGACACCTCTCCAAACAGGACATACAAATGGCCAAGAGACATATGAAGAAATGCTCAACATCACTAATCATCAGAGAGATGCAAATTAAAACAACAATGAGGTATCACCTCACACCTGTCAGAATGGCCGCCATCAACAAATCATCAAACAACAAGTGTTGGCGAGGGTGTGGAGAAAAGGGGACTCTAATACACTGCTGGTGGGAATGCAGACTGGTGCAGCCGCTATGGAAAACAATATGGTGCTACCTCAAAAAATTAAAAATTGAACTTCCATTTGACCCAGTGATCCCACTGCTGGGAATATACCCTAAGAAGCCTGAAACACCAATCAGGAAGAATATATGTACCCCCATGTTCATAGCAGCACTATTTACAATAGCTAAGATCTGGAAACAGCCCAAGTGTCCACCAGTAGACGAATGGATAAAAAAGCTGTGGTACATATACACAATGGAGTACTATGCAGAGGTAAGAAAGAAAGATCTCTTATCCTTTGAGACGACATGGAGGGACCTGGAAAGTATTATCCTAAGTGAAAGAAGCCAAGCAGAAAAAGACAAATACCACATGATCTCACTTATATACGGAATATAATGAACATAACAGTCTGTGGAATACAGTAGACCCAGACACATGGAAGTAGGGCACAGACTGACATCCCTCAGAAGAGGGGATGGGGGGTGGGGGGGTGGGAAGAGATAAACCACAGAACTTATATGCATGTATGCATGACCAATGGACAACTAAGCCGGGGACAGGGTGGAGGGGGGTGGGGTGGGGGGTGCCAATGGGGTAAAAAGGTAAAATATCTGTAACAAAAAAATAAATAAAAATTCATAAAAAAAAAAAAGTTATACATGGATTTTCGACTACACAGGAATCGATGCCTCTAATCCCCCTCAGTGTTCAAGCAAGGGTTGCTGTATGTCCTGACAAAAGATAAACAAATAAAAACAATCCAGAGATATCAAGAACTTAGAACATTCTATATTATAATTCCCATGGTAACTAAGATTGTCCACAAAGAACTCTGCCATGATAGTATCTTAATCTAATTGTTAATTCTGTTATTCCAGCTGTAATAAATGGTGACCTGGATTGCAAGCTGCTGAATGATATTCTGCATTTTTCAACCCACCATTCCACTGCATAGATACCATGAATATAAAGTACTATTTACCAAAAGAACATCTAAGGTTGTTTCAGGGAGCCCTGGATCAGGTCAACACTTAGTGCCATCAATAAATAAGTAGGAGCTTACAGTGCATTAGGCTGAGAAGTACAAACATTTATTCCTCTGTTCACTCAGGGAGCTTGCCACTTTCCATCATCTATTTGGTTTTCGTCTTGGGTGCCACGCATAAACAAAGCCATGTGCACTGCTGGGAGGGGTGGGGAATGTGCACGCCTCTGTTTATTTGGGGAATGTAAGAGCTGTGGGGTTTTAATTACCCTGAGCTGGTAGAGATCAATTTGAAAAACAAACATATTAGTAAACCAAGCACTCTTGCTGCCAGCAAATTTCGAATTGAAATCAGAGTATCCTAGAGCCTCAGAGCTGGAAGAAATAGCAGAGATTAGGAAGACCAAGCCCATCACTTGCTACACTGGAAAACTGAGCCCCTAAAATAGCATGAATAGTGATTAAGAGCTTCGGTTCTGTTACAAAACACACCTTGCCCTGGCTGGGTGACTCAGTTGGTTAGAGCATTGTCCCGATACACCAAGATTGTTGGTTGGATCCCCTGTCCGGGCACATACAAAGAATGCATAAATAAGTGTAACAACAATTTAATTCTCTCTCTCTCCCCCCCCCTTTCCTCTTTCCCTCTAAAAATCAATAAATAAAAAAAATGTTTAAAAAGACACACTTTGCTCAAATCCTAAGTCCACTGCTTACAAAATGACCTTGGCAAGTCACCTGACTTTTCCAAGCACCAATGTCCTCACCTAAAAAATGCAGACAATGATAGTATTGTGAGGATTAAATAAAATAATGAATATGAAGTGCTCAGCACAATACTTGACATAGTAAATAATTAATAATCTGAATATTTATTATTATTATTATCCTCATTATCATCATCATTGTCTAAAGTCACACAACTTATTAATAACCTTGCTCTTGCCTAAACTAATACTCTCTTACATACACCTGGGTTTTTTTTTAAATGGATAGTAAGAAATAAATACTTTCTGTCTTATTCCAATGATTATATGGTCCAAATTATTTTCCAAATCATGTTATAGTGATTCAGTGTTCTCCAGTGATCACTGAATCTTCCAATAATTGTATATTCTACATTGTCACAGTTCTGGAAATATAGTTCACTTGCCATGAACATATTCTTGTCCTAATTGTAGTCACTCAAGGACTATTAATGATTTACCAAGATGTTTTACTTTGAAGAGTACAGAATCTCTTAGGATATTTGACTAGAATTCTTTTACCCTTTCCAAAGGCCCCGAATTAACAAATCACGATGCTATTTTTGGCTTGATCCAAATGAATCCGTGACTCAGAAAAAGATAATTTCAGAGCGTGACATGCAAATGCAGAATCCATGGCTGTTTGTTTAAAATCTGGGTCCTTTTCCTTGACTGCATTTACTATAATTAGAAGACTGGCCATTCTCACAGGGGTGACAAATACCCCATTGGCAATGTCATATGTGAGATGCCAGAGAAAAGATTAATACTTTTTTGCTGAGTGGCTAGAAGCCGTTGGCCCCAACATGACTTGCTGTCTTAAAAAAATAAGTAAATGAGCTCAGCTGGTGTAGCTCAGTTGGTTGGGCATTGTCCCATACACAAAAGATTGCAGTTCAGTTTCAGTCAGGGTACACACCTGGATTTTCGGTTCAATCCCCACTGGAGAAGCAAATGGAAGGCAATCAATCAATGTTTCTCTTCACATTGATACATCGATGCTTCTCTCTCTCTCTCTCTCTCTCTCTTTCTCAGCATATTCTCAAGTGAGTTTTAAAAAAATAAAATAAAAATAAATGAGATTCTAGAAAAGGAAAACACTGGGCATTTGGTTGACAAATATACTCAAGAAAAGAGAAGGTTCTACTGGAATCTCCATGGAATGGTAGGAGATAAGAGTGTGTGGTGATCTAGTTTAGAACAAATGGTGCTTTCAGTGGAAGACTTGAGTTTTGTGGGGCCCAGAGCTTGTATAATGGAGAGGAGCTTCTCTAAGTAAAGGAAAACACAATTATAAAGAAAAACTACTGAGGTCTCTCCAAGGGTCTTAGAAAGGACACTGGCAAGTAAGAGTCCCTGAAGCTTCAGCTTCATGAGCTTCACAGTAAATTTGTTCTTTGGTGCTTGGTAGTTTACACCATTTAATCTCTGCAGTTCTCAGCAAAGTCTTTGTGTGAAGTCTGTTGAGACAAAAAGTCACTCCTAATTTACAGATTTCCAATTTAACATTTCAACACAGATTGTGTTCATTCTAGTTCTGCATTGTATACCTCACCTGGCACTAGCCTGGCCATATAGTAGGTGCTCAATAAATACTTCTAATGAATTAATAAGATTTCTTCTATGCCCACTCCTCCATTAGGATGCATGTGTCAGAGAGACAGATTTGATGTATTACTCATTATTTGCTCCCTTGCTCCCATTCCCTCAAGTGATTGGCATAGTATCTAGTACATGCTAAAGGCTCTATAAATATTTGTTAAATGAATGAAGTATTGATGGCACGACTGCCAACCTTCATAGCTTCACATTTCTTCTGCTATCTGTTCAGGCCTTTTGCTACATAAATCTTTCATATCAGTGCATTACAGTACTTGAGAATTTTCCATTTGAAGAGCTCACCAGAGAATATTTCCCATAAAGAGGAACAGGCCCCTATATTATCTTATTACTCACTAATTTCATAAGAAGTGCTGTTTGCTGAATTCCCCAACTGGCTTCCTCCTTGTTTTGCACTTTGCCTGCTACTACCTGCTTTGCTCTCAGAGAGGCTCCTCCTTCTGTGGAAGCCACAGGCTGATATTAAGATCCAAAGCTTCTTCCCAGTGAAACACTCTCCTTCTGGCGCAAAATCTCTCCTCTTCTTGGCCCAGTGTAGCAGACATGCTGAACTTCGGCACTGCCCTTTTTGAGGGAAGGAATTTCCATTTACCACATCCAGTAAGCACCTGTATAGATCAATGACTACGCAAATGACTTTTAACACTCAATCATTATGTTTCCATCATGTGATGTTTAAATTTAATTTAAGACAAAAAGATTTCTTTGCATTTTGCTTCAGTTTCCAAGGCAATCTGTGTTCATACAGAAAGTAACTGTGCTCTCCACAGGCAGATGGATGCTGGTGTGTTATTCCACAGGAGCCGACCTACTACTTACCTGCCTACCTATCTACCTACCTTCTCGTCTTCTTAGTCGTAATCATTTTTTCCCTTCGTGTAAACCTGTTTTTAATTTAGTTTAAATTTATTTTATCTTATTTTACTGTATTCATTTTTGTAAGCTACCTTAATCTATTTAAAATAATATGGTTCTATCTCAGTGAATACATATATATACACATGCCTAGCACAGACATAGGGCCAAACCCAGACACAGCTCCTGACACCTAGATGCTTGGAGTCTTGCTAGAAAAATAAGAATCATTTGAATGGAAGGAAGTGAATGGCAGACAGAGCATGAATGCAATAGGTTCCTAGAAGGTTATGTTTAAAGGAATGTTCAGAATCATCCAGCTGAGATCTGGGATTTTCCTGAAGTCCCATGAGTATTTAGTGACAGAGTTGAAGAAGTTCTTACATCTTCTAACTTTAAACCTTATGCATGTCCCAGGTCCTTGGTACCTCACTCAGTGCTTAGTGTTAAGGCAAATGTATATAGTAATCCATTTAAGTGGGTCACTCAGTAGATGTGAAATAATTTGTCATCATAGAACAAACACTATGTATTCTCTAAGAGTTACCCAAGCAAATATCTGCCCTAAATCATAAAGTCTTTTTTAACATTTATTCCTGAGTCTAATGGAACTTTGGTTACTATTTTGATTGGCTGAAAGACTCTCTACTTTGATTCAATTTAAATTTATTATTTTTTACTTTGTTTTTTCTTTATTGATTTTAGAGAGAGATGAAGAGATAGAAACATCGATGAGAGAGAACATCGATTGGCTGCCTCCTGCATGTCCCCACTGGGGATCTGGCCCACAACCTGGGCATGTGCCCTGACTGGGAATTGAACCGGTGACCTCAGTGTATGGGTCAACACTCAACCAAGCCACAGTAGCTGGGCTTAAATTTACTTTTTAAACAGTCATCTCTTTCCAAGAAGTAGTTGAAGTAGCTTATGGGGGAAAGGGAATAAGATTAACAAAACAGGAACAAAAAAGGAGATACAGCCTTAAAAACATTTGGTAGTAAGTGACAATCGCTGTTGCCTTTGCACTTTAAACATGGCTCTGAGCTTCCCAGGAGCACAATCAAAAAGGGAAACACAATTAGTTGCATGGTTCTCTTTAGCTGAGAAGCAGAATTATATTTTCTTAGAAGAAAAGAATTTTGCTGTGTCAAGTTCTGATAATTTTCTCACAGGGAGCAATATATAGAGGAATGTAATAAACAATATTTTCAATAACAACTCTCAACTAAATCAGGAACAAAATCCACTCAACTTTCTTGTATCAGTTCTACCTAAGAGACCAAAATAATGTCTTAAATTGTATGAGAAAGATTCTGTGAGGAATGCAGCAATCAACTTGATCAAAGAGGAAAATGTAGGGAATGTAGAGAAAAGAGCAAATTACATGAGCCTCAGGTTCTCTTCCCTCAGTGTTTCTCTCTTCCAGCCTCTTCACAGGTTGGAGATATTATACAATTTCAAGAGCTTGCCCTCTAGCAAGAACACAGAGTACAGTTATCCTGAAGACTGATAACTGAGAGCAAAGTTAAAACTTGGACAACATGTAAGCAGATGTTGAATGTGATATCTCCTTCTGCGAGCTCTCGAGCCTCGGCAATATTCTTGTCTGAGTGGAAAGACTTCACCCAGAGACTGATTAAGCTTTCTGTCAGGAAGAGAGTTTGACAACTCCAAGTTGCCTTACTGAGGGCTTCCTCAGTTTCCTCATCTGTAAAATGAAAATTGGAATTGCCCAATTTGCCCAGCTGATGTGGCTCAGTGGTTGATCACCGACCCATGCACCAAGAGGTCACCTGTTTGATTCCCAGTCAGGGCACATGCCCAAGTTGTGGGCCATATCCTCAGTGGGGGTCATACAGGAGATGGCCAGTTGATATTCTCTCTCATCAATGTTTCTATCTCTCTCTCCCTCTTCTTTCCTCTCTCTCTAAAATCAATAAAAATCAATAAAGAAAAAAAAAAAAAAAGAATTGCCCAACTCACGAAGTTGACAGTGGCTAGTATGTGAACATGCTTGACACTTAGTAGATTTTCAATAAAATGTTTATTGCATACATAAATAAATTCATAAGTTTCAATTGATACTATATTTTCCCACTGGATACTGAACATTCATCATTCCAACAGACATCACAAAATCTATCTTTAAAGGACATGTATGTTCTCTCTCCTTTTAATATATTGTTGTAACATATATCCAAGTATCCAAGTATCTAGAGCAGAAGTTGGCAAACTACAGCCCTTGAACCAAATCCAGCCTGCTGCTTGTTTTTATAAATAAAGTTTTATTGGAACAGAGCCACACCCATTCATTTATATACTGCCTATGGCTGCTTTTCTTACATAACAACAGAGCTAAATAGTTATAACAGAGCTAGTATGACCCACAAAGCTTAAATATTCATTATCTGGCCCTTTCCAGAAAAAGCTTGCTGACCTCTTCAATGCAAAATATTATTTCAAATACAGCATATCCCAAATTGGATTTTTGATCTGAGCAGGTCATTCATGCACACACTTGTGCACACACAGACTGCACAATCTCCACCTTTCCCTTTTCAAGTTATTAATTTAGGTGCCTATCATTAATCCTCCTGTCCTCTAAACCCAGTTAATTAGCCAAATCCTACCAGCTTCTTTTCCTTTAAGAACTTCCACAGCATTTCCTCTACACTCTCGCTGCAGCTCAGACTTCAGTGAGTCCCCCTACCTCTGCTGACATACTCTTAAATCCATCCTTTCTACCAGTGCCTGAGCCACTGTCTTAAAATGCCATTTTACACAAGTACAATCCAGCTCAGGAGCTCACAATGGCTCCCACTTGCCTTCTACACAGTCTGAATTCACTTACCTGTCTTTTGAAACAGTCCATAGTCTGGCCCCACAGTATATATAAAACGTCAGTCCCACCCCTTCACAGTCTGCACTGAGCACTCTGCTCTGGTCTATTTCCATTAGCGCCCACCGTACTGAGTCTCACTTCTGTCTGTCACTCCCATCATGGCCTCTGTTCTGGATTGAATTGAGTCCCCCAAAATTCATATGTTGAAGTCAGGTCCCCCGCTACCGCAGAATAGAACCTTCCTTGGAAAAGGGGTCATGCAAATGTAATTAGTTAAGAGGGGGTCATACTGGAGTAGGATGGGCTTTATAAGTGTCTCTATAAAAAGGGAAATTTTGGAACCAGAGACACCAGGAGAACAACATGTGAATATCAAAGCATAGATCAAGGGGTGCATCTACAGGAAATGCCAAAGATGGCCAGCAAACCAGAAGCTAGGAGACAGGCATGGAACAGATTCTCCTTCACAGCCCTCAGAAGGCTCTCAATCTGCCAACACTTTGATCTTGGACTTCTGGCCTCCAGAACTGGGGGACAATAAATTTCTATTTTTTTAATTAAATTTATTAGGATGACATTGGTTATAAAATTATATAGGTTTAAGGTGTACAATTCTATAATACATCATCTGTACACTGCATGTGTGTTCATCACCCCAAGTCAACTCTTGTTCCATCTCCATTTATCCCCTTTATACACTCTTCCACCCCCCACCCCCCCCCTCCATCTGGTCTTCACCATACTGCTGTCTGTGTCTATGACTTTGGTTTTTCTTGCTTAATCCCTTCACTTTTTTTTTACCCAGCCCCTAACTCCATCCCCTCTGACAGCTGTCTATCTTTTCTGTCTCTATGAGCCTGTTACTATTTTGTTTGTTAGTTTATTTTGTTCATTAGATTCCACATATAAGTTGAACTATATGGTCCTTGTCTTTCTCTGACTGGCTTATTTCACTAAGCATAACACTCTCCAGGTCCATCCATGCTGTCAAAAAGGGTAAGATTTCTTATTTTTTACAGCCAAGTAGTATTCCATTGTACAAATGTACCAGCTTTCTTATCCACTCATCTACTGCTCTAAATTTCTATTTTTTAAGCCCCTCAGTCTCCAGTTCTTTGTCAGGGCAATCCTAACAGGCTAGTACAGCTTCCTACCTGCCAAGGCTCAGGAGGCTTTCTGGAAGAAGACAGCTCAAAGGCCCTGTGACATGTGGCCATACAAAGGAGACCTGAAGACAGGTGCAAATGGTAAGGGAGCAATTAGTGAACCAGCAAGCTGCCTGGGTCCTTCCTTCCAAAAGGAAGCCCAGACTGCTTCCTCCTCTTCGAGGCTTTCCCCGACCTCACCCTGCTCCTACTGGCTTAGAGGGAGAACAGGAGCAAGGGAAGCCAGATTCGGCAGTGCTCTCCGGGGATCTGCCTTCCGTGGGCTGCTTTTAACATCCATGCTTCCTCACCCTTCTTTCCTCACTGAAGACTTGAAGCCACAAGTTTTGTGAAGAGCGAGGTCTGAGCCAAGCAAACCACTTCAGGAGTCCAGTGGCCGCCCTGCTTCTGTCCTGGAAGTCTGGACATCTGTCTGGAGAGTCCTCAGTCCCTGGACGGAGGCCGCCTGCGAGAGGCTGCCAAGGCCAAGCATCGACCAGGAACTTCAAGGAGGCTAAATCAGGACCTATCAGATCATTAGAAGACTTCTTACAAGGGAATGCGGCCCAGGGGACTCGTGAGGCAGCGTGGAACTCTGCAGTGCTATTTGGCTAGGACATGTGAGCCCACGGGACTCTGGCTGGTTGTCAGTGAGAAAATGAAACCCCTCCAAGTCACTGGAGTCCGGGAGGCAAAGGCCAAACTAACCCTCAGCCACCACGTCATCACAGACCATGTGTCCGTGAGCGTGTTATCCTCTTCCCAGAGACATTTGCTAAGTCCGAAAGGCTTGGTAAACTTTTTTTCTAAAATGATGTAGGGGGAACAGTGATCCCATTTTCTCTGTCCTGGAGAAAGAAGAAGCACAGGCACTGCAGTGAGAGGGGGACTAACCAGGAGGGAGAAGCCGGCCAGCTCCACGGGTGTGTGACATGTGCACAGGCCCCGCCCATAATTTCATGCTCTGTTCTTGCCACCTTAAAATTCTTAATAATTACCGAACAAGGGGGCCTTGCATTTTAATTTTACTATGAACCTTAAAAAATATGTAACCAGCTCTGGGGAGAAGCGTGTGTGCGTGTGTGTGTGTGTGTGTGTGTATACACATGTGTGAGTATGCACATGTATGTGTACATATGCATGCATGTGTGCACACCTGTGTGAATATGTGTGTGTTCAGCCAGGGGAAGGGGTAGTTAATGATGAGTGATGAATGGAGAAGGAATAGCCCAATTTCCAACCTGGAAGTAAACAATAGTCAATTCTTGTTATTTGTGGTAGTTATGTTTGATCAAGTTGCCTTCAACAGGGAATTGGTGAAAACTGAACCATTGCTCCTAAGGGAAATAGAGAGTTAGGTTCCTGTCAGCCTCTGATCACATTTGCATCAACCTATCAACAACAAGCTACTTGTGTATGTGTTTCTGGTTAAAGACACCTTACTTAATATACCCTATTGATTTATTGCCACCGAACTCACAGCCAACAGCTACACTCAAGTCTGAACAAAGCTGAACTTTTATACATCTTCCTCCACAAAGATCATTGCAGGAATTTTGTCCTTAGGAACACTAGTGGGCACTTCAGCACTATGCTTGGGGGCCATTTTAAACAGTAAAATCACCAAAAAAAAAAAAAAAAAGCACAAAAATGTAAAAAAAAAAAAGGCACTAAACACACTTGTTTACATTGTGAAAGAGGAAGTATAGCCTTGTTTGACCTCAGCTAGGAACATGCCTGTCTGGCAACTCAAATTTTTAAGCACTCTGCACAGACCCACAGATGACTGTGAAAATGCCCCCAAGTACTGGTTTGAAGTTACAGATAAATTTTAGTGAGTGGGCAAATTTACAAATCCAAATTCACGAATAAGGAATTGAATGTATGCTCAATAACCATTTAGTTTCTGCTCCATCCCTGTTGTGTGACATCCCAGCAAGTAATTTATCCTCTCTGTTGGTTTCTTCTCAGTCTACTGAATGTCTATTCCCCTTCAAGACACACAAACCACCACTTCCTCCATGAGGATTTCCCAATAATCTCAGTTGAGCATGACTTGTTTCTTTTTCCCCCCAAGTCCTCTCTTCCATGGATATCTGCCATTCATCTGTCGCTGTGCCTCCGATGATGGCCATTTTATTGGAGTGTGGACCGCTTTGTCCTACGTATACTGTGCTGCTTGGTTCTTCCTCTTCACCTTCTCTGGTTGCATTGACTGCTACCTCCCGGCCCTCGTGATCAATGCCTGCTGTGTGCCTTGTGCCAACCCCTGCTCATGTCACTGTCATGGTGCAGAAGACCTGTTTGAATTCTGCAGCTGGTATTGATGTTGACCATGTCTTCAGTGCTTTGCTGATGACATTGAGTCATTGCTTTCTCTCAAATATTCCTCATCATTTTGCCTGTTCTGCCATTATAATGCTCATGTAATTACACTTTATTATAATTCATTGTTGCTCTTCTACTATTCCAATAGGTAGATTATAAAATCTATTAGGACAGGGATTACACTGTATTCACCTTTATATCTACAACACTACCAAACCCAGTTTTCCATAAGGCAGGTGATGGATAGAGATTTATTCACCTGAAATGGAAATAATAAGCCTGGCCTTATCTACCATCATTTCTTTATTGTGGTAAGATGTAAATAGCATAACATTTACCATTAGTAACATTTAGTACATTATAATGTTGTGCAACCATTACAGAATATCTCATCACACCAAAAAGAAGCCCTGTCCCCATTCTCCCCTTCCCTCAGGCCCTGGCAAGCACTAATCAACTTTCTATTCTTATGGGTTTGCCTATTCTGGATATTTCATACAAATAAAATTATATAATATTCAGCCTTTGTGCCTGACTTCATTCACTTAACATGATGCTTTGAGGGTTCATCCATGTTGTAGCATGTATCAGCACTTTGTTTCTTTTTATGGCGAAATAATATTCCATTGTGTTGGATATACCACATTTTGCTTATTTTATTCATCAGCAGAAGGGAATTTGAGTTGTTTCTACCTTTTGGCTTTTATGAATAGTCTGTTGTAATAGTTTAATAATATGATTCACTATAGGAATGTTAGCGATGAATATTTTTGTTACACAAATGGGCTGCCTGTTTACTTGTTCCCCATCACCATCCCCAATAGACTATAAGGTCCTGAAAGAGACTTTGTCTTATTCCCTATGAATTCCCCAGGGCTTTGGCTAGTTCTGGCACAGAGTACATGTTCAATAAGTCTGTTGGCCGATGAATGATTTCTGCTTAGAGGATTGACTGCCTGATCATAATAGATATGAGACGTAGCAAAAGTCACTCTCATAAAATCATAGAATATTAGATCTTGAAGTAGGGACCATCTGGTCCAAGACTGTCATTTAATATTCTTGGCGCCACCACTTTCTAGCTGTGTGACCTTGGGAAAGTTTCTTAATCTATCTGTTACTGAAATTCCTTACCTATAAAATAGAGGCAATAACATGATCTACTTCATAAAGCTGTTTTGATGATTGAATGATTGAATACATATTCAATGCTGATTATTAGGAATGAAGAGTTAAGATCAAAAAGGGTAAAAAAAAAGTAACCAAGATTGCACAAGCTAGTTAGAGGCAGTAGAACCCATATTTCTTTCTCATCTTCCATGGGGTCATTTGAAGGCTACTCAAACAAGATGGGAAGCAGGTTTCCTCTATAATGAACTGCTTCCACTGTCACATTCTCTGGGGCAAACATCTCCTTCTCTGGACAAGTGGCCTCCAGGTCCTGGTTTCTTTTCCCCTCCTTCCACATTCCAAATCTAACCTCATGTCTACATCAGAAAGGAGAAAGGTTCTGACTGCCCACCACTCAAAGCAATGTTCCCGTACGTTCCTCAAAGTGTTTGTTGTATCTAGGGTAATTTCTAGGTTGGGGGAAAAATAAGATTCTTTGGTCAAATACATTTGAGAAATAGGATAGCGCTTGGAAACGGAAAAGGCAAATTAGCATACAGAGGCTACTAAGAAGTTCTACATCTAGATGACCTGCTCAGCCAGCAGTTCCAGAGCATAAATATGAAGTCTTTCCTCAGCACAATACCTATCACCATACTTGGAATGCCACTGGCCTCCCTTGGCATCCATTGGGACGGTCATATTTTGATGCAAGCAATATGAACGAGCAGGTTATGACTAGTTTTTCACTGCTCGGACAGTACCTGGCACACAGTAGAAATGAAATAATCATGTGATGAAGAAATAAATGCACTTTCGTAAAAATCACAGCTTGTGATTTTAGGCATCAGCCACTGAGCGGGAAGCCAACACATCAGCGTCTGGGTCCTCAGTCTGGTTGTCCCCAAGCAGAAGATCCTCATGGAGTTGGCTCTCCCTCAAGAAGGAAGCTCCCATTTACCCTCTCCTGGCCTCTTGCCTTTCTAGTTCACTAGACTCCCTCCGCACCCTACCGGAATTTCCAGGGCCACCAGTCTTCATGACTTCCCCACAAAAATCAGGTTCCCTGGCAGACCTGATATCAGTCAACAGGCTCAATCCTGAATGCTCATCAAAGAATGAACTCCGCTCCTCCGGCCCCAGCCAGCCTTTCTGGGCTTATCCGGGCAGCAGCCAAGAGCACTAGGGAAGGGTAAGGGTGCTTCAACTTCCCTGGAGAAGTGGCCTTCCTTTCTAGAAACTTTAGCTCAGCTTAGTGGAGACACCTGGTGTTTGTTGTTGCAACTTCAAGAACAATACAACAAAGACTCCAGGCAGAAAGTCAGGTTCCTCCTCAAAACAGCTTCCTCACAAAGGCAAATGGTAGCTCATCCCACTCCCACCAGCCTTTCTTCCCCTCTCCAGTTTTCTACCCTCCGGGTAGTTTTTCTCCCCGTCCTTGCCTTTAAAACATGGAGGAGAATACAACGACCAGGGACCCAAAATCTGTGAGTAGGCCAGGAAGGAGAAAAAATCTTTTCCTGGTTGCTTCATCTTGTCAGGTATTAAATCAGAGCTAACTTTTGTGCAATAACTGTTTGCTAATACTTAATAAGTAGCTGGTGGAGCATAGTTCCAAAACAGAAATTTCTGTAAGCCTAGACAAGGCCAAAGGAATATTAAAGTTTCACTACGGAAGAAATATGGCCACTGCCAAGAACTGATTAGTCATAAAATCCACAGCATTATCTTCATCCATCATTGCCTTTCTTTTAATGACTGAACTAAAAAGAGAGACATCAAAGTTTTCAAAATAAGGTTGTAAAAGCGCTGTACACAGATGAGGCCTCCAAATATTTTGATAGAACCTGAACAAACAAAAAAAATAGAAAAATCATTGAAACAAATCACAAAACATATGTTGTTATGTTTTGCTCTAAAAACCATGAAGTTTATCCAGAGCCCTATTATGGTAACTGCTTAGCTTTTCATGCATTCCTAAATTACCATGTAATCTAAAACCTTGTTTTCAGCTGCCCTATATTGGAAAGCCCCTTAAAATAATCAGGCTGATTACAGGCTAGTACTCAGAAAGAAACTTGCTGGCATTATTGTAAATGAAAGTGTTATTTATCAGGCAGGCTCCTTTAAAAAAAAAAACAAAAAAAAACGACCTCAGAAACACAATGTATTCAGGAAATACCTAAACCAAGGATTGCATTCTGGGCTCTCTACATTTTCAAACACATGGATAGTTGGTGTAAAAATATGTTCCTTTCCTGCAGGGACTTGACTGTAATTAGTGTATGCCAAAACTCTCTCACAGAGATTTCATTGTCTTATCTACTTACATCATCTTAATGCGATTTTATTTTACTTTGTCAAAGTCATATTAATGTAAATGTGTTCTTGATAGCAGAGTTCTTTTTTATGCAAAACAGGATTCAGCTGACTCTAATAAAACAGCTTGCAGTCTATTAGACTATAACAGTAATGTGCTTATTTTGTTTCTCAAATCAAGACTGTGTCGGAAAGCTATAGATGGAGATTTGTCTTGTTTTTCACAATAATTGCTAGGGTGGGGTTACATTATGATCTTTAAATGAATAGTATCGCTTAGAACAAACATTTCATATATCTTTTATCTTCCCCTGCATACAGTTCTGAGTTTTCTTTGAAAATGCTGCGCTACTTTTCCACATAAGTCATCAGAATGTTTCCAAAGAATTTTAACTGCCAGATTAATTATATCTTGCAAACAAAGATAGATTGCTTACATTCTTTATTCAGAATTCCTGCCAGTATGGAGCAACTGGCAACAAATTAATTTCTTTTGCAACCATGCAAAATGTTTTGCTATGAAAATCTCTGGAAGGTAAACGGATCCTTTAAAAAAAAAAATCAGGTTGCTCATTCTGAAAGGCTAATCTGTAAGGAAAGAACAGAGGATTAAATGAACTCCACTGCTTCCCCCCTTTTTTAGCATCTATGTTATAGCCTTTTGTTAATGTATTCAGTTAATTAAGTATTGCTCTGACCTGGTGGCAATTTTTGAAATCCAGGGAATTCTTCCCCTTTTAAATTCTGCCTCCCCCACAGAGCAGAATAGAATCTGTTTCCAGTCAGTCTGTTTATGTCAGCTGTGGCCTACGACAAGCCTCCAAAATGTTTTAATAAATTTATCAACCAAACAATATTACAAACATTTCATTTCTTTTGATTCCGACACACATCCACACCAAAAAGAAAAAGGAGGAAAAAAAAAAAAAAAAAAGCTTCTGCCTTCATTGCAAATTCTTGCTGGTATGAATCATTCTAAGTAATATTTGCTTTAACTTTCGTGTGGTTCTACAAACAACCTTTATATGGCTGCACTTCAAAGCTAGGAGAAATAAAGGTTAGAAATGCGATAGGAGTAATCTATTATTAGGCATGAAACATTAAACCACTTTTAGCTATAAGTCTTAAAACCTGAATAATCTAGGTTTTTAATGTAGCGCATATTTATTGTGCTTTCACTCACACAGGCATTTATCACAGAGCACTGTTTGGAAGAGAAATATTTTCCATTGCACTATGCGCCACAATTTGGTTTAATTTTTCCTAATATTTAATTTAGAAAAACGGTAATATTATAACAGGGTTCTCATGTTTCCTGGCCAAAATGCTCGGTGTTCCTCACAGAGTAAAATTAATCTGTTACCAGCCCGCTGACCTGCAAGTCAGGTTTCAGTAAAGTAGGCACAGAGAGCGGGGAGGGCAGAGGAAGGGGGTGAGTTAGGGTGGGTAGGGAGATAAGATCTCTTTCTTTGACTAGGAGGAGAAAAAAATAAAAAGGGCTTAGAGGAATGTCTCAACCCACCCATGCCATCAAATGGCAGAAAATAAGCTGAACGTGGATTTGAGCCGAGGAGTGTTTGAGAACATTTATTAGCTCCATCCATAACGGCATCCACTGCAGGAATGTTAATTGTTAAAATCTGTACTGCAGTTATTTCTTTAAGCAGGGGGGCTGCATTGTGTGGAAATTCAGCTCCTTGTTTCTCTTTTTTCTCCACATATATTTGCACTTAAAAAAAAAAAAAAAGAAAGAAAAACCAGTGTTATGAAATAAGTCAGATGTCAGATGGAGAACTTTCCAGCGCAAAGAAACGCAACAGTGTTGAGGATATAGGCATATACAGGGACAAAAAAAACAAACATTGGTAACATTTTGTTCTTGATTAAATTTGTGTTCCTAATACAGTAGATTAAAAATAAGTCCAACTGTTAAACACATTAATGTTCAGCCACTGTTGATGTGCCAGGAACGCGGCTATCACTCCGGCACTGGCCTGACTCTCTGCAGCCTTGAGGAGACAGGAGAAATCTGACCCCCAGGAAACCTGACCCCTTAGTCCATTGATGACCCTGCAGTTTGGGGATCCTCATTTTCATCTGCTGATTAAATCCCAAAACCTTCTTCATATCTTCTCACTCTGTGTCAAAACCGGTGTTTGTCAACGACACACTTGGGCTTGGAACGCTGGAGAAAAAAATATTAATAGCCAGCCACAACGCAGGCTCTTTGAATTTTCTTTGAGGAAAATTCAAGTTGCCATCTATTGGGCAATTGTTCGTGAAACTTGTGTTCTTTAAGAAGATTGTTGTAAGCCCCACCTTCCGCTCCCCAGGAATTTTATGATTGGGGCTAAAGATAGAATAGAATCCCCAAATGCCTGAACTGAAAGACACTCCAGAGATCAGAGCTAACTCCGTCTTTCATGGATGATGCCCAGCGAGGTTAGGGACGGGACACGGCCCAAGTGACATGGGCAGGCCTGACCTAGCTGGACAGGGAACCCAAGCTTTGGTTTCTCCAAACCTGTCTGTTATGCGATACCATACCACCCTTTCGGTTTGTTCAAAAAGGCTGACATTAAACTCATAAGTAAGAGAAGTAATATATTTCTTCAGGCAATTATAGTAATGGCTATTTACTTAAACTGTGTGGTATTACACTTGTATGTTTTTTAGAATATGTGTATTTTTTTTTTAAACAAAAATACCAGCTCTTCAATTCTTACTCCCTCCTTCCCCCACACAAATTCTCCCCTTCAGCTCCCTCTCCAATACTCTTTTGTGGTCTTCGGTCAATCTGGTTTCATAGGTTACCTGTGGCTGACGCTCTCACTTCACAAAGAAGAGGGCTCTCTGCTGTGACATGCTCTCTGGGCGCAGAAGGGTAAGAGGCTGTGACATTTGTAAATGTCGGAAGTAATAGCTCCCCAAAAGCAATGCAAAGAGCTACAGATATTGCCAGGAAAGGAGAACAGTTAATTGAAACTATTTGGGGCATGCAGCATTGAACAAGGAGATGGTTTCTGAGCAACACAGATCTAAACGTGCCTTGCCAAAGACCTGCACACTTTTAATTTGCTCTACAAATTTGGTTAGCCCAATAAAGTGTAAACATCAAACACTGGTTGTGGAGAGCATTAAACATTAACCAACTGAGACCCTAAAGACTTGAGTAGAACATTGAAATTAGTGGAGAAAGATAGGCCAGGCAACGCTGGGAAATTAGGTTAAAACTCCAAAAGAGAATGTTGGTTGGCTGAGTGAAAATAAAGTAAAAACTATTTTTGAGATTGGTAGCCATTCGTATCTGTAGATAGGCCATTTCCCCCCTGAGGTTATATTTTTAAAATCAAGCGAACTTACTAAAGTCAATTTGATTTTCTGATTGCTCTCCAGAATGAAATGTTTACCAGAAAATGAACCCTGAAAATGAGTATTTCCATTACTGTTCCCAGATCCATGAATCCTTACATGGAACTGTGACTTGTGTTCATTTTGTGTGTTTGTGTGTGTCCCATGTGGCTTAGCCTGGGGTTCAAACCTTGTAACTACTGTTGAAGAACAAAATAAAAATGCCCTCTAAGGACATAAGGATGGCTCCCCGGTTCACTTAATCGGGTTTTTGAACAAAGCCCAGCAAAAATCTGTATGAGCATGTGGGATCAGGAGGGAGGTGTCAATGGGGGGGGGGGGGAGCAACAGTAACAAAAATAAATTAATTTTGTTAAAAAATCTGCATGAGTGTGGAATATACTCCCTTCTCAATAAGAGCAATGAGTGCTTCCTTTGAAATAAGTAGTAAGAGTCGGAAAAATAATAAAACAATGCCATATTCAAGTACCTTATTCTCCAAGTACCTTTACCCCAGCAGGTCTCACAGAGTGAATTCCTGCAAGGTAAGAACACATTTTCTCTCAGGAGAAAGTTTGGCACATGATTGTTTCAACATCTGCTTAGAGTGTAGGATATAGTAGGTAACAGCTCTCACTAACCCCATGTAGCTAATGAAGAGGCTGAGGTAAAAATAAGTTAAACCACTACTAGATCAAGAATTAACTCCTCAGACAATTTAAGTATGGCTGCCTATCTTCGTAAGAGTCAAACTATCCATTCATGATAGAACCAAAGAACCCTTTGGAGCCCTGTCTTAATTTGCCTCAAAAGTAGACTCTGAAACGAGGATTTGAATGCAAGAAGTTGATTTGGGGGAGAAGGGCAAAAGGAACACCAGTTGGGGAGCAGGAAAGTGAGACAGGATAGGGAAGGCAGCCAACACGAGAAGTATTAATATGCCAACTACCACTGTGGGCAACTGGAGCTTAATCTCAATGGAAATACTCTGGGAGCCCGTGTAGAACACACACCTCAGAGTTATCCCACCAGAGAGATGGGAGCTGGGGGATGTATATACCCCACTGGCCATCAGTCTTTGAATGAGGTTGTTCCTTAGAGGCACTTGATCCAGGGCACTTGCAACCGGCCACACAGGCAGGCGAAGCAGGTTTGGGTAGCTAAGGAAGCCCTCACGCAAAGCAATGTAGGGGATGGCAGCTGTGAAGCAAACACGCATGCTCTGAAGTGGTCAGGGTGAGGGACTGCAGACAGAGCCCTAACTGGACTTTGGTGGAGTATCTAAATATCAACAGCAACTTCCGGGGTTCACTGCAGTTCTCTGGGTGTCTAGTCTAGTGGCCAACCTTGTAGGGATGTAATATTTGTCAAATGAAGGAAGGAAGGACAGAATAAGAAATCGGTTAATGATTTTTTTTTTTAATGCTTCACATATATGTTTATGTTCTGTTTAATGTTGACTAGTTTCAACTTTTCTCAGGAAGCTATGTAATATGAGCTCAGGCTTGGTATCAGACAGACCCAACGTTTAAATCCCACTTCCACCAATTTCTAGCTGTGAGAGCTTAAGCAAATTACTTCATTTCTTTGAGTTTTGTTCTCCATTTGAGAAATGCCTGTATTATGGTATTAAGTGATATAATACTGGACAAATAAGTGATATAAGGCACAGTAACTGACATGTGGTAAGTACTCGGTGTTAGTATAATGACTCAAAAGTCAGTTCTCTGATTTCGAATCCCACTTATGTCACCAACTAGTCATATACCATTGAGCAACTCAAGTGGCCTCTCTGGTGCGGGACTTTCCCATCTCAAAAGTGGAGACAAAAATTGCCTGCTGCTCGTTGTCTAGAGAATGAGGTCCCAAGAAGATACCATGAAAGGGATAAGTCACACTTATTGAACACTTTATGGTCTACACTGTCCTTTTACATGTATCATCTCATTTCTGAGCAGGAAAGGATTTTGTACTTACAAATCATTCTTGCAGTGTAGGGAAGTGTGTCTTCATTTCTCCAAATGATCTCAAGTCTTATTTGTGTTTGGATTAAGTTGTTGACTGTAAAATGATCCAGAGACCTATAGAAGCTGCACATAGGTACCTGGAGGAAATTTGGTTTGATTCATCAATGCTTGCTTGGCCAGGCAGACAGGGAGGGCATGAGAGTCAGTGTCCAGCAGGGACATGCCCAAGTGGATCTTACAGTCTCATGTTTAGGATGGAGTGTTTATAAAGATGCCAATAAGCCAAAAGCAGAGTTTATACCTGGACCCGTTGAACCAACGAAGTCATGTAACCAGGGATCTGATTGAGCCTGTCTGAGACATGCAGGTAAGTGGGTCTTGTGCATACCAAACCAGGAGACAAAGCCTAAAACTCAACCTGAGGATGATTCCTTCAGAACACCTGAGCACTAATCGTGCACCAGGCATGACAGAGAATGCAAAGGTGGATGTCTTTTTATTATCCCAGTGTCACAGTTGATAAAATGGAGGCTTAGAAAAGAAAAAGTATTTGCCCACGTTCTGCAAAACTCTAGTCCAGGTCTGCCTGATGCCAAAGAGAGGGCTTTAACCATTGTATAAACACTGACTTACTAGAATCTCATAGCAGTGATACCATTCAGTGTAACTATAATAGATAAAAACAAAATAAAGGAAATCTGATTATATATATATGTGTGTGTGTATATATCTATCTATATATCTACATCTATATCTATATCTATCTATCTATCTATCTATCTATCTATCTATCTATATATATATATTTTGTCTTTCAGCATCCTGAAGGAAAAATATTTCACAACAGAGCATTATAGTCACAGGACTGAGTATTTCAATCATGAATATATTTCACAAGCAAAGACAAAGTCATGGTCACAACTCTCCAAATGTTCTTATTCTAAGGTGTGGCCAAGCCTTCCACAAAAATTCAGGCTAATCAACAAGAAAAAATTTAAATAATTGTCCTATTTGTGTCAGTTGCCTTCAATGCATGGCAGTGGGCTCACTTTAAAGGGATCTAAGAGTCAAACAATAATTGCTAATGTCCTCTTTATTTACTGAGACTTTGTGCCAGGCATCAAGCTAAATGACTTACCTACGTTATCACCTGTATTCCTCTCAACACCTTTCTGGGTTGGGTGTTGTCAGTTTCCCCTTCAATAGATGTGAAAATGAGGCTCAGAGAGGTGGAAGAACTTTTCCAAGCTCAAGTTAAACCCTGTAAGTGGAAGAACTGAGATTCAAATCCTGCTGCCTGATTCCAAAACTAGATCCATGGTTCTGTGCTATCTCCGGAGTCCTTTATCCTAGTAATGGAAAAGTACCCAAGTTCATTTAGACATTCCCTGTTACATGGGACAAATATGGGCTTTCAAGTACTGTAAACAACTTTTTTTAATGTACTTGAGCAAACTTAGTTCCTAGGAATTCTTGAGAACAGATTTAAATTCCAAAACAAAACAAAGCCTCCCCAAACCAGTGTGTTCATAATATAATTGTATTTAAAAAGTAGGCTATTCAATTGCATATAATATATGATCCCAATTTCATAAATATTTTTCAAATTTTTTACTAAATATGTTTGTAAAATATACTTTAAAAAAACGTATTTTATATGCAAGTTTATAATCCTGCATTTTACTTAGCCTTACTTTATGAGTATAGAATCTCTGTAATATTCAGCATGAAAAAAAATTCTAAAAAGGAATACACTGAAAGTCAAACATGACCTCTGATTTTTTGTTTTTTTTTTAAATCTAAAAGAACAAATGTTACATGTATCATCAGGAAAAAAACAAACATTAATATTTGCTCATTCACAAGTAGTAGAGACAGGGCTGGGTTTTCACAGCCATTGTCTCAACTAATACCCACAAGGAGCTTGTGATGTAGCTATTGTTTTGTCCGTTTTGTTAATAAAGAAGCAAGGTTCAGAGAAATCGAGTGACTGTCCCAGGTCGTACAACTGGAAGTGGCAGAGCAGGATTCTTCCTTCCTCCAGACTGAGCGTCCTTTGCACCACAGAGTCACCCATGGCACCAAGTGTTCATGTTGGCATCCATACGTCTCTGTCACAAGATTGTTTCCTGAGATATCAGTTATGGCATGTTCCTGATTTTATAGGTGACTAGAAGAAAAAAGGTACTGCCCCCTCCCTAAATCAAAACTGTGAGGGGTGCCTTCCCAAGATGGGAGAGATTTAAGGGCAGAGGTGATCTCCAAACAGAGAAGACCTGGACTTGCTGGCGGTGGGGAAAGGTGCTGGGCGCCTGGGGAGACTGCCCACCAGGCCCCCAACCTGGGCCTTTTGCCCAAAGATTCTGCTGCCTCAGGTTACCTGCTGCCCATGGTAAGTGCCCATCTTTGAAATGAGGAATCTTAGGATTGCTCAGAGTATAACCTAAAAAGTTTCAAACTTAGGAATTAAAGTAATGGAACTTTCTTCCTCGTTGCCAGGGCAGGGCTCAGACTTAGCAGCAAGGTGGTTACTCGAACATAGGCGCAAATCCTGCTTCCCCAAGGCCTCTGAGTCAGGCAGCTCCTCTGCCCCATGCCAGGGAATCCATCCCTTGGCAGGGACAGGACAAGATGCAAAATGCAGTGAGTACTGCAACAGCCCAGGGCTTGTGTTTCTTCCAGAAGCTTCTCCTGGGCCACATGGCCGCCCATTGGAATGACAAGTGTCCACTGCCTATGAGAAAAGAGTCCCATTCCATGGAGCTGGTGGGCCGTGGTGAACCCCACCCCACACCCCGTTCTAACAGAAGCCATTTTTCGGTCCTATCAGCTCCTCCTCTAGCTGTGGCCTGTTCAGGGGCTCCACGTCAATCATTATCAGTAAGTAGGAAAATGCATAAAAGTCCCCCTCCAAGTGTCCTTTTCATTTACAACACTGAGATTTCTCTGCTTGTGCTGTGGCTAACATCAGGCCACAAAGCGGTAAGGCAGCTCCCCAAGGCCGCTCTGTTTCCAAGCTCGTTAAGCTTTGGAATGGGGTCTGTCCTCTGTGTGCGCATGTGTTTTAAAGCTGTTTTATGACACATTGTCAGGAACTCAGGTACTGGGCCCCTTTAACTCCAGCTTTCAGCAGCTGCCTTTGCACTTCCCTTTCACATAATTAAACACCCTATGGTACTTAACAGAGTAATAAGTAGCACATCAATAAAGCAATAAATAATTGTATTCAGGAAAACTCCAGAGCCATCATCCATTAACCAGCCGCTGTGAGCAATAGTTTTGATTAATCAATAGGGTTGTATAATAGGAAACCAAAAGTCAGTCAAGGCTTGGGGAAGAATTCGCCAGGCTTCAAGCCATGACGGAGTCTTGTGTCCCAGGTTAACTGGCAGGGAGAGGAGCCATTGGAAGCACCAGCCCAGAGAGGGACGGGCGGCAGCAGCAGGAAGCCCCACCTCCAGAAACTAGTTAAACTGCTAGTTAAAAAACAAGAAGCGGGCCAATTGGGCTCTAAGGCAGGAGGGCTGCCTACTGAGGTTATGGAGCGAGGACCCATAAAAGCACAATGTTGCAGCTTCAGAAAACAAATACTGGCAGCTGAGCTGAGGAGCAAGGAGGAGCGCGAAGGGATGGGCCGGCAGCTCCATCCGCGTGTCCGCAGTAAACCTGCCCAGGTGCATGTGGGGGAAGGTGTCACCTGGCCAGGTAGCACGTGGGAGAAGGGGCTCGGCCTCCGCCCGCAGGCGGACGGTGCACTGCCTGCAGGAATGTTGTTAGACCACAGCGCGTGGGCCCGGGCCAGGACGGAGCTGAGGGAATCATCTGGGTAACTGTGCTTATAGCCCTCAGAATCACCTGTGGAGTTTTGTTTCACAACAGTTTGCCTGGGCCCAGTGCCTGCAAATAGAAATCCGAGTCTCTGGAGGAAGGCCCAGGAACGTGTATTTCTAATGTACAACCCCCGCCCACCCCCGCCCCCAGGTGGTTCCACTTTATGGCTGATGTGGAAACTCTGGTTTGGAGACTTCTATGGGCCTAGTGCCCTGGGTCAGCGCAGTCACACTGGGCCACAAGGCTGTTAAGTCCTTAGCCTGCAGTGTGAAACGGATCTCTGACATCCTCGTTTTGTAAAAAAAAAAAAATCCATGAGCTTGTTGGTTCGCACCAATAGTCTCTAAGCTGTGAAGAGGTGAGGTGCACATGTCAGGGGGTTGTGTCTTGGCCTCTGCGGCGTCACCTATTCCCCAGTAACTCTGATGACACTAGCCCAGTCACAGACGTGCTGAGAGCGCTCGTGCATTATTCCACAAAATACTGAGGTCCTACTATGTGCCAGGCTCTGTTCTAAACACCAGGGATTCTTCTGGGATGAAAAGGAACAAATCCCCTGCTCTCAGGGAGCCTCGTTCTGGGGGCGCCCAGGGGTGGTCCAGGGCTCCCAGTGCCTGAGATGGGCACCGAGCCGGTGGAGCCCTGCCCACACCCACCTCCATGTTAACAAGGCGGCCAGGCCTTCTGGACAAATTCTAAAGCATGTGGAATATCGCGGACCCTGTTTCCACAGCTACCAACTCACCGCCATTCTTTAACCCTCACTTTCACTCTCATTGCCCAGATTTTGGGGGGAAGCACATCCAGACAACATGTCATTTCAACTGTGAATATTGTCTGCATGTATCTCTGAGACATAAACTTTTTTAAAAAATAACATATCACTATTCTACCTAAGAAGTGAACACTGACTTTGTGATATCATTAAGCTGACATTCCCTGTTAGCATCCCCCCAACGTCTCGTGTATTTTAAGTGTATGCATTCAAATAAGGGTCAAAATAAGGTCCATACATTGAAATTAGTCCATGTCTCTTAACTCTCTTTTGCTCTAAAATACCCCCCCACCCCACCCCCTCTCTGTCTTAAAAGTTGCCAGAGTAACCATGTTCTTTATTCTGTAGTCTGGATTTTGCTGACTGTACTCCTATGGTATCATTTAACATGTTCCTCCTCTGCTCTGTGTATTTCCTGTGATGTGGTAGTTATAGTCAGAGATTTGCCTAGAGTTGGTTTTGATATTTTGGCAAGAGTATTTCAAAGATCTATTGGGAAATTTTTACTATCTGGTTGATGTTGAGCTCTTTGTGATGTTAGCAGCCATGTATGGTCATTGCCTAGATCCCTTATTTCATGAGGAGCTCGTGAAAGGATTCACAGACCACTAAGAGAATTCATCAGAATCATTGCATTAGATCCTTTATCCAGTTGGTGAAATTCTAATTTTATCAGCTGAACACTTCTGTGAGGAAAACTTCTCCGCATCATCAGCTTTCTGGATGCCCTGAGGTATAGGAAAGGGAAGATAAATGATTGATTTCTTTATCAGTTTTCAAAATTAATTGGCTCCTTAGCATCACCCAAAGTTTTTTTTATGTATCAAACAATTTAATTCCTTGCAGTTAGCATCCTTCTGGATGCTCACATCTCTGTGCAGTGGAAGATGACTCAGCTTGGCTCCTGGGTCCTTATTATATGATCCTTGTAGTCTCTGGTAGCTTTTTCTCTGGTATGTCAAGATGTTCTAGGTGCTTCATGTACCTCTCCTGCCCCAGATCTGGAATTAGCCTTTTTTCCAGGGAGCCCTGGTTTATTTTTAGGGAGGAGTGGTATTTAAACACTACATTCTGCAGCCCCACTTTTATGTCTGTTGCATTTATTGAGCTTTGGCATGAGAGTCCCATTGAATAAAAGGTTTTGCTATTTAAACATTTCTTCAAATGTCCTTCATCTTTAAAAGAAAAAGTTAATAAAGACTCAATCAATATAGAATATATAAGGAGTCCCTAAAATTAATTTAAAATACAAATAACTTAATAGATACATAGGTGAAATGTAGGCAAAATATCTGAAGAGGCAATTAAGAGAAAAGAAAATACAGAAGCACAATAAATACAGAAAACTATTCAACCTTTAGCTGTCAGAGAATTACAAACTAAATAACTAATGCAATATAGTTCTCAGCCTTCAATTGGGTAAAAATTTGAGAGTTACACTTTAAGGGCTGCCAGAGGTAACAGAAGGACTCTTATTCACCCATGTTGGGAATGATAACTGACCCAACCTTTTTTTAAAGTGAAATTTTTAATGTGCACAGACTTGGACCTCCTAATTCCATGTCTAGGAATCCAGCTTACAGAAATGAAAGCACACATATCATATTAATGGATGTTGTTGCAGCATTGTTTACAACAAAATTAGAAGGGAAAAAACACTGAAATGTCCACTAGTGGACACTGGTTGGAATTGTGATACACACTAAAGAATGTTATGTAGCTTTTAAAAAATATAAATTTATATCTATGAATATATAAACATATCCACAATATATAGTTTTACACTAATATATGTAGAATGATCCCATATATATAAATATATATATATTTATACACATATATACATATGATAGATAAATAGATGGATAGAAACAGAAAGACTTAAAAATAACAAAGAAAAGATGCACAGTAAATGTTGAGTGATTACTTTTGGTAGGTGGAATGAAATGGAAATGTCATTTTAAAATGTTAATGCTTGCCCTGGCCGGTTTGGCTCATTGGTTAGAGCTTCAGCCTGCGGTCCAGAGAGACCTGGGTTTGGTTCCCACCAAGGGCACGTACCTCGGTTGCAGTTTGTCCCCAGCCCTGGCTGGGTCGCGTGGGTGGCAGCCACTCGATGTGTACCTTTCACGTCAATGTTTCTGTCTCTCTCTCTCTTCCTCCCACGCTGTCTAAACAGAAAATGGAAAAATGTCCTTGGGTGAGGATAAAAAAAAAAAATTTTTTTTTAAATAAAATGTTAATGCTTAATTTCATATTATTGTTAATAAAAAGTGGTGACAATATTAGGAGTTTTAGCTCTTTTGGGGGGGTTCGATATAACAGCCCGCCAAAAATCCATAACCTTATCACCAGCTGAGATAACACCATTTATCAAAGAACTTGACATAGATCAAATTTTTTCTTCATAAATCCATTACAAGTACTTACATGAGAGCACTGTGCTCAATAGCAACTACTACTTACTTCAACCTTGGTATTTGTACCATTACTTAACTTCTACACCCTCAAAGCCTCTGTGATCATAATAAGATGAGATGTTCCTCAAGGCACCACTTTCCTTGCACTGAGGTGCCTTTCTGTGCTATTGCTTCTTTTTGTTCAGGCATCTGGGAACCCATTCCCAACACAACCATTGCCTTGGACACCTGCAGAAGCTCCAGAGGGTGGGATGCTGAGCGCTGTTGCTAAACAGTAAATCTGTAGATCGTTATTGGTTCCCTGGGACTCTCCCTATGACACACTGTCACTGATCCCCATGGACAAATCAAATGATGTTTTGACCAAGGTGTTATGGAAATTGTTAAGTTAAGAAGAATATAAAATATAATCAAAAGCATTAGAAGGGCTAGTGGCTGGCATTAAGTTTAATGTTCTCCATTAGGTGCATAATAGCCTGTTCTGGTTTCCCCCTAAGTCCCATAAATTTTCTCCAGGACAAGGTGTATATATGGCTCTTCATCCTCCTTGAAATGTTTACAGAACCCTTGATCATCAACATGAGGTAATCTAACCCAATACCCCAAGGACATGGATCAAGGACACAATCTTCATATGGAGATCTAAACACCATATTGCCATTCCCTTGAGTCCATGACATACTTCCGAATATTGATCCTACCAATATTTGATATCTTCTTTCTTGCCATTCCCAGGTCAATAAGTCCTCGGATGTTTCCCTTTTACCTTATCATTAGTGACATCATCTCATTGATAGTCACCTCTTTTTGAGTTCCATTTACAAAATATCAGCCACTTGCAAAACCAGACACTTGTCTGATGCCATTCCAGGTCCTTTCACAGGACTCCACAAGATGCCTCCAGCTCTTCAAGAAAAGGCCACGAGTTCATGTCTTTGAATTTATGGAGCCCCTGCTATGTTCTAGGTACTGTCTCCGTCCCAGCTCCCTAGACCTGTAGAACACGGGGACATTTTGGATCTACAAGGAAACTCAATTGCAAGCTGGGTCAGCCCCTTATTAAACACCTGAGGAAGTCATTAGGTAGCATGATTTGCAATGTATCATAAGATCATATCAAAGAAAGTATCGTAGTGGTCAGGGCTAGAAACCCACTAAAATGTGGTTCTCCTGACTTGGTCTAAGCACATATTTTAATCCACCATGTAAATTCAACTCCCTCTCTGGCCTTTTCTTATTTAAACATTTTTACATTTTCTCCAACATGTTGGTTCAGACTTACCTCCAATATTTTCTTTCTTCCTGCAGGCTTTTTCAATATCCAGTTTTTTCCCAAGAAAACTCTGTCTGAGCTGTTCATTCCTTTTAAATGATGATATTGTCAGGGTGAGTCTTCACAACAGGAAAGGTGGGGCCTTGGGGGTGCTTTCCTTTTGCTTATCTGGTCACCAGTAAATCCCAACTTCAGTACTCTACTGAGTGTTATGTCTCCTCTTAGCTCTCCTTGACACACCCTTTATTCCTTGCTGGGCAGAATTATTTTCCTTCACTTGTGCTATAGTTATTTTTAACATGTTGGTCTCTTCTGCTAGATGGTGAACTTCCTGAGCAAGTAACCACATCTCATTCCTTTAGTACCCCGGGGCCCAGTATGGTGTCTGGCATATGAAAAGTGGTTGGTAAATGCTTGTAGAAACAAAATTCAGTGGATAGCTACCATCTCTCCTAATGAATTCATTTCCCCCAATATTTCTTTTTTTTTTATCTATTTAACTTATAATCTCTCTATAGCACTGAATAGTTTCTGTTTTTAAATGCTACCTAAATATGGCTGGAGTTAAAAGCATCTATAATCATACAATATCATCAAAGAATAGGGCGTTTCACATAATAAAATTTTTAGAGTCTTTTTTTCAGCAATACTATTTCCCGATTTTAATTAATTGTCGATAACCTTTGTAAAGAGCATTATAGACAGACTTCCTCGCTTTCTTAAATATAATGTACTGTTTTTCTGATGAGTTAGGTGACTGTAGGCCCACCAATTACTGTACTCTGATATCCTATAATGAAGCACTTGGGGGCTATTAAGGCCAGTAGAGTTATTGGCCCCCATACCAAAAGACCCTACGGTTTCTGTGGCTTTAGTGCTTGAGTCTGTTTTGGAGCTGCGTGTTTCCTTATTCAAAGTATAATTGTTAGCATCAAAAAGTGAGACCTGCTGCCCCTTATTCATATTTTGCTTTCAATAAGTCATTGTTGAATTTGGCAAATTGGTTAAAAAGCAAGGGCTCTCTGACAGCCACTCAGCGCTTGTTCCTGCTTTCCAAGGAAAAGGGCCTTATTGATGTGAGAACAACCAGTCAGCAACAGAACAGGAAAAATACTATCTAAGTGTTGGGAGCTGTGCTTATGAGATGAGAAGCATTGGGGGGATGTGAAAAAATAGGGACATTCTGAAGGATTCCAAGGGGAAAGCGGGCAGAATTAGCAAACAAACTGCACAAATGTTTTCACTCACTAAAACTCCGATCTCCCCCACCAGCTCCCAATTATTAAACCATCAGACATCACTAAGTCATCTTGTCTTTCTTTCCTACTGAAGAAGGCCTCACAATCTCTCTCAGCATTGGTCTCCAGAAAGCCACCATCAGAGATGGCATGAGCCAGTACTCCTATCTTTTCTTTACCCAAGCAGTCAATGGGGCTCATTCACTTCAGTAATATTTGCTGAGTGAATACTATGAAGCAGGTACATTCCAGGTTCTGGGGATTAACAATCCTACAGACACGCATAAATAAATAAACTTATAGTTGTGCTCTGGGGTGGTGAGATGACTCCAGAGAAAACTGAAGAAAGTGAGGAGACAGAGGACAGAGTTGGTGTTTTAAATTGTACTGGTGGGGTGGGGGTGGGGGGTTATTTTGATATAATGAGGCCAACAGATCAGGAGATGGTTGTAATTAAAATGATAGGTTTTTACTCACAGTTCCCAAGAGGAGGGGCCCTACCATGGCACTCAGGACCCCCTGGAAAGCATCGGGTCATCAGGAGGCAGGGGTGAGGGAAAGAGCGAGTGAAGGCCTTCTTTGTGGTTTCAGTGGGAAGGGGTGGTGAGGCCGGTTAGCAGCTGAGCAGGTTTAGGGTTAGACAGTTTGAATGATTTTGGTAGGCTCTGAGCTGTACATACAGATGGTCTCTAGGGCCTGGCCATGGGGTGATTTAGGGCAGGAGGGTAGTGTCTGAGGTTATAGGACCTTGATAAAAGAAGGGGGTGGGGATACCACTCAGGGTTGGTTGGTTTGCTGGTACTGAAGACAAGTCGTTTGTCATCTCTAGTAATTAGCTAGCCCTGGGAGGGGCAGTCCGTCCCTGGGTCTATAGGGCCTCAAGATGTCAAAGCATCTTGAAATATAGAAAATGAAAAAAACATGATTAGCACAACTGGGGCTCAGGGGAACAGCGCTCTGTAGACTAGTTAGAGAAGAAGTAGGATTTGAGCAGAGGTGAGGCCAGGAGAGGAGCCTCAGACAAAGAGAAGAGCAAATGTCACAGCCAAAGAGTCACCCATAGGGCCAATGAGGGGAGGCCAGGATGGGGGGGGGGGCGCACAAGGGTGAGGAACTTGAGCTGTCTTCTGAGTACAAAGGGAAGCCACTGGGTGGGGGTGGGGGCTGGTTTATCTGCATGGTAACTTCTTGCAGAAAATTTCAAACATTTACAAACCTAGATAAAATAGTATAACAAACCCCTATAGTCTCATCAACCTGCTTCAACAATTGTCAATGCAGATGGCCTAATTCCATCTAAACCCATGTCCTAAACCTTGATATTCTATCGAAAGTAATCTTGACAGCATGTCATTTTATATAGAAATGTTTGCGCATGTATCTCTGAAAGGTAACTTTTTTAAAAAGCATGACCATAATATAATCATACTTAAAAAATAAATAAAAATAATTCTTTAATATCATCAAACACTCAGTCATGTTCCCCCCACACACAATTATTATTTCAGTAATACCCAAATAAAGTCCGTATGTCTGTCTCTTAAGCCTCTTTTAATCTATAGGGTCCTCCTTCCCCTCCACCACCACCAAGTGGTGACCAACCGTTCCAGTTTACCTGGGCCAGTCTGGGGCAGAGGTGGTGATTCCAGGATACCGGACTTTGGGTGCTAAAACCAGGAACATCCTAGGCAAACAGAAACGAGTCTGTCCCCCTGTTCCCTCCACACTTTGCTATTTATTTATTGAAGTAGCCAAGTTTTTTGTCCTGTAGCTTGTCCCACAGTCTGGATTTTGCATTCCTATTTTATCATTTATTATATACCTCTATCCCTTGTACTTCCAACAAATTGGAAGCCAAACTAGATTTGAGTTTAACATTTGGGCAAGAAAACTTCATAGGTATATACATCCACACATGTCAGGTTGTCTGTTGCCTCTCTTTCTCTCTCTTTTTATCTGAAATCAGCAGCCATTGATGATTGTTACCTAGATATGTTTTCTCCACTGGGTGGGGGAGGGGCTTTAAAGGGTGGTTTTCTAATGCTATCATTACTTCTTGGTTTATTAGCAGAAATGCTTTTATAAAGGGAAACTTTTCTCACCCACTCTTGCTTACCCCGAGGCAAGCTGCTGGAGGGTTCTAACACACAGCGCCTCTGGGTGTTTTTCGAAATATCACCCTGGCTGCTGTGTGAACAGTGAACTGTTGGGGGTTAAGAATAGAATCAAGCAACCTGTGAGGAAGCTGGCCCAGTGTTCTAGGGAAGACGCGAGCGTGGCTTGAACGAGGACAGAACCAGTGGAGATGAGATCAAGTGGCCAGATTCAGGTGCAGAGCCAGGGCTGCTGGGCTGGGTGTGACGTGTGAAGGAAAGAGAGGGCACAGGGGTGACTCCAAGGCTCGGAGTAAATGAGTGGGTGACGGTGACATTTACCGAGTTGGGGAAAACTTGAGGAGAAACAGATTTGAGTGTAGAAAAGATAGAAAGTAATACAATGAAACAAAATCTTGAAGCCTGAATTGCATCAAGAGCTTGGAAACCATTCCAGAGGATCTTAATAATCTCAAACTCAAGAGATGCCTAGGCTGCTAAAAATACCAGTCTTTTCTTTAAGACTTTTTAAAAAATCTGTGGTTCTTGCATCATATAAGTTGACTGTTCTAAATACTTAGAAGGTGCCCGACCTCCAGGCCATCGCCAAGGCTACACCACCAATGCCATTTATGAAGTTGTGACTGTCGGGACTGCAAAATGCCCGCGTGAACCCATGAGGGTGAGACACGAGGTCCAACTTGTCACAAACACCACATTCACACATCTATGTAAAGCAACCAAAGCTGTTAGAGCAAATGAACTTAGACTAGAGGCTGAATTACCATTTCGTGAAATCCAAGAGCAGTCACTTTTCTCCCTCTGAGGGGGCTACTCTTCCGGGCCGGGTGGAGAGCTGCCTGGGTACAGCTCCAGGGAGGGCCCGTCGCACTGTGGTCTGTGTTATTCCTTCCCCCCAACATTTCACTGCCTCGGGGAAACCCTGGTGAGCAATGGGAAGGCAGCCCACCTAGGTGGAGGTGGACCTGTTCTCTGCAGCGAGAAAAGCCCTGTGCAGCATCTCTTCCTGCAGATTGCTGTCCCTGAAACACCTGCCTTCAGTCACACTTTTGTGGGCATGCTTTCAAATACTGAAATAGAAACAGACTCACAGATACAGAAAACAGACGGACAGCTGTTAGAAGGGAGGGGGTGTGGGGGCTGGGTGAAAAAGGTGAAGGGATGAAGCGAAAAAACAAAACAAAACTCGTAGACACAGACAACAGTGTGGTGGCTACCAGAGGGGAAGGGAGGTGGGGGAGGTAGAAGAGGGTAGAAGGGGATAAATGGTGATGGAAGGAGACTCGGCTTTGGGTGGTGAGCACACAATGCTATGTACAGATGATGTATTATAGAATTGTACACCTGAAACCTATATAATTTTATTAACCAATGTCACCCCAATAAATTCAATAAAAATGTTTTTAAAAAATGAAATACCACTACTTAGATATTCATAAGCTGAAAAATGCTTTTCACCCAGAGCGCATCTAAAGGCCCCCCTTTGGTTTGATGTCACGTGACCTCTTGAATGCTCCCTGGTGCATGAAACCAAATGTGAGGTACAGGGCGCAGATGTCACTGGGGGAAAGGGAAAGGGCAGACACACTTCTCCAGGCCTTGCAGCAGGAAAATGCAGCCCACTCCGTACTGTCAGCTCGGGAAGTAAGGGAGGCATGCCAGGGAGCACAGTCACAGATTTACTGGTGAGCTTATTCCCACCAAACTAGCCTACGAGTGCCCACCATGGGAGCAAAGGCCATCTTGGGGAGAAGTGGTACGGAGCTATAAAATATCATAGAACAAAGGTGATAGCAGCTCAGAAGTGGCTAATATTTTACCTATAAGGAAGTTCTTTCATGCCATCTCTTGAAACCTGCAGCAAACATATAGATGAGGCAGGGAAGACAGAATGTACCCCATTCTAGAAATGAGAACATTGAGGTTTGGAGAACATAGGTGATTTGCCCATGATCCCACAGCTCATCAATCACAGGGTGGAGTTTCACATCCGTACCTCCTGACTTCACGGTCTTTGGGTATGGGGGAGCCTCTTGCTTGAGGAATAGCAAGAGGTAGCCCTCAGGCTTCAGTGGGATAGTATTTCAGGCCTGAATTTTTTTCCAGGGCTCCCTGCAAAGCTGTGGTGTGAACGTCCATTCTCACCACCAATGCAGCAGGCTCAAAAGGACTCTCCTTTGTGTGCTCTGGACAGAAGCCTCAAACCCGGTGCCCATCTTCTCGGGAATCTGTTTCCTAGAAAGCTGACATGTATCAGAAAATGGCTGTTTTGGTTTTCTTTTATAATGTACTATTTATTTTCTCCTAATTGTAAAAAGTATTACAAGTTCATTGTTTTTAAAAATGGCAAGTACAAAAATGCTCTCTCACTTCCGAGACAAAAGCAATTCACAATGTGCTACAAGTCATCTGGAATTATATAATACAGATGTTTCAATAACAAACTCTGCATACATTGGGATCATAATGCTATTCCATTTTATAGCCTGCTTTTTTCACTTTATAGATTATGAGCATATTCTCAACCATTAAATATTCTATAAAAATATTATTTTTGACTTCTGCAGAGTGAGTGTAGCCTGCCATATGGAAGTACTGTCATGTATGCAACCAGTTGCTTTTTTTTTATTGTTATTATTATTTTTTATCCTCACCCGAGGACATTTTTCCATTTTTTGTTCAGATAGAGTGGGAGGGAGAGAGAGGAAGAGAGAGAGAGAGAGAAACATCGACATGAAAGGTACACATAGAGTGGCTGCCCCCCGCACGACCCAACCAGGGCCAGGGACAAACTGCTACTGAGGTACGTGGTGCCCTTAGCGGAACCAAAGCAGGGTCGCTCTGGACCGCAGCTGACGCTCTAATCGCTGAGCCAAACCGGCCAGGGCACAACCAGTTCCTTTTTAATGGGCCTGTCAATTTCAGTTGTTTGCTTTTCCATTTTCTTTTGATCATTTAAAAAAAAAAAAAAAAACAGATTCATATACCCCAATATTTTTACCCCAAACTGGAGTAAAAAAAATACCCCAATATTAATCATACCCTAGACTCCTCCCTCCCCCTAATTCCACACATCTGACCAATCACCGAGTCCTGCTGCTTTCCCTCCTCCCTCCTTTCTCGCCGTCTCTTCCCCCTCCATACCGACTACTAGTGCTCCGTTTCAGGCTCCCTAAAGTCCATCTGGGTCCACCCCTATCCATCCACCACCTCTAGGCAGAGTAATCTTCCAAAAACTCCAGTTGGACTTTTAAGCCATTCAGTGGCCTCCCATAACCAACCGATAATGCCCAGTCTCCATTACGTGGAACAGGCGGCCTTTAGTGATCAGGCCCCTAAGAGCATGTCTTCAGTCTATCTCCTGCCATCTCAGCCTCCATCTTCACTCACCAGCTAGAGCAGGTGGTCCCAGCCCCCACTTATGCTCTCAACAGTCACATTGTGCATTTTCCAGCTCTGTCACCTCTACCCATGCCCCTCTGCTGCCCAGAAAAATCTCTGTCACAGGGATAGTTCTTAATTGTTCAAAACTCCGATCTGGACATTTTCCTTGGGGAAACCTTCCCTTGATGTCTCCCCAATCTCTTCACCTATCTCTAAGGCTGTGTTAGGAGCCCTCCCTGGTATTCCCACAGACCCCTGAGCAAACATCCATCACTTTGCGTGATGTGTTCAAATGATATACACATGTGCATCCCTTGGTAGACTGTAAGAAAATCCAGTGCAGAGATCAGCTCTCTTAAATCTCAGTACCCATAGGCCTATATACAACACTTGGCACATCATACATGCTGAAGAAATGTTTAGTGAACTCAACAAACTTTTTCCATGTAACTAAGTTTCCTTGTGTGCTTAATCTAAAACTTACCCTACGTTGCTTCTGAGTGTCATTTCTTGAAATTCACTTAATCTGATCATCTACTGTTGATGGTTAACTGATTGGCTAGATGCTGTGCATTTTCACATATATGTCTTCATTTAATCTTCCCACAAACTGGCCATGGTACACAGCTGGTATTTTTGTCTCCTTCCAGCATTCACTCTTCCTTCATCTCACAACTTTACTCCAATTTTCCCCTGTAGAACCACCCATCCCCTACTCCAGGACCAAGTGATTTGGGTGGAGTGAGGGGTACTAACAGCACACAGCATTGAATGGGCATATGACCAAGACTAGAGCCAAGTAACATAACACATTCCCCTGGCCACAGTCATTGTTTCTGGGGTGGGCACATGATCAAATGAGCCAATGAGAGGCAAAGAAACATGTAGCTGAGCTGCTAAGAAAGATGTACATTCTCTTCCCCGAAAATGTATTGCCCGACTACTACAGCCAGCTTACCCCACCTGAGCCTCTGAATGACGCCGACAAAGAGGAAGGCAGAGCCAAGACTGGAGACGTGAGTCGTGATGATGCTGGATAAGCCCTGGCCTAAGCTGAGCTTGAAGCCACTCCTATGAGCCGGATTTATCATTTATGTGAGTAAATCAACTCCTTTTATTTACTCAAGTCAGTCATATATATATTTTCCATAACTTGCAGACCATGAGTCTTAATGTATAAGACTATAAAGGAAGTATTATTGAAAATAATCATAAATTAAGATTTCAAAATATCACCTTAGACAAATTATAGCTAATAAACGATACAACTAAGATTTGAATTTAAGATTTCCTAACTCTATACTTTGCTATTCTCAGTCATGAGGTAAAAAGCCAGACACAGTGTGGATAAGGAAAAACACATACACACACAATATCTACACCTTACCATAAGATTTTTACAAAAATGTGAGCACATTATTTTCTATTAGCCAATTTTTATTGTATAGGGATAGTCTTTATTTAAAGGAATTTAATGGTGATCCTTCTACAGAGTAAAGAATCTTAATTTTGAAAAGCAAATTAGTGCCCTAATTTATATTTGGGCATTGATCAATCAGAATTTCTTTTAAAAAGTCTGATTTATAATTTAAAGAGAAAGGGAATTCGGCAGCATGCAGGCCATGTATAAAAGACCATTTCCCTACTCTCTGCTTCAAATGTTTGGACAAATAAACCATTCCAAATGTCCAAAATGCTTCCAAAGATCTCTCAGGTTAGAGATCCTCAACTGTGTCAGGAAATCTTGACAAACCTTCTATTACAACAATTGACATATCAGCCGGTCATTCATCTTTTTTTTTTTTTTTTAGCACCTACTAAATTCCAAGGTACTTGGGACACAATATTAAGCAAAATCGATAGAGCCTGTTCTTTTGGTGCTTACAGTATAAAAAGCACCCTCTGTGTGCAGTGCTGGAAACTAGGTATAAAGAGATGAATAAAACTGGCTCCATCACTGCCCTCACAGAACTTGGCCAAGTACAATAATATATCTAAGCTTTTTTGATGGTTTCATTCATTATTAGAAAAACTCTTGAATATGCATCCCTGATAAATACATATTTACTTGTTCATAAACTTTGTACTTGCTATACTTTCAAATGGTTATAGTATAAAATACACAGAGAGAGAAAGCAAAATGCAACCTTTAAGACCAATCTTTAATATAAATAGTTCTAATATTTTCTCCCCACATTCCTATTTGAAGACCACTAGTCTAGCGGGCTGGATTTCCAATGTCCGCACTTGACCTAGCTTGAATTACAGCTCCCTTTAGGCACAGTCAAGGATTGACCTGCACACTGGGTCTAGGGCTGGGCTGAGTATTTCTTATTCCCATCCAGAAAACCACCAATCAATGCCTGGCCACTCTCAATGGTCCTGTGTCAGATCTGCAGACACTTAAGACCACTCTTGAAATCAGGGCAACCGTGGTCATACAAGTTGTCTGAGTTTTCACTTTTTAACCATTCATTTTGCCACTGGGTAGACACACTGCTTGAGTGAATATTCCTCACAAAATATCTTGCACACCAAGAACAGCGGGCATGTTGACCGATGCCAAAAAACTCAAGGACTAAGAAAAATATCTGGTGCATTCTCTCCAGAAATACATTACCTGGACAAGGCTGACTGCACGCTCCGACCAGGCCTTCAGTTATGAAGCATCAGTATTCTTGTCACCCTCTGTTTCCAAGGCTAAACTGTGCAGCCCACAAGCTACAAGAAACATTGTTTCCTTACACCAACCTCTACTCATATTTCTGCAAGTTAATTTAACCAACACTTATTGAGTGCCTACCTTGAATGAAACACAACAAACAGGGATTTATTTTTGCCAAATGACATGAGCCAACATAGATATGTGGCTTAAAATATCCCATTATATACAGAGCCCCCACTGTAGGAAAATTATTCCACAGAAAAAGATCGCTACATGAAGTTTGCGTGTTCATCCACTGGCATCATTGTGACCACACATTAGAGGCCAACAGCATGCTCCTTCCCACATACGCTGATGAAAAATGATAGCTTGTCTTTCTAAAACCAAACCAATTATTCTTGTTTTTGTTGAATGGGAATTTAGCTTGTGTTTTGTGACAGAATAACTAAATCAGTCTTATTCGGAACCCAAGCGTCAACGTGGATCCTGTCGCTTTGCTGACAGGAAATGTAACCCAGATAGCTCATTTGATAAAACAGGGCTATTTTGGCTTTGAAACAAAAAAAACTCCAGCCTTGTGACTTCAGAGCGAATGAACCACGTGCCCCAGCTCCGCCCCTCTGTCCCTGGCGGAGGTCCCTAACGCAGCCCATCCGGAGGCAACATTTTGTGTAACCAGCAGTGTCTGCTCCTCGCAGGAGTACAAACGCCTACCTGATTGAATATCACCATTTCAAAAGTGCTGCCTAATCACATTTTTCCAGGCTGTGTGAACAAAATAATGTTTCTTCAATTATGTGAACTCTTTAATTTTTTGATATTTTAATGACATTTTGGAAGACAGAATGGCCGCTTCCCTTAGACCGGGTGGTATTAATCAGGTGTGACAGCTAGTTATTTGATACATTTTAAAATCCCACTTGTGTTTTCACACAAGTAATCTGGGACTTGATTTCTCAGTCCTGGGTCTGTAATGTCACTTGTGTTTCTGCCCATAATGAGCAAAATAATTGAACCAAATTAGCGCTATCTATAATTCAGTCCTAGCATAGGGACTTTATTTATTTATTTTTTTAAGGAAATTACAAAGCATTCTCCCCTCAGGATACATGGTGATAAATAAAGGTCTGTACGATCTACATCTTCACCAGGTGTCGGTCCAACATACCTTCCCCCTGGGCGGCACCCAGCTGCCCAGCTATCCACACCACAAGCCCATTTCCCCCCGAGCGTGTGTTCTGTGCTGGGGGGTAGCTCAGACACTCGTGAGAGCTCTTTTACCTGGGTCAGGCCTCTGGGGACCATTTAGTGTATCTTGGCTGCTGTTTGGGGATCACAGTGTATTAGCATCACATAGGACCTGGGCATGAGTTCGTCATAAGCGCCACAATTGTTACTTCGTCTCTCCGGTGTGCTGAACTGAGAGGCCCCGGAGGGCTTCCTGCGCCGCAGCCGACTTGAGCATCGGCACCCAGCGCTGTGTCGGAGGCCCTTGCCCCGAGGCCACACTGAGAGTAAGTGTCTCTGTGAAATGCAAGGTATAAATACTGCTTGGTCCTCTCGTTTCACAGAGAAAGATCATGAGGCCAGAGTGGACTTGATCAAAGTCACAAAGCAAAATGCTTGAGTTCTGTCCTCGATTTCCAGACCAGCTTCCATTCTCTGGCCTTTTCTATAAAGCGGAGGCTCCAAACGTGAATGGGCCAGGGAAGCACCAACGGCGCTTGTTAAAATACAGGTTCTGATTCAGGAGGTCCAGAGGAGGGTCAAGAATGGGCCTTACAAGCTCCAGGTGATGCAGGGCCTACTGGTCCGTGGACCACACTTTGACCGGTGAGGCCACAGAGTCGCGTGATTGATTCTGCCGGCTGTGGGGTCAGACAGACAGGGTTCAAATCCTGATTCGGCTCCTTTCTGCATGTTACTCTACACCAAGCAGAACCTGGCTGCCATATGCCAGGCTCCACACTGTCAAGTCTAGTGAGCAGGAGCCGAATGAGCAGAGCAGGCAGGAGGGAGTGTGGCGGACTGAGGCAAACTGGAACAGGTGTGGTCTTTCTAAGGTAGTGTTGCTATGTCTCTTTATTTGATAGTTACATCAGAGAAACAAGGGCCCTGTGCTGCTAGATCTTCCGAGTTTTGGGAGAAAATCTTTACAACATGGATTTCACATTTGGGGAAGGAAAAGACAATGGAAGATGGTAGATATATAAGTGATAATTAGATAGATGATAGATAGATAGATAGATACATACATACATACATACATACTTTGGTGATATCTCATAATTTTTAAAAGTTGGCAACTACTTGAGATATTTTAGAACACTTTGAAGGCCACGCATGAGCTGGATCCTGCCTTCAGTTTGCTACTTCTTTACAAACATGTTCTCACTAATCTTCAAAACAACCCAGGAGGTAAGTAAATATTATTATGATTACCGTTTACCATAGAGGAAATTGGCTTAGAACCATTCCGTAAATCACTCCTTGTAAGGAACTGGATGGACACACAGCCTGACTCAAAACAGGAATGACTGATTCCAAAGGTCACTCACCACACAGCAGGGGTAACTACCACCAAGTCCTGCCCAAATCTCCCCAGTCTCTCAAACAGTCCCCTGGACCATGGCTAATGTATTGTGTTATAGAAAAGGGGGAGGGACCAATAACCATTAAAAAAAAGTTTCCCTCTAGGCAAATCTAACTGGCCCAGAAGATCAACCGTGAGACACAGGCCTCCTGAGCGCTGTGCTGTCTCGCTCCAGCCACAGGCTCTTCCCTCACACTGTTTGAAGGTGACAGAATGAAAGAACTACAAACACCACCTCGAGTCTTGGCACTGTAACTCAGTTAATGTGTGTAGACCTTCATTTACTATGGCGTCCACCATATCAGCTAGTGTGAGGGTTCAATGAGAGGTGCTCAGAAGTCCCTGAAGCCAGGTATGCAGATGGCACTCAGCAAATCGCCGCATATGTGTGCACATCCCTGTGATCTCCAGGGTACCTCCCCCAGGACCTGAATATGGAATCCGAATGTCCCTTTTTTGTCAGGAGCTCTGACTCACAATGTACCTTTCCTGGTAGCTACTCAAGAGGAAATCTCATGGCGAGACCTGAGCTGCCTGATGTCACAGGGTGATCATATCTAGTCTCCCTGTGTCATCTTCTCTCCCTCCACCACCAGCATCGCCATTCTACCAGTGAAGGTAACGCACTGCAAGTGGAAAAGGCTCGACTTGGGAGACAAGAGCAGGCCGGTTGGGAGCCTGGTCTGGCGCTGGCTGTGCCAGGTCAGTTATATCACTAAAGCTATTGGAGCTCACTATCCCCAATTGAAAATGAGAATAGTAATCCCTATCTCCTAAATTTTCTTATTGTTTTGGCAGGAATTGGATGAGGTGATGTATGTAAAGTGCCGATACATAGTAGGCACTTTGCAAATTTAAGTCCCTTAATTGCTCTTTTTATTCCTATATCACCTCTGGCCAACCTTGTCCCAGAATGTCACAGGGTAAAGAGTGAACAGATTATACCAAACTATGGTCTTTCTCCAAACCTTGTAAAAGAAAAGTAACGCCTTATAAAGAAGGCGAAGTTATACCACATTCAGTCCTGGACTGGGAACGGAGAAATTAGACATTTATAAACAACCACGTAAGTGCCAACTGTCACTCAGCGTATCTTAAGGATGGAAAAACAGGTTTAGAGGTCAAGTCACTTGCTCCCGAGCACTCTGCTACGAACCAGGACTCAGAGAGTCTCGTCCCCTCGTGGGTACACACCATGTCAAGTCATTTCTCTTCATGGAAATCTCAGTTTCTTCACCCACCCAAATAAAGATATTGGAAATATCCAGTCATATTAGAAAACCATGTTTTTGTCCTGGGCCTCAGGGCCACTCCCCATCAAATTCTTCACCGAGACTCCACGCCGCACCGTTGAGAGGGAGCAAAGGGTAGCAGCTCGCTGTTAAGCACACTGTTTTCAGGCCGTCGCATTAAAGACAGGTCCTGTTTGGTGATCTGCCCGAGTCTCCTTTCAAGCTGGCCTGGGTGGACAGTTGGGTAGTCTCTCTCGGATCTAAACTATTTTCAAGTGGTTCAGATTTCCAGGATGGAAAGGATCCTTTTGATACAGATCAAGTTCAGCTTTGATCATTAAACCGTTCCCTACTCCCTGTGAATTATCACCAAAGCAGGGAAACTGAGCCAATGCATGCGTGTCAGCTCAGAGGAGAGGCAGGGGAGACAGCGGAGGCCCCTGAGCTGCATGAAGACACCCCGTTAAGACCAAAATCCCAGGCAAAAAGAGGTACTTTAAGTAGAAATCAAATACGGCTACCCTCTCTTTCTCCCTCTCCCTTGCAGATAAACACATAAGGTTTATGATTGGATAAAGGTTTGGTTTCATTCCAAGCATAGAAATGGGTTTAGAAGACTTCAGCTTCCTGTCTCCTAACTTTCCTGACCACAAATATTTTTTATTGTAAGCCATGAAAGCAAAGGGTTATTTAATAAATTAACACTTTAAACGCTTTTGGTTCAACCCTCAGTTAGTTCTAAGCTCAATTACTGGCCTCCTGTTCATTTAGCTCCTTCAGTCAGCCCTGCCTTGCCTGGCTCTTAATTCCTTTACCTAGAAAGCTTTAGCTCCTATCCTTGCTGTATTTTATGGCTTTACAATACTTTTTGAATTGCTATATTGTAATATTTCTGCCCTTCCCCCCCCCCCAAAAAAATAATCCTTTATGAGGAAGCAGACACAGCCTGGAATGCAGTGAGGTAGGCACAGAAGACTTTATAGCATTTTACAAATTTCTCTTGGCTTCAGAAATTGCAAAATAATCACATTAAAAAAAAAAAAAAACTAGCCTTTTGCCTGCAGGACAATACATGGTTTTTTATTAAACGAGGAATTTAAATTCCTTCTGTGCACAGACTGTTTTAACTATAAAGACTTAGAAAATTAATTTTTGCCTATAATCTCTTATAGATAATACTATAAAAATAGTTCCTCTTTAAGAAGCATATTTCATGCAAATATCAAAAAGCCTTTTATCTGTGTTCAAGATTTCTTGTTCTATTTCTGTCCCTTATTTCCTTCTCTTAGAAGAAGATCAGACTTCTAGAGCCCTGGATCCCAGAATTCACTGCTGGGAGGCGGCGCTTGGGGTGGCCACGGGTTGGTCTACTTGCTGTTTTACAAGCAGAGAAACTGAGGATCCCAGCTGAACGTCCTGCCCGGTGCTGGGCACAGTGCCAAGTGCCAGGGCAGAGAAGTGGTGGAAGCAAGGGGCAGGGGAGGCAGGATTCCAGCCAAAAATATCATGAAGGCACCGTGCTGGAGCAGCACATTGGGCTGGCCATGCAAAAGGAGGAGAAAGGGAAAGAGATGCCATCTTTTCAGCAGTGTTGCCCAAACTTCCCTTACTCACAAGCTACCTATGGGATTTTTGCACACCCCAGTATACCTGTATTATTTTTTTTAATATGCTTTTATTGATGTTTTTTTTTTAGAGAGAGAGAGAGAGGAAGGGAGAGAGAGAGAGAAACATCAATGTGAGAAAGAAACATTGATAGGCTGCCTCCTGCACAACCCCCACTGGGGATCGAACCTGAAACCTGGGCATATGCCCTGACCGGGAATCGAACCGGGACCTCTCAGTCCATGAGACGACACTCAGTCCACTGAACCACACCACCGGGCCCACCTGTTTTTGTTTTTTTAATTTCTCTTTAGATAATTCAATTTTTACTTTAACTTAGCTTCATTCTGAGCAATAATATTGGTGAAAGTCACTGAAATAAACTAGTGGGTTTTTTTTTCTGAATATACATTAAATTAATTAAATAACTATTAAAGAAATGTTCATCTGGGTACCCCTAAAATTTTTCTCAGGTATAACTCCAGGCATCCCTACAACACTCATTGGGAAACTCTGTTGTTATGGGCTGAATATCTGTGTCCCCCCCAAATTCATATGTTCAAATCCCAACCTGCCATGTGATGGTGTGAAGAGGTGGAGATAAAGATAAGTAGGTCTTGAGCCTGGCCAGTGTGGCTCGGTGGATTGAGCGTCATCCCATGGACTGAGAGGTCCTGGTTCAATTCCCAGTCAGGGCACATGCACGGGTTTCCGGCTCGATCCCCAGTAGGGCATGCAGGAGGCAGCCGATGGATGTTTCTCTTTCACATCGATGTTTCTATCTCTCTCTCCCTTTCTCTCTCTCTAAACAATCAATAAAAAATATATTTAAAAAAAAAGATAATTAGGTCTTGAGGGTGGAACCCCCATGAATGGGATTGGTGCCTTTATAAGAAGAAACACAGGCGCTCACTTCCCTGCTCTCTACCAGGTGATGACACAGTAAAAAGAAAGCTGTCAGTGAAACAGGAAACAGGCCCTCACCAGACACTGAACCTGCCGGTGCCTTGGTTGGGGACTTCCCAGCCTCCAGAACTGTGATGAATATATGTTTGTTGTTTATAAGCCACCCAGTCTCTGGTATTTTTGTTACAACATCCTGAACTGATAGACACCTGCCTTAAGATGCAGAGGAAACCAGGAAGAGGAAGGGATGAGGAGAAGATAGCTAGAACGTAGCATTTGTAGAAAAAGAGTTTCCAAATAGTCTGTAGTGATGGGTGTGGGGAGACTTCCCATTCGTATACCTTCTTCCCCATCTGGTATCCTTCTACCCTTCTGTCCCCAGAACAGACACCTCAGGAGACCTAAGGCCCAGGCCCTGCAAACTCACCCTGTGTGACAGATTGGTGCCTGTGCAAATCTGCTCCGGTCCACCATGACCACTGGAACACCCACCCAAGCACACATCCTGCATTGTAGTCCATATGATAAGCTCTCGCTGGAGAGAAAAACATCCTCACTGTTACACTCAGCTGCCATCAACACAGTAAATGAATTGCTCACAAAGGATTAGATACCTACCCATGCCCCAAGCGTCGGATGTTTGGGTTTGCTAATTTTCTGAAGGTGGCTATGGGACAGTAGAAAGAGCTAGGGAATAGAGTCAAGTCTGTGTAGGCATTTCTTCCCAGACACTGACCACATGTCTGATCTTGGGTAAGTTACTTAAATGTTGTGATTCTCAACTTTCACACCTGTAAAATGGAGATAATGATACATACATCTAACGATTTCTTTTTCTGAAAGGAAAGACAACATGCCTAGTGTATGTAAAATATAATGCCTAGCACATAATTTGAAATCACAGAGCAAATATATTTTAATATGAAATGGCGAAATCACAGTAATGAAGACTATCAAAGCAATTTTTAAAATATTTAAGATCATTTAAAAATAGTCCAAATATTCCAATATTTCAATTTTAATATATTTCAGGGTGCCACTGTGCATATGTGTATTCACTCTAATTTTACATAAGAAAAATATGCATATTTATAGACCAAGACAGACAGAAACATGGAAAAAGAACATTTTTGTGTGTTAGGGCTGAGAGGCAGTTTGGTGCAGAAATTCAGAATATTAGCTCTTAAACTGGCTTTAATCCCAGCTGCGCCACTTCCTAAGCATATTATCTCAGCTAAATTACATAGTCTCACTAAGCCTCAGTTTTGGTATTAGCGAATTCTGGTGTTTAGTAAATTCACAATCAATAGTACAGATATCAAGATGGCAGGATTATGGTGATACTTTTACCTTTTAATAAGGGATCTTTGTTCATAACAGAAACTGTGAGTAGCCAAAATTACAACTACATTCTCTGAGTTTCTATTGTTCACCCCGAAGTTGCCCTGTGGGAAAGACAGAGAAAAGCAAAGGCACCACCACCACTAGCGGCCCCATCAATGCTAACCCACACCTGGGCAGCTTGTGACCAAACCGGAGGGACAAAGGTTCACCTCCCACCTGGCACAGTCAAATAGGACCTAACGATCCAAAAGCTTTTTTCTCACACAGAACAAATGTATCTGAAGTATCCCTGGGCTGTGTGTCTGCCACTGCCACTTCCAATTTGACTTTACAGCTACATTGGAAAATGTGAAACCCTCTTCAACTGAGGCTGCTTTTATTTGTATTCAGACTAAGACAGAGTGTGTGTGCCAGGGGACAACTTGACCATTAAAAAAATATTCTATTTGACTACACGTATTTTTATCAATTTGGGAAAGCTCTCAAAGCAGGCATTTTCACTTAAAAGCTTGGAAATAAAGCTGATATCGGTCTAAGGGGGGATGGAGGAAATCACTTAGAGCAAAAATAAAATCCTTTTGTGTATCCAGTTTCACATTGCTGTTGTCATGTACAGGATGTATATTCAAATGTGTTTGCATATTCTAAACTGATCATACATCAAAATTAGAGCCATATTGTTCCTTTTACAGTGAAACTGTTTATATAGGAAATATTGTACCAAACATTCCCTGCCTCCACCCTGGGTTGTGACTGATTACAGAGTGAGATAAAAGCACTTATGTCCACAAACAGGAGAAAAGCTGATATGCAATGCAAGAAATCAGAAGAAGGTGTGATTTTAACACAAACACTATTATCAACCAAAAAAAAAAAAGATTACTAGACTTTATGCAAATTCAGAGAAAGCAAAATGCATGTACTTACACACTGACAGTTTGAAAATTAGGGGTTGGATTAGATAACAGTAGAATTCAGTTTGGTACCATTCAAAGGAGCCCCTGGGTGCCCTTTCGTTTCCATGTGACCAGCTGAATTAGAGTCATTTACAAGAGACAGATATGGCCCACTAAGGGGAATCCATTTCCTAATTTACTATGGGAAAAGGTCATTTAAAGCTGGCCACTTGGTTCTTTAGTGTGTTTTCTGGAAGGGCTGAGTCGGTTGCAATAAGTTTAGTTGAATTCTCCCTCCTCCGCAGTCAGATTTTTCCCATCTTCTTGCTCGAGAGCTTGCTCCAAGTACAGAGTGAAATGGGAAGCTGGCAATTATCCTATACATCCAGGTTATGTTGTTAGGTCAACAGAACTGTAGGTTTGATGGGGCTTAAAGGAATTTTAGAGATTATCCTATCCCACAGCTTTGAAACTTTAAATATTTTGTTAGTGAAATCATGTAGAGCTCCAACATACAAATTAAGTTTTAACAGTATTTTACTAGTGTAAATTTATTTTAAAAGTAAGCAAGAAAAAGTCCTAATTTTAACATTTACCTCTTACTAAGTCAACAAATAAGAATGATAAGACTGATTTGATATATCCAAAATATTGAAATTTGGGGTTATGAATAATAGTTAATACTCATACCTGCCTCATCATCTAGTTTATTGCTATCGAGAACATCATTTCTCACACAAATACATAGTATAAAATAGTAACAGGTTTATATTTTTTAAAAATGAAATGAGGACAATTCATTCTAACATTTCAAATGTCAGAAAACACACTATTCCACATTCTTCACAAAAACAAGGCAACCTGCCACATGAATAAAAACTTTGATACACTTTAATAGAGTTTTAGAGACTATGAGTTTTGTTGTTGCCATTCTTAAAATTGAATAAAAGTATTCTTTAAAATAAAATTTAAATTAAATGGTTGCAACACCCTAGTCCAACTTCCAGATTTTAAAAATAAAAAAACCAAGACCCAGGGTTGAAATGACTTGCTCAAGGACACATTATGAAGAAAGTGGCAAAGCTTCCTAATTACCTCCCTTCTTCTTTTATCTCTCATTTCTCCTTTTCTGTAGATTATTCCTTGAGCACACGTGCGCACGCGCGCGCGCACACACACACACACAAATAAAGTTTAGCTCCCAACTTTAAAACAAACAAAAAAAAAACAATAAAGGAACAAAAAAGCTTCAATAACCCAAGACCCCAACATCTTTATCATCTTATTACTTACAAAGCCTTTCTATTCTTGTTTTTTAAGTTTCCTAAAAGGCATCCACAAATACCACCTCCTCTTTAATCACCTCCAGTCTGATCACTCTTCCTATTCTTCCATCAATTCCAGAGTCTACTTTCTTTTTGGCCAAACTTTATTAATTTTTGCCTACACTGGATTTGCAGGCTTTATTATGACAGAAATGTTTGTGTTTTGTCCATTGATGAATCCTGATTACCTAATACAATGTCTCACTCATACTAGGCGCTTAATAAATATTTGTTGAATAAACTAGTAAGTCATGTTAGAGTTCCTACCATTTGTGAATAAAGCAGATTAACAAAAATCTCTAAAGACAGAGTTCTATTTTCAAATAAAAGGGAAGCAATTGCCTTTTAATTATATCTCAATTAAATTTTAAAATTTTTTTAAATTTAAAATAAAAATTGTTAAAAATAAAAGCAATTGTCATTAAGGATCACTACAAAAATAATCATTCAGTGGCTCTGTAAACACTTGGATTATTGTAAGTGACCAAATTCTAAGCTGATTTTATCATTCAAAGGCCTTCTCAGTTTTGTGTTTTATCAGTGAACATGACAAATACTTCCATTTTCCTAAAGTCTGGCAATTTGGACACTTACATATGTCCTTTTGATTTTGCCTATCAAACTGCCAGTTTATTCATTCTGAAGCTCTGCTCTTTCTTGTCATATGCAGCCCTTAGAACCAAAGCATAGTAGGATTTTGCCTCCAAACTCCCAAACTTCTAAGTAATTACAAGTGACATTTTTTACTTCTGTATATTATGTTATTTCACCTCTGTATAACATGGGTTGCCATTTTCCTATCCTCCAATAACAATTAATTGCTCATTAACTAGCCTAAATAACATATAGTGGCTATATGCTTCACTAAGAAACGACCATAACAATCTCAATGTCTTATAATGATAAAGGCTCATATCTCAGTCATCTTACATGTCGGCTGCAGGACTCATGTCTGCTCCGTGAGTCTTTTTTATCCTAGTATCCCAGCTCAGGGATCAGTGCCTATTAGGGACATTTCATTCTACTGACAGAGGGGAAAAAACAATGATTCCTAAAGTTCTGCTCAGATATAGTATGTGACACCTCTGCTCATATTCAATTGGCCAAATCAATTCACATGGAAAAGCCTGATGCTATTGGAGTTGGAATATATACCTTCCATGGAGAGAGAGGTCCTCTAGAGGAAGAGATCCTACAAAGATGGGAGCAATTAAAAGGACAGTAAATATTTTTGGAAAAAAAGTAATAATACTGTCCTCCACACTTAAATACAAATATTGGGAGTGATAGAAAGACTGGAGACTAGAGGGATTCCCATGTTTCTAGTTGGAGTGCATGATGGTACCATTTCTCCAGTTCAGAAGTATGCACGGAGGAGCAAATGATGAAGACAAAGATTATGTGTTCTATTTTTAACACGTTATTAATGGCTGTGAAATCCCTCACTAGAAATGCCTATTCTACACCTGATTTCACTAACTTAGGTTTGAGAGACAAGAACCATGCCGAGATATAGTTCTAGTTTCATCTGCATGTAGATTATGGATGGAGCCACATAAGTGGATGAGATCTCCCAGGGAGTGTGAAGAAGGAAAGAGATGAAGACCTAGAAAAGTACATTCTTAGAAATCCAAATTCAGTTGTCAGCAGTGGAATGAGAACCTACTAAAGAGACTGAGAAGAAGAGGAAGATACAAGAGAGGGCCATGCCATGGAAAGCAAGGGTCTAATGCTATTAGGAACCAGTCACTGTTCTATGCCTTTCACATATATTATCTCAATCAATATTTATGACAGCCTTAGCAAGTAGGTTTTATTTTGTAGATGAAAACACTGAGATAGAAAGAAGCTGAGTAACCTGTCCATGGCCACATGGATGATATGGAGACAGATTGTATAGCTCCAGAAATCATTCTATAGCACTTTTCTATTTCCTCAACTTAGAAACAAGGATTTCATTCCCCACTCCATCCATGTGTTCCAGCATCACCTCATATGTACATGAGGTCTCTTCCTCATTTACATATTCCACCATTCCCCAGTTACATTAAATAAGCAAGAAACAGAATTTCAGCTAATGGCGAGCAAGGAGCAGAGCCCATCTGTCTGCAGCGCCATGCCAAATCACCTTCAGGGTTAGTGTTTAACTCACCAAGGCAGCTCCATCAGCATTAGGTAGGCAGAGTTCGTCTCGCTAATCCTCGCTAGATTTTGAGGCCATGTAGAAATCTGGAACCAAAGGGCTTTCCTTTCTATGATCACCTTCCAGTGCCACCATGGTCATTGTCAAAGAAGGCTGCCATCCCACCTCAGAGTTTGGATCACTGAATGTCAGGACTAGACACAAGGGCAAGGCCTGGTAGGCTGTTCTCTGGTTCATTTTTTTCTCTTCCTGAAAGCATTTCAGTTTCTGAAAGAGCACTACTGCTAAACAGCTACATCAAGGTTTATAAACCACTGAGATCTCATGCAGCAAGTGACTTACTCACCAATCCTCAATTTTCTCAACTGTAAAGTATGGGAAATAATATATACTTCTTTCCGCCACACAGGATTGTTGTGATGCAAAAATGAAATCATTTTCACAGATGCAGGAGTATTATCATTATTATTTTTATCACTGTCTTACAGGACACCAGCATCAAAACCTATGCCTCAAAATCATGTCATACACAGGGAATATTCCAGGTCATCCATACTAGATGCAAGACTACATTATTTCAGCTTTAAAATAGATAGGATCTCTTTGAAATTAAGGCCTGGGGTAGTAGTAAAGTCTCAGGAATCCAGACTTTGCAAATTCAGAATATATCACCCCTTGGAGGGAGCTCAAGTAAAATGTACCTTTGTACCAATTATGAAATAAGGACATTATGTGTAAACAAGGCTTCAAGGGGAGTACTGACCTTACTCTTGAATTAATCTTCAAAGCATTTTGCTGAGAACTTTAAAAAGTATTTTCAAAGAACCTCTTTCTATAAATAAGTAATGCAGCAATTCTGAAATATTTCTACTTCTTTGTTATGGCAGTTCCCATAAGGGCCTGCTCGCAAAGCTTTTGTTAACTGAGTTATCTTAATTAAAATTGCATTTGCTTAAAATATTTTATAATTTAAACATTATACCAAGAATAAAAATTACCTCTTATTTATTTATGAGTGTTTATTGATGCCAGACCACTGTTTAAATGTTTTCCCGCACATATCATCTCATTTAACCTATATGACAATATGACAACCCCATGAGATAGTGTAGAAGTGATTTTTTTTTTTTTAATCCTCACCCGAGGACATCTTTTCCATTTTTTGTTCAGATGGAGTGTGGGAGGGAGAGAGAGAGAGAGAGAAACATCGACGTGAAAGGGACACGTCGAGTGGTCGCCACCCACACGACCCAACCAGGGCCGGGGACAAACTGCAACCGAGGTACGTGCCCTGATCGGGAACCGAACCCGGGTCTCTCAGGACCGTAGGCCGACGCTCTAACCGCTGAGCCAAACCGGCCAGGGCAATTTTTTTTTTTTTACCAACAGGAAAGCCAGAGGGTTTAAGCAATTCATCGAGTGTCCTGAAGCTAGAAAGTCTGAGTTTAAAGCCCCTTCTCCTAACTATTCTTCTGTTCCGTGTCTTCACTAAGGTAACTTTTAAGAAGTTGATCAAGGATAGACCAACTTTGTAGGGACTTGACTGCTATGAAATATGCTAAACGTGTCAGTCTTCACTCCACCCATTGGCATGTTCCTAGAAGACCGTAACCACCTTTGACCAAATTTGTATTAAGTCCATTCAGCCTGGCTGATTGTCATCATGTGTAGATGCCACAGGAGGTTTGACACTCGTGATGACTTCCAATTTCCTCTCATTGCCAGAGAACTGATAAGTTAAAGAAATGATGTGTGTAAGATCACAAAATCACCCTGCAAATGGGAAAAGGGTGTGAACGTTTAACTCAGGGTCTCTTAGGCTCATCTACCGTCTTCCTCTTGACCCTCGGCTGACATTGCTGCATGCAGCAGCCCTGGCACTTAGTGGGAGGGTAAAGGACAAGAAGCATTAGTCTTTCTTGATCCCTCCTATGAAAGAAAAGAGAACCAGCTGGAAAGGGCAGTGCAGTTTTTCGCAATAATGCAGGCTTTGGAGGGAGCTGGCCCCTACGTCAGGAATGTGCAACTCTATCTGCAACTGATTTTCTCCCCAACAAGAGACCCTCTGGAACGTAAACTTCAACCAAGAATTGGATTTTTCTTACAATGTCAACAATTACTTTGTTATTAAAGAAAAAATCTGGGCGGGAGACAGCAGATGGACACATCTGACGGAGGGCAGGGAGGAAGGGGGCAGTGTTCCAGGTAGTGGAGAAATTGCTCAAGGACAACTCGTATGTGAAAATATAACCCCTATAAATCTGCCAGAGCCAACAGGGGTGAAGACGAATCACTTACAGAAATATGTCCTCTCTCCCCAGCAAAGCTGACCACAGGCATAATTTAGGTGCACACCCTGTTTGTGCTGGGTTTCAGATTTTTTAAGTGAAGCATGGGCAACAAAGAAGTAAATTGATATCGGTTCCCCTGCCCTGTCCCATTAATAGAATCTTTTGCCTCCTGGTATTTTTAGAGCTTCGATTCAAAATATAAAAGTCTATGCCATAATTCAGACCAGCGAGCATATCATTGCCATGGCAATAGAATATTGGCCTAGGAGCAAGAGAGCCAACTTTGTTCCCACTGCCACCATCAACTTTCTTGCTCTTGTCAATGTGACTAAAAAGAATAGAAGAGCTGATCCATTATTTAGCTGGTTAAGAATTGCCCAAGCTGTTCATTCAACCCATAAGGATATAAGTCACATTAGGGCCAGAAATTTTTCTTTCTTGTTAATGCTGTATCCCCAATGCCTGAACCATGACTAGTTCACAGTGAGACATCAATCGTTATTTGTGGCATTAATGAATGAATTATCTATACATTATCCTCAAAGACTAATACAAAATATGGCTGGGTTTTCTTCCCATGGAATTGCAAATAATACTCATTATTTCTCTCAACTTTCTTTCCAAGACCATGGGTAAATATATTTCTATATTACTTTAGCCATTGGCCCAAGATTTTGAAACAGGAATGCATCTCTGGGAATATTGTGCCTCAACAAGTATTTCCACTTAATTTGCAAACCCTCCACTACCAACTCTTTATTGCGGTGGCCCACTTTCTTAACTTCATGTGTTCACCAGCTTGGATAATATAGGTTGCAGACAATTAAACAAAGAGCTGTGACCAGAATTATTGCTCTCTAGATTATCATATCCCAGCTTTCTTCATCATATTTTTTAAATGAATGATCTGTCAGCTTTTCATTGGAGGTATTAGAAGAGGGACTTTTGATATGACCTTGGTTAAGTCACTTCTTTCCGGGCCTTCATTTTCTCATCTCAGATCAGTGACATCAATATGGCAACACTCAGAGCAGATGGAAACCATAGCCACAGTTTTATTTGACCTGAACAGAAGTTTTCCATTTTATGTTAGAATATGTGTGGCACAGTGTGGGAGTTGGGGGATGGGAAAGAAGGTAGAGGAGTTTAGTAGCTTAGTTGCCAACAGATAAAAAAATTTTATAGCCCTGGCCAGTTTGGCTCAGCGATTGGAGCGTCGGCCTGCGGTACAGAGAGACCCGGGTTCGGTTCCTGCTAGGGGCACGTACCTCGGTTGCAGTTTGTCCAAATTTCTACTTTCTCTTTAGAAGTCAGGTCTAGCAACACGGGGCCCAAAGTCTCAAATAGGAACAGTTAGGGGCTGTCCCCTTTCTAGATAATTTGACCTCTCTAGTTCCCCCAATGCCCCAGATTCACATCACTCCTTAATGTTAACTACCTGATCCCTGACCTAGGTGAGCTCTAAAATTCCTTCCATAGCGAGCATTCAATTTTTCTACAGTCGTATGAAGAAATACTGTCGATTGGTATTGAGTCACTAATAAGCATTAGTAAGTTCTACACTGGGTAAAACTGTGTTGTCACTATATATGGTTTATTTATTTTTAAGATCATGGGTACATTTGATGTTCTGAGTCTCAGCTTCTTCATCAGTAATGAGGAAAATGACCTACTAAACAAGGGACTATAACACCTGGAGATCCCATGCAACCCCTGGCCTCATCATAACTATAAAGCTAATGGCTTAGAACACTACCTGTGTTGCTGCTTCTCAAATATGCCCAGATATTAATTTTGAATGACTATTAACTATGACAGTTTTCTCATTGACATTCTTCTAATCAATGAAGTAGATAGTATAAGTTGTAAGACGGTAAATTTTCCCCATGGGACTCAACAAAGCTATTTTTACTTTGAATGGAAAAATACAGTCCATAAATTTAGTTTATTTTTTCTGTGTAAACACTCCCATTTCTCAAATTCTGTGATTCTGTGATTTTTTTTTATGCCTTTCTCCACCCAAAACTGGAGATATTCTACAAATATCATATTGGTAGAGAAGAATAAAAATGAAATTGCCTGAATATGCTCTAAATGCTTTTCAATACGACTGCATTCTGGCCTCACGGGAGCCCTATGAAATAGATATTATCATCCCACGTTTACTCTGAGACCAGTAAGAGCTAAAACTAACTCAGTGTGGTATGATTAGAAATCCCAAGCTTTTCCACCATACCTCATGGCCTCCAAGAAAAGTCTGTTTCCCATGCTGAAGACAATTACATGATTTTAGATGGAAGTAAGCATTAATGTGTTGAATATCCCTCCACTACTATTAATAAATAGATATGTAATTCTCATCAAGAAATTTATTTTAGGTGTAGAAATTTGCAAATCTCTCAAGTTTGTCATAATTATTTTTTTATTGCTGAGTCTTATTTTTTAAAACTATTTTAACAACGTTTTTTGTTTCCACTGTGCTTGCTTTTATGGTTACCTTCTGTTTACGCAATGACAATGATTTTCCTTTTAGTCATAAAAAATGTTTTCAGTGAGTCCATAGAAATAAAGAATTAATTAATGGCTGGGGAGAAACCATACAAATTGATAAGGCAAAAGTCAGAAAGAAAACATGCTAATGTCTGAAGTTGGAGAAACACTGGCCTGAAGGAGGAGGTGTGTTGTCCCGGCTCTGGAGAGCAGCCCACTCTCTCCACAAGCTGAATTCCCTCCCCAGGGAGCAGCCCTCTTACTGGCTGAATATGGAAAAGGGGCAGAAATAATTGTCAATAAGGAAAGATGTTCATCAAAGAAAAGTTATCTTTTTGTATTCCCGGTGTTCATCTTTAATCCACCTCTGTCCTGTCTCCCAACTCCACCCCACCCAGAGCCTATTATTTTTCTATTAGGAAGCTCCTACATTTTTAAATCCAGCTTAATCGGTTGTTGATCTATCTGGCTCCTCTCTTGGATGCTGAAGTTACTCAAATCAAATAAAAAATTTTTTCTCTCCTCAGTACAGCAAATGGAAAGTATCTCCATACAAAAACAAAAAACAAAAAACAGATAAATAAAAATTCCTTTTGTAAGAAAGTATATCAACAAGAGCACAAAGCAGAAAACACCAAGCAATATCGGCTTCATTTCCTTTAAATGCTCCATTGTTTGTAATAAATACTTAATAGCTTGAAAATCTAATTTTTTCCACTACCAGTTTTATCCCTGGCCGCTTGGCAAAAACTGACTTTTTTTTTTTCTTTTCTGTTTCTGTTACCCTAGTTCAGAAGCTGGGGATTTGGATATGTGAATCCTGAATTATGAACCATTACAATAAAAATATCAACTCTGTGCTGGGAGTAGCACCAAGAGGTATCAAGACCTAGACTGTTACAAATTACTGGGAGCAGACTCTCTCTCCACCCTACTAAAAACAGAGACTCAGAACATGCAGAGAATAGAGACAGAAAGTCTGTAGGGGTAGTTGAAATGTAATGAAGCCCTTTTATAATTTAGAAGACACAACTGCATCTAACTTTTAACTAGCCACGTCTTACTCATTACATAATTATTGCAGGATTAAAAATGTATAATAAATGTGCTGTAATTCTCCCATCCACACCATGGCAGACATTACTAATCAATCATCGCACCTTTCCTATTGACATGGGACTGGGAAGGAGGGTCATAAAGGGCAAGAAGCTCCCCTATTCCTGATGTTTCTACCTTGTGGAGTGAGAAACATTAGTGTAACACTTCTGGTTTCATTCTGTCTCCTTACTTATGCTTCCCCCGGGTAAGGAAAAAAGAAATAATCTGATGAGTGAGCTTTGAAAGAACACCAGCCATGGGTTGCCAAGTACACTCACCCAGAGGGCATGTGCCTCTGATTCTTCTCTATCAGCTAACGAATGTATCAGTGAAAACCTGTAGGGGAGACTTGAAGTGACTCAGTGCTGCCTAAGACTGAGTGTTGTTTCTTGTTTTCTTTTCTTTCTTTTTTTTTTTTTTTTTTTGGTTAATCCTCACCTGAGGATGTTTTTTTCCATTGATTTTTAGATAGAGTGGGAGAGGGGAGGAGAGAGAGAGAAAGAGAAACATCGATGTGAGAGACACATCAATTGGTTGCCTCCCGCACAACCCGACCGGGGCTGGGGATCAAACCTGCAACCCAGGTACATGCCCTTGACTGGAAATCAAACCTGAGATCCCTCGGTCCCCAGGCCAATGCTCTAACCGCTGAGCCAGACTGGTCAGGGTTGGGTGTTGTTTCTTTATTGCCAGAAGTAAGAATGAGAAACCCACTGGCACAGTAGATATAACTCACAATTCTTCTATATCAACTTTAGTAATAACAAATTGATGTTTTGACTCTTTCTGTCTTACTCCTTTGCCCAGTTTTAATTGTCAGACCTTGGGCCCCCAAAAAGGGTGATATTTACTGGGTCTTTAAAAATCCCCCAGATAGCAATTGATTAGAGTGTTCACAGGAAATTAATGTGCAATCTAATATTCAGGAGCTGTAAGGTGCTCGAGTTAAAGAGAGACATAAAGTCAGTGTTGTTGAGCGCAGTCTGCTGACCAGCTAGACAAAACCCTACACTGGAGCAGCTCTTTCATCACAAAGTTCCAGAGACTTTGCAGTCCAGATAATCTATTTTGTCATTGTTGTAGGCTGCAACCCAGTCTACAACATTGTTGTAATCTGTCCCGAGCACTTAACCCAATTTATAAGCAACTCTCATATGCTTCTCGTGGAAATACGCATTGGTACCATTCTTTTACAGGCCGATATAGCAGCATGTAGCCATATTGAAAAATTATTTTCACTTTGTCTTGGTAATTCCACTTCTTTGTATCTATCTCACAGAAAATTCACAAAAATAATACATGTCCAAGTTTATTGCAACACCTATTGTAATGATGAAAAATTGGAAACTACCTAAACGTCCAGCAATAGAGAAATGGTTAAATAGTTATGGGATATTATGCAACAGCTGCTTGGTTCTTTAATGAAGTATATCTATACTATGTGTCAGCGAATGGCATGGGACAGGTGAGAAGGGAATGTTTAATTGTTATCCTATATTTCTTCAATTTGAAATTTTAAGTGAATATGTATTAATTTTATAACTAATGATTAATTAGAAAAATTGACCGCTGATTTAATCATTTTTAATTCACAGCACTTTTTTTTTTTCTGAGCACAGAATGCTGTTGCCCATCATTTAGGGTGCACATGATCACAGTCCCTGGAAGCTGAATGAGTAATCAAAAGACTGGTGGCTGAGCATAGAACTGGGGCAAGCCAGCAGCTGTCTGCGGGGAGAGTTCTCAAGCCCCAGGTGTGCCTGCTATTTCATGAGTAATACACTGTAGAAATTTTTGAAACTACCAAAAAGCACAAAGAAACATAATTGATTTAACTCTACTACTGACATAAACTTGTGTTTTAAGTTAAAAATATTTTCTTTCTAATATCTGTCCAAGTCAATAAACATGTTTCTATTACATTCTTACATTCTTAATATGTGCATATTTTTCCTTATTAGGGTTGCACCAAGATTTATTTAGCCAATCTTCTATTTCAATTACTTATGTTGCTTCCAACTTTTTGTTATTTTAAACAGTTGTTCTGGAATGAACTTTTATATTCCTTTTTGTAAACTTGTCCAAAATTTTCCCTAGCATAAATTCATAGAGGTGAAGTTTCTGGGTCTGGGGGTATGCTGTATCTAAAGGACTTGGTATATACGGCCAATGTCTTTCAGAAGGGCTGTATTAATTGGCATTCCCCCCAGTGGGGCAAATTCCATTCTCTCACTTCCGACCCGATACTGGCTACAATTTAAAATCTTTGCCAAGTTGATAGGTCGTAGATTTAATCTCATTTTTTAATTTAAAATTTAGTCACAAAATAGTCCCGGGAATGTAAAGTACAGCATAGGGAATATAGTCAATAATATTGTAATAACTATGTACGGTGCCAGGTGGGTACTTGAAATATCGGGGGGAACACTTTTTAAAGTATATGATTGTCTCACCATTATGCTGTAGACCTGAAACTAATACAAAATAATATTGAATATACACGGTAATTAAAAATAAAATTATTTTTAAAAATTATCAAAAGTGATAATTGTTTAATACATTCCTCAAACATTTGAATTTGTTCTTGTGTGACATCCCTGATATTGTCAAGGAGATGGTAAAATGTGCTGTTAACAGCACAGACTCTAGACTGATTTCCAGGAGTTTAAATCCATGCTCTATCTCTTTCTCACTGCATGGCCTTGGGCAAGTTACCTATCCTCCCTGTGCCTCAGAGTCCATCTAAAATGTGGATAGTGCTTACCTCATAAAGTTAAGTGCATGCCCGCATTTAGGACAGTGAACTGCTGTTATTGTTTGCCCATTTTTCACTCGGTGTATTGGACTATTTTAGGTAGACATGGTGGAGAAGGCAAGGTGAGGGACATCCAGACAAAGGAACAGCATAAACAAAGGCATAAAGGAACATAGGGTATCATGCTAGCTCTTGCATTTGAACCTTTCCAATATCTTCATGTGTTATAAAGAATGAAGAACAAGAATAACTTCATGTATTGTTTTCTGCTTCATGAAAACTATTTAACCAAATGGGAAAAAAAGCCTTAACAAGTCATTAATATGAAGTTTCCTTGACCTATATATGACACTGTCCTCTTGGGTCTAGCAGCTCCCAGGCTGCGGTGTCTTTGGTCTACAATGAGCCATTATAGATGATCTATAGTAGGCACAGTAAAGTATGACTACATCTGTGCTGGAATTCTATGGGCCCCAGACTCTGGATCTCAAAATGCAAATTACACAAGAATACCAGCACAAAAGGGAATTTTTAGAACCCAATTTTGTGGTCTAACGTTGTCCTCAATGTTGGGTGATCCTACAAATAAACACAGTACTAGGAATTTTATGGAGGGTCAAAGGAAACCTCAGAGCTCATCTAGTTCAACATCTTTATTCACAGAGAAGGCCTTCTAACTTTTGGAGTTTAGAAGTCTTCTATGTAATTTGTTTTAAAATGTTTAGACTCAGCCCCAGTGTTGATGGGTCAGCAAAAGATGGAGCAATCACAAGCACTCTACTGCATTCGGCCCAGGCATGGTGTCCTAGAATGGTTTGAGGCACTTTATGGAGGTGGAAGTCCATAGCATGTATTTTCTTTGTTTGTTAATCCTCACCCAAGAATATTTTTCCATTGATTTTTACATAGAGTGGAGGGAGAGAGAGAGAGAGAGAAACACTGATGTGAGAGAGACACATCAATTGGTTGCCTCCTATACAACACTCACTGGGGCTGGGGATACAACCTGCAACCCAGGTATATGCCCTTGACCAGGAATCGAATCCACGACCCTTCGGTCCGAGGGCTGACACTCTAACCACTGAGCCAAACCAGCCAGGGTCATAGCATATATTTGAGAACCATTTGTCAAATGCCAATCAGCAACCTCTTCCTCCCCTCACTAATATCCCAAACCTTTCTTCTCAGAGCTTTGCTTTACATAAGCCAACCAATACCACTTAGCATTTCTGAGTCTCAGTTTGTTCATATGTAAAATAAGAGTACTGTTTTAAAAGATGCCTTCTAGAATCATTTCATGATTTCATTTACAGGACTATATATTAACTCAAAAAACATACTTTCCTGAGACAAAGTATTTTACAACCACAGAAAATCACCACCCGCATAATTACTATTATTGAAAAATAGCCCAAGGGATTAGCACAAATTCTCAGCCAGACACAGGATACAGCTCAGGGCTCCTTTTTTTTCCAGACCTTGACAAGCCAGGTACACTCAGAATGAGCACTGCTTCAAAAAATATAAACAGGGGTACTAACTTAAGCAAGTAAGGATTTAAAAGATTCGGCTTATCCAACTTTACAATGAAAACTTTCCAATACTTGTGAAAAGTTTCAAAGCTACTTTTAATATCATCTTCTCTGTGATGTCTTGCCAAGTTGCTGCAGTCCCTGATCTTTCTCCATGGTACCATGGTCCTTAGTGGCTACACCTGTGATTTTCACCTCTGGTTGCTCATTAGAATTCTCTGCTTGGGGGAAAAGGGGGAGGGGGGTTTCTATGACCTGTGTACCCACCCTAGGAGACTCTGATTTAATTGACCTTGAGGTGGGATCCCAGGGTCATATCTCAAAAACTCTCCTGATGAGCCTAGTATGCAGCCAAAGTTCACTGTCACTGGTCTAGATGAATTGACTCCAAAGTGCGGTGTATAATTCATTCACATGCTAAAAAATTTAGAATTATTTTTATATTTTTATCTCATTCATTTTAATTTCTTTATAATTTATATCTTTCAGTATATTAGTATATATTAGTATATTTGTAACAGAGTCGGGCAGTAGTAAATATATGATTTATAAACACACATTTATCTGGTGTGCATTCAAAAACCAGGGTCTTCTGATAAAAGTATATACTCCAAAGTTTGAATCAAAATAATTCGTTGGTTAAGTAGCCATTCCTACTAAGTAGGCATTTCTTTAATTATAGTCTTTGTCTGCTCTTAGCTAACTTCTATATTGTTATTTGCCTTTTGTTTGTGCATTATGTCTTGTTCCCCAAAACAGCATGTAAATGCCTTTAAGGCAAAGACTGTTTTCTGTTTTTTACAGTTCCCCATATTTCTTGGCATGGTATGTGACCTGCACCTGTTCAACTTTGATCAAGCTTTAGGTTCCTATTCAAAAAACAGTGATAATAATAGTACTAACTTCACAGCATTATTATGAGGATTAAATCTGAGACAACTCATACCTAACCCCTAACATATATTATGGACTCAGTGAATGGAAGATATTCTATTGCTTGTTTATTGGATTGAAGTTTTATATCCTATACATATGGAATGCCAGGTACCATGCTAGAAAATGAGAAAAAAAAAATGTATATAACACATGGTTTCCCTTTAAGGAACTCGTGGTCTAACAACAACAACAACAACAACAACAAAACCCAGAAATTTAAACATTCAATCATAAGGACACATAATTGATACGCAGATTGACATATGCATACAGTACTATGAGAATATAGCTAAGGGGGTGATTAAGTTTTTTCTAGTGCCTTGAAGCATAAATAGGAGTTTTTCTGTAGACAAGGAAGAGGCATATGCTTGGAAGAATAATATAAACACATGTATGGCACTGGTTCTCAAAGTGTAATCTGGGGATCCCTGAAACCATTTCATGTGGTCCACTGGGTAAAAATAATGACTATAATAATACCAAGATACTATCTGCTTTTTCCCCTTGTATTCTTTCATAAAAGTATAGTGGCATTTTCCAGAAGCTATATGACTTGTGATATTCAACAGATTAAATGTAGAAGAAGCTATGAGAATCCAGCTGTCTTCCATTAAAGAGATCTGTAAAAATGTAAAACTATTCCTCTCTTTTCACTGTTTCTTTGTTTTGAAAAATATAGTTTTTAATAAAAATATGTATGTCAACATGTAATGGGTTTATTATTATTTTAAATAAGTTCACAAATATTTTAAAATATTTCAACTATTTCTAATATGGTAAATATCAAGATATATATTATATACATATTGTTAATATGTGAAATCAGGTCCTCAAAAAAATTTTTAAGTGGAAAGGGTCCTAAGACAACTAACATAAAAACATAAATTTGCATGGTGTGTTTAAGGAATAAATGAATAAATGAATACATGCAGTTTGCTGCCTCCAGTTCTTTTTGAAAGTAGACAGAGTATAAATTATAAATATATACATCACACATTCATACACAATGAATACGATTATCATATTCTCTCAGCCCATGAATAACAGATAAAATACACCAGAATGCTAAAAGGGTTAATCTGAATTTATTGGTAATTTTGGGAAAGGAGGAGGGAGCAGATTTAGTTTATCCAGTGAAAGTCATCACATATAAATTTGCAAACTAAAATACTCCCTGGGCTGAGGTCATGTGTTTAATTTTAGCAAGTAGGGTGAATATGTTTGGGTAGGTATTTATACTAAGCAGTGGACTGAGCTGGAGATAGGTTTGACAGTGGAAACAGTGATACAACCTTTATTATTTTCAATGCAAAAAAAATATGAACTATCAATGTGATGTTCTGGTTGAGAATTTAAACTCTCAAAAAATCTGGAAATTCAAAGTCATGGTACCCATAGCAACCATAACTCTGCCCCCTTGCATGCCCAGTGTGGAGTATTTTGTATTGCAGTACATGCTGTGAAATCTATGCCTAAATGTGCTATATAGCAGAGTTACAGTTGCTGTGGGAACTGTAACTTTGAATTGCCTGCCTTTTGTGTCATTAAACTTTCAGCTGAAGTATTGCATTAAAGGAATTTTTTTTCTTACACTGCGTTTCCTCATTAAAAAAAAAAAAATGCGTATATATTTTTAAAGGATGTAAATGATGTTAGAGCTAAATGGAAGGATAACACATTCTTATTTCCAAGATATATGCACTGATATCATTAGTGAATTACGTTTACATATTTCAACCTGCAATAACAAGTCATAAAATAATCCTCTATTATATAGCATCTTTAATCCTGAAGGGTCCCATCACACACATAGACACACAATAACCAAACCACCTTGGACGAGAAAACTCAATAAATATTTAACATCACCCAACAAAATTATACAGTGCTTTAGAACAAGCAGTAAGGAAGAAATGCACTGTCATTCAGTGGTCAGAACACAAATCAAGGAGTGGGAAATCTCATGTCCATTCTTACTTCTATGACAACATTGTCTCTCTCCTTGAGCATGAATCAATGAGTTGAACTCCTCACAACTCTGGGTATTCCATTTTCTACATCTGTTTACTGAAGAAGTGTTTCTAAGACCAATGTCAAGAAAAGACTTCAAAAGGTCTTTTGGTCGTGTCTATACTCCCAACCAAGGAATGTACCTACATATTCAAGAACAAGCAGCTTCTATTCCAAATTTCTTCTATAAAAGGCAAACTAGTAAACATTTTAGGCTTTGAGCGCCATATGGTCTCTGTCACAGCTACTCAGTTCTGCCATTTTAGCCATAGACAATACATAAATGAATGAGATTGGGCGAGGTCCAATAAAATTTATTATGAACATTGAAATTTGAATTTCTTTTTATTTTTATATATCACAAAATATCATTCTTCTAGTGACTTTATTCAGACACTTAACATGTAAAACCCATTTTTAACTTATGTGTTGTACAAAGATGGATGGTAGGCTATATCATATGCCACCCTGCTCTAGAGAAGTTTGGGCTCCTTGTCCTGCTCAGGCTACCTTTAGATAGAGATGTGCTTCTAAATATTTAACTAGCTCCCCACCCCCAAAAAAGTATGTAATTGTGCATTTAGCAATTTTTTTTTATTATTATTATTATTATTTTTATTGATTAATTTTTGTTACAAATGATTCTCCTTTTTGTGCATTTAAATAGTAGATGCGTATATCCAGCTTTAGATATACCCATACATACGTGATACATATACCCTTCATTATACACTTTGCTGATACGCAGGAAGTACACACAAATGTACAAATAATAAAATATACAACATTCTTCACTGTAAATCCTATATAGCCTATTTATTATATTCTCATTCAATGGTATTGTTAACTGTTTGCTGAAGTCTTGTATCTATAGCTAACCTATGATTGTAATTAACAAATGAGTGTAGTTCCAACTTGAATGTTGGTTGATATTTTTATTTATAATGAGTGTAGTTCCAACTTGAATGTTGTTTGATATTTTCATTTATATTAAGGGGTAAGATGAAGTAAAAAAAAAAAAAAAAAAAGATGTATTCCAGAACTTTGCCTCTTTTGTCAATGACATGAATAACCTCTTTGCTGAATCAGATAATAGCTTTCAAATATCTCTTCAATTTTTTGTACTAGTCACAGTATAATTAACTACAGACTTAACACAAATTTAAGTTTAATATGTGTATTAGTCAAGGGTCTCCAAAGAAACAGAACCAACAAGATAGATAGATATAGATATAGATATAGATATACATATACATATACATATACATATGACTCATAGAGGCTAAGAAGTACCAAGATCTATAGTTGGTTCCCAGGAGACGCAGCAGAGCTGATGTATATTTCCAGTCTGAGTTCAAAGGCCTGAGAACCGGAGAGCTTACATTGTAAATTCTAGTCCAAAAGTTGACAGGCTTGAAATCATGAAGAGCCAATGTTTGAGTCTGATTTCAAAGGTTGGGGGGAAAAATCATGTCCCAGATCAATTAGTCAGGCAAGAGTTTCCTCTTACTCAGACCTTTTGGTCTAGTCAGGCCTTCAACTGATTGGATGAGGCCCACCCACAGGAGCAGGGGGACAATGTGCTTTACTCAGTCTACTGATCCAAATGTTAATATTATCCGAAAACATCCTCACAGACATGTCTAGAATGTTTGACTCAATACCTGAGCATCTCATCACCAGTCAAGTTGACACATGAAAGCAACCATCACAATCTACAATATTAACATTTGTCCATCACTTTTTTATTTTAATCTATTTCTTTATTGATTTTAGAGAGAGGGGAAGAGAGATAGAAACATCAATGAGAGAGAACATCAATTGGCTGCCTCCTGCATGCCCCCCACTGAGTATTTGGCCCACAACCTGGGCATGTGCCCTAACCAGGAATCAAACTGGCAAGCTCTTCGTGCATGGATCGATACTCAACCACTGAGCCACATGTGCCAGGCTCCATCACTTTCTTAAGTCTAAGCAATCAACAACATAATAAATCAAGTACTGATTTGTAATGTTTGCTGAGTTCTATGGTCTAAATACTCCCACCACAGCCATTTTCAAGCTACCATAATGCCAATAGACATGCTTTCTGAAGAGATGTGTAGTAGCATACCATTATATTGCATTGCAACCATAAAAATGCAAAAGGTAGCTCTGGCTGATTTGGCTCACTGGTTAGAGTGTCGGCCACAGACCAAAGAGCTGCAGGTTCAATTCTGGTCAAAGGCACGTACCTCGGTTGCAGTTTGGTCCCCAGCTCTGGTTGGTGTTGATATTTCTCTCTCTCTCTCTCTCTCTCTCCTTCCTTCCCTCCCTCCCACTCTATCTGAAAATAAATGGACAAAAAATATCCTCCGGTGAGGATTAAAAAAAAAATACAAAAGGTAAAAATAATCTCGAGTACAGATAATAGTAAAATAATTAGGAAGTGATAAGTTTTTAATGTGCATTGCCTTTGTTTTTAATTCATTTAATTGCAACTTTATATAATTTAATTTTTAATAATAGATATGTTTAATAGCCAGCTTGCAAAATTCCTGAAAATGTATCTATCGGCTTTGGTAAGTCCATAAGAGCTGGTTCTAGCACAGTGTGAGAACGGCATTATGTGAGCGCCGAGAGAGGCTCATCTGGTCATCTACCTTCTTTAAACAATCTCACTATTCTTCTTGGTATTATTTTTCCTCTGAAGTACTCAGATCTCTTTACACCCTTAGTGAATCACTACATTTACATATTTCAACCTGTAATAACATCATAAAATTATCACTCTGTGGCATGGCAAAATGTAGGTGAAAGCAGCCAAGGGACTTGCTGGCGCTTCCGCGGGTTTGGTTGACGACCTAGCACGGGGGGCTGCTACTACACAAATGACCAGTCTAGATAATTCTGCCACAATTATCTGAGAAATTTCAACAAAGCCAGAATTAGGGTTTGAGTCCTGCAGATAATTATAGCCATGGACAAGGAGACATAGAAAACCAGTGAAGAATGGTCCCCTTGACTTTCAGTCTAGTGATTTACCTACCATTCCCACTCTGCTTCTAAGTAATGAGTTACTTAATGCTTGTCAAGTAATTTAAGATATAAATCACCAAATACAAGGCATCATTAATGTCCATTTGAAAATGCACAGAGAAATTTTTAGTAGGCAGTATATGAGTCCCCCAGTGGAGCCAAGACTTTATGTCTGTACATTTTTTGTCTTCATTTCTAAAAATTAGGTATGGCAAGATGTTTTAATAACCTCACATGGCTGGGACTTCTGTTTTTGAAATTCTCTAAGATAGCTGTTCCCAGCAATCCCTTTAATATCCAGATAGGGGTCAATTTGATCAAGTTCTTTATTAATATGTGAACCACAAATCAGTCTGAAGAACAAGAAGCAGGTAGGCCTCCACCACCCTCTCCCTCAGCACCTCATCACCTGAGATGGAATGGTGTGGCATTCTGGACATAGGGGCAAGGTTACAATTCAGTCAAAAGTCATATCTACACCACTACAGTGCATGGAGTTTTTAAAAAGTAGAAAAAAGCCCTGCTGGTGTGGTTCAGTGGTTGAGCATTGACCCACGCACCAAGAGGTCACTGGTTTGATTCCCGGTCAGGGCACATGCCCAGGTTGTGAGCCAAATCCCCAGTGGGACGCATACAGGAGGTGGCCAATCGATGTTGTTTCTCATCGATGTGTCTCTCTCTCTCTCTAAAATCAATAAAGAAAAAACAAACAAAACAAATAAAAAATAGAAAAAAAAAAGATGTTTAGTTATTCCTAAACTAAATGCCCCATAAATGTCAAGGGCACTTGAAGGCAATGAATTGCTAAAATTAAAGGATGTTTGGGTCTATCTGTGATTGGGGTAAGGGAATGGGACTTGGCTTTAATTTACACACAAATTAGAAAAAATAAATAGACTCAGCATTGCTATTGTAACTGGAAATGGCTTGAGCAAATTAAATCCAACTTCCCTGAGAATACTTGATTAATCTCAGACCTGGGAGGAAAATCAAGATAAGACAGGAAGTCTCCATCTCTAAGGGCAGAGGAACTTGGGGCCTCCAGTGCCCACAAATGGCATCACATGACCCCTCCCCGGGATCCATTTCTCCAAGTTTCCTGCTTCTCTCTTGGTTCTGGCCGCAAGGCACTGAGAAATCTGTCCCAGGCTACCGGCCTTTACTGCCTGGACCTGAGTTGGAGACCTCCCCCCAGCATAGCCCAGGAGACGCGACAAATAGGAGGAGCCCCAATTTAAGATGTAGCTCAACCTCTGACCACTAGAGGTCTCCTGAAAAGCAATGACCCGTATAACCCGGTTTATCCTCCTTCAAACCAATAGACTTGTTGCACTAACACTTGGCAAGCCTGCTCTGCTGGAGGCTGCTTTATTAATAACGCCACCCACCCCCACAGCTCACTATGGCGCCAGGCTTGCCAGGGGGAGGGGACTAGGCGGTGGCTGACCGTCAGAAAGTGCTAGCTTTTCAATCCACGAACCAGTCTCAGACTCTGAGCAGACCCTCCTTGAACCCTATTTCTTGACCAAGCAGGAGGGGCGAGAGCCCCTTACTGGAGGTCCCCAGGTGGGCATTTCGAGTCCCACGGACTTCCAACAAACGATGGACTAGCCCAGGGACCAATGTGCAGAATTACCTAGCATCAGATCCACCAACAGGCCAGAATCCACCCTCCCCGCGCTTCGCCCCACTCATTCCTCCCCGCCCCCCTTCACCTCCTCCCTTTGCCTCGGGATCGCCAAAGTGATCCGAGTTTAACCGATGAAAGGAGATGAGGGGATCATTCACTGGCCCTGTTCTGATCCATGCAGTATTTTCTGGAAAAATTAGAGGCTTCAGGCTGGAAGAAGAAGGGGGGGGGGGGGGGCAAGGAAACAGCCAGGTTGAATTCCTAGTCTTTATCAAGCAATTCGCTCACCAATGAGAGAAAGCTGCAGTGGCAGATTCAAGCCACATGCGGTAGTGTGTAGCAATTAGTAGATAAAATGCTGACTAAAGTGCTAAAACGTGAAGTATTATTATAGCCAAGGTCAAAAATGCTTCAGTTGTCTTTTGCAATTTGGGGGAGGGGGAGGCCCAGAGGTGCGCAGAGAGGTTGGAATTTTCGAAATGGTCGCCTTCTTTCTTCAAACTGTACTTTTTTTTTTTTTTTAATGATCCTGTTTATTATAGCCCAAGCTGCCTAATTATGTCACTGCTGGTTTTTGCAACTAACTTAATCCTCCTGATCCTTTATGAAACGATTCATAGACACTGAATAATGTGTCCACTGCTCCCTCACCCCCTTGAGGGGTGAGACTGATTTTTAATTTTTCACCCTTTAAATAAACTACATAGCTTAAATCAGAGTTGTATTTTTGGCTAGCAAAGCAGCTGGTATATATATGTTGGTATAGGTTCCTGTGTTTCAATATAAGAGCCTAGAAATAGTGGGTCATATAAAGACACACTGCTTTTTTCCTCCACTCCTCTTTTGTACACAGTGAATCGCAGCTACAAGCTTTCTTTTATAGATAAATAAAGCAGTTGCTTTCATGATTATAACTGTCCTGAATGGATTGTCTTCTTACAGCATTCAATCTGTTTATGAGTATTTACTTTACATTAGCCCAGGGACCCTGCACGGCAGGAGTTTGCCTCTATTCCCCTGGGTGTCGGTGTCTCAAGTCTTACATCTGCTCTGTGATTGATGGAGCCTTGAATCCACGTTATTACTCTCACAAGCAGAAATCAAACAGGCTATTAACTACATTACTTCAAAGAACTGTTTCAATACAATCTCCTTATCTTAATTGAAACTTTCTTTGTATGGATATTTGCTACACAGATAATTTACAGGTGCCTATCAAGCATCATATTAAAGAGGTAAAATAGAGGGTGGGTTTTGGGGGGTTTTTGTTTTGTTATTTTTTTTTTTTTTGTAAACACACACCATTGTGATCTATGATTTTAAAAGCCATTCACAGTATTGGACCCAAGGTTTGATTTATTACATTTTATTATGTTCATGGGGATGGTAGTGGTGGTGCTATAAAAAGACAGGGGAGACACCCCTGTGATTCAGTTTTGAAATTTAACATTCATCTGATTACAAGACTGCAGATATTCAAAAATATTCAGACCTAGATCCCTGCAATTGTTAACATCACAAAAACCTTATCGGGAGTTTGCGAGAAGAGAGATTACGCAGCATGCATCCTGGTTCAGCGCCTACCTTGAACAGACAGAGAAACAGGGTTTCTAATTAGATAAAGTCCCTTACAGACACTCAAAGACTTATAACACCAAAAACAGTAGAAGTTGCTTAGATGCTGTAAAGAGCTATGTATTTTTTGAGAGAGATTTAATATACAATTGAGGGATACCCTCAGGCATTCTGTTGAGGTTTCCTGCACAAATACTGCTGCATTGGTCATACAGGAAACTGACTCAGAGTCGATCTTACATATGATCTTGTCAAAGTACTGCAACTCAAGTTTTTTAATATAGGATTACTTGAACTGAATACATATATATTTATGCTAACAGGACAGACTAACAGAAGCCTTAGGCACCTCTCATGTATTTAAAAATATGTAAAATGCCCTTCAGTCAAGTCCATTCATATGTTAAAAAAATGAACAAAATGGGTTATTTTAATCAAATGTCTGCAGTATGCATCATAAAGTTAAAAAGAGAGAGAGAGCAGGAGAGCTGTAATTTCTCTTTGTAACCCATGTTTATAAAATAGAAAGATCAGATGAAATTTCAAGGAAGATAATTAAAGAGTGATGTGCAAGTCATAATTTGGCTAATGCAAAAGCTGGGAGACTGTGAATTGTTATATTGTCCTCCTTCATGATGCAGAGTTGTGATATTACTTTAAATTATTAAAATAGTTTTCGACATCTTTCAGAATACCGGCTGTTTGGCATGAGCTTTTATTACTTATTGTAATTGGAGGATCTGCCATTTTCTTTCGTTTATCACTGTGTGTATAGAAACGAGATAGATCTTGCCTTTTATTACTTCCCCATGTTCTGAATCAAAAATGTGGTTTAGATAATGTTAAGTGCCCTAATTCTTACTGCAGCGGACGCAGACGTTATGAAAAGGCATAAAAATACACACAGAGGGTCTTTCCACCTCAAGTCACTAAATATAAGGCATTTGTGCTCTGCTGGGTGTATTAACTTCAGCCATGTGAATATAATTTTCATTAAAGTAATCCTGTTTCAACTAGATGCTGTGACTAGAGGTGAAACGTTGCGAAAGCGTTAAAAATAGCTTACTAGTAATTTCAACATCCTGTAATTTTATCACAGATCAAGTTTCAACTGTCATACTATACAGACCTTATTCCCCATATAGTACATGTTTACTTTTTTAGCATGCCAGACCCACTTTGGAACGATTGGTGCCAATATAATAAAATCATCGGGGGTGGGGGTGCTGGAAGGAGTGGGAGGAGAGCGGGGAAGGGGGTGGGGGAGCGTGGGGGAAGCGAGTACACCATTTTACATCAACACTGCGAAAATGCAATCTAGCCTGGCGGAGGACCGGCAGCTGGGTCGGAGCGAGCGAGGGCTTTGCAGTCTCTGCCTGTTCCTTGTTCTGTCGCTCTTAAGTTTCTCTGTGTTTGCATAATAGCCGTGCATGCAAACCTCGCAATTCTCCAGGGCTCCAGAACAATAAATATACACATTTAAAGCCTTTATTGTCTTACGGTTCATGCCCCCGGTTTTCAACAGCTTAATTTCTGGTTGTATTTAACTAGTTTGCAAATGGATTTTTTCAGTTTCAAACTATTATTGAGGAAGCTCCCCTCCCTTTTTGGCGGGGGAGGGAGTGGGGGTGGGGTAGGAGTCGGTATATTATTCCTGTAGCGCTGGGTTATATAAACACATTATCATTTGAGAGCGCCCTTGGCGTCCATCAGCATTGTAAACACGTACTAGTGTATATACTTCAAAATTAAAGAATGCACACGCAGAACCGGGAGCCTGAATTCATATTCCGAGCAGACTCGCTGCTAGCATTTATTGATTTATCATGCATCGTTTATTGTTCCAGTCCCTAAATGCAGTCGCTGTCCGTTCAATATTGTTTGCAAAATCCTGAGATATGTGTGCATTGCTCACTTGTCTTTCTATTCTTTTATTTATTTATTTTCGCTGAGTATTTTTTTTTGCGAAGCGAACAAATGCATTAATATTTATATGTTTATATAATCGATAACCCACTTTTCCCTTCCATGTAAATAGGCATCAAAAGATAATTTAACAGATTAGTTCTCGAAAACATGGCAGTGAGGAAGCGTAATTTAACTATCAAACAAATCTACATGTCTAATAACAGCAAATCTGCTAAGGAGCATTAGAAAGAGGAGCAGCGCCCCGGAATCTCTGCAGGAAATGTTCTTTATATTAGACATATACAAGCAGGTCCTGTCAGATGCACAGAGGAGCTCGTCAACTCTCGTCTCCTCCAAAAATCTCATCTGACGACACCCACAAACATGGGAGATTGGGAAGAGGGAGATCTCATCTTCACACAGTTTTAGGGTGGATTTTATTTTTACAAACCTTCCTATATGTTTTTTGCCTTGATCCATCCGCTTCCCGCCGAGATCGGACGGAGCCTTTCTCCCGGTTATGAATTTGATCAACCCACATTTGGAGAGAAATCTACACAGTTTTGACAGGAGCTTAAAATTGAGTCGTCGGAGAAATATTAGGACATATTTTCAATCATTTTGGTGCCGAAGGGGAGGCAAGAACTCAGTTTTATATTGAGACATTACGCCGGCTGAAGACAGAGAATGTTTTTCCCTGCCAGGACCTGATGCAATCCATTCAAGCCAACAAGTTTGGAGAGAATGTTGAGTTCAATCAATTCAGAACGTCGAGATGGAGCCCAACTCACTCCAGGTATTTCGCTCTCCTCCGCTCCTCCGATCCCGGCACCCCCCGGAACCCCCCAGCCCCCCAGCTCACCCACACCTCTACATCCACCCACACCCCCCACAAACTTTTCACCAAACTTTTACCCTCTGCATCCCCCCAAATCATTTTTATTGTTTAAAAAAATCCCTGCACTGATCATACATACATAATGTAATTTTACCGCCTCAGATGGAGAGGTAGGGAGAGGTGGCGGGGGGTGGGGGGGGGAGGTTTTTTTTTTTTTTTTAAGGGAGGCAGAAAATTTGTGGGCTCTATTATTTTTACACCCAGCTTTATATCTGTTGGCTCTTCTGTATTAAGAGTGTGGATGTCTGTGTGTAAATGTGTCTGGAAATAGATGTTTGTGCTCTGATGGCTACATTATTTATTTGGTGCTTTTTTTCCCCTGCAGTGGGTCGGCTCACCGTGTGGCTTGCACGGACCTTACATTTTCTACAAGGCTTTTCAATTCCACCTTGAAGGCAAACCAAGAATTTTGTCCCTTGGCGACTTTTTCTTTGTAAGATGTACGCCAAAGGATCCGATTTGCATAGCGGAGCTCCAGCTGTTGTGGGAAGAGAGGACCAGCCGGCAACTTTTATCCAGCTCTAAACTTTATTTCCTCCCAGAAGATACCCCCCAGGGCAGAAATAGCGACCATGGCGAGGTGGTAAACTTATATCTCCCTCTCTTCTTTCTTTATTATTTTCCCCCTAGTAATGCTTATTACAGGGCAAGCTTGAAAATACTGTATTCACTTCTGCAGGCGAGCAGGAACGACTCCTTTTTTAAAGGGGTAGCGCCACTAGCTGGGGCTCGAGTATTTTGCCATTGTCAGAGTTTGGCTGTCAGCTTTACAAAGAGGATCCAACTGCTGATTTTAGTCAAGATCAAATAACTTGTTCGAGAAGGGTTTTGTTCAGGGATGTGTGTGTGTGTGTGTGTGTGTGTGTGTGTTCATTCGCTTTCCTGCTACTGCTCCTTGAACATCAGTAGCTTTTTATATATTTTTTGCCTTTTGAAAATTTACCTTCGCGTCTGGCTCGGTCGGGGCTGGGTGGGTTTCTTTCGGTGGGTTTCGATATTGTTCACGTTTTTTTTTTTTTTTTTTAAAGTAAGTATTTGATATGTTTAAGAGGGCGGAAATTACGAAATGGAGGCAGAGTGAGATCAAAAGCTATTGAGTTGGCAAAGACGTGTTGAATAAAGTGATAAATGACAGGTACTGGAATAATACATTCAAATAACTTGCAGATCTGCCCGGGCGGATTTCAAAGCGGTCGTGTAACCGGCACAAACACGTTAAGCATTAACAACTATCTCTCGCCCCCACCCCCTCCCCCTCGGACAAGCCATTTGATGTTCTAGTTTCCAATTACTCCACGCCAAGTGGACGTCTTCCAGCGCAATCTGTGGGGATGTGTGGGACGGGGACCGGGAAGGAAGGGCAGAGGGGTGTGTGCTCGCCCACTGGCCCTGTGGGCTCGGCGTCCTCCGTGCCCAGACGGCGCTCCTGGGGAGAGTGGGGAGGGACCGAGCCTCCCCGGCACGTTTCTGGGAGGCCGCGGGGGCGCTCACCGCGCTCCCAGGAGGACGCCGAGGTGAGCCCGCTGTCACCGGGCGCCGGGGCGGCAGCCTCCCTTTGGTTCTGTCATTTTCTTGTGTGACCGCAGTTCTGCGGGCTCCCCTTGTCAGCTGACCGACCTCAGCGCCGTGGTACCTACCAGGGGAACTATTTTGGGGAGTCTGTGCCCACGGCGCGGCGGGGAGGGAGGGTGCACCGCCGCCTGGCAAGGCTTTGTGTTGCCCAAGCAAGAGCAGGGTAATCAAAGTGAGACTTTTGAGGGCAGCTAGCTCTGTGCCAGGCTCTAGAGCTTTCGAGGTAGGTGTAAGGATCTTTTTGTTAAATGAATGGTTCCCCGTTTAACTCATCCCGGGGCTTGGAGCTGCCTGCCAGTCCTTCCAGAATTCCTTGGTCTGACGTTGTTGATTGTACTTTTGGCATCGCTAGTTCACTCGCTCTCCCAAGGATCGAATTACCCATCAGTGGTCTTTGCCGGTTAATTACAGGAGTTCGTCAAAACGTTCGCCCTCCGAGATCTGCCTCTTCGGAAATAAGCCCCGCCCTCCTCTCCGAACCCCTCCCCCCTTACCTCCTCCGCCCTCCAGGGCCAGCTTTGGGTTTTAAATGTTCACGTTTCCCGACGTCTGCCTGCAATTTTACTAAGGTGTTGTTTGGAAATAACTGTGAAAAATCCTGCAAGCTACCAACAGGTTGAGCTCTTTCCCCCTCCCAAGGTCTAGCTCGGCCCCCTCCCCCGACCCAACTTTCCTGCGCAGCTGTCTTCCTCCTCCTCCCCCTCCTGATTTCTTATTTGCTTTTCAAATTTATTACTTCAACATGGCCTGTGATCTGGAAAAGGGAAGGATTAAATATCCAGAAAAGAGCTGGTGCCTAATAGACTTCTGACTAAACCCAGAAGGAAATTATTCAGTGTTTTATGGGATATTTTGTGGTCACTTTTTTTTTTTTGAATTGAAATTGGAATATTTTTTAAAGACCCCACTCGGTCCAGTTTTAATTTCTGTTGGTGTAATTAAATAGTGAATTCTGATTTAAGAATAAAAGCCAATATTAGCAGAAGGTTGCATCTGTTAGAACTGCTGATATTGAATAGATGTATTTTTAAATACACGATTTAAAAAAAATTTCATTATGCGGAAATGAAAGTGAACCATTGTAATGATCTGTGCATTTTGTTACTGCTATATAAGCCATACCTGAGAAAATTAATCTTGCCATTTAAAAGTAAACTCTAGGGGATTTGGGGAGAGAGATGGCTCTATTTATAATCCTCAGCTGCATATACATCGTCTAATATTATGCATGATTTGTTTTTTAATGCTAACACGGCTGGTAATTAGCTGTATGATTATACTTGTATATTTCATTAGGACTTTGGCTGATGTCATTGTGAATTATTCAGCCATATTAAAACAATTTTCAATTGAGATAATGACACGCCTCAAAATTATGCAAATGCAGGCTGCATTGTGCAAAATAATTATGACAAATATAACACAGGTAGATAGTTTCCCAATACAGATCGGTTTTCCACCCTGGTGATGTCATTTTCCCCCTGGCCTAAGTTAGTCATTCATTAGCAGAGTAGCTGCAGCAGTCTCCTCTGGAGGAGATCCTACAGAAACCAGCACTTACTGCTGGCACCTAGAGGGGGCAACAGGGCCCTCTCATTAAGAAATTTGCTTTGTTTTCACTTACTCCATTAACTTGTTTATATGCAGTGAAATGATTTTTATTATTGATTTTAAATAGTTTTGAATGATGCATTTGCCATTTACAATGTATAACTGAAAGAGAAAGGTTTCTTGGTGATGTGCACTGTTACTTGGAGAAAATGTTCAGCACATTTTAATCAGCCAGTACAGTTTATTTTAAGTAACCAAATGGAGGTTAATAATTTCCTGATTGAGCTGACATCAGCATCCATTTGGAAAGGACAGCCAGGACTCAGTATGCTTTTTTGGCTTAAGAGAACCAGTCTGTCTTTTTATGATTTCTTGAAGTGTAAATATGTCTAAAAGCAGGAAAATTATTATTGTGTGAGATTACAAATAGCATCCCTGTGTGGTTTGCTATGATCTACGGAGGGCTTTCTTTGGAGACTATTTTCTTATTGACTTTTGTAATAATCGTATGAGGCTGGATAAGGCAGGGCTTTGTATACCCATTTTACAGATGGAGACAGAAACTTGCAGAGGTTATATGATTTGTCAAAGGTTACCAGGCTGGAACCTAGGCCTTCTTAAACTTTAAGATTGGTTTATTTTTCCACTGAAACCTACTCTTGAAACCAGAGCCTGAATACATCATATTATATTCTAGAAGTGTATACTAATATGGACAGTTTCTTGTACATTTCAGAACTATGACTATTTCAGTTTTGCTAAAGGTCACCAGATATTTAGGTAGCAGAACCATTTTTATTCTATAAAGTTCGGGTAATTCTAGCCAGTGGTATATAACAAAAGCAGTTACATTTTAATAGCATTATTAATAACCATTAATACGTTATTATTAGTATTAATAATTATGATAATTATTTGCATGCTTATACACACTGCTGCCTTCATTTACTTCCAGAGTCACATCTTGATTATGCAACTTACTATTTATATGATTATTGAATAATCATAAACACTCTGAGCCTCAGTTTTTTCAGCAACAAAATGGGAACAATAATAAGGTTGACTGTGGATTGTTGTGAATATGAAGAGGCATTATATTGGCAAAAGTACATCATACACTGTAAAATCCTTAAATAAATAGAAAAGAGTTATGATTATGGTGATCTTGATTCTAGATATTCTCAATTTATAAACAATAAACATAATAATCTTTATGTCTGTGTGGAGGTTCCTGAGCCTAATCATGACACTCTTTTAAATTATCATGAAAGCAAATAGCAAGGCCATATGCAAGGAGTTAAGTGTCTTCAGTAATTACCCACAATTGCCACATTCATCCAGTAGCTCTTCAGAGGAGGAAAATGGCAAAGTAGGCGGGTAATTGGTTCTGTTACTGGGTAACTTCTGATTACATTCATTTTCAAATTGCCAAGTGCTTGATCTATTGGCAATATACCCTCTTAAAATAGGTGGATGTGCAAGCATGGATTTCAGCCTGACGGTCCATGGGCTGGAGTCTACAAGGAGGCTTGCTGATAATATGCAACTCTAAGTGTAGATGAATAAACTAATGATGTCAGGGAGTCATGATCAAGCACATCAGAGCATTACAGATTCTAGCACACAGGCAGGATTTCAAAAAGTCGTTTGACTATCAGCCTCACCATGGGTTTAAAATAATTAAAAATGTATACTCTGGAGCCCCTATTGAAATGAACTGAAAGCCCTTGACAAGTAGCTCAGTTGGTTAGAGTGTCATCCCAATACACCAAATTTGTAGGTTCGATCCCAAGCTGGGCACATATAAGAATCAACCAATGAATGTATAAATAAATGGGAAAACAAATCCATGTTTCTCTCTCTCTCTTTCTCTCTCTATAGATAGATAGATAGATAAATAGATAGATAGATAGATATGGATATGGATATGGATATATAGATAGATATAGATATGGATATAGATATATAGATAGATATAGATATATATACATACATATACATATATATAATCTTAGTCTCTTTAAAAAGTTATGGTTTTTTTTTAAAGAAATTAACTCAATTAGAATATCTGAAAATGGGGTCCAGGATTCTACATTTTAAACAGTTGTGCTATAGCTGTGTGATCTTGGGCAAGTTTTAAACTCATCGTGCCTCAGTTTTCTCTTCTGTAAAATGGGAATATGGTACCTACTTCCTAGGATTATTTTAAAGATTAAATAAGTTAATACATGTAAATTGCTTACAGTGGTGGTTGGCACATACTGTAGTAGATTCTTCAATAATGATTGAGTCATTATAATTATCATTAATATTAGTGTTATTGTTCTCATTTAAGTTTGAAATCACTCCCATGGGCCCTCCTAAAGAAAGCTTTTCTGTGAGAAGGTGGCATCTAGATTAGTTTGCTAGAATATATAGCCAATTCAGATTCTTCCAAATCAAGCTGGCTTTCATCTATATGGTGGTTTTAGCTGTGTCACCAAAATAAAAGACTCCTTAAGAATTTGCATTTTAGTGTTGACGAATGCTGTCAACTGGATTGGCAGGGTTTTTAAAAAGGTTGACTGATGGTATCACAACTGGGGCTCTATGGATGGCCATTCAGTCTCTGATCTGTATCCATGCGCTGAGTTTTTAGAAATTTCTAAGCCTCTTCAGTGACTCCACTAGCCTTGGACATTTTCTTTAATTTTTCTGAGCCTCAGTTTCTTCATCTTTAAAATGAATTCAATGATCTCTACTTTGCTGAGAGAATTAGAAATAATAATGAAAAGAACCTGGCAACTAACATAGTACTTATACTGGAGAGCTCAGCAAATTATGGGTGCAGTTATAAGAGTTTTTATTTTTAGTGATACTTTTAAACTTAGGGAAGGAATATCTCCACTCTCTGACAGGCAGGCCCTTTAGTACTAGGGTGAGAACTAAGAGTTCTCTGGAGAGAATTTATTGGACACTGACAAGCATTAGCAGACTGACGCCTCAGGGTCAAATCTGGTCTACTCTCTGTTTTTGTAAATAAAGTTTTATTGGAACATAGGCAGACTCATTTGTTTATGTATTGTTTATAGTTGCTCTCAGACTACAGAGGCAGAACTGAGTAGTTGTGACAGTGACCATATGGCCCACACAGTGGAAAATGTTTACTATTTGGCCCCTTACAGACCAAGTTTGCTGACCTATGGGGCTCGTTCGAAATAAGGAACATGATTGTGTACCTTTTCTTCTTTCCTACTTGGGTTTGAAGCAAGATCTAGTAGTTTAAGACATAATTTAACATTACTATGTCAAAAACATTTACAAATACAAAACTATATTTTAACATTGAGTCTAGGATGTTAATATTTGAGAATCAGTAAAATTGTAGGAAGTTATATTTTGTGTGATGAAGATCCTAACGCTTGCCAATGTTGGTATCATCTATCTTGAGTTAATCAAAAACCACTCCTGCAGGGGTGGGCGGAGAGCTAGGTGGACGGGGTAAAGGGGGAAAATGGGGGACATCTGTAATACTGTCAACAATGAAAAAATATACAAACAATAACTACGTGTTGAGTGCTAACCATGTGCTCAGCGCTCTGCTAGGTACAGAGACGGATGCAAAACAGTTCATGGTGTGGCCCTTTTTCTCAAGAAGTGTATCAATCTTGATAGAGAAATGAGACCAACACATTTTTTAAAATGTAAAAACAATCCAAGACTATATAGTACGTCGGTGACCTGTGCTGACAATACATGCAATGTGCATAAAAAGGAAGATTCACTATCTGCCTGTTTTTGGAAAAATAATTTATCCAGCTCCTCGGGTATTGATGGAAGACATAGTACATGCTGGACTACAGGATACAGAGCTAAAGGAGCTGTCCTCAGCCCTCCAAGAGCTCAAATCTAGCCCCATGAACAGATAGTGGTTTCAGAAAAGCTATCTTTTTGTCTATATTCCCTAGTTGAAGTGGGGGATTAACGAAGGTCACTATTTGTAGCCTTTCAGGAACTTTCCTGAAACCAGGAAGTGCTGTCTTCACCTTTGAAGTCTCATTCATTCCATTCATATTTAAAGAGCTCCTGGTTTGTGCCAGAGCCTGTTCCAGGCCCTTGGGATACAGCAGTGATCAAGACAGATTGAAATCCATGCCCTCAGGGAGCTTACAGTCCATGGTGGGTTTTTAACCTCCCAGGGTCTTTGCATTGTGCCTTCAGTGGGTCTGTTCTTTCCCTTGGCTTTTTCCACCACAGAGCTGTTCTCAGGAGCAGAGGGTTATGCCTTTTTCACTTGGTCCCTCCACAGTATTCAGTGCTGCTCACAATAAGTATTTATTGAATGACTAACAAAATAATGAAAATGCCTGCTTTCCCACAGCCTGCTTTCTTTAAGTTTGGTCCAGTTTCTTTCTGGCACAGGGCCTATGATCAGTCATTCATATGTGGGCCAGCTCTGGCACCCCATTTCATGCTTTTTCTTTTTCTTTTTTTTCCCTGAAATCCATAGTCATTTTGCACCATCAGATGTGAAAAAAAGTGAGGTGTTTTTTTTTTTTTTCAGGGGCACGCAAGATAAATTAGTGAATATTTGGGACTGATAATCAGGCTAGAGCCAGCAACTTTCTCTCTCTCTCTCTCTCTCTCTCTCTCTCTCAGTGCTTTTCCAATCTCCAGCCATCGGCCCATAAAAGGTCAGGGCTTTGGGATGGCAATCTATAAAAAGACTAGACTTTTGGGAAGAAGAGTCGCTCCTCACCTGAGTGTTGGTTGGCAGTTCGTCAGCCAGCATGATCTTCAGACTGATGGCCTTAAGCTGGTTGATAGCGAGTCAAAATTGTAAGCAACTAAAACCTCTCCTGACATTGAAAATGTCAGGCACATACTAAGGAAATGTTATTTTTATGAAGTACATGAGTCCATACATGTAAATACTTCGTTATTAATTATTAATAAAGCATACCATTGTTCATAGTGGCATCTAGTGATACATGACTCAAGCTCATTTATCAAAGTCTAGTTTTAACCAATATCCAGAATATAATTGCTTGAATCAAATGCATTTGCTTGTCATTTTTTTTTTTTATAGCCAGGGCAGTTGGATATTTGCCATCTTCTACTCAGAATAATATTGCAGCTAGTGATTACCCGTTGGCTTGGCTTTTAAGGAAATTTAAAACAAATTTATCGATTGTTGGTTTAAGGATTCATTCGCCTCTCATAAATGTGGTCATGGATCCTGCATTTCTTGAAAAATCTGTCCCTGTGTATAACTCCCTTGCACAACAATTGCTTTTTGCAGCCACACCGTGTTCTCGCCAGAGATTAGAACCTGGGTCTCAGCCCTCAGAGAGCGGGGCTCACATCCTGGACTGTGAATGTCTGTATTGACAACGCATTTCAAACATGCAGATGATGATGATTATTGAAATGATTCTTTAGAATCATGCTAATGGCATCAATCTCCTAGCACATACTTGCATAAATTAATTCTGCTTTTAAAATCAGATGCACTGTTAGCAGCATTAAAGATGGATATTTGACATTTACCACCCAGACTAGGACGAGTGGTTTAATTACATGAATTTTCTGTAGAATCTTTATTGCCGTGTAAATAGACCTACAGTGGTGTGCGTCCTTGTACAAGTGACCATCAAGTTCACAGTCCCATCTCCACGTTTGTGCCACAGTGAAAACACAGGGGGTAGAGACCACGTGTTGCTAGTCAATCCAGTGGCCCCATAAACATCTTTCCCTCTACCTTTCCTCTCTCGTGACTCCAAGTACAGCCCAGCTGGGAGACACACCCCCTCCTCCCCACAGTTGAGTTCCAAGCCTGATCAGTGGCACTAAACATTAAACTCTTGTCTTTGAGAATAATAGGCTTTGCTTTCTACACCCTCAAGCATGTTGAACTACTGTGCAGGCTAGAAAATAAAAATGTTCTAATTGTGTCTTTTAAATAAGCATAGGAGTGAATTAATTAGACCATATTTTGTCTTTAGTTGCTTAGTTACACAATAGTATTCCTGAGCACGAGTAAGATAAATTGGCTCTTTTTGTGCTGCCTGTCCCTTAATCATAATTATTGTATTGCTTAGGAGAGTAAAGCATACATAGATTTTGAATTTTTTATTAATAGTCAAAAATATGCATATGATATATAAAGTATATGCTGTTCAACCTGTTTTATATGCTTTTATGTGGGAAGAAGTTTTATTGTGGTGGTAACATTTGCATTAGTTGCTCAAAGATGTAGTTCTGGGAAATACATAATTGAAATGTTTTTGAATTGCTTTTTCTGCCCTTTTCAATCTTATTCAAAATAATAGTGCCTCCAGTCCTGGAGCAGTCATTCTCATTTGATTTAACATCTTTTTTTGCACTGCATGCGCAGAGCCCAGTTTTAACCCTGCAAAGCCTGCGTGAGGTTCTGTGATTCACAGGCCTCATACATTACACCGTATGTTTTGGGGCTTACACTGTCTGGGGTGGGGGGGGCGCTGCAGAGTGCCTGTATCCTCAGCCCCTACTCCAATGCCCTTTGCTCTTGGCACGCTTCCACGTTCCTTGCAGAAGGATCCAGGGTTAGAGATCATAAGAGTTTGCTTTAGCTTGTCTTCTGGGGTCTTGCAAAATGGGATGTTGCTCCTGGAAGTTGGGTTTCCAGTCCCCTTGCCCCACCCTCCACCCCACCAAGGAGGACAGCAAGACTTGGACAGCTTGATATAGTTATTGAACAATGGGAGAGTCTGGCTGAAGGCCCAGGATGCATGCTGGGTAAATGTATGTGAAAATTAACCCCATTGTTCTGTTGTATTTGAAAAGCAAGTAAATTATTTACAGATATTTGCTAATTAAAGCACATGTTGTTTTACCAGCACAAAAGAACACTGTATAACTAGAGACAAAGAACTAAGTGCAAATAATTTAAACTTGCTAAATCTGTATATTCTTTTTAAGGGAGGAATATGTTTTTAAAATAAGTATATATACATGCATATTAAAGTGTGTGTGTATGTGGATACATATATGTGTGTATGGGTTTCTTGTTTTTAACCTCCTAAGGGGAAGCCTTGCATGCTACAGAGATCACAGGCCAAGTCACCATCCACTTGTCACTAGACCTGCCCCGCGCTCCCAGTGGAACATCGGAGACGGAAATCATTTGGACAGAATCTTGTTTTCCCTTTGGTCTGAGCTTTGCTTGCCGTCATCTAGTTTGAGCTCAAATCTGAGTATCATTGAAAAAAAGGGAAATGAGCCAGATCTTGGACCAGAGAGTAAAATTCTGCTCACTCTTTATCTTGTCCACAGGCTTTCCTCAAAGCCAGGCCCAGTTTAGTTGCTTTGCTTCTCTGACGACCCAACTTTGGCGGGCTTAGTTCTGGCTGGAAATTTGCACTAGAGAACGTAGGCCACTACCATGCGCCCGAGTGGTCAGACACAGGGAAGGTTACTGGTAACATTCTCAGAGACCTCCTGGCTTGAAAGTGGGCATGTTCGTAGGTGCAGTTGGTCCCTCTGGCTCTGCCATCTGCACAGGCACAGTTGGACTTAGGCATGACTGGCCGGAGAGTGTTAATAAAGATGATCAGGAGGACTTGCCGTGGTGGTCTCAGAAAAATGCTCTGGTCTAATTTGCCACAAGCATTTTAATAGACTCACGGGATTTATAAGATCAGAGAGATGGAAGAAATTGGGTCCAGCCCCCTTTATTTAATAGATGCAGAGACTCAGTTTTAGGCATGTGCTCGGAGCTAGTGACAAGTAGAACTAGAACCCAGGACCCTTAGTTCTTCATTTATTTATCCAGCATCTGATTCTTGAAAAGTTCTATCCTGCTCTCTAGGAACTTGCAATCAAATTGGCAGTTGACTAATACATAGATAACTCGGTAATGCTATTTTGCACTCGTGTAATGAAATGTTCGAAAGGGCTCTGTAAATCCCATGACTCCCTCATGGTGCTTCTTGCACATTTCGCAGGAGAGGATTCTCGGGCGCAGTCCTTCCAGAGCACCTTCTGTGTGGGGGCCAGTGCTGGCCTGGAGAGACAGAGGTGGGAAACTAGGCAGAGTCTGCCTTCATGGAGCCACCTTTGGTGGGGTGAACACGCACACGATTCATCAAACTAGCACAAATAGATGGGTGCTTTTTGTGATGCGGTCAGTGTGATGAAGAGAAAATACAGGGACCTGTGTTGGGAAGGCCTGTGGAGGCATGTTAGAAGAAGCAATGTTTGAACCCAGGTCTAAAGACATTCTGGTGAAGATTGGGAAGAGGTCCCTCGGCAATACGCAGAGGTGGGAACTGTCCCCCTCCAGCATGATTTCTGGGCTGAGCCTAACCCTGGTGAATCCAGTGAACAGATGACAAATGCCTTCTGATGCCCCCTGGATGCACCTACTCTCCCATGTCATGGAGACACCTGGACAGCATCTTCTGAGCTGATTTACATTGTCTGGCTGTGGAGATAGTAGAAAATAGGTCAGCAAGGTCTTTAGGCCAAATCTGGCCCGCTGCCTGTTTTGTAAATAAAGTTTTATTAGCACACAGCCAGGACAAGTTGTTCACAAATTGTCCCTGGCCACCTTCACACTATAGTAGCATCAGAGTCTGTATAACGCACAGAACCTAACATATCTGCCCTGTCACAGAAAATGTTTGCCTGACCCTAGTCTAAAATAGTATTAATAAAGGTAACAGTAAAACTAGAAGTTGGCAGCTTCATATGTGGCCTTTTATTCACAGATGAACAACAATAATACTGTGAGGTAGATTCTAGTGTCATTTCCATTTTGCAGGACAATCTGAGTCACTAGGTAACTTGTCCAGGTTTCCAAATTCATTCATCAGGTAAATGGCAAAGACTGAATGGGAACTCAAGCTGTCTTGATTTCAAAATATAGATGGCACAGACATTGTGCTGTCCCGCTGACGCAGGGTGGTATCAGAAAACGTGTAAAATGTGTTGCTATTACCTTCTGTGAAGTAAGACTGCCCAACAACCCTGGCTGAGTGGCTCAGCTGGTTGGAGCTTCGTCCCATACACCAAAAGGTTAGGGGTCGGATTGCCAGTCAGGGCACAGACCTTGGTTGCAGGTTTGATCCCCAGTCGGCATGTACAGGAGGCAACCAGTCGATGTTTCTCTCTCTCTCTCTCCCCCTTCCTCTCTCTCTAAAATCAGTAAGGCATATACTCAGGTGAGGGTTAAAAAAAACACACCACACAACAGCTGTATCCATGTTTCAGGGTCCTGTTCAAAAGTGACTTTGTCCGTGACGTCTCCCTCTGACTCTCCAGGGAGAACGGCACCGGGAACAGACGCACATGCAAGAGCATCCACTGTGTCAGGCAGGGAGGAGGCGGTGATGGGAGCGGGTCTGGGAGACAGTATGATGTTCGGGGGAAGTTGGGGCACGTGGCTCCTTTCTTATGTGGCTGCCCAGGCCCTGCTACACATTGCTGGGCAGGAATGTCATCCAGGGTTGCCAAAGAAGCGCCAGCAATCCATATTTTTTGTATAAATTTCGTTGGCAGTTCAATCCAGTTAAAAACACACACACACACTTGGTGAGTCAAACAAAACATGTCTTCAGTCTAGATGTGACCCACAGGCCGCCACTTTACAGTCTCTAGAGCTAAGCTTTGGATTATGAACATTTTTAAACTTTCTCATTATTTGGCCCATTTTCTGTAAACAAAGCAACAGGAGCCTATTGGTCCTGAAGGGGCAGCAAAGAAAGAGGAGGGGCAGCCATGTAGACGAGCCCCCACCGTTCTGTCTAGTCTGCGTTCCAGAGTTAGGGGACAGAGGACCGGATGTGTCAGGGAAGCTGCTGGGCTCTGTCCTCGGGCCCACAGGTAGGCCTCAGGGAGGAGGGTCTAGGGATTACCATGTGGATAGAAAGCAGCGTGTGAGCTGGAAGGTGACCTGCAGCCATGCTGGAGGTGTCCTGGAGAAGGGGAGCTTGTGAGCAGGCCCTTGGAAATAACAAGGACTTTCCCGCGGAGAGATGTTTGAGAGAGAGGGGCAAGTCCTAGGCAGAAGAAGCCGCAGGCAAGTAGGAAAGGACACAGTGCTGGATGTGGCATGCGTTCAGCAAGAGAGGAGGGGTCTGGTGGAAAATAAGGCTGAGGCCAGATCTCAGGCCCTAAGTCTAGCAGTTCAGGCTTTGAGGATTGGACCTGAATCTGAAGGTAGTGCTGATTAATAATTTCACGTATGTCTTTTCTCTTTCTAGTTGGAATATAAACTCTTAGTCTTGAAGCTTGATAGAACCAAATGTGAATATTGACTCCACCCGTTAGTAGCTGTATGTCATTTTGGTCAACTTCATCTCTCTGGAGTCTCAGTTTCCTTATCTGTGAAATGGGTTAAGCTTGCTGGACTGTGAATATCAAGCGAGATTTACATGAGTTTAGAGCACAAAACCATAGCCTGATTTACCCCAGGCCTTTAGCTGATGCTAGTTATCGACCTTAATCCTAACTTTATTGGCCCATTGAAGCCTGTCATGGTCCTAGACTTTTATGGTGCTTAATAAGTAATTTATTGGTTGAGTCATTGGACTACTATTATTTGAAAAACAATAACTAACTAAAGTATTAATTTAAGTAAAGTTAAACATCCTGGTTCTCCAGAAAGTTTTTGATCCATGTTTGAGGTTTCCAGTCACTGTGAAGGGGACACCCTCCAACCCACTGTGTTCTGTTCCACTTAGGTCTTAAAGGACATGTGTTCATCAACTACACAATAGATTGTAAATATGCACCCCAACTACCTTAAAAGAGGGTGTCCCCTATAGGGGGCATCTCTTCCATCAGCCACAACAAAGTAAAAGAGGGGAGAAAGATGGAGTCAGGAGGCAAGACCTGCATTTCAGATGTTGCATGTCAATAGGCCCAAGAAAGCTCAACCTGGTGCCTCCCAGTTCCCTGTCACTATGCAGTCTCCAGGAAACCTGGTGTTGAGCTGCTGATTGTGACAACATGGAACATCTTTTAAACACCCTCATTTTCTTTTCATCTATTTTCTCTTCTACAGAACACCCCTCATTTGAGACTTTGTTTCACCCTCTTGTCATCTCTTTCTCCTCCTCTTGTGTTGGTGGCAAGGAGCGTATCCCAGATCAGCTCCTTTTAAGAGGTATAACACTGGGTTCTTTTACAAAGCAAAATGCATCCGCAAAAGGATGTAAAGGGAAGGGTCCCAGCCCAAATGGCAGGAGGATCTTAGAAGAAATATCTCAAAATAGACTGCCTACCGGGCCACTAAATCCTTTGGGTTAATCCCTCAGTGTGTATCAGATTACTAGAATTCAGATGAAAACACCACTGTGCTGCTCAGTCTCTTCACCAAATTATTCTAAATTCTAGTGTACATGGATTATACATTTATAAAATAATTGAATTCTGTATATCTTAAGTGAACTAACCTGTTCTATTCTGTTTCTTGTGAATATTCTCTATAGTAGTCTAGTTGTGCTCCTGGCTGCCAAACATGTGTTCATCAACTACACAATAGGTTGTAAATATGCACCCCAACTACCTGGGCAGGCAAAAAGAAGATTCTAGTGAAAATGCTAAAGATGTTTTCCTAACAAATTGTATGAGTCACATAAATGGTAGCGTCTTAAAAAATGATCAACAAGTTCTGTTTTTTTTCTTTTTCTTTACAATATAGGTCCTGTTTCTTGCTGCACATTTTTTATGTCACCAGATCAGGAATTCAATAGATAGCTAAGCAGGTGTTCAAATCACTCCTGACCCCCAGAATTCCTTAAATGACCTCTCAAAGCAATGGAGTGAAAACATCTTCAGCGTGTCAGAATATTGAGATATTTTAGTTGCCTCAATGTTTTGGGGGGCTTAATTTTGAAAGGCTATTTTCTGCCTTTTATTTCTCCCTTGATTTTTAAGCAAAGAGAAGCCTTCTTGGATCTTGGCCATGAAGATTGGAGGATGTGTGTCTATAGGACCTGCAGATTGTGCTTATAGGCAACACAGTTCTAAGAGGTCAGCTATGTCAAGGGCCTTTGAAAGATGGAGCTTGGAAAGGTGGGAGGAGAAAAAGAGAGATGGGATTTGGGATTCTCCTCTGACTAAGGGCATAATATAATATTGCTCTTGAATATCATAACATTTCTATTTCTAAATATAAGACTTTTGACTACAAACTTGCAGTTCAATTCAACCAGTGTTTATTAGTGTATACAAGGTACTATGGGAGTGACAAAATGCTGAAAAAGATGAGCGCTTCTCCCTCTAGTTGCTTAGAGGAGATAAAGCATAAGTTTGCCTTGCTTGGTAAGATTCTATTTTACTCTGCCTCTGCCATCCTGAAAGTTATGCTCGTTTTATTAAATAGTATTCTTGGAAGTTTCTGTGAATGTCCCCCCTCCCCAAAAAAGATCCCTTGTATAGGCAGTTGTTTCAGGACTTAAGATGGTTGCATGTAGCATTTTTCCATTGGCCTGTCAACCTCATAGCAGAAATTAATTTCCAGGCATAGTGGAAACTAGTATTTAGTACCTGGTTTCACAGATTATTTCATTGTCACATAAAAAAAAGTATAAATATATCCCATGTTAAAGATTGTTGTATTAGTTATCTATTGTATAAAAATCATCCAAATGTTGTGTCTTAAAACAACATTGGGTATTCACAGATTGTGTGGGTCAAGAGTCTGGGTGAGGCTTAGCTGGTTTAGGATCTCTCAAGCTCTGTTGAGAAGAATTTACTTCCCAGCTCATTCGCTTGCCTGTTGGCAGGCCAAAGGTCCTTGCAGGCTGTTGGACTGGGGGCCTCCTTCCTTGCTGATCTAGGCCTCCCTCAGTCTCTTGCAATGTCACCTGGGCTTCTCCACGGGCCAACTCCCAACATGGCAGCTGACATCCCTCAGAATGTGAGAGAGGAACAGAAGCCCCAGTCCTTTTATAACCTAATCTCAGAAGTGACATCCCATCACTTTTGCCTAGGTCTGGTTTTTAGAAGTGAGATATTGTCTCCATTCCACACTCAAGGGGAAGGGATTACACAAGGGCATGAATACAAGGAGGTGGGGATCATTAGGGCCATCTTAGCGGTTGCCTACTAGCATCAGTGATGGAACCATTCACTTCAGTATAAAGCTCGTCTGATGAAGGCTGAAAGATATTCTTACCGTCTTGCCCTTTTTTTTTTTCTTCTCCTTTTGTTGTTGTTATGTATTCTTCTTGGGTGGTTCCTTCCAAACACCCATTCTTCTGGGCATATAATTATAGATGACGTACATAGTAGCTAGCAGATTGCTTTAATCTTCTAAAGATTTGTTAGTCTTAGAGCATGTCAACAAGCTATATTGAGTCTTTTCTAAATCTAATGTCTTGACCAGTAAATTTGGAGTTTTGTGGAAAGGGCATTGTGTCTGATGTGATGATTAGCTTTCAGAGAGAAGGGAAGGAGCAGGTATAGTTTTTTAAAAATATGTTTTTATTGCTTTTTAGAGAGAGGAAGGGAGAGAGAGATAGAAACATCTACTGGTTGCCTCCTGCACACCCTCTCTGGGGATCGAGACTGAAACCCAGGCACGTGCCCTGATCAGGAATCGAACTGGGACCTCTCAGTCCATGGGACGATCTCAATCCACTGAGCCACACCGGCCGGGCAGAAGCGCGTATGATTAAACGGTCTCCTAAATGCTTAAGAAAATAGGTATGTTTCATGTGCAGAGATTGAGGAGAGGCATTAAATCAAGTTTCCATATATCCAAATAGAGAAGATCTAAACATCCAAATGAAAGGGACTGGTGTCCCAGTTTGTGTTTCTAATGAGTGTATCCACAGGAGCCACTCTTCAACCTTGTGCATATGTCAGGGAGTAGCTGACCTTCCATCTTTTAAGGTCCATGGAAATTAGCTGTTTCATCGGGAAACACACATATTTCTCTTTCACGGAGGATGCAACTTGCTTTTCAACGAAGTGCTCAGGACATTCCTATGTAGACATTAAATTTTTGAGATAAAGGTGGCATTAAATAGATTCTGGAAATTTTTCATTGAAATTGATTCATGGGATAGCTTCCACGCGAAACCTAGTGCAAACTTGGAGGAGCTTGGATTCAAATTTAGAAGCATGCATCAGATATAAGACATATGCATGGGGCAGGTTGTGTGTTGTTTTTCTTTATTTTTAACCTTGAACTTAACAGTGTACCAGCTTCCTCTCAGTGCTTTTGTATTCTCTGTTCCCTTTGCATGCAATGCCCTGTGTTCTTCCCCCTACCTCTCCTCTCTCTTCAACCCTGCTCACTACTGCTCTTTCTTACTGTCTCAGCAGAGAGACCTTCCCTGACCACCCAGTTTAAAACAATCCTCAGGTTCACCCCTTGCCTCCCATTATTGCCTCTTCTAATTCTTTTGCTTCAGATTTTATCTGCCTCTCCCCACACCGCATGAGCACGTGCGTGGACACACACACACACACACACACACACACACACACACACACACCACGGCAACTGCAGGCTCCAGGAAAGTAAGAATGTATCTGTTTTATTCCTGATTATAATCCTAATGCCTGATATATAGTTAGTGCTCAATAAATATTTTTTGAATGAATGAAATCATTTATGACACTGATTCATCATTACATAAATCACATTTAGCTGAGGGCTATTGTTTACTGACTGTTTCCCACACTAGACTGGTGCCCATGAGACAGGGGCTTCTCCCTTAGCTGTTCCTCATGCCTGGCCCAGCTCACACGAGGTCCTCCGAATGTCAAGAAAGAGTGAATAGATTTTCTGGCAAAGGTCTAGAATGAGAATAACCTTTTTGTCCTAGGCATGGACCAGGAGACCCTGGGCCCTGTGTGTTTCTGAAGAGCAACACCAGTGACTTACTCATCCTGGCTGATCCTGGCACAGAGCAGAGTCAATACAGGTCAGCTGGATCAGATGGAGTTGAGTTAGGGAAAAGCTAGAACAAAATCCCTCTTAACAATAACATTGGATGAAGCTCAGCGTATGAATGGTCCCTCAAAGGTGGCAGGGACAGCTCCTTCTAGATTTCCTCTTGCAACTGTTTTTTCAGAACGCCGGGTAGCAGCCCTGGCAGGGTAGCTCAGTTGGTTAGAGCGTCACCCCCGTAAGACAAGGCTGTGGATTTGATCTCTGGTCAGGGAACATACAAGCATCAAATAAATAAGTGAGTATTTATTGCATAAATAAGTGGAACAACAAATTGATCTCCCTCCCTCTCTCGCTTTTTCTCCCTTCCTCTCTCTCTCAAAAATCAATAAACACAAATTTTTTAAAAATGCCCAGTAGCACTTCTATGCATATATGCATAACCAGTGGACACCAACAATAGTGTGGGGAAGGCAGGAGGGGGCGGGAATGGGGAGGAGGGGGTCAATGGGGAAAAAAGGGAGAAACATCTATAATACATTCAACAGTAAAGATGAGTTTAAAAAAACAACAAAACATAAAAATGCCCAGTAGCATTTACTCAGCCATTCGACCATCCATTATTCATTCATTCTTTAAGCTCCACCTGGCTGTGCAGAAGGCTGGGAAGCAATGTAAGTTTCAGCCCTGCCTTTAGAATGCTTACCTTGAGGGACACTTTCCTCCCTGAGGTGGCAAAAGAGTTAGAATCTTGGGTCTGTCCTCTGTGTTGGCCTTCACACCACAGTTTTTGAATAGAAATAGAAAGGTCACCAACTGTGGTTGCAAATTGGCTCTTGCATTAATCCTGGCTTATTCATAAATACTCAATATTTTTCTAAATTGAGTTTAGGGCCTTTGATTGAAGCCTGAATCATTTACCACGACAGAGCGTATCACCAGTGTAGGAAAACTAGAACTTAAAAATACAAAGCCCCTTTAAGTAATCCAATATAGGATAATTACATTATTAAATAAAGCTGTGTCTCAAATTATTCCTCTGCCATTGTACATGTGAGGATAATAATGTGAACTGTGCTAAGCAAACGGAGCAAAAAAAAAAAAATTTTAACAAGAGGGAGCATGTCTAAATCATATGTTTATGTTTAAATAGAGGCTACATAAAACGGGAAGATTTACTTGGTTTCTACTTTAAAGCATTCTAAATAGGCATGAGGCTTTCGGTGATTCTCTGTGAAGACTGTTCTTCTCGTTAATGGCAGCAGTGGATCAAGAACCCCGGTGCCAGAGCACCGGTAACCTTGAAGGTTTCAGATGGCTTCCACCGTGACTTTCCTATACCAACAGGGAAAAGGTTTTCTTCTTTCTTTCGGGTCTTTGTGGAATGTGGGCCCTGCTGAACTGGGCAGAGTGTCATAAGCCTGCAAAACTAGGTAAAAATAAAAAAGATCAGGAGATGTAAAAGTAACGATTGGGAGTCAGTCACATATTAGAATGTCTGGGTTGGGTGGTGGTTGAGTTTGGGTATTAGTGTTACTGTTTTTGCTTTCAGAGAATATTCTTATAGATAACTCACCTGAGCTTGAACACTAGAATTGATCTCATTAATCTTTGTGTTGCTTATGTTTCAATAGCCAGAGCTAAGTATATGGGTTTTTATGATGGCAACCTGAAAGTAGTTAAAAAATAGACTGTGTAGTTAACATCCTATTGATTTGGTCACAGGATGGGCGGGCAGGCTCAGCCATTGACTTAAGGCATCTCGACACATATCAAGTGCTTGTCTGTTTGGAGAGGAAATATCTAGCATTCTGAGATGTATTTTCTTGCTCTCTGTGTAAACTGTTTTTAATTTTAGGGAGGAGAAAAGGTCCTCGCATGGTAATCCCACAAGGAAAGAAATGGAACTGGGAATTCATGAGAGGCTGTTTCTGATGCTTTCTTTAGAGTTGGCCCTCTGGTCAGGGGAACAGGCTGCAGCCTAACAGGTTTTAGATTAGCGTGTATTAAAAATGTATTAACGAACATAAAATATTTAGGATTTTTGAATTACTTGTTTGATACGCAAATGCCTTTGGCAATACGGGGAAGGATGGTCGCATTACATTGGACACATCCTGCTCAGAGCAGACGTCCGTTTGCTGACTCCCTCTGCTCGTGCCAGGATGGAGTTCCAGATCACCACGTCACACGCTTCACCCACATGGCTGGTGGGGGGGGAGAAGGTTGGAAGACCAGGGGCTGGCCTGGGAAATTGGAACCCAGTACACTAATGAGCCTCCATGGCAAATCCATTTGGTCGTGCTGAGTGAGGGAAATTAGGCACCGGTGCATACTTGGGAGGATGTCTTCATCACTCAGACAACAGAGAAGTCTCTTTTCTGACTGGCTCATGAATGCTGATTTTTGTAGACTTACTTTAGGGACAAAAACACAATACAAGCTAACAATGGAAACCCTTTTTGTTGCAAAAGGACTTTAAATCCCATGCCCCCCAGGAAATTGGAGGGAATTAGGGAAATGTTCTGTGTCCCTGAGTGGCATTGGGGTCGAGTATCACTACTGAAAGGCTTAAGAGACCAAATTCCCAGGAAGACGATGGTGCAACCACAGCTGGTTTCTGGTTTCACTTCAGTTTTCTCCTCTCTGAAATGGGCCTAAGAACCCTCAGGGAGTCCTCGTCGGGATTAGGTAAAACAATGGCTGTTAAATTCATAGATTAGTGTCTGGGTGAACTAATGTGTCTGATTTTTCGCTGCTGTATCCTTGAGAGCGGAGAATTACTTAGAAGGCCGGGCATTCTCAATTGCTTTCTAGCAGGGATGTTATTGTTCCCAGACAGAAAATTAAGAAAACATCGGAACACACTCAGTTATTCACAGGTGACATCTGAATGCCACTCACCCTTATACCTTTATTATACAAGGTGATATTATATAATATATACAGGTGATACTATACAATAATAGTAATAGCCATCATTCCTTGGATGCTTCCTCTGTGTTGACCAGTGTACTATAACAACTTCAACATCTGAACTACCCTGTAAGATGGGTTCTTTTAGACTATATCCCCTTGTTTTAAAGATGAGACTTTGGCAAGATGTTGTCACATCCCAGGAAAACATGGGCATTCCACACGGGAGAGCTGCCTTTGAGCCTGGGTCCATCAGACTCAGAAGCCTAAGCTTTCTCGGTATCCCTTATTTTCTCCCAGCGTGAAACACCCAGAGATAGTGCACAATTAGAATAAGTATTTGTTGCATGCTCCAGGCCCTGCATGGTTCGCGCCTCTTTGGGAAGTACAACAGAAGTAGAAGTTAAACAAAGGTACTTGCCTTTAAAAAGGCTCTGCAATTCAGGTGTTTGCTGTAGGAGAATTACGCAATTCAGCATCAAACACTGATGCCTAACAAAGATTTAACATTATGTCACTGGCAATAAGAATAGTAATTCCCAGGTCGGGGACCAACTTCGTGTTGCTATTTTATTTTGCCTAGTAAGGATATTGAAAAACAGAAACTACTGACATCTTTTGCCATCCTCATTTCAAAGGGAAAAAAGATAACACCAGACAAAAGGAGGGTAATAAAGTCCTAAACGAAGAGAGGGTGCAGAGGTCCAGATCAACACGGCTCCCTTCTCCCTGCTCTGCCCTGGAAGGCTGACCTCTGTGGGCTCCATTAACAGAAGAACTCCTTGGCCCTGTAGCCTCCAGTGAAATTCAGCCATAGAGGCGCTGGGGCGGGGGGAAGGGAATGAAGGCAGGTATTTATTCCTTGTTCTTTCCTGTGAGTTCCCCCAGGCTGATCGTGTTCCTCTAGTAAGGACGTCACTGACCCTGGTAGAAGGATCTGCTCTGACCCTGGTAGCCACCCCCTCTCCCTTTGACCCTTTCCTAGGAGCGGTGGTAGCTGAACCGCTGTTAGCTCAGGTTCCTGTACTCTCTCTCTTACGGATTGGCACACCCCACCCGCACCTGTCTCATCAGTCTCTTTGGAAACCCTCCTGGATGATCATTATTCAAGTCTTCCATTTATTTCCTATTGGGATGCTGACTGATACAAGGGTAGTCCTTGAAGTCTAGCAAACTTAGCTTCATGAGATGTTCGCTGCACTGTCTTCTTTTCTCTCACTTCACCACTGACCAGGTAAAGCTTCATCCGTTTTGCCTGACTTTCTTGGACCTCTGATAGGCAACTATGTGCCTGTAGAGTGAGACCTTTTACTCACTTGGTATCTATCCTACTAGCAGAACACAGTGCTGTGAAACAGGAACAGTGACTGAGCGTACGAGTAGGTGCCTTGAGTAACAGGTATTTGAGGGAGGCTTGAAAGCAAGGGGGTGGCCAAGCAGCCAGGTCTAATGGTGGCACTTTCTTCCCCTTGCTTGAGTCCTTGGGTGCACACCGCAGGCACACAATGCCTGGCCAGAATGGCTAGGGCACTAGCTGATGTGGTGGCCACTGGTCTTTCTAAAAGTTGACACTTAACAGTTCTTCTGTTTTTATCTATAGTCTCTATCTGGATGAAAATTTCCGACTCTTGGGGAACCAACTGGACTGTTATTTTGGTTTTACAGTTTATGTAGCTAACGTCACCTGTTGATGTGTTTTGTGTTCCCAACATTTATCATGTTTCAACTTTTACAAAGAACATTTCTAAAAATCTAGGCTGTTCAGGGAAAAATAAAATGCTGTGTTTTCCTGTTTTCATTCCATCCTCTCCCTGTTAATCCCTCTCACATTAGATTTATGTGTTTATTGTCCTTTGGACTCATTAACATCGCTGAATACCACTGTCCTCAGCAGTGATCTGTTATTGGGAACCACGCGGTGTTACAGGGAAGGTTCCATTCATTTCTCTCTCCTGAGGAATGATGCACGGTGGGTCCTTGAGTAATATTGTTTTGTTCAGCATCATTTCATTATTAAGTTGATGACATGCCGTAGGAACTTAATTCTTGTTTATATCAATTAGCCTATGGTAAAATTGGTTTTATTGTACTGTATACCATTTTATCACAGTTCTAAGGATATTGGTGACATTACATGAGGACTTACTGTATTAATAAGGATGTAAGTTCAACCGTGTGTAACAGAGACCCAGAATTAGAGTTACTTAAGTAAGTGAGGAGTTCAAAAGCTCTCATGCCATGGCCTAGAGCTCAGTGTTTCAGAGCTCGTGTGGTGGCTGTGCTCCAGGAGGCTGTGTAGGGATCAGGCGACTCCTCTTTTTCTCCTGGGAGACCTGCCCTTAAAAGACACACCCATCCCCTCTGAGGGCATGGCCCGGAAGCTGCACACATCGCTCATACATCCCATTGGTTTGAACTTGGTCACGTGGCTGCATCTGGCTATAAGGAAAGCAAGAAACTGGTGCCTTTATTCAGTTGATTATAAAGAAGAAAGGAGAAATAGGTATTAGGGGAACGTTAGCCACAGTTGAGGAGTGTGAAATTCCCCTATGTTAAATAGGTGATTTTTTACCCAAAAGCCAAGTGGGCTGTGCAATTCCAATGAGCTTGAGCTGACTCTGAGACATCTAAATTGGCAACAGGAGACTGAAATCTAGAGGAATTTGGGGAACCAAACTGTAGAAAGTAGTCATGGGCCAACAGGTGAACGTTAGAATTACCAGAGAGAATGATTTCTTCAAGGAATGTTTTGCAGAGAAAGAAGACCTGGACCCAGAATGCATCTAAATATATGTTTGCTATATTTTTCTAGTAGGGAGATGGAATAAAGAAGAAGAGAACTTGAACAAAACAAAGAAACACAAAAACACAATGGTGATAGGTGTTGGGTAGGTGTTCTCCAAGGGTCTCTTGAGTATCTGCACATGTGAGCAGAGCCACTGGCTGCCTTTGTTCTGGACTGTTTCTAAAGGATGTTTATTTATATAGTGAACAAACAGCCTTGGAAGACAGGACTAGTGTCTTCCTCCAGAACAAAGGGCAGGCATGCTTACTGATGAGTATTAAGGATTTGGATTCTCTTCATTCAGGGTCCTTCTCCTATAATGCACCCTACTGTGTGTGCAGGTATCATTTAGCCCTCTTTCCATCTCCTTTTGGGAAGTGTAAATTAAAGAACCAACACAAAGGCTGATACTTTGACTACAGCTATTGCTGGAAACCATCCTTTGTCTGTGCCCAAGACTCTTGTGTCCTTTGCCAGCATCCATTAAACTGTGGCAGGTCAACTTGTAAGTTTGAAAGTAGAGTAAAATCTGACTCTTTACAGTTGTTAATAAGGAGAGTTTAAATTTAAATATAGGGCTGTTCATTACCAAATGCTACTAAGAGTTCAAGGGAAATGAAGAATAAGAAAAGCCTTGGTTTAATGATACAGTACAGTGGTTCTCAAAGTTTTTGGACTCAAGACCCTTCACCCTCAAATTATTGAGGATCCCAAAGAGCTTGTGTTTATGTGGGTTATCTCTATTGATATTTAACATGTTAGGAATTAAAACTGAGAAATAAATTAAAATACTTAATTCATTTAAAAATAAAAACAATATAGCATCCATATGCAAAAAAAGAATGTCAAGCTAACCCTCACATCTTATAAAAAATTAAGTCAAAATGGATTATACTTTAAATGTGGAACTATGAAACTTTTGGAAGAAAACATAGGAGAAATTCTTCATGATCTGGGATTAGGCAAAGAGTTCATAGATACAACAGCAAACCCACAATCCATAAAAGAAAAAACTGACCAATGGACCTGATCAAAATTTAAAATGTTTTCTTTGTGAAAGACATTATAAAAAGAATGAAAAGACAAGCTACAGAAAGAAAGAAGATATTTTCAAACCACATATATGATGAAAGTCTCCAGAAAGTACAAGTACTTTCAAAACTCAATGGCAAAAAAAAAAAATCTAATTTTAAAAACGGGGTAAAACTTAAACACACACTTAACCAAAAAGGATATACGGATGGTCAATTAGCACCTGAAAAGATGTTCAACATCATTAGGCATTAGGGAAATGAAAATATGCAACATACTGAGAAACCACTAAATGCATATTGGAATGGTAATGATAAATTCATTAACAGTGATGTACCAAGTGTTAGTGAGGATGGAAAACAACTGGGATGCTCATAAATTGCTGGTGGGAATGCAAAATGGTATAGCCATTCTGGAAAACAGTTGGACAGATTTCACAATTATATATACACTTACCATATGACTCAGCAATCCCTCTCCTAGATATTTACTATGGAGAATTGAAATTGTGTGTCACACAGAAACCTGTATGTGAATGTTCATAGCAACTCTATCTGTAATCACCAAAACTGGAAACAATTCAGTGTCCCTCAATGGACGAATGGATAAACAGACTTTGTGACACATTCATATTATGGTCTACTACTCAGCAGTAAGGAGGAACCATCTATATGATACATGGAGCAACATGGACTGATCTGAAAAATGGTCTGCTGCGTGAAAGAAGCAGTTTCAAAAGATTTTGTACTGTAGGATTCAATTTATATGACATTTTGGAAAAGAGAAAACTATAGCAAGGACAGATCCATGCTTGCCATGTGTTAAAGCGCATAGAACTATACACCAAAAGAAAGGGATATTCAACCAAAGAACATATATGCATATGTATATAACCCATGGACACAGATAATAGTATGGGGAAGTCCTGGGGTGGAGCAGGGCCTGGGTGGATGGGGACAACATGGAGGGCGGAGAGTGGGGGAAATCTATAATACTGTCAACAGTAATTTTTTTTTTTAAAAAGGGATATGTTAGCCCTGGCCGGTTTGGCTCAGCGGTTAGAGCATCAGCCTGCGGTCCTGAGAGACCCGGGTTCGGTTCCCGCTAAGGGCATGTACCTTGGTTGCAGTTTGTCCCCGGCCCTGGTCGGTTGTGCGGGTGGCAGCCACTCGATGTGTCCCTTTCACATCGATGTTTCTCTCTCTCTCTCTCTTCCTCTCTCTCCCTCCCACTCTACCTGAACAAAAAAAAATGTCCTCGGGTGAGGATAAAAAAAAAAAAAAAAAGGGATATGTTAGCCCAGCTGGTGTGCCTCAGTGGTTGAGTTGACCCATGCCCCAAGAGGCCGCCGGTTCAATTCCCAATCAGGGCACATGTCCAGGCTGTGGGCCCGATACCCAGTGGGAGCCATGCAGGAGGCGGCCAGTTGATGTTCTCTCTCATCAATGTTTCTATCTCTCTCTCTCTTACTTCCTCTCTCAATAAAGAAAAAAAAAATTTTTTAAGGGATTTTTTACTATAAGTTAATTTAAAAAATAAAACTAAAATGACAATATAAACCCATTATGTAAATGTAACATTTTCAAGAACAAAAAATTAGTAAAACAGTGGCATTGTTTCACATTTTTGTAAATCTCTTTACTGTCTAGCTTAATAGAGACAGCTGGATTGTCATATCTGCTTCTCTGTGTTGCCTTACCAAATGTCATGCAGTCTCTGGAAAACCCCAGCTTGAAAGAGACTAAGAGTGAAAAAAGCAAATAATGTCTTACTATTATTATGATCATTGTTTTCACTCCACGGACCACCTTTGTTCTGGACTACAATAGTCTCAGGGATTCCCTGGGGTTCCTGGACCACACTATGAGAACCACTCACCCAAATTTCAGTCATTTTCATAGCATGTTGGCTCTTTTTTTTTTTTTTTTTTTTTGGCCATATCTACTTAATGGTTTTGTTCAAATTGGTCAATTTTTTAAAACATTTATTTAAAGAGGAAACGTTCTCTATCTCCTGTAAATGAAAAACCAGTTCCATTTTTCTATAAATGAAAAGTAGCCACAAAAATAAATAAGCAATGAATAACATATATTTTTTTTAATTCACCCATGAACCATCCAAAGTCGTCTCTGCATGGCATGGCATGCCATGGAAAAGCACAATGGGGACAGTAAGGATAGCCAACTGGTGTACCACTTCCCTGATGTTCATCCATTCAGTCCTCACCATGATCATGAGAGCCAGACAGTATTATTATCCTTTTCTAAACATCTGTAAGAATATATACATATTGAAGCACAGGCAGGTTAAAGAAGGTGTCCAGTGCTCCATAGTGAGTAAATTGCAGGGCTGGGATTAGAACCCAGGAAGTCTGAGTCCAGGATGAGTGCTGGGTTGACAGATAGGAAACCTGGATTCTTGTCCAAGTTCTACCAGAAGTTGCCACTAGGACATGTCCTTGAACCTTATTGTCCTCATTAATAAAATGAGGGCAGCCCTGGACGGTTTGGCCTAGCAGTTAGAGCGTCAGTCCTGGGTTCAGTTCCTGCTAAGGGCACATACCTCGGTTGCAGTTTGTCCCAGGCCCCTGTTGGGGTTGTGTGGGTGGCAACCACTTGATGTGTCTCTCACATCGATGTTTCTCTCTCTCACTTCCTCCCTCTCTCCCCCTTGCTCTAGCTGAAGATAAATGCAAACATGTCCTTGGGTGAGGATAAAAAGTAATAATAAAATAAAATAAAATGAGGGAAGTAGACTAAGGCAGGGTACAAAAGTTCAGACACTGTGTGCCTACCCAAAGACCAGGCGCGGAAGGGAAATGTGAACTGAATGTCAGGCAATAGGAGTGGTGGGGATACAGTGGTAACCGGGGCTCTTGCCTCTTGTCTAATGAAGGCAACTGCTGCTCAGTTTCAACTGTTTTTTTCTTGGTAGTGGTGGGTGTTTTGTTTTTGTATTGTTTTTCACAGATATACTTTTCTTTTCTAAGAGAAGCTAGAAGTCTGGATACTTTGTGTACCATTTATCAGTGTTTAGAACACAGGAGAGGCCAGCCATACACATGGGCTGGCTGATTTATGACCTCTTGACTAGATGATCTCTTCTGACTTAAAGGATTCCATGATTGAATAAGCTGTTTTTATACAGTGGTAGAAGCAAAATCCAAATTACAGAAATAGGCCGTTTAAACCATTAATGAAAGGGGGTATGGACTTAGAAAGTGTTTCAACACAGCCTACATAAATATTGATCAGGAGCCAGGTTAATTGAAAAGCCAAGGTACATTAATAGAATAACAAAGTATTTCTTTGTGTTCCTTTTGCGTTGTAGTAGAATAAATCAGCAATATTTATCCAGCACTAATTCTCCGTTTGCAGACAGCTAATGTAATTATGAGATGAGCTTACTGAAATTCTTTTCTTAGACATAGAGACTTGCCCAAGAATGGTGAGTATTAGGAATTTTAGTCACCACTTGTTCAGAAGAGTAAATACCAGCATGTGATTTATGCCATTGTGTGGACAAAGTAATGTTTCCTGAGACGTTTTCTATATATATATTGGCTGTTTTGTTTTTTGGGTAGGTTTGTTGTTTTCCCCTCCTCCGCTTATCAGATTTCCTTCTAAATCCTGGCATTTGACAATGCTGCTGGGCCAGTTTCTCTGCGAATCCACAGTAAAACATACTGGTGGTTTCACAATTAGTCCAAATTTGGGTTTATGACTTCTGCAGGTTTATGTGAATTCCTGCGTTTGTTTTTATGTGGTGTGTATATATTCAGAAGGTCTGTTTCAGAGAAAAAAGGGGGGTGGACAGATCTATAGTTTGAATCTTAAAAGATGGGTTTATTCATCAATGACATCATTAGGACTGTATTTTCTCTTGGTTAATAAACTATTTGTTTGGCGGGTGTTGGAAGCCAGCCAGAGCTAGTCATGCCATTTCTTGGAAATGATCTGAAGCAACTGGTAATTGAAATGATAATCATTTGATCAGAGTGAAAGCTATTTGAAAATAACACTCATTTCCAAACTTGTCTCTTCTAGGAGACCATATTTGGTAAAATTGTTGTCAAATTCCATCTTTGCTAATGTTGAGACTTATATAGCATGGTAATTATTTTCCAGTATATTCAGAGCTTGATTTCTGGTATGCCCTGTCCAGAAGCCGTTCCCATATGTTTTGAAACAATAACCCAGGCTGAATTTTTATTCTGACATTTAATAATCACCATGTAATAGGTATAAAATGCGTGACAACTACAGATCTTTTATTTCAAGAGGGTAGTGTAGTGAATCAGAATGAAATCATCCGTTGAAATGGTACTTTGTAATATGCTCCATTGTTTACATAAAGTATTAAAATATTTTTTTCGTGAGCAGAGGATAAAAACAGTTTCCACTCTGTCTCCCATTTAGTGGAAGTTCGAATTTAACCGTGATAAGAGAAAAGATTGCATTATGCAGGTTTTACTTTTCATTTTTGATATAGAGTATTTGTTATTTTGCCACTGCCTAACAAACTTTCTTCTCAGAAGCAGCTTGAAATTGGAGGAGGAAAAGTGTAATTTTAGATCCTACTTTAAAACATTTTTAAAAACTAAACCCAGGGCTTTATATTGTGTGAAGCTTATCTTAATAAACTCTTTTTTTGTTTTGCTTTGGAATAGTGTGTACAGTACTGGTGTGTGTGTGTGTGTGTGTGTGTGTGTGTAAGTGGGGGAGAAGGAGGAGTCATGTTTAACAGCAAAATTAGCCCAAATCACTTGTGAATTCCTTTTGTTTAATAGCTTAGAGACATCTTCCTGTTGTTGTTTGTCAAAAATATTTCTCAGATTTTGTAAGCTTAGGGGTTTTCACAGCTAAGCTTTTTTCAGAAATGTGAAGTAAAAGAAAGAAAGAAGTCAGTTCAAGTTGAAATGTCAAATGTTTCAAATAATTTAATCTAAAAACCAGTGAGATGATCTTAAGCCTTTCCCAAAGAACCTTCGGGTAAGAGAGGCCCTCCTTTGCTCCATGTATGGTCATCTATTAAATATCTTGCTGGATTAATTCTGAGTCAGAAAAGTTGGTTGTTTCCTGGAAGCAATTAGAGATGCTTAAAATTCAAATTTATGATCCATAGGAGAAACTTAAGTTTCAACTACTTTTCTTAGATTCAAAGGCTTTCTCCTCACTCGCCCTCTCGCCTCTTACCCCATATGTATTAAAAGAAAAAATCAGCTCATTTCTCAACTTACAAAGTTTTTAAGAAACATGAGAATGTGTAAGTTTCTTTCAGTGGGAAGCACATAACATTTATGAAGTATTTCTTTTGGGATTACATCACAGTTTTATTTAATTTTTAGGACAAAAGTTAAATTCAATATTTGTGTATAAGCCAAGGGAAAATGTACCATAAACATAGGAATTTTAGGGTGAGTCAGAGTTCCAAGAATCCCAGATTTACTTAGACCATTTATATAGAGACAGGCTAACCATTAGTCATCTAGTTCTCACTTTTTACTTTTGCAATTAATTGCACTTAAAAATTAGCTTTCGCCCGAGTGGTTAGATAGGCAGAGTGCTTTGGCAACTAGCATTAAAAATGGCTATTAGAGTTACTGCCCAAGTTTTGGGCTTTCTAATCATATAACAAATATATCTTATAAATTACTCCTCAACTAGACAACTAGCAGTGAAAAACCCTGGAAACGAAGTGAGTTATTCAAGATTCTCTGTCACCAAAAAGCACATTGTCTGCTTGCCTAAGGTTAAAACCACTCGGATAGTATTTCAAATGGGCTTTGTTGAAAATTTATCATTTACCTCAGAACCACAAGTGATGTATTTTGTTCTTCCCCAACCACCTATTGTAGGATGAAGTCATTGCTGTTTCTGAAAAAGTGATTGTGAAGCTTGAAGACCTGGTCAAGTGGGTACATTCTGATTTCTCCAAGTGGAGATGCGGCCTTCGAGCCGGGGCCATGAGAACAGAGGCCGTGGGCAGGAATGGACAGAAGGAGGCTCTGCTGAGGTACAGGCAGTCGACCCTAAACAGTGGACTCAACTTCAAAGACGTTCTCAAGGAAAAGGCTGACCTTGGTAAATATCATTTGTACTTCTAAATCGAATGTGTGGGCATATACTGTGACCTACTCTTTTGGTTGTAGATTTTTCTGGAAACCCTAGTATGTGTGTGTGTGTGTGTGTGTGTGTGTGTGTGTGTATATTTATATACACACACATACACTGATGTATGTGTGTGTGCGTGTGTGTGTATATATACATATATATATTTATATATATATATACATACACTGATGTATGTGTGTGTGCGTGTGTGTGTACCCTGATTATACACATCATTTCTTTACTTCCAAGGGGCCTGGGAATATAGATGGTAGATGGACAGAAACATTTTACCTGTTAGATCACAGGACCTTCTATGTGTGGAACCCCTGGGTGGCCCTAAGCAGCTTCCAGCTGGTGTCAATGTGTACGACTGACTTAGAGCACCTGAAATTGAATTAAAGAAGAGTTTGAATACTTGTTCTAAGTAGACAGCCTGACAGCTATGAGCACCACGTTAGAATTCCGTGTTTTATGTTGGATGGAAAGCAAAGTGAGGCAGAGAGATGAGTTACTCAACGTGGAGCAGGAAAGTAGTGTCAAAGCAGGAACCGGGGTCGGCATAGGTTTTCCTGAGCTTTTCGGCATTTAGTCACCACCGTCCACTACATGCTTTTTTCTTTCCTTCCTTTCCCTGTTCCTCTGTACATTTAAAGGAGAACTTGGGATGTGGAGTAGTTCTTCCAATTAGGGTTTGAATCCTGACTGTGCTCCTCATTTAGCTGTGTGGTCTTGGGCAAATAATTTCATCTCCAAGCCTCAGTTTCCCATCTGACAAATATCGGAACTCTTACAGAGTCACCGTGAGATGTGAGAAACAAAGGGTCGAGCACAGTGATTGGTGTACGAGGGCCTTCAGAATTAATCCCGTTGCTTTTTCTGAACAGTTTTCTTCTCTAGTGACATTTTATATGCTTTCCTTGTTGTTTTTTTCTTTTGTTTGAATCTCACTGACTTACTAGCATTGCTCAAGACCAAAGCTGACCTCTGATTTAGACTAGTTATTTCCTCTTTAAGCAAAGAGGAACTTTACTTTTAACATATTAAGGCATCTTTTTCTTTCATTCTAACACCATGCTGATTTTCATAGCCCTATTTTATGCCTCAATGTGACAACTTCCTGTTTTTTTAACCTAGTATTTAACTATTACAACACATGTAGATTATTTATCTTAATTGGCATGAAGAGGCTGAGTGAAACCAGTTACTGACTGTCTTTCATGTGATTCTGGTTTGTGATGAGCTGTACTCTGTTTTGGGAATAGCATTAATATTTTCTTGCAATTTGAGTTTAATGATCAAGAGTTTCCTGGCATCTTCAGATGTCAGGCAATAATATTTTGGACATGGCAGCCTGATTGTCACGTGCACAGATAGGGAAAATTATTAATCTAGTGGTTTTCCTTTTAAAGCCAAAATAACTTTTTTTTAAAACAAATCTTCCTATATATGCTGTTACACCCCTCAATTCTGTGAACAGACTAGTCTTCTGACCTGTGACAGTGCTGAATAATACATCTGTTTTGTTACTTTCCTAATGTTTGATCTAAGTTGTATCACTATTGTCTTGTTTTCCTTAACATTAAAATCTTTCTTTTGTTTGATTTTTTTTTTTTTTTAGTTATGGAATATACTGTTACTAATAAAAAACTAAACAGGAAACCCATGGGGGACAAAAGGATGTGTAGATGGTTAAGCTTGATGTCACTCATATAAACAAGAGTATTTATAGCAGGGCTATTTTGTGTTGAACATTGATAGTTTATTAATGAACATGAAAAGAAACTGAATCTTTTCATTCCATCAAACGATTTAGAGGTTTTGATCTTTTTGAATTCTAAAAAAGAAGTCCATAATCTACATTTTGAATAATTTATTTCAGAAGAAATGAGTATATAGTAAATATTCAAAGTACTTGGTTTTTAAATCTAGTTGTTCATTAGACACACTAGGAGAATTTTTAAAATAACACTGATTGCTGAGTCTGCTTCCTCAGATTCTTCTTTCAGTGGGACTGAAGCAAGGCTATGGAATGTTTGCTTATAAAATGTGTTTTAGGTAATTGTAATTTTTTTTCTGGGGGGGGTGTCTTTTTGGGAAACAAATTCACTGTTAGTGTTGAGGAAGAGAAAATACTCAACAGGAGATTTGATTGGAGGCTCTTCTTTGCTGAGCAAGAAACACCATGTACTTTTTCTTTTTTTAATGTAAAATACCCCTTTAAGGATAGAATTTGGGGCCTTGAAATTCTACTCATTTGGTATGAACTGTGGGGAATTTGAGACAAATAGCTTTTGTAATTGGAATGCACACTGTGTTGTAATAATGTGGAAAGAGAAACAAAAACTTTCCTTAATGTAATGAGTTTCCATTATCTGCTTGATCTAAGGTTTACAAGTCTACATTGTTAGGATTTATTTTGGGGAGACAGGGGGTGTCATTTGCTGTACGCATTCCTGTCCCACCGACTTTCTCTTCAACCTCTTCCTTTCTCTGTCTGCATCATCAAAATATTTGTTGTCTGTACTGTTCTTTCTGCACAGTGGTTTTCTTATCTCCCTTTCTCTTGGCCACACTAAACCCACTTCCAATACCACATTGTTAATGGCAGTTCACACACTTATTAGGTTTTTCCTTCTGTAGAACCCTTCCAACTTCTCATTGTTCCTACAAAGAAAGAAGATGAACTCGGAGATTACTTAAGACCCCCTCTTTTTTTTTTTTTCTGGTGGAAGTAAGCAAAGAATGGCAAGATCTCACCTTTCTGTGGATAAAGTAAATCTGCATGATGTTATTTTTCAATTGAGTTATTTCATCATGTTAAAACATCAATAAAAACAAAATAATTAGGTTGACTTTTAAAGAAGGGATTTTACCATATAAAAGCTAATTAAAAGCTCTTCTTGCTCAATGTTTAGGTCTGAATAAATGCCCTTTAATCTCAGTTTGTGTCACTTCCTGTCTCTCTCTGAATAGTAAAAAAAAAAACAACACAAGAATGTTCTCATAAATGTGTGTCTGCCAACAAATTAATACTCCACAAAGAGAAACTCTGCCCCAAATGGCAGCTTCCAATAACTGCTCTGATTCAAATCACAATTCTTCCTTTTTTTGTTTTAATCCCTTTCCCCTTCAATGACAATATTTACAGATGTCATATTTGATTTTTAAAACTCTCTGGAGTTTTCATTTAAAATTCTAAACGACTGGGGACTAAAACTACAGATCTAGATAGTGGGCAAGCTAACAATCTTCAACAACACTTCTGAGATGTGTTAGAATACCTTCGTCCCCTTCCTCCTCTTTGTCCTTTTCTAAGAAAGAAAGTTCAATACGAAACCAATTTAAACTGTGGCTTTATTCAGTGAGATGTTTTACCTTCTTTCAGACAGTAGTTTCATACCAAAGTTTATAGAAAAAGAAATAACTATGTTAAAATAGAAGGGTTAAGGAATGTATTATTCATAAGCATAACGAACACAGGAACTTGTTTTTCCAGAAGAATCAGGTTGATTAAATCATTCACTACACAAGCCTCTCGTTATTTAGTTTTGTCTTTAGAATTACAGTACTTAGCTTTTGTAATAAACTGGACTTGATACCCATATTTGGTATGGCAGTTGGAAGTAACCAAATGAAGAATTATTTCATTTTATAAAATTTTTAGCATCTAAAGAATATAAACAGTATCAGTTAAATGTAGCAAACTTGCATTTTTTTTTATTTCTTGGGCAATAGTTTGTAAAAAAAAAAAAAAAATCAAATTATTTTACCTAACACTGCTTCTTACAGAGCCCCTTTAAGTGGAGTACGAAAGCTGCAGTGTAAGCTTTATTGGCCTATAAATATGTCATTATAGTTGGACTACATTTATATGCTTTGGATTGTTGTTTAAGCCAAGAAAATATGTCTCTACAGGTTGACTTTTTATTGAAACCCTTTGAGGCATACAACAAAATGTATTTCAGGCCAAGGTTATTAAAACAGCATTTTCATTTTTTTGCAGCAGACTCATTGTCAATTATGCTGCCACAAACTGTCTGTGGACGGGCAGTTATGAATGGCTTCATCTCCAAATGTGTCTTTAGAAAAAGAAAGAAAAGATAGAGGAGTCTGAGCTGAAATCCAGAAAAGAGACCAAAAGATGTGGGTGTGGGTATGGCTGGATTTAATGATGGGGGTTCCCACAATTCCATTTCTGTTTCTCAAGTCCCATCAAACTGAGAAAGAGTGGCTTCCCTGTCCCTTCTGCTGCTGAGGCTTCCTGTTCCTTGGGGAGTGGAAGGCCTGGTGATGCTGGAAGAGCGGTGATGGGATGTCAGGAGAACCTTGGCTGGACCTGTAGATCTGTGTGTCACTCCCTGGGGAAGTCACTGTCTGTTTACACGTTCAAGTTCCTTGTGTGTAAAATGGGGAATCGTGTATACCGGGCTTTATCTTATTACATTTCTGGGAAGATCAAATGAGAAAAAAATTACTATATATGAGAGCATTTAATACTGAAGCCTAAGATGGCATTAGCATCATATTATTATCACATAGTACTGTGTTAGCTTATCTGTCCCTTTTGAATTTCCCTAGTGATTTAGGGCAGAGTAATGATTTACTCTCATTACTACCTGCTTTAATAGAAGACTGTTATTAAAATCCTTCAGATCCTTACTTTTATTTACATAGATTTTTATAATATGTAATGTATATTAAATATTAAATATATACAAACTATGTAAAACATATTTTAATAAACATATCTTATATTAAATAATTTTTCTCCTCTTTTTTTAAAATTTATTTTATTTTTTTTAATTGACTTTAGAGAGAGAAAAAGAGAGAGGGAGAGACAGACAGAAACATCGATGAGAGAGAACATCAATTAGCCGCCTCCTACATGCCCCCTACTGGGGATTGGACCCACAACCTGGGCATGTGCCCTGACCAGGAATCAAACCAGTGACCTTTTGGTCATGGGTCGGTGCTCAACCACTGAGCCACACTGGCCAGGCAACTTTTCTCCTCTTGAAAATTCTGTCAAAATAAGTTGGGCCATAAGTAGCAGTAGTATAAGTAATTGCTCAGGTACTCATAGTCAGAAATTGACTATAGTGTTTGCTAGGAAATTCTGAAGGTATTGTATTCAAATGGTTATTTCAGCTCACTTTTGAGTTTGATAGGTCTAACTGCTTCTTGGGATGTGAGTATGGGAAAGATTCTCACTTCGTGTTGAAGATAGCAGTATAAATTTATCTAATAAGAACTGGGTGGTTTGTAAGAAATCGCTGATTCAATTCCCGGTTAGGGCATGTGCCCAGGTTGCAGGCTCGATCCCCAATTGGGGGCAAGAGGGAAGCAGCCAATTGATGTTTCTCTCTCTCATTAATGTTTCCAGCTCTCTCCCTCTCCTTTCTTCTCTCTCTAAAATCAATAAACACATTTAAAAAAAAAAAGAAGTGGTGGTTTGTCATAATAAGGATTTTTCACAGCTAATAACTTGTTAGGATTCTTACTAGGACAATCTTTTTCTTCTTTCCTTCCTTCCTTCCTGGATGTAAATTTTGTATGTATATTAAACAGTCTTGGGAGGGTATTTGTTGCTTATATTTTAACTTCAGTTGCTGGGCTAGCTATACTCTTTTCCTTAAGATGGAAACTGGGGAAGTTTTGTCGAAGATAAATTGTTGAGTTATTCTATTCATGACTCTTATGAGGAACCCCTACAGCAAGGCCTCTTCACTGAAACAGATTTGGCCTTTATAGTACCCTTCAGTTCAAAATAGAAATCAGTTACATATGGGACTTATCAGAAATTTGTAAAGATACTTTCCAAAGGATTTTCTCACAAGGTTCTCTGACAAGTATCATTGTGTGAACCGTGCATTCTTTGAAGAATCTAATCATAGCACAATTACCACTGGAGAAGCATGATGTCCAAGTGCCAACATGGCTCTTTCTTCACGTGGTTGCTTCATGCGTTGTAAAGTGACGGCCTGAAGGACCTCTGACAGGAGCAGTTTGCACTTCCAGGAGCCTACGTCCAAGACATTCACAGCTTGGAACAGCTTAGTGACAGGCTGTTTTCTAAGAACCTGGAATCCATAAGGGAGGTTTTGCCATTTCATTTCAACATGCAAATTCAGCTTAGCCATCTAATCAAATAGTTGAACATTGTTCTGCAATAATGGTAGAGTGATTGTGTTAAAAACGTTTTTTAAAAAATAATAACCACGTACATTGTGTGCACTCAGACATCTTGGCTATCGCTGCTGGAAGGAAAGTCTTTGTAAAACTGAACATTGTGTGAGCCATTTAACAGCTGGTCATCAATATTGCTATCTAGATATTTATACCACTGCCACTCAAGAAGGGCTCACTCTGTTGAGAACCTTTCGTTTGGAATTTCTGTTGACTTCTGGGTCTTCTAGTATTTTCTAGAGTGAGGAGTGGTTTTTAGAGCACTAGATCGATATGTGTTCTTTTGATGATGCAGAGGCAACTGAAGGGAAGTTTGTGGAATTTAAGAATTTATTCTTACTCTTAGAATTGGAGATGTCAGGGCAGAAGTGGAAAAAAGTAAAATTGGCCCTGGCCGGTTTGGCTCAGCGGTTGGAGCGTCGGCCTGCGGTACAGAGAGACCCGGGTTCGGTTCCCGCTAAGGGCGCGTACCTCGGTTGCAGTTTGTCCCCGGCCCTGGTTGGTCATGCGGGTGGCGGCCACTCGATGTGTCCCTTCACGTCGATGTTTCTCTCTCTCTTCCTTTCTCTCCCTCCCGCTCTGTCTGAACAAAAAATGCAAAAATGTCCTCGGGTGAGGATAAAAAAAAAAAAGAAAAAAGTAAAATTGGAATTTTCAATGCTATTTTGATTATTCAGGTTACCAGTATTTACTTCTTGAATGCAATGTATGAAAAGGTAAGAAACTTACGCTTTTTGGTGCTCTTCATAGAATTGTCAGGCTGGACATTGATAAAGTTGAAATAGTACTCGATTCTCTCATTGTTTGGCTCAACAACCCCAGTTTTTAAATTCTTCCCCAGGATGTGGTTTCAAAATCGCTCACCACCCTGGTTATCCATCTCAGGAAACACTTTGGGTGATCTTCTGCACCAGTTTACCCATTTACATTGTACAAGCTCGCCTTTGCTTTAGAGCCATAGAGCCGGGCTAGGAGTGGCTTCCAGTGCAGAGGCTATGGTGCATCCAACCATCAGGCTTGGCAGACTCCAGGTAGGACATGTCACTGGCAAAACTATGAGACTCGCTTTCACAGAGATGTATGGTCTTTTTCTACTCCGCAAAGCAAAAGTCTTTTAGCCACTATACCTCCTGAAGTTTCGTTTTCTGTTTGTTTGTTTGTTTGTGTTTGTTTATTTGTTTGTTTAAACAGTGGTATTAGTTCTGGCCAGTTTGGCTCAGTGGTAGAGCATCTGCTCGTGGACCAATGAGTCTCGGGTTCAATTTTGGTCATGGCCATATACCTCGGTTGCAGTTTGTCCCCAGCCCTGGTGGGGGTCATGTGGGAGGCAACCAGTCGATGTGTCCCTCTCATGCTGATGTTTCTCTCTCTCTCCCTCTCTCTCCCACTCTATCTGAAGAGAAATAGAAAAATATCCTCAGGTGAGGATTAAAAAATGTAAATAAATAAATTAATTAATTAATTAATTAATAAACAGTGATATTAAATGTAAACTGTGACCTACTGAGTATCATCGTCAACTTGATATGGCAGGAGCCACTGTGGCACCATGTCAGTCCTGGGCCTGTTGAACCTCTGTAACGCCTGTAGTTGTACACTGTAGCATTTAGGGCAGAACGTGCCCAAATTGGGTTTTGCTTCAATAAAGGTCCACAGCTGAATACCAACCTGGCATCTGGCATGTTTAAGCTGCTCTGATCAAATAAGATAAAAACCGGCAAGTCTTCCCTAAATTATTATATGTGTTAGTTTAATTTATTATCATCCTACTAGAACCCAGCTGTTTTTACTTTTTTGTTGTTGTTTTTCTGGTGTTTTGTCTTGATCGTATGGCCATATCTGTGATAAAAATACCATGATGGAGAAGTCAACCAAGCCACTTTTGTTGTAGCTTCATTAATGAGAAATGTTAATTTCACAATGAACTCTCTGTGGTGATCACCATGTGACAGGAAGATAACCAAAAATGGAAACATTCCAGCTGTAGTCTGAGTCTTATGCTATGTATATCACCTTTAGTTTCTTTTTTTTTTTATCCTCACCTGAGAACACCTTTGCATTTATCCTCAGAGCAGGGGGGCGGGGAAATATCAATTTTGTGAGAGAGACACATCAGCTGATTGCCACCCACACGTCACCAACCCGGGGCTAGGGACAAACTGCAACTGAGGCACATGACCCTAGTGGGAACCAGACCTGGGACTCTCTGGTCCGAGGGCCGATGCCCTAACCGATGAGCCAAATCGGCCAGGGCTCACCTTCAGTTTCTGTCATACCTGGGGTCTACTGGGAAATGTCTTTTAAGCGGCTTTGACTTCTCACAGGGTTATCCATTTCTGGTATCATAGATAGACTGGCAAACTTGGAGCAATGATTCCATTTGCATCTGGCGATAGGAGAAAGTCTACGGTGTGCAGCAACCTTGATCGGTCCACGATGGTCTATTAAATATCTCTTGAAGAGTACAACATCGACTGTGCCTCAGATTGCTTCAAAAATGGGGTTTGATTCAACAGTTCCACTTCCAGTTGGAGGTGCTCAGTGCCCTTCTCCTTTTATTGCAACTCCAAAATGTTTGTTTGCTTTCCGCCTCTCGTCTCTTTAGCCACTGCATGATTACTGACGGTAGGCAATTCTTACAGCTGTTACCACGATAGCATTACCTTGGATCACAAAGCACATATGTCCTACATGTGAATCGATTTGGCTTTTCCAGAGGGTTTTGTAAGCAGTTATTTGATTTGGGCGTTTAGGCTTAATTCTCTTTAGTATTGACGCTGATTCTTCCAAACAGCTCGTTTATCTTTTAGAGTGCTTGAAATGTAAGGTTTTATTGCAAAACATTCATTTTCTTTAATGTCAAAGATTCACTCTCCTTCTCTCCTCTAATAGTACATGTTTTAAGTCTGTAGTTTGTACAGGTCACTGCAGAGGAAAGCTGAGGTTTGGTCCTTTACCCCATTTTAATAAATATATTTATTTAGGACAGCCTGGAATAACAGTGAGTTGTCAAAAGCTTTATGAAGTGCTTCATGCACAGTAGGGGGCTGAGCTAATAGTGCTGCTGATTTGGGGTGTTTCTAGCTGCCTTGCCCTGTGTGTGTTCAGTTATTGGGCTGGATGAAGTGGTGTTGCTTTTTTTGTTCTGAATAATTCCAGAGCCATGCCTTGCCTCAAACTCTCTTCCTTTGGACCTCTCCACTTGCTTTTTCAATCTGTAATCATTTCTAGCATGTTTTATACTTCCGACTTTCTTTAAATATTGACTTGCGGCCTACAGCCCCCACCCCTCAACCCTGTCTTCGATAACCTCGTGCCTGCTGGATAAGATCAAATGTAGGCCATCACCCAGTGAACTGTTCAGTCCCCGCCACCATTTCTTTTCTTCTCTATTAACCTTCAGTGTTGTTGTCTGTTCCGTCTTACCAACGTGGTCCGTGTTCATATGACAAACTATAGGCAATACAGATGAACAAAAGGCAGGAAAATGTAAGTTGTTTATTTTCCTTTCACCCAGAAGTAACTGCTGTTAGCATTTTTATACATCTACATGCCAGTATATAGGAATGTGTGTATAGGAAAGAATTCACATGCATACTCTTTTCCCCCATAAAAATGAAACCTAATGTTTGCACCCCCGATTTAAATGTACACAGATGTATGTGACAATGCCTCCGTGTTGTAAAATACTCGACACTGTTCTGTTCTGCCCGCAATGGACATTTCCATCGCTTCTGTTTTTCTTACAGGGTCTATGAAATCCACGTAGCTCTGCACATATCCATGGCTATGCTTTTGTACGGTACATGGTAGAGGTGGACTGGCCAGCTCAGAGCGCACACAGAATGTTAAGACAGCCTATCTCTCTGCCTTATCTCCCATCCCCTGTGTACACCTTCTGCTTTAGCCTAACTAGTCTAACTGCTTGGTCTTCTTTCTCTGTAACCACATACCTGCCCCCGTACTCTCCAGTATGTTTGGAGTGGCTCGTTACCTCCAGTCATTCCTGGAATGTCCCTTCCAGGATTCTCACCGGTAGAATTTCTCGCTTTTATTTGAGACTCAGTTGAAGCCCCTGCAGCCCTTACTAGCTGGTCAGCTCACGGGATTTTTCCTGCTTATGGAGCTCTTATCACACGGTGTCTCTACCACCTCACTGAGCACCTTCCTCTGTAACAAGCAATATAGGGCGGTATCCTTTTTATGTGTTTGTCTTATCTTCTAAGTAACAGTCTTGACTCTATTGTATAGGCACTCGAACTTCAAAGCTATACCTAGTAAGTTAAGTAAACATGCAACTTTTATGATCAGCTTCCTCAGAAACCTCTGGAGATCTCTGCTCACGCCTCCTGGGGGCACCTATGTGCATTTTAATGGTTGACTTGACTTCTTTGCCTGTACCCCATAGGACCCCCTTCTGGTGGAGGGTCTGTCTCATTGGTAGGAGAAGCAACATAATTGTGGTACTTAGTTTCTAACTATTCTTGGCTTAATTCATAGTCAACCATCTATAGACTTATTCTGGGAAATTTATTGAGAGAGAGTTTGCACATGCTTGAGGCCAGCCTCATTGCCTGAGGGTTTCTGGTGTTGGTGCCGGGGGTTGCTGTGCATGGACATTTTACATATTAAAACTGGCACTTTTTAATTCCTCTCTTCCTCAAGGGAAACTTGGTCATATTTCAGAATTATAGCAGTGACAAAAAATGTGCAGGGAAATAAACCAATCCAGACTGGCCTTGTTCTGCCTTACCTTTTCCATTATCAGATGGTTTGTAATCTGTTTTTTGTTTTTTTAGGTGACATGTTATTAAGAAGATGGCTTTAGCAGGATATCTAATACTTCTTATTCTAGGCCTTTGTACTGTTTTAATACTCATCTCCCTTAAAATGGTTGCTTGCTAATCATGATGGAGGGTAATCTTCACCTTCCAACCACCCATTCTATTTTTTTGGTTCACAAAGCAAGTATTCTGTTAGGCTCTACAAAACAATGCTTCATGCCTGGCCTATTCATTCAATAAGAAATAAATCATTGTTTTCATAGCCGTGCTGATAATAAGGCAGATTTCAAAGCATGATGAAACGTATACTTTTCTAGCAGAGAAAAACCTGTAGTTACCTGGTTAATTACCCATCACGTGATGGCTGTGTGTAAATATAGACTTTTCATATGTGCAGCTTCTGTGTAGGTTTCTATTTTTTTTTTTTTTTTTGAGAATGCTCATTTAGTTCCCATTGTTTTATATTAATGTTTTCAATCAAAGATTTAGAAGACTGAGCAAACATAAAAGCTACCATTTTAGGGTGGCTTCTTTTTGACTTACACAAACCTTTGTAGCATGGACTTCAAAATAAGACACACCTGGATTCCAGTCCTTCTCCATAAACTGTATGACTTTACAAATTATAATTCTGCTTTGATTACTTATTTGTGAAACAGTTCACAATACCTGCCTCATGGGACTGGGGAAGATGAGATCAGATTGTGAGTGGAAGAGCACCAAGCACACAGCAGCAGCCTTACATCAAGAACATTAGCGCCCTGGCCGGTTTGGCTCAGCGGTTAGAGCATCGACCTGTGGTCCTGAGAGACCCGGGTTCGGTTCCCGCTAAGGGCGCGTACCTCGGTTGCAGTTTGTCCCCGGCCCTGGTCGGTTGTGCGGGTGGCAGCCACTCGATGTGTTCCTTTCACATCGATGTTTCTCTCTCTCTCTCTGTTCCTCTCTCTCCCTCCCACTCTACCTGAACAAAAAAAATGGGAAAATGTCCTCGGGTGAGGATAAAAAAAAAAAAAGAACATTAGCTTCTGCCCGGGCCAGGTGGCTCGCTCTGTAGGTGAGAGCATCATCCTGATATGCCGAGGTTGTGGGTTTAATCCCTGGTCAGAGCACATACAAGAAGTAACTAATGAATTTATAAACAAGTGGAACAACAAATCTATCTATCTATCTATCTATCTATCTATCTATCTATCTATCTATCTTCTATCATCTATCCATCTCTTTCGCTTTCTTTCTCTCTCTCTCCCTCTCCCTCAAATCAATCAATCAATAAAAATTTGAAATAAAACATTAGTTTCCTTTCCTTTGGAAAAGTAATCCTATCAAAAAGCTGTTTTCTTTTCCTGAGAAAGTAAAGTGGACAATTCCAAGCCCAACAAATAGCAAGGTATAGATAACAGTAGTATGTGATTTCAGGTTTATTCACAAACATTTGAATGTCTATTATAAGTCACTAAAATTAACTCCGGGTTAAATAAGCTATGATCTTAGTTTTTGAGGGGTCCAAAAACCCTCAAGGGTTATTGTGAAGAGTTTGTAATGTGACGTTTTCTAATGCAATTCTCTATGCTAGAATTTACCTGTGTGCATAGTCCTGTAAACTATCTGCTTGTACTTCCTCTGATTGCTGTTCAATCATAATTAACAGCTGACTCTAGTTGGTTAGACAACTTGGTGCCAGGAATTCAAATATACTTTGGGATATCACAAATGAATTATGTGAATTACTGGCCTCATTCGATTCTCCTCTGGCTGTGAACTGGCTGTTCTTATGGTTTATTGGAAGAGTTTTGGTAGGTAGGTGATGCTTGTGTGTTTTGGGCATGGTCCGAACTGGAAATCCCATTTGTCCTTGAGGTGCTTAATTATTCCAAAAGAAACCAAACCACACCACTCAGGCCATGGTGATGTGTGTCACTTCCTCTTGGAGGTCACAAGCAAGAATTTTCAATGTAGGGCCCTACTGGTGTGGCTCAGTAGTTGAGCGTCGACCCACGCACCAAGAGGTCACCAGTTTGCTTCCCGGTCAGGGCACATGCCCAGGTTGTGGGCCTGATCCCCAGTGGGGGGCATGCAGGAGGCAGCCAGTCGATGTTCTCTCTCATCGATGTTTCTCTCTCTCTCTCCCTCTTTCTTTCCTCTCTTTCTAAAAAAAACAAAACAATAAAGAAAAGAATTTGTTGCCCTGGCCAGTTTGGCTCAGCGGTTAGAGCGTCAGCCTGCGGTCCAGAGAGACCCTGGTTCAGTTCCCGCTAAGGGTGCATGCCTCGGTTGCAGTTTGTCCCTGGCCCTGGTTGGGTTGTGTGGATGGCAGCCACTCGATGTGTCCCTTTCACGTCGATGTTTCTCTCTCTCTCTCTCTTCCCCTCTCTCCCTCCTGCTCTATCTGAACAAAAAATGGAAAAATGTTCTCAGGTGAGGATAAAAAAATATATATAATTAAGAATTTTCAATGTACATCAGGACAGCCCTCATTGTGCTGCAGTAAGAAACATCTCCAATAGCACAGTGGCTTCACACAAGAAAGGTTTCTTTCTTGTTTTTACACAGTTCATTGTGGTGTACAGGATTGTACAGAACAAACTTGCCCTCTGTGAGACCCCTCTTTGGGCCTCCGTATCAACATGTGCTTCTGTGCTCAAGGAAGAGGGAAAAAGGTGGAGAGTTCAATACTAAATGTTTGCACTCAGTAGTAACATGAAGTAACATGCATCGCTTCTACTCATATATTAGTCAACAAAGTGATTAATTCCAGGGTCATGTCTTACTTACATCAAGGAGGATATATATAATCCTAAAGCACTCTTGGAAGGAGAGGAAAATTGGATGTTGGGTGAACAGTTGTAATATCTTACACGTGCCCTTAGGAGAGTGATAAATCTCATACAATAATAAAATCTCAGGGTTGATAATCTAATTATAAAATTCTAGTTATGACAGCTTTCCTAAACTTAGTACTAACTTCAATGACCTCTGCAGACATCTTGACTATTGGACTTTGTAATATTTTCAAGTTGGGAACTCGTTACTTGATAAAGCAGCTCCATTTTATCTTCGATCCATCTCTGTGTTGGAAATTACTACTTTTGATGGATTTCATGTGAAGCGTATGGCTTATAACAGAAATGATTGTACTAATGGTGTACACTGTTGTTTCTAGTTCTGTTCTTGTAACAACAGAGAGCAAATCAAATTTTTCTTGTACTTGAGAGTGTTTCAAATATTTGAAAAGAGCTGCCTCTGCCCCCCAGTTTTCGTTCCCTGGGTCAAACATCAACAGCCTCGACCCACATGCCTTCTGTGGCGTGACTTCTAGTTCCTTCAACTAGCTGGTGGTCTTTACGTAAAGACGTCTCTAATGTCCCCGACACTCTCAGAGTGTAACTTTGTCTCTGTTTAAAGAAAAGACAGAACTCCAATCTGTTTTTCCTCCTTAATTTCACTTTTTTATGCCACACATGTACAAATTTAAACCATTCAGAAGTAAAAGCCCTCCATTGCCTCCTTTCCAATTCCACTTTCTTCTCTCAGAATTAGCAAGTTACTAACAATCGGTGGTTCTTCCTCCAGGTATCTGTGTATGTATATGTGTGCTTTGTGTGTGTAAATGGTTTTGCTTTAAAAATCGCCTTTCACCGTGTACATTGTTTTGCAACTTGTTTTCTTCCACTACTGTTAAGTAACCTGGAACCGTGCCGTCCAGCATGAGGGCCACCAAGCACACATAGCTATTGCGCTCTTGAAATGTGGCTACTGCCACAGAAAGACTTGAGTTTTCAATTTTAATTAATTTCACTTTAAAATTAAAAATTGAAGTGGTATAACATTTTTTGTGAAACATAACTTTTATTGTTTTGGTAGAATTATATATCACTTTAACTGTTGAATATTTAGCATGCAGACTGGATACACTATGAGTGTAAAATACACATTGGATTTTCAAAATTTTGCTTAGAAAGAATATATATCTCATTAATAAATTATATATTCATCTCATATTGAGGTAATATGATAAATATTTTTGATATGTTGGGTTAAATAAAATATGTTATTGCAATTAAAGTTCCCTTTTCATTTACATTTTTAATGTGGCTACTAGAAAAATTTAAATTATAGATGTAGCTCACATTATGTTTATGTCGGACAGCGCTAATCTAGAGAGATTTGGATAGCTGTGATGTTTCATCAGCCCTTCTCTTTCGAAGCAGAATCACTGTTGTATGCACTGAGTATTTAAGAAGGCTGGGGCACTGTACTTCCTATGGAAGGAAGACTGAGATGAAAGAGATACAGTATCACCCTCAGGAACTCATAGCGTAGCAGGGGGGACAGACACAGTTAAGTTCTAAGGAGGAGTTTAGCCAGTGCGTGGATAGAGATGTAAGCACCGTGCCCCCGGAGCCCAGAAGGTTCATGTAAGCACCGTGCCCCCGGAGCCCAGAAGGTTCCTGAGTGCAGGCATGTGCCGAACTCGTACATGCTTAAAGAGCAGGGATTCCGATCTCTGCTTCTTCGGCAGCAGTCTCATATACATAATTGTGAATAAACGAGGAGATTCCCATCCCCTATGATCTCTCTGTTCTACCAGGATATTACTAGAACTGAAGAATCTCATGGTCATCTCTGGCTTAGATCTTTCTGAAGGGTCTTCCCATCCCACTAGGAACTCGGACTTAGTTCAAACTTGGCTTTCCAGACAGAATTCCTGTACTTGATGTTAAGTGCTGACCTTTCATTATCTCCAGTTAATACACAGTGGTTTGTATCAAGCTTGTCTGGTAAGCAGAAGAAATACATGTATTATATATATTCCTCGATAAAATTCTCAATATTTTGCCAAAGCTTTACCACGTCCACCCAGAAAGTGTTCTGGTGTGTTGAAGGGAAGATAAGTAGCTTGAGGCTCTTTCTGGATATATTTGGATTTATAGTTTCATTTGTTTCATAACAATGAAGGCTTTTTATGCCTACCAATGTGTACTCTGATGATAAAAGGATATCATTTGAAACTCAAAATTTTATGTCTTTATCCTCTCATTGGGTGCCCTTAATTCAACAAAGCAATAGTTTCTTTTCTTTAAATTTATCTTTATTATTGAAAGTATGATTGTGAATGATAGAACTTTTCCATGAAAATGTCAACTTTCTACTTAGTTATATTATTCATGGTTACAAATGGGGCTAGTGTGTGGTTAATTAAATCAATTCATACAAAACAATTTCTCCCAAAGACAATGTTAATGGTGGCTTTCACAAAATCAGAGACTTCACCCTGGGCAGAGCTTTGTGGCTGAATGAAAAACTTCTGTTGAAACTGTTCTGGGAGTGAAAAGAGGGATGGTATAGAATCTATACTGTAGACGGCAGGTTCAGGGTTTGGCAGGAGGTGTACCGATAATTATCATCATTCTCCCACCCCCCAAAACTGTAACTTAGGCTGTAGGTCGAGTGTCTGAATGTTCTTTCTTCTGGGGAATCATCTGAGTCATGGGTTCCTAATGATGGATAAACTTTTGTGGGGATGCCTAACCACCACCCCAAATCTTCATGCAGAATTCTGTATATAAATACACATTTTCTTGGGAAAACATTTATAGCATTCATCTGATTCTGAAAGGTGGGTCTAGGATGATAAAGAAAAGGTTATAAAATACTTTTTATGCCTGATTATCAGTTACCCTTCTCCCCAAAAAGCCATCTCTCAGGCATGTCCATCAAGTAATTTACTGAATTTTTCTAGTAGTCCATGCACATGTGATGGGAGTTGGGGGGAAGGGGGAGACAGTTGGATTCACCTGTTCTGATGGTGCTGAACCTTTGAGGGTGGGGGCAGCACAGATGATGTTGACAATCTAAAGAACAATATGGACCCCCTACCTAGAATTTGTTTACATCCATAAAGTTGGAATGACATTTGAGGACATTCATGGGCATCCTCCTGAAATTGCTCTTTGAACCCTTGGTGGACAACTGCTGGTTGAGTCCCTTGAAAGAGTACATCATCGTCGTCACGCCAAGAAGAAGCATGAGGATGCTGTGAGCCCGCCCACAAGGTTGGTGGATCCTACTCTCCCATGTCAGGTTTCTGGTTCTGAAGCTGGGAAGGAAGAGCAGAAGCCTCTCTCACCTTATATATCTTTCTTTTGTATTTTCAAATTAGACGTTTTTACAGCAGGGATGGACAATCAGTAATTCTTGTTTTCTGCTGCGTGGATAATCTGAATATGCTATGGAAACCTTATATGTTTATCAGTCACTTTCTGATTAGAGTGCTCTGAAGAGGCCTGCAGTCGTGGGGTGCCCTCTGAACCTCCTTTTGGAGAAGTAGAGCACCCTTTCGTAATGTAAATACATTTTATATGACTTAATCTTTATACCCCGTTTTCCTCATATATGGCCTACATGCGCATTCTTTTGAAAGCCTTTTTGTCAAATCGACCCAGTGGCCACTTGTAACAGTTATTTGTTTATAATGTGAATCAATCTCATGTTCAATAGTCTAAATATTTATAAAATAATGACTTTTGTTTTTAATGTGGGAGTTCTGCATATTGTTTATGGATCTAAATCCTGTCTATTTCCTGGGAGCCTGGGTTGAAGCCCAAGGTGAGACGCCTTTTCTTTTTTATTCAAATCAAGACCCCGTCTGCCATTTTCTAGACTAAACTACATACAGGGAAGGGGATGAGGGTCCGTCCGAATCATTAGGATATTGTCTGGCCTGTGGAAGGTGCTCAGTATGTATGCTGGATGAGTGGATGGATGACTAGGCTTTACATCTTATACCTGGAGGCAGCGTAATGTAATGGCAGGAGTCTGGCCGACCTGGACTTGAACCCTGGATGCCTAATTTTTAAAAATCTGAATAATCCCTACCTCACAGGGATAGGATATAGGATTTAATAACATATTGAATTCCAGGTGCTTACGACAGTGTCTGGCACAATGAAGCACTTGATAAATGCGAGCATTATTAAAGTCTTCGGCCTTAAATTACAATATTCTAGGCTTCAGTCATTTACAAACCAACATCACAATTTCTGTCATCTCTATGACTCCCTATTTTATTATTTACTTAATATTTTTCTGTAAATTGACTGCTTTTTTGCTTAAACAATTTTATGTTTATAAATGGAAAACATATCACTGGCTATAAATAACAGTGACGTTAAATACATAATTCTTAAAATTAAAAAAATTATGTTCATCCATGTACCACCTAAAATTGACTTGGGTTCCACTAGTGTACCCACACTTAAGTCATTTCCTTTGAGGCCTTTCTCTGGGGCAGTAGCCCAGCCTCGGTTATTGATAGCAGGGAGACCTGTTTGGGCTGTGGCGAGCCTCATGTCAACAGTAGGCTAGGAAGGTTGGAACCAGTTGCACTGAATCAATCTACAGGCTTAGAAGCGTAACTGCCACACAGATGTGAAGTCTGAAAATAACCACCATGCACCTGCCCCTTTTGGTGCGTCTGTTACAGTGTTCATTGAGCACCAATAGATGCTGTAGGGACCGTGAACAGACATGACTCTTACCTTTGTGATGCCTAGACTCCTGTGAATGGTTCAATACCCAGCCCCTGAGTGGGGATGTGGACTTGAGAATCTCAACTCTGGGTCATTTCTGAATGAATGAACGTGGATGCTCACTAGGTGAGGGAAAGGGTGATTGTTATTAGTACTACCCAATGGCCGCAAATCGTGAGTGTGCAATTTTGCAAAACTGAGTCCTGGGTAAAACTAGTTTCTTTAGAAATATGCCTGGCCACGGTAGATACACCAAGATTGCATCCTGTGGATTGTCTCGATAAAAACAACTCCCTTGCCTAAGCCTTGGGTTCAAACTAGTAAAAAAGGAAATGCATGCTGCTTTGAAAGGAAGTGTATTTTAGCAGCGCACACAAAGGTGCAGGCTCACGTCTGGGTTGTGTGGCGGAATTGATCAAAGCGGCAGCGGCCCCAGAAACAGGCTCATCGTCCACACCGCTCTCATGACCATTTACACGAGCGTGCTTGTTAATGACTCTATGGGCACGTTGGTACTAAGAACATTGCTTGTGGTTGGAGAGCTATGTCTGGATGTGTTTGCCAGCCATCTGACACCATCAGTGTGGTGCAGACCATCCTCAGTCTGACTGTGCTCGACTCTGTGATGCCGTGTAAGAAGGGAACTCGGCAGAGCATCGCGCCATTGCCTAGAAACACCACGGTTCTGAATACAAATGTTACTCAAGGTAAATGAATCATTAAAAGAATAGTGGCATTAAATAACTGACAAAGGAACTTCTGAAGTTTGGAGTAGAATACATTTTACCATCCAAGCAGTTCCTTAAGCCATCTACCAATAGTATTAGTTGTCCATGTAAGTCGCCAAAAAGCATTTATGGTCTTAGAGTAAATGATTGGTAATTAGGACTTACAAGGTTATAAATACATAGCAGGGATTCGGTGATATCATAATAAACCACAAGAGAAGCTAGAGTGGTTTCTAATGTTAGTAGAACCTTGAGAAATATTTAGAGCTGTGTTCTCAGCACCACAGTTAGAATTTTTTTTTTTTTTTTGGCGGGGTGGGAGGGAGACAGCAACTAGTGTTTTATCAAAAAATGTGCAATTCTTTTCCATGAGGGCTAGTGGGAGTAAACAGACTGTCTAGAGGAGTTTAGGCTCTTGGTTTAAATAATGCATGAATCTTTTAACAAGCACAATACATACTTAAAAAGCAATAAAACATTTCCTCCTGTCCCTCGCTTAGTTCTCTCATTTCTGGTCCCTTTCCTTTGAATGAGTTTTGTATAAATGAAAACAGACAGCAAAGGAAAGGTCCCAGGCCTCCCAGTTTGGCTAGTTTATCTCCCGTTTCAGGTTCTAAGAAGTCGAGCATTCATCATTCTAGCTCTAGACTTTGTTTCCCTGCCTTGCTACTTGCTGGTCTGCTAATGGCGGAGACATTGAAAGGGTTACCACTCACCTGCCTCCTCGCTGCCCTTGCAGCCAGGGGCAGGGTGGCCCCTGGGACCACGAGAGCGAGACAGCGCAGAACCACAGCCTGGTGACATCACAGCAGTGTCTTAGTTGAAGATCCAGCCTTCAGCTGAACTATAGGCCAGTGTCACTGCCCAGCAGGACCAAAGCATCTTATATTTGAGTAGGAGCCAGACAGTTCTTTGTAAAGTCCATTAGTCCCACAGAAAGTTCCACTGAAAATGATGCGCACCTAGTGGTGGTGGGTGTTGAGAATTGCTTGCTGCCTCTTAGCTGCACTCTTTTTTTTTTTATCCTCACCCAAGGACATTTTTTTTTTTTTTTTGCATTGATCTTAAGATAGAGCAGGAGGGAGAGAGGGAGGAAGAGAGAGAAACATCAATGTGAGAGAGACACATCGAGTGGCTGCCCCCCACATGACCCCAACCAGGGCCAGGGACAAACTGCAACCAAAGTACGTACCCTTTGCCAGACCGAACCCGGGACTCTCTGCTCTAACCGCTGAGCCAAACCAGCCAGGGCTTAGCTGCACTCTTAATGTCTGTGCCTATGCCTTGGTTTCTGGAGACTTTGAAATATATCCTAGACTATGTGTTTCTTGAGCTCCTTCTATGTGCATTTACTGTAATTGTATCTAACAGGTATAAGGTACTGGGAAAGAAGTGACTGGTGCAGTCAACACACCTACGTTGATGCCATTAGCAACCGTTAGTAAGCAGAGCTCAGGGGCAGGGACAGATGTGTCTGGCATGAAAAACATTGCCAATTCCCTTGCCAATTTGCTCAGTGGTTAGAGCATCAGACACCAGATGGAAAGCCTCAGGTTCGATACCCAGTTGAGGGCACGTACCTGGGTTGCAGGTTTGATCCTGGCCACAGTCAGGGTTGCTGGAGGCAACCAATTGATGTGTCTCTCTCACATCAGTGTTTCTCTCTCTCTCTCTCTCTCTCTCTCTCTCTCTCTCTCTCTCTCCCCCCCTCCCCCTTCCTCTCTAAAAAAATCAATAGAAAAATATTCTCGGGTAAGGATTAAAAAAAAAAAGAAAGAAAGAAAGAAACATTGCCAGGATCTGCCCCAGAATGATTTTATTTTTACACATTTTTGTGGTCCCCAAATCCCTTTTAGATTTGCACCATTCTTGATTTTGAAGTCTGGAATCAAATACAGTCCAACTTACTGGAAAATTGGATAAAGTCAGGGGTGAAAATCAGCACATTAACAACTGTAGGGCACAGGCAGGCACCAGTCAGAAGAGATACCACCTCAGGGCTGGAGCAGCAACCCCGACTCCTGGTGTGGTCAGGAGTTAACCCTGAGGTACTTGTACTGAGGGGTGGGGGAGGCAGTAATCTTGGATCTCTCCCGGGAGGATCCAGGCATGTGGGGGAGGAGGCAGGGAGCATTGCAGAGAGGGGCTGCCTGGGTGGCTATTGACTAACCTACATGAAAGTCTTGGTATTTCACCTGGTGAGGCCATAGTGGTGAGTACCATCTCTCCATAGTCCAGTGCATTAACACAGGGACAAGAATCCTTCCAGATTCTGTTTGTAGCTTACTGAAAGCCCACCCTACAATGCTTAACTGAATAGTGCTCTTCAGAATGCACCGACTAAAAATAGTTTCATCTGCAGTGTGAACATAGTTTCATATTTATACTAGCATCTGGCCTAAGGAATTGAATACTCCATTCTTTAAATAGCTTCACTCCAGCTCTTGAATACTCTGAGAAGAAAATCTCCCCCAGTCAAACACCTTGTTTACATAGCCAAGTTTAAATGCAAGCAAGTCTCCCTTTTTAAAATGCAGAAGAATATAAATTTGGGAGTTAATGGTACTTTGGGGTAGTCTTGTGTTGGGAGAGGTGAGAGAAAGAGGGATTGAATAGAGAATGAATTTCAAATATGACCATTTGGTAAAAAATTTCTGAGATAGCTACACTGTTTAAATTTTTTGTATTTTACTAAATTTGATTAGCGAACATGTAAGTCGTCTGTGTGAATTTGGGGTGCCTTTTTACCATCATATGGGAAGCCTATTAGAGTGAAGTCCTTGAGAAGAAAAATTTATGCTGCTGCTAATGCCCAACAATAATAGAAATATAAACCTAGATATACTTTAACTTTTTCTACTAGCAAATGCTTTGGGGCCAGAAATCATTTGCCAGCAGGCATTGGATGTACTTTTGTTAGTCTTAGGGGGATACTAATGGTTAGTCCCCATGAAGAAAAACGTGAAAATAACACACTCAAAGGTAAACATTACGAATGGATGGCTAATGATTAGCTGTTATAGTCCAAAGGGGCAGAGTATTTTTTTTTTATAGTTTTATGACCCTTGCCCAGCCTTTATTGAAAGAACATTGTATATTCAGAGTTATATATTTCAAACTTACACCTCCTTTGACCATCTTTCTTTAAAGATCACAGCAAATATTCTGCACATTACATCTTGTAAGGAGGAGGAGTTTAAATGTATACTGGTTTAAACATTACATTAAAGAAGAGGAACAGACAGTTATTTTTTTAAATTCAGTTTATGAATCCAGAGAGGAGGATGTAATAATAAATCTTTACCCTCCCTGAAAATTAAGTAAAGACAGTACAATTGTTTGTCTGGTAAATGAGTTCATATTTAGTACATTATTGCTACAAGATAGTCCAGATACATCCCCTATTGAAGTGAACAGCTCTTGAACACATGGGCCAGTTCAGAAAAATAAAAATGTTAACGGGTTGCATTTTTTTCCTTATTTAAAACAAAAATGGCTTCTTTTTTTTTTTTTTTTTTTTTAGTCCCTGGGGGCTCTAGTTTTACAACTTAGATTAACTACTTTAGTAAATAAAAGAATGTCAGTAGAACATTGCCCACTAAAATGTTAACATGTGGGTATATTTGAGAAGTGTAACATAAAGGCAACTTTTCAGTCATTGATGTTGAAATTAGATTTGAGGCCAAGGGTTGTTCTTCACGGTCTACGAAAGTAAATGCTTTGGCTGAATGAAAACTATGTAGATTCTCTGGGAAACATTGAAATGTCATAATTTAAACACCACTTTCATTTTTCACCAGTGGGACTTTTCTAGATAAAAATCTAATCTAATTCTAAATCATCCTTCTAAAATGTTTTTTCCCATTACAAATGTAATATCTTTTTTATTACAGAAAGTAAAGACATGCAAAAAGAAAAACTAAAATTCATTCATAGTCCCGCTACCCGGGGGCTACCACTGTTAACAGTTTAATTCCAGTTTACTCTATTTTCTTGATCTTAAGATGCCACTGGTTATAAAGACACATCATTAGTTTTCAACAGGTTTTGAAGAGCAAGAAACAATTTTATTCCAAATATACACATAATTTGTAGGTATGTACAGAGTTCAGAAAATTAAAAAGTGGAGGAGATAAGCAAGGAGTACATTTTGGAATTGAGTGTAAGAAGCCCTTCTTCCCAGAGAAGCTGTCCTGCTCCCTGGGCTCCCAGACTGTGTGAGTCCTTGCCTAGTCTGAGAGTCTTAGGAAACACAACAATTCAATCGAATCTCATTTTTTTAAAGTTGTTATTTATTTATTTATAGAGAGAGAGGAAGGGAGAGGAAGAGAGAGATAGAAACATCCATGAGAGAGAACATTGATTGGCTGCCTCCTGCATGCCCACTCCTGGCGATCAGGCCCACAACCTGGGAATGTGCCCTGACCGGGAATCGAACCAGTGACCTCTTGGTATATGGGTCAACGCTCAACCACTGAGCCACACCGGCCAGGCTCGAATCTCATTTGACATCCATGATAGTAATCCTGTCCTCGTTCTTCCAGTGACATTCATGGATTATGTAGTCATGGATTTTGTGTTATTGTTGACATGCTCTGAATTTTAGAAAGTTCTTTGTTTTTATATTGGGCCAAATACTATGGCTCTGCCACATTTATAAACTGGAACCAGTTCCCTTAAGAAACCTCACGAGGGAAGAGTATAAACTCCCACAGTAAAATCTTTTAGCTACTTTAAAGGCAGTTTCATGTTGCTTTCAAGAGTTCTTGAAATCTTTGGTCATTCTGACATCTTTTTATTTCCAGGTTAAAACATCCCTGGAGCTATCAACCTAACGTGTTCTCTATACTCCTCTTGTGTTGGTCTGCTTCAGTTAGTGAATCAATGTCCATTTCAAAATACTGTCTGCATTGTTATGAAGTGCTATCTTTTGACTCATTTAGAAATTTTGGTCCACTAAGAAAACTGCGTCTTTTTCATAGGAAATGTTAAGATGGGCCCTCACCATCCTGTTCTTATACAATATAATTTTTTTTTAAAACTAGGTTTAAGATTGCATTTTCCCTTATTACATTGAGCATTATTTGCTTTCGGCTAACTTTTAGCCTTTTTCCATCTTGACTCTTACACATTTGCATCATATCTTCCCACAATGTCATCTGCGAGTTTGAGAAATCTCCTGTCTTTACTCAAGTAGTTGATTGAAACAGGCAAAGATCGCCCTGGCTGGTTTGGCTCAGCGGTTGGCCTGCAGACCAAGGAGTTGCAGGTTCGATCTCTGGTCAAGGGCATGTATAGCGGTTGCATGTTCCATCCCTGGGATCATGTGGGAGGCAACCAATCCATTTGTCTCTCACAGCGATGTTTCTCTCTCTTCCTCCCTCCCTCCCACTCTATCTGAAAATCAATGGAAAAATATCCTCAGGCGAGGACTAAATAATAATAATAATAGTAATAATAATAATAAGCAACCATCAAATAAATGGACACAGGCCAATTATTATTGCTAACATGTGATCATATTCCTACTTGAATTTCTTTGTAAGGTATATCTTCCTAATTGACTCAAAGTGTCTTACAGAAAGATGTTGTCTTACTGGGGGTGTTTATATAATCCAGAGCTGCTAATTCAGAGTTAGTCAAGTTTTGATAGATCCATTGACCATTAGTGAATCATGTGTCTGCCTAGCCTTACTTGCAGCCACAACCACAATTCTTCGTACAGAAATACAGGGGATATAAGCGATGTGGGATCCCCTGGTGGACCTAGGTAGATGATGGTTCATACATACTGTGTCATGTATCATAATGCAAAAAGGCTTTCTCTTTAAACATCCATGTGTTTTCTTACACAGTGACAAACAGAACTGGTTGATGGATAAGTGTTCATCTTTCAGCTAGATGATTTATATTGTGCAGACAAACATTGAACTCAGCTTTTCCCTTCCAAGCAGAAGTTTTGGTAGAATGTAGACACAGGCTCCACAGATCCCTTTCAGGCCTGTGAATGTTAATGTCTCTGTTAATAGCTGTGCCATGTACGACAGAAGAATGATGCTGGGATTTCATCCTGACAGTGTTGTAAGTAGAGCTCCATGTAAGAAGGGGGAGCTGCCAGGCCCATGGAGTAGTTCAAGTAACCTTTCGGTTTGAATATGCTTATGTTCACGTAGATAACCATCTGTTATTATATTCTTCTATTTATTAATTCATTCATTTGTTCGGTAAATACACAAGAGCCTATTATGCTCAGGATCCATTAGACTTCAGCTTTTTAAAAAGATTCTTGAGCCCTGGCCGATTTGGCTCAGCAGTTAGAGCATTGGCCTGTGGTCCAGAGAGACCCCGGTTCGGTTCCCACTAAGGGCATGTACCTCGGTTGCAGTTTGTCCCCGGCCCTGGTTGGGTCGTGCGGGAGGCAGCCACTCAATGTGTCCCTTTCACATCGATGTTTCTCTCTCTCTCTCTCTTCCCCACTCTATCTGAACAAAAAATGGAAAAATGTCCTCAGGTGAGGATTAAAAAATAATAATAATGAAAATAAAGAAAGAAAGAATTAAAAGATTCTTAAAATTATCAGTTTGTTTATTGCATGGCAGTGTTAGGGTGGCTCATTTCATGAAAATTACCTAGGTAAGAATTTGTAGGTAAACAAATACACCTAATCTAATGTTCAGTAATAATAATCACAGAAAAGTTAACATGATGAGCTAGTATACACACACAAATATTGTATATGTATATGCACAGGTGTATAAATATCCATATATATATATATTTATTTGAACCATATGTATTTATTTGAACCATTGTTTCACCTAGCAGTACTTACCCTGTTATGAGTGACACACTGTAGGACTTTCTCTCATGTTCTATTTCACTTTTTTAAAATGTTGATTGCAACCTACCTAATAGGTTTTGTAATCCTATTGATGGGCTGAAAACCTCAGTTTAAAAAACACTGATCCAGAAGTGATCATTTTGCATAATGTCTACTTTCTGGCTAGACACACTATTTCCAAATTTAACCAAGTGTTTATGGATCCAAATTTGGCCAACTGTTGCTTAGGTTCTCCCGACCCTATAACAATCACTCCAGAATTTGTGTTTCTTTTCCAAACTTGAAAGTGAGCCCTTTCAAGGTATTCTATTTCTAAGGACTATTACTGGTACAGTTCTATACTCTTTTCGGTCACCCAATATAAAGTATTGTCATAAGTAATTAAGCTTTCTATGGCTAAAATAAAAAGAAATCCCCACAATATAGTTCATTTATAACACAGTGCCCTTGATTTTTTCAGAAAACGTGGACAGGTTTGTAGTTCTTCCCATATACAGTGTTTTTAAAGACTCCATTTTGGGGGCATTGTCTGTATTAGTGTGTTGCCCCTCGGTGGAGAAAAAGCAATAATTTCCTGCCTCTTCGCCTTGGACCTAAAAGAAACTGCTTTCAACATCCCAAAGACAAAGAAAAACTTCTATTTATAGGCTTCATGTGGTTTCTAAAATTTTAACCAAAGTGAATAGAACAATAATAAATTGCTCTCACATTTGTGCCCATAGAATTGTTTATTTAGCATTTTCTGTAAAACAAGAGACCTTCCATCCGCATGAAAAGACTGTATTTTGATTGCCTGGGAGATTCGAAATGATTTCTAATCTTGCCACAACTGTCTTCTGCTGTATAAATGAGACTGTCAGGATATTCTGAAGACAGTTTCTTCACTGCTTTGCAACCACACCACACCCCCCAAATAAAGTGCTTTGCTTTGTATTTTCTGAAAGAACAATGGCATATATATATATATATACATATATATATATATATGAAGATAAGATTTTCAGCAAGTCCTAAAATGCTTATTTTCCAGCAGTTTCTTTTGTTTTATTAAGCTCATAGGATTCTTTTCTCACGCACTAACTATCAAGAGTTTTATGGGATGGTCACATAGGACAGGAGCCCATTGACTATGGAGCTGGAATGGAACCTAAAATACTGTCTGCCTGCAAACCATTATTTCTTTTTTTGGTGGGGTGGGGAGGGGGTGTCAGAGCAATAATCTACAACAAAACTTTGTTCCTTCGTTGAAATTAGTCTTTTCTTGATAGCTGGACAAACCATACCATGGGACCTGCCATTTCATCAAGGAGTCGCAGAGGACGGAGTTGAGCTTATCCATCAGCCTTTCTTTACCTTAGGGCTCAGCATTTTTCAAGTTATTTCTCTGTTCATACGCTCCGCGCTGCTGGTCTCTAGACCTGCCTTGAGTGCAAATAAGTCCAGTTTTCTAATGACACTTGACCCAACCAATTTTCACACGCGAATCATCATGTTTTATTTTATTGTCTCACAATTGGAAAAAATTGACATTGACATTTCCCCCATCAGTTTACCAATGCTATAATTTTGTTCAGAAATAGCCTTCTGATTGGGGTTTTTTATTGTTTTGGGGGGTTTTTTTGCCCTAAAGTTTTGATTTCTGTGCTAAATTGCCTGACAAGACTCCCTGTCCTCAACTGGTGCTTTTTTTTTTTTTTTTTATAATTAAACTTAAAGAACTGGAGTGAGGTTTGAAGTGTATATTATGACTCGCCGTTACCAGAAAAGTGACTGACATCGAAGCAGAGAAAAATAGTTAGCCGGTTCAGTAATTGTGCTAATATGATCAGATCTCCAGGCTGCACCCACTCGTTATATTTCGCCTTGATTAGTTATATTGAAATACTTGAAACTCTGACTTATAATACGAAACTCTGACATACTTATAAATGCCGATAGCTTTTATTTACTTACAGTCAACAATTGATGAAAAAGCTCTTACTTAAATAAATCGACTTTGAGAGCAAAGGTGCAACCAGAAACATAATTCATTCATTCTATAAATGTTCCTTCCTGCTGTGGACTTTAGCCTTTGGCATCTGACCTTTAACCATAATCTATGGCTAGATGTAGCCAGGGCATTGCAGGAATGCTAAGGTGAATTCACATTGCATAATGTTGGAGAATTCCGGTAAAACCAGGTTGACTGAAATTTAAAACACACTGTAATATAGACAAAGGAATCGTTATCGTAGATGAAATATATGTGGAAGATACAGGAGGATTATTGTGTCTGTTTCAGATGTAATTTCATGCCTGAGAATTTACATTGAAGGAAAAATGGTCTGGATCCCATTAGCGAAAGGCCCTGTTTTGCTGTCAGTTTAATTAAATGGACACTGCTGGCAAGCACTGAGGAGGCTGATAGAAGCAATACTATTTCGTGTGTTGGAACAGGAAACTGTTAGGTCTTCCAGTTTGAAAAGGATACAAAAATGAAACCTGTGATTCATTTTTGTTTACAAACTCCCTCCCAGTTTACAGTGACCTGAGTGATAAATTAAGTACAGTAAGTTATACATAGTGTGCAGGACAAGGGCTTGATCCCAAAATATGAAATGCTAATCTCTGATGAAGAAGGTAGAACTTATTTTAATGTGACTTTCCTCCTAAACAATGCATTATTCAGCAAAGTTATTGTTTCCTTTGGTTTATTTTTCTGTAAGTAGATTGAGGAGAGGGGGAGGGGTGTTCAGTTTGCTTTAATGTGTGTGTGTGTTGTGTGTGTGTGTGTGTGTGTTGTGTGTGTGTGTGTGTGTGTTGCAAAAGAAAGAGAGAAGAAAAAAGAAAGGAGGGAGGGTAAAAGAGACCTTGGAACAGTGATTTATCTGTTAAGTGTGTTTGGCATCCTGCCTTTTGGCTGGAATTTTTGAGAGAAACATATTTGGTTTACTTTAATGGGCAAAAGCTCTGAACCTTATTTGTAGGGGGAAAAAAAGAGAGCATGTTTTCTTTTCCCTTTTTCAGTTCAGTTTATTATATCTTGACATTCTGTCTTGTAATTGAAGAGTAATTCTGCATTTAGAGCTTGGGAAGAGGGAAATTTAAGTGGGTCTTCCTCCTCCACCTCCTCCTCATGTTTCAGAGGAAAGGACTAGCTGGCCCCAAAGTTTTCTCGCTCTTCACAGCCACCCTTCGAACTGGCACAAAAATATACATAAACGAAAAATAAAATGATTATTTAATTTTGCTGAGACTATGTAGCTATCTTTGTACCTTGGACTGTGCTGAGGGTTGTTGATATGTTTGTGTCTGTTCTAATAGTGTGAAGTCAGTATGTGTTTTTGGAAGGAAATTTGCAATCCCAATTAAACATAGATAGCCAGTGAAAGTATTCCATGTGATACTGTCATGGTGGCTATATGACATCAGGCATTTGGCAAAACCAAGAACTGTACAACACAGAGAGTCAGCCCTAATGTAAACTATGGGTGTGATTAATAATGCATCAGTATTGGTTTATCAGTTATCAACAAATGTACCACACTAATCCAAGATGTTAAAAATAATATTTTGCATGAAGATACTAGCAGTAACAACAACAAAAATGTCAGTGGTATGTAGACCTAAGTCCAATTTGTCCTTTTAGTTTGGTGCAGCTGTTTTATCACTATTATTAATTCAGTATGTTTATTGAATTGTTGTCACTTTACTAGGTGTGGAGAGGGGGATATACCAGAGAAAGACATAAAAGTTGGATATATGATTTTTAAAAGATCTGATGAAATATCTGGGCCATCCAGCATTGGAGAATTGATGTGGAGTCGTGTTCTTCCTCTGTGTCTACATTTTATCTTTATCTCTTTGAATTGTGCATATTTTCTTATAATGCAAGCTATGCATGCCTATCATGTTAAGACAATGAAGAAAACATTTAAATTTCCCATAATACAGCCCAACCTGTGTGGCTCAGTGGTTGAATGTCGACCCATGCACCAAGAGGTCACCGGTTCGATTCCCGGTCAGGGCACATGCCCGGGTTGTGGGCCTGATCCCCAGTGGGAGCATGCAAGAGGAGGCCAATCGATGTTTCCTCTCATCGATGTTTCTATCTCTCTCTTCCTCTCCCTTCCTTTCTCTCTAAAATCAATAAAGGAGAAAAAAAAATTTTAATAATAAATAAATTTTTCATAATACATCTTGCTGAACTAAAAGTGTTGGTATTTATTGTCTTTTTTTCTTTATTGATTTTAGAGAGAGAGGAAGGGAGAGGGAGAGAGAGATAGAAACATTGATGAGCGAGAACATTGATTGGTCACCTCCTACATGCCCCCCACTGGGGATAGGGCCCACAACCCGGGCATGTGCCCTGACCGGGAATCGAACCGGTGACCTCTTGGTGTATGGGTTGACGCTCAACCACTGAGCCACACCGGCCAGGTGGTATTTATTATCTTAATCATTCCTGTCTTTTTTGTCTCCCTATATGTGAGGTTTTTTTTTTTGTTTTTTTTTTTTTAATGCAATATCTTCAGTTTTATATCAGACTTTTTAAATAACTAATGTTCTCTTTTATACACAACAGATATTCATCTACAATATCATTTTTAGTAACGGACTCTATTTTATTATCCAGAAGTGCCGTAATTTATCTGGCTGTTCTCCTTTTTTTTTTTTCTTGGTACATGCCCCTAGCGGAAACTGAACCCGGGACACTCTGGTCCACAGGCCAACACTCTAACCACTGAGCCAAACCGGCCAGGGCTGTTCTTTTGACTGTGATAATCAGTGCTCTCAGGAACATCCTTGAAGTTGTATCATTTGTTTGTATTTCCATTATTTCCTTGGCATCAAATCCTAGAAGTGAGACTTGTGAGGTCAAAGGTCAGAGCAGAATTCTGAGATTTGTGCTAGGTTAAATTGTAAAGAACATTTTTAGTAGAATTAGGATATCGTATATATTGGAAAATCCCCCAGTACTTGGCATGGCGGAAACCAATATAAAATGAAAAAGATATTATTAAGTTTCGAAAGAAGCTGGGAAAATTTGGATAGAGCCAGTTTTAGGTAGACTTGTGCTTTGTATATAGAACGTGTTTCTATACCCAGAAATCTATCCCCAGCACTTACTCTATAATTAGGAAAAACGACCCAACTCGAAGAGAGCTCCTAACCATTCCCTTCTCCACCTGCCAGAACCTCTCACAATAGCCTTTTGGGGGCCGTATTTACACGGAGCCTTCCAGGGGAAGACACATACCTCCTGCCTTTCTATTAGCTTCATGCTATGCCCGTGTGTGTACTGGGGTGGGGGGTGTTCTTCCCCGTTGCCTCTGTGCTCTCACAGGTGAATATCGGGGACCCACATTAGAGAACTAGCCAGCGGTAGGCTGGGACATCTTTGAAAGGGTTAATCTGAAAGGTTGTTGCAGCCAATGAGCATTTATCCTGATGATGTCACAATGGTGATATCAGAGGCTCCAGGGAGCTTATTATAAAATTACTCAGAACTGGAAATATTCATTCCACTCTTAGTGGCTTTTTGTGAGTGCGACAAGAACGAGGATAAATTGAAGTTTTAATAAAATAGTCCTAGGTGTGTTATACCAGGTTCCTGAAGATCATTATTTTGAGTAGTTAAATTAACACACAGGCACATATACACACACCAGATGCTGGTGTAAAAAAGGGGAGGGGAGACGCTTTTAATCTTTGTTATTGATTTTCTGTGTGTACAGTTTTATCTAAAGAGTATGGTTTACCAGCCATTGTGGAACCAGGCTTGAAGGCCAGTAAAAAGCTTTGGTCCTTAGAAAATAAAATGAGATATTCAGGCAGCTAGTTTATTTTAATTTCTTTTTTCCCCCCACTTCATGACAGTATTTCAAATAATTAGGTTGATTTATGATTACAGAGAGTTTTAAGCTGTAGGATGCTTTAACAGTGCCGTCAGTGCTGGTTTATTGTATCTGGCCTGATCCAATTATAAAATTGAGTTTAGTCATGTAATGATTCTCTAACTAAAATATCAATCACGGTGAGTGGACTTTTGCGATGTATATACTGTGAGTCTATTTTGAGCTTCTCCAAAGCACCCTCACATGTGAATATGCTTACTTGGCTTCACGCGTTCACATGGAAGAACACACGAAACTGGCTAAATTTAGCCTCCCGAGCTAATGCACACGCTTAGTGACAGCAGAGGGGAGGTTTTGATGTCGAGCAGGATATGATAGACTAGAGTAATTCTTTCCGCAAGACAATGAGCATCCTACATTATTTGTACAAATAACACAAAGCGATTATTTGGCTGTGTTGTGGTAATGAAACAATAAAGATCATATTTAATTTAAAACAGTATCCCCTAGGGTCTTCTTTTTGTATTCAGAGCATTTTTGGCTACTAAAACAAACACGATTTGCTGCTACAGTTCACAACAGTGATATTAAAGGAGAAAGAAAGAAGAGAGAGATTTTTTTTTTCTCCTTTTCCATTAACTCGAGCATTCCAGAAATCACGATAAGGGCGTGTGGGACAGGAATGTTGAAATAAGTCGCTTATTGAAATAAGTCACTTATTTCACTATTCTTTTCCATATTGTTCACATAACTGTTTATTTACAATAATTTGAGTAATCTCAGAGTTCCTCCTAAAGGCTTTTTTTGGCCTGGATAGAAAGTACAGCTTTAAGATATTTCTCCTAAAATAAATTTGAGACGGTCTCATTTATAGTCAGCAGTGCCTTGATTACTTGCAGACACACTGGAAATTTACATGCGCTTTTCTCCTTTATAAAACACTGATCTGTTCATATCATTAGTTCCCTCATGACTAGTGCTTGGCTGCTTGCCAAGTGGTCTAAATCTGTAGTTGTAAATCGTGAGTTGAAATAGCAGAAAGTGGATTTGTAACTTAAAAAGTGTAAACAGTTTGGAAAATGAAGTAATTTTGGAGTATGATTGATTGCCTTGTGATTGTACTTTAAATTAGCCTGGGGTCTTAGGGGCAGATATGTGCTCTAACTGCTTATTATACATTTTCAGTTTGAGAAGGAATAATAGCATTGTTGGTAGGCTTTTAAACAATGTATGCATCTCCTGGAGTGACCTTTTAGGAAATGAATAGTTTTATTGTGTGTCCATTACTTTGCCTGAAACAACATTTTTGAGTTATTAATTTGACTTGTTCTATAAATAAAGAATTCAAAATGCAAAGCAGCTGTGCAACCGAGAGCACAGTATATATCATGCTTGTGCCTCAGAACCCCTGTTTGAGATTGCTAATTCGCAGAACAAATGGTTTCTTGGGTGATAAATTAATAATGATTTCTGGAGCCGATGGTTACCAAAGATTAGCCTTTCAATATTGCAGAAGCCAAAAATTATTATTAAGAAGGACAATCGATTAGTTGGCCTTCTGGGACACTGGAAATTTAGGTCTGCTCTTGTTAAGGGATCTCAATTCATTTAATGGCAGAGATAGAAAGTAGGAATCTCCCAGTGGATAATTTCTGGGCAGAATACAGCCACTGTGATAAAGCAGAAAGATCTGGGGTAGGAAAACCTGAGCCCTGATTTCTCTTCCCCTGATTTACCAGCTGGGTCATTCTAGGCAAGTCATTGAGGCTCCTCCAACCCTCTTTTTTCCCCACCAATAAAATGGGTATAAGAACTCACAAAACTTTTGTGAGATTCGGGTGAGGCAAGCTATGAAAGGGTATGGAAATGTAAAATGCTCTCTATTGCATAGTGTCATCATTATCACCATCATTATTATTGCCACTACAATTGCCCCTATGTTGTTATTATATTGGCTTTGAGAACTTTGTCTGTCTGTTAATATTGTCAATGGCTCATGGATGTAAATTTTGAGCAACAGTCTCATTCCCTTTTTGCTTTCATAAGAGAGAGGTCTAAGAATAGTATTTTTGTGTGGTAACACTAGAGTTCTAGTTTTTGTTTATGGGGACAATTGTCCCAGTATAGTTTTTCCTTATATTTTTTTACTTTTTTCTTGTCTAATTCAGTATTTCTTGGGGATCACATTTTGTTCCCATGTTTAGAGATGAAGAATCTTAGATCCTTAAGCATCCGTCAGCACTTGCCCTACGTCAGGCAGAGCCTCTGTTAGGCATAAGGGACATAGAGGGGAAAGAGTGAAGTCTTTGCCTCTGCAAGTGTCCCAGCCTCAGTTTCCAAAAGGACTTTCTGTGATGATGGACCCCGTTCTGTATCTGTACTTTCAAACAAAGGACCACCAGCCATGTGGTTATGTGGACCACTCAAAGTATGGCTAGTGTGACTAAGAAACTGAACTTAGATGTTTCTATTTGAATTGATTTTCATTTATGTAACTTTGCATAGTTGCACATGGCTAGCAGCTACTGTATCGGACAGCCCAGCTCCAGAATAAAAATTGGCTAGTTTAATTGGTTTAATTGCCAGGTTGGGAAGTCATCCTAAATATTCTATAAGCACATTGAGAATACATTACCCATGTTTCTATTCTCCTTAATGAGACACGATGCCAAAGCTTATATAATTGGCATTTAGATCATTCCAATGGACAAAATAGGTGAATTTCTTTTTAGCGTGTATGTTGTTGAAACAGGGAATTAGTATGTATCGATGGGGGAAATGAATAAAATATTCAAACAAGGCCTATCCTCTGGTGATGATGCTGACTGCTGGCTGGGAGGAAGCCCTGGCTGCCCCTGGTGAGGGAAAGGGATTTGGGGGCATCAGTACCCAACAGTTGTAAGTGCAGGATTTATGAATATCGAACTACAAAGAACTCCCTGCCCCACAGAGAAACGTAGCACTTCACATTTTCATTTTCAGTTGTCAAAATTCATTTATGTCCGTGGAACAGAAATGTCCAAAGGTGCTGGGTGTGGAATGCAGCTCTCCAAGACTTGAACCCACAAACCTTTAGAAGAGCGCCGTCCGTGGCCAGAGCACACGTGGCCTGCTCGTGGGAGGTGCTGTCTCCAAACCTCTGCAGCACCGGACAATGATGCATCTTTACAAGCAATCAGGTTCCTCAAAGTCCTTTCTTAGTTCCTACATGAGTGAGTTTCCTCTGGGACAGGAAGCAGCTTTTGGCACTGTGGAAGAGTATTTAAATACTTGTGGTGAAAAGTCTAATATTAGAGTGGGAACAGAAAGACTTGAGACATCATGGAATACCATCTCCTGATTTTGTTTTTATTTTTTAAATTCAGCATTCCCGGTTGAACGGCAGATCTGAGTGAGGATTTCCAAGTAGATGGGAGAGACAGTAGAGGAGTTGGCTTACATCCCACACTTTATGCACCCCTCCAGCACCATCATGGCCACTTGACACTTCCCTCTCCCCATCCATTCTCATCACCGGGCCACCAACAGCAGGTCCTGCTCTCCACCATTCTCCCACCCGGGACCCTTCCTTCGCAGAGCAGCGATGCTCAGGCCCGGCCCCGCCGACGGGGGCGGGCGCCCCCTTCTCCAGGCCTCGGCCAGCAAGAGGCTTGCCCTTTCTGCTGGGCCAGCTGCTCTGGGAGCCACGCAGGCTCCGTGCCTAGGGCCCAGGCTCCTTTCAAGGTCCACAAAAATGTTCCCATTCCTTTTAAAATCAGAAGAAAATACAATGACCTTTTCGGTTGAAGAAAATATTTTAATAGCTGATATTTATATATTCGTCTTTATACCAACGCAGTCCTAAAATATAATTTTTAATATCTTCCTGTGGAGGAAGGGGCCTAAGGGGGTCGAGGGTAGTCATAATGCGGAGCTGCCTACCCCTGGCCCCACCTTCCTTAGAAGGCAGTGTCCTGAGAAGCAGCCTGGTTCACGCTCCTTCTCGGTGCTACTTCTCCACAGGGCGTCAAGGAGACTTCTTCTCCAAACCATATATTCCGGGGCTGGTTTTTCCCCACCATAATGTAATTGTACTTTAATCAATAACAAATTTCCTGTGGAACAACTGGGAGGGGTGGAGAGAAGAGAAGCCCAGCAAACGTGAATTGTTGTTTATTTGTCTCTCTTAAACAATGTTTCACGTTAAACCAGTTGCAAATGAAATGAATTGTATTATAACCATCTTGGAAAAATAGCTGCTGATCTCATAAACTCATCAAGCTTCCTGGTTCCAAAGGCCTCTCTTAAAATAATAATGTGTCCTGTGCTCAGAAAATACTACCTGCCTCCACTTAGCGGGCAGTGAAGGAATTATAATTGCAAAACCAGAATGGGCCCCTCCTGCCTCCGCCAAGGTGGCAGGTTCTTTGCTGACCCTGAACCGGAAAGAGGAGGATTATGGTTTCCCAGGACAGTGACTCCTTCGTCTGTTTTATATGATGCCTGGGTCCCAAATGTCATCACTCAGCTAATAGGTTGCTCCTCTGGGCATCTGCCCTGCCCAGCACTCAGCTCACAGCTCACAGCTCTGTCCTTCGAAATGCTTCAGTGGCAGCTCCCATGGGTGTAGGCTTCTCTCCCAAGTCCCAAGCAGTGGTTATGACCAGGAGCTATGGGATCAGACCTGGGTTCCAAAGTGACCTTGATCAAGCTGATTAATCTCTCTAAGTCTCAACTTCCTCATCTTTTAATGGAAGCAGTAAACATCCCTCGCAGGGTTACAGCAATGATTAAACCCACATCAGGGACGCCGAGCCTGTCTGTCAATAGTGTATGTTCAATAAACGGCAGCTGCGCTCTAGCGGGACTATGCTTGATGACCGAACATCCGGACAGGTAGCCTGAAGGTTTTTATTTGTACTTCTCTTTAGTTTGGTATCTAACATTGTGACGACTGCAGTGTCAGCAACCATCAGGAAGTGTGCTTGGCATTTTGCAAACTTGACTGTATTTCACCTGCCCAGGTGTGTGAGATCGTCTGGGAAAATGGTTCCAAGTCCCTTGTACTTGAGTGTTGTCAGAGATGAAGCAAGTTCGTCAGGTGTAAGATCTCCTCGAAGCCTACAATGTACATTCCTCAGTGCAGGTCTCGTAGCACCTGTGTGTTACGTGGTGCGGGGCACGCGAGGACGCGTGGGGCAGGAAGCAAACACCTGGCGTGGATGTCTCTGCGCTCCGGTATCTTGTCAGACGTCCCCGGCACAGGAGGTACTTCAGTCTCCACCAACCTGAGTTTCTGAAGGGTTTCACCAACTGTCTTTAGAGAGTCTTGTTGGAAACAAATGGCATTTTTAAATGTTTTTCTTTTTGCAGGTTTAGAAATCTTATTTAAATCAATGTAATGAGACACTTCGAACAAACTGTAGTCATTCTCACTTCTCCATGTGTTGGAAGAAGCAGCATCACAGCTAGAGGGCTGGGGTTAAATTGAGCGGGTTATTTTCACACAGACTCGTATCCTTGCCATGTGCTCTGACTTGTCACAAAGCGCCATGTAGGTAGGATGTGAGTCTGTGCAAAGTCAAGTGTGCTCTGGAGGAATTACGAGGGCCGATATTCACTGTGATTTTTGAAAGAGTCAGAAACCTCAGAACTGAGCAAAATTGCTGGACCAGGTCTCTCGCCCTTTCTCCCAGCCCTCTTCCCAGCTAGAAAACAAGGTTGTCCAGTTTTCTAGAAAGCGCTACTGAAGCAGAAGTGCAAAGGTTGGGAGGTCAAGGTAGTCTTCACTGTACATACCTCGGTTCTCGAACATAATTCGTTCCAGGAGGATGGTCGAGAACCAAATTGTTCGAGAACCGAAGCAATGAAACCCAATAGGAAATAATGGAAACTGGATTAATTCGTTCCAAGCCCCAGAAAATGCCTATTTACTGGCCTAATTTGTATATAATATGTAGAAAAACATAAGTCTCAACAAGAAATAAAAGTGTACAGTATGTCTAAGGGTTAAATTCAGTGTAAAGCGTGACTCTCTCCACAAAGCGTGACTCTCTCTCTGCACTCACACTGATGACGCGAGCAAGGCGCGCTGGGCCGAATGAACGCCATTCGGCTCAACTCGGCTCATCTCGGAAGTTCGAGTTCCAAATATTTGTTCGGATTCCAAGACAAAAGTTTCTCGAATCTCCTGGTCGAATACCGATTTGGTCGAAATCCGAGGCGTTCGAGAACCGAGGTATCACTGTATCTTCTTCTACGACAAGGATCTATTTATATTTTAGTTTTGAAATTAAAAAAGAAATGCGTAATCAATGTGTGAGTACAGATAAAAGAGTTATCTCATTTCTTCTGGTCTCTTCATGGTGATTCATAAAGGAGTGACTCATTGATTAATCCTTATAAAAGAGCATTTTAACCCAAGATAACATGTGATGGGAAAATTTACTGGAAGAATCTCTCCCAGTCGCCTGTGCATGAGAACATGTGTCCCGGCTCCGAAGCCCAGCTCTGCCGGAGAAAAGTGAGAGAAGACGGGCCAGCGGGGACATGGCGGGGAGGGAAGGCCCTCGTTTGGTTCTTCTTCTTGTGCATGGGGGGATTTAAATCCAGATTTCAAAGTATGAGCAGACGGATGATAAGAAATAACCCCTCGAAGTGGTCGATTACATGGCTTTTTAATCTAGAAATGGGCCCCCTAAACAGAAAGAACAGGGATGACTTTACATAATCTAATTTTTGGCCAACGGGGTAGTTAAGGGACCTGATGGATCTCCATTTCTTTCTTGGCTGCATAAGACAATGGGTTGAGGTTGCTTCGGATGCTGCTGGGGTGTGCTTCCAACCAAATCCTTAGAATAACTGGAGTTGGAATGTCTCTAAGCTTCAAGATTTGTTACTGGAGCAAGACCAGGGTGTTTGGGGTGTCCCACTGGACTGGAAGTAAGGACCTGAAAGCTTAACAGCCAATAAAATGAGAGCTGGATGCTAATTTTAGGCAGGAGCAGACCTCGGATTCCTAGTCAAACCCTTCCTCCCATTTAGAACTGAAGAATCGCGATGACTTTGTCTCAAAGTAGGATGAGAGAGGTGATTTTCTTAAGTCAGAGAAGGAGACAACCATGGAATTTTTATAACATGTACTATTTGCTGGTATTTAAGTAGACTGTGGTGGCATCTTGGCTGGTGTTCAGAGATTCTTGAAATCATCTTGATTGTGAAGAGTCACTAAATGGAGCTGTTAAAATGGTGCTTCGCGAATCACATTTAGCTACAAAGTATCAGTTCTGGCTTGACCTGGTGAATGATAACACCTATTATTTAGGTGTTCTCAGTCCACATCCCACCTGAGGAGCAGAAAGAAATTGGGTTTGAATTTCAGTCGAGGCAAAATATATTAATAATATCCTTCATTATTAAAAAGGGATCGCGACTGCTTATGTACACGAGTGTGAAGCGCTTGCCCGTGAACTGCGGGTTATGTGCAAGACAAGTGCCGGAAATAAAAATGAAAAGGAAGCACTGAAATTGTCGGCAGTGTAGTTGATGTGTCCGTTTTTCTTCTGCATGAGCCTGCTCATAATGCAAATTGTAGTTTTTAAACCTCCTTTTGTTCAAACTGTTTCACCAACTACCATTTTTGAAATTTTCAGACTTCATAATGAAATAAAAAAGCATCGCTACCTCCAAAGTGTGGAGCTCATAGCGTGCTTTGCATATTGATTCCTTGTCCCTTGGGCTCGGTCGTTCCTTCTGGAACCCAGAGCCTTCACTCCAGCCACGGCACTTGAATCCCAGCGTCTTCGCCAACTGGAGATGCGTCTCTCTCCTCTGGAGGTAGGAGCGGGGGCAGACCTGGGCACTGGGCTCAGATCCATTCTCCCAGCCTCCTTAACAGTGGGTCTGCAGGCTAGACACTTCATCTTTTTTATGTGTCAGTCTCCTCATCTGGAAAATGGGGATAACAATTACTTCCTGTAGGGTTATCTAGAGGAGGAGAGAGGTGTGTTCATGACCAGCACAGAGAAGGGGCTCCGTGAGGGGTGGTGTTTTATCTGCGCACATCTTGTCTGTGTATCCTTTAAAACTCAGCTCGAGCTTTCTCTGCCTGAAGCCTTTCTTGACATTCTTTGGTACCAATGACCGGCCTCAGCCACGACTCTTGTCGGAGCACTTTCTTATGTATTTGCTCACGTGCCCACCACCTCCACCAGGCTGTACATCCTTAAGGGGAGGGGCATTGGCTCTCTGATACTTGTCCTCCTGCTGCCTGCCACCTCCTATTCCACAGGAAGTGGTGTCTGACCAGTAGAAGGATGGCCATTTTAACCGTGCATTAAAAGATACCATTAAGGATGGGGCGGGAAGAGGTAAACCTAAGAACTTACATGCATAACCAATGGCAGACAGGTGAAGACAGGGATGGGCAAGAGCGGCGAGGAGAGTGTCCATGGGGGAAAAAAGGAGGCACATCGGTAATACTTTCAACAATAGAGATAATTTTTTTAAAAGACACCATTAATGCTATCTTTTTCATGATGCAGAAGGTACAGTTGTGTGAGCTGTGTACGTGACACGAGGGTCAGAGGGTTATGGGTGTCTGTCCTGGGATCCAAAGTGGGAAGGCGATAAAACAACACTGTGGGTTTCACTGAGCCTACGCTTTTCTTTCTAAGGGGTTAAAAGTGGAGAAGTGCGCTGATGAAGGGTATTTTATACAACAGCAATCTCTTTTAGAGGTTATCTTCCAAATAAGGCAAAATCAAGCTTCACTTTGGGGATTGTTTTGAACATGAGACTGGAAGGGATACTTTAATAGCACAACCTGAAATGAGGAGTTAGCTTCTCATGAGTTCATAAATTCTTGGGGATTCTCAAGGCCACCGGCCCACGGGAGAGGCTCAGATTCTCGTGAATCTGCCAGAGCCCCCTCTCGGAGGCTTGGGGCCAAACAGAAAGCAGCTGGGGCATAAGGAGGACTGAATTTAATGCCAGGTGACCTGTCCCTGCCATGAGCTGGTGACCTTGGGCCAGTCATTCACCCTGTTGAACTTTCCATGTCCTCTTGTACAAAATAGAGGTGTTCGTAACAGACATCAAGAGGGGGTTCTGGGAGAGTTAAGTGAATCTAAGCACATGAAGGGCTTTATAAAGTGTGAAGTGTTATTCAGATGAGTGATTATACTATGCATAATAACCTCTTTGTAATTATACAGTTAATTACGTAGGGTGCGCATGCAGGGATGGGAATGGAAGGGAGCCGGGGACTATCAACATTTGGGTGAGTAGTTCTCAAAATGTGACCAGAGAAACACTAACCTGTTAAGGTGAGCCATGAATGACCAAAACAAGGTAGGGGAGAGGGTGAGGAGGGGAGGAAGGGCGTGAGAGAGGATTCCATGGTAGAATCATTTCAAGGAAAGGCATTGTATTCCCTCCCATGGACTAAAATGCACACTCGCATGGTGAAGTCTCCAAAGAGACCGTCCTTGTCACTTTGTTAAACTCAGGTTTTCCGTATTATGGTACCCTCTTTCCATGTAACACTTGGTAATATGCCCCTTCTCTCCCCAGGAACTAATGTTCTTTGGAATAGGTTGGGAAACAATTTGCAAAGCAGTAATAATAGTGGACGTCTGTTGAACACTCACTCTGCCCTGCACTAGTGCCAGTACTTTTCATGTATCCTCCCAGGAAGGCACTATTTTTTATGTCCATTTTGCAGATTAGGAACCTAAGGCCTGAGAGGTCACCATTTCCCAGATCTCCTAGTTAGTAGCTGGTGGACATTGTGCCCTGCTCTGTGCATGCGTGATTTCACACATGGTCCCTTGTTGACTCCTTCTGCAAGTGACTGAACTATGAGGCTCGTGTTTTCCAAACTCGCAAAGCAATTGATCCTCATGCTCACTGCTACCCTAGTACTGTTGAGTAGATAGACTGTTGAAGCCAGTATTATGGAATATGTGACTTTTAAATATGTAGCTTATTTTAAAAGGCTCAATTATGTTACCAAGACAAATGGGTAAGTCCCATTTTTAGCTTTCTGGTAGGTAGATAGCTCTGACCTCCGTGTTCTCTTAATCCTTTCATGTTTATGCATCTGACTTCGGACCTTTCAGACACTCTGCAGTTGCTTCAGACTGGTTTTGTTTCTTATTTTCATCCTGTCCCGTCCCCAATCCTGAGTTTCACCATCTGTTTGAATAGGTGCATTGGCCCCTGGGATACTTGTTAGAAAGCATTTATCCAGTGACCCAGCTCAGCCGTCTTCATTTAGCATGGCAAGAAGGGGGCCCAGGAATCTTTATTCTATTTTATTTTATTTTATTTTTTTTTATCCTCACCCGAGGACATTTTTCCACTTTTTTTTATTAAGCTAGAGTGGGAGGGAGAAAGAGGAAGAGAGAGAGAGAAACATCGATGTGAAAGGGACACATCGAGTGGCTGCCACCCGCACAAACTACCAGGGCCGGGGGACAAACTGCAATCGAGGTATGTGCCCTTAGCGGGAACCGAACCCGGGTCTCTCTGGACCGCAGGCCAACGTTCTAACCGCTGAGCCAAACAGGCCAGGGCGGAATCTTTATTCTAAAAAGCCCGTCAGTGGTACTGATGTGACTGGTCCACAGACACATGTCCTCTCCTGGTTTTCATGTCACCTCTGAGTGTGGAGACAGCCCACTGAGTTGCCACTTGCCAGATGGAAACGCTGGAAGAGTATCAGTCAAGGTTGAGGCAAGAACGGATTGCCCTTCAGAGGGTTCAACTGAAGAGATGTTCACAGAGGGAAGACTCCTAGAGGTGTGCTTGCAGTGGAGAGGACCAAGGAGGGAGGTTGAGGCACCCGGGGCCTATGACATTAGGAAGCAATGGGAGGAAATGTGCCACCTGGTGAAGGCTGGGGTCCCGGAGGAACTGTCACGGTGAAGAGTACAACCAGACTGTGGTGCTGAAGCTGAGAGCGAGCAGGGAAGAAACACCCCAACTTCTCTCTCTCCCCACTCTGATTTCCTGCTGGTATCTTCCAATTGCTGAACTAAGCTAACGCCAGTGTGTGAAGGAGCCCCGTGCTATAACTTTCAGGGGTCACACAGCCAGGTAGAGAGACTTGGTAATGGATCCGGGGTGAGGTAGGAGGAGGGGACACCAAATAGTGAATGACCAGAGAACATTAATTTGAAATATTAATTGAACATCAATTGAAATGATCATGAATTGAAAGTCTACCATGTGCTCACTTGTATCCACTACGTTAGGGGGGTCAAACCTGCTGGAGGCCCAGCTCCTGCCCTTCAAAGAACCCACAGTCTAGAAAGGGGAGCCTACCATGAAAAAGTTCAGCTAAGTCTAGCAGGGTAACTGTGTCAGGAATGGAGCTGATTATCAATGATCCAAAATAACAGATTTCTGGGAGCAATCATCTATTCTCCAGAGCAGGGGTGAGCAGAAACAGAGAGAAACCATTCAGACTTATGGGCCATGGGTCTCTGTCACGGCTACACAACTCTGCCACTACAGTGCCAAAGCAGCTGTAGACAGCATGTGGATGAATGGGCATGGCTGTGTTGCAATAAAACTTTATTTATAAAAGCAGGCTCCGGGCCATATTTGCCTGTAGTTTGCCAACTGTTGCTTAACATAAACCATCTCACAGAAATATGTAAGAGATGCCCAACACAGGGATCTGTAGCTGGTAACTCGTGGTACAAAACCACAAAATTATAACTGGAATTAATATATTAGTCACCAGTAATGTGTTTATTATGTCTTTTATGAGAAAAAGGAAGTAGGTTTGTATATTAGAGATTGGGGATAGGAAGACTTTTACAGTGGAAATGATTTTCAGCAGATGATAGGTATTATGGGAAATGTGAATAAACCAGATTCTTCCTCCTCCTGTCTTGCACTGGCTTACTCACTACTAACACTGTACGAAAGGGAGTAAAACAGAGCAAGTCCACATCCTCAGCCTTCAATGAAGTTCTTCCACGAGGCACTGTGAGAACACACTAGAAGGTGCCAGAGTTTTTATATGACTGCGCTGCCGTGAGATTGAATAGTGGTTTCAGTTTCCAGTAGGTTTTATAAGTAGCTCTTTCCTTCAGATGGTATACTAATTTTCATATTGCGCACACTAGAAAAAAAAAAAGAAGAAAGGAAAAAAATACCCATTCTGCACGAGTGATGTTCTGGCACAGTGACAGGAAGCCGGCAGTTCATGGAAACGGCACCAGGGAGCCGTAGCTGGTAGCAGGTACATAACCCGGAGGAGAGAGCTCTTACCTGGTTTTATAGTTGAAGCTTTATAATTTTTTAAAATTTTACTGCGAATTGATTTTTATCATTCACCAGAAACCAAAGGTGGTGAGCAAGGATCTCTCCTCAAGTGACAACATAGGGTCGCTCACTGCCTTTTGGCCTCTGTTAGGATTTAGGTTATCGGCACGATGAAATAGCCAGACTAGTGCCTTGTCCTCCTGTGTTCTCTTCTCCCAGTGCTGTTTCCGAACCTCTTAAGATTGTAGGACCGAAAGGCACTGCAAGGACTGTGCCAAATGCCCAGAACAGCCCTTTCCTACCAGCTGCCCCTTCAGGCCCAGGCTGTCTATCGCATGGGTCTTCGCATTTCTTTTCTGGTGGACTCCCTGAAGCTATCCCTCCAATCTGATAGCCACTGGCCACGTGCGGCTATTAAGCCCTTGGTATGTAGGTGGCTTGTCCAAATGAAGAGATACCGTCAGTGTGAAATGCATACCAAATTTTGAAAAATTAATGTGAAAAAAAATAATGTAAAATATCTTGCTAGTAATTCTTTATGTTACTCATTTATTGAAATAATACTTTGGGTATATTGGGTTAGATAAAATAGCTTTTAAAAAAGAATGTACCCTACTTTATGGTAGCCTTGCAGAGCATTCCAGCTATATTTAAAGGGATCAGCGTCATTAACCTTTATTGCTCTGGCTTTTCTGAATTCAGAGCATCTTAACACAGGCCAAAGTACTCGATTTGTACTGCCAAGCGTCTCCTCTAACAGAGCTATGTGGAAGAAGGGAAATATCAAAAGCCTGTGGTTTAAGGTGACTTGATATACCAATAAAGGAGGCTTCTCCGAAACCAGAATTCTGATTTGTCTCTAGTGGTCACAATAAAACTGGGGTGGGTGACGGTGAAGCAGATCGGCTGTGTCGAATGCGGGCTCTTCTCTACCAGCTGAGTTGAGGAGGAACACAGATGTTGAGGGCCTGCCCCATCCCTGTGTCGGTTCCCCTAGGAGTCTTCTTGTACCCTCTGGGTAGGGAGTCTCCAGTTTGAAGACCACTACTTTGAGGTGAGCCACTGATAGAAGACAGAGGCCTTCACCCTCTGCTCCTTGGCAAGCTGCCCCAGAAGCCCTGTGATGATAAGAAAGGGAACAATGTGACGTGTACAACTCTTCTCATCTTAGGAGGGGAGCTCCTGGAGGTCAGTGCAGTGTTTGGAGATGGTTCAGCACGTTGAGGGTGGTCCACAAACTCCTCGAGTGTTGGGATTATTCCAAAAAAAAGTCACAAAAACGAGATGATTGCCTACACTCAGGACCCTTCATCTTACAAAGGCCTGCCAGCCAGCCACAGCAGTGCTGTTTGGGAGAACTGTCTCCAGATTCCTTCAGCCTCTTAGGAAGAGCTGTTGGCCCAGAGCCGAGGGTGAACTAATGACATGCCTGCTGTAATGCTAACGGGAGGTTCGTGTGTTTATCGAAACACTGTCTTTTGGCAATGACATTTATCATGGCTCCTTCAAAGACCCAGGAGGGTGGTGAGAAACTAGGACACTGATTCTGTGCCCACCTCCAGTTGCTGGTTGAAGAGGTACCTCTTTTCCTCCCAAGAAGTAACTAAGAGTGCATCAGCACCGAAAATCAACCTCAGTTCAACCTCTCTTTTTTATTGTATAAAATATACATAACATAGCATTTGCCACTTTAATCATTTTTTACTGTAAAATTCAATGGCATTAAGTACATTCACGAAATTGTGTACTCATCACCACTATCCATTTCCATTTCATCATCCCAAACAGAACCTCTGTATTCGTGAAGCAATAACTCCCTATTCCTTGTCCCCACCTCCCAACCCATCCCCCACCCCAGCCCCTGGCAACCTTTGTTCTTCTCTCTATAAGAAATTTCCTATTCTAGATGCTGCATATAAACAGAATCAAACAGTATTTGTACTTTTGTGTCTGGCTTATTTCACTTATAATCTTTTCAAGGTTTATTCATGTAGCATGTTTCAGAAGTTCATTCTTTTTTATAGCTGAATAGTATTCCATTGTTACATAGATAGCACGGTTTATCTGTTCATCTAGTGATGGACACTTAGGTTGTTTGCACTTTGGGGCTCTTGTGACTAACGATGCTATCAACATTGATATACAAGTATCTATTTGAGTCTTTGTTTTTAATTCTTTGGGGTATATACCTAGGAGTGGAATTATTGGGTCTTATGGTAATTCTATGTGTAACTTCTAAGGAGCTTCCAAACTATTTTCCGCCACTACACCATTTTGTATTCTCACCAGCAGTGCACAAGGGTTCCAGTTTCTCCCATACTCACCAACACTTGGGGGTTTTGTGCTAGTGGGTATGAAATAGTATCTCATTGTAGTTTCAGATTAATGATATTGAACATTTTTTTCGCGTGTCATTTATATAACTTCTTTGGAGAGATATGATTTCAAATCCTCTCCTGTTTTAAAATTAGATAGTCTTTTGTTGTTTTAAGAGCTATTTATATATTCTGCATATAAATCCTTTATCAGAAATATGATCTGCAAATATTTTCCTATTCTGTGAGTTGTCTTTTCACTTTCTTGATAGTGTCTGTTGATGCACAAAAGTTTTAATTTTGGTATAGTTCAGTTGACCTTCTTTTTATTCTTGTGGCCTGTACTCTGGTATCATACTTAAGAAAGCATTGTGAAATCAAGGTCATGAAGACTTTCCCCTGTTTGGCTCTTAAACTTGAGTCTTTGACCCATTTTGAGTTAATTTTATATATGGTGTGAGGTAAGGGACCAACTTTATTCTTTGCCTATGTATATGTAGTTTTCCCCACACCATTTGTTGAGAAGGTTTTCCTTTTCCCACTGAATGGTCTTGGCCCCCTTGTCGACAATCAGTTGATCACATAGTTGAAAGTTTTCTTCTGCACTCTCTGCGTTGCTCGATCACATTTTATCCTTAAGTAGCTTTGTAGTGAGTTTTGAAATAGGAGGTATGAATCTTCCAACTTTGTTCTTTTTTTAAGACTGTTTTGAATATTTGAGATCCCTTGAAATTCCATATCAATTGGCAGGCGTTCCCATGTTTTAAAAAATTGCACAGTTAAAATGCAGGCAAACAAAGGAGAAAATGAGAAACACTGATAATGTTAAACCCTAGAGTCACCCACTGTTACAATTCTCAAGTGTTAAACAAGACAACGTGAGGCACCACTTCACATCCTCTAGGATGGCTTTCAAGAAGACCGACATAACAAGTGTTGGAGAGGATGCGAAGATGTCAGAAACCTCATAGCCTGTGGGAGAGGATGTGAAATGGCGCAGCCACTTTGGAAAACAGCCGGCAGTCCCTCCAGCATAAACATAGAATGAGAATACGAGCCAGCATACTCCTTTCCTAGGCATATGCACAAGAGAAATGAAAACACATGTACACACACACACATTTTTACACAACTGTTTTTTTTCCTGATAGCAGTATTATTCATGATAACCAAAAAGTGAAAACAACCCAAATGTCTCATTACCTGATGGAATGGATAAATACAATGTGGTATATCCATACAATGGAATATTATTCAGCAATAAAAAGAAAGAAAATACCAATCGACTCTACAGTGTGTATAAATCTTGAGAACATGCTAAATAAAAGAAGCCAGTAACAAAGAACCACATGTTGTACTGTACCATTTATATTTAATGTTCAGAATAGGTGAAGCCACAAAGACAAATTAGACCAGCGGTGCCTGGAGCTGGTGAGGAGCAGGAGGTGTGGGAGCAGGAGGGTTTGGGGTTTCTTTTGGGGATAATGAAACTGTTTTAAATTTAATTGTAGTGACGGATACCCAACTCTGAATATACTGAAAGCATATACACTTTAAATGGATGAATTGTCTGTTATGTGAATTACATATCAATAATACTATTAAACAAAAGACATGGATGGGGCTGAATATATTATTTCATACATTCCTTTTTTCCCCCACTTAGTATAACAGAAGCATCTTCACATGACCTGAAAAGTTATTTGATTTTATTATTTTTAATTGTCACATAGTTTTAGTGTGTGTGTGTGTGTGTGTGTGTGTGTGTGTGTGTAAAATGTCTCCACGGTGCTATGCAGTTGGTAATCAGTATTAGTCAATTCTATATTCTCTGGTGTTTAGTTCTCCACATATGTTGTTGTGTGTTTTTTCCTGCTATAAACCATGTTGGAAATTATGAGATTTATTTAGCTTGATCAGTATTGACTACTTGTGAAATAACATCCATGGCAGTAGTGATCAGTCATTTTATTAAGGCACACATTTGTATCTTACATGCAAAGAGACTGATGTGTGGAAGTGAACCATTTAACTCTCAATCAGCCTAAAGTACATTTAATCAGGAACCCTCAAATGTAAAGAGTATATACAGCTGCTGCAGTAGTGAGCGTGCATCGATGGCAGGCATGAGGTAAAAAGCCATGTAGATATTCTAAGGAGAGAGATGGCAGAAGGTATTACGATTAAGGTCAGTTGTGCTAATAATAGTCAAGTTTGCTTCTCTTAGAGCAATTTTGGTTTATGATAACCATGGGGCTGATGGGAGTAGCTCCTTGTAAACCAAGAAAAGGTTGAGTTTAATTAAGTTCAAATTCAATATAATAGCCTTGCCTGGGTCACTAGTAAATAAATAAATGTATAAGTTAATGTCTGAGAAAACTGCTGGCCCAGTTTCAGAGTAGAAGGAGTTTTGTCTAAACCCTGGCTCCCTGGTATTCTCATGGGCTCTTTATATTTTCTTCTTCAGAGAGTGAAACTCATTTATACTAAAGTGAATAGCTGACTATAGCTTAACAGTTCACCTTGGGAGGGGAAGGCACATAAAGGTAGGTCAGGCCCCTTCTAATCACACCCCAAATGTGGTCACCAGGTCGCCCACATGTCGCCTGACCATGTGGTCTCACCAGTAGATAGACTTATTGCATAATCCCTGTCTTGTGTGACATTTACATTTGGCTGAGATGAGCCATATGGAAATAAGATGCAAAATTCACAAGATGAAATCGAGTGGCTCCTGAGTGTGGCTTAGAATTCGGTTTGGGAGGACCTTGGAGGTGGAGCTGGCTGGCTTCCCAGTGGGATCATTTGTTACTTGGAGTGCGGGCAGCGTTTGGTTTTAGTTTAGCTGTGTTGTTTACTTTTTTGAGTGAGAAAGCAACATTTTAAGGGCAAAGTTGATATTAACATATTAATACATATTTTTGGATTTGTGTGTCCATCTATTTGACGTGGCTTGTTTATGGAAATAGCTGGTTCCAGTTCCGAGTCTTGCATTTGAAATATTCTTTGTTCTGTTTGCAACCACGCACTGATATATTTTCCCACATTTTCTTTTTTATAAGTTCTCCAGTGATGTTTTTGTTGCCTGTCCTGGGAAGATCTGTCTTTCCATTTATCAAAACAAATGGCAAGCTAGGGACCATTTAAAGTAGTTTTTTTTTTTTTTTAGTTAATAAAGCCAATCTTCTTGTTCTGTTATGTTAAAAGTACATTATCTTTTTATTGCCAGTTCTGTATGGCTGGCTCTGTTTTCTGTCTTAGCCATCTCAGGACTGCCCCCACTTGCTTACTGTGTAGAGAATTACAAAATCATTAAGGGTGGGGCAGCACCAGCTGACTTACAGTACAAACCATTTCTCAAAATAACCACAACAGTGCAATACTGATGTGTAATTTACGTCACAGTATGTTTTTATGAAATAGTTTGTGGCATTTTCATTTCTATTCCGGATGGAATCTTGTTCTCTCTCCCTTTTAATCAGGCATTTCATTTATTTTCATTATTAATATTTTCCACTCCTTGCCTTGGCATGCCTCCAATTTAACAGCTTTGATGAGGGAAAGAAAACACACACACACACACACACACACACACACAAACCGATCTTCCCCCACCCCAACTCCTCAACATCAGTTTAACTGCAAATGTATTTTCCCCTTTGATGTATACTAACTTAGGGGACGAAGTTTACTGCCGTAAGAGATTTAGGGATATCGTGAGGCACAGTACACATTTACGTAGAGCTGTAATCAGAAATTGATCAAGTTGATACACAACTTTGGAATTTTAAACACTTTCAACCAATTCAAGCTATTTAGTCATAGGCACTGGAGCATTTTCCTTTTACAAATGTCTTTCTGTATAATGTCCTGTAATTAGAACAGGAAATCATTGAGTAACTGTAAGATGAATAAGAGCACTCAGACTGAAAGGAAAATTACCTTCCGAGAAATTATATTCTCTTTTTCTTTCTTTCTTCCTTTCTTTTCTTTTCTTTTTTTTTTTTACTGCATGTTACAATGTTGATAATGATAGTAACAGCTGTGGCTACTCTTATCTGCAGAATTTTCATACTTTGGTTTTCTGGAATTAAAAAAAACATTTTCAGTAATAATCAAAAATGAATGGACGGAAAATAGGAAATGCCTAATTATGACAAATATTTAGTGTCACAACAGAGCAGCAATTAAATGGAAACTTCATTATCACTGTCAATAGCAGTAAGTATTGGACTAGTGCCAGGTATATAAAGTTGATGCTTTGCCGTTGGTTGCTAGGAGCACAGTGAAAAGTATAAAGCTTTGAGAAAGGAATGTCTAATGTAATAAAGTAACAGAAAGAAGCATAAATCACTGTAAGAGCCTCTCATATTCATATTATTTTACTTAAATTGTCTCAAAACCAGACATCAACTTTTATAACATGAACAAATTCATAGTTGCTTGGAAAAAAACAATAACATTGTTATGTTGTCTTTGAAGGTCGAGGGACATTGTGTCTCAAAAGTAGCCTTCATACATATTTGGAATCTTTTAAGTGAAAATCTTTAAATGTTTGTTTCTATTGGCATCCAAATGCATTTGCCCTAATACGATTAAGAGAACTAAAGGGCAAAATACTTGGCAGATTTTTCAGTTGAGGTAATTAGGTGCAGGAAGGAACATGCATACTTTTTCCACCAGGCTCTATAAAATCCTGGTGTGAAGGGCTTTTTTTAAAGTTTTTTTTTTTTTCTAAGCTTACTGATGTTAGAAGTAGATTATAGTGGTTTTCAGTAAGCATAATGGTGTGATGTTTCTGAAGCAAAGCTTTGCCTCCTCCTCCCAGAATGAAAAAGAAAGTTACATTTCTAAATTGTTGTGTAAGAGATAAAAGCACATTTCTCCTCCGGAATTTATGTTTTCAGCCTTCTGTGTGTTTGGCCACCATTATCTATTTTTTTAAGAAATAGCATTATGGATGTTTGAAAGTCAATGCTCCATTAATTCATTGTGTTTGCTATTTCATGCATCTCTCTTTGTACAAAGACAACTTGAGGAACATGCTATTCAGAATGAATGCCCGCTCTTACCCTCTTCTCCCACCCCTTCCCCACCCCCAGCCCAACTCCGAGGATTAAAGCAATGGTATACAGTTACTGTTTGAAAAGCCTGGGTGGAGACTCATGTTATAATTACAGTTTCTCTGTGGAATTCTGTTTTGGACTTTGAAAATATATAAATAAGTGAAAAATTGACATTGAGAGAGGTTAACAAAACGTGTAATTATGATATAAGCACAGGATTAGAGTAATTTTGGTTGAGCATTACAAGTGGTGTACTTTAGGTATTAACTTTTAATAGGCAAAGTTCTTTTCACTGGAGTTGAAATGAGGTTTAGTAATTTGGGTGCTGTTATTCCCTTTGAATATTTCATTTTAAAATAGGCATATTCACTTTTTTTCTGGTGCAGGGGGGAATGAAAGAACCAGATGACATTTTAATAGAATATCATAATTATGGTTTCAGATTTCAGTCTTGGGTACCAGCAATTTATGGCTGATCATTTTCTGTTGACAGAAATCAAGTAATGTATACATAACCCAACCAACTACAGCTGACTAGTGTGTTAGAGAAAGATTCCTTGGGGTAATACTTAGATTTCTTTTCCTATGTGGGCGTGGTTGAAAGAAAATCTTTGTTCCTAAAACACTTTGTTTGTGTTTTGCTAAACAAACGTGCAGTTTATCCACTTCTTAGCCATTCTTAGCTTTATCTGCTAGACTCATGATGAACTGGAAAGGGAAGAATACCCTACACAGCATTTAAGGAAGCTCTGTTTCATGAGTAACTTTGCATAGGAGTGTTTGTTTACATGTATCTGAAATGCATACAGAGGAAAGAAGTAGCTGAGGAATTTCAATAAGAATTCTTGAAAGGGCTGCTTGGCTTTGTTTCTTAATGTACTAGGGCAAAATAAAATATGACAGCTGTTGGACAATTTAATATTTTTGTAGCCGTATCAGGAGGAAGTTAATTTAATGCAAAGGCTTAGGAAGGAGTTATAGGATCATAGCATTTTAGATCTGGAAGGCTCTTCCAAACTCATAATTTTATACTCTGGTATATGTATCTTTCATATTAAGGTGATCACACTTTCTCTTGAGAAAAAAACAAAACAAAACTGTATCTCTAGTTAAACAAAATGTCTGTTTAAACTCCAAGGAACAGGCTTGAGGTGTCTTCACGCCTTGAAACTTTGACCTAGATGAACTGCAGGTTCTTTAAGGTCTCACCTTGACCCTGGAACTTTTCACTCTCCCCAAGAATGATTTGTTCACCTTCACAGAGTCCTGAGGGTCTCATGGGCTTTCTCTGTTTTTTTGTTTTTGTTTTTGCTTTTGTAAATATTAAGGCAACTCCTCTGGGGAAATCCAATTGTAAGTTTAGAAATTTGCCTCTGTCCAAACAATGCCAAAATTCTGGTCCAAATGGGTGATTCTGCTCATAAGCAACAAAGTGATCACGATTTATGTTTTGTCCTCACTAAGCATTGCCACTTTAGACTGGGTCCCAACTGTGCCCCTGGCATCACAGTGTGGAGAGAGGTTAATGAGGAGCAGGGGTTCTAGACTTACACAACTGAGAGTCGGCTTTATTTCTGATCACATGGGTAGAAAATGGAAAGTTGATCTGCATGAAAGGTGTGTCAGTAATGTTAAATCATGACAATGGGAATTGCAGTGTTCCAAAATAATAACAAGCTAACTTGGAGTGGAAGAATCCTGGTTCATAACTAGCTGACTTCTACAGTTCTCGACGAAACAGAAGTCTCATGTTTTACTTAATCAGAGGCCCCACTCTCATCCCTAATATTGTAAATAAATTAAACTTCTATTATTATAATTATTATTATTATTTTTTATTTGTGCTCATCACACTTAAGAGTTAAAAGATTGGATTATACCCCTCGCCATTTTGGCTCAGCAGTTAGAGCGTCGGCCCACAGACCAGAGAATCCCGGGTTCGGTTCCCACTAAGGGCATGTACCTCGGTTGCGGTTCGTCCCTGGCCCCAGTTGGGGTTGTGTGGGTGGCAGCCAGTCGATGTGTCTCTCTTACATCGATGTTTTTCTCTCTCTCTCTTCTTCCCTCTCTCCCTCCCACTCAATCTGAAGATAAATGCAAAAATGTCCTAGGGTGAAGATAAAAAAATAAAAATTGGATTATAGTCTCACCTCTATCACTTTCTAGTTCTTGGAAATCCTAGACTTGTCACTTGGGTATCTGAACCTCCGTTTTTCCATCTCTAAAGTGGGGAATATTAAGAGGTAATAGTGCTACTAACAGGGTCGTGTGAGGAACAAAAGAGATATGATATGTGAAAAGCATTTGTAAGCTTCAGTGATTTATTAGTAGTACCAGAAATCACAACAGTATTTGTTCTGCTTCATAAACAGGAAAACGGCCCCTCAGTCCCTCCTATTTTTGATTGAGGGCTTTTTTTCATTTGCTGTCTTCTGTGATACCTGCGACATTCTGGGAAAGTGGCAGAGAGGAGGGAATTTGGTCCCGTATTCTGTTCCAGGTACAGTGGTGGTTTGGATAGGAGCATATCCCTGAAAACTGAATTTATATAATGTATATATAGTTCTCAGAGAGAGAGAGAGCGATCAAAATACAAACTAAATAAATTACTTTAAGTCTATTCGAAAGGCTAAACTCAGAATCAGTTTCCTGGTCCCCAGCCTTGGAGATTCGGAGACAGTGCTTCTGATGGACTCCCAGAATCCACCCTGCGTGAACCCAGCGTGGGTAGTCCCAGGCACACTCGGAGACATTGTCTCCAGAACAAATGAACATCGTAGGATGTGGTTTCATGATTTGGGGTCAGAGGGAACTTGCTGGTTTTCTTCAACTGAAGAAGAGGATTCGTGACAGGGCTAGTGTTTTTAGGAACTGTGTGAAGAAAGAGGGGCAAAGTTTTCACACCAGGATGAGGTGGAGAGGGGAAAGAAAAAAAAGAAAGAAACCCTTTCTAAGTATAGGAGATAGTCAGGACGCGAATCCCATCCAGGACATAGAATTAGAAAGGTGTTAGAGATGTCATCATCATGAAACATGGTCAGAGAGAGACAGAAAGAGGGGGAAGGGGTAAGAAGGAAGTGGCCCAGGAGTCCAAGTGACACCTTCTGCTCTAACACTAACACCAAAGCACCCAGTCTCTCTCCCTCATTCAACCTGGAAAGCTCAACTTTCTCTACTTCGTGTCCAGGACACTCGGAGAAGCTAGTGCAGCTTTTGCTCCATCACAGAGCCAGTAGAACAACCAAGATAGACTGTTTATAACAGGCATCAGTACAGTATCTCCTGTGGACAGGAGGCGGCCTTGGGAGCTGCGCATGCGGAAATGATTCCTGGGGCTTCGCGGTTAGACCCCCCTCTCACCTCGAGCAGCCTTGGGCGAAGCTTGGCCATCTCGGACAAACAGAGTGTAACAATACAAATTGACACGTTGGGCTCTGCTCTACAAATAGCACTTAGATACTCTGGAATTCTGATGATATTTGCTGAATATTTGCACTAAAATGTGTGTGTGTGTGATTTAACTCTATAGAAAGCACAGATTTGAACCCAAAGCGTGAACTTGTGTCTTGGTCTTCTGTAAAAATCTCAGCTCGGCGTGTCTTGGGACGTATATCGACATTTCCAACTTCTTTTCATTTGGGGACTTACCTTCGATGTAAATATGTTTCCTTTGCATGAGTGGGCCAGCTGGCAAAGTGACTACCCACAACCCAGGCAGGAGTCTAAGAAATGTGAACTGCTAAACATCTTCATTCTCAAAGAAGCCTCCAGCCCAAGGAACTAAGTGAACATAATTAGAAATACATCTGGGTATCAGCATCCTATCTGAAAAGGCGACGTGCACACCTTCCGTTGGTACTGGTTATGTTCCATCATTATGTCCTGTCCTCACTCATTTGTCTCCCACTGGTTACCAGATGGTCACGATAATGTCGGTACCCTTAACAACTGTCATGTGCAATTCCCTGCAGCAGGGTGGGGGCTCGAAATATTGAGCATCTCCCCCTTTGGATAAGGAAGTGACCTGTCTGGGAATTGCCCACAAATGCCCTGATGGTGTGGTGATGGAGAGCGATGGCAAACTGGGTCATGGAGCCCGAATCCAGCTTGCCATTGTGCAGGTGGCAGGCTACCAAAGGGGGTGTTTGCCATTTCTCAAGCCTGAGATGAAGGAAGGATTCATCCACGCGGAATCCAGTTTTTATAGAGAAGCACTTGATCTACTGAGGTGTAAATAAGCATTAAGGTCACCGTGAGAGGAGGAGCTTCATTCAAGTTGCTGAAACGTTCTCCTGAGTTAAGTTGGTTCTGCTGAAGCTCTTTCACAGGGCAGCTTTGGGGAGTCCTCTCAGCATGGTTCTCTGAGATGTGCCAAGTTACCAGATGGATTTGAGGAACATTAGAAGATAGGAGGTAATGGGTTGGGGGCAGGGCAGAGAAGGTAGATGTATCAATCAAGTTGGGATAAATCATGCTGCAAAAACAGATAATCCCCATGGCACAGTCTCACTTAAAATTCAAAGCAGGTTTCTTTTCTCCTTATAGATCCACTTAGGATCAACCAAGGACTCTGCTCCGTTATTGTCACTCTAAGACCCAGACTGGCAGAACTGCCACTGTCTGAAACATTACAGATGTCCAGGGCAAGGGGGAGGAGAGAGTGTGGTCAAATACTAGCTCTTAAAGGAGCCACTCCCTTCTGTCATATTTCATTGGCCAAAAGAAGTCACATGACCACTTAACTCAAATGGACCAGGAAGCACAGTCTTTCCACAGGACTGTAAAGAGAACCAGAAGTATTTGTGGAATAGCACTAACAACACCAGAGCGGACGATGATGCTCCTTAGACCCATGGACATTTCTTGGGGGCCAGGTGATCTCTTCAGAGCTTTCAAACACTGAAAAATTGTATAATACAAAAATAAAAATAAAAAGAGTCATACCAGACTGTGGAAATAAGCATACAGAAGCTCAACAAAATTCTGATTTTTTCTATGATGATGACTTTAATGCTTAAAATATCTATCTGATTCTTTCAAAATAGTTTCTTTGGTTCTGCTGCTTACTGGTGCCCCCCAAATTGCTTAATTAGTCTATAGGGTCATCTCTCTCTTTATTTCCTCCACTTTGTCTTTTCTCTACAGGTAGCCTGAGGCTTTTTATGGAGCTGGACTGGTGAGGTGGGGCTGGGAGGATGTATGCATTAGTGAGCCTGGAATGAAAATGAACTGGTATTAAGAGTCTTGTCGCCTGGCCGGTGTGGCTCAGTGGCTGAGCATCGACCTATACACCAAGAGGTCACCGGTTCGATTCCCGGTCAGGGCACATGCCCAGGTTGTGGGCCTAATCCCCAGTGGGAGGCATGCAGGAGGGAGCCGATTGATGTTCTCTCTCATCGATGTTTCTCTCTCTCTCCCTCTCCCTTCCTCTCTCTAAAATCAATAAAGAAAAAAAATATATTTTTTTAAAGTCTTGTTGAAGACTATATTTTTAGTACAAAACCAGAAAGGGTTCTTGAAATGATGCCACGGCAGTGCAAGTTGGAGGGAAGAGGATAACGGAAGCATTTTCTTGTTTGTCTAGGAGAGGACGAGGAAGACACAAATGTGATCGTCCTCAGCTACCCCCAGTACTGCCGGTACCGCTCCATGCTGAAGCGCATCCAGGACAAGCCGTCTTCCATCCTCACGGACCAGTTCGCCTTGGCCCTGGGCGGCATCGCCGTGGTCAGCAAGAACCCTCAGATCCTGTACTGCCGGGACACCTTTGACCACCCCACTCTCATAGAAAATGAGAGTATATGCGATGAGTTTGGTGAGTCTTTTTTTTTTCTGCATGAAACCTGTGCGTGCGTGTCCACTTGCTTTCGGTTCTTGTGAAGAGCAGCGGTGGGGAACAGGGCTTATTTTCAGAAGCCTGATGCGCCACACCACCGTCCCATCCCCCAGATTATTGCGGCAGAAGGCCTCACTGCCTCCTTGGCAGCCTCTGTTTACTAGGGTAAAAGATTATTATTTAGAATTTGTTGTTCAATATAGAGTCTGAAGTTGCTTGGTCGACCTTGAAATTGGACTTTTGGACAGGAAGCTTTCGTGTTAGTTCTTTCTTGAAAGGTTCTGGCTATTCAGATACTGATTTTTTATTTAACTGATCACTCCTTTGTCAGTGTTATGAGGAACTGTGAAAATGCACCAATTGTAGCCATTTCAGTACTAGAAGAGAGAGAAAAATAAAGAGATAGATAGATAGATAGATGATAGATAGATAGATAGATAGATAGATAGATAGATAGATAGATGATAGATAGCAGATCCCCATACTCCTGAATTTTTTTATATATTATCTTCACATATATTCATCTTTGGTGGGCACAGTATATGAAGAAATAGATCCATATCTTTATATATACATATATCTTTATACATGGTGCCCATCAAAGATGGAAATATGCCAACATATCTTTATCTGCGCCTCTGCCTGGCCGATCTTGGTCATTTGTCTCTGTGCAGACAGAAGGGCAGGAGGGAGAGATATGTCATCGGTTTGGAAGACCTTGCGTGAGACAGGGCATGACTAGAGGCAAGCCAAGACCCCATCTCTCACATCTTCACTTTCTCATTGGTTTGTTGAAGAGATTAGATCCTATCAGTGGTCCTCAGTGGGCGGGGATATCAGAATACCCTGGGAGCACTTATCAAAATATACATGTTCCCTGGAAATTCCTATACTTGCAGAGACACGGACGACCCCCGTCCTCACCGTCTCCCTTTCCTGGGAATTGCCACCACCATCGAGTGACCAGTATGATGACTGCCCATGCTGAGTGTCTCACGGGGACCTGGGTGGAGAAGAGGTTGAGACTTTGGCCTACAGAGTGACTCTGTTGGCTAACCTTTTCCCAAGGATCCCTCATTAGCAGATTATTCAGATTCAGATTATTCTGCTTAGCTATTACAGGCCTCAGCATGGTTTGGGAAGTCCACCGTGGCCTCTTCAATCTGATTATTTGACTCCAGCAGCCCTGTAGCTGCTATGGGAGGGGTATTTTAAGTAGGTGTGGCAGAGGAGGAGTGAGGATAGGGAATGGGGTGTGATGATCCAAGAAGGAAGGGAAGAAAGAGAGGAAGGGGACATAAGTTAATTGGACCTGACATTTTTTTTTTTTTTTTACAAACTATTTATTCTCAGATGTCTTTCACAATTCGGGTGTGGCAAATAACTGTCAATCTGTAAGAGAGTAATAGTGTTCATACAAGTTATTTTTTTCCTTCTTCTAAGAAGAATTTATTGTCATTATTGTTATTTTCAATTTTTTAAGATTTATTGATTTGAGAGAGAGATTGAATTGCTGTTCTACTCATTTATGCATTCATTGGTTGATTCTCGTATGTGCCCTGACCAGGGTTCAGAACCTTGGCTTATTGAGAGGATGTTCTAACCAACTGAACTACCCAGCCAGATTTATTGTCATATTTTTAATATTCAAAAAACCTTTATAGCCCGGCTGATGTGGCTCAGTGGATTGAATGCCATCCCATGGACTGAGAGGTCCCGGTTCGATTTCCAATCAGGGCACATTCCCCAGTAGGAGGTGTGTAGGAGGCAGCCCATAGATGTTTCTATCTTTCTGTTTCTTCCTCTCTCTCTAAAAAATCAATAAAAACATATTAAAAAAAAAACCCACAAAACCTTTATATTCAACTAGGTGAATGTATCCAATACATTTTTTTAAATGCCCTCTCTTTTGAGATCAGTGTTTACAAATCTTCCCTTTTCAACACTTCCACCTTGAGTTTTCCTGCTGTAGCCTCACCACCATGCCTCCACCCTGCTTGGCACTGGAGAGGAATTCCTGACACAAAATAAAACCCAAAAAATGCCGTCCCTCCTGTAAGGGTATTCAAAATTAGAGTTTCACAGTGTAATAAAAAAAAAAAAATGTTTCAACCTTTTTGGCTAATTCAGGAGTTATTAGTCACCGAGTTTCAAAACTGTTGCATCTAGAATTGGTAATAGAAAGAAGTTCCAGTTTAACTGTGATCACAGTGGTTAAGTTACTAAATTAGTTTTAAATGTTCTCACAAACACACGCATCTGACTTTTCAGTGCTTCCTGAACTTTCTTCTGGTATAGCTCATTTTAAAGCTTGTTTTCTTCTCCAGCCTCTTAAAGGGGAAGCTTTCTTTTGGAATAACGGTACCTTTCAAGAGCTTCTAGATGGCTAGTTCAATAATTTAGAATATTTGATTTTTTCAGTTACATTTGTACTTCCAATAGTGCGTACTTAGAGCATTGCATTTTAGTAAGTGAACCAAAAAAGCTTATTTTGGCCCGATTTGAACACCTTCACCAACATCCCTCCCCCACCTTCCGCTTTCGGTCACACTCTAAATTTCCAGAGAACACCCATTTAAACCTCCAACTGGTTGTATTAGAAATCAACATGAGTTAGAGGGTTTGTTAAAACGTGGGGTTGGGTTTCTCCAACCAACTAACAGTTGGTGGAAGAACATAAATTTAATTAGTGACTAGCATTAAACAAATGTTCCTAATATTAAACACTGCCAGATGACTGAAACACTTCTGTCAGATTACCGCCAGTGCCAGGGGCCCTCAGATGGATTTCCACACAGTATATATTCTGTACCACACGTTCGGTGACTTCAGTAATTGGTCAAATGTAATTTAGGTAACAGTATGCCTAGGCAGTAAAAATCAAATTTTATTAGCCATATCACCAGGTGGATGAATGGTGGAGCTGATGGCAGAGTTTATAGCATTTAGCAGCTACACCTTTGACACATGAAATTCATAAATTGTCATAAAATACCTCCAGGGCCCTTCTCAAAAGGACAGTGTCTACTTTCCTATGATTAAATAATGTTTATTTTATTAACTAATATATTTTTTGCTTTCTTCTATTAAATGGGATTATGGAGGAGGACTGGGAGGGAGTGTTTGAAAGATAAATAAAACACAGTCCCTGCGTGTTTTGAGGATTTAAAATCTAATTGGGGAAGACAGGATTAACGCACCTGAAAGGTTAACTAATGTTACAAGAAAGTCAGTGATTAAGTATTTGGTGAGTGTTGCAGAAAGCAAGTGGGATAGGAATTTCGCAACGGATTGGGGGCAGGAGAGGTGCAGTTACTGGAGATGGTGGTCATGGGCGGAGGGGTCAGGGAACGCCTCATGGAAAAGGCAGTTCTAGATCTGGTTTTATTTTTATTTTTTTATTGATTTTAGAGAGAGAGGAAGGGAGAGGGAGAGAGAGATAGAAACATCGATGAGAGAGAACATTGATTGGCGGCCTCCTGCACGCCCCCCACTGGAGATTGGGCCCACAACTTGGGCATGTGCCATGACCGGGAACTGAACCGGTGACCTCTTGGTGCATGGGTCAACGCTCAACCACTGAGCCACACCGGCCGGGCTAGATCTGGTTTTAGAGGATAGGGAAAGAGGTTATTAGAAAACTTTTAGAACTATCTAGATTATTTAAAATTCATGTCCTGACTCTTCATGTTAGGAATGGCTGCCTTCACTCTGGGTCAGCTGTTGTCCTCTCTTAGGTTTCTTTGCCTTTAGTCATCACCCTCCGTGGGCCTTAGGTGAGTTTCATAAATGGCCTGATGCCCTCTCTACCAGGGAGACATGGATGTGAGTCCGGGGACCTGGGCTGGGACAACCTAGGCAGTGGCTTTGGAACTGGAACCGAATGTCCCTTATTGGGCTGGGATGCCCCACATTTTCTCTGCGTGCCCTATGGTGTACTTGCATTCCACGGGGCTCATCTCTGAACATGGGCTTTGCTGCGGGACAGCCTTGCCCAGCTGCCCAGGCACCCCCCACATTGATCCAGTGCTGTCCAATGAATAAGCCAGTCGGGTGGAACAATAAGAGCAAGGGATGGAACTCTCTCATGAGTCCCTATAAATAAATTCTCCGTGGAATTTTATGAAGCTGTTTAATGAAAAGTTTGATTGGAAACTATTAAAGAAAAATAATATAGATGAAATTTCATCACTTAGTCCCACATTACAGTAGTGTTGATTTTTTATTTTTATTTACATGGATATATTCCGAATAGAGTAAATATATCCTGGTTTTAATTAACTATCCTTCTTACTTGGGAAAGGTTATTTTAGGCTTGAAGGGTTTTGATAGCATACCATCTGCTTTCTTCACTGTTTTATTCAAGTCCCTTCCCTGCTTACAGCACTGTGCGGTGTCTAAACCTATGACATAAGCATAAATTGAATCATATTAATGGTAGGTGATTGAAAAGCTTCAGCCTCCACATCCTGCCCGCATTCTTTCGTCTTGTCAATCACAATGCTCTTAAAGGCGATGTGCCCTTTTCTCAGCACAAAAAATTGACTGTATTTAAAACTAAAGCCATTGGACTCCCTATTAAAGCGTTACGAAAACTGACTGTAATGCCCAGGCAATTAGGAAATGAGATTATAATAATATGTAGGGAAAGCGACATTATGAATGATAATTTTTCTCATAAAATCTTTACCCTGTGCATAATTCCTGCCCCCACTGCCCTGCTAGAATCTCCTAACGCGAGGCATCCTCTGACAGCCTCTCCCCCTTGCTTTTGCCTCTTTTTATAATTCAATTCCTCTTTTGTAAAACACATATTGTCATTTATATTGTGTTATTGTCTCTGCTGTAGAGAAAACACACACATGCAAACATATTGTCTAGTTTTCTTGTTAGAACAATAAAATGTCCACCAGTTTGTAATGCACAATGTTTACATTAATGTCACACAGATTGATTTCACATGTGTGAAGTGTTGACAGCTAAATCCAAACAAAGGCACACACAGTACAGTAGGTAAATGGATAACTTGAAGGTACTGGCTTCCATCAGAGAGATGTAAGGTGGACTCTATATGCATAAACTAGATGAAATTGGCTCTTGAAAGTGGGTAGGACTGCCCTGGCCGATGTGGCTCAGTTGGCACACACCGAAAAGTCTCGGGTTCGATTCCCAGCAGGGCACACATTCCTAGGTTGTGGATTCTATCCCTACTGGGGTACATACTGGAGGCAACCAGTAGATGTTTCTCACATGGATGTTTCTCTTTCTTTCTCTCTCCCTTACCCCTGTCTCAAAATCAATGAATATGTCCTCAAATGAGGATTAAAAAAAGTAGGTGGGACTAAGTGGATTAAGATATGTTTTGTTAAAAGATACAATTTATTTCAGTCTGAGTTTTTAGTTGCAAAGATACATGTTATGCTTCTAAGTTCTTTGGAGTTGGGGTGTGTGTGTGTGTGTGTGTGTGTGTGTGTGTGTTTCTTGATTAAGAAGTGTGATACAGTTGCAGAAAAGTTATGGTAATTTACCTGAAAAGTACAAGGATGCGATGGACCGCCATCTTGGTGTTTGGCCATGTGCAGAACACCTTGAGCTCTGACCTTCAGGGCGAAGAAGCTGTTATGTCACCATTAAAACACACACTCTGCTCATGGGCAGAGGGGACAGAATGGCAGCGTGGAAGGAGCCTAGTCTATCAAAACTAGCCCTTCGTTAATTAAGGCTCAACTGTCCGATTTGCTGTTCCTCTGAGTGAGGGACATAAGCCCCTCACTTATCCCTCTTAAAGTGGAGTAGTAACAGCCCATTCACCAGGCTCAGAATAAGTCTGTATTCACTTAATTAAAAAAAAAAAAAAAATGTCCTCTTGACACATGAAGATTCTCTTCTGTTTCTACAGAGTTTTGGGCCTTGGACAACTTGTAGTCATCTAAACCAATCTTGCTCGCTGAATGATAAAGGAACCATTTCCCTAAGGTGCTGGACTCTTCTTAGAACCTTAATGGGAAAGAAAAGTTTTCTATTTTTTATAATGTTTTAAAGAAGCTTTTCTGACTCTGCGCTGAATTTACCCTTTCCAAGGTGAAACAATGACATGATAGACAAAAGAAGTAAAGGCAAAGGGAGGGAGGGAAACAGAGGAGGCAACCCCTTGATTTACAGGAGAAAACGCAGGACCTATAAAGTTATTTTGAAGCGTAGAGGATGAGCTGAACTCTGCCTCTTCCCCTCTAAACATCACATGTTTTGCTGGAAATGAAAGGAAAGGCAGTTGTTTTGTTAAGGATCATGGGAATTTGTAATTGAGTAAACATTTTTTTCCTTGCCAAAGTAGGTTTCATGGTCACAGTGGATTTCGATGCTCAGATGCCTTTGTTCCTGGCCCCTGTCCACCTTCAGGCTCTCTCTGCCTGCCTGTGGTGCCCACCGATCTCCCAGATGATAACGAGGCAGGCATTTCTCTCTAATTGAAGCCAAGTGGGGAAGCAGTGGTGCCCCTTGTATGTTGCTGTTTATGCAGGAAACTTAACCTGCAGAGATCTCACTTTGGAGGGCTGCTTCGTCCTGGCAATTTTCTAGAGGTTCTGTTTATCATTAGAGAGTAATTTAACCAAGACCACTCTTGGTACCTTCTCTTTTTAACGTGTGCTGCCAAAGTAGGGACAGAGAGAATGTTAAGTTCATCATGCAACGCAGTAAACCAAACCCAAGTAAATCTGCTGGTAGAGGTGTATTGGATGGGCTCTGTCTATGTGTAATGATTAACATATGGCCTTGGCTTCCAGGACAGTAAGACACAAAGAGGCTGGAGAGCAGACTTCCTTGGGCAGAGGCGTTGGAAGCTGGAGTACCATCTCTCAGGGCTTAACCAAAGGAATTTTTATGTTTCTACTGTAAATTAATTCACAGAGTCATGAAATATAGAATGGGTAGGATTAGTGGATTTTCTATTTTTAGAACTTGAAAGGATACCTTAAAATAACTCTGGACTCCTTTTGTAGCTGAGTGGACTCAATGAGTTATTAAAAACTATTTGGACTCACGAGGACAATAAACTCTTGTTCACCCCAGAAGAAAGGATCTGTGTCTATATTAGCTAATATTTCAGCTAGCATTTTCATCTAGAAAAGCAAGAAAGTTGTATCCCATTACCTTAACAAGATCAACATATTCCTCTCTAGGGTGAAATGGATATTTTTATCAATTAAAAAACACATACTATAGAAAAGAGCCAGACCATTGAAAAAAATCACAAGCAAAATGATGGTTAAGGGTAGGGATGGTGGGATGAGGTTTAGGATAGACTGTATTCACTTGATTTTTAAAATCCCCTTGATAAATGAAGATTCTTTCTAAATCCCATTATTCTATCCTGTCAGGGGAACTGGATTGATTCAAGTTCCATCCAGTAGGTGGACTGTAGGTTAGGCTGTCCAGGGATGCTTAGAGCCTAGGACATTGCCTAACTCTGTGCCCTTAATCCATTCATGTACTTCACCCATATCTATTACATACCTACTATGTGCCAAGGACTCTGCTGGTCCTTGTGCACACAGTTGTGGATGAGAGAGAAGAGTTTCCCTCTCTTCAGGAATTTACACTGGAGTATGTGGGGAGAGGCGTGGCACAGTTCGGGATAGCCACGGACCATACCTTGGAGATAGAGACCACACCTATCAGGATTGTTGTGCAGTTTAAGTGAGTTAATGACTTAAAGCACCAAGACAGTACAGGGTAAGTGCTACTTCAGACTCATCGTTATCCAGATCTTCTGTGCCTCTTACACACCCAGTACAACCACAACCATATATTGGGTCCATAGTGGTTCTTCAAAAACACCCACAACATTGCTTTGCACCTGTACTGCTGGGAATAGTGAGATATCATTTGCTACTAAAAATCATTCAACATCTGTTCATTCTAGAAATACTTGTTTGTTTGTCCTTCTGCATGGAATGTGTGTCTCCAGATATCATGGGTCTGGCTCCTTCTCATCATTCCAGCCTCAGCTCAGATGCCTCCTCCCCAGGGAAGCCTTCTCTGACCTTCCCCTCTCCACACCAGCTCTATCCCATCGTGCAATGTACAGTTATCTTCCTAGAACTCGTCACTATCTGAAATTAACTCCTATATTTGTTTCTTGATATGTATGTACTCTGTGAACCCATCCCACCCATACTCTAAGGTAAGAGCTGGGAACTTTTCTGTCTTATTAACAGCCATAGGTCCAGGGGCCAGAACAATACTTGGCACTGAGTATATGTGCAATAAATATTGGTTGAGTGGCCCGGCTGGTGTGGTTCAGTGGCTGAGCGTCAACCCATGCACCAAGAGGTGGCCAGTTCAATGCCCAGTTAGGGCACATGCTCAGGTTGTGGGCCCAATCCCCAGTGGTGGGCATGCAGAAAGTGGCCAGTCTGTGTTCTCTCTCATCGATGTTTCTTCTCCCCCTCTCCTTTCCTCTCTCTCTAAAAGTCAAAAAGAAAAAGAAAAGAAAAAATTATTGGTTGAATGAATGCATGGATACAAGCACACTGGGCATTAATGTCATTGCTCTCCCTCATTTTACAGAGAAGGACATTTAAGCATGGCCACGTTACACAGCCATCAAGTGGCAAAACCAGGAGATGAACCTGGACAGTCTGGCTCAGCATCCATGTTCTTAACGGTCACACCAGACCTCCTCTCAAGGTGCTCCTCGCTCAGAAAGATCTCTCAGGCTTCCTGAGGTCAGGCTGACTAGAAACCGATAACTGATCAGTAGGTCTCTAGATAATGAATGCACAATAGCTTTTGTCGGATTTAGAGAGATTGGTGTGTGTTGGAGTGGTGAGGAAGGGAATGATTATAAAGATTCAAAATCTGAAAACGGTTGGATTGGGATCAGGAAAGTTTGATGCCAGTCACTATCCTCCCTTGTCTATATTATACCAGTCTCCCTGCTTTAGCCCTTGCTATCCTTTGCTCTCTTTTCAACACACCAGCCACTGTGATCACTTCTCTGCTCAAATCTCCCAATGGCTTCCCGTCTCATCAGAGAAATCGATATGCGCATGAAGCCCTGTAAGAGCCGGAACTATAGAAGTTGAAAGGGACAGATAGTAAACTGTCCTGTGTTCTCAGGGACTCTTTCTAAGACGTGGGGTTGCAATGCTGACAGGACTCTCATTATCTACCTCTCTGTAATTTTCTGCTTAGAACGCATTGGCTTTCCCCACTTGGCATCCTCCTATAATGAAAAAATTATAGGTTTAATTTCAAAAATTGAAATGTATGCAAGCTTTCCTGCTTCTGTCACTTCTTTATTCCTGTAGCACATAAATCATTTCCCTTTTCAAAATTAAATTTTGCTTGCCATGATTTGGTAATGGGTTTTCAAAGAAGGCAGAGTAGCCAAGCTCTTGGCACCAGCACCGGCTGCACTGCCTGCTCAGGAAATCTTCTCATCGCTGGCTGGCCTGGGCCTTGATGCCATCATCTGGGCTTAATGCTCCCTTTGGAAGTTGCCTAGAAATTCTCTCCCTAAGAATCTCTTCTGTGAATGGCCTTTTGGCTCTCCAGTCTCTGTTTTGAAGGACAGACGAACAGATGGAACTTGGGCAGAAAGACTGGTGTATTCAAATACTTCTTGGGTGCTTATGCATTCATTCATTCATTCATTCATTCATTCATTCATTCATTCATTCATTCAGCACTGACTCTGTTTAAGGCAGAACTGCAGGTATTGTTAGGATATTGGTCTCTGCTCTCAAGATAAGTTAAGAATCAGGTTGCAGTAAGACAGAGAAATGGCCTACTACAATTATTATCTGTGATGCTGTTAACAATCCTTCATTTTACCGAGAGTGACCTTGTGGTGACACTGTTATAACATAGTCACAGACCTATAGCTGAGTATTTCTTCACCTCAATCATTATGCTTTGGTTAATTGACAGTTGATTTAATTCTCAAGGGGAAATGTCTAGCTCAAAGAAACGGTTTTTTTCTCAACATTTACCAGAGGAATGTTCTAAATAAAATGGCCAGTATCTTTGGCTGAAGATTGTTCATTTGTTATGACACTTTACAGACCCTGGAGTCTACACAACCTAGAAGGGTGTTCTTTGTGAGGAAGTTGAGGAGCATCCTTGAGTTAGGAAAAATGGTAAGCAGAAGTCAACACATTGACCATCCCAGCCTTTGACCCACAGATACCAAATTTCATTGCGGATATCAAGGACCAGTGGTAGGGCCATGAGCACACAATGCATTGAGAAGTTTTAATTAAATATGGGCTCTATGGATCAAGAACATCATGTAGATCACAGTTTGGGATGGAATCACATCAGAAAGTGTTGTGAAAGAAAAGGCTTAGCCAGTGTTTATTATTTGGAAGATTACTTGGTGGATGGCACTTTGCCCCAAAGATACTTTATGGATCATGACTTGCCTCATGTTATTTGTAGATGATGATGATGACGCCTTCCGTCTCTCAGGAGAGTTCTGTGGAGGATCCTGGGTGAGATATTTTTACAGCACACAGGGTTGAACAGGTTACATATTCTTCCTCGGAGCTTCAGACGTGAACATTAGGTCTGTAAAATAGGGGATAAAAGATTTTAATGAAGATATCGCACACAGTGCTAGAATCTATATCAGGGCACTGATTCCCGCCCAATCCCCAGTGCATCTGCTTTCGACTAGTTGTTACTAGTTGGTTCTTTTGGGGTTTGTCTTTACCCCAAGTCCTATGTTATAGAGAATATATTCTGTCCCATGGTTCTTGAAAGAGAGCAGCTGGAACTGTTTCGGGACTAGAACAAACAGGGGCTCTTACAGACCCCCGTAGATTGTCGTGCTGACCCTGGTGCCGGGGCCCGTGTCTGAGCAAAGGAGTCAGAGGAGCGAGGCCCCGCCACTGCCAACCCTGGTCACTGCTCCTCCCGCCCTCAGGCCGGCCCTCCATACCTCACGAGGGGAACGTCCTTCACATGGAAGAGCACCTCTCATACTTTTCACTGGGCCTCCCCCCCACTCTTCAGTGTCTTGTCTGTGAACGGCTCCATAACCAGAAAGATAGGCCTCATCAACCCCATTGGGCAGCTGAAGAACTGATCAGGAAAATCAGTGGCCGGACGTTAGTGTAGCAATGGTGAGACCCAGTGGGACTTGGGCATCAGCTCGACCTGTGCTGTTAATGCATCCCCCTGAATGTGGCCCAGGGCTAAAGGACATGACATCGCAGCTGCAAGATTGTGTGGCACAGACCCTGATTAACTAGTCTTCAGCTCACCAGCTGTTCCCCATCCCGCATCCCCTTTGTACAGTATTCTGAAGATGAAAACAAAGGAAATGGTAAAAAACAGGTCAGTGTTTTCCAAAATATTTTTCTCATTATGAAATTGTTTCCATTATGGAAAGTGCACGTAGAATAATAATAATGACTATTGTCAGTCTTCTCTGAGCATGTGCGATATGTCAGGCTTATGTGAAGTTCTTTACACATATTATCTCCCTTACTCCTGAGAGTGTCCCTGTAAGGGTGCTCATATTAGCCATCACTTCACAGTGGAAGAAACAGAGACTAAGAAAGTTTATATCAGAACAAACATTTTTTTGAAAAAAAAATTTTTTTTAAAAAGAAAGGTTACATCAGCCTAAAGTCACACAGCTAGTAAGTGGTTGGACTGGATTCCAGTTCAGGTTTGTCTGGCTTCAAAGCTGGTATGTTTATCTGGTCTCTGATACTGCCTCCCTAAATAGTATTGATAATCTCATTGTGTTTACCTATTTCCTTATAGTCTTTTTCTACAGCATTTTTATTTATTTGAGAGCATTTTCTATATGCAGTTGTTGCTATATTAAAATTTTAGTTATAATAAAATAAGCCCTTCATATCATTATAAACATTTTAATGGTTGCATAATACTGCATAAAATGAATTTCTTTGGGTTCACATAATCTCTTTCTATTAGAAGTTTCTATTTTTCCTCCAGGATTTTGCTTTGCTTTGTTGCTTTCGTGTATAAAGTATAACTAACACTGCAGTGAACATCTTCATATGTGAAACCATCAGCATGCTGATGGTTTCTTCAGGACAAATTCCAGGAATCCCTTTATTGCCAACATTCTTTTCCTTCTAAGCGATAGCACAGATATCAGATAACCAGAGCTCGCCCTGGGCTTAGTTCATCATCAACCTATCTGCTGAACTTTTTACAGCTATGGTTGGGGACACTGAGAACCAGTGTTCAGAATAAAGATCCAGGGTTTTTGCATGGCTCTAAACCCCAACAGGAAAAATGTTTCTTCCGTGAACACTGTGCTTACATGAGAAAGTGAGCTTAGGCCAAGATGTTCACATCAACGCCAGTCTCCTGAAGAACTTACTGCAACTTTTATTTCCAGTCCCAGACCTCCGGAATTTGAGTGGGTACTGTCCTGTTACCGATATTTTGATCACACTGAAGACTGAGACTGGATGCTGTGGGAAAGCCGCAAGTTGGGGGCGATGGTCATGGTGATGGAGAATGGCAGCTGGCAGAGTACCACCTCCAGCTCCTCCTCCCTTAATTGCTTCTGTCCAGGTGTGACGGGGGCACCACTGAGCAGCCACTGGTGGTGACATGAGTTTTTAGAGTGTGGCAAGAAGTAGGAGCAGAAGTAAGGGTATGTTGCTCGGGCAGTCACAGGCTCAGGTAAAAAGCCTTGCCTTAAGTAAACACTCAGAACCATGATTTTAGAGAGATGTCCATGTTCTTAATTATCAAGAAATTAAGGAAAAGCACAGTGAGCTAGAGAGGGCATTTGACTGGGAGCCAGGAGAACCAGGTTCAGAATTAGCTCCTCATACCGAATATGGAGGTTTGGCCACTAGTTTAACTCCTGTCTCCATGTCTTATATGTGGAAAGGACGGTTGGACTGGATATTTGAGCACCTTTTTGTGTTGTTGTTGTTTTATCTCAGCCCCCTTTGAGAATCTGATGAAAGCTATGAATCCTCTCATGAAAATGCACATGCAAATATTATCATCTTCATCATCATCGTCATGGCTTTGAAGAATGTCATGAGCAAAAATTAATGTATCAAGCAAATACCGAGAGTTCCGAACATATTTTTCAAGACTTATAGACCATGTGAAACCTTAGATTAAGAACCCCTGACTGAAAAAAATCTTTGAGATCCCTTTTTGTGCTCATGTACTTGCATTCTATCAGTGAAACAAATCATTATTTGTAATGATTCTTTGTACACTTTACATTTTGTTAACTAGGACAGCTCACTTCCTGAGAATTCTGGTTAATTGAAAAATAGTAATAACAACAGTAGCTCGTACCTTTTGTCAAGAGTGGACTATGTGTCAGGTACTCTGTCCGGTGCCTAAGTATAGTTTGTGTCCCTCGGTGATACCCATTTACTGAAGTGTGTATTTGATGTGATTAATCACTTTAGTGATGCTTAGTGAAGCCGACTTTAACACTTATGGAGCCCTTGCTTCCTCCATTATCTCCTTAAATTCTCACAGTACTTGGAGGTAGGTTTTGTTATCTGTTTGGCAGATGAGAAAACTGAGGATCAGAGCTGTTTAAGAAAGTCCACCCACAGACCTAGTTAAGTGGTGGAGCCGGATTCTAACCGACGTTGTGCGTTACTGTCGACTCTTCGGTTCTTACAGAGTGTGCTGCGTGGCTTTTTGTAGCTTGTTAACTACTCCAGTTCACTAAAATAATGATTACAAGAATCAGACTCAAAATGTCCAGGTCTTTGCCCTGGCCGGTTTGGCTCAGCGGTTAGAGCGTCGGCCTGCGGTCCGGAGAGACCCGGGTTCGGTTCCCGCTAAGGGCATGTACTTTGGCTGCAGTTTGTCCCCGGCCCTGGTTGGGTTGTGCGGGTGGCAGCCACTCGATGTGTCCCTTTCACATCGATGTTTTTCTCTCTCTTCCTCTCTCTCCCTCCAGCTCTATGGAAAAATGTCCTCGGGTAAGGATAAAAAAAATAAATAAATATCTGGATCTTTTGTCAAATATATAAAGCAGTGTTTCTACAGGGGCAGCTGGGTATGGGCTTCACATTCAGCTGCAGCCTCTGCCCCCACCCCTGAACAATGTCCACTTAGTGATGTGTGTGAGTTTCAACATGGCCAAGCCCCTCAGCCTTATCTGAAGAATATTGAGCACCGGCTGTAGGTGAGTTGTTAGGCCAGCAAGACTATCGAGTTTGACGACGTTTGTGCCTTCAGTAAGCACAGCATCGGGCCTGATGTTCCATCAGTACACACCGCTGGGTCTGTTCTTCTAGGTCAGTGTGCTGATTATCATCTAGTTTCCATAAGGGCGAACTATGGCCCGTGGGCCACATCTGGCCCATGGCCTTTTTATAGAGTTGTGTTGGAACACTGCCATGCCACACTCGTGTGCTTCCACCTCATCTTTGCTTGTTTGTGTGCTACGAGGGCAGAGGTAACCACGCTCCACAAAGTTGAAAATATTTATGCTCTGACTCTTCGCAGAAAAATTTGCTGACCCCTGCTACAGACCAAGCAACTAGGTAGCATATTTCATCATATCTAAGACAACATTGTAACACACATCATTTTTATTTGTATTGCTGAGAAATAAAAAGCATTATAATTTTTAAAAGCATCATAAATGGAGAGACCACTGATTCTGGGGACATCGAAATGTGAAAAGCAGTGTGCATCTTACAATCAAAAGTTGGTACTTTTCAGAGATGTTTTAGAGACATTTTTTAAAAAATGTAACTATGGATTGCCTTAAAGATGATTTTCTCTTGCCCATAGCCCACGAAACCTATAATAACAGACCCTATGAGGGGACCCAGTGAATTAGAAAAATGCTGGCTTTGTGGCATCTGTCATCCCAAAGACTGTTGCTATTAATGAGTGGAAAAATATTTTGGCATTGTACTCTGAGACTATTTTCAACTCCTGTTAGTATAAATATTTAGGGTGTTTCAGTACAGTGGCTTGTGTGGCAATAAAATTGTTAGTTCTTTTATCTTAGGGCTGGAATATTTAAACAGTATGCTTGTTCTTAAAATGTGTTATGAGGCTACATACGAAAGGCTTTGTAGTAGTTTGAAATGGGAAGCTTCTCAGATGCTGCTTATGGTTAGATTTGTACCAGTCTGAAAAATATGCTAATTACATACAAGGCTCTGAGCAAAGAAAGTGAACTCAATTTTGCAATTTTAAACTTCCTCAAAATGAAAACAGGACCACTTCATAGGGGTAGGTAGTAATTAATGCATAAACACTATGTGCCTCGTTTGTGGACACAAATTGACCATTATGTACACACATGTTTGCATATTCACAGGAACTGCACAGGTAGCATCCGTATTTGAGAATATAAGTCACAGCATTATGTTTCTTTTTTTTTTCCTTCAGAAATAGAAATTTTGGAATTCTGAGTCCAACCACTTATTTATTTGGCTAACTCAGCTGCAGAGTAAGTTATTAATGACCCTCAGATGTTGTTTATAGTAATTAGGTATTTTCAGTTGTGAAATCATATTTTCTTTTTCTGTGCACAAGTGATATTTCTTAATGTGCTTTCCAGCATCTGAATAAAAGTTTGGTGGCAGAACAGTGTGTATGTCCCATGTAATTGTTTCTAAGTGAGCGCTTCATTCTTCACATTTTTAGCTCTAATTGCCTTTTTTCCCATATGTCTAAAAATAAATATTTGCAAGTTTTGCGTTCTGCTGCTCATTGTAATACATAAAATATTTGTACACTGAACAAAATTCACTGATAGTGTTCACAATAGGCTATCTAAAGAAAGTAAGATCTGTGTGGTAAAAGGAGATAAAATACGTTTTTATTAATATAAATGCCAAAGAAAGCCTTTTATCATATTTTGAAAGGATATTTTTAAAGGAGTGGCCAGATTATTTGACCTCTGGGACTATTTAATTAGATTCAGTTGGAAAAAGAGATCCAGAGTCAGAAATAGTGTGTTTTGCAATATAATGGATATTTTAAATGATCTTTGGAAGGTGGCAATTAATTTTTGATTATCAGGGACATGGGCCCCACTCTGTCAATTATTCAAGTCCCTGACTTCCTGGGCAGGTCTCCTCTACCTTCATTTGAGTTTATTCCAGCTCATTAGCACCTCCATCCGAAGGTTGGCAGAGAAAAGGGGAGGAAGAAAAAATGAAATCACTTCTGCTACTCTTAATGGCCTTTGGAAAGAATAGATCATGAATGAAATAGAAACTGGTGGGAAAAATAAGCTATTGGATTTTCTGTCTTCTTTTATTCTTGCCTTTCTTCATCGACACAGATAATCAATAGTTGGCTTAAAGACTTTTAAATGAACTCTACATTGGAAAGCTTCAGAGTTGTAATAGCACTATCATCATTCTCTTATTATTCTCTTTACATCCCAAAGACTGGGTGAATTCCAGAGAGGCAAATATTGTCCAGTCTCCATGTTGGCATGTTCCTGAGCTTTTGGGGGGAGGGGATTTATAAAAAAAAAAAAAAAAAAAAAAACTTCCTCCAATCAGTTTTTATGCACAACATTTCCCTCCCCCACTCTCATATTAAAGGTAACAATTATTTGTCTGTGTCCCGATATAAACATTTGTTTGGCCGCCACCATGTCTTTGATCACATCTTACGATCCAGACCTTGCAATACTCTGCGCTAATGAAAATTGGCAGGTTTGGTCTTCCTCACTGTGTTTGCTTCTTAATGTGTTGTTATGTTTGCAGTTCACACAACAATCGGCGACAAACGTTCACTTTTATCAGAACAGCTGCCGGATTTATACCGCATCTCAAGGTTCTGTGAGACGTGCCAACGTCTAACTTCAACGTTGGCGTTACTCAGCCATCGTTTTGATATGTATTCTTTAAGGCACCCCCGCGACATGCATCTCGAATTTCAGCCTCTCTTTGGACCACCATGCAGCCCAGAGCTTTGGAGCTTTGTCTTGGAAGCTCCTTCCATCAATCAGAATACCAAATTTACATTGTTAGGTTCCCTGGAGGTGTGAGAGCTCTGGATTCAGCAATTATTGTGAGTAAGAACCTCGCAGCTAGGGCGAGTGCCAACATTCCAAGTGCTAACACAATGGAAAAGAGAAGTGGTTTATGTTAGAATATGGTCACATTCTTCTGATTAAACCCACTCAAAAAAGACAACATTGTAATATTTTCCAATGACTGTTTATCATGAATTACGTCAGCCTTCGTTTAAATTGCTATTATTTCTCCTTAATGCTTCTTGGTGCCTGCATAATTTACGGCGCTGGCAGCCTCGGGACCATGAAATAGCCTTTCACAACCGACGCACAATAGTAAAGAACATGGCGTTTTTGTTGTTAATTATTATAGGACTCCTTTAACTTTTACAAAGTGACATAAAATATTGTTGAGGTATTTATGGTTCCAGCTACTTTTACATGGATCTATTTTGCTTCTGGCTAGTTCTTAACTAAAGCAATCATTTGTGGTTATTAGGCCGCCGGAGATACTATGTCAGAACTGGTTTAAGAGTATGATTATGTATCACATGTCATACACTACATGTCAGCACTTGAGGCTGTCTTTCAATAAAAACAAATGTAATTTTAGTTTCTGCTCTTTTAGGGATCGGCGATTTGTAAGCTAACCTGAGTTCACGCGAAGGTGTCCCCACGGCTGGGGAGGGCGCCTGTCTCAGCCTTCCATCGTACACTGTTAGTCCCTTTCCTGTGGATTTAAGACCTTTCCAAAACAAACTTTGGCAAAGGTTTAATTCAGAGTGAAGATTTGCTTCTGGGGAGCAACAGAATTAGCAAGGACTGGTTAATCGCCCGTGGCTGCGCTGGTTTTGATTTCCCCGTTTTGTGGTTTGTCTTACAGGTTTTCTAAGCACTAGGTCCTTCTCATTATGGCTCTCTGAGGGGAGGAGGGGAGCCCCGGCCCCTAGCACACCCTGCCTCACACATCCTAAGGCTCTACCCCAACATTCTGAAGTCTTGGGTGAAGAGGGACAGAAACAGAAAGGATAGGGACACCGTTGAATTTCCACAAAAGTACACTTCCAAGCAAACTTTGAATTAATATGTCACTCCCCTGGGTTCCAAATACTATGCATATTTTCCAGTCCTTGCTTATTTAAAGCAAGAAAGGAAGGGCGTGCCAGAAAGGTCTACCAAGAATGAAAACACATTAATGACTCATGTGAACAATTACTGATTTTCTTAACATATAATTTCTTAATTACTGTCAACCAAAATAATTTGCATGATAATATTTCCCCTCCCCTCCCCCATCTGTGTTTCAGAGCCATAAAATAGTGATCAAAGAGCCTGTTTGATCAATCGTAAGGAAGTTTAACTCCTTAATTCTCAGTGGATTGATGGGACTCTGACATTGGATATTCTTTAGAAGAATCACCTCCAACACAATGGGCAAAATGAGCTTTCCAGTAAAACAAACAGCTTTGCAAAGAGCTCAGGGGCATTTTCTTTAGCTTGAATTCAAGGAGGAAATTGTGACTTTTATGAAACTTGCATAAATTTACATGTATCCTGTCAGAGTTTTAAAATTAGACAACATGCCTGAATGCCCTGGAAATGAGTCTGCCATCCAGATTTAGAGTGCTTTTAGCTTTTTTAATTAAAGACATTTCACAAGCCAACCCCAGAGAAGAAGAGAATTAAGTATTACATAAGAATGTAGCAAAGTTTGAGACTAATGAGTGAATATTACCAATTTATAAAGGAGGTAAAAGGTGTGAAAGTAGCAGTTATGGGGAGTTTTCTGCATTTGTTTTTTTTTTTTATGTGAAAAATGGAAGAAGTGAAAAGGCCAGGCTGCCATTTGCTGTAGCCTTCATTCTGGAGCGGGTTCCAGGCTCACAGAACCCTCGGCGGGCTGTGAGGCTTGTTAATGAGCGCTCCGTGGCAGTGAACCCGGATCATGGTTTGTCACATGAATATATATGTATGTATATGTGTGTGTGTGTATATATATATAACATATATATGTATGTATATGTGTGTGTGTGTGTATATAAAACACATATATGTATATGTGTGTATATGTGTGTGTATATATAACATATATGTATGTATGTGTGTGTGTGTATAACAGGTGTATGTATGTATATATGTGTGTGTATATAATATATGTATGTATAAATGTGTGTGTATATAACATATATATGTATGTATATGTGTGTGTATATATGTATATATAACACATATATATGTGTATATGTGTGTGTGTGTGTGTGTGTGTGTGTGTATCTCAGGAGATAGAAGGCAGAGTTGTTGCTGCCATGTGGTCGTGAGAAACCCACAATTAAAATCACCCTAAAGACTACATTTCTAAGAACTCAATGCTGAGTCCTACAAGTGCTCATTTTGAATTCTTTAATAACAGCTGATCGTGGAATATAGTTATTGAAAATTGTTTTTAGCTACACATGTTATACCATTTTAAAAACTTAGACTAAATACTGTCAGCCTGTGTTTGCTTTCCTAGCGTGTTACTCATTTATTGAGAAATTCAGAATGTAAAACATCTGGGAATAACTCGGTGTGTGCAGAGTCATCTTCAAAATGTGTACATTTCAGAGCTTTTTGTGTATTTATTTAGAAATATGGGAAAATTCTGTAAACACGTCCTGGAATATATGTAGAATTTGAATATGAAAAGGAAAGTTGGCATAACTGAAAATCCAAATCTCGTTTTCTATAAATATGACTCCGTTAGAGGGGTGGGTTTCTGAAATTAGAACCTTTAGATTCTGGTGAGTGATATTTACAGGGAAGTGTCTCTCTTTGCCCTGGGCTGAATGTGTGAACCCGCAGCGTCCACGCTGGCCCTTTCTGCAGTGTGATGTGATGTTTATGTCTAAATAAAGGAGTTCATTTATTTCAGCATTTCAAAGCCTGCGCTGGGGCTGTACAAACCCAGACGTAGATGTAACAGAGTGAAGGGCTGTGCCACTGCTGGGCTCATTGCTCCCTGGTTCTGGTTCTGTTCGACAACCAGTTCGCAAAGGTCATAGCTGGGCCTTTAAGAAACAGGTGCCAACGGCACAGTCACAATAATCGGGAGATGATACAACGTGGAGAGGAGTCAGACGAGGGAAGTTATTCATGATGTGTAATGTTCTCCTGTTGGGATGTAGAACGAAGACCCAATATCACATAGCCCTTTTCAGTTCTTACCAATTTCACATTTTGTAACCATTGTCGTAGCTCTACAGCCCCAGGGTAATTCCCATGCCCCAGGTTCTCTAATCCTCTTCTTTTTCTGAAATAGAATTTGTTCTTTGTGATATAAGCCAAGCTTATAAAATTAACTTTGTTGGCACAGTCCAGTGGCTAGACTAGGTGAACTGGAAGATCCTCCAAACACCTCTTTCGTTGGATTCTAAAACCCATTCTTTGGATGAGGGCCTCTAGACCGCATGTGGGTTCCCAGCTAGGGACATGCTTGCTTTATTTTAACCCCCTAGGGCATGGGGTCCTTTGAAAAGCTCACTGCTTTCCTTGTATCTCACAGCCCCCATGATCCCTTATTGTGGCTTTGGCTCTGGACTTGATAGGATTTAAGGTCCATCATTAAAGAAATATTAACAACAATGTGTTTTCCATGGGCAAATATTCCCTGGTCTTGTTAGGAACTAAAATGACAGAAAAGGGGTGGGAGCTTATACTTCCTGGCAAAGAAATTGACTTCAAATTTAAACCAAACCCCACAGTGTGGACAATCCACAGAGATCGCCTATAACTGGAGGACAAGGTTAAATTATTTGTTCATTGATCAGGGCAGCAAAACCCATTGTGCCAATGTCTCTCACTTTTTATCTAGTTTCTTAAGAGTTCAGATGAGGTCTCTAGATCAAGGAAATACTGACAACAAGCCAAGAAGACATGCCTCTGAGTTTATCTCTTTCCCCTTCCTGGACTTTCAACACACTGGGGCAAGACTCCCACTCCTTCCCCAGCACTTAGTAGGTGTGGCAGAACCAGGTGGTGGTGGATGATTCAGAGATGACTGTTTTGAGGATTTTAGCCTATTGATGTTGGCCAGCTCACACCCATTGCTATGAACAGCTCTTATCTGTTCATTGAAGTAACATTGCTCTTTGGACATGCTTTGTTAGCAGATAGTTGAATGCTTGCAAGTAACTAAATGCTTATTAGAATATTCATTAGTTCAGACTGTCCATGGATTTGCACCTTAAATTAAGTATGGCATCTTTCCCCAGAGTGCCTCTTTTGATCATCATAATTAATTGACCAGTCCTCAAAGAGAAGTATTGCTGTCCTCAGAGTTCCATATATACATGACAGAGTCCTTTTCAGTCTACTAATATCAACTGGACACGTGGCGTATTGACTGATACACACAAAGGCAGGTCATTGCCAAATTTTGAGGCATATTCTTATACCAGAAGAATGAATTACTGATGAGCTGAAGGGATTGGTCAGTCTAAGGTGGATTTGGATGGGTAAGAGACTAAAGATTTAAAGCAGACCATCAAATAAGAAACAACAGACTCTGATTTAGAACAGGAAAGAGTGTGTTTTTGAGGGGAGGGAGGGTGGACAAAGAAAGACGAAATAGCTGTGACTGACTAGAAAGACAGTGAGATGTGACAGTGATCAAGTGAAGGGAAGCCTTACCTATAACATTAATAAGAATAGTACTTTTGGACAAAGTTAAGAGGGCTATTTCTGATTTCTCAGTTAAGCCACATTTATTGAGTGGCAGCTGTTCTGTTTTGAAATGTGCCCTAGGCACATTGGAGAACACAGCCTATTCTGGAGAGTAAGTAAATGCATTTGAACTGATTAATAAAACACATTGTGCCTAGAAGAATAAAGAGCTAGCTGTATTATGAAGACTACATGGAATTGAGAAGAGGTAATTATGGCCCAGATGGTCAGGGCAGCTTCCTGGAAGATCTTTAACTTGAAGCAGGGTAGAGAAGGCTTAGTTATGTCCACACTGTTTTGTTTTTCTCCTCACCTGAGGACATTTTTCAATATTTTGTTCAGATAGAGTGGGAGGGAGAGAGAGAGAGAGAAACATCGACATGAAAGGAACACATCAAGTGGCTGCCACCCGCACGACCCATCCAGGGCCGGGGACAAACTGCAACCAAGATATGTGCCCTTAGCAGGAACCGAACCTGGGTCTCTCTGGACCGCAGGCTGACGCTCCAACCACTGAGCCAAACCGGCCAGAGCAGAACAGCTGGTCTTTATAACCTATCGGGATTGGTGGAGTTGTGGGTAAAATAATCTACATAATACAACGCCACTAATCCATGGACATGAAGCTTTTGGTTGGAGATCGTGAGGGCTCTATGGATCATTCTTCATACCAATGTCCCACCTGCCTTCCAAATTGTCACAGTAGCATTTACCTGGTAAGGGTGAAGTGCCCTGTGAGTGAATGGATAGAAATAATATGAGCCCATTACTACAGATGCAGAAACAGTGTTACTGGGACTCTTGGGATAAAATGTGTTAGTAGAAGAGTTTGGAATAGACTGGTACTTGGTTCAACCACTGCTGTTATTCTTGTGTTCTAGCAATGGGATGCTGAGCTACAGGCTTCTTTTGGCACTTAGAAATGAAACCATCGCCTTGCCATTGCTGTTGTCCACTCACCTTTGGGTAATAGACAATAGGTGCTTAGGAAATTGACCCTCAGGTTTTTGTAGCGCTTGGTCTGCTTTCTTGTTCATTCTGTTGTTGTTTGTTGTTAGTTAACTTCATTGAGTTTTCTCATCTCATATACAAAAATAGTAACACTTGTTTCCCATGGTTGTCATCAGGATTAGCCAAGATAAGATATGGGACATATTTACATTATAGTATAGTGGTCTTAAAATAACAGCAATAGCAGTTATGATCAAGGTCACAGCGATGGAGCTAGTGGTATCCCTTCCTGCTTCATTCATTCCTTTCCTGTCGTAGATAAAGGTAAGAGACTTCTTATCATCCTCAGCGACATCCACACAAACATTCAGCAGACATTGACTTACATGCCTTCCCCCTCTACATAACCAGCTCCGTGTTCAAGCTTCAGTTTCCTTAGCTTTAAAATAAGCATGATGCCCTGGCCAGTGTGGCTCAGCTGGCTGGGCATTGTCCTGTGCACTGAAAGTTTGCTGGTTCAATTCCAGGTCAGGTCACATGCCCAGTTTGTGAGCTTGATCCCTGGTAGGGGGAGGTGTGCAGGAGGCAACCAATCTATGTTTCCCCTCTCACGTCAATGTTTCGCTCTCTCTCTCTCTCCCTCTTTAAAAAAAATCAATTAAAAAATCTTAAAGGAAAAAAAAGAAATATTTAAGAAATAAATAATAAAACAAGCATGATAAAGCCCTCAGCACAGTGCATTATTCATCCATCCATCTGTTCTTCTTTTGGTTAAGATCATCATTCGTCAGTTCAACAAATATATTTAGGGAGAACTTATTATGTACCAGATATTGCATTAGACCTTGAGTTAATCTTAGTGAATTAAACAGACAAAAGTCCCCTACCCTCCTGAAGTCTGGAGTCTAGGGATATGAATGGTAAGCAAGTAAATATACATATTTTTATATATAGTCACACACACACGCACACAGTTACAGGCTATGATAAGAGCTACAAGCCCAAAAAGATTGCTGTCTGGATTCAATGAAATACTGTGTGTGAAAATGCGTCATAGGCTATAAAATGTAAAACTTCAGAGACTCTAAATTTTGACTATCGCAACACCTGCTATTATTGTGGCCGCCAGTGGCTACTGTACAGGCTCAATGCCTGAGGCTTAGTGGTGATACCACCACTCCTTTGTCTTTGAGGTTTGTTTCAGAAAGGAGAGTGGAAGGGAACCTTTCTGTTGGGTTTATAATAGCAATTACAAGCTGATAAGGGCAAACCATTCATCGAATGATCATACCTCTGGACTTTATCTCTTTGGGTCAAATGTTTCCTGATTGATATTGACTCCCATATCTTAAGCAGCTTAGAGTAAATAAGAAGCTAGAAAAGAAATTCCTTTGAAGGAGATTTGATGAAATTATGTTTTCTGATTTTTTTTTTTTTTTTTAAGGACAGAGATTAACTTTTCGTTGTTCTTTTTAAAGAATACCAAAGCTACCACATCACTGAATTGAGGAAAAGCCCGAAAAGTTTTCTTGGGTAGATATTGACCAAGTTCCCACTATATGAAATTATTGTCTATATTAATATTGTTTGTTTGGAAAGAACTTTCAAAATATTGAAAATGACCCTGTCCCAGATACTTAGGAATGGACACTTATTCCAAGAAGAGATAGCCCCTTGATTACTATATATAAATGCCCTACTGGAAACAGTACTATAAGTAAAAGTCTCATAGGTTAAGTATAATTCATTTTCATAGCACAGTATTTGCAGAAGCAATGTTTTAAAGGTAGGGAGGGTAGGTTTCTGAACATGGGCTTGATATCCAGCTTTTAATTGAAATGACCATAAACATTGTAATTAATCAACTATGCACTCAATTATAAAGTATATAATTACATTCTGAACAGTAAAAAGCTTCCTAAAGTATATATAAATCACTTAAACAGGGCACTACAGTAACTGAACACATAAAATTATATTTAATGAGATGTGTCATCCATCAGTGTTTTCCACACAGTTCTTATCTTCCATCTTTGTGATTCATCTGTGCCTTATTTTTTGCTGCAACAAATCTCACAGTTACGGAACTTCTTTATCTTGGACACAGAATTTAGTGACATTATTTTGAGCAGATTTACATGGGTATCTTGAAAGAGAATTTAGAGGGGATAAGATTTTTGGATCATTTCTAATCAGTTTTTTTTGAAAGATCATCTGGATGTGTCTGTCTGCCTTTACTTGCTACACATTTCCCTGTAACAAGCTTGGGCATTTGTACTTAAGTTGTGGTCTTGCTACTGTACCCACAGTTGGCAGCTGTTGCCTTGAAATGAGCTAGATGACCTATGTTTGCTTGTGTACTCACTGCAGTAGCTGCTAGATATTACAACAGACATGTAATTAGAAAAACATGCTAGATACAAATCGCTCTTGATCAAGTCGCTGCACGTTGAGAAGTATAGGAATAACTTGTGATTATATCATGGTGCCTATATTTATGTAAGTCCTTCAAGTTTCATGTATACAATCAATCAAGTTGTTCTAAGCAGGCTATTCCAGGGCAAGTAGAACTGGAGCAAAGGAAAAGCATATTTAACATGTTTAACTTTGGCACATTAGACAAATGTCTATAATAGTTTGATAACTGTATTCCGAAATGGCTTGCATGGACTGGATGCTCTAGAGGTGTGTGTACCTGGTGGAGATAAACCAAAGACCTGGTCTCGCAAATCTGATGTGAGTTTCAGAATGAATAATGAAGACCTATCTGAGTAACTGCTAGAGGGCTAGCTTTCTAATACGATGGAGATACACTCGTTTACCTTCTTCTCACTCCTTTAAGTTGGGTCCAGATCCCAAGTGACTTTTCCATAAGTGAAGTCAGACCCATGTTGAGTGGTTATATCCAATCTTTGTTGCAAGAAACAGAGCCAAACAGGACAACTAGCCCGAGCAGGACGGCCGAACGGGGTGACATAAAGTCCTCTCCTCCATCTCACTAGGTGATTCCTGAATTCCCTGCCTTCTTGTGTTACATACTAGCCATACTAGCCGATACTTGCCATGTGGACAGTGGGTTTGTTCATTTATTCATATGTTGCCCTGTGTAAGGATGCAGGGCGAGTACAATAAAGGACACAGTACAGCTAACCACGGAGACACTCACATGCTGAATTAACCAGACACAACATCACTGAAGTACGTGATAAAGCTAGGTGAATCCTTCTCAGATTCAATGCACAGAGAGGAAAAACTTATCATTTTTTTATTTGGATGATTCCCTTGGATATTTTACTGGAACTAATGTAACTGAGAGGCTGGCAAGTTTTACAAGTGACTAATATATTAATCTCACTCTTCCCTTCTGCCTTATGAGATTGTCAGTTGAGTCAGGGCTTAAAAATGGAACTTGATGAGATTTGCTCTAAAGATGTTGACTAATACCAATTAAACTTCCAAACATCACACGCAGACTGATTATGTCTTTTTCGCTTTTTTTAAAGACCCGGAGATGCACCTACTTAATAACCTGCTCCATGTCCTTAATAAAGAGCAGGCTAATTAAAAATTGTTTGCTAGCTGAAAATGAATACATGAGGAATCACATATTAGCACAGGCAGCGTCAGCCAGCAGAAGGAGCTGAACAGGGGCGAGTAGGTGATGAAAAAGTAAACTTTATCACTGAGGATGACATGTACAAGCACAGATCTGTGTCGTGGCAACGGTACTGGGGGAAGGAAGCCTTCGGTGGGGTGGCCAGCGGTTAGTCTCCCCTTGTGTCTATAATAGCAGAATGACAGAGCAGGGAAATGGAGTCTGTTTTTCCTCTCTTCTTCCCTTCATCTCTCCCAGTCCTGCCTATCCACCCATCCTACACAAGTCCCGCCTCAACCTTGAATCCCCCTGTATCTCCTGAGGGCTGGCAGCAAAGAAAGTCTTCACCAAAGTGATGCATTTGTCCACCTCATGGTGTCTGGTGGGAGGAAACTGTTCCTTCCCTGGTACTTGGTTCTGCACTGCACTGTGGGACTTTTGTGTTTCTTGACCTTGCTTTTGTCTCCCTTGAATTTAAGTCTTTGCATATGTCCTTCTCAGAAAAGAAACCATCCCTTTATGGTCTCACCCCTCAAATGAACCAACTTCTCCCATCCTGCAGATCTCAAATGAGACATTTTCCCAGAGAGGTCTTCTCTGCTGTTTCCATGAGTTCAACAGCCCCGGAGGTACCCAGGGCTTCTACTCTTGCTCGTTGATAATGCCGACCCATCCATTTTACCCTCTCTCTCGGTTTCCCTAACCACAAACTCAGGTTGGTGAGAGTAAGACCAGGGATATGTTGGAAACCACTGTGTCTCAAGTATACAGCGCCCAGGGGCACCAGCCCCCTGGGAAGGCTCTTCAGTTCTGACTCCCACAGACTCCATGCCCCTTCCCTCGAAAGCCAGAATCTGTCACGTGTTACGTGGTGACCCTCATAAGGGTAATTGTTGTCCAAGAAATATTCATTCAAAAGAATTCTTAATTCTAGTATTATATTTCCCTGAGCTCAGAATGAGAAGAGTTTTTTTGTTTTTTCGCGCTGTGTGGGACAGGGAGAGAAATGAACAAGCTTCGGCTTGTGTGTTGCTTGGAAGGCGGTCCATGAGCATGAGATACCGGTTGGTGGTATTGAGGGAGCAGTCGTATGTTAAGCCTGTGCCAGTTGTCACTGTGCGTTGCGGTCTGCCTCCTCCTTGGCCCTCTCGACTCGGGAACCACGTCTGTTCCCGGACGGTCCTGGAGCAGCTGCTCCGTCGGGGCGGCTCGCGCAGCGCCCACGGGGACTCTGCAGGCACCTGGGCCTGGGTCTGGGTCTCGGCCTCCGCTCACTCTCACTGACCGCCTTTGTCCTTCTGGGCAGCGACTTCCTCTCTCTAAGCCTCAGTGTTCTCATTTTCACCTTGACGATCATGCTGCTGCCCACCTCGAGGGGGCACTGCACGAGGGTCAAGTGAAGTGTGTGCACAGCCGTTAGCACAGCGCCGGGACTGGAACGGGGGGGGGGGCCGGGGGGGATGGACAGCACATCTGCGGCTCACCCAACGCGCCCGCGGAGCTCTGCCAGCCTCCAGGTGCTCTCCACACCTGTCTGGGGCAGTGTGAGGTGGCAGCAGGTGCACAGAGAGGCCTAGGGTGTGTCTGTGGGGAATATTCCAGAAACATGATGTTTTCGCCTCCATTTTTATTCTCTTCCTCCCCTCCCACCACCCCACCACTTGCACACGTCGTGCGGACCGCTCTCAGCCGGGTATGCTGTGGATCTCTGTGGCTTTCCAAAAGTGACCTCGAAAGGCCAGAGGCATATATATATATATTTTAAATATATTTTTGTGTTCTCTTTTAAAGTCTATGATCCTCAATCTTTTCCCGGATTGATTTCATAAGGAAGACATCATCTTTGATTGGAATGAACCAAAATAAGAAAATATGGCCTCAAAATAGTGGGAAGTCAAATGTAGGTTCCACGACACAGAAACAATAATGTTTAATAATAATAATAATAATAATAATAAACCAATACTACGTATACGCTGTTTAGCATGTGTCAGGTGCTCTTCTGAGTCCTGAGTCATTTTCTCCATTTTACAGATGATGAAACTAGTTACCCATGTGAACCATATAGTGGAAAAAAGTATGTAATTAGACGAGTTTGCCCTCAGGACTCTATCCTGATTGAAAATTATTTTTCTCCACTTAATATCCAACAAAAGAGGGAGATGACCTTGCCACACATTCAACCCTTGTTTAGTTTAGACATATGACTCAATTTATGGAAGTCTGTCTTTCTAGCTTGATCATGATATTGGAATGTCCAAAAAATGCGGGGAAAACACACTATAAAATGAAATGTACATTTACTGGTAAGAAGCACAGAGCGCTTGGCATCAGCGGAAAGCTTAGTCTTTGATGTGGAAAATAGAAGAGTTTTTACTGTTTCCATTTGGGTCAGAGAAAGAGATGATTGCTCTATGATAAGTTTAGTGGGTTCTAAAGTTAGATGCAATAATTGATGAGCCACAAGTTGTCCTGCCTTGATAATGTGCAAGTCTGAATTACACGTGTCGGTAAAAATATGGTCAGTGAGGGACCACACAACAGGAAAAGCAAAAAATATTGAGTAAGACAAGTCCTAGTTATCCTGTGAGTAAGACTTTGTTATAAGATGAGGCTACTTATGTATTTGAGTAGGAGGAGGTGCTGAATAAGGATGATGGAAGAGACAGAGAGTACAAATGAATGATTTTTGGTGAATCATCTGACCCCATTGACCTACAGGAGCCAGTAGGCTGCAGTGTGCCTACTCTGGACAGCTGCCTAAGGAGGAAATGTTTCGTCTTTGGTATGGCAATGTCCACAATTTTAAACATTATCTCTCCCTGGTTTTGAAAATGTTCACACAATGCCTCTTGCATGTATTCAACAATAGTTGCCTAGCAACCACCAAGAAGCATTTTTGGAGTGCAAGGGTCTAAAAATGAATGAAGAGCAAATACAGTTTGAGTTGCAGCTGAGCTGACCAGGTTTCTGATACCAGTTTCAAAGCAGATCCTCCAGGAATCAGGCCATGCATCTTTTAAGAGTAATGATATCTGGAGCTGGCCGGTTTTGCTCAGTGGTTAGAGCATCAGCTGGCAGACCTGAGTTGCAGGTTCGATTCCCAGTCAAGGGCACATACCTCAGTTGCAGGTTTGATCCCCGGCCTTGGTGAGGGTTGTAGGGGAGGCAGCCAATCAATGCGTCTCTCTTACATTGATGTTTCACTCTCCCCCCACCCTCACTCTGCTTTATCTAAAAAATCAATGGAAAAATATCCTTGGGTAAGAATTAAAAAAAAAAAAAAAAAAGACTAATGAGATCTGGTCTGGCATCTTTAGAGACCCACTGTAGTGCCTGTTCATTTTGGACACATGCAAAGAGGGAATATGTAAATTTAAGAGGGACCTCTAGTGTAGCTTGATCCACTTTTCTTCCTTGAGGCAGGACTGTCCTACCTAATCCCAGTGGAGTTTTGGAAAATGCTTAAGAGGAAGGATTATAACACCTCCTCTGGCAATCCACTTTAGGGTCTTCCAGACTTTGGATGAAGACATCTAGGCAAGGACCATGGGCCAATCAATAAATTAAGCTCCTCTCTTCAGATTATTGATTTATACCATTGGTTGGGTCTCATTTTATTTGAAATGAAAAGAACCTGAAGGAACTTCCAGATCAGAGGTCACAAACTCAGGTTCCCGAAGGTGCCAGCGGGGCACGTAGAAGGAAAAGGAATTGGGGAAGAAGCCAGGAAGCAGTGGGTACCCCTGCTTTGTCCACAGGAACAGCTCTTTTTAGCTCCGGTCTGTGGGGTTTTAGGCTTTGGAGCCCAGTGTGCCCGATCTCTCAGCTCTTTAAGCAAAGCCAGATATGCTGATTTGTAAGTGATTTTCAATTGATGACAATTTTAAAAAATTGTTGAAGCTAAATAAACTATGTCACTGGACAAATTTGGTCCATGAACCTTGTGTAATGAACCTCTATTGTTATCATTGAGGGAACTGAGCAAGGCCTAGTGAATGAGGATACTTATTCAAATGCAATGAAAATGTGAACTCCTTAAAGTTAGCAACTGTGTTGTCTTCTCTGTTTTATCCCCAGCTGGACTAGCACAAGGCCAGGCAAACTCAACAAATATTTATTGAATCAACAAATATTAGATGTGAGAAACAAAACCAGGACCTTAAATGCTTTCTCTTAAATAATCCCCCTTTTTTCTTCTAAGTGATCTTCCTACCTTCTATATAGACAGAATTTGCTATTCTGTTTTGCCGTGTAGAGGCTTGTTTAAAATGAGATTTTATTAATAGGAATGTTTTTGTGAAAACTCCATAAGAAAACCTTTGGACCCTATCTGGGGTTCAACCTTCCTATAGATTTGTCTGTACTGGGACTACTATAAACAATAGGTTGCTTTTTCTTCTTGGCTGACCATATTAAATTTTATTCAACTGACTGTCTATTTGTTGAGCTCCTACAATGTGCAGAGGCCTCTGTATGGTGATTATAAGACATAGGGGATTCAGATGAGCCTGGAGGCTTTAGAAAAGCTCAACGATTAATTTTAGAGAAGGAAGATACTTGGCATCGTCTCTTTTCTATTTTTGTTTTTTGGGTCCTATTTAGGCAACACTTTATGCTATGGTAATTTTCTTTCTTTGCTTTTTGTTTTGAGATTTGAAGTTGCCCCAAACATAGAATCAATGACCACAAAGACATGTTCTCCTCTTTTAACTGCCTAGTGATTGCCTCTGTGTTGGAAGGCTCTGGCAAAGTAGACAACCACTTCCCAGGAGGTACGCCAGATGCTTGTGTCAAATGATCCTCTACCTTTCATTGCACTTACTCTTCCTTCCTGTGTTCTACAAAGGGCTTACCTTTGTGCTGAGGGTTCCGGTGTTTCCGGAGTGTCAGTTACTCTCCCACCAGAGAACTACTGGCCTCTCGAAATGCTTGTAGTGATGTATCATTTCCATGTGTCTGTGTATATATTAGTAATAATAATGGCATCTACCACTTATTAGTGTCTCTGGATACTGAGTAATGTGCAAGGCATGTTGTCTCTTTTTATCTTATTCATAATCTCAGTCTCCATCATAATCTTTCAAGATAGAGATATAATCCCCTTTTGATAAATGGGCAAATCCAACCCCAGAGAGAGATGATGACTGGCCCAGGGTCACACAGTTACCTGGTTTATGAAGTTAATGAAGAGCTCTCTAGTCTCCAAGCCTGTGCCTCTTGACTTCCTTGTAAAACTGGGGTATCCAGCATCTGTTTTACCAACTTCACCAACATTTGGGAAGTGAAAGGAAAGATGCCGTATCTTTTTTCAGAAGCAAGCTCTGGGGACATTTTAAACAAAGTGGATGATTTTGCATGATACTGTGTTTAATTTCAGAATGGTGTCCTTTGCTGGCAAAGATAATCAGATGTAATGTCATCTGCAACCTCTCTGCATGCGTAATTTCATAAAACTGGTGTATCAGTTTATTATTATAAAATTAGTATAGCATAGAACAAACCCGGGATGCAAGCCAGACGAAACAGACAATGAATAGTTATATAAGGTTTTGGAAGCGCATGCACTAGAACACAAGCTCACTGTATTTTCTTCTCAATTGTCTGCTGTTTGTTAATGTTTCCTTTTCAACATGATTGCATCTCAGTTTAATAGCACTTGCCATCTCAGGCTTTATGGTGCCAGGTCTGACATAGTTACATCCCCTCTGTGCTAAAAATATTGCATGTATATATTCAACCGAAGCCTGACATGTTTAGCTAATGGTTACTCAGGAGCTGTGCGCTTATATAATTAAGTGATGTATGTAATTTTGTGTTAACACATTTGCAGTGTGTGTTCCCCTGGTGATTGTAATGCTTTATTCTGTGTAAAGTGTGACATTTTAATTCCCACCGAACAATTTCCTACCTTGATTCGCCTTGTTTTTGTGTTTGAGAGTGTGTGTGTGTGTGTGTAAGGGGATTATTTTGCAATCAAGATAAAAGCATTATTTATGAAATTTCTACACTATCCCATTACTGGGGACTTTTAACTTCAGATCAATTTCCTATTTTATTGATCTTTGTTAAAAATCTTTATTAGAATTTAAATTTAATCTCTACATTATGGATTTGCTCAGACTTTCTGCGGGCACATTTTTTTTTTAGGCAGCTTTGCAGGGATGGGGTTCCTTAACAGTAATTCTCACTAGACAGTCTGCCATCTCCTGCAGGGACCTTTATTCTCTTAGGTATTGCTGACTTTTCCCTGGTTAGGGTTCTCGAGGAAAGCAAGCTTCCCTGTGGGTTGGAGGTTCTCGGCAAAACAAGTCAGACCTATAGATTCCTGGCAAGGCTGGTTTGTGTTAAACGTTTAGGTGGTTGACAATACCTGGTTATCAGAATTACATTGTAGGAATTAAAACGTGGATGTACGTTGTTCCCCTTTATTAATGGCAATTGCGATCAAAGGAACCTCCGAGGATAGCCAGCCACCTTGCCTTGTTCCCAGGTATTTCTTTTCTTCAGTGGGATCAGCAGTCAGTGCAGTTTAACAAACGTGTGTTAGACGCTCACTAAGCACCAGACACCGCCTTTCAAAGTATGAGACAGAGAGAGGCATTTGTTCAGTCAGTGCGTATCGAGCGCCTGCTAGGACAATGCTACCGTGACCAAGATAGACATCATCAACTGGAGATGAGGGAGAATAAGGAAGCTTTTAGGGAATATGATGCCCAATGCTCGTGTAGAAGAGTCAACTGCCAGAAGTAGGCGTTGGGGCAGGAGGGACGAAGGCCAAAAGGAAGGGCATTGTCAGAGGAAGCCCCAGAGCATCAGCACACAGGTGGGAAGCCATGCGAGGTGCTTGGGACCTTTAAGGTAACAAGGATGCTCCAGAGCAAGGTAGGCTGTGGTCCATTTCTCCTGGCCCCTGGAGGCCCCCTTGACTTCCCAGGCCTATCCTCACCCCCTTCGTTTTTCAGCACAGCCCAACAAAAGCAAGCAGGTGGCGGGCACCGAACCAAACGCTGGAGCACTGCCCTCGTGGCTTTGCTGGTGCTTTCCCCTTCGTCCCTCCCATTCGGGTCTGAGCAAACAGCTGGGACTGTGGTGCACAGAAGTCCCGCCAGAAGGGCCCAGGGTCCGTGTGCTCCAAGCGAGCTTTCTCAGTTGTATGTCTTGGCATTGAAACACTCTGGGCATGTCCTTGTCAGCTCCCATTTGCCTTTATTAATTGCAGTTCCTTGGAAAGTATGTTTTAATAGCGTGGTCTTGGGATGACACATCTGACCTTGCAGAGACCCAAGAGGAGGTATTCAGGGCCCATTGAAAAGCCATCTGCTGCCAAGGTGCTTGCTGATTCCACTCGGCCAACAGACACCAGTGTCTGTCACAGCCCTGAGGCTCACTGTGTGATTTTGGGCAAACCGCAAACTCTGGGCCGCCTTTTTCTGATGTAAAGTATGGGTTTGGACTTGATGGAATCTAAGGTTCTCAGCCCTAGAATTCCATCATTTTATAAATTACTGGAGGAAGACTCCAGCTGTCACATCTGCAGAGCCACCAGCTCCTAGCAGTGATCTTCGGTTCAAAATCCATTTGCAAAGCCAAGAATCACTTTCTGCACTTCATGTCCTGTGCCGATTCCCTGTCTCTACGGATTCTAGGAAGCTGTCTCCAGGAGCACTGACATCTACATTTCAGTGTTTGAAGAAACAAAAGGAGTCCTTAAGCCTCTGAATATCTCTAGGATATATGGCGGCATGGATCAAGTAATCCACTTTATTCGCCAGGTTGCAAGATGCTGTCACCTAGCAGCTCTGTATTGTTTCCAGGCCCCACCCCCACCCCCACTTACCAGAGCCCCGAGGCTGTGGTTAATAATGTCAAAAGAATGTTTTAAAATTGCTCTTCTGTTGATTCCAAAGAGTCAGAGCCCTCACGTGGTTAGAGTCCTGGGCTAGGAGTCAAATTCTAAATTTAATTCCAGCCTCTATGAACGTCTTAGTTCTTCGCTTCCTCATCTTTTATCGATGTTTCAGTTTTCTCATCTGCAAAATAGGCCTAAGATGCCTCGCTCCACAGAAGTATTTGCAAACAGCTTTGTTGTGCCCCAAGGATTGGCATTATATTAGGGCAGAATATCATTTTCCATTTCATAATAGGAATTAAACAAAAGCCCTTTTGATTATGCACCTTGTGAAAACGCCCTGTGCTTAAATGCTGATGAATTTCAGAGGTCAGCAAATACCAGCCCCCTTCTTTATTATTTTTTTTTAAAAGCTAAACAAGACTAACTAGGGAATTCATTTTGGAATAGAAAGACATGAAAGAGAGGGTATTTCAGCTTGCACAATAGTACAAAGAAGAACAAGAATCATCATGTTTGCTAAAGAACTCACAGCTGTTTAATTTTGTAGTAAAATTACTTTAAGAACTTTGCTAATTCAAAGACAAAACCAAACAACTGTTGTTGAAAAACTGAACTTGCACGTGTGAGTGGAAAAGCCAAGTTAAGATTAATCTGCCCCTAAAATCATATTAAAAATACAGAGCATTTTTTGTTAATGCTGATTGGAGAAGCGGCTTTTATCAAAAGGGAAGACACATAAAAGAGGGAAATGGTACATTTACTGGTAATAAGATGAAAAATAGTTGATGATCTCATGTACTTTGCCCCCAGCTTTTTCTTAAGCTGCTCAGGCTGTTTTTGTACCAGGTTTGTTTGCTCTTTGGGGATGGGCCTGTTCAGCAGGAAACTGTCAAAAGGCCTACAGCAGAAACTTTAAATGGTGTTTTTAGAAATTAAAATTAAATACCAAATTGGGTAACCAATTATTAAATATGGAGTTCAGATTTTTATCAAATTTAGTTTGTAGAGGTTACTGGGTAAATTCTGTACCTACACTTGGTTCTATAAATTCCAAGTTTCCATATGTTGCCTATTGTCAGAAACAAATAAATTGTTCCTTTCTTTTTTTTTTAAAGTGGTTTCTTCCATATTAGGGAATTATTCAGACTTTGGTTCCTATAATTCCAAACCAGTTGGAACATCAGTCTATTTTAGGTTGTGAAGGAACTTTTAAAATGTGGGTATGATTTTTTTTTAAGGTTCTAAATCTCATAAAAATCAATTTGGCACATATATAGCAGTTTCGGTAGTAAACATAGTTAAGTTGTTGTATTCCAGAAAAACAAAGTTCTAATTTCCATATTATAAGCCCCACCCCCACCCCCCACTCCCTTTCCTTCTCCACATGGGAGGGCTGCTAAATGTAAATTCCAAAACATATAAAACAACATAAGGTTGTGATTTGTGACTCTTTCTGGCAAAGATGGATGTTCTTACCTGTATTTGATTAAACTCTAGGTTTTTATGGTTTTCCCACGACATCACATAGACTCACCACGAGAGGGCAACCGAGAGTTGACTTTCAGCTAACAAAGCTAGAAAGAGCTTCTAATATCAGCTAAGTGTTTTAACTTGCTAAGGATTTAGCTCCCCGCCTTCTGATTGCCACACATGCAGCCTCTGAGTTTTCACTCACAGCAATAATAATCCAAATAAAGTCCTTCTGAGGGAAAATATAGACAGACTGGTGCAGACAAGAGCTTTTGCCCAAATAAGGATCCCTTTTGAGGAGACCCCATGTGTTAGATAACCATCAGCTGACAGTTGGTCATGAGTTAATAATGTTGGATGCCGAAATATGCATACCATGTGCTATAAAAGAGGGTGGAGGACAAAGACAGATCCTGCTATAGTTAGATATCAGAAGCATGCTGGAGGTGTGCCGACCGCTTTGCTGGATATAGGTTATACCCATCAAATAATTTCAAAAAAGTATTATGTTTTAATTGTTATACAGTAGGAGGTATAGTGTTTATTGCCTGTTTTGTTGATGGTGCGGGGATTTTGGTCTTCATCTCTGAACGTTACTGCCTAAAATGCTATAGCAACTCTTGCCTTCTGATAAAAGAAAATATTTCCAAAGCTTATTTCCACTGTTACCATTGTTGTTCTTTTATTTTTACAATGGGAACCGTAAAAAGGGGGGGGGGGGGTAAGAGGGTTGCCTAAAAAAGTCTGGGTGGGTGTGTAGCCCTTTGATTGACATGTTGTATCTGGAGAGCTGTTAACTGTCTAGTTATATTTTTGTGTTGCTGCCAGCAAAGGAATCAAAAAGTGAGGGTGTGGAGGGTATAGGCTTTGGTTTCCCCTACCGAGACCAGCTATTTGGGAGAATGGGACATTGGGCCACGTGGGCATTGAGCAGCCATCTGCTCAGAGTGATGCCCCATAGTCTTTTGGTGCTGAGAACGATTGGAAAAAGAACAACTCTGCCCTCTGGAGTTCCAACCTTCTGGTCCTGTCAACTTTTCTGAGCCTATCAGAGCCTATCCTCAATGAGTAATCTCGCTTTCTTCCTATAAAACCGGGGGACTTGAAGCACCTTGAGCCAAGCCAAGGTCATGCCCCAGCCTTTAGGCGTGACTAGATCTACCTCTCTTCTTACTTGCAAATGAAATCTCCAAAAAGCAAAACCCAGCCAGACCATGAATGTACTCAACAATTTGTGATTAAGAAGCTTCTACCTTCCGAATAGACAAAAACATTCAAGAACTATTTTCTCTTATCCAGTTTGCAAATCGCTTACATTATACTCAGCCCATGTTGGTAGCAGAAAAGAATAATTAGTAAAATTAGTAAGTAGACGGCCTCTATTTTCTCTCTCTCTTTTACTCTTTCCTCTCAAGTCTGTTGTCCAGGCTTAACATTTGCTTTGGCATCTTAGTTAAGGAGGTTAACGAAATAACATCTTCATCAGGGCCATTTATTAACTTTGAGTCAATGATTACCAGATTTGAATTTTACAGAGACAGAATTTTCAGATACTAACATCTACACACAACTATTCTTCATAACAGTGAATAAAAATCTAAATTACAGTGAAACTTTCCAATCATCGCTTTTGCTGATGATTCTAGCCACAGATATTAATCTTGTTCTGTCTGCACTTTAACACATATATCCAAGGACAGATCTATAATCATAACATTGAACTGTTGACTAAACCAGCATCACCCAAGAGAAAGATAATGCAAGCCACATGTAACTTAAAATTTTCTAGTAACCATCTATGAAAAGAAACAGGTCGAATTAATTTTAATAATATATTTTATTTAATCCAGTATATCCAAACTATCGTTTCAATATGTAATCAATATAACATGATATCAATGAGATACCTTGCATTTTTTTTGCATGGCCTTGGCAATCCAATGTGTATTTTTCACTTCTGACACACCTTGGTTTCAGACTAGATGTATTTCAGGGGCTCCGTGGCCCATGTGGCCAGTGGTGAGCATAATGGACAAAGCAGCTCTTAACAGTCACAGAAATGATTTATCTTATTCTGACAAAAAAGGGGAAGAAGTTCTGACCTTTCCTGTGTTTTCCTGTTCATCGTAACTTTCACATTAGGATTTCTGATGGTATCCGGCCGTTGTTCCTCCACACTGACTTCAACGCACTGAGCACGCTAGTTGTCCCTAGTTGGTTACAATCAGTAAGCCTGCTCCGAGTATCATGGACCCTTTCACAGCCTCTCCATGCACAACGCTGAGCCTTTCTCTTCTCATTTTGGACCCTCACTCCACCCTGCTCCAACACACTCTCTTTACCACCCTCTGCGAGCGCCTTGGTAGCACAGTAGAGCTTTGAATGCCATTTTCTGGATGTCGGTCATACACATCCACAAACAAATGAGGCACAGAGTGTCCTAAGGGTGGAAGGGATGGGAAGGACTCAGATGAGCAAAGAAAAATCCCAGAGTCTCAGACAAACAAGAATAGTTACTGTTTTACTTTTTTTTTTTTTATCCTCACCTGAGGATATTTTTCCATTTTTTTGTACAGATAGAGTGGGAGGGAGAGAGAGGAAGGGGGAGAGAGAGAGAAACATCGACGTGAAGGGACACATCGAGTGGCTGCCACCCGCACGACCAACCAGGGCCGGGGACAAACTGCAACCGAAGTACGTGCCCTTAGCGGGAACTGAACCCGGGTCTCTCTGGACCGCAGGCCGACACTCTAACCGCTGAGCCAAACTGGCCAGGGCTTGTTTTACTTTTTAAGTAAGAGACTCTCCTATGTGTTAAGTGATTCTTTCTGAAATGTAGAAAAGCATAAAGAGAATAAAACAGTCCATATGAAGTACACATTCCTTTTGCAATTTTTAAAAAAAGAAATTGGGAGTTTATTACTTGATGACCTTTTACTTTTTCTTATGTGTATGTATTTGAAAAAAGAAAATGTCTCCTAACATATTAGCCCAAATCTGGTAAGAAGTTAAATAGTTCTATGTCAAAACACACACACACACACAGTCTCTTTTACTTATTTCCAAGTAGGGGATTTTTTTTTTAGAAATGTAGCCAATCAATTATCCTCAATGTTGAAAATGGAATATCTCATTTCTATACCTGGAGAAATGACTGAACAAGAATGTCCTGTTTATATATGAATTTAAAAACTGTCCTGATATTTACTGCTCCTTGCCAGGCTGTTCAATACAAAAATGTAGCTTTCACTTTTGTTCTGTCATGTTCAATAGTAACACCACAGAACATATCAATCATAAACTAGAATGAGCAGGTTTATTGATTATAACAAAACGCGGGGAGGGGAGGATTAATTCTCTGTGTTTAAAAGGTCCTATCTTTATAAACTTTACAAATTTTGGAAATCAAAATGTTCTTAAAAAGTATTTCCAGGATGGACCCTTAAATAACCTTAAAAAAGACGAGTACCTTAAATTAATGTTCTATTCTTTTAATAGACAGTCATACTAAGAAAGACTAAATCTGTGTTTGTTGAATAGTCCTCGAAAAATGGAAACATGAGTTATTTTGAAATCTTTTAAAAAAGTACATAGTGAACATTGAAACAACACTCCCAATCTGATTGTAATAGCTTTCACACAGCATGGCCTTCTCCATTAAGGGAGGAGTCTGGGGCCTGGGACCTGAAAATGGCTAGTGGGTACCTGGCATCTGGGGAGAACAGTAGGATGTGAACATGGAAATTTGAGCCACTGTGGCATTTTTAGAGTCCATTGTTTTGCTGAGTTTGTGACTTCATGACAAGACCTTGCAGGGGGAAGGAAATCGGACCCTGTGTGTGCCACTTGTACCTTAAGGACCAAGCTAAGTCCTCAGGTATCCACTCTGCCCTGATGTCTCTCTACAGAATATTTGGAATTCTAAGGCAAAGGAGTCTTCCCTTAGGCCCTGGTGCCATGGTAGACAGATAGACGACCTTACTCTAAAGACAGATAAGCCTTTGCAAAACAGCTGAGCCAAGCCTCCATCCCCTTACAGGTCCTGGAGGGGACCTTTCACTGAGAGGGGCTCCCCTGGGGGATTTTGGGGTTAGCCAGAAGAGACCAAAGGGAAGGTGAGAGTTTGAAAGGTCTGGCATGGATTTCGGTTCCGGAATTCTTTGATCGAGTCAGTCTTCTGAAAACCCAGACTCCCTCCACAGACAGCTACATTTAGCTCCCAGATTCTCCCCTTATTCCGAAAGTGGTCGCGGACCGTGTCTGCCATCCCTTTCTTCTCTGCCAGTGTGTGGACAAGCCTATTTCTAGAACATTTCTGCATTCCTTTGGGATTCACTACATATTTCAGAATAATATACGATAACATTTGGTCATTTAAATGTCTCTCTCTTCAAGACACAAAAGGTGAAATAAAGATAGAAATCCACCCATCACAGCTGGTAAAACCTCACTAAAAAAAGAGGTTTGCTTGTGTTTTAATGGCAAGAATGCACTCAGTCACATGCTTTCAAACCAATTAGCAGTCCAGATGAACTAACCAGTCGCATTCCATTTATAGGGTGGGGGAGGGGAGAAGTCAAATCTGTATCTTTAAGTGTTTCTGAGAAATGACGACCTCCAGGGCAGAAAGAAGGCGGATCAGGAAATAGCTATGCAAATCGCATGCCTATAAAATTACTAAAATTTTGATCAGGAGCATTAACAATTGCTCCAGCATTCACCAGTAGGAAACAGGCGTGAGTAAGACTGGGCATGTTTTGGAAAGGATTACAAGACTGTTTACTTACATGGTTTGTTGAGCAGTCAATGAAGTCCATGGCTGCCTTGGACTTCAGCTGCCCAGGCAATCCAGGTATGACAGATGCAGTCGTACATTCCACTCTCATTAGTGACTTGGGGGGATCTCAGTGATTTTGACCAAGAGCCAAAGTGATGACTGGGCCTCATATAAAACCTGTTCCTTTTTTTCTTTATTTTTCCAACCTCTTTCTAACAACACAACTGCTCACCCTTTTCCAGAAGGTAGAAAGGGGACCTGGATTCTGAGAGCAGAGATCATTGGACATGCGGGATTGTAGACAGTCGGAACTATGTGGCTCAGTCAACCAGGGTATGGCTCAGGCCAAAGCAAACTTGGACACTCAAAGCGGCCATGACATCCGGAGTGGCCAGAAGTACTCATGATTCAGGGCTGTGGGGTCTTGGTGGCATTTGAGAGTGAAGGCATATGTGTTTGGTTCTAGTTTCGGTTCGCAACTCTGGATCCATCTGATTAATGCTTTTATTTGAGAGAGAAAAAAATTACACTTAAATATGGAACTGTCAGAACAATGATAGAAAATGATACAACGCGGTGTTCTTTAAAATGCGCTTGTTGCTTTAAAATTATGATTTAAGTTAGACGGTTCTACAGGATGAGTTGTGCTTGACAGTGGCTCTGTGTGTTCATAGCTCAGATAATGCAGTTGCTTCTCAAACAATTCTCTTGGGTTTAAAAGGCTGTTTATAGAAAAACAGAATAAAAGCAAACTGGAATATTCTTAAACTGTGTGTAATTAATGCTTTGTGACATCATGGAAAGACTCAACCAGTGAACAGATGCTGAGTACCAGTAGCTAGAGTTTCCTGGCCCCACTCTGTTAGGCATGGCATAGTGAGTGTATGCAATAAACTGTGGGTTTAAAATAAAAATTTCAGAAACTCATTTATGAATTTTTAAAGTAAAAATGTCTTTAAGTTAAAGCAAAAACGAGGGCTGAGAGCTTCTGTTTTGCTTTCCCCCCCCTCCCCAAGTATTTGAAAACTGAAATTCTGTAAGAGATTATCTGTGAAATGCCTTTCTTTTATTACACCCATAAATTTCAGGAGTGGCTTTGATCAAGCCTTCTGCCATTCTTGGTTTCTAATCTTTTATTCATACGTTAATAACTTTAAAAACACTCATACTATTTTTGTTGTAGTGAAAGAGGAAGTTTCTAAATAGTCAAAAGGAAAACATTGAAAATAGAAAATGATAACTAAATTAGGGTAGGGTTGTTGTTGTTGTGTGTTTTTTTTCCAGAAAGAGCAATGCTTCATGCTGAAACTTGCCAGAGTATTTTAAGATTATTGTCTATAAAGAAAATGTTCCAGAGAATTGATGTCCTCAGAGGAAAGGCATTAGAGAAATGCAAAGTATTATCAGTAATGGATACTATACATAGAACAATTGTTTGTCAGTCCTTAATACTTCAATCAGTGGAGTTTAGTTTTCTGGCTTGTGTTTAGTGTTTAAAACACACCACACCACACCACACACACACACACAACTTGCAAGTCAAATAAGTTAACTCTCTCTGCTGACTTCCTCTAGACATTGACCCTGGGGTTAAACTCTTAGGAAAATGATGCCTGGTTTTCCATTCCCCTAATTCCAATCCCCACCAGCAAGCAAGTCCTTTCTCTGGGTAGAAGCTCACAAAGAATTTCTCGAGAGAATATGTAGCTGCGTTGGCAACAAAATCCTCTCTGCAAAAGGAGAAGAGAGAGTTGTTAACTAATGAGTCAATCCAGCTCTTATAGCAGTTTATCTTCGTGGTATTTCCAAGAGCATAAATGTTATTAAAAAAAAGAGAGAGAGAGAGAGAGAGAGACGGTCATGACAGGAAGAACACAGTTGAGAAAAACAGGAACATTGAAGCCAAAAGCAATTTACTTTGCCAGTAACTGGTTACATTTCCTTTGTTTTATTATTATTATTGCAAGAGCTGGGGTTGAGATGAAAGTTTCCCACACCTGCACTGACACATAACTTGTCAGGACTCATTGTGAAGTAAATCTATAAATGAGTGCCTGGGACTCTGAGTTCTAGACTCTAAGAAGAAAACAACACAAAACTTGTTTTGCTATATTGTCTTTAAAAAGAGACTATATTTCTTTAATATGTGAAGGAGTTAACAAAGAGAAATAACAAAACAAAACACAAGGGCTAGAGGTCAAAGTGGCGTGGAGCAGAGTGGTGGCCGATTCTTGTGGGATTAACACCTATCGAAATAGCAGTGACTTCTCAAAGGTGAATACTTGTTCATTTCATGTCACTGAGTAAGAGGAACAGATGGGCAGTCAGAGAGGACTTTTTTTTTTTTAAACCACAGAAATCTTTCACTGTTCGGGCAGACGAGTCAGTGGCCCTCTGCAAGGAGAAAATGAGCACGGTTCTCTAAGTTTTATTGGAAGTCTGTGGCTTTGGTGGAAGTCCTGTTACCTACTGCTGAGTCAGGACTGGCCCATGGGGACCCTGCTTGCTGTCAGTTCTGCAGGGTGCTGTTTGTTGCTTGGCATGAGTTGCATGCTATGTAGTGTTCGGGAGTGTTCTCACTTGGGGAAATCTCCTTGGTGATTACCAGCCCAAGTTAATAATATAAATACCTCATTATGAGACTGAGTGTGTGTGTCTGTCTATTAGAGAGAAGTTACTTAAAGCAGAGGCTCTGGATAAAGTCCAATTGCCTGGGCTGGAATCCTTTTGGTAATAACCTGTTATACAACCTAAGACAAGTAATGACATCTCTTTCTCAGTTTCCTGGTCTGTAAAATGGGATTCATAAGCGCACCTTCTGCTGGCTTGTTGTGAGTTATAAAAGAGTTATTGTGTGCAAAGTGCTGGCTGCTACAGAGAAAGTAGGTGCTCAGTAAGGATCAGCTCTTATTACGATTATTCATGTATGATATTAAAAAGATTCATGCAGAGAGCATTGACTGAATTCTGAGTGAGGCAGGCAGGGATGGCTAGTGGGTTATATGCACAAAGAAAAAGTCAAAAGTAACTGCGTTTATTGCTTCACGCGATGTTTTTTTAAAGTAGAGCTGACTTGTTAGTTATGCTGTTGGTAAGTGTATTGCTGGCTTCCCACAGTAGCTTTGCTGGTAGAGATCAGTCTCATCTGAGGCACTGGAGCTGGTGTTATTCTGGAGTCTGGGATTTAGGTTCTAACGTAGCCCTTAGCTGTTGAGGGGCGGGGGGTACCAGTTTAGGTTGGTCCAGAACAGCTCTCCACCTGACCACTATCATACCACAAAACATTTATTTTCACTCACCTACCTAGCAAATGATTTCTTTTCTTGACCCTACGGGGCTCCAGAAATGTTGCTCTCCCCAAAAGCCAGCCTCTCAATCTCAAAGCATCGCTGGGTTCTGTGGATCCAAAAGACCTCGAAGTGTATTATGGGAGCTGGGACTTTGAACATCTCCTCCTTAGGGCATTCGCTCTTTGCATGTGGGACAAGATTCTGGCCCCCGTGAGATGCCAGGCACAGTGGCTTAACAGTAGTCAGGAACAAAAGGCTGCAGGTTTTCTGTCTCAGTTCCCACTGGTTTATGTTCCCAGAGTTCAAGGGTAAGTACTAAAGTCGAAGGGTTTCACAGGTGCCCAGTGTGACAGGTATACACCTGGTCAGGTGGGCAGGCCCAGCTCCAGAAGAGACAAAGGAGAGACATGTGGGCATCCTTATTTCCATTAGTCTATCGTTCATTCAACAAATCCATAGTATGCAATGTCGCCTCCTGGGTGCGTGCTGGGGCGAATGAGAGACGAATCCGACCTGGCCCTGTCCTTAAGGACTCTCCGATGTAGTATAATAACAAGCCACCAAACACAGCTCAAGTACAAAGAATAAAGTACAAAGTGATGATACCCAGCCTAAGAGAAGGTCAGCAAAGGAGTTCAGAGAGCAGACTAAAAGAGGAATTTGAGTCTGAGACTTGAGTGATTGATGGGATTTAGCCAACATACCTGAAATATCAGTGTACTGGCCTTACCAGGAACAAGAAGCTCTTTTCTCTAGATCAGATCCCACGCAGAGCTGAAGTTTGTGTGGCCAGAATATTAGGTCCTGGTGTATTCTAAATTGGTAATTCTCAGAATCTGCTGGGGAAGGACATGTGCTTCTCTGGGTTCTGAAAACAGCTCAAAGAATGGGGAAAACAGACCCGATTTGGAGATGACTTATTGTCAGTTCCCGGAACCTTTGTCTTTATTTAAAACAGCCTGTTTAATGCAAGTTCTCTCTATCTAAAAGGCCTTTGGGATTTGAAAGCTTTTCTGGAAATAAATGCCTTTTAGGTTCAAATGCTTTTTTTGCCAACAGGAACCAGTCTTAGAACAGAGGCGATACTGTTTTGTTTCTTTCCGTGAACCGCCTCAGATCTACCCCAAGTTTGTTTGTCAGCTTTCTGCGCTGCTATTATTTTGATAAGGGGACATGAAAGTACATCCTTCCCCAGCGATCATTAAAGCTTAGCACTCGGGGCAGCTGTGGAAACACTTCTGTGCTGCACAGTCTCCAAACCCAGAGCCCACACCCTGGCTCCAGGCTGAGGACCGTGTCAGTCATGGAAGGTGGCATCACACTCCCGCAGGGGAGCAGGGGGTCAGGATCCACGAGGCAGGCCAGATGAAGTCACCAGCCCCGTGCAGGGAGGTGGAGAGAGCAGAGCCCTCTCTCTCTGCCAGTCTGGCAACTCCAGCAAAGTCCTCAGAGCTCATCCCACACACTCGGTGCTAGTCACTGCTGTGTGTTTACATGAGTAATGAAGCTGCCGGGGGAGGGGAGTTGTAAGCCCAGCGCGGAGCTTCGCAGCTCTCATTCGGAGGGAAGCTGATATCCAAACCGAGTCCAGCCCAGACTCCCTGGCCGTGGCGGGGAGCAGTCAGGCACACGCTGTAGCTTTCATGAGCCCAGGCATCGTCAGGCAGATGTTTGTCGACTGGAATGGGTAATCGCTACTTTCTCTTTGCTTGATTTGTGTTTGTGAGCTTGTTTACCTTCCCTAATTCCAGGCTGGCTTTTCGGGGATGGACTTTCAGACTCATGTTTTGGGGAAAGGAGAGAAGGGAGAGCGGAGTTGATGGGGGGCAGGGGGGTCCGAGCTGGAGCCCCAAAGCCACTTTTTAAACTTTTGCCTGGTTGTAAAGGGAGCTCTCTTTTTTAGAGCTGTAGGACCAGCCAGCTGTTATCCACAGTAGAAAATCAAATTAGTGGGATTAACTGTGTTTGTAAAATGAGTCCAATATAAAACGTCCTAAAACCACTGGTTAGCTGCGTGGCGCGAGCAAGATTAACAACAATTAAGAGGGTTTGAGTTGTTCAGATTTGGCATTGTCATAATCCTGAAGAGTGTGGGTACCTGGAAGGGTCTGAAAGGAATGGCTTGGGGGTATAATTCATTCCTTCGGAATTCTTCAAGAGCTAGTTGTTAGTTGGTTTGTTTTACTTTTGTTCGACTTGGGTGACTGATGAAGTTAAATGGGAAAGCTGATGCCGGACAGCCATAGCCCTCAGTAAACAGCAGCTTTTTTCTTCCTTTTTTCTTTTTTTCTTCTTCTTCTTTCCGTATGGATCTGAAAGGGATTCGAGCTCAACATCAAGGTTGAAATAGAACTTTGATTTGTCTGTGGCTTTTAGAAAGTATAAATAATCTCCACGGAATCTGGCTAACCCCCGTGTGATCTTTGGAAGTTATTTTAAATAACCCTCAGCATGGTCATTAAAAAATATATATTGAGAAGGAAAAAAGAGCATGCTGATTTAAATGTGTCTGCCAGATTTGTTCAGATTTGAAACATGCTGGTCGCGATATTATTAGTAAATACATGTAATAATGCATATTTTTTTAGATTGTTATTGTGAATGTCTCTCTGTAGCTCTCTCTCTCTACTTATTTGTATAATTTGAGGAAATGCTCGTGTCTCCAGTTTTGAAGAGAGATGTTTTCACACATAGCATTACTATGATACCATAATGGGCTGGCACATCACTTCGGTTTCTGAAAAGAGACAAAACAAAACAAAGAATAAGCTCGGAGCCTGGCTCAGGGCTGTCTTCAGCTCAGTCTGTTTCTCTAACAATGGGGACATGCATTTTCCTTTCATTATCCTTTAGAGCTAAGGACTTCATTTTATTTATATTAATTAGACATGTTGAAGTGTAATAGATTAGCTTTGGGAAAGAAGCACAGACGTGTATGGTCTTCCAGGATGCAGCCCATAGGACAGAGAAGCATAAAGTGAGGGCTGGCTACCACAGATGTGTACACTTCTCTGCATACATGATGGGGGCCACGGTAGTGAGAGTCTCAGTTTTTAATAAGGAAACCCACGCCGATGAAAATGTATACCAATCGTTCTCCATTTGTTTTCAGCGCCAAATCTTAAAGGCAGACCACGCAAAAAGAAACCGTGCCCACAGAGAAGAGATTCATTCAGTGCTGTTAAAGATGCCAACAACAATTCGGATGGCAAAGCCATTGCCAAGGTACGGTTGTTTTGCGCCGTGGTGTTCATTTTGCTGCATCTTTTTATTTCCCGTTTCCTCTTTCTCTCTCAACTCTTATGTCTTGGTGGCAGTTTGCAGTTCCAGATCTAACTTTGGTATTCACAGCTCTCTGCTTTGTCTACTCCCTCCACCTCCCCTGCTTTGGTGAGCATTTTGATTAGTCAACAGAAAGACTTCCCACCTCCCAGTTTGGCCTGTTGGGTAAAGGACAGATGATTAAGCGCCCACGTCATTGAGGCTGAGATTTCATAGTAGGTGACACAATGACATAGTTTACTCTGCTTGTATCAAAAATAGACCAGTTGAGCCATCCTCTTTCTGAATGTGCTCAGCTAAATATGCTTCCTAGATTAACAGGATGAAATTAGAAATGGAGAATTAATCATTTTAGTTATGTTGTTTTTTTCAAAATCACCTCCAATTCACCTTAGAGTAAAATGAAAGACACATAACCAAACGCTTACATGTATACGTATACCCACATACACATTTATATGTCTTTAAAGATCTTTCTCAATGCAGAATGAAGGTTCAAATTCTAGACTATTTTATTTATTTATTTATTTTGGGGACCTGGGCCTATTTCGCCTGAGCATTCTTTGGGATCTTGAAAGTGCATGCCTGAACTATTTAGCACCAGGAAGTGTGAAGTGTCACTTCATATTTTTAGACTTATCTTTCTTACTGTTGTGCGCTTGGATCAGGTTTCCATGGTTCCGTTTACGGGGTGTTTGCGTTTAGGTGTTTCTGTGCCAAAGGCAGCAGTAGCCCCTTTAGGACCTGAATGGGAGACCGGATAGCAGCCGCTACCACATTTCCAGATTCCAGGCCTACACTGATGAAAGGGGGAACTTTATGATCATTGGTGGATTTGGAAGATCCTGCTGTAGAAAAACGTGAATTCAGTGCTTGTTGAAAATCTATTTTTCTGCCGTGTCCTCCACTTCTCTCCGTGTAACGAAGCAAATTCTAGACATTCACGTTCTATAAATCTCATCTTCACCGGGAATTTCTGAGGACGTTTTAGTTACCTCTTCGTGCTTGCAAGAGCGCCAAGGGTTGAAAAGAGATCAACTAGTAGAAGTGTTGGCTCTATGTATTTAGCCATCTGTCAATGAGTCCACCTGAACACGATGGGCAACATTTTCTAGCCATTTGGACATCTTGGCCTTCGAGCTTCCTATCTAGGGCTTTGGCTTCCTTGGGCTTGAAGGAGGTGAGCAGGAACAGTTTATTCCCTGTGATGTGGTCTGCAAGGTCCTAAAGAGTGGAGTGAGAAGGTTTTAGAATTGTAACATTCAGCAGAGCTTGAACGGCCGATGACTTGTTGGCTCCCTGCCCCATACCTCTAAGGTGACATCATGCGTTTACACCAGCATGTCCTATACCTGAGCCCAGCAGGATGAAGCCCCTTCTTATGTCACGTGGAGTCACTACCAACGATGCCTCTGGGAGTTTTATGAAACTCCTACAACTGACCTGAAAACACAACCCTCCAATATCTCTCTCCATGGAAGGCAGCCCAGGACTCACGCTCAGCCCTGCAAAACTGAAGAGAGCAGGACCCTGTCCTGCAGCTGATGTTCACTGGCTTATCCTTCTTAGGAGGGATCGTCTTCAAGCCCGGGTTGTCTAAGTGACCATTCCTACCCCACCTCCCACCAGTGCATCCTTTCAGAATTTTTACCTGGAGGAGGATTGTCCTTCCATCGTTGGTTTCAAGGGAGAATGTGTGGATGTCCTATTGCAGCCCGCTCCCCAGGACTGGTCTAAACGTCCAGCTCTTCTTGGAGTCTTGGATTATAGTCCTGCTGTTCCATTGCAGTGGCTCAGGCAAGACCACTTCATGTAGACGAGAGACTGGTAGGTATGAGGTATAGTGGGCTTATCTGTTGGCACCAGCAGACCAGTGTAAAATCCCTGCAGAATGAACAAGCCACATCTGCCCAGGACTACCATTAAAAAGGCATCTGTATCATCAACTGGCCTTTTCTCACGAAACATGACAGTAGAGATTACAAACCTGTGACCGTCTGATCGTTTGCTGAGCTGGGAGCAACAGTTCAGATGACTGTGTGCCTTTTTTTTTTTTTTTTTTCCCAAAAGTTTCCCAAACAGACCATTTCTGACTATGGATAAGTACTAACTTACTAGCTTCCTGCATCTCCACATGTGATGCACTTAGTGGGAGGATCCACTAGGTTTCTTGGGTGCCTGACTGGAAGAGCAAGTCGAGTAATCTACCTGCGGCCATCAAAAGGTTGCACTGTCTCAACACGAACCTGACATCTGCTTTCTTTACAAGACTGAGGAGTTCATGGCTTTCCGAAGACAGCAAAGTCACGTGGGAAAACGGCTGCCAGTTCTCTGAAGATGTCCAAGTCAAGCCCTGCTGCTTCCCCTGGGATCTTATAGCAGCGGATCTGGGGCCCAAGCCCATTCAGGGGGTGACGTATACAAGAGACGTCGTCTCAGCCTAGGTCTCTAAAGAAAGGCCTCCACTGGAGGAAGGCAGATCTTTTCACATCCTGTAAGCACTTCCCAAGAGCCAGAAGTATATCACAGGTGGTTTATATTCTAAAAGGAACATGACAAGGAAGCCATGGTACTCAAATCTCTTCTTTCATTTAAATCATAACTATACTTTCAATATTTTACAAATAAAGATACTTCCATTATGTTCCATATTTTTTCATCCTGTTTGGTTCTCAGAACTACCTTCATGGTTTCTCCTCCTGGTTTCTGGAGAAAGACAACGAGGGTCTCCTAGCAAGTTAGTGACTACACTGAAATATTCTAGCTGCCTTTCCTGCTGGCTCAGCACATCTCGCTGCCCCAGTTGAAAGCCAAATTAGTTATAACTCAATCCAGTGAAAGGATGTGGTTAATATCAAATAGGTGGTGGTTCATTGAAAACATTAAATGTGGATTCTTTAATTAGCACTTCCTCAATCACTTTGGAAACCCCAAAGCTCTTAGTGAACTCAGCAAGTACAAGATGTACAGGTCAGGCAAAACAGTTCTTGTAATTAACTGCTACAAAAGGGTGGGCTTTCTCAAAGCCAACACGAAGGCTAGCTTCCATTTCATATTTCAGCAGATTAAAAGGCTGAGAACGTTTTGGATAAATGTGAAAAAAATGCAGAAAAGAACTCGGCCTGTTTCTACCCAGAAATAATACCCTAAAGGGCTCATTTATATTAACTGAAGAGATGTAGGGAGCTAGTCCGCGAGGAAGCCACTGTTCGTGTCTTAGGAAACACCTGGTTCCCGAGGAGAACGCTGCCGGGAAGCCCACTGAGGTTCAGGATGGAGTTCAGTAGGTGACAGGCTCCCCCTGGATCCTGCTCTGTGAAGCAGGGAGCCTGAAGGATGTTGGGCCTGATTTGTGCGCCCCCTCCATACTGTGCTCTGTGTCTGGGGGTTTCTGCACAGGTGAGGCAGGTTAGGCAGCTGTCTAGACACCACTGAGGGATAAACCTCATACTCCTTTAACAATGGCGTTTCTGACCTAAATATATAGATAATTGGCCCATTATCTCTGCAGGTTGAAGACTCAGCCTGTTTTATAGGCAAACCTTACATATACCCTTGTTTGTACAAGATTTGGGTTTAGAGGGTGGGAGACCTCTAAACCCAGAGTCCTGCCCCGCGCTAGCCAAGTGACAGTATATAACCTCTCTGAGCTTCAGTTTCCGCAACTGTAAAATGGGGCTAACTACTGGCCTTTTATGATTTTTTTTCTTTATTGATTTTAGAGAGAGAAGACAGAGAGAGAGAGAGAGAGAGAGAGACAGAGAGAGAAAGAGAGGGAGAGAGAAACATTGATAATATCGATTGGCTGCCTCCTGCATGCCCCACACTGGGGATCGGGCCCTCAGCCTGGGCATGTGCCCTGACCGGGAATCGGACCGCTGACCTCTTGGTGCGTGGGTCGATGCTCAGCCACTGAGCCACAGCTGCAGGGCTAGCCTTTTAAGATTCTTATGTACATTAGGTAGACTGTATGAAGCCACAGCGCTGTCTCTAGCTCATTATAGGTGCTCAGTTGATAAATCACCTAAGTTACAGGTTTTGTAAAATGTTGTCACTCAGATGGGTTTTTTTTGTTTTTTTTTTAATCCTCACCCGAGGATATTTTTCCATTTTTTGTACAGATAGAGTGGGAGGGAGAGAGAGGAAGGGAGAGAGAGTGAGAAACATCGACGTGAAGGGACACATCGAGTGGCTGCCACCCGCACGACCAACCAGTGCCGGGGACAAACTGCAACCGAAGTACGTGCCCTTAGCGGGAACCGAACCCGGGTCTCTCCGGCCTGCAGGCTGACGCTCTAACCGCTGAGCCAAACTGACCAGGGCACTCAGATGGGTTTTAATTTGAAGTGTGTTTTGACTACCAACTGAACATTTTTATAAGAGTGTCAGTAAAGTATAGCATTTAAAACCACAAGCCCTAGAGTTGAGATGACCTGGGTTCGAATCCCAAACTTTCCATTTCCTAACTTGGACATGACCTTGTGATTGTGTACGACACGGTCATTCGTCCTTTTTGGACCTCCGTTTCCTCTAACAGGAGGATAGCAACTTGCCTCCTTAGCGTTGTGGGCCTGAAACGAGAGAATGCCTGATGGGTGACCGGAGCAGAGCCTGCTCCACAGTAAGCACTGTAGGAGCGTGGGACCAATACAGATGAAAACCGGAGTAATTTTATGATTTTAAAAAGCCCTGATATTATAGATTCCATCAGAGCTTTAGACTCCGCAGTCTAAAATCTGGCGGTGAAAAGTGATGACCACATAAGGGCTCACTGGATGTTCGCCTTAATATATAATGTTACAATGTACTCAGGTTTGAAAATACTGTAAGTAAAATTTCCACATGGAAAAATGTTTGAATACTGTTTTCACAGCCCCTTAAAAAGTAACATCTTATCTAGAAGCCCAGTTGACTGGGTTTTATTTTACTTTTCGCAGGACCTGTCTGAAGATGTGAAACTATCACTTTAGAGACTAAGCAATAAAGAAAACCTTTTAAAGGGATGTACTTCCCTTTAATAAATAAGCACAGTCTTTTGTATTCTTCGTGCTTGAGAAGGAGAAGCTGGAGGGAAAGAGAGAAGCTGGAGGGAAAGGGAGAAGTCAGAAATCTGAAATGGAAAACGCCCTGAGATGCGGGGCATTTTTATTCATCTCGTTTCCCCAGCCCTTGCCCTCCTCGCTTCGACGTTAGATATGGAGATGTAAAGAATATTGGAATGTACACATTCCCCACGGGCGCACTTGAACTTAAAGTTTGACCCTTTGTACTTCCCTCTTTAACAATTAAAATAGCTCAGCAACTTAGCGTTATATTTAACAACCATCAAAGGCCTCTTGTAGAACACGGCAGAGAGGAGGGAACGACAGGTTAGCAGCTCGGCATGCCAAGTCCCATATTCGCCCAGAGTGTGGAGGGAAGAACATCTGGAGCATTAACCGCCATTTATTTTTTAATTATGGAGCTTTTTCACTTGCTCTTCTTGGGTTTTTAGCTGACCTCTACTCTTTCCTTTGTGGCAAGTTCACATTTCCTATTACATTCTCAGAGCTGACTAAGAAGCAAGACGCCCACATTAAAGAGGGGGAGCTTTGCTTTCCTACCAAGGGTGGATCTGGCTGCACCCTCAGGTGAGGTGGCAGAGACCTAGCTGATGTTCCTGATGCCAACATCTGCCGGCAGCCACGTGTTTTTCCAGGTTACTGGAAAGAGTAGCAACAAGATAAGTTTTCTATGAAGCGATGGACTTGCCTTTCATTTTGATGCAAAGTGTGAAATGTGGCCCTGGCCGGTTTGGCTCAGCAGTTAAAGCGTCGGCCTGCGGACCTTGAGTCTCGGGTTCGATCCTGATCAAGGGGACGTACCTCGGTTGCAGTTCAGTCCCAGCCCTGGTGAGGGCCATTCGGGAAGCAGCCAATTGATGTGTCCCGGTCACATCAATGTCTCTCTCCCTCCCTCCCACTCTAGCTGAATATGGATGGAAAAGTATCTTCTGGTGAGGATTATAAAAAAAAAGTGTGAAATACGGGACTATTGGTTGAGAAGGCAGGGATTGTTCAATGACATTAACATATGGTGCCCCTTAGGACAAGTATATAAAGAGACAGGAGACCGGCCCCACCAGATACAAACACTGTTTCTGATTTCACATCAACATGCTTGTAAGGAGTCTTAAGAGGCTGGCATAGTTTGGAAAACTAGGGCCCACTGGCCACCTGTTTCTATAAATAAAGTTTTATTAGGACACAGCCACACCCATTTGTTGACATGTTGCCTCTGCTTTCATTCACACTCGAGCCGAGTCGTTTGCAATAGAGACTGTAATGGTCCAACGCCTACAATATTTACTATCTGGCCCTTGATAGAAATTTACCACCCCCTGGTCTAAGACAATTCATATTCAGTGATGCCTCTATAAAGCTATTCCAGGGCACGGGTAATTTATTGGTTCTCCCTTCCCACTCAGTGAAATGTCTCACCAGCTATGTCTTTGTAGACGGTCCAGGGCTGCACTTGATTTGATGTGGCATTTCCCCTCCTTTTCTAGGTAAAATGTGAGGCCAGGTCTGCCTTGACCAAGCCGAAGAATAACCACAATAACTGTAAAAAAGCCTCAAATGAAGAAAAACCAAAGGTTGCCATTGGTGAAGAGTGCAGGGCGGACGAGCAGGCCTTCCTGGTGGCACTTTATAAATACATGAAAGAAAGGAAGACGCCGATAGAACGAATACCCTATTTAGGTTTTAAACAGAGTAAGTATGCTTGTTTTCATTTTTGAAGTAGAAAAACTGCTCAGATTCTTTGACTTGGAAAAAAATATTTTTGACTCAGGATTATGTTGAAATCCTAATCTGGGGAATGATGATGTTCTGTTTATACTAAATCTACAAATCATCCCAGCCAGGAATTTTTTTCCCTTCCTCTTTCCGCTACATTGTTCCTTTCTGGGGCAGTTGCAGTGAGATATTTATAGGCTTGAATCCACTGATTATGACTGGAAATAGACATGTTGAAAGTTTCTCATTTTCTGTTTTGTCAATCCTGGTGTTTGCAACGCCTTTCTTCTGAGATAATAATATGACGTAGCTTTATCAGACACAGATGTTGCCTGTGAAAAGACAGCTTTTAAAAGGAGGACATTTAAAGGTGGACAAAACAACAACAAAGAGCAAACATATTTCCTAAGCCCCGAATCTGTTGATAACAAAAACCTGATGACTTCAGAGGAAATATGAAATACACAAATTTGAACCGAGGACCCAAGTTTGAATTAGACATGTGCATTTAACTGTCCTCAGTATATTTTTTATGCAGATCAGGGAACACACAGCTGAGCAGAATTCCATATAAAAAAAGAAGAAACCCAGATCCCATCTTCATGTCACAAATGAATATATATTTGGCCTCTGTCTGGATTTTTGTGGCATACAAAGCGTGAGCCCCTGGCTTGAAATAGTATTTTCTCCAAAAGTATCTTCCTAGATTAAAACCATGTGTCATCTTGATGAAGAATGTCAAACCTGCATGTTTTACATAACAATTTACATACCTAATAGCAACTGGCACTGATTGCAAGAGAACACTCGCAGCCATTATAAACTTATGTAACTACGAATGATTACAATGTTTGTCTGAAAACTGGTTGCTGGAAATAGAAGTAAAATTAATGTACTATGAACAGCTTTGTTGCATTATGCATTGGTTCAGATTAAATCAAGGCCAAGGCAGGGCTCTTGATAGCTTTGAAATAGTGCAAGGTTCAATGAGGCTTTTCAAACGTGTTGTCAAAGAGCCTTTTTACATTTACTTTATTTTATTTTTTATTTGTCTTACCAAGGAATAACTTGAAGTCCAATTTTCCCCTCCTGTAAAAGAGTCAAATCTACAGCTGTCCCATTCCACAGTATTTGGTACAGATGAACAGGGTTGCTAGCAATTTGGCATAGTTGTTTAACAGCATAAACATATGCAAACCCTGTAAAGAGAAATCTGTTTAAAAGAAATATTTTCGCACCACCACACAGGCAAGTTAGGGGACTAAATGGACTCATTTCCCCTGTGACCAAGTATCTTCCTTCCCTTTGATCTGTTGTATCACTGATGCCTTAAGGGTGAAATATTTTTCCTGCTCACTGCAAGGCACCACATACGTCAGTGAAATCCAGTGTGAGCTTTTAATATAGTGCTGCCATCAGACATTCTATTAAAAAGATAATCATATGGTATAACGTGGCTGTTATTTATTGATTATGGAGAGTTCTTATCTGAAGGAAGCATGTATTACTGATTAATCAGTGGCTTCTTTCTAAGGGTTGAAGACCAGGTCCAGTTTGGAAAAATCCCAGTTTCCCCAAGGACACTAATTTAGCTCCTCTCAGTCTGCTGGTGGCAACAAGATGAAAACTGTGTTGTCCTTTATCCTAAAAGTAGAACCACTTCTGTATTTGTGACTGTCCTTTAGAAATATTTTAAGTGGTAATATTATATCCTGTTATTGAGTGCCCTTTGGCAAATTGTTTCCTAAGAACTTAGATCTCTGGGGTACGTTAGTATTTCTTTTTTTTTTTTTTCTTTCTTTTTTTTTTTCTTTTCTCTTTCTCATTGAAGAACAAAACAAAACAAAAAATGTTTTAATTGACATTTCTTGGAAATATGTTAATGCAATGCTTATCTAAATACTTATTGTCCCTCTAACAGTTAACCTTTGGACTATGTTTCAAGCTGCTCAAAAACTGGGAGGATATGAAACAGTAAGTGTTTAAGCAACTTAAATGAAATAATTTTGCAATCTAAACCCCTCCCCCGCTTTGACCAAAATAGAGAAAATGCAAAAGCAAACCATCACTGACTGCCTTTTCAAATGGCTCTACACTTTTGGGGGTTTATTGGACCGCTCTTGGAAACAGTCCCAATTAGTTCCAGGTTTGGCAAAATTGTAAACTTGTCGTAAAAACTACAAGTGGAAAACATATGTAACTCTCCCCTGTCAGGGAAATTAGTTGGGTCTGTAATTTTTTCCCATGTTGAGAAAGGGCTATTATTGTACAACAAGCCAAGATTGCATGAAAGAAATTTCCCTTGGCAACGTACCTGACATCTGCTCATGTCTAATATGGGAAATGTATTAAAGGCTTTCAAAAGTAATCAGTATTGGCCATTAAGGAATAAAACGCAGCAGAATCTCCTCTCATTCTAGGGCAGAGAAGCTTTATTAGACAAGGGTCAGTGCCACATAAACAGGAAGTTATCAAACTTCTTCTGGACAGGCTCTGACACTCTTTATCAGCTAATTCTAACTGACAGGAATGGGCTATTTTTAGCCCACAGGACAATTTGGTGGCCACGGAGTTCTGCAGCATGTATTTTTGAACCCATAAAACGTTAGCGCAACGAACTAAGATTAAAATCTTGAACGAAGAAGAAGGAGCTGCGTTAGTAGAGCGCACAGAGATGACATCTATAATAACATCAGTTGACGTAGGAAGATGTCGTCACTGGAAATATTTTCTCCTCCACACAATGATCAGATTAAGCCATGCAGTTTCTTCTACAATTGAATAAGAAATTGTTTTTCCTTTCTTTACAAAGTAACCTGGGATATCTCTGTATCATAGGAAAATGACAGTGAGAGACACAAAGTCAAGAAAATGAAATTCATTTTAGCCCAAACATAATAACCAGTGTTTCTGGCCAGATAGAGCATATTGTTCCACATACTAATATAATAGCTTGATGTCAGGGCCCGGGGATGGGAAATGATGACAAGCATTATATGATTCAGATAATCTGGTGTTTCCTGTAGAGATTATCTGCTGTGAATTCTGACTAAAAACTCTTTAATGTGAGTGTATGTGCATGTAATATGTTTATTTAATATATGGGCTATACATATGTTTGTGAGGAAATATAATATCGATATGCACTACTTGTAAAATGTGCATTTCATAGCCATGAATTTGCTTAAAATATTTGTTTGATCAAGTGCCCCATGCAAAAATAAAAATGTTGTTTTTCATTTGGTTGGACAAAGAGAGTAACTCTGCCACTGTGGCTCATAGTTTTGAAAAATCTTGAGCTAATTATAGCTTTGATCTATATGAAGAAGATAACTTATTCAGGGTTCCTCTCATAAATTTAGGAGTCAATCCCATAGCCTAGATTTTTAAGTTTAACTTTTAGTGTTAAGAATAGGAGCACACATTTTAATGAACTGTGACTACAGACACATCATTACACGGTATTGCGCAACATTACGAAATGTCTTTTTAAACTCAGAAACTTGCTGTTATTCACTGATAGGGAGACTGCCAGCAAATTTTACAGAATCAGTTTTTCCTGCTTTTGTATCTTCTGTATCTTCACAGGGATTTTTTTTTCCCATGCAACAGCAAGTTGGTGTAGAATATACAAAAGACACTTCTGATAAGTTTCAGGACATTTGCAGTACTCTTTGAACAAGGAGTATTTATTCTTTTGTTGAATGAGTGAGTGAATGAATGAATGCTTACACAATTAGAAAGTCACCTGAACACATACAGGGTGGGGCAAAAGTAGGCGTAGAATGGTTCAGATGGAAAATAATACAATGATTAATGAATAACAATACAAGAATAAACTCCATGTTTCTCGTACTCACAACTGTAATCTACTTTCACCCCACCCTGTATTTACTGAGTGTCTTATGTGTACCAAGCATTGTGTTGGACACTCTGGGAGATGCAAAAATAGCTAGGCCAGTAGTTCCAATTGCTTACCATCCAGAGAGGTGGGCATTGTAAGACCAGGTTGAGAAAGATCAGTGCCTTGTTCAGGTCAAGTACTTCCTCATTTAGAGATGAGGGAAGGAGACTTATTGTTCTGAACTTATTGTTCAGGTAAGCAGAATTTTGGAGAACGGATTTAGACATGAGAGAGCATGGCTTTCCAGGAAGAGAAAATGAAATGGGGAAATAAAATGTGGAGGTAGAATAAAGTTGGGCCCAGAGAGTTTGAGTAATTTAAAGCTGAGTGACAGGTGGCTGGGACAAATGGCCTGGAGAGAAGGATGGAGCCCAGTGAGGAGAGATCTTGGATGCGAGGCCGTGGGGTTACACCGCAGGCCGCAGGGGACACATCCAAGACGGATGACAAGCTAAGTGTTAGGCTTTGCACGTACTCTGCCTTCATTGTGTGTGTAGGTGGGGTGAAGGAGAGAGAGGTTGGGATGGAGGAATATGGAAGACCAGCTTGGCATCTACCTTTTATCTGGTTCTGAGCTTCCTGTCACTTCAGCCAAGCTACAAGAGGACTGGTGGCCTCTGGGGTTACCCTTTTCCCTTCTTCCCTTTCCATTCACTCAACTCCTTTATCGTTCATTGGGTCCCTATCATTCTTCATAACACTGCAGATGTTTTCATCTCATTTCAGGCAGTGAGTCTCCATCACCTTCTTGGTATAACATCTGTCTGGGGCCATAAACTGGATGAAGCTGATTGGTGGGATTCCCACCGCCCTCCTTCCCTCTTTTCTTTCTATTTCTTTTAATGCCTCATAGTACCTGTTGGCCCCGTAGGCACTCAAGGGTCCCAATCCCATTCTACACTTAAGCTTTTGAATCTCCTCTCTTGGTATATTTTGGCTAATAAAACTGTAAAACATTCAGTGAGAATTCAGTTTTGAAGTCAGTCCAGAAGCTGTATGAATAATATCCAAAGCCTGGGGACTTAAGTTGTCATCACAGTGTTACCAAAGGACACTTGTCTGTGAGATTATCTGATACCAGCGCAAGTGTAGACTTGTCATCTCGAGCTCAAAAGAGATCTTAGAATCTTCTAGATCAGTGGTTCCCAAAGGCTACTCAACAACTAGGGTTCGAATTTTCAATAGGGAACTTTAAAACAGAAGCCTTGTCTAGGCCTCCACACGGAAATATTAACTTCTGCGGGGGCGCGGGCCTGAGAATCAGAGAAGCCCTTTTCTTAAGCTCTCCAGGTGATGTTAATTCGAAGCTTAGTGTAGCAAGGATTATTACCACTTCACATGCTGGCCCTCATGGGTCATCGCTTCAAAACGGGGACCCCATTCAAGTCAAATGTCAAAGTTTAGAAAGTGATCTTCATGCTATTCCTAAATGAACATCCAACCTATTGACATTTTTTTTTTTTTTTTTGGCTTAAAAGCAGCACCAAGTTTCCCAGGAGTGTTTTCCACTTGGTAGAGTGGTCATCGAGACTGGGACTCAGTGAGCTATTTTCATTTCGAGTGAGGGAACGCGTAGCACCCTAGCATGTTTATTTTTCACAAATCGGCCTCTGTGTAGTAGAAAAGGGTCTTTGCCGTGTTCTAGTCCCTGACTTCGTTTCACTGAGGAGGGAATGGAGGCACAAGGAGGTAAACTGAGGTGCACCGGTCCTCGTGGCATTCTTCAAATTCTGACACGCTGAGAATTTTTGTGCACAGTTAGTTGTATTAATTCCATAACCATTGGAAGCTGAAGGAGATTCGCAAATGCCCATTCTTTGAGACTTCCATTCTTGGCCGTCTCTTATATATGAGACAGAATGCTTTCTATATATTTTGCGTGATTTTTGGAAAAAGGATCTAATAACCTACCTTCATTAGTAGCATCTTTCAGTTGGTTCTTTGTACCTAACATGATCCTTAGTGGATAAACTGTTCCCTACTGAAACTTTATCTGAGTCTTGAGAAAAATGTGTGAATTTAGGAGATGGGTCAAGAAGTCTGGATGATGTAAACATTCAGTAATAGTAAAAAATGTCAAGTTTAAAATTTGTAAATGTATCTCTTCTGCTGCTCACTTGTGATTGGAGAAAGACCTCCCTCTGGAATTCCTTCTGGTTATAAAAAGAGACCATCTTAATTGGTTTGTTTTTGTTTGTGGTTATAAACTATTTCAAACCTTCTGGTTTGAATTGTGGATTATGGATTATTTCATTTCAATTCTTCACAGCCTTTAAATTGAATTTTTTTTTTTTAAAAAAGAAAGAGGAGCAAAAGTTTTATTTTAAGGCTTTATAACATTTGACTAATGGCCATATTCAGTTCCCTTGGGCTCCTCTGCCTTTGATGGAAATGTACAGTGTGTCTCTGCATCCTGGGGTTTAGAGATCATAAACGTAGTGAATGAATTTGATTTCCTAAGGAAAACAATATCCTGGCATTTTGATTGGTTGGCAACGAGGACCCCTCCCTTTGCAGTCCTAGATGTAACTCCTAAACATTTTAGAGTTGGGCACCTACCATTCATAGAAGATGCGGAACCGGATAAAGTGTGTGGAAGGTGGTGTGCTCGAGTGGTTCCGAGTGGCTCGCCCTTTGGTGGTGGTCCAGAGGCCGTGCGAGCAAGGAAGGCGGCAGAGCCGGGAGATGAGTCTCAAGTAAACTGCATCCTAGAGGCAGAAGCCTGTGCAAGTAGCACCTTCACAGAATGTCAGCTCGCGGCCCCATCTGTCCCCACGGGTGAGATGGCACCACCATTCCTCATCGGGAAGAAGTCACTTGCCTTCTTGCCTTCGGAAGGATTAGGCTTTGACATTAGATTCTGGCTTTGAAGAAAGATGACCGAAAATGACAAAAATGACAGAAACTCTGTCATTTCAAGACATCTTCTGAATCAACTAACCCTAGTTCTCCGGACAGACAAAGCCTCTTGCTTAATTCAAAATTTTCGAGGCCAAAGATGATGTCATGTAGTTTTGAAAGGCTCCAGTTGCTGGAGGACTACCAGGAAAAAAAAGTCATCTTCCTTTAATTCAGCCCGCCCCCAAGGTGTCCTGAGAAAGAAGCTGTTTCCCAGAGTAGCCCGGGCGACGCTGCTTTGCCGGAAAACTCTCCTTTGAGTCCATATTTCCTACACACCCTCAAGCCATGGAAACTCCGAAGTCCTACAAGGTTTCTGATGGCCATTTCCTCAGCAGGCCACGAAAATTCCAAGATTATTTCATCCCTGCAACCTCAAAGGGAGTGAAATCGAGGCTCCAGGACAGTGTCTTGGGTTCAAACCGTTTTCCAATTTTTTTTTTAAGTGACAGGATATTCTCATCAAATAAAATTGTGGAAGGGGCGAGTCCTTCCCCACACACCGGATCTGTTTTCTCGAGGGTGGTGAGCAGGCGGAGGGTGAGTTTCAGACCTTCTTTGTAACACCACCTCGGTTCAGAAGAGCAGTTTGAAAACCACTGAATTTATAAGCAATGCGACTTCAGGGACATAAAAGGCGTAGAGCGCTTTCCACAGCGCTTCTGGGGTCTTACCACACGAGGGGAAGAAGCAACTGTCAAGTGTCTTCAAAGTGAGATTAGGTCTCGCACACACCTAGATGGGTTTATTTTACTTAGGTGTGGTCTGCTCAGTTTTTCATCTTGCTTTCTGGTGAATTTAGTGAGGCTTCCTGCTAAATTATGAACTCTTGAAAGCTGTAGCATCTCTTTCTTTTCGTGATACCTCCCACCCTCCACCTCCATGCCTCTGTACCTGAGACAGCGCCCCAAAACGGGGAGCAGAGGTGGATTGCTGTCCTGAAACCCTGTCCTCTGAGGGAGAACCTCGAAGGAGATGACCGGGGAAGCCAAAGCCAAGAGAAATGAATTTGGCCATTTTCTCTAGGAAACAAAGAGCCAGCCGTTCTTTGTATCCTTCAAAACCTAAAATAAATAGAAGGTCAAGTTGAACCGTGAACATGACCAGGAGGCCTGAAGCTTAATGAGAGAATTGATCAAACTAACCCCTTGGCTAGAACAAACTTTCCAGCTCAGTGGGGCTGGGGGCTGGATACCAGGAAGCAAAAGTTGGTTCTGCGAGGACATTGGACAACAGAACAAAACCCCTAAGCAAATGGATAATTAGGCATGAGGAAGGTGTATCAGAACAGAAGCAGATCCATACAGGTGGGAGCTCGATGCCCAGTAGCTGGGCCGGGAGGAGTTCTCATGTCCTTTCCTCTGCTTACAGGGCCGCGAGACCCATTATAAGTTTGGACAATGGGAGGATTTAGATATTTGCATGGTGAGCACTGAATTAAAAGTGCACCTGGGCACAAAAAAGTAGAGATGTGCACTTAAAAGCATTTAGTAGTTGGAAAGAGCACATTTTATGACTTTCCTGCGGAAAGAAAATATCTCCACATGGCCTGATTCGTCCAGGCTGGCCAGTGGAGGCTCGGGAAGTAGAGAGACCACTTCCTTGAAGGCCCAGCCCTTCACTCCAGATGAGTCCTCACTAGTAAAACTGTATTTAAAGAGAGAACCTGCTAGCATGGGGCTAACAGAGACCCCTGGCCTGCTGCTCGTGGCTTGTTAGCACCAAGTGATGCTTCTGGCTTCCTGCTGCCACCATTTCAATCCTGGTGTGAGGAAGATTTTTTCCCCCCCTTTTTTATGAAGTTTTTTTATTTTTCCTTTTTTATAATTCATTATTTCATCATTATTCATTATTATTCTTAAATAACTTTTGTCATCTCTGTGATAGGCAAGTGTTTAACAGGGCGTTCCCTAGTCTAGATAACAGGATGTTGGGGAGGAGGTGGGCATGGTCAGTTTCCACACCTTAAACATCCCTGTCTGCACTGGTCTCTTCTTCATTACATTTTTCACAAATTATTTTGCTTATGTATTTAGTCAGTTGTTTATTTCTGGAATCCCCCCACAAGGATGCAGTGATGTTGGGTGTTGGGTCTGGTTGTCACTCTTGCATCTCAGCTGCTAGCCTAGCACTAATCAGGCGGGAGATGTTCAGTAACTGGTGAATGGATGGATGAGTGAATGGATGGGCTCAGATATCACTGGAACTTTTCTGTGACTCTGCGGTGAACATAATAACAAAGCCTCTGTTCTACCTAGAGACACGGGCAGTCAGGGTAGAAGGAACCATAGTTGTACTTGATTCTTTAAGAGAGTAAAATTTCAGAGCACTATTGACATAGACCACCTCCTTAGATTCCTGCTGACCTCATAGCTACCCTATTTGCCCACCAGTGAGAAACTCCAAGGTCAAAGTTGAGAACTTGTAGCAGAAGCTGTACTTCCCACGGTCATCTGCCTCACTTGAAGCAAAAGCCCCCAAAGTTCTGTATTAGCACCTTGCTACAAGCATGGGCTATCCAGGAGGTCATTCTGACATGGAGGCCGCTTTGATGCAGTGGGGAAAGGTCTGCTCTTGGGACCGTAAGACATCGGCATACACCTTGGCCTTGCTGGTCTGCGGCTCCAAAGCCCTTGGGCCAGTCATGCGACCTCTCTTCATCCCCCTTCCCTCAGTGAGTGAGGTTCCTATAACCTGCCTCAAAGGCTGATGGGAGAACTAATGGATACAATGGCTGTGAAAACTTATAAAATACGAAATACAGCGCCCACGAGATGCAGGAAAGACCAGAGTGATGGTGTGTTCTGCTGGGCTCCCCAGGGCCGGCACACCCCATCTGAGGGAGGTTGGCATGGGCTTTGAGGAATTTTATAAGCACTTGAGAGGAGGGGATCCTGTTTCTTCTTCCTGGATACACAGGTCTCAGGAAGATCAGCCTGAAATTGTTTTATTATTTAAAAGGATGGAGGGAGGTTGTATTTAAATAGAAAAGAATTTCCAAGATATGTATTTTGAAATGGGCTTGAAACCATTTATTATAATCAAAACCAAGCCACAAATAAAGGAGGATTTTGTTTTCAGTGATACCTACTAGTAGATGTAAAGGTGGTCTGTCCAGTGAGAACCATTGAAACAAATGGGTTCAAGAATGCTTCATGGGAAATTGAACGAAGCAGAACTCATTGTCTCGAGGTCCGACTTGGGCCTGTTGAGAAGGATTTCTGGAAATGAAGGGATTCTTTATATTTGAAATGGAAAGGGTGCCATTTATCTTATAATATTTGACCACCCCTGCCCTCCTCCTTCGATTACAATTTCAGAGCCCCTGGTTAAATATTGAGAATTTTTTCCTGGATTACTGCCGTTAGCCCCTAAGTGAAGCCCGCAGGCAGCTCTGCGGGTATTTTCCACCAGACGCGTCCTGCTCTGATTGTACTAAACGCCGCTGGCCCCATTGCCACACCCTGCACGGCACTGTCCAATCACAGTTCCCTGTGACCCTGGTTAGAAGCCTTCGCAAGGACCTTAGAATCGTGTTCTGTCTTCCTAGTTCCAGAGAAACACTAGACTTGCTGGGGATGTCGCAAAGGATGGGGCTTCCCACAGTTCATCCTCTGCCAGATCGTGCATCTGCTATTCTGAGTTTATGTACAAAAATAAAATTTTTAAAAATCAATAAAACAGGACTATAGGGTGCCACTCCGCATATCGCAAGCTGTTTGTTTTTATTCACCTAACTCAATAATATACATAACTTGCATTTTAACTTTGGAATATGTTCGTTTTCATAGGGTTTGACTGATACCCCATTTTCCCGACCTAAGTGAATAAAAATATACAGCTTGCATGACATGTACAGTTGTAGATTTGGATTCTGTTTTGGTGGTTAGAGAAGCTGTCATAGAAATGTAACCTGGAATGACTGCAGATTCCATAACCAACTGGATCGGCTTAATTAGCTTATGTTGTAATTTATTTAGTTTTTAAAGCAGGCAGCATATCATCACATAGTTCAAAAATCAGAAGATACAAAAGCATGTTTGGTGAAAAGAGTTTCTCTTCGCTTGGCCACCTGTTGCCACATCCCTGGAGCAACCCATGTTAATTGTGTGTATTTAAGGGGATGCACTCAGATACATTTTAGGAAAAAAATATTTTATTTTGATGCTTCCTCACATGACATAAAGGAGCAGAGTACGAGTTTGGGATCTCGGGGGGCACATCACTACGTAAGTCACAAGGGAGGTACCTTGGTTGAAAATGCACTGAGGGGGACAAAATACAGAGCCCAAAGCAGAATTTCATTGTTATTGCAACGAAAAGTGCTGATCTTACTGTACAACTGCTAGTTTCCCTGTATACTCACGTCTCTGTCCCTGGGTTTCCAGAACAGACTGTTCTCCTTTGACTGTTGCACATGTCTTGAATGCTGATGCAAAATTGAATTTCCCATTGCCATTTTTTCAGATAACAGCCCGCCGCCAATGGAAACACATTTACGATGAATTAGGCGGTAACCCTGGGAGCACCAGCGCCGCCACTTGCACCCGCAGACATTATGAAAGGTAAAAAAACAGAAGCTTTTTTAGTATTTTGGAAAGTCCTTGCTTAATTGAAAGTGTGTTCGTTGGAAGACATTTCTGATCAAGGATAAGACAGGAGGTAAAGGACCTTGTAGGAAACGGAAAATGTCCCTCTGGCATTTCGCTTTGCATATCTCCTCGTGATGTTTTTAGATAGAGTGAGAGGGTGGGAGAGAGAGAAACATTGGTGTGGAAGAGACACATCGATTGGTTGCCTCTCCCTTGACCCCGACCAGCCGGGGATCGAAATGGAGACTCTCTGGTTAGAGGGCCGTGGCTCTAACTGCTGAGCCAAACTGGCCAGGGCACGTGCTTGTGATTTTTATGGGACATGGCTTTCTCTGGTTCCTGGGACTGAAATTAGACATTCTTTTAAGTTTGCTTTTGCTCTGTGACCACCTGCCTGATGATACCATTTTCGCCCCACACGCGTAGATTACTCAGTAAGTTCTCTGTGGGTTCATTCACTAGGAGAACCTTCAGGGTCTGGGAAACAGGTCTGCAGTGTTACTATGAGGTTACCATCTAACTGTTAACACTGAAATGTATTAATGTTGAATGTATTGATATTGTAAAATAAGCATATCTTTACTAAGAAAATTGGCCTCAGATGAGATCCGTTGTTTTGTCCCATCTTGGTATTTTTCTCCTCTGGCTATGCTTTTGACTGGGAAATCCTTTCTTGCCAAGTTCTGTATGGTTTAGTTCTGTATGGTTTAGTTTCTAATGATTAAAGCTTCTTCAGGAGGGTGTTGATAACACGAACAAGAAGTAATGCCAAATTAGACCACTCTGAGGGTTGTCTCCCTTTGTGTCAGGACTACGTTACCCACAACACTGAAGACCAGTTGGCAGACCCAGGCATTATTCTTGCTCTGTGCTTCGAGCCCATGCTTAATTTGTTTCAGTGACTCGCAACTTCCTCATCAGTGGCATTTCCCTTCTGAAGTGTTGACTGACTCAGCTCCCCGGTTTCAAATTCAGAGCTTGTGAGAGACAACTGGAGATTGTGTCTGTGTGTCTGTGTGTGTTTTAATAACAGCTATGGATATCCCCGGCTGGTTTGGCTCAGCAGTTGGAGTGTCAGCCTTCAGACCAGAGAGTCCTGGGTTCAGTTCCCGCTAGGGGCACATACCAAAAAAATAATAATAATAAAATAACAGCTATGGATAGAATGAAACAAGATACAGTCAGCTGAACAAACAGGCCAGTTAGCTGGCTAGTTTGCAACTTAAAACACAACTGATACATTTGATTGTTGTTCTTCACATAGTTACCATTCTTACTTCAACACAGATGCTTGACACCCACCTTTGGATCATACAAATGAATCTTCAGATAATTTCATCGAACACATCAGCCCTTAGTCATATTTCCTTACATTTCAAATGTATTTTTTCTGTATTGCATTTAACACAGAGCTTCTTTTAGTATAGCCATTCAACAAAACTTACAATGTTTTTGTAGATTATAATTATAAGAAATTGAGTTGGGTTTCATATCCCATGAAAAGTTCCTACAATGTGTTCCCAAGAGATTGCCTCGCTCGACAGTATTATAATCCAGAGGAATTTTTAAAAATTGGTAACAGGAATTTAAATTATTATCCTTTTTAAAGAAATTTTTTTGTTATTGTTTTTTAGAGATAGAGGAAAGGAGAGGGAGAGAAAGACATCAATGTGAGAGAGAGTTATCAATCGGCACCTCCTGCATGCCCCACACTGGGGATCAAGCCCACATCCCAGGCATGTGCCCTGACCAGGAATCGAACTAGTAACCTTTCAGTGCATGGGACAGTGTCCAACCAACTGAGCCACACAGGCCAGGGCTCAAATTATTATTCTTCATAGCATTGTTTCCAGTATAGTACATCAATTTCTCAAGTATGAGTGTTATTTCTCTTAGTATTTAACACAGGAGCACACATTCTCACTGTACATAACATGTACACTTCAAAAGTAGTAGCACAAAATAGCATTGTTATCTCAGGTGAGTGTTTTGTAAATAGCGTCCAAGGTATCATAGTCAGCTTGGTTTTGACTCCTGAGTCAAGGCTTTACTCAGAATGTTTTCATTAGAAACCCTGTACTTTCAAATAGCTTCGATTCTGATGGTGAACCTTCCTTACCTCCGGGTGCAAATGTTCCTAACATGTGCACCATCAAGCTTAAAGGATAACAATTACATTTTAAAAAATGATTGTGTCTCAGCTGTTAACTAGCTCATCCAGTTAAAGAATGAAAAATTAATCAAACATATTACAAAACATCACATGGTAAAAAAAAAAAAAAAAGATAAGGTTTGGGATGGAAAAAGGATTGAACTTAATAGATGTGTGTGTGGGTGTGTGTGATTTACTCAAGCAGTTGTGCGGATAAAAATAAACCTAAATCTTAAATGAAATGGCAAGTCTTCTTTTGAAGACTGTGTACTTCGTTTCATGATTTACCACTTCCTAGAGTAGCAGAATTCCAAATGCCAGTCGAGTTGGAAAATTCTAGCACAGATACCTCAAACTGTAGCAACTAAGAAACATTGTTAAAGATTTTCTCTTTTAAAAATTTATCTTCTCTCTTCACTCTTGGGAGTGGAATGGATATTTCATAAAGGTTTTGTTTCCCACTGGATTATGCGTTTTTGAAAAGCTATGTCTTTGAATTTGAAATAGTTTGTTTGGTCAGTGTCTATCAGTAAGCAAAACACAGACAGCACACTAAGTATGCAACAAAGAGAATGTACTACTGGACTTGCTTAGACAAGTGTTGGTGTGAAGCACTACATTAATATCAAGGTAATCACTACAGTTTCCTCGGGGCTGGGAGAGTAGAGAAAAGAGGTGTTGCTACCCAGCTGTTCAGAGAGTGGGCCTCACAGAGCTGGGGTTCAGGTCCCGTCTGGGGAGAGGCACCCAGTCCGTGCTGGTGCTTCGGAGGAGGAGCCTTGCAGAGCTGGGCTCAGACCTGGGAGGCTGTGCTCCCTGGCGGGTGCTAGACCTCAGACAACATGCACTGAAACTGTTCTGGGGTTGTTGAAAGAAGCCAGAGGCTGGAACCGACTGCTGCTGCTGAGTTACTGTTGGGTAGGCGCTGAAATGAACAGCAAGCAACCCCAACAGGGAGAGAGCTGACAAATGAGATGTAATTTATCCCAGCATCACCACACAGAGCACAGAGGGTGGAATTGCAGTTGAGAGACAGTACCCCACAGCTAAGTGGGACCCCCAACATGGAAATCCCCTCGCAGAGCCCGAAGTCCAGATAAGAGCACAGCCAACCCCAGGTGATTAGCAAGGCCCTTAACCCTGCCTTGGCATTTCCTTTTGCCATCTGGGCTCCTCACATGTTGTGATCAGATACAGGGCGTCTTGAGTCACTAGGAATTACTGACAGTAATGGCACTCTCCCTCATTTGAACCCATCATGACTTCAAAGGAGTCAGCATACTCCGATGTACTGTGGAAGAAAAGTTTAGGAACTACTGCTCTAGATGGCTTACGTGCCTTTAAAGGTCTTAGCAGAGGATACTACCATCTGTCCAGGGACCGGAAAGAGTTCTTCTTGGGCAAAGAAGAGCTAAAGTTCTTGACAAAAACTGGACTTGGTGACTATGGCCGATTTCATCCATTCTTACTAGTTATGGGCTATGCCAGCACAATGAAAACAGATGACTAGATGGGTGATGGACCGCTGTTTTCAAAAAGGTTCAAGGAGCTGGAAAGAGTCAGGATGTTGTGGGCGAGCATCTAGCTGGAGATGTTCTTGGAAATTTGTAAATCTCTTCCAATTGGACCAGAGCCAGAGGGGTTTTTCCTCTGTTGGTGGTTCACCTGGTGTCTCATTCTTTTCACTCTGGTACAGACACTGGTCCTTTTCCTGTTTCCCTACCCCCAGCTTCGCTTCCTTAGAAGATGAAGAAGAAATGAGCAATCTACTATGCATTATCCACTGATTTATTTTTCATGCAGGGTGGCTCATGTTTCCCGTAAATGTTTTCATTTTCCAACAAGAAAAAATGGCCGGTTCTTCAGTAAATGTTGCTTGTATATTAGTTGTGCACTTTTGGTTTATTAATGAGTGTAATAATGAAAGTGTGGGTTGTTGAAAAGAATCAATGGGTGTTTTTATTTAAGGCACAGCAGAAAGGGTACAATGCCTGTGAATGCGTCATTGTCGCTGAAGGCCTGACTCGTCCAAACGTGCCTCTGATTGGTTTAAATCAAATAGGTCCAAGCACTTCATAAAAATGTCTTTGTCAGCCTGGTTTTGCTTCCAAACCTATTCATCTCTGTCAGTTTTTAATATTAGTACCAGGCTCCTGGCCATAGTCCATTAGTACGCTACTTAATTGCTCATGTTACAGATGATCACCAATATAAGAAGCATTAATGTTTCCCCATCGTGAGACTGTTGCTATGTAGATGTCTCAAACTCAGAAAGGCTTATGAAGCGTGGTTATTTGGGACACTTCTTGCTCAGAATTTATAGGTAAAGTTACCGTAGATTATAATGCAAAGAAACATGCCCACCTCCTACTGGGCAGGACCCTTCAAAGGGGAAAATTTTCTTCCTCGTTCAACTCTATTTAAGGTGCCCAAATTGCTTTCTTCTATCGGTAAAGGAACAAAAAGGAAAAAGGTGACTTTTATGGAATCCTCTTGGTTTGATTTTTCTGCAACAGTAATTCACTTTAGAGGCTTTGTTTTCACATGCAGATTTGTTTTCTTTTTAAATGTTTTTAAGCACATGCAAGGGGGGAAAAATCTTCACACAGAATACCAGATTACTGGTTTTGATTTTCCTGAATAAATTACATGGTCCGTTTCTACGGAGCACATGAAGTTGTTATTAGGGACTGAAAAAGGAGCATTAAGGCCAAAGTACTTTATGCTGTGCTTTTCTGAGTATTTAGAAAATCAAAATCATAAACAAAGTATTTGGGGGTGGGGAGGGATGAGCAGCGAAACGTCATCTTCACACAGACTTCATGCCCAATTTCAAAACCTGACCTTTTGCAGTTCCCGTAAGCATTCCCCAGGCAAGACAGTCCTGCCGAGTGGCTCGGCGCTTCCTTTGCAGTGACTTGGGGTGAGTTGTACCCAAGCCAGATGCATTAGGGCAGAACCCGAGTGACAGTCAGCTGGCATGTCGGCCTTTTTTCTCTGAAGTTGGAAACCAGGGCGTGGGACGTTCATGTTTGGAGGAAGATAAGTACGTGCTTTAAGATAAATGCCAAAAGTATATCAGGTTCCTAGGAATTCAGCTAATTATGTTGTGGGAAGAGGCCAAGGAAAGTAAGGTGCGTTGCGGTCCTGTTCGTGTCTGCTCACGCCCAGGACATGGTGCATTCTTGCTCGTGCAGACACCCTTGAAGTTAATCGATACACCATTCAGAAGGTCACAGGCAGGATCATAGCATTTTCGATTTGAGAGGTTCCTTGGCCAGCTTCTAGACCGGTGTCCCAGTGAGGATTCCTGACCATCTGTGACCCGTTGGCTACTGGGCCCCGGTGAACCAGCACAGCGACCGCAGACAAGCTCCGATTCACTCACGTAGCCATCTGCTAGAACAGCTCTGTCTGTTGCCTCTAATAAAAACGGAGGCTTGTCTTTTGCATGTCTTTTTAAATATTGCCTTTTCTAGTCATTATTCATTTCTGTGGTGTTTTACAAAAGTATCCAGTGGACAACAGATGGGACATTTAGGAAACTAGTCCTTCCCCCAGGTCCTTGGAGAAGTACTACTCCGCACCTGTGGTCACAAGCTCAGGTGGCTAAGAGACCAGGTAGCCCAGGCAATGCAGGTGGCCAGGTGGGAACGTGGGAACCTGGCCCACTCAACCCAGGCCAGGGAGGCCCAGCAGGATCAGCCAACACTCCTGCCTCAGGCGGATACAACAGTCTCTCTGCTTCCAGACCTTCCTTGTGTTCAAGATCATTTTTATGTGAAATCACCTGACTTTCAAATACTGGCTCCACGATTTCTGAAAAGATTTTGCGCAAGCTAAACTAAACATGCCCACAGGCAAAATGTGGCCTACAGGCGGCCAACCTCGGTGAGGGCTGAACTATCTTTGGCTCCGCGCTAATCCGGTCTCCGCAAACGCCCTGCAGTGGGAGGGCCAGGAAGGAGCGTGCTTTCTAGCTAAACGCTTCCGCGTGCTGAGCTCAGCCTCCCATGGCCCCGCCTTGCCTTTCGGGGCTCCCTCGTCTGTTTGCCTGCTCCCTCTTCTGGGTGAGGTGCCGTCCTCTCTGCTTCGCGCCTGCCTGTTGCATTCAGCCAGGCCTCACAATGGGAGGTACGGACCTGAACCCGCTTGGCTTGCTCTCGTGTAGACGCCCCCATCCGTGTCCCTCGAAACGCCTGACGCTGGCCCCGATGGGGTAAAGAGTACGTGGGCTGTGGACAGTGTCATCTAGCAGTCTAGCCTAAGGTTACATTTGAACTTGGTTAAGTAGCCCTCCCCCAGTGGCCAGTTTTTCCTGGGCAGGATAGCTTGGCCATTTGCTGCTGCCCTCCAGGGCCAGTGGTGTCTTCTGAACATCTACCACGTGCAGATGCTCTCAGGGATCAGGAAAAAGTACGAACCAGGAGTGTAGACTGAGGCTGGCAGACAGGGAGGGAGTGCCCTCATGCGTGGCAGAGACTGCTACGGAACCAGTGCTGCTCCCGTGAGCCCCAGCTCGGCCTCAGAACATCCCCAGAGTGGCACCCCCGACGCATCAGAGCTACAAGTGCTGTGATCTTGGCTTACCTAACTTATCATATGATCCAACCCGTAGTCCATATTTACATGAAAGGGAGTTAAATATTTAGGACTATAAAAACCTTAGGCTAGTACATAATAGATACAAATAATAAGTTCAACGTGGATCAAAAAGAGAACTTCCAACTGCAGTAAGCAGCCTTCCGGGGGGATCAGAATGTGAACTGGATCTTAAAGAGGTTAGGTTAGAACTTGAGACAGATCTTCCTACATTGCCTGAAATAATCCAGTTGTTGAATTTAAGAACAGTCAAGAAGCTGTTTTTGAGGGCAAGGACCATATGGTATTGTTTCCTTGAGACAGCCCAGTGCATAAACACATCAGGGACTTTGGAATTAGAGGTTGAATGAATTAAATTAAATCCAAGCAGAAAAGGACAGTTTCCTCTAGGAAATATGGGAAGAGGTAGGGAGCTAGGTGGTGGGTAGGGCTGTCAGGAGAGATCTAAGGCTGATTTTAAGGCTGAATTTCCAAATTGGATATACCAAAGACAGGTATTGCAGTTGATTTTTTCAGCATCTTAACTCTCGCCCTGAGGTCCAGTAAGTAGCTCATGCCCCATCCTCACCCGTGGTAGAGTAGACCAATCTGGCATCTCCTGTCTAAATACTGTCTTGGTCATGGGGGCTCTGGCCAGTGGGCATTCTGTTGCTAATACCTCTGCAACACTGCCACCCAGCCGTCTCCCCTTTCCCTAACCCGACAGAAAGCCTCCTGGCCCTTATCAACACCCAGCAGCCCAGGAAATCGAGGACAAGGTGCTGAGATCCAGGCAGGCCGAGCTACAGTTCCCTGGCTTGTTCTTACAAGGGACCCGAGTTGAGTGGGTGTAAGCACCCTAGCCTAGAGTCGCTTCTTATCATCTGTAAAGAATTTCTCCCTGAAGGACAGTCAGGTAATTTCATAAGCAAGAGCCTTCCTCCATATCACTCAGCATGCCTGAAATGCTCTGATAACTTTCCAATGCCTGGATATTTCCAGAAACTTTTAAAAAGGAAAACAAACCCCTAGCCAAGCCCTGAAGTAGAAAAACTGGTTTCTGTTTTAAAAAATAAATAAATAAACAACAGCCTTTGGGGAAGAAAAAAAATCTTATTTAAAAATTCTTAAGTTTGTCTCGAAATGCAAGTTGTAATTAATAGAAGTTAGAGTTTACACAGTTGAGTGTAAAAACACCCTCAGGCACCAACTAATCAAGTGTGTATGTCATGCTGTAAACTACAGCAAGTTCTTTGTTTGACCCAAAAAAAAAAAAAAGCTTGCCAAACAGCAGTTTTTCTTTGTCAAGCTCCTTTATTGTCTCATTTTTGTTTTCGCCCTTTCTCCTCCACCCCACTTCCCTTTGAACCTTGCTATTGTATTTAAGAAACTTTGCGGGTCCATGTTTTATTGATAGTTTTCATCAAGCATGAATTTAAATTTGAGAATAGATTAGGTGACTTAGCCCCATTTCTTTTTGATAAATAACAAGAGGTTTCTACTTATGATTTTCTGTCCTCGGGGCTTTATCATTAAGATTAAATAACTGTACTCTCAAGCATGCCACTGCACAAACATCTTTTCAATTATGTGAGTAACAGATGCCTTCACAAAGAAACTATTGAAAATTCAGAAAGCATGTTTCCAAAAAAGAAAGAGGGAAGAAAAAGTATCAGATGACAAAAGAATGCAATTGTTTACCATTTAAATATATCCTTAACTCTTCCACTGAAAGCCGCTTAGAACATGTTGTTTTTCTACAAGTTATTACAAAGTTTGATCAAAATAATAAATGTTTGGGGGGATTGTTGAACATTTCACAAGCTTTGGAATTCCTGGTATCGCATGCATGGGACTTAAACGCCGTACTGTTTGCCCGTTTTGACGTACAGACACTGCCTGGCTTCACTTGTGGGGCACACGCCATGTTGCAAACACTGGAGTTATATGTGTCTGTTCTTCTTGACATAATGTTCATCTCTTGAAATGGGCCATGCAGCTTGATTCTGAGTCATTCTTTTCTTACTGAGAAGAATAATGGTTGCCATCTCAGCTGGCTGGCATCGTGGTGGGAGGGCTAGGTCTGTTTATGGGTCCATGCCCTCTGTTGTGAGCCTGTATTTTAATCCCTGGGGCATAAAATTAGCCTTTAAAAAAAAATAATAATGCATTCAAAATGTCTTCACTGTGGTCTTCATTTGAAAGACATGGGGCTAGCATCAATCTGCACGCTCTTAGAAGTGGCACGGAGGCATCGTAGAGCAGAGCCCCCGAGGGGCTCCCAGAAGCTGGGGAGACGATGAGAACCTCAGACTTGGTGAGATGAAGTGCTCCGGGCTGGAATGCTCAGAGGGCATGGTTCTCGAGTTTGTCTTGCCATGCAGCATCAAGTTGGGCCTGCTCCAGCTAGGGTCACTACCTTTTGGAAAGCTGAGCGCCTGCTCCGATTGCTTAGAGAGTTCCTTAGGAGCCTGGAGTTCCCTACCCGGGCGATCATGTCAGTGTCTCCCCCGGCGGGTGCTTCT